>NC_092387.1:20649087-21900337 GCF_030028105.1 Mobula birostris | reverse complement strand
CTCTGCAGTGCATTCCAGGTATTTGCTACTCTCTGGGTGAAAAACAACCCCTCAGATCCCCTTTAAATCTCTTGCCCCAGCCTAACCTTTTAGTCCTGCCTCCCCTGTGGAACTTTGTCAAAGATCCGACCGGAGTCGAGGTAAACTGTCTCTACTACTGTGTCCTCATCGATACACGTTGTTACATCCTCAAATAATTCAACTGGGATTATTTTTAATTTGGAAAATCAACTATATTCATTAAAAGACATGTACTCACTTGCCACCTTATTAAGTATCTTCTGTTGCTAATAAAATGGCTGCTGAGTGTATGTTTGTGGTCTTCTGCTGTTGTTGCCTATGCACTTCACTGTTTGATGTGTTCTGTATTTTGAGATCTTTTTCTGCACACCATTGTTGTAAAGTCTGGTTATTGGAGTTATTATCACCTCTATCAGCTCTCTGCCCATTCTCCTCTGACCTCTCTCATTAATAGGGTAATTCCACTCGCAGGACTGCTGATCACTGGATGTTCTTCATTTTTTGTTTTGCACCATTCTCTGTAAACTCTGGAGACTGTTGTACATGAAAATCCCATGAGATCAGCAGTTTCTGAGGTACTCAAACCACCCCATCTGGCACCAGCAATCATTCCATGTTCAAAGTCACTGAGATCACATTTCACCCCCATTCGGATGTTTGGGCCGAACAGCAGCTGAACCCCTTGACCACATCTGCGTGCTTTTTGCATTGTGTTGCTGCTATGTGATTGGCTAATTAGATATTTGCATTTGAACTTCTGGTAAGATGGCAGCATGTTCGATCACAGCAGCTTCTATGGGGGTCAACCAAAGGTGTTATTGTCATTTTTACATGCATTTTGTTTTACAATGTAAGATCCTGCTAGACGTTAAGAACTTAAAATACCACAAGTCTACACCATCAGTTGGCAGAAAACTGAAGGTGCTGGGCTTGGTGCGGATCGTGCTGTTACCTGTGTCAGAGAGGCATTGGGGCAGTCGGTGCATGAAGGCAGCGTGCAGTTCAGCAGTGAGAAATTGCCTTAGTCAGCTTGCTTGTGATCGCAAGACCTTGTTGGACTCAGACCATAAGACAAAGGAGCAGAAGTCAGCCATTCGGCCCATCAAGTCTGCTCCGCCATTTTATCATGAGCTGATCCATTCTCCCATCTAGTCCCACTCCCCTGCCTTCTCACCATAACCTTTCATGCCCTGGCTACTCAGATACCCATCAATCTCTGCCTTAAATACACCCAATAACTTGGCCTCCACTGCTGCCCCTGGCAACAAATTCCATAGATTCACCACCCTCTGACTAAAAGAATTTCTTTGCATTTCTGTTTTGAATGGGCACCCTTCAATCCTTAAGTTATGCCCTCTCGTACTAGACTCCCCCATCATGGAAAACAACTTTGCCACATCCACTGTCCATGCCTCTCAACATTCGAAATGTTTCTATACGGTCTCCCCTCATTCTTCTAAACTCCAAGGAATACAGTCCAAGAGCAGACAAACGTTCTTCATATGTTAGCCCTCTCATTCCCGGAATTATTCTAGTGAATCTTCTCTGTACCCTCTCCAATGTCAGCACATCCTTTCTTAAATGAGACCAAAACTGCCCACAGTACTCCAAGTGAGGTCTCACCTGCCCCTTATAGAGCCTCAGCATCACATCCCTGCTCCTATACTCTATTCCTCTAGAAATGAATGCCAACATTGCATTCGCCTTCTTCACTACTGACTCAACCTGGAGGTTAACTTTAAGGGTAGCCTGTACAAGGACTCCCAAGGAATTCTTTCCCCATTTAAATAATAGTCTGCCCATTTATTTTTTCTGCCAAAGTGCATAACCACACACCTTCCAACATTGTACTTCATTTGCCACTTCTCTGCCCATTCTTCCAATCTATCCAAGTCTCTCTGCAGACTCTATTTCCTCAGCACTCCTGGCCCCTCCACCTATCTTCGTATCATCAGCAAACTTAACCACAAAGCCATCTATTCCATTATCCAAATCGTTGTTGTACAATGTAAAAAGCGGCCCCAACACGGACCCCTATGGAACACCACTGGTAACTGGCAGCCAACCAGAATAGGATCCCTTTATTCCCACTGTTTCCTACCAATCAGCCAACACTCTATCCACATATGTAACTTTCCCATAATTCCATGGGCTCTTATCTTGTTAAGTAGCCTCATGTGGGGCACTTAATGTGGAATGCTGCAAGTCTGATTCACTGTTTTATTGGGGTTGGCAGCAGAATTGCCTGGCCTTGGTCGTAGCGAGGACGAGATCTCAAGCAATGGTGTGGCCTGTTCCAGCTGCCCAGGAAAGTCATCAAAGCTGGGGTTGCTGCTGCCCCCTAGTGTTCAGTCAGCAGAAGACAATCTGCATTTTGTTCGACTGCAGATTTTTGCAACATTCATGGACTAAGGATCTTGAACTATATATTTTTGTGTGGCAGTATTTTACTGAAATCTTGTTTCTGCTCTGTGTTTGGTGCTGTGTGTTGAACCCTGGTCCTGGAGTAATGCTGTTTCATTGGGTAGTATTCTTTATGGTTGAACAATAATTGAACTCAAACTATGAATGAGCAGGTGTACCTAATAATGTAGTCACTGAGTGTGTATACAAAAGAAACAGTCTGCAGCTTTCTTATCATTCATAGTTTTGTCTAGCCAATACATTCACAGCACTGGAAGTCCTTCACGTTTGTATTGTCTTCAAATTAGTACCTTCCATATACAAGACACCATGCCACTCAGTCTGATTGAACAATACCCCCTTCAAGTGCTTGAGGGGCTGTTCCACAAGCACCTCCATGTCCAGTAGCAGCAGGACTTATAGTAAATGGGTGCTTGATGGTCAGTATGGATAGGATGGGCTGAAGGGGCTGTTCCATGCTATATGGCTCTATGTCTCCCTTTATTTATGCAATGACTCTGCTCTGAAAACCAATATCACTTCCACAGCACAGTGTGTAAAGCAACTGAAAATCCCTCATTTGATCTTCACTGGAAAATCCTGTTGAATTCCTAATGGAAGCAGCTGTGAGCCAGCACTGCAAATGAGTAACATCTATCCTCCTGTACAGTAGTCCACAACATTTGTGGAATGTGAATGCTCAGCAACCCAAATAATTGCATTTTAAATGGGAGGGCAGGACGATGCATTCTTATCTTTTTGACATCATAACAAAGTTCATCTTGTGACATTCCATGCTACTCAGTATCCTGAGGGTAACAAGTCTGATTTTTGTTGTTCAACTCCTTCTAGTAGTCACATGGTGGTAAAATGGATAAAAATAGAATTCAGCCCACATCCATGCAGATGCACCCACACACTGATATACACAACCCACACACTGATAGACAGTCCACCCACACACTGAAACACACACCCCACACACTGAAACACAGATACATGCCTCGTGCACTGACACACACAGATGCACACTCACACATATTATTGCATTCTCACACACATACATATTTCCATATGCTAATTCATGTACATACAATGATACATGTGCACACACACACATTCACAGACCCACCCCTTGATACACAAATACATGCACATGTGTTCTGGACACACATAGCTACACACACCATGCCCCACCCACTCACACTCCCATCACCTGCCAACACGCGAGTGTGTCTCACACAAGCATATACAGTGCCTATAAAATGTATTCATCCCCCTGGTGGTTTTCACATTTTATTGTTTTTCAATATTAAATCACAGTTTGGCTTTTTTGACACTGATCAACAGAAAAAAAATTGTGCTAAAGTGAAAATAGATCACTACAAGGTCATCTAAATTAAATACAAATATAAATCAAGATAATTGATTGCATTAGTATTCCCCCCTTAAGTGTTGGCGCGTAGCCAAGTGGTTAAGGCGTTCATCTAGCGATCTGAATATCACTAGTTCAAGCCTTGGCTGAGGCAACGTGTTATGTCCTTGAGCAAGACACTTAACCACACATTGCTCTGCAACAACACTGGTGCCAAGCTGTATCGGCCCTAGTGCCCTTCCCTTGGACAACATCAGTGCCATGGAGAGGGGAGACTTGCAGCTTTGGAAACTGCTAGTCTTCCATACAACCTTGCCCAGGCCTGCACCCTGGAAACCTTCCAAGGTGCAAATCTATGGTGTCATGACCCTAACAGATGCCTATTATTATGTATTCCCCCCTTTAATATGACATACCAAGTCATCACTGGTGCAGCCAATTGGTTTTAGAAGTTACATTAGTTAAATGAAGATTACCTCTGTGCAGTCAAGGTGTTTCAATTGATTGTTGTAAAAATACACCTGTATCTAGAGGGTCCAATTACCAGTGAGTCAGTATCCTGGCAAAAACTGCACTATGAAGACAGAAGAACTCTCCAAGGAACTCCATGAAAAATGTTATTGAAGCACACAAATCAGAAGATGCATACAAGAATATTTCCAAGTCACCAAATATCCCTTGGAGTACAGTTAAGTCAATCACAAGAAATGGAAAGAATATGTCACAGCTGTAAATCT
Organism: Mobula birostris; assembly: GCF_030028105.1. NCBI lineage: Eukaryota > Metazoa > Chordata > Chondrichthyes > Myliobatiformes > Myliobatidae > Mobula > Mobula birostris. Next base: position 21,895,801 of record NC_092387.1, on the reverse strand, counting down.
ATCTAGAGCAGGCCATCCTCAAAAACAGAGTGACCATGCAAGGGGACTAGTGAGAGGCCACCAAGAGACCTATGACAACTCCAGGGGAGTTACAAGCTGTCAGGTTACAGGGGGACTCAAGTGCAGACCAATGAATACTTTTTCACCAGGATTTATTAGGGAGCACAAAAACAGTCTTTCAAAAACAGAAGGCAGACACAAATCTGAAATGGCAGGCAGAGGTCTTACCAGGAAAGGCAGTCAGGCAAGGGCAGACAATCCAGAGCACACAGGCAAAAATCAGGTCCAAGAACAGGCAAAATACAAAATCAGGCAAAATCAGTTGGCAGAAGCCACAATGACAGGCTAGAACAACACAGGTCAGAACTGGGACAAACTAGCAAAGAATGCTAGCCAAAGCAGGGTTTAAATGGACAGGGTAATGAGTGAAAATTAGACACAGTTGGGTGCAAATGAGGAGACAAGCAGGTAATTGGAGGAAGTCCAAAAAGGAAAGGGGCTGGGCCAGCACCCACATGGCCAGGTGAAAGAAAACAGAAATTAAAGACTGCCGTGATCCAGAGCTACCAGCAGAGGCCCTTCGACCCAGTGTTCAGGCCGGATCCTTAACACAAGCTTCAGTGGCTGAAATGGGAGAGACTGCGCATACAAGTGTTGCCGGATGCTTCAACAGTTGCAGCTTATGAGACAGGGACAAACTGAAAGCCACTGTTGAAAAAAACACATGAAGTCTCGGCTGGAGTTTGCCAGAAGGCATGTGGGAGACTCGGAATTCAGCTGGAAGGTTCTATGGTCTAATAAAACCAAAATTGAGCTTTTTGGCCATCAGACGAAATGCTATGTTTGGCTTCACTGCACATCATCAAAAACACACCATTACTACCTTGAAGCATGATGGTAGCTGCATCATACTGTGAGGATGCTTCATTGCAGCAGGCCCTGGAAGGTTTGTGAAGGTAGAGGGTAAAATGAATGCAGAAAAGTACAGGGAAATCCTAGAAGAAAACCTGATGCAGTCTGCAAGATAACTGGAACTTGGAAGAAGGTTTGTTTTCCAGCAAGACAATGACCCCCAAGCATAAAGCCAAAGCTACACAGGAATGGCTTAAAAACAACAAAGTTAATGTCCTGGAGTAGCCAAGTGAGAGTCCAGACCTCAATCCAATTGAAAATTTGTGGCTGAACTTGAAAAAGGCTGTTCAGTCACTATCCCCATGCAATCTGACAGAGCTTGAGCAGTTTTGTGAAGAAGAATAGGGAAAAATTGCAGGGTCCAGATGTGCAAAGCTTATAGAGACCTATCCACACAGACTCAAGGCTGTAGTTGCTGCCAAAGGTACATTGACTAAATACTGTCTTGAAGGGGGTGAATACTTATGCAATCAATTATTTTGTGTTTAATAGTTGTAATAATTTCAGACCAACTTGTAGAAATTTGTTTTCACTTTGACACCAAAGAGTCTTTTCTGTTGATCATTGTCAAAAAAGCCAAATTAAATCCACTGCGATTCAACATTGTAAAATAAAACATGAAAACTTCTGGGGGGGCGTGAATACTTTTTATAGGCACTGTACATGCACATTGATACAAGAGCTAAGAACAATCCAACTAATAAGAAGACTAATGAGGCTGGAGATGCTAGAATCGGATCAGGTCAGCATAACGCCAGAAGAACATTAGAAGGGAAGTTGCAATTAGTCAGCTAGCCCCTCAAACTTGCTCCACTGTTTTACAGTGTCATCACTGATCCAATATTGGCTTCAACACCACTTCGGCTCTTCGACTCCCGTCACTTCACCTCTGACTCCCGTGAAGTTCAAATGGCTGGCAGTTTCAGACTGGAGGCAGTGCTAAACTGTAAAGCTTGGGATAAATGCTGGGCCACTTTACGGAATTTTAGTTGTCAATGGGTTTGGATGATGTGCCATTAGAAAGTAGAGATGATGAAGCTTATTAAGCAAGGCCCAGTGAGAAAGGACCAAATTGTCCACTTTACACCAATCCTACATGAACCAAATCTTTTATTCTCCCCACTTTGTCATCAATTCACTCCAGATTTTACCACTCACCTACAATTTACAGCCAATTAATCCAAAAATCTGCATATCTATGGGGTGTATTAGGAAACTGGGGCACCCAGAGAAAAATTATGGAATCACAGGAAGGTCGGGCAAGCTCCCTATAGCACCTGAGGTTGAGACTGAACCCAGATCATTGTGATTCGGGCCAGTGGCTCTGCAATCTGTGCCAAATTGTTGCCCATTGTCACCAGGTGATGGCAGGTTCTCTGAGGTATGTTTGTTTCTCCTTTGTATGTGGGTAATGTGAAGGTACACAAGAATGCAAAGAAGATAGGAGCTGGAGAAGGTCAGCAGGTCCCTCACACCTGGCCCAACCCTTCAATATGATCCTGGTTACCCTGTACCAGGCTGCATTCATTGACCAATTCCTGTTCCTCTATTAGTGGCAGTTCTTCACTTTTACATCAGGTCTGGGTTCTAGTCCTTGAACCTGAGCCAACATTGGAGTTTGACTCAGCATTGGGGGGGGGGGGGGGTAACAGAATTTCTATCTTTTAAACAAATATTTAAGCTCATATTCCTCATTCAGTGGAGGAAGAAAAGTAGAGGATTATATTTCCCCTGAATAACCTGGACAATATATGTCCTTTATGAGGCTTTATTAAACATTGGTCAGACCACACTTGGAATATTTTGAGCAGATCTGGATCACTTATCTAAGAAAGGATGTGCTGGCACTGGAGAAGGCCCAGGGGAGTTTCACGATAATAATCTCAGGAAAGAAAGGGTTAACATGAGAGGAATGTTTTATGACTCTGGGCCTGTACTCACTGGAGTTTAGAAGAATGATGGAGGATCTCATTGAAATCTATGGAATATTGGAGGGCCTGTATAGAATGAGTGTGGAGAAGATGGTTTCTATAGTGGGTAACAAGAAGGCACAGTCTCAGAATACAAAGTTGGCCCTTTGAACAGAGATGAGAAGGGATTACTTTAGCAAAAGGGGTGGTGAATCTATGGAATTCATTGTCACAGACTACTGTGGATGTCAAGTCATTGGATATATTTAGAGCAGACGTTCTTGATTAGTAGAGATTATGGGGAGAAGGCAGGACAATAGGGTTGGGAAGATAATAAATCAACCATGATGGAATGGCACAGAAGACTCAACAGGCCAGATAGCCGAATTCTGCTCCTATATTTTATGGTTTTATGGTCTCATCCAGCATCTGTCCAAATGAGCATGAGTCCAAAGCAAATTACCTGGCATCATCGCGTCTCTGCGATTGGGACCAGATTGTGCATGTTTTGCTTGCTTCCTTGCTTTTACATTGCAACAGTACTTTTTTGCCATTAGAGGACTTTGATGACATCTTCTTGATGACTTTGTGAAAGCAATCCCTCATTAGTGATTTGAGCAAGTAGATGATTTAAGTCAGGATCTGGGGCATGATCACTTACTGGCAGCAAAGTTTCTCTTAAACGTAAACTTTAAATACTTTTTCCCAAGCAAAACACTTACAGATGGTGCTCAGTGTGAACTTTTCCAAGAATGCTATAAATCTACAGAAAATAAATGACATGGTGCGGTGACGTCGCTGCAAAATAAAATTAACAAGTGTGACAAGAATACACATAGATTAAGATGTAGCTGTCCTGTGCTGGCACCAGTGGGATCAGCAGTTGGTCTGCCACCTGCCTTCAGGAGAGAGAGAGATAAGGAAAACAATGGAGCAGCATTTGGAGATGTTAATGAAGGGACGAGACAGAGTAACGGAAGGAGAGCTGTCAAGAGCGGCTCCCCCTTTGAACCCTGAACTGTTTGAAGTGATGGACAGGCGATACCCCAGCAGGGGGATAAAAAGGGACAGGTTCGCTAAGGCAGGACACACACGACACCCCGAGGTAACGAGACCCTGGAAGCGGTGCGTCTCCCACAAGTCGGTGGGAAGTTTTTGGACGGCTGATCGCGGGATCAAGCCATAGACGTTCAGGGTGGAAAGGCACGATCGGCGGGAACCTGGTGTGTGTCCGCCCTTGCCTGGGTGCCGGGTTCACCGCAGAGAAACGATCGTGTCTGGAAACGGAGGGGTCACGGTCGGTGACCTCAGATGACATCACAAAGGACTTGCCCGAAAGCTGACTGCGAAGGTCTGTGTGGAAGCCGTTTGAATATTCATTCGTTTTGCTCTCTCTCTCCTTCCCCCCACACTGTCCATCTCCCACGGCAGCGATTACTGCGAACTGAACTGAACTAAATTGAACTGAACTTTGCGTCACTTTGAAACTGATCATTTACCCCCAGACAACGATAGAGCTTGATTGATCCTGTTATCTTAATTCTGTGTACATGTGTGTTTATCATTGCTGAACTGTTGCATTTATTATCCTTTTGATTAGAGTACTGTGTTGCTTGTTTCTTTAATAAAACTTTCTTAGTTCTAGTAATCCAGACTCCAACTGAGTGATCCATTTCTGCTGGTTTGGCAACCCAGTTACGGGGTACGTAACACAAGCTTGATTTAATTAGGAGCTAGCGTACACTAAGTGTCTCGAATGGCTTAATTCTACACTGCAACAATTCCACAAGTTTGTGAAATGGAAAGCCATCATGGACGCAATAAAAATGACAATGTTATGCATATTGTTTGTGGGATGGAGATATAAGTCACTCCTTCCCTCTGCTAGCTTGCAGGTCACCCTTGGGCAAGGTGTAGCACCTCTTATCCCCCTGATCAGGGTCATGTGAAGCCATGGGAGCAGGTGGTGGATGGTCGTATGAGCAGCTGGTGCATATCACAAGTCCTGGTTATGCGACCACTGATGCCAGGCAGACAATCTCTGAAGAGTATTGATAATGGGTGAAACCACCTGTCTTGTAAGGACACTGCCTAGAAGAAGGCAATGGCAAACAACTTCTGTAGAAAAAATTGCAAAGAACAATTATGGTCAAGACCATGATCACCTATGTCTTACAACATGGCACATAATGAACAATTGAATGATTTGCAGATACATTACTTAAATGATTTAAATTATGATCTAAGGAATCTGATCCCAAACTAAACTGCATCCTTAATGAAAATGATACTTGTCAGTCAGTCATGCACATTTTGCTCCTTGGGGCATTTAGAATCTGACCAGTCTGTCATCCTTGAAGTGAAAGCTGTCAATCTTAACCAGGATGGTTGAAGGTCAACATTAAAGTTCACAAGCAGTTTCATTTCAATGTGGAATGTTTGTGATCTTTCTTATCAATGGGTTACATTTTAAGAAAAATATATAGAGCGGATTCCGATTGATTGAGACCAGTGAATTTTGGCCTAAGTAAGCAGCTGCGCCAATGGGCAAAGTTTGATGGAAATAGCTAAAAGGGTATAAAAACACAAACTAATTTTAACTAAGTAACAAATTATGTTTTAAATGAAATGCAGAACCAATTAAAATACTATCAATAAATTACAGTACTGTAAAACTGCATATTAGTTCCTAACAGTTATCAATAGAGAATTAGTCCAATGTATGCTGCCGTGTTCTTTTGATGGACAGTAAATTAACAAAATTAGTGCAGACACCTAGTGCATATATTGGACTGTTTTCATACAATGCTTTTTTTTCGACTGCATCCTCCAAATCTTCATTTTTATTGTAATATTCAAGCTGATTGTCAATATCTTTAAAATCTTTGTAGTTCCTAACCTCTTGAAGTAGTGAAATTGTTTCATCTTCACTCCCGGCTGTTTCTCACATCTCCAAGCCCGAATGCTTGAAACCGCGATGAGCAAAGCAATTTTAAATAGTCTTACTGCTTATTTTTCACAAACTATCACTGACAAAAATTTTGAACACCAGCACACACAACTGACGCTACTTTAAAACTGTTTGCTCTAAGCATGGTAAAGTGTCTAACAGCCACAAAAGTGCATGTAACTGACGCTAGTTAGAAACTGTTCGGTAACATTCTCCTGTCCTAATTAAGTGATTCAGTGCCCCAAATAAACAAAGGGAACCCTGCTATTTTCTCAATTAGCTTTTGTTCTTCAAGAGTTGTTTCAAGTAAGCAGCTGCCCCAATTAACACACACAAAATGCTGGTAGAATGCAGCAGGCCAGGCAGCATCTATAGGAAGAGGTACAGTCGAAGGTTCGGGCCTAGACCCTTCGTCAGGACTAACAAAAAGAAGAGATAGTAAGAGATTTGAAAGTGGGAGGGGGAGGGGGAGATCCAAAATGATAGGAGAAGACAGGAGGGGGAGGGATAGAGCGAAGAGCTAGAAAGTTGATTGACAAAAGGGATACAGAGCTGGAGAAGGGGGAGGATCATGGGACGGGAAGCAGGCGAGGAGCGATTGTGAGACGGACAGAAACAGAAAAAAGGGGGGGAGAGAGAGAGGGGGGGGGGATAAATAAATAAATAAATAGATAAATGGATAGGGAATGGGGTAAGAAGTGGAGGAGGGGCATTAACAGAAGTTAGAGAAATCAACGTTCATGCCATCAGGTTGGAGGCTACCCAGACGGAATATAAGGTGTTGTTCCTCCAACCTGAGTGAGGCTTCATCTTGACAGAAGAGGAGGTCATGGATTGACATGTCAGAATGGGAATGGGATGTGGAATTAAAATGTGTGGCCACTGGGAGAGCCTGCTTTCTCTGGTGGACAGAGCATAGGTGTTCAGCGAGACGGTCTCCTAGTCTGCGTCGGGTCTCACCAATATATAGAAGGCTGCATTGGGAGCACCGGACGCAGTATATCACCCCAGCCGACTCACAGGTGAAGTGTTACCTCACCTGGAAGGACTGTCTGGGGCCCTGAATAGTGGTGAGGGAGGAAGTGTAAGGGCATGTGTAGCACTTGTTCCGCTTACCCAATTAACTAGAGTCCACTGTAGTTCAGTTTTGCAGGTAACACTAAGGGACTAGTGGAGTTAACTGGTGTCAAATTATACGGCTATTTCAAAAGAATATTTGGAATAACTTGACACCAGGATACATAACTATACCATCTATTAGGCACCACATTATCATCCTTATATACCAACAAGGAATGGCCATATATCTTCTTGTCAGGTGCACTCGAAATAGAGTTTTGATGGATTGAACAATGATCCAGAAAGTCAGCTCCATTCACACTACTGTGCAAAAGTCTTAGGCACACATGTATAACTAGGATGCCTAAGATTTTGCACAGTACTGTAGTAATTTTATGCATTGCACTGTACTGCTGCCACAAGAAAAATCATGACGTGAATGATGTGGGTCTTTACTGTGGACTGAGAGTGGGAAAGGTGCAGGGAGAGGGGAATCGTGGTTGGGAAAGGGGGAAGAGAGAGGGGAGCAAGAGGGAAGCACGAGAGAGACATTCTGTAATGATCATGAACCAATTGTTTGGAATCAAATGGTTATCTGCTGTCTCAGGGCTGGATGTGTCTGCACCCACACAACCTCCTGCCCCTGCTCTCCTTTTTTGCCACCTGTCCTACATCCTTCCCCTAGCCTTCCACCCTCGCCAGTCCTAACATCCTTTGCTCCCGCCAGACTTACAAACCTGCTATCTTCTCCACTTGATAAATACAGTACTGTGCAAAAGTCTTGGGCACCCTACCTATATATGCACATACATATACCTATGCATCCAAGTCCAAAAAGCCCTCAAAGTTGCCGCACAAATTGGTAGGATCGTTGAAAAGGCATATGGTGTGATGTCCTTCATTAGTCAGAGGGTGGGGAGGAGGAGGGTGGACTGAGTTCAAGAGCCATGAGGTAATGTTGTAGCTCTATAAACCTTTGGTTACACCACATTTAGAATGTTGTGCTTAGTTCTGGTTGCCTCATTATATGAAGGATGTAGAAGCTTTAGAGAGCGTGCAGAGGAGATTTACCAGGATGCTGCCTGGATCAGAGTGCATGTTTTATGAGGATAGGTTGAGTGAGCTAGGGATTTTTTCTTTGGAGCAAAGGAGGATGAGAGGTGACTTGATAGAGGTGTTCAAGATGATAAGAGGCATAGATTGAATGGATGGCGAATGGCTTTTTCCCAGGGCAGAAACGGCTAATAGCAGGAGGCATAATTTTAAGGTGATTGGAGGAAACTATGTGGAATGTCAGAGGAACGTTCTTTACACAGAGAGTGGTGAGTGCCTGGATTGCCCTGCCAGGGGTGCTGGTAGAGGCAGATACATTAGGGGCATATAAGAAACTCTTAGACACATGGATGATGCAGAAATGGAGGACTCTGTAGGAGGAAAGGGTATTGTGCTGTAGTGTTCTATATTCTATGTGCTTCCCTGCTGTCAAGCACTGAAAACCATATTCCATCTACGTCTTTAGACATTGTGAAGACCAAGTCATTAGGTGTATTCAAAGTGAAGTTTGTCAGATTCTTGATTTGTAAAGGCATCAAAGATAATGGAGAGAAAGCAGGAGAATGGGGTTGAGATGGATAGAAATCAGCCATGATGAAATAGCAGAACAGACTTGATGGGCTGAATGGCCTATCTCCACTCCTATGTCTAATGGTCTTATGGTCTTAAATCACAAACAATGTTTCACGGATGTGTGTGGCTGTACCTCCCCCACAACTGTACGTTCACTCTGTGTCCCATTCTGTGCTGTATCTCAATAAACAAACAAACAATAAAATAAATAAATCAATAAATAAATAGATCAATAAATACACAGACAAACAAACAAACATGGACTGGGTTCTTGAGTTTTCTCACTTTTGCTCCCTGCTAATCTTGGACCTGCTTCTCTGAGTTTCTGTTGCTAGACCTCATCCCTCTCTTTACCCATGTTGTTAGGGCCATTGTGGACCAGGGCCTCTGGCAGTGGATCTTCCCCTCTAAGGAGGGTCTTCAGCTGCACTGATACATCCATGACCCAAACAACAGTGAGGCAGCACTCCACGGATGCTGCCCGACCTGCTGAGTTCCTCCAGCGTGTTGTGAGTGTTGCATTTAAGGATCTTGTTTAAGGTCTCAAAATATCCAACTGCTTGCCTTACAATTAAATCTGGATGGGCCTCCCAGTATTTTTGCCCCACCCTCCTATTGTAACAGAGACAGCTATGGTGTCACAAACGTAGTTGATTCTGCTTTCCCTCGAGATGCCAGTCATCCAGCACGGGACACCTGCTGAAGACGGGGATGGCCACAGAAAACTCCTAAGCTAAGCCCTCAGCTCTGCCCGATGGTCACCCAATGATTTTCTTTACGTGTAGTCAATAATTGTGAGATGATCAGCTCACTGAAGGTTCTGTCTGCAGTGACGCCAGCATCACAGATAACGCATAGCAAGTCCGTCTGCATCTTCAGCTGCAACTGGACACATCTTCTGCAAGGCACGCGGGAAGTGTCAGAGACAGAGGCTGAATCAATTCTATTTAATAAAATCAATGGATATTGGGCAAAGGAAATGCTTCAAAGATAACATCAAAGCCAGGCTGAAGAAATTCAACACGACAATGCCCTCGATAGACACACCTGGAGGAAGAGAAGTCTGCTCAGGAGGGAGTTGCACTGCATGAGAATGGCCTCTGCTGTGCCACAGAGAACAAGTGGCAGCTACGAAAGGAGAGACCAAACAACTAAACGACCCCAACGCTAACCACAACCACCGCTTACTCTTGCCCGCACTGCACCAGAATATGTGGTTCCTGGATCGGCCTTTAGTCACCGGAGAACCCACCACAGACAACACCTTAGGAGAACATGATACTCAACTCAAATGACCGTTGAGAAGGAGATTGGGCTAGTGCTGAGGAAATAAAAAAAATATTAAAAAATGAAAAAGTACAGTATTGTGCAAAAGTCTTAGGCACGTATATATGTCTAGTGTGCATAAGACTTTTGCACTGCACTGTAGTAATTCTACGTGTTGCACTCCAGCTGCCACAAAAAAAATCATGACATATGTGAGTGATGATAAACCTGATTCTGATACGGGTCTCTCTTGTGAACTGAGACTGGGAAGGGGCCAGGGAGGGGGGAATCATAAGACCACAAGATTTAGGAGCAGAAACAGGCCATTAGGCCCATCGAGTCTGCTCCAAATGGCTCCCCCCTCCATATCGCTTCTTGCCATGACCAATCAACCTCTGCCTTAAATATAAATAAAGACTTGCCCGCCACAGCTGTTTCTGATAAAGTATTCCACAGATTCACCACTCTCTAGTTACAGAAATACTTCCTAATCTCCATTCTAAAAGGATGCCCCTCTATTCTTAGGCTGTGCCCTCTGCTCTTTAGCTCTCCCACCACAGGAAGTATTCTCTCCACATTCACTCTGTCAAAGCCTTTCACCATTCGATAGGTTTCAATGAAGTCACCTCTGATTCTTCTGAATTCCAGTGAATCCAGGCCCAGAGCAATCAAATGCTCTTCATATGACAAGCCGTTGAATCCTGGAATCATTTTTGTTAACCTCCTTTGAACTTTCTCCAGTTTTAGCACATCCTTTCTAAGGCTACGTCCACACTAGACCGCATAAATCCGTAACCGAAGCTTTTTCTCTTCATTTTGACCCTCTGTCCACATTGAAACGGTGTTTTCCTCCCCCGAAAACGGAGATTTTCAGAAACGCTCTCCAGAGTGAATAAATCTGAAAACGCCTAATATCTGGTGTAGTGTGTACGGGGTAACCGGCTAATTTTAAAACCGCTGTCATGACGTGCCAGAACAAATGGTGGCGACAGCGCGGCATTTCATTGTTCTCTTGAACGCAGCCTCCAACACCACAACAACAATATCTGACAATAGATGTGTAACAGCCTAATGTAACATTGTATGGAAATACAACAGAACACTGACATTTAACGTAAAAATAATCAGTCCCAACACAGACCCCTGTGAAACACCACTGGTCACCAGCAGTAAGCAAGAAAAGGTCCCCTTTATTCCCTCTCTGCCTCCTGCCAATTAGCCAGTGCTTTATCCATGCTAAAATCTTTCCTGTAATGCCATGGGCCTGTAGCTTGTTAAGCAGCTTCATTTGTGGCACCTTGTCAACGGTCTTGGGAAGGTCCAAGTATACAGCATCTAACAGTTCTCCTTTGTCTCTCTTACTTGTTATTTCTTCAAAAAATTCCAAAAGATTTATCAGGCAAGATTTTCTCTTGATGTTCGGGAGAAGGGGGAGTAAGAAGTTTGGAAGTGGGAAGAACTGGAGAGAGTTGATTTAGTGTAATGATGTTTGTGTAACTTTATCCTTGACATGTCTTTAAACCAGAAGCAAACATTTCAGTTCAGCTGCTCGGGCAAGGTTCAGGTGAATTTATTGATTAATAAATCAATCAATAGTGACCTTCCCAAGAAACCTCTGCTCCGGTTTAGTTGTTCGTTGACAGCTGCCTAGACTGGAGGTAAACTGTATGCTTCACTAATGCATGTGGAGTGTGACTGATAGAAGGAGAGAGTGCTACTCCTTTCTGGCAATCTTTTATTTGAAAGTAGAAGCATCCTGGCCTCTTTGAGTCAGATAAATCGAGCATTCCCATGTTGAAAGGTTTGCGACAGCTACTGGCTTTTGCTCCCTGCTAGCCTGTTTCCCCATTTTTTATTTCAAAAATGAATAAAGTTATGATTACAGTTATGTACACAAAAGGAATAAGTACAGTGTAAAAGTCGTCACGTTTTTAGTGTTATTTGGTCAATGCATTCAGTAGTTTTAACATAGAACCACTGTAACTCATGAAGCACCCTAGGGTGATTCACCCTTCTGTCGTTCCAGGGGCTTCCCCACATGACTCAGCCCCTCCATGTCCTGTTGTGGATAGAGCCTCGACAGAGCTTTGCATTGGCTGCACCGAGGTTCAGTGCATCTCCCTGCATTATTGGATTGGATCTAGATTGTCATTTTTTTTGTAGTTTAGAATATATTGCAGAACATAGAACACTACAGCGCAGTACTGTGCATTTGGTTCCGATGCATATGTTGTACCGATCTTTTAACCTACTCAAAGGCTATGTCCACACTAGACCGGATAATTTTGAAAACGCTTAAAAACGATAGGTGTCCACACCAAGCGTTTTTGAAAATACCTCTATCCACATTAAAATGGGTATTCGGGCAAATCTCCTCCTACTGGGCACGCACAGGACACATCTACAGAAAATAAGTGACATGTTTGGTGTCGAATCTTGCTGTGAAAGTACACGTTTGTGTAGTTACAGACTAGAAAAACTTAAAAGGAAATTGCCAAACGAGGGACAGCTGTTGGCTCTCGCGCAGGAGGACTTAAAACTAAAAAACAACAAATACTGGAGCATATGGAGGTAACTGACAGGGAGTTCACAGACAGTATGACCCAGCTGATGACGAACATTGAAAAACTGTCTAACTGTTGCATTAACAAAGCACCTTGTTAAATGTATAAAACATGTCTGCATCAGCGTTATCTTGTATTTCCATACAATGTTACATTAGGCTGTTACACATCTATTGTCAGAGAAGTACTTGCATAAATAGGTAACCCACCTTCATACAAGCAAGGACAGAAAACAGGGCAAAGTGAGTATACTTATTTATTCAGTAAGATATGGGTCAAAGCATTTGGTGAGTACATTTCTAACTCTTCTGGCTTTAGTCTCATTGCCGTCTGTTCTGAAATTGTTAGGTTGTGTGGGGGGTTGCGTTCAAGAAAAGAATGAAATGCCACGCTGCTGCCACTATCTGCTCCGGCACGTCATAACAGCGTTTTTAGAAATCTCTGGTTACCCCGTCCACATTGCTCTGCACAATCGGCGTTTTCAAATTTACACACTCTGGAGGGCATTTTAGAAAAGCTCTGTTTCAGTGTGGACGGAGGGTCAAAACAAAGAGAAAAAGTTTTGGTTACAGATTTATCCAGTCTAGTGTGGACGTAGCCTAAGATCAGACTAACCCTTCACTCCTACATAGCCCTCCATTTTCCTATCATCCATACCTATCTAAGTGCTTCTTAACTGTCCTTAATGTATCTGCCTCTACCACCGCCCTGGCAGAGCGTTCCACACATTCAACACTTTCTGTTTAAGAATCCTAACTCTGACATCCCCCTATACTTTCCTCTAATCACCTTAAAATTATGGTCCCTCGTATTAGCCCTTTCTGCCTCGGGAAAAAGTCTGGCTGTCCACTTTATCTATGCCTCTTTGCGTGTACAATCACCTGCTTGTCTGTAAATGATCAGTCGATTGCCAGGAATTTGTAGAGTAGCAGGCTCGGTATCTGTTGTAGTTTCTTTGCCTGCAGCTTGTGTCACACCATAAACTGAACTGCCTCATAGGCTGTTCTTATCAAGGAATTTCTTTATCTTTCTAGCCTGAGCTAGTGTTTAGTATAAGATGTCCACGACTTCCTTCTTCTTTGTCTTGTCTTTGTCTTCTTTCTTAGGCTTTTAATTACATTGGACTGAGTTGGTTACTGTTATTCCTTTGTTATGAACAACTAATAAAATGGCTGTAACCACAAGATTTACGCCTCATACTTGACTTCCAAAGAATCTTCTGGACAATATCATCTCCAGATCCAGCAGCACTTACACAAATGTCTCAGTCAGCAGCACTCCCTTACGGACATCGCGCAGTGCGGGAAAACCAACAAGTTTCAGGTAGACCAAAGACGCCATAGATTAGAAACTCCTCAGGTTTAGAGGACTGGAAATTAGGCAGTCTGTTAATTCAGTGGATGGGCACTACTCTCACTTAAAGGTCAATCAATGTGCCTTTGTAGAACATGCCACTGGTATTGAGGTCGTTACGATGGAAACATCACCTTATCTCTTCTGCATTCTGGGCCTCTCGAGACAACGGCCAATGTTCCATTAACTGCTTTCTGTTTCTTGTTCTAAGTACACAGACACCTAAATCCATCTGCTCCTCCACTGCTTCGAGTGCCCTATTGTTACAGTTGCTTCTGAAAGTGAACGACCTCACGCTTTCTCAAGTCGTCTCTCTCTCTGTATTTGCTCCCTCAGCAATTTTGCAAATTCCTTTTCCCATCTCAGATTCAGATTTATTTATCACATATACATCAAAAAACTGAGAGTGCAATGCCGTGTTTGTGTTAACAGCCAACACATCATAAGAATGTGCAGTCCACAAGGGTCACCACACATTCTGGATCCAAAATAGCTTGTCCACAATGTTTAGCAGAACAACAACAATAACAACAAAAACAAAACAACAACAGCAAAACAAGCCCCTTTTCCTCTCTGCCACCCACTCACATACACACACAGACAGTCCTCCAGCAAAGGACTGGCTTCATCTGGCACTCCAATGACCAGACTCTCAGAATCTCAGATATTGGATCTCCAATCTCCAGTTCCTTGTCTGACCTCATAGGCTTGCAGGGCTACAGTCTCTGACCTCCAGACAAACTGACCCAAGGGCTTCGACCTTGGGGCTTCCACTACTACACTTGCTGACCATTCTTCGCCAGCTCTGGGTATCGACACCAGGACTCGCTGAGCACGGGGACTTTTACGTGCAGGCCTCGACCACTGACCTCACATCCATGTGATCACAGCCTGCATACCGATCATCCCCTTGTGTTAATGACACTCAATTCTCAATCCAGAGGGGCATAGGAGCAAGAGAGGGGGCTACTCAGATCCCTGGGTCTGTCCCACCAATCAATGAGATCACAGCCAACCTGTGGCCACGTTCTTTGTTTTCACAGATTCCCATCCACTGCAAACTTAGATTCAACTGTTGTGGCTGTGGACAAGATCAAATTCTCTCTTCCTCCCTTTCCATCTGCCCATCATCCACACATTCCTCCCACCGAATCAGAATCTGGTTTATTATGACAGACATATGTTGTGAAATGTGTTGTTTTGTGACAGCAGTACAGTGCCAGACATAAAATACGTCTGTAAGTTACAATAAAAATTAAGCACAAAAGAGGAATAGTGAGGTTGTGTTCATGGACCATTCAGAGGTCTGATGCATAGAGGAAGGTGGTGTTCCTAAAAAAGTTAAGTGTGGGTTTTGAGGCTTCTGTCCCTCCTCCCTGATGGTAGTATTGAGAGGACTGTATAGTGAGGGTAGTGAGGCTCCTTAACGATGGATGTTCCCTTCTTGAGGTACTACCTTTTGAAGATGCCCTCAATGGTGGGGGGGGGGCACCTATAATGATACCACTGTTTCCCTCCTACACTTCTCCCCATCGTGGGTCACACTTGTAGTTTACGACAGGTTCAGAAGTCTGATAGCAGTGGAGAAGAAGCTGTACTTCCTTGAGTCTGGGCTCTGGATGTCTTGGCTTTCAAGCTCCCGTATCTTCCCCCCTCCCCACCCCCAGAAGGTAGAAGAGATGAAAGGGAATGGCCAGAGTGGCAGGCGTCCTAGGCGACACTGTCAACCACGCACCGTGAAGGTGGACTAGATGGAAGAAAGTGATGAGCCTCTGATGGATAGGGCAGTCTGGTTGCTGTACCAGCCTGAGACACAAACTGTCAAGATACTCTTCAAAGTGCAACATTGACTTCTCCAGATTAAATACCATTTGCACTTTTTTTTCCATCTCAGGTTACACCTTACCTCTGTTGACAAGTTACTATTAACTCCGCATCTGCAGGCCTGAGGTTACCAGCCTCCACCTGTAGGTGGCTCCACTTCCCCAGGTTACTAAAACAAACCTCCTCCTGCTCTGTACATCAGCACTTACTCCGTGGACTTAGATTGCTTTGTGCACACAATCGTGCACAGTGCACTTAATACACGCATGGGATGCAGAGTAAGACACATGCATAAATAATAGTAACAAATCCAGATGCGTCTCTAATTCCAGGAGACAGCTGGCTCTTACTTTCACCTCGTGACTGTGATGGAACCTGACAGTGTGTGCAAAGTAACCGCACATGTTTTGTCAGGCACCTTAATTAGGCTGCCTCGTTCAAGAGGGAGGCGAAGAGTAAGCGAGCGGAGTTTCCGCTCCGGCGAGCAAGAATGTTTTCGAGCTGCGAAGGGCAACTCGTACCAGTCAGGTCTCCATTAAAGCTCGGCGATCATGCAATAATTATCGGAATGTTTAAATAATAATCAACCCCAAAATCACTTAATGACTAATTTTTGTTTAAAGTGCATCTTATGTGCATTGCAAGGTTTTGCCTGAATGGTTTTGCGTAGGTAGCCAAAATGAATTAAAATCAGCTCCTTTTGCAAGGTGGGTTTTTGAAAAGTTTTTCTTTAAGAAAGAAGTTATGACTCTTTATCAGCAGCACTCTGTTGAAGGGTTTGAGTCAACTTCTGGAGTGTAATTTCTAAGTTAGGTCTCGGAAGAGGAAAATCTAGTCAGACCATAGGAGCAGAATTAGGCCATTCGGCCCATCATGCCTGCTCCACCATTCCATCATGGTGATTTATTGTCCCTCTCAACCCCATTCTCCTGCTTTCTCCTCATAACCTGATTAATCAAGAGTTTATCAACTTCTGCTTTAAATGTACCCAATGACTCGGCCTCCACAGCCGCCTATGGGAATGAATTCCACAGATTCTAGCTGAAGACATTCCTCCTCATCATCTCTGTTCTAATTGGACGTCCCCCTATTCTGAGGATGTGCCCTCTAGTCCAAGACTCACCCATTATAGGAAACATCCTCTCCACACTCACTCTTCTAAGCCTTTCACCATTTGATAGTTTTCAGTGGGATCCCTCAGCCCCCTCCCCCAGCATTCATCTAAACTCCAGCGAGTATAGGCCCAGAGTCATTAAGTGCTCCTCAGACATCAACCCTTTCATTTCCATGAATTTCCTCTAGAACTTCTTCAATGCCAGCACATCTTCTTGTAGATAAGAGGCCCAAAACTGCTCACAGTGCTCCAAGAGTGCTCTGACCAATGCCTTACACAGCCTCAGCATTACATCCTCGCTCGTATATTCAGGTCCTCTTGAAATGAATGCTAACATTGCATTTGCCTTCCCCACCACCAAGCCAATGTGCAAGTTAACCTTTAGGGAATCCTGCACAAGGACTCTCAAGTTCCTTTGCACCTCTGATAAGATGGAAAGGGATTCACCACCTTCCGGTAAGATGGCGATGCATTCGAACGCAGTGGCCTCCCAGGGGCCAACCAAAGGTGCACTTTTCTTTTTAGATGTGTTTTTTATGATCATAAGATGATACTGGACTCAAAGGACAACAGGTACAGCAGGTGCACTGCATCAGTGACCTGTTCATTGTTCAGAGCCAGTGGCTGGGGTGTTGAAGGAGCCAGCAATGAGTCAGAGAGGGAGAAGCTGGTGCTCAGCTCGGAGAAGGAGAAGCCAGTACTCGGATCAGAGAAGGAGAAGCCTGTGGACAGACCAGAGAAGGAGAAACCGGTGGGCAGGCCGGAGAAGGAGAAACTGGCAGACAGGCTGGAGAAGGTAGAGCCAGCGGATGGGCTGGAGAAGGAGAAGTCTGTGGACATTGGTAATGTGAGATGCCGCAGGCTGGTTTTCCCTGTAAGGTGATGCAACACACAGCGAGACAGCAGTGTGGCCTCGGTTGTAGCGAGGACTAGGCCTCATTGCCTGCTGCTGCAGTACAGGTGAGGCGACGGTGGAGGTGGTATAGCTTCGAGCCCGTGCTCGGTTGGAAACTGGCCTCTCTCGTCAGTGCTGCCCTCCAGTGTTTGACCAGTGGAAGGACAGGCTAGATTGCTGGGAGCTGTGGCATCAATTTACATATCACTCAGGGAGTTGGACTATACAGGTTATTTTCTTGTGTAACAATGTGTTTCTGTGTGTTTCTCTCTCTCTCTCTCTCGCTATTTTGAATGTATGCACCTTGGCCCCAGAGGAACACTATTTCTTTTGACTGTATCCATGTCTGGTCAGAATAATAATTAATCTTGATTTGATTCCAATTCATTTGACTTGACTTTTGAATTTTCTCCCTATTTAGAAAATAGTCTATGTTTTTATTCCTTCTCCCAAAATGCATGACCATACACTATATTTGATCTGCACTTCTTTACTCATTCTCCCAATCTGTCTAAATCCTTCTTCAAACTCCTTGCTTCGTTAACACTACCTGCCCCTCCACTTATCTTCGTATTATCCACAAACTTGGTCACAAAGCCATCAATGGCATCATCCAAATCATTGACACATACTGTGAAAAAAGCGCCCCAACACTGACTCCTGCGGAACACCACTAGTGGCCAGCAGTCAACCAGAAAAAAATCTCCTTTAATTCCCACTTTTTGCCTCCTGCCAGTCAACCACTTTTTATGCATGTTTGTATCTTTTTTGTCATACTATTGGTTCATATCTGATTAAGCAGCTTCATGTGCGGTACCTTGTCAAAGGCCTTCTGAAAATTCAAGTAAACAACATCCACTGACTCTTCATCTATCCTGCCTGTTATTTCTTCAAAGAATTCCAACGGATTTGTCAGGTAAGATTTCTGCTTTAGGAAACCAGGCCTGCTTTGGCTTATTTTATCATGTGCCTTCAAGTACCCCAAAACCTCATCCTTAATAATGGACTCCAACAACTTTCCAACCACTGAATTCAGGCTAACTGGCTGATAATTTCCTTTCTTCTGCCTCCCTTTCTTTTTAAAGAGTGGAGTGACATTTGGAATTTTCCAGTCCTGTAGAACCATTTCAAAATCTAGTGATTCTTGAAAGATCATTACTAATGCCTCCACAATCTCTTCTGCTACTTCTGTTAGAACCCTGGGGTGTTGTCCATCAGGTCTAGGTAACTTATCTACCTTCAGACCTTTCAGTTTCCCAAGCACTACCTCCCCAGTAGTAGCACATGCACCCACTTCTACCTTTTACATAAGAAATAGGAGCAGGAGTAGGCCATCCGGCCCATCGAGCCTCCCCCACTATTCAATAAGATCATGGCTGATCTGTACGTAAACTCAGCTCCACCTACCTACCTTTTCCCCATAACCCTTAATTCCCTTACTATGTGAAAACCTATCCAACTGTATCTTAAATATATTTAGTGAGGAAGCCTCAACTGCTTCCCTGGGCAGAGAATTCCACAGATTCACCACTCTCTGAGAAAAACGGTTTCTCCTCATCTCCGTCCTAAATCCTCTCCCCTGAATCTTGAAGCAATATTTCCTAGTTCTAGTCTCACTTACCAATGGAAACAACTTTCCTACTATCTATCTTATCTATCCCTTTCAAAATTTTGTATGTTTCTATAAGATCCCCTCTCATCATTCTTCTGAATTCCAGAGATGCTCTCAAACTTCTGGCATACTGCTCATGTTTTCCATAGTGATGACTGAAACAAAATATTTATTAGTTCTGCCTGCCATTTTTTTTTATCTCATTACTACCTCTGCAGTATCATTATCGAATGGTCTGATATCTACTCTTGCCTCTTTTTTACTCTTTATATATCTGGAAAAAACCTTTGGTACCCTCTTTTATATTATTGGTTAGCTTGCCTTCATATTTCATCTTTTTCTCCTTATGGCTTTTTCAGTTGCCTTCTGTTGGTTTTTAAAAGGTTCCCAATCCTCTAATTTCCCACCAATTTTTGCAATGTGATATGCCCTCTCTTCTGGTTTATGCTCCTTTTGACTTCCCTGGTCATCCACCATTTTGTCACCCTTCCTTTAGAACACTTCTTCAACTTTTGAATTTATCTATCACGTGCCATCCGAATTTCTCTCAGAAACTCCGGCCATTACTGTTCTGTTGTCATTCCTGCTGGTAGCCTGTTCCAATTGTAATGGCCTCTTTGTAATGTTTCACTGCTAAGGCTGATGTAATGACTTCTCTGCAATGTTAACTGCTGAGGTAATGGTTTCTCTGTAGCAGAAATGTTTGGGTTATGGCTGGATATAATTATGCATGTTAGCTGATCAGGATTCTGTTGCCCTGTCTGGTGATTCTGGAAGCTGTTGGTTTCGTGGGCTTTTGCCAGAAGGCGCGAGAGGGATGAAGAGATAAGACGTGAATGGAGAGATGTGGTAAACTGCCCGACAGGGAGGACTCTGAGCAGGGGTGCGAAGGTCGGCGACTCTCAGGGATTGAATGGTGGAAGGAAGGCTACGGAGTGAGCTCCAACGATTGTGCACAGACTGTTTAATTAGATTGGCACCCTTTTTCTTTTATATATTGTTTCTCTCCTAACCACATAGTCGAAGTAAGAGTTATAAAGCTTAATCATTTAATTGCATATTGTGTACTGTTTGTTATTTCAGAGTACTGATTTGTAACAGGGGACACATCACGCAGCATCCACCCAAACAAGATTTCTTCAGTTTGGCCGGGCAGGGGGGTTATCACCCCCAAGAACAAGCTGCTAGGTGAAGCGAGTGTTACACAATGAACTTTGACCAGCTCCTCTCTCATGCCTCTAATTCTCTTTACTCCGCTATAATACTGAATCTGACTTAATCTTTTCACTTCCAACTCACAGAGAATTCTATCATACGAGGGGTGATTGATAAGTTTGTGGCCTAAGGTAGGAGGAGTCAATTTTAGAAAACCTAGCGCATTTATTTTTCAACATAGTCCCCTCCTACATGTACACACTTAGTCCAGTGATCATGGAGCATACAGGTCCCTTCCTTGTAGAAGTGGTCCTCAACAGGGGTGATTGATAAGTTTGTGGCCTAAGGTAGAAGGAGATGAGTTATTAACTTCAAACTTTCTGCATTATCACTCAAAGAGTTGAACTGCACGTGCATGTAACGAGAGCGACTTGGACCTCCAGGTGGTCCACAGCAGGGGTGATTGATAACTTCGTGGCCCAGGGTAGAAGGAGATGAGTTATACAGCTCTCGTTACATGCTGGACTAAGTGTGTAAATGTAGGAGGGGACTATGTTGAAGAATAAATGTGCCAGGTTTTCTAAAATTGACCCCTTCTATCTTAGGCCATGAACTTATCAATCACCCCTCGTATTATGTTCACTGTCTCTAAGAGTTCCTTTACCTTAAGCTTCCTAATCAAAACTGGTTCATTACACAACACCCAATCCAGAATTGCCTTTCTTTGTACAAACACAAGTTACTCAAAAAAGCCATCTCGTAGGCATTCTAGAAATATCTTCTGTTGGGATCCAGTACCAACTTGATTTTCCCAGTCTACCTGAATATTGAAATCTCCCACGACTATCATGTTTACATGCCTTTCCTATTTCCTGTTATAATTTATATCTCACATCATGGTTACTGTTCAGAGGTCTGTATATGTGTGTATGGAACTGGAGGAGATAGCAGAGGTACTTAATGAATACTTTGCTTCAGTATTCACTACGGAAAAGGACCTTGGCAATTGTAGGGATGACTTACAGTGGACTGAAAAGCTTGAGCATATAGACATTAAGAAAGAGGATGCGTTGGAGCTTTTGGAAAGCATCAAGTTGGATAAGTCACTGGGACCAAACAAGATATATCCCAAGTGTCATACTGGATGGGTGCTGGGAGCGGACCCAAATGCAAGACACAGACACTGAAGTACTAGGAACAGGACACATCACGCAGCATCCACAAGTACTAGAGTTAGGGATGTGACTGGATGCAGACTAGGAGCTGGGACAAGAAGACAGACTTGGGCTAGGACATTGGCTAGGCAAGCAGGACCAGGAACTGGGAACTGGGAGCCTGGGCTTGGACTCCGATCCAGAGACCGGACAAGGACCAAGAACTTGGGTCTTGACTCAGGCTCGGACCCCGGAACCAGGCAAGGACATGACATGGCTAGAGGACAGGATAAGGCTTGGGTTCTTCGAGGCAAGGACATGACGAGGCTTGGATTCTTCGGGGTGAGGACATGACGAGGCTTGGGTTCTTCGAGGTGAGGACATGACGAGGCTTGGGTTCTTTGAAGCAAGGACATGACGAGGCATAGAAAACCTACAGCACATACAGGCCTTCAGCCCACATAGTTGTGCTGAACATGTCCCTACCTTAGAAATTACTAGGGTTACCCATAGCCCTCTATTTTTCTAAGCTCCATGTACCTATCCAAAAGTCTCTTAGAAGACTTTATCGTATCCGCCTGCACCACCGTTGCCAGCTGCCCATTCCACATACTCACCACTCTCTGCGTAAAAAACTTACCCCTGACATCTTCTCTGTACCTTCTCCCAAGCAACTTAAACCTGTGTCCTCTTGTAGCAGCCATTTCAGCCCTGGGAAAAAGCCTTTGACTTCTGAATACATGCATTCAATTATAACACCTTCAGTCCTGTATTTACCATTCTTTTTTGACTTTGGCCTTGTTACACTTCAACTCATCCCCAACTGTAATGTTGCCTTATCATCTGCCTATCCTTCTTCACAGTCTCACTACACAATGCATCTAGTTGTATACCAACAGCCCCAACATCAGCCCTATCACTCCGGTTCTCATCCCCCCTGCCAATTTAGTTTAACCCCCCCCAACTGCTCTAGCAAACCTGCCTATTCCTTTCAATACAAGGTATATCCTTGCATGTTAAGCTACCAACTATGATCTTATTTCAGCCCCATCTCAATGATGCCCTCAACATCATACCTGCCAATCTCTAAATGCACTACAAGATCATCCCCCTTATTCTGTATTTTGCATACATTCAAATATAGCACATTCAGTCCTGTATTCATCGCCGTCTTCAATTTTGCCCCTATGTTACACTTCAACTCAATTGCACTGACTGCAAATTTGCCCTGTTATCAGCCTGTCCTTCCTCCTGCTCTTAATACACTCCACATCTATCCTCAGGCCCATCACTCCAGTGCCAGCTTAGTTTAAACCCTCTGCAAACCTGCCTGCAAGTTGCCAGTCTATCAATTATTCGTACTGTGTAATCGAATGCATTTGGACCACAGTCCCTTCTGTCTGCTCCACCACTCAACACCCATTACGGGAGCTCAGATAACAGAAATGCGTCCTTACAGAATTCATAAGTCATGACCAAAACGTTTGAGACATGGAATAAAAATTCTCTGTCACATGATTTACGTGTCAAGTTTAACATGTGTTTTTGCATTTCAGAAGGTCACAATACAGGAGGTTTATTATTGTCGTATGCACTGAGGTACAGTGCAGAAATCTGGATTTCATTTCATGCGTTCTGGTGACCTTATTAGAGCAGTGTATTAAGGTGATACTAAGGAAAACAATATCAGAAAGCAGAATACAATGTAATATTTACAGAGAAAGCGCAGAGCAGGTATGCAAACCTTCTGGTGATGTGTGGGTCTCCTGTATTCACTTCAATGTATTAAATAACATAAATATATTGCTCCCCAGCAGAGATCTGACTGGGTTGGGGCACCAGGGGCAAGCTGGGGTTTGTCAGGCACCCCGCCGGTGTAGATTCTGTGCTGTTTTGGAACATCAATTTCCGAGTCTATCAGCGACTGTCCAGTTTTTTCTGGTATCCGTAGTGAAGCCCAAGAGGAGCAAGGTGGGGTCATCGATGACATCCTCCACCTGGTCAACTATGCCCTCTCTGTCATGGTCCGAATTGGGGTCCCTTTAAATTTAGCTTGTTTATGTTACAATCTGGACCGTTGATTCCTTGTATTCCCGTGTCCCTCAACTTTGGTGATTAGAGGCAATTAACACTCAGCTGAACCGGTAGTTTATAGTCTCTGGCTTTCAGCCGTTCGGTGCGGGAGCATCTGCAAAGTCTTCAAAGTCACGGCGTGCCAATGTCATCTGGCCGGAGCAAGCCTTGTCTCCGCCCGAAGCGAGTGCCGGTAATTCGCCTTTCCTCACCGGAGCATCCCAGTCCAGTTACCTCGCCGAAGCGAGCCTGCAAAGTTTCTTCATCAAGGTGGGTCCGTCAGTTAACCCGCTGGAGGGAATCAAGAGCCGCTGTCTACTGCTCCTGGGCCGAGTTGAGAGCTCGGCACTACCCGGAGGTTCCAAGCACCACGTCCTGGCTCCGGTGGCATCCAAGTACCACGTCCACGTCCTGGCTCCGGTGGCATCCAAGTATCACATCCATGTCCTGGCCCTGGCGGCGTTCAAGTACCATGTCAAGTCCTGGCCCTGGCAGCGTTCAAGTACCATGTCAAGTCCTGGTCCTGGCGGCTTCCCAGTTCTGAGTCTCGTTCTGGCCCTGGCGGACTGTGATTCCTGTCCTACCCCCTTGTCTGAATCCCTTCTCTGCCCCTCTCGCCTCTAGTCCTCGTCTGCAGCCCCCGCCTGCACTTCGGTCTAGTTCCATCACTGGAGCTAGATAGGTACTGTCTGGTGTTCATTTGTCTTGGTCTTGTCTTGTCTTGTCCTCGCATCCGTGGGGTAAGTCTGGCCTTCTTGCCATTGCCCCGCGGGGAGTCATGTCTCGTTCTGTCCTCGCCTCCGTGGGGTAAGTCAGGCGGTCTTGCCGTTGCCCCGTGGGGAGTCATGTCTTGTCTTGTCCTCGCCTCCGTGGGGTAAGTCAGGCCATCTTGCGGTTGCCCCACGGGGGGTCATGTCTTGTCTTGTCTGGTGCTCGCCTCCGTGGGGTAAGTCATGCCGTCTTGCCGTTGCCCCGCGGAGTGTCATGAGTCCTGGCCCTATGTCCTGTACCCAAGGAGGGGTCCCGGCTCTCTGTTCTGTGTATGTGTCCAAGGTTCCATGTACCTGCTCTCCCGAGACCGAGGCTCTGTTTTCCATGTTCCTCCTCTCCCTAGCCCATGTCACGTCCATGCCTGGTTCTGAGGTCCGAGCCTGAGGCAAGACTCAGGTACTGGGTCCTTGCCCAGTCTCAGGCTCGGAGTCCATACCCTAGCCTCTTCATGTCTCCCCTAGTTCTGGGAGCCGATTCCGAGTCCAAGCCCAGACCCTTGGCCCAGCTTAGTCTTAGTCCTGAGTCCTTATCCTGTTCGCTACTCCTGCTTCTGTCTTGCTCTCTGGTATCGTACAATAAACTAAACCTAAGTAACCTCACAAGATGTGTCTTGCATTTGGGTCCACCCTTGCTCTCAATGTCCCGCCATTGTGACACTCTCACCAAGATCCAACAAGGTTTTGCTGCAGTCCATCGATGTGGCCACAAGCTGGGGGAGCAACCTCACAAAAAAACAATTAGAAATGTGAAGAGAAAAACAACAATAACATAATCAGTGCAGTTTTTACCATTATAAATCTAGTCAGTTCCCAGGTTACGTGACTTCCTCTTCCTTTCAACTTTATGTAAGATGATAAGAAATCGTCATTTTCAATAGTAACCCATATTGTAATTCTCCACATACATGTTCTATACTTCTTTTCCTTAATTAAGGTAAAAGAACAGGTCAATCAGAGTAGGCAGTTTAAGTGTTCAGCATGGACTAGATGGGCTGAAGGGCCTGTTTCTGTGCTGTACTTTTCCATGACTAGATACTGGCATGAATAGAGGTGTAGCTGACAGACAGGAGGCAGTGAATGGGAATAAAGGGGGCCGTTTCTGGTTGGCTGCCTGTGACTAGTGGTGTTCCACAAGGGCTAGTATTGGGACCACTACTGCCAATGATTTAGATAATGGAATTGATGATTTTGTGGCAAAGTTTGTGGATGATACGAAGATAGGTGATAGATCGACCTTTTAGAACAGAAGTAAGGTGGAATTTTTTTTAGCCAAAGGGTGGGTATATTTAAAATTGAAGTTGACAGATTCCTGATTGGTTGGGACTTCAAGAGATATGGTGAGACAGCAGGTGTATGGGGTGGAATGGGATCAGCCATGATGAAATGGCAGAGTAGACTCGATGGGCTGAATGGCCTCATTCTGCTCCTATGTCTTATGGTCTTATGAGCCATTTTCTGTTATCGTTACTATGTCGTACATTAAAAACATGTGGGAGTTTGTGTAAAGTTGGATTTTTGTAAGTCGTTATCTGAGGAGCCCCTGTACATATTGTAGAAGATATAGGTGAAAATACCCAAGTAAACTTCTTTGTGCCACTGTTTCCCATAATGGAGGAAGTCCAGCTTACACAGGCAGTTTCTCATTATGACACCACCAAAGTCAAAGCCAATGTTGAGCTTATTGTCATCTGCACAAGTACATGTGTGCACAGACGCAATGAAAAACTAACTTGCAGCAGCATCAGAGACAAAACATTCACAAGGAACTGATTAATTATAAGTTACACAGCATAAAACAAGGAAGAACGAAAACCAGTCCATTGTAGTGTAATATAGTCAGTGTTGCTATACTGAGGTGCTGATTAGAGTTGTGCAGGCTCTTTCGAGAACCGATTGGTTCAAGGGAAGTTGCTGCTTGAAGCTGGTTGTGTGGGATTTCTGTACCTCCTGCCCGGTGGTAGTTGTGAGAAGGTGGCATGACTTGGATGGTGGGGATCTTTCATGATCATGTTGCCTTGTTGATGGTGAGTGGAAATGTACTCATGATATATTGGGCTGAATCAACTCACCATCTTCATTTCAGCAGAGAGCAGAGAGCCAGGGATGCTGGGAGAGGCTCAATGAGGACCCCAGCAGCGGGATGGCCAGAGTGCTGCCTGAACCATCACCAACACAAACTAAGGGTGGTTGAAATTCATATTGATCATAAATCATCCACATTCTCATTGCAATCTCTGACACTTCCTTTGTTCTGTGCATCTCTCCCCTCACTTTCCCCCCTGCTGAAAACCCCATGTATATCTTTCTCTTTCTCCAGTTTTGATGGTCACAATCCCAAAACTTTAACTGATTCTCTCTGCACAGACGTCAAAGTCGAGTTTATTGTCATATGCAGAAGTGCAATGATAAAACTTACTTCCATCAGCATCTCAGACACAAAGCATCAGAGACACAACACCCACAAAACATATTTTAAATGCAAATTGTGCAAGATAATACAAGGAAAAATATAATTAAAACAAAAAAAACGAAGTCTATTGTAGTGCAAGGCAGTTGAAATACTGTTGTCGTCATTGGAGTTGTGTGTGGCATGTGGCCAAGTGGTTAGGGTGTTGGACTAGCGATCTGAAGGTCGTGGGTTCGAGCCTCGGCCGAGGCAGCGTGTGTGTCCTTGAGCAAGGCACTTAACCACACAATGCTTCAGTCTACCCAGCTGAGAATGGGTACCAGCAAAAATTCTAGGGGTTAACCTCACGATAGACTGGCGTCCTACCTTGTACTCTCAGTTGCTTCACACCTTGGAAACCAGCATATGCACTGGCCTGGTGGGCCACAAGGCTCGTGACAGACTTCAATCTTTAATCATTGGAGTTGTGCAGGTTGGTTCAAGAGCTGAATAGGTAGCTGGTTTTGAACATAGTGGTGTGGACTTCAGGCCTCTGTGAAGATGACCAGGAGATGACGTAGTCCAGATGGTGGGGATCTTTGATGATAGATGCTGCTTTCTTGAAGCAGCACCTCCTGTAGGTACCACCAGTGGTGAAGAGAGATGAGAGATGTGTCCACAAGCTCACTACTCTCTGCAGCTTGGAGAACCAAGGAAATGCTACAAGACCATGCTAAAAGACAATGCTCTGGCATCAATCCAGACACACAGGAACATATCGCCCAGGATCAGGTTGTGTGGTGCTCCTCCCTCCATAAGGATACAATGACACACGAAGCAGAAAGGACAATTGCAGCTAAGAGATATAGACTGTTCAGGAAAGCCTGAGCCAGTGACCACTCCCCCCAACCCAACGTGACTGCCACCTTTTGTCCACACTGTCAAAGAACTCCCACAGCGAGGATTGGCCTCTCCAGCCATCCGTGTACCCACAGACCAATCCAGCTCCTACAAGTTGCGGATGACTGGAGTGGTTCCCATTGTTGCATGATGGATGAATGAACAAGCTCAGATTGACAGGTTAATGCATTGGACATTTCTGACACTGTTATTTTCTAAGAATTCCTTATCTCTAGTTTGTAGTCTCCAGACTTCCACAGAGGTATTGTTAAAAATATCCTGACAGATTGTTTCATGGGCTGGTGTGGCAATCTGGACGGTCAGGAACGTAAGAAGCTCTGGAGAGTAGTGGACACATCGCGGGAACATCCCTCCCGCGATTGGTAGTATCTGCATGAGACGCTCCCTCAAGAAAGCAGCAGCTATCATCAAAGGTCTCCACCATCCAGTCCATCCATCTTCTCACTGCTACCATCTGGCAGAAGGTACAGAAGATTCGAGGAGGTTTGTTAATGTCATTTCCGGTCCACAGGTGTAAAAGAGAATGAAAAAATTCTACTCTGGATCCAATGCAGCACATAAAAAAAACACACAATAAGATAAAGAGCACAATAATAATGAAATAACACAATAAATATAACCACATAAGATAGCTTATATGCATAGATTGATTGGACATACATAAAGTGACATGAGGCACAGGACTGCCTGTATATAAGGATACTGACAGGAAATAATAAGGTAGAGAATTAGTGGGCGGAGGTCATGATGAGCCTTACTGCTTGCGGAAAGTAACTGTTTTCTGAGTCTGGTGGTCTGGGTGTAGATACTACGTAGACTCCTTTCTGATGGGAGTCGGACAACAACTGGGTGGGTGAGATCCTTCATGATAGTACTAGCACCTTTCTGTATATATATCCGTGACGGCGGGCAGGCTGGAACCAGTGGTGCATTGGGCAGTTCTGATTACCTGTTGTAGATTTCATTGCCTTTGTATCTGTGCTCGGTGCAACGACAATAAAGTTGAATCTAGTCTAATCTAGAGCCTTCCTGTCAGCCGCAGAGCAGTTTCCACACCATGCAGAAATGCAGCTCGTTAGGATGCTCTCTACTATGCCTTAGTAGAATGATATGAGTGTAGATAGAATCAGAATCAGATTTAATATCACAGGGATACATCTAGTACGCCCAGATAAAAAGAATGTCTGGGTTATATGTGGTGACGTATATACTCTGACAACGTTTTACTTTTAACTTTGATATGTCATGTAATTTGTTACCCTTGCGAAGCAGTACAATGCAAGACATAATAATGGAAAAAAACATTAATTGCAGTCAGTATATATATATTAAAGTTAAATTAAATAAGGAGGACAAAAATAAAAATTAAGAAATAGTGAGCTAGTGTTGCTGGGTTTAAAATCCTTTCAGGAATTGGATGGCAGAGGGAAGAAGCAGTTCCTGAATTGGCAACGCCCATGGCCCAGTTTTCCTCAGCCTCCTAAGAAAGTAGTGGCACTGGTGAGCTTTCCTGACTGAATATATTGTGCTCTGGGACCATGACAGGTTGTATAAGATGTCCGCTCCCAGGAGCTTCAAACTGCTGGCAATGTATCGAGGGGCGTGAGGGGTACGAGTTCTGCTGAAGATGATAATCATCTCCTTTGTCTTGTTGACTTTGAGGAAGAGGTTATTGGCCTGGAACCAGGCCTCGGGCTCCTCCACCTCCTCTCTGTAGGTTTTCTCATCATTGTTGGTGATAAGCCCCACCACTGTTGCGATTACGCGGGGGTTTGGTGGTGCGAGCAGAGTGTACAGCAACGGGCTCAGCACACAGACCGGGGGTGGGGGGGGGGTGGCACCTGAGCTGGGGATGATGTGGAGGAAGGAGTGATTGCACATTCTGACTATCTGACGTCCATTGGCTAGGAAGTCCAGTTACACAGTGATATATTTAGACTGAGGAATAGGAGTTTGCTCACCAGGGTCTGTGGGATAATAGTATTGAATGCCAAACTGAAATCCAGAAACAACATTCTGACATAAGTGCCTTTGTTTTCTACGTGTGTCAGGGCCAGGTGCATGACAGATGCTATGGCATCTGTCGTAGAGTGGTTCTGCTGGTAAGCGTCAATGTGGCAGGAATGGAGATTTTGATATATGCCATTAACAACCACTCAAAGCCCCTCACCGTGATTGGCGTCACTGATACTGGGTAGCAGTCGTTTAGTTCTGAAGGTGTAGAGTTCTTTGGTACAGGGATGATGGTAGCTGATTTGAAGCAAGGTGGTGGAGGGTTGCAGCCTAGATGGGTGAAGTGTTGA
Source organism: Mobula birostris (assembly GCF_030028105.1). Taxonomy (NCBI): domain Eukaryota; kingdom Metazoa; phylum Chordata; class Chondrichthyes; order Myliobatiformes; family Myliobatidae; genus Mobula; species Mobula birostris. The sequence continues at coordinate 21,865,954 of NC_092387.1, read as the reverse complement.
AGATCTCTGTGGAGTCGTCGTGATGTTCTCTGGTCCGGCTGCTTTACGACGGTTGACTCTCTGCAGAGTCCTTCTTACACCTGCTGCTGTTACAGATAGTGTGTGCTCATCTGGGAGTGGGGTAGCATTGTGCTACTTACCTCAGAGCGTGCATAAAAATTCTTCAGTGCATCAGGGAGGGAGGCATCACAGGTACAGTCGACTCTTTTTTTCTTGCTTAGTCAGTAATACCCCTGATGCCCAGACACATGTGCCGGGGATTGGTATTGGACAGGTGGTCCTGAATTTTCTGAGCACAGCTGGTTTTAACCCTTTTGTTGCCTAAAATGAAGTTTCCCCGGCTGTTCCATCACAAGACTTGAAGGGGATGCCCCGGGTTTTCAGTAGGGAGTGCGCCAGGTTTTCAGTAGGGAGTGTCCTGGGTTTTCAGTAGGGAGTGTCCTGCGTTTTCAGTAGGGAGTGCCCCGGGTTTTCAATAGGGAGTGTCCCGGGATTTCAGTAGGGAGTGCCCCGGGTTTTCAGTAGGGAGTGTCCCGGTTTTTCAGTAGGGAGTGTCCCGGGTTTTCAGTCGGAAGTGTCCCGGTTTTTCAGTAGGGAGTGTCCCGGGATTTCAGTAGGGAGTGTCCCGGGTTTTCAGTAGGGAGTGCCCCGGGTTTTCAGTAGGGAGTGTTCTGCGTTTTCAGTAGGGAGTGCCCCGGGTTTTCAATAGGGAGTGTCCCGGGATTTCAGTAGGGAGTGCCCCGGGATTTCAGTAGGGAGTGTCCCGGGTTTTCAGTAGGGAGTGTCCCGGGTTTTCAGTAGGGAGTGCAGCTCAGTGTTCAGCCAGGGCTTCTGGTTGGGCCATGAAATGACTGTCCTTCAGATGCCAACATCGTCTCCACAGTTTCTAATGTAGCTGATGACAGATGAGGCATATTCCTTGAAGCCTGTGTCTTCTCTTTGTCCTCCTTGAACATCTGCTAGTTAGTCCATTCAAAACACTCCTGAAGTCTGGGGATTGCCCTATTAGGTCATACAACGATGGTCCTCTTGACTGGTTTCTCCATTTTCAGCAGCAGTCAGTGTGCTGGGATTAGCATTATGGCGATGTGGTCAGCGAGGCCGAGATGAGGGTGTGGGATTGTAAGTACAAAAGCATGAAGTCCCCCCCCCCCCCATCACCAGGCTCACGAGCAGATACTTCCCTTCAACCATTTGGTTCTTGAACCGACCAACACAACCAGAATCATCACAGTTTAGCAATACTCTGACCGCATTGACCACTATGCATAAAAATGGATTTTCTGTTTTTAGTTGTTCTAATAATATTCTTGGAAAAATTAGGTAAATTTGTGTTTAATTGTTGTTTTGCTTGTGAATGTTGCCTACCTGGTGCTACAGGTAAGATTTTCTTCTTACCTGTGCACACATGTGCTTGTTCATATGACAGTAATCTCGACTTTGACCTTGGCTTCTAAAGCAGTCTCTGTCTGCGCATGGACAGGGAGAAGGTGTCAGAGCTTTCTTTTATTCAGCTATGACACATCTCTTGAAGAACCCAGAATATTTGAGCATAAAGCACATTTACACAATTTTATTTTAATCAGCTCTTTTCCCTCAACTGAAGAAAATTGGTTTCCTTCAGTAATCCTTTCAATCTTTCCTTTCAAGTAATTTGATAGTTTCGACTAACCAATTGAACATTAAAAGCCAAACTTAACCGGTGGGTTAATCATGAATGCTGGGCTTTTAGGAAATTGGTTCCCAGAACATGATGAGACAATCATCATGTGATTGAAGCTTGTTACTAGGGTGATTAATGTGCCGCAATTTAATCAGAACAAATAGTCTTCCAGTTCACCTTTCCATCACATGGGTGCACTGAAGCAGAAATTTGGAATGAGAAGCATTATGGTGTCTGGCTATGATATTAGCGAATTAAGTTAGTTAGAGGTTTATTGTCATTACTGAGGACAACGAGATTGCAGTTCTCCTCCATTCAGTGGAAAACTGCATACTGGCAATTCAATTACTGAAAACACAATGACTAAGTTTAAAATAACGTCTGAGTTATTTAGAGTGACATCTAACTTACATCTGAATTAAAAACAAACAACTCTAAAATTAAAAGAAACAGTGGCTGCCCCATTCAACTGTTGCATGCGGCCATGTTAAAAAATACAATGATTAAATACAAAATAGCATCAAGAACTATGCCCACGTATTGCACTTAGAGATGGTCCATAGTGACTATGTGTAGGTTGGGAAGGGCATTATTCCGTTACATGACATCCCTGGGGAGAATGTTGTTTTTCAGTCTAGATATCTGTGCATAGCTGCTTCTAGATCTCATGCCGGATGGTGGGGCATTAAACAGGTGACCACTGGGATGGGATGAGTCCACCGCATTTTAGCAAGCCTGCTGTAGACATCATGGGTTGTAGATGGTTTCCATATCTGGTAGCTTTGTCCCAGTGATGTTCTGTGCAGTCCTGGTCACTCATTGAAGTGCTTTTTAGTTGGCCTTATTGCAGCAAGTGCACCGCACTGTCATGCAGTGGGTCAATTACACATCGATAGAAGTTTACCAGTAGCTTTTGGAGCAGATTTGCTCTCTTTTAAACTCATAAGATAATACAGGCACTGCTGAGCCTTCCCTACTGTCAAGGAGGTGTTGCTGGTCCAGGAGAGCTCCTCTGTGATGTTCACTGCTAAGAACTTTCCCTGCTTCAGCGTTTATGAGTAGTAGAGCTTGTTCATACTTTCTTAATTTCTCAAATCGATAGTCATATCTTAGGCTTCATTTTAGCAGTTTCTTTTTAGGACTAAATTTGGGATTAAATGGACACATAAGGAACCTTAAATTTCCAACCCTAGGTTGAACCACAGGAAGAAAGGGGACGAAAGCAAACATAAAGTGGAAGACAATCCGATGTGTGGTCCAGTGCTTGCACACCTTCGCTTAACTCATTATTGCTGAGAGATGAGACGTCTGAGCAACAAGCAGGCATTAGGTGAGTGAAATGAAAGGTGCATTCGCTCTCCCTGTCCGTTCATGGGAGATCTGCAAAGTGCCAGTCATGCTTGATTGACAGCTCAAACCCGTAGTGAGAGAAAGCCGGACAGCGCTGTGCCTTATCTCCTTTCCCAAAGAGCCTGGCTGGTGTCTGTTTAGTGTCATGTATCACATTGCTGTTATTCCCATTTATAAAATATCCGATAGTGATCTCACACCGGAATGTCCTCTGAGGTTACGTGAAACATTCCAAAACTGTGCTGTAGTTTCTATGGTTCTATGGTTCTAACTGCTCGTTTCTTGTGTTAGTCACAGTTCAGAACCAGCATACTTGCTCTGCGACAGAGGCCACGGGTTCAGGTTCTGCTCTGGATCGGAGTCCGATGCCCATTGTCAAACAAAACTCGGACTGCAGATTCATGCTGAGGTTGCTGACCGTGGGGGCGTGCTATGTGCTAATCGGCTCACATGTGTTCTCCTTTGCAATGGTGGCCAGACCTTGGAAGCATTCCATAATCCATCATGCTCAGCAGAACAACACAGAAAACAAAAGCAACAAAGCAACAACAACAAAACAAGCCCCTTCCCTCCCCATCATCATCACCAACCCACTCACCCGCGCACATACTCAGATAGCCCTCAAACCTCAGGACAACCCTGAGCTGGGACAGTAAGATAGTGAGTTGCAGAGAGGGTGGAGAGGGGTGTATAGGAGAAAGAGAATCTCTCTGAAATGGTAGTGCCAAGACTGTGTGGGGATATGGTGTTTTTAAGGCCACATTTATCATCGAAGATCTTCACCATCCAGAGCATGTCATCTTCACACAGCTACCACCAGGCAGGAGGAAGAGAAGCCTAAAGTTCCACATCAGCGGGTTCAAGAACCACTCAGTTTTTGAATCGCCCGGCAAAACCTTCATCACTTCTTCAGTATAGTAACACCATGACCACTTCAATTACCTTGCACTCCGAGAGACTTTTTTTCTGTTTTACTTACGTCCTTTGTTATGAATAATGTGCACGTCATGTCTACTTTATGTTTTCCTTGTGAATGTTGCTTATAGGATGCTATGTACCTGTGATGCTGTTGCATCAGTTGATCATTGTACCTGTGTATACGTGTACTTGTGCGGATGGCAATAAACTTGACTTTCAATTTAACTTTGTTGACCTGTTAATGAGAACCGTTAGAGAGAGAGAGAAAACACAATGAGTTATGTAAAGCTGTGAAATACAGTTTGTACAAAATGGTCAGGCAGGCAGGTGTCAGTGGAAAGAGAAGAACACTAAGTTAAAGTTCCAGATGGGTATTCTACAGCAGAACAGCCAGTTATTGTACCAACAGGGAAAGCAAGTTATCCAAAATTTTTGAATCTGATATTGAAACTGAACCCCCCACCACCCAGGTCATGCTCTCTTCTCACTGCTGCCATCAGGAAGGAGGTGCAGGAGCCCCAGGACTCACACCAGCAGGGGCAGGAACAATTATTACCCTCGACGATTAGGCTCTTGAAACAAAGAGGATAACTCAACTCACAGCTTCATTTGCCCACATTTGAAATATTCCCACAGTCTATCGATTCACTTTCAAGGACTCTTCACCTCATGTCCTCAATATTTAGAACCATAGAACATTACAGCACAGACATAGGCCTTTTGGCCCTTCTTGGCTGTGCCGAACCATTTTTCTGCCTCCTCCCACTGACCTGCACCTGGACCATATCCTTCCATACACCTCTCATCCACGTACCTGTCCAAGTTTTTAAACATTAAAAGTTATTGCCTATTTATTTATTTATTAATTATTTGTATTTGTTTTTGTATTTGCGCAGTTTGTTGTCTTTTGTACACTGGTTGAATACCCAAGTTGGTGCGGTCTTTCATTGACTCTATTATGGTTATTATTCTATTATGGAATTATTGAGTATGCCCGGAAGAAAATGAACATCAGAGCTGTACATGGTGACATATATGTACTTTGATAATAAATTTTCTTTGGACTTTTAACTTTGAGGTTGGAAGACTGCGGTATGACACAAGATAAGCTGCAGTTCTTCAAGTTTCCATTGACCTTACTATGCTCAGAGTGTAGAGGGACTCTCTGCAGGTCTGACAGCGTCTGTGGAGAGAGAAACTGGGTTAATGTTTCAGATCAAAGACCTGTTGTCAGACCTTATAAGAGAGTAAGCAATTTGCAGAGGGAGTGGGAGAGAGCTGGATAAGACAAAGAGAAACTTTATCAATATTTAACCCTTTTAGCGATACTCCCTTTGTCAGATCCAATTCTCATCCTTCTCTCTGATTTAGAATAATTTTCTGTTCTCTCTTTTCCAGTTCTGATGAGAAGACTTCAGCCCGAAACCTTTGTTTCTTGCTCCAGAGATGCTATCTGATCTACTGTGAATTTGCCAATAGCATTTTCTCCTTTTATTTCAGAAGTATTTCATTGGAGCAGCTTGAAAGGAATTGAGAAACCGAATGAGTTGCATAAATGCAAATCTTTATGGCATCACGTAATAGTACTGCTCACTGGATTAGATTTAAATAGAATTAAAGTAGAATTACTTCAGGAATTTAATTTCCTCCCATTCTGTTCCTGAAGTCAGGCCTCAATGAGTTATTCCATTTCATGTTTTCGAACAGAACCTGCCCTTCTTTTAACACACAAAAAAGTTGCTGGTGAACGCAACAGGCCAGACAGCATCTCTAGGAAGATGCTGCCTAACCTGCTGCGTTCACCAGCAACTTTTTTGTGTGTTGCTTGAAATTCCAGCATCTGCAGATTTCCTCGCATCTGCCATTCTTTTAAGCTCTTTTTATGACCCATTCCCATTTTTCTTTGGAATTCATTTGGGCCCTGTCTCCTGAGCTTCCTTTAAACCCGGTCCGTTTACCGGAAAACAAACAGTATTTTAACTAAAGAAGTATTGGTGCATTAAAACAAGTGTAACATTCATTACTTCAGAAAATCAGAAAGTCCCCATCAGATCTTTAGTCTCCAGTCATTTTTTGCAATGTGCATGACAGCTGATTGTGGACTTCCAGAAGGGTAATACGAAGGAGCACATCCCAATCCTCACAGAGGGATCAGAAGTGGAGAAAGTGAGCAGCTTCAAGTTCCTTGGTGTCAAGATCTCTGATCCCAGCATATCGATGTAGTCATAAAGACGGCAAGACAGCAGCTATACTTTATTAGGAGTTTGAAGAGATTTGGCATGTCAACAAATACACTCAAAAACTTCTATAGTTGTTCTGTGGAGAGCATTCTGACAGGCTGCATCACTGTCTGGTATTGAGGGGCTACTGCACAGGACCGAAAGAAGCTGCAGAAGGTTGTAAATCTAGTCAGCTCCATTTTGGGCACTGGCCTGCAAAGTACCCAGGACATCTTTAGGGAGTGATGTCTCAGAAAGGCAGTGTCCATTATTAGGGACCTCCAGCACCCAGGGCATGCCCTTTTCTCACTGTTACCATCAGGTAGGAGATACAGAAGCCTGAAGGCACACACTCAGTGATTCAGGAACAGCTTCTTCCCCTCTGCCGTCCAATTCCTAAATGGATATTGAAGCTTCGGACACTACCTCACTTTTTAATATACAGTATTTCAGTTCTTGCGCATTTTAAAAAATCTATTCAATATACGTAATTGATTTACATGTTTATTTATTATTATGTTTTATTTTATTTATTATTATTTTCTCTCTCCCTCTGCTAGATTATGTATTGCATTGAACTGCTGCTGCTAAGTTGACAGATTTCATGTCACATGCCGGTGATAATAAACCTTATTCTAATTCAGAGATTCAGCAAAGTCAACCAAGAGTTAACTGGGTAAATGATGAAGTCAATTTGCAGAAAAACGTCAAATTGATAGTGATCCATCTGGGGTCTGTAAAGGGGGTTGATGGGCTGGATGCCAAGAAATAATTCCCAATACAAGGAAGTGAATGTTAAAGTGTTGAACTCTTAAATTGTTGAAGAATGAGAACCAGGGGTATTTCTTCCCATATGGTGTTACATTGTGCTTGCTTTTCAGATTATTATAGGTTAATTAGACTTCCAGACTAAGATTTGTAGATTCACAAGGTGCTGAGACTTCAAGCCCCTTGCTTGGCTGAGTGATGTATTGAGTTCTCCTTTGTTGTGACTTTGAAAGAGCTACACAGAGACCAGAGCTGGAGATTTAACAAGCCTTTATTCAGCAAACACAGGGGAGGTTTATTGGAAGAATCTCTCGGTACAAACTCTCTGAATTAAAAGCACTTTGAGCTTTTATACTCCGAGAGAACAAAGATAACAGGTGACCGACTTCAATACTTTGGGGTTAGATAAATAGTTTTCTATAGAATTACATATTTACCATGGGAGCTTCCTTCATTTCAAAAATAGACTTTATTCATAATAAAAATATATACAAAGGAAGAAACAGAGCAAAAACCTTTCATATTCGTGGTCGTCACATTTAATAGTGCGAACTTTTAAAGAAAAAAAAGCATTGCACTATTGCCACAAGTGTAGTCCTCAGAGGTGATACCACTTTCAGTGGTCGAGGGGCTTCCCCACCCAATTCTGTCCACCCACGTCCTATAGCGAAAGGAGCCTAGACTGTGCTTGTTCTCCTCAGAGCCTTAACATCGGCTGCACAGAGCACCAGTGCATCCCTTAGCACGTCCTCCTGTAGCCTGGAATGTGTCATTCAGCAGCATTTCCTGACGGGATTCTCATTGCACTGGAAGACCAACGAGTTTGGAGCAGACAAAAGTGCGTCTTTCACTGAGTTGGTGACCTTCCAGCTGTACCTGATGTCTGTCTTGGTGCATGCCCCTGAGAACAGTCCATAGATCAGAGAGTTATCTGAAGCGCAGTCGCTGGGGGTAAATTGGAAACGGACCCTTGCATCCACCTCCACATCCTCTTTGAAAATGTAAACTCTGCAAAGAGCTGGGTGGCTTTTTCTTTCCCAGCAAAACCGTTCCAAAGGAAGGGTTTGCATTGGGGATGATATATCCACAGGAAGGCTTTGAAAGGCTCCCTTTCACTGCCAGACAAGTTAGATCTTGGTGCATGTTGGTGAGAGCTGGTGATGAGATGCTCTGTCACATCATTTGATTGATCGACCCCACAGTACCAACAGATATCCTCTTTTGCAGCACTGACTGACGGACTTGTGGTCACAGGGTCTTACTTGAATAACACATCCGCAAACGACAGTTTGTGATGTTGCATGGTAACAGGTGAGGCCCATCTTCTGCAACACCAGGGACAGGTAGAACCACAGCACATAGTGACACTTGGTACCCGCATACCTTTGGTCCACACACCACCTGATGCAGTCACACGCTAAGGTGTTCATCAGGATGAAGGCAACTTTGGTTACATTTTTGCCCCCATCCTCTGGGGACTTGTGCATTATGACCTGTCAGACTCACACCATCTTGGGCCTTCCAGGTGATTACCAAGGCAGGGGAGTGGAGGACAGGTTACACCTCAATCAAGTACAGCAGCCCGAAAGCACATCGAAATTGATAACCACTTCCTTCTCAGTTATTGACAGAAAATGACGCTTCTGCAGACCCAATCCACTCAGTCAATTCTTGCTACATGCCTCAACCCCTTCAGAATAGATCCCCAGCACCCTCAAGTAGCTGGGCTTATGGTGAATATTGGATCGGTTGGGTCAGTTGCTGGAGAACGTGGCTGACTCTGGCCTCTTGATGCCAACTTGAACTGATTACTCTGCAAACTGACTGTGAATCTGAGCAGAGGAGATAATGTTGTCTCTGTACAGGAAGGTTTTGACTTGATGATATCTTCCCTCAAGAACTCTCAACCTTCCTGAAGGATTCAGCAAAGAATTTGATGTAGCATTCAAACACGAGAGCGAGGGTGAACAAACCTGCCTGACTCCAGACTTCTATCTCCCTCCCACTGATTTGGACTGCACTGCAGATGTCTGTGTAAAGCAGCTGGATCCAATTCCTGGTTCCCTCCCTAAAAACCATTTTGGAGAGTACGTCTATCATATAATTCTGATGTATCCTGTCAAAGGCCTTCTCCTGGTCCAAGGTGACAAGGTAGGCATTCATTCCTCTATCCTGTATGTAGGCAGTGGTATCCCTGAATAGTGCAAGGCTGTCAGAGATTTTCCTACAAGGTTTGGTCAAGATGGATCACCTGTCCCAGAGCAGACCTGACCCTGTTGGAGATGGCCTTGGACAGGATCTTATAGTCCACATTCAAGAGTGAGATAAGCCTCCAATTCCTGATGTCCATCCTCTGCCCCTTCTGCTTGTATATGAGGATAATGGTACCCTTCTTCATGGAGTATGTTATGCAGTGTGTTATGCACCTCTAGCAAGTCAGGCCAAGTTATTCCCAAAGAGCCGAGCACAACTCTGCCAGTAAGCCATCATTTCAGGGAGGGATTGGATGAAGACAGTCAAGGAAAGCATCAAGAGGTTTTCCATCCAGAAAAGGGTTCTGAAAGCCAGGAAGAGTCAGAGGGAGATTGTGCTAGATCCAGACAGACTTGCAGAAACATCTCCTCCTGCCATTGAGGGGGATGGATGTGACAGACAAACTCCAAGTGGTGAAGAGTCATCAAACTGTGTTCTTTATTCTAGAATTCTTCAAGTTCATCTTCAGCTGCAGACTCTCCCATTTACTGTCATCTACAATGTCTGTGAGAAGGTATAGGAAGTTTTGTGATGCTATGGTGTCTGTGCCCTTTCTGTCATACAGACCATCATAGAAGGATCTGCAGAGGCTCAATACGTCTGTCTATGAGGATGTTACTGAGCCATCCCCTGCCTTCAGGCTGTGGGTCACAGACCACCCCTGTAAACCTTTTGCAAGAAACAGCATGAACAATGGGTTCTGGATCTGATGAACACTTTATATTGAATATTAGTAAAACTCCAATAATTTGTTGTCTGACAGATGGTTCTGTGTCTGGCTCATTAGGTGAATTTTGTTGGTCCACTTACCAGGGCTCCGGTTACCACCTTCACCATCCACCCACCCGGGCCCTGGTTACCACATTCCCCATTCACTCACTGGGGCCCCGGTTCTTGCATATGCCACGCACTGACCAGGACTTCCATTTCCAAATTCCCCATTCACTCACTGGGGCCCCAGTTCACACACTACCCTTAAATTCACCTGATTCAGTTCACTGCCTTCCCTTGAAACTGATGGAGTTCACTAAATTGTTACCAAAGTCTTATCATTCCCAACATCCTTTGTTCTCACCAGATTTACAAACTCGCTCTCCACTCCACGTTGACAAATACAGTACTGTGCAAAAGTCTTAGGCATCCTAGCTATATATATGTGCCTAAGACTTTTGCACAGTACTGTATAAAATCATTTTAAAAAGATATACAAGTGTGCTGATTAATACAATGAATAACATCCAAAAGTCTGGAAAATCTGCCACCAAAGTGCTGAATATACTGGATGAAGAGCTTTACGGTGGAGTGGACCAGTGATTGAAAGAACACAGCCAGTATAAAATGGCATGCATACATTTAACAATATAGCGTTTCATCTTTTCCAAAATATATAACGCTCAGGGCCATGGGTATAATTATCTCCAATGTGAGTGTTCAATTGACATTTTGATGATTCAAATCAATAGGTAAATACACAAAGGGTGTTGAAGCCATGACGGGTAAAGAAAACAGATTGACATTGAGTTGCAGAACAGAGAAACGTGAAGGACACCACTTCTTCCCAGATTTTGAAACACGCTGGTGTTTGACTGATTATGAAACGTAGAGCAGCTTCAGAACTTCTTACAGTCTTCATAAAGGCTTTTGGATCTCAGTTTCCTGAGCTGAAAACAGAAGCACAGAGGATGGACCCAGTACAACATGGAACACAGGGTGGCTGTCATCATTATCAGCGACAGGAGCTGATCATCGACTACAGCAGGAAGAAGCCGAAGGTTCATGAGTTAGTCTTTATTAGGGGATTGAATATAGAGAAGGTCAGTAGCTTTGAATTCCTTGGCATTGTGATAATAAAGGTGGTGTTACTATATCAGAAGATATGTCCTAGGACCAGCATGTAAACCACGGTCGTGTCATCGGTGAACTTGATCGTGTGGTTCAAGCTGTGTGTTGTAGCACAGTCATGGGTCAGCAGAGTGAACAGCAGTGGACTGAGCACACAGCCCTGGGGGGCCCCCGTGCTCAGTGTGATGGTGTTGGAAATGCTGCTTCTGATCCGGACTGACTGAGGTCTCCCAGTCAGGAAGTCTAGGATCCAGTTGCAGAGGGAGGTGTTCAGGCCCAGTAGGCTCAGCTTTCCAATCAGTTTCTGAGGAATGATTGTGTTGAATGCTGAACTGAAGTCTATGAACAGCATTCGAATGTACGTGTCTTTTTTGTCCAGGTGGGTTAGGGCCAGTGGAGGGTGATGGCAATGGCATCGTCTGTTGAACGGTTGGGACGGTACACGAACTGCAGGGGGCCAGTGAGGAGGGTAGCAGGGTCTTTATGTGCCCCATGACGAGCTTCTCGAAACACTTCATGATGATAGATGTGAGTGCAACGGGACGGTAGTCGTTGAGGCAGGATACTGAAGACTTCTTCGGCACAGGGACAATAGTGGCGGCCTTGAAGCACGTAGGAATGACAGCGCGGCTCAGGGAGGTGTTGAAGATGTCAGTGAGAATACCTGCTAGCTGGTCTGCACATCCTCTGAGCACTCTGCCAGGAATATTGTCTGGTCCAGCAGCCTTTTGTGGGTTGACCCTGCACAGGGTTCTCCTCACATCAGCCACGGTAAGACACAGCACCTGGTCATTTGGAGGAGGGGTGGTCTTCCTCGCCGCCACGTCATTTTCCGCCTCAGAACAAGCGTAGAAGTTGTTCAACGCAATGAATAAACAGTTGATGTTTCAGGCTGAGACCCTTCTTCCCGACTGTTTATTTCTTACCGTAGATGCTGCCTGACCTGCTGAGTACCTCCCGCATTTTGTGTGTGCTGTTCTGAATTTCCAGCATCTGCAGAATTTCTTGTATTTAAGATTTTCCCTGTGTCCTGCCTGACATTTACCCCCTAAACATTGATACAAAGTGATTACCTATGCATTCATCAATTGCTATTTATCGGATCCTGTACCCACATTCTCAGCTGTGGTTCTTACATTACAATAACTATTATTCTTCAAATGTATTTCATAGGTCATAAAGAGTGCTGGAATGATTTGAAGTGATATAAAGTGTTATGTGGCTATAAACCTTTTTTCCCCTGGAGCATCAGTTATGATAAAAAGAATGTATTGAGCTACAATCCTTTATCACAGTTTAACAATACTTTGCTATGATCCTTTATCACAGTTTAACAATTCTTTGTACAAAATAAAGCCGAACCCTGCCACTGATAGTGACAGGCTTACCTTATAGGTCATCTGCATTCTGCTGAATATCTACTGTAAGAGTAACCGTCAGTGAGTTGTGACTGCAGGGTCAGGATCTCCCAGGACTTCCTGCAATAATTAATGGCTTCATTTGTTATTCTGCATCTGTTCTTTATCACCAATGTCAAATCCTAAATCAGAGTGATTTCTACGTCTGCCTCCAAGCAGTTTCTTATATATAAGCAGCCTGATAAATGTCAGCTGCTGATGTGCTAAATGCGATTTATCTTGCGGTGTTTATAATGACACAGAAGTAGTCCATTCACTCTGTCAGTTCAGGCCAGCTCGCAGGGAAGCACAGCCCATCAATACTATTTCTCCTTACCGTATTTCTCTGTAGTCCTCTCTTTCTCACACATGCCCATCAGCTCCCCTTCTGCACTTCAAAATGCAGAGTAAGTTTATTATCAAAGTACATATACAGTATGTCACCGTATACAACCCTGAGATTAATTTTCTTGTGTGCATACTCAGTAAGTCTATAGAATCATAACCATAACAGAATCAATGAAAGTCCGCCCAACCTGGGTGTTCAACCAGTGTGCAGAAGACAACAAGTTGTGCAAATACAAAAAGAAAGAAATAAAAATAATAGATAAATAAATAAGCAATAAATAAATCGAACAATTTTAGCGCCATATAAGAGTCATAAAGACTGGAGGAGCAACACCTCATATTCCACCTGTTGGAATGAACATTGATTTCTCTAACCTCCAGTAATTTCCCCCCTCCCTCCTTCACTCTTTTTCCATTCCCCATTCTCGTTACCCTTGCAACCCTTCTCCGCAGCTGCCCATCATCTCCCTCTAATTCTGTTCCTTCTTTTTCTTCCATGATCCACTGTTTTCTCCTATCACATTCCTTCTTCTTCAGTCCTTAGCCCTTTCCACCTATCCCCTCCAAGCTTCTTACTTCACCACCATCTTCCCTCGTACGTGGTCTCATTTGTTACCTGCCAGCTTGTACTCCTTCTCTATCCAGAGCTGTGGGGCAGCACAGTAGTGTGGTGGCTTGCACAACGCTTTACTGTCCCAACAACCCAGGTTCAATTCCCACTGCTGCCTGTAAGGAATTTGTGCAGTCTCCCTGTGACAACGTAGATTTCCTCCAGATGCTCCAGTTTCCTCCCACACTTCCAGCGCCAGCATTTCACGTCCACAAGTTACTAACCCTCACTGTACATCTTTGGAATATGAGAGGAAACCCATGCGGGTCACGGGGATAATGTATAAACTCCTTGTAGACAACAGTGGGAACGGAACCCCAATCAATGACTGCTGGCACGATGAAGCAATTGCCCTAACTGCTACAATACCATGCCAGCCAGTGTCACAGAAACACAGAGAGAAGATGCAGCCTTTACAAAGGCAGAACCAGAGGTCAGGATTAATACAGCGGTGCTGGAGACCTAAGACAACAGCTCTACAAACTGGAACAGTGCGATGCCCTAGACCAGGGGTTCCCGACCTTTTTTATGCCATGGATCAAGACTACTTAGCAAGGAGTGGGTGGACCCCAGTCTGGAAACCCCTGCCCTGGTCTCATCTCAGCTCAAAATGGCTGACAGACATTTTGACCACTGCTCCTCATTCCATCTGGAGAAAATAGTCTCTCAGCATTCAGCCTGTCAACCCCCCCACCCCCACCCCCACCGAGGATTTTCCGTGTACTGAATGAGATCATCATTTATTTAAACTCTGGGGATTAAAGGTCTGTTTTCAGAATTAGAATCACTTTGATTATCATTGACGTGTAATGTGAGATTTGTTGTTTTGCAGCAGTAGTACAGTGCAAAATCATAAAATTATTATAAGTTATAAAACTAAACGGTGCAAAAAGAATGAATAAGAGGTAGTGTTCATGGGTTCTTCGACTGTTCAGAAATCTGATGGTGGAGGGAAAGAAGCTGTTCCTGAATCATTGAGTCTGGGCCTTCAGGGTCCTGTACCTCCTCCCCAATGGTAGTAATGAGAAGGTGATGAGGGTCCTTAGTGATGAATACCTGTTGAAGATACTCCCATTGATGGGGAGTGTTGTGTCCAATCCATTTCAACCCAACCCAACCCAATCCAATCCAATCCGCTGAGCTGTATCTTTTTTACGCTCAATTTGATGTTGCCAACACTGATGAGCCCCTGAGGAGAGCCGCTGACGCGACCTACAGCTTGGTCATCTCTGAGGCTGGAGTATCCAGGTGTTTCCAACGAGTGGACAGTCGCAAGGCTGCGGGACCGGACGGCATCCCAGGGCGGGTACTCAGAGTGTGTGTGGCACAACTGGCAGGTGTGTTTACAGACATTTTTAATCTCTCCTTCTCCCAGTGTAGAGTGCCCTCCTGCTTCAAAACATCCACCATTGTTCCTGTACCTAAAGTGACCAAGGTAACATGTCTGAACGATTGGCGTCTTGTTGCACTCACCTCAATAATAAACAAATGCTTTGAGAGGCTGGTCAAGGATTACACCTGCAGCACTGGACCCCTACAGTTCACCTACCAACACAACGGATCAACAGACGGTGCAATAGCCACAGCTCTTAACCCTGTCCTTACACATCTGGAGAAGAGGATTGCTTATGTGAGAATGCTGTTCTTGAACTACAGTTCAGCATTCAACACCATAATTCTCTCCAAGCTCAACAAGAAGCTCAGAGACCTCAGCCTTCACCCTGCCTTGTGTAGCTGGATCCTAGACTTCCTGTCAGATCGCCAGCAGGTGGTAAGAGTGGGCTCTCTCACCTCTGCCCCTCTGACCCTCAATGCAGATGCCCCTCAAGGTTGTATCCTAAGCCCCCTCCTTTACTCTCTGTATACTCGTGACTGTGTCACCACCCACAGTTCCAATCTGCTAATTAAATTTGCTGACAACACTACACTCATTGCCCTAATCTCAAATCATACTGAGGCAACATACAGAGAAGAAGTCATCACCCTGACTCAGTGGTGTCAAGAAAACAACCTCTCCCTCAGTGTCGCAAAGACAATGGAGCTAGTTGTGAACTACAGGAGGAATGGAGACGGGCTAGCTCCTATTCACATCAATGGATCTGGGGTTGAGAGGGTTTGGTATGGGTCTCTAAGTTCTAAGAACTTTCTACAGGGGCACAATTGAGAGCATCCTGACAGACTGCATCACTGCCTGGTATGGGAACTGTATTTCCCTTAATCGCAGGATTCTGCAGAGAGTGGTGCAGACAGCCCAGCACGTCTGTAGATGTGAACTTCCCATTATTCAGGATGTTTACAAAGACAGGTGTGTGAAAAGAGCCCGAAGGATCATTGGGAACTCGCGTCACCCCAACCACAAACTATTCCAGCTGCTGCTATCCAGGAAATGGTACTGCAGCATAAAAGCCAGGACCAACAGGCTCTGGGACAGCTTCTTCCACCAGACAATCAGACTGATCAATTCATGCTGATACAATTGCATTTCTATGTTAAATGGACTGTCCTGTTGTACATACTATTTATTATAAATTACTATAAATTGCACATTGCACATTCAGACAGAGACGTAACATAAAGGTTTTTACTCTTCATATAAGAAATAAAGTCAATTCAATTCAATTCAATTCAATTCAATTCAATTCAACCCAATCCAATCCAAACTAATCCAATTCAATCTCAATAAGGGCCAATGCACCACTCACTTTCCTAATTGCTTGCTGTGTCCCCATTTTTATTTTTATTTACTTTGTGAACTTTTGTAAAGCAAAACTCACTAATTTCCTATCATTTCAGAAATATTTGCCGAGATTATTTATAGATTGCATGTGGATTTTGGTCATAGAATGCTGATGGATCAGGGACCTCCATTTCCAGGTCAAGATCAAAATTCAACACTTCTTTGAAGCTTAGAATTAAGTTTTAAAAAATCTTTGCCTTCATCTGCCAGGGCATTGAGTACAAGAGTTGGAATGTCATATTGCACCTATACAGAATATTGCTGAGGCCATATTTGAAGTATTTTATGCAGTTTGCCCAGCTATAGGAAGGATGCCATTAAGCTGGAAAGAATCCCAAGAATGTTATTGGAAATGTAGGGTTTGTGCTATGAGAAGAGATTGACTTGGTTCAGTCATTTTTCCTTGAAGCTTAGGAGGCTAAGGAGTGACTTACATAAGCATATAAAATCATGAAATTCTTAAGTAAAGTAAGTAGTCACAGTCCTTTTCCGAGGATCGGGGATCCTAAAACTTGAGTTTTAAAGTAAGAGGGAAAAGATTTAAAGCACCAAATTTCTTGGTGTTCACCTGGCGGAGAATCTCACCTGGTCCCTCAACACCAGCTCCATAGCAAAGAAAGTCCAGCAGCATCTCTACTTTCTGCGAAGGCTGAGAAAAGTCCATCTCCCACCCCCCATCCTCACCACATTCTACTGAGGTTGTATTGAGAGCATCCTGAGCAGCTGCATCACTGCCTGGTTCGGAAATTACACCATCTCGGATTGCGAGACCCTGCAGTGGATAGTGAGGTCAGCTGAGAAGATCATCGGGGTCTCTTTTCCTACCATTACAGACATTTATACCACACGCTGCATCCATAAAGCCAACAGTATTATGAAGGACCCCATGCACCCCTCATACAAACTTTTCTCCCTCCTGCCATCTGGCAAAAAACACCAAAGTATTTGGGATGTCATGACCAGACTATGTAACAGTTTCTTCCCCCAAGTCATCAGACTCCTCAATACCCAGAGCCTGGACTGACACCAACCTACTGCCCTCTGCTGTGCCTATTGTCTTGTTTATTATTTATTGTAATGCCTGCACTGTTTTGTGCACTTTATGCAGTCCAGGGTCTGTAGTCTAGTGTAGTTTTGTGTTGTTTTACATAGTTCAGTGTAGTTTTTGTAATGTTCATGTAGCACCATGGTCCTGAAAAATGTTGTCTCATTTTTACTGTGTACTGTACCAGCAGTTAGGGTCGAAATGACAATAAAAAGTGACTTGACTTGACTTGACTTGACTTGAACCTGAGGGGCAACTATTTACACAGGGGATGCTGGGTATGTAGATAAGCTGCCAGGGGAAATGGCCGAGGTGGGTAAATTGCAATGTTTAATAGACATTTGGACAAGTACAGTAAACAATCAAGTCATGTTTAATGTCAAAAGCACAAGTACGGTGAGGTACAGGTACAATGAAAAGCTTGCTTACAGCACATCACGACCATGTAGGTTACAAGGACATGAAATGATTAAACGGAAATGGGACAAACACGGGCAAATGTCAAGTTTCAGTAGGCACCTTGGTCAGCATGGACCAAGTTGGGCCAAATGGCCAGTTTCCATCCCATATTATATCATGACTTTATAATGAAATCTACATACCATCACAACTCAACAGGAGATTCTGCAATGTCAATATATTAGCTTTAGAAAGAGCTGGAGAAATATTCTGTTTCCAACTACCTCATGTGTCACAATGTCAAATTTTACTTGATGTCATTTTGGGCGAGTAATTAGAAACATTAAATTTAAGAGCAAGTGAACCAATGTCAAAAACACAAGAAAAGAGCAGGAACTTTTAAAATTGGTAACACTGAAGAAAGGGAAAAGGAAGATAACAGGGGAATGAATGTAAAAAATGGGCATGGACAGAATGTGCAATAATAAAGAAAGAGAAAGTGAAGAAGGAAGAAAGAGAAAGAGGGAAAAGTGAGTTAATGAGAGGTGACAATAGGAAAAATGAAGAGCGAAGAAGGAGCAAATAAAGAAAGGAAAACGAAGAGGAATTAGGGGAGGAAGAGAGAAAGAAAGGAAGGAAGGAAGATGTGTTCTAAAGTGCTTTTTATGAATCCAGGATGTCGCCAAGGACTTGACAAAGTGAATAACTTCTGAAGTACAATGTTTATACACAGGAAGTGCAGCAGCCAAGTGAGGTGATGTTGGTTGAGGGATGTTTATTGCTCAAGACTCCAAGGACAACTCCCCAAAGTATTTTACTGAAGTGATAAATCCACCAGACACAATAAATGGGAGGAAAGCATCCAAAATGTGAGAGTGAGATTTGGGTACTGAAAACAGCGAGCCTGATAGGTCGGATGGCTTTTCCTTGTAGTAGGTGCCTCTCATCTCTTGTGTATTTTGCTGATCATTTTTAGTTAGTAAGTTATTTTGGTCCGTTGGTCTACAAATTCACGTAGTAGAGATGAGCCAAGGTTTCAACATCGCTTAAGTATTTGTATTGCCTATGTGCTCATGAAAGCCAACAGTGACAGCATAACAATCACTTGTCTATTCAATTTTGACATTAAATACTCCCAGGTCAATTAGATCATAGGTCAGCTCTAGAGGAATCTGTTACAGCAATAAGGCCTCTGTATGACACTGTAAACCTTGTACTGAATTAGTTCAGGTAGTTCTTGTTCAATGGATTCATTTCCGCTGGACTAACAAAGAAGCAAATTCCTTTTACTTCATTCTGTACAGTTATAGGAGAGAGGGGACTTCTCTATGCCTGTGAGCTGTGTAGGATTTAAACTAAGTTCTTACAGATGAAAAGATAACGTTACACTGAAATCTCTCTACTGTGATGAAATAAGGCATTACTTTTATTTGCAAGTACAGAAATTAACCCTTCCAAATCCAAAGATTATCCAATGATTTCACTAGTTATTGTGCTTGCTGATATTCATTAGCTTCCAGTCTCCTTGATCATAATGTCCCAAATCCAACGAAGTTCTCAGTCCTTCCTGCCTCTACAATGTCCCTCCATCCACCTCCCGCTTTGCCCCAAGATCTGGTCCATTTCTGCTTTTCAGAATCAGAAATGAAATCAGCATCAGTTTTAGGGTTTTGCGCCAAAATGCCGACTGTGCTTTTTTCCATAAGTTCTGTCTGGCCTTCTGAGCTCCTCCAGTACTTTTTGTGTGTGTTGCTCAGCTTCATCATCACTGACGTGTGTGTATGTCATGAAATTTGTTGTTTTGTAACAGCAGTACAGTGCGAGTCATGAATAAATTGTTTGGCATAAAACTTCACAGAGTCAGCAATGGGAAGGTCACTGTCCAATTCCTGTTGCTGTTGAAACGATGAACAAGATGCAGTTTTCAATGGCCAATTAATCTACCATCCCATGTGTCTTTGAGAAGTGAGAAGAGAGAAATTCTGCAAACTTCATTCAAATAATACAAGAGGTCACAATTGAACCTGAGTCCCTGGAGTTGTGAGTCAGCAGCTCTACCAGGGGCACCCCATTCCACCTACGTGTTAAAGATGTTTATACTTTCAAATTAAGTTCTTAGCAAATACAATGGCATCAGCTTTGAACTATTCGAGCTTACCTGCAGAACCAAGGTTCACCTGAAACTACTTTCCTGCAAAACAGTGAGGTGTTATTGAGGGTTTAGCAGATGAAAGGGCGAGCAGCTTCAAGTTCCTGGGTGACAACGCCTCAGAGGATCTACCCTCGGTCCAACATATTGATGCAATCATGAAGAAGACAATAATTCATTAGGAGTTTGAGGAGATTTAGAATGTTACAAAATACTCTTGCTAATTTCTACTGATGTACAGAGGAGAGCATTGTGTCATTCCAGTATAGAGACACCAGGACTGAAAAAGGCTGCAGAGGGTGATAGACTCAGCCAATCCCATCACAGGCACAAGCCTCCTCACCATCAAGGACTCCTTCAAAACGCAGTCCTTCAAGAAAGCAGCATCCATCATTGTGGACTGTCACAATCCGGGGCATCTTCTGATTACCGAGTGAGTGAGTGTGACCTCCGTTGGTCAGGGTCGAGCATGGACGTTGCGTCCTAGCTGACTAGATATGCACGCCAGGGCACTATGCTATGGGGAACAAGCTGTTGCCCACTCTGTGCAACAGATGAACCCAAAGGAACGGCAGAGACCGATACAGTTTGGCACCAGCAATATCTCTGGGAGGAGGTACAGAAACCTGAAGATCCACACTCAATGTCTTAGGGACAACTTCTTCACCTCTGCCACCAGATTTCTGAATGGTCCAATAAACCAAGAACACCACTGCGCTATTCTTCTCTTGAAAGATAAAGAATAGCTTCATTTTTCACATGTACAATGAAATATTGAAACAGACAGTGAATGTGTCATTGGCATCAATGACCAACGCAAGCTGAGGATGTACTGGGCAAGCCTGCAATTGACATCATGATTCCGTTGCCAACATTGTAGTGCCCATAGTTTATTAACTTTAACCCATAGGTCTTTGAAATGTGGGAGGGAACCAGAGCACTCAGAGGAAATCCAGGCGGTCACTGGGGAACAAACTCCTTACAAACAGCGGCAGAATTAAACCTTATTGCCGGTGCTACATTAACATTATGCCAACAGCTATGCTACCATGCTGCCTACATGGGTCAAATCTTTTTAGTTCAGACTCAGCATTTGCCATCAACCTCCCCCTGGCTAATGAGTTTGCCATTAAAAAAAAACTTTGGAAGATCACTAACTCAATTAGACTTTGAGGTTCTCCGGAATGAGGTCAATGTTGTCCAGGCCTTGGAATGAGCAGGAAATATGAGTCCGTCTGACCCCAAATTATGCTGGCTGTAAACTAGATTGATATTGTATGAAGTGGCTTCAAGAATTGTATCAATAGAAACAACTGAGGTACGAGGCAGGGAAAGGGTGTATGGAGCTAGTTGCTTGCTATATCAGGGTTAGCACTGAGCATTTATGGACCCTCTAGTTAACTTGATGCTGAAAACAGGCATTGGCAAAAACACCCAAACTGCAGGAGGAACTCAGTGAGTCAGGCAGCATCTATGGAGGAAGATAAATGGGGCAGCATGGTTGAGTAGTGGTTAATGAAATGCCATTACAGTGCCAGCAACCTCTCTATGAGGAGACTGTATGTTCTCCCCGTGACTGCACGGATTTCCTCCAGGTGCTCTGGTTTCCTCCCACATTCCTAAGTGTCATGAGCCCTGCGGCCTCTATGGCCTGCCATAGCGTGTTGAGCTTCCAGGGTTCTTGATTACCTGCATTTCCTAATTGTTAAACCCTTGTGCTTTCAGTTTAATCTGGTCAAGTTAATTCTGACTGGCACGTGATTCCCACATTCTATGATTATTTAAAGAGGATTCTCGTTTAGCAGAGTCATTGTGCTGGAGAGAATTAATCATCTCCCGGTGTCGTTCAGTTGCTCCTCTGAGGCTCTGTCAGCATTCCTATGTCTAACTTCTTATTTCCGCCTCCTCCTGGGGATCCTGCCATTCCTCCAGGCCTGGGTTGAATCGGTGCCAGTAACATCTGCGACAGAGAAAGCCTGTCGTTCCTCTGGGCCTAGGTCCAGTCCTCTGAGAGCACACCATGACACAAAGACGTATGAGTTAGCAGGTTAACTGGTCACATGGGTGTACGGGCTAGCGAGGGCAGGTTAACTGGT
Source organism: Mobula birostris (assembly GCF_030028105.1). Taxonomy (NCBI): domain Eukaryota; kingdom Metazoa; phylum Chordata; class Chondrichthyes; order Myliobatiformes; family Myliobatidae; genus Mobula; species Mobula birostris. Next base: position 21,844,160 of record NC_092387.1, on the reverse strand, counting down.
CACATGGGTGTATGGGCTAACGAGGGCAGGTTAACTGGTTACATGGGTGTACGGGCTAGCGAGGGCAGGTTAACTGGTCACATGGGTGCATGGGCTAACGAGGGCAGGTTAACTGGTTACATGGGTGTACGGGCTAGCGAGGGCAGGTTAACTGGTCACATGGGTGTATGGGCTAGTGAGGGCAGGTTAACTGGTCACATGGGTGTATGGGCTAGTGAGGGCAGGTTAACTGGTCACATGGGTGTATGGGCTAGTGAGGGCAGGTTAACTGGTCACATGGGTGTACGGGCTAGTGAGGGCAGGTTAGCTGGTCACATGGGTGTACGGGCTAGTGAGGGCAGGTTAGCTGGTCACATGGGTGTATGGGCTAGTGAGGGCAGGTTAACTGGTCACATGGGTGTATGGGCTAGTGAGGGCAGGTTAACTGGTCACATGGGTGTATGGGCTAACGAGGGCAGGTTAACTGGTCACATGGGTGTATGGGCTAGTGAGGGCAGGTTAACTGGTCACATGGGTGTATGGGCTAGTGAGGGCAGGTTAACTGGTCACATGGGTGTATGGGCTAGCGAGGGCAGGTTAACTGGTCACATGGGTGTATGGGCTAGCGAGGGCAGGTTAACTGGTCACATGGGTGTACGGGCTAGCGAGGGCAGGTTAACTGGTCACATGGGTGTATGGGCTAGTGAGGGCAGGTTAGCTGGTCACATGGGTGTATGGGCTAGTGAGGGCAGGTTAACTGGTTACATGGGTGTACGGGCTAGCGAGGGCAGGTTAACTGGTCACATGGGTGTATGGGCTAGTGAGGGCAGGTTAACTGGTCACATGGGTGTATGGGCTAGCGAGGGCAGGTTAACTGGTCACATGGGTGTATGGGCTAGTGAGGGCAGGTTAGCTGGTCACATGGGTGTATGGGCTAGTGAGGGCAGGTTAACTGGTCACATGGGTGTACGGGCTAGCGAGGGCAGGTTAGCTGGTCACATGGGTGTATGGGCTAGTGAGGGCAGGTTACCTGGTTACATGGGTGTACGGGCTAGCGAGGGCAGGTTAGCTGGTCACATGGGTGTATGGGCTAGTGAGGGCAGGTTACCTGGTTACATGGGTGTACGGGCTAGTGAGGGCAGGTTAACTGGTCACATGGGTGTACGGGCTAGTGAGGGCAGGTTAACTGGTTACATGGGTGTATGGGCTAGCGAGGGCAGGTTAACTGGTCACATGGGTGTACGGGCTAGTGAGGGCAGGTTAACTGGTCACATGGGTGTATGGGCTAGCGAGGGCAGGTTAACTGGTTACATGGGTGTACGGGCTAGCGAGGGCAGGTTAGCTGGTCACATGGGTGTATGGGCTAGTGAGGGCAGGTTAGCTGGTCACATGGGTGTACGGGCTAGCGAGGGCAGGTTAACTGGTCACATGGGTGTACGGGCTAGCGAGGGCAGGTTAGCTGGTCACATGGGTGTACGGGCTAGTGAGGGCAGGTTAACTGGTCACATGGGTGTACGGGCTAGCGAGGGCAGGTTAACTGGTTACATGGGTGTATGGGCTAGTGAGGGCAGGTTAACTGGTCACATGGGTGTATGGGCTAGTGAGGGCAGGTTAACTGGTCACATGGGTGTATGGGCTAGCGAGGGCAGGTTAACTGGTCACATGGGTGTATGGGCTAGTGAGGGCAGGTTAACTGGTCACATGGGTGTATGGGCTAGCGAGGGCAGGTTAACTGGTCACATGGGTGTACGGGCTAGCGAGGGCAGGTTAGCTGGTCACATGGGTGTATGGGCTAGCGAGGGCAGGTTAACTGGTCACATGGGTGTACGGGCTAGCGAGGGCAGGTTAACTGGTCACATGGGTGTATGGGCTAGTGAGGGCAGGTTAACTGGTCACATGGGTGTATGGGCTAGTGAGGGCAGGTTAACTGGTTACATGGGTGTATGGGCTAGTGAGGGCAGGTTAACTGGTTACATGGGTGTATGGGCTAGTGAGGGCAGGTTAACTGGTCACATGGGTGTATGGGCTAGTGAGGGCAGGTTAACTGGTTACATGGGTGTACGGGCTAGCGAGGGCCTGTTACAGTGTTGCAGCTCCAAATAATAAAATAAAATGAAAAATAAACAATTGAATTTTTGAGCTGAGGTCCTTCACTAGGACTGGAAGGAAAGGAGGCTGAAGCCAGAACAAGAAAGTGGAATACCCCATCTTAATTTGACTGCGAACGTTGATCTTTATATACTCTGATTCAGCTGGAATTGTGACGCGGTTCGTGTCCACCCTGCCTTCCGATCAGTGGAAGGAGGAGGGATTGAGTGATCGAGTGTGTGAGAATGCCAGCACAGAGTCAACCAGTGCAACATTTACAGACGTGCTTGTGATGGAGACAGAACCCGATTATTGCCCACCTTGAGTGTAGTGGAACCACTTCTGGTAGAGCGGCTGCTAATTTAATAAAGCAATAGTCAAAGTTCTGGACCATTGACTCCGTGAACAGAAGTTCAAATCCCACCATGACAGCTGGAATTTATTTCCAAATAATTAAATTTTAAATAGCCTGTATTTCTTTTAACAAAATGAACTCAGTACTGAAACTCCCAGATAGTTGTAAAATCTTATTTGGTTCACCTCTGAGGTGGGGATTGGTGATGCCTGCTGTCAATCCCTGGGCTCTGTGTGTCTCCAGACCCAGCAATGTGTTTGACTTGGTTTTCATTCAAGGATTAGGTGTTAAAGGGTTTAGGATGGATAATGACTGCTGGCAAATATCCAGTGACATCCATTGCCTAGAAATGGGTGGATGAAAAGAATTTAATTACCAGAAAAAACTTGCATCAGGCATTGACAGAATCAGGTGTGAAAATTATTGTGGTTCCTTTGGGGAAGCCGCACTCCCATGCTTTCTCCTGGCCTGGTAGGCACAAATCTGTGGCTTCCAGCCATATCTGCCTGTCTCCCACCTGGTTTCCTTTGGACCTTGACTGAACTCTGATGTGAGAGTAGAGAGCAGAACATGGTGTGTTATAAGATGGTTTTCACCAGCTTATACCACAGTTAAGAGAGTCTCCTATACCCTTATTGAGAGATCTAGTCAGGTGCATGCACAATCAAATTCTGTTAACCCAACACACTGGGAATTTATTTGGCTCTGAAGACCCTCCCCATCCAGGACAAGCCCTCTTCTTGTCACTACCATCAGGGAGGAGGTATAGGATCGGGTGAGTTTCATGGGAACTACAACCCCAGTAAGTTTCCAGGGAGTTGGGAAATCAGCACCAGTGAGTCAGCTGCTGATCACTGAGCTTCTCTGAAAATTCAATAACCGATAATTAGAGTTCTACTCAAAGTTCAAAGTAAAATTTATTCCCATAGTACATAAACGTCACCACATGCAACCCTGACATTTTTTTTCCCTGCAGGCATACTTTGCAACTCTATAGAACAGTAACTGTAAACAGGATCAATGAGCGACAAACTATGCAAAAGCAGATATGAATAAATAGCAATAAATAACAAGAGCTTGACATAACAAGTGAGACCATCAGTTGTGGGAACACCGAAGGTAGAATGAGTGTAGTTATTCCCTTTTGTTCAAGAGTCTGATGGTTGAGGGGTAGTAACTGTTCTTGAACCTGGTGGTGCGAGTCCTGAGGCACCTGTACCTTCTACCTGATGGCAGCAGCGAGAAAAGGGCATGGCCTGGGTGGTGAGGATCTCTGATGATGGAAGCTGCTTTTCTAGGGCAACGTTTCACGTAGATGCACTCAGTGGTCGGGAGGGCTTTACCCATGAGGTACTGGGCCGAATCCACAACCTTTTGTAGGATTTTCCGCTCAAAGACATTGGTGTTCCCATATCAGGCTGTAATGCATTTTTTCTACCACACATCTATAGAAGTTTGCCAAGGTTTTTGATGACGTGCTGAAAATCCACAGACTTCTGAGGAAGTAGAGACACTGCTGTGCTTTCTTTGCAATTATATTTATATGCTGGGTCCAGGACCGCTCCTCTGAGTTAGTGACACCTAGGAATTTAAAGTTACTGACTCTCTCCACCTCTGATCCTCTGAGGAATACTAGCTCATGGATCAGGTATATATTACTGCTGTTAATACAGGAACGATTGAGCTAAAGAAGATCTGGAAACCATGTGGGTGATGTTTAGCCTATGAAAAGAAATGCATCTTCCTGGAGGGTTAACTGGTTTCCTCCGAGTGCTCCAGTTTCCTCCCACAGTCCAAAGACAAACCAGTGAGTAGATAAATTGGTCATTGTCAGTTGTCCTGTGATTAGGCTAGGGTTAAATAAGTGGGTTGCTGGGCAACGTGGCTTGTTGGGCTGGAAGGTCCGGTTCCATGTTATATCTCAATAAGTAAGTTACGAATCTCAGAATAGAATATGGTGACATTTGTGTAATTTGATAATAAATGTACTTTGAACTTTGAACTTGTCAGTCTTTGCTGCTGAAGTCTTGAGATTCAAGCACAAACAAGAGAAATCTGGAGATGCTGGAAATCCAAGCAACACACACAAAATGCTGGAGGAGTTCAGCAGGCCAAGTGGCATCTGTGGAAAAGAGTACAGTCGGCATTACGGACTGAAACCTTTCAGCAGGACATACAGTGAGTGGGTTGTTTGCTTTAACAACCAGCACACCCGAAGGAGTGCTGGGTCAGTCTGCAAGTGTCACCACACCTCCCGGCACCAGCATACGGTGACATACCCGCAATGCCCGGCAGAACAACACACAGCACAACAAAACAGAGCACATCAATCAAGAAATCAACAACAGCTAAGCAAGGCCCATCCCTCCCTGCCATCCACGCCCCCTCCCAGTCCTCTAACCCCAGGGCAGGCCGTTTTCTTTGCCTCCCAGCCTCCAGCAGCTTGGCCTTCAATTCCCCAGTGGACTCACAGAGATATGCAGTCTCACAGCTCCTGAGCCTTGCTTGCAGATTTCCAGTTCCAGCCTCCGAACTTGGTATTGACCCTAATGACCCACTGATCACCGACCACTAGGCCTCAAACTCCAGTCTCGCTGATTCATGAGCCTAGGGGTCATTGGACCTCATTTCTCCTGCCCGCAAGGAACTCCGACTCAGAAACCCACCAACAACTCACTGGGCCGGGAATTAACAAGTGAATATTGTATTTAATCCACTAAATAATTTCATACATAAATAGTTGAAGGTTTTTATATGTTTATTTTCATATCAAATGGGAAGGAGGATTGTGCATACAACTGTATGGATATCCTTTGGAATCCTTTGCACCACAATGTATTATGTCCTGGTAAAGGTTTCACTGCTAACGTAATGGTCTTTCTGCAGAAGCACTATTTGGGCTATGGCTAGAGATAACGGGTGCTTTGGAATGTGAGTCATCCAGTCAGGGGAGTGGGTTTTTCCTTGCCTGACACTGGTGTAAGTTGGGGTCTTTGTTCAGCAGGAGATGAAGAGGGAAGATACTAGCGAGAACAGGTCATAGGATCCGACCCGGTAGGGAACCGTGATTCGATGGAGCAAGGTGCAGGGGTCGACTGAGGATCCGTGAATACGACTTGATGGTAGAGTTGAGCTCCAACCTGTGCACATTTAACTATTTAATTAGAATGGGCTGTTTTTGTTTTTTTTCTACTACCCTCTTAGTTAACATTCCTAAATATAATTCCTTTATTCATTTGCAGTGTGCTGTCTGTTTTTTCTTGGCACTGAGTTGTAACAGGGTAGCACATTACACAGCATCCACACAAACCGGGGCTTTTTGGCGGGACCTGAGTGTGACTAGACTTCCACAACCCAAGGAAAGGGGGGTTTCACCATGATAAGTCATTGTAAGAAACATTGTCATTTAGCTGAGAGTTGTTGCTTTCAATGAAGAACATTCTATTTACACACCATCTCTAATTGTCAACAGCATGAAACTGACAGGCACCACATAAATCACTTCACTGCAGTCTGTATCTGTAGTCTCCCCCACCTGATACCAGAGTCACAGAATCCCTAAGACTACACGACAAAAGAGCAGAATAAGGCCATTCAGCCCCTCAAGTCTGCTCTGCCTTTCCATCCCAACTCCATTCTCCCGCTTTCTCCCTATAACCTTTGACACATAGTCATAGTCATACTTTATTGATCCCGGGGGAAATTGGTTTTCGTTACAGATGCACCATAAATAATAAATAGTAATAGAACCATAAATAGTTAAATAGTAATATGTAAATTATGCCAGTAAATTATGAAATAAGTCCAGGACCAGCCTATTGGTTCAGGGTGTCTGACCCTCCAAGGGAGGAGTTGTAAAGTTTGATGGCCACAGGCAGGAATGACTTCCTATGATGCTCTGTGCTGCATCTCGGTGGAATGAGTCTCTGGCTGAGTGTACTCCTGTGCCCACCCAGTACATTATGTAGTGGATGGGAGACATTGACCAAGATGGCATGCAACTTGGACAGCATCCTCTTTTCAGACACCACCGTCAGAGAGTCCAGTTCCATCCGCACAACATCACTGGCCTTACGAATGAGTTTGTTGATTCTGTTGGTGTCTGCTACCCTCAGCCTGCTGCCTCAGCACACAACAGCAAACATGATAGCACTGGCCACCACAGACTCGTAGAACATCCTCAGCATCGTCCGGCAGATGTTAAAACCCTTTACTAATTCCCACTTAAATATACCCACAGCCATCAATGGCAATGAATTCCACAGATTCACCACCTTTTGGCTAACTAAGTTCCTCCTTATCTCTGTACTATTCTGAGGCTGTGCTGGCCGGTCCTAGATTCCCCCCACTATAGGAAACATCCTCTCTATGTCCACTCTATATAGGCCTTTCAATATTCAATAGGTTTGAAAGAGATCTGTCTGCTTTCTTCCAAATTCCATTCAGTTCACTCCACCGTTTGTTCATAGCTGATTTACCTTATCTCTATTCAGCGGGAGGAGAGAGAGCAGCGCGCCGCGCGTGCGCAGCCTTCCGGTGAAAAATGAAATTGTATCCGTTAAATAGGGGCCGTGGACAATTCTGATTTAATGGAGACGGACGTGAAAGCACAGAGGAACATCTGGAAAAAATTCCTGAAACGCTCGTTCGCTGCTGTCGTTACTGTGCGGTCGGGAATCTTTCGGAGGGAAGGCCTCAAAATCCCCGGCTTTGCCTGCTGTTGGCGACCGAGATAGAGGTCGAATCGTTCGGACAGAGATGGCGCTCAGTACTTGGTGTTGGAGAGCTGATCAAAGCTCCAAGTTTTCGGATGACTCAGAGTCGGACCGTGGTTGGGTGTGGCAGGGAGAGTTTTTCTTCCTCCCCCCTTCTGCGTGAGACAAATGTCCCGTCTGTGGGACATTTGAGAGACTTTGAACTTTTACTGTGCTCATGGACTTCTTCATCAAGTTATGGTATTGTTGCACTGTTGTAACTATATGTTATAATTATGTGGTTTTGTTAGTTTTTTTCAGTCTTGGTTTGTCGTGTGTTTTGTGATACTACACCGGAGGAAATACTGTATCATTTCTTAATGCATGCATTACTAAATGACAATAAAAGAGGACTGCGTGTCTTCATTATCTAAATCCCATTCTCCTGCCTTCTCACTGTACCCTTTGATGCTCTTACCAATCAAAAATCTATCAAGCGTCTCTCCACCCACCCCCCCACCGATTTTACCACTCGACAAACCACTGGGGCAATACACAATGGCCAATAAAAACCCCGAGCAATGCTCACATGCCTGGGAGGAAACGGGGGCATTCATGAAAACCCACTCAGCCACAGGAAGTCCATGCAAACTCCACATAGGTGGCACCAGAGATCAGAATCGATCCCAGATCACAGCGACTGTATGGTAGCAACACTACTTCCTGCACTGAACGCTGTTAAAGAATGTTCTTTCCTTTCCATTCTATGCTGCCCTCTCAGTTTTATGTACATCAGTTAAAGAGTCATGTCACCAGGCATGGAAATATTGTCATGCTTATCCTGTGACATCACACAACCTTTCTGTTGAATGTTATTTTTATTGCCCATTATACCGCTGGCGTTTAGGGCATCCATGAACATTCTCCTCTCTGGCGGTGTTCAGGGCTTTCTTCATCATGTCAATAGCTTCCTATCTGCTTTCACTCCTATCAGTCCCAGGTGGAGACTCAAGAATACCGTCACACTCAGATGTAGAAGGAACCTCCATTGCTGTTTTCTCAACAATTTTGTTTTACCAGTCAGGGTTGTTCGCCCTGAACTGAAGCACCAGACTTGAAGGACTGATGGACCACTATTAGTCTGACCTATACTCTTTGACCTGTTTGGCATGGGTGACCCTACCAAGAGCCAAAGTATAATGCCCTGACTCCAGTCAACATAGCCCTCTGAATCATTGAGGCACGTTAGCCTCCAAACCAAAAGAAGGTTGTGGTTCTCTTGGAGGTGTTGTATGATGATCAGAATTTAAAACTATCCACATTGTAGCCTCACAAATACTTAAAACCTTTATACCATTCCTTACTGCTCTTCTGTTCTATACCAAGTGCAATAAAGGCAGATATTCAGTTCCCTACCTTAATTTTGCGGAATCGGTAGCATGCAATCCTAGACCCCTCTGGTTCTCTGCACTTCTGAGAATTTGGCCACTAATAGTATATTCCCTCGTCTTGCCTTGTCTTCCAAAATGCATTGCCTCAGACGTCCTATTGCTTCATACATCCCAGTACCCATAAATGCATTACCTCACACCAATCCACTGCTCACAAATGTATCACCTGAAATTTCCCTGTACCCACAAATGCATTACCTCATGCTTCCCCATACCCGGGAGGGGGGAGAAGATGGCGGTGCGACGACAACGCGAGCAGCCACTTCGGTAATGAATATCTGTTATTTGTCAAGTAGGGGACCGTGCACAATCCTGATTTGATGGAGACAGACGTGAGAGCACAGCGGAACATCTGGAAAACTTCTGAAATGTCTGCTTTGCTACCGCTGCTACTGTGTGGTAACCGGAATCTCCAGAGCTGAAGGCCTCGAAATCCTCGGCTTTGTGTGTTTCAGTTGCCGGGGAGAGGTCGAAGGCGCTCGGCAGAGGATGGTGCTCGGAAGGCTGTAACGGAGAGGCTGCTCGGAAGCTCGGAGTTTTCGGGTGGATGGACTCAGGGTCAGCTGGGGTCGGCTGCTTCCAAGGTATCGGCAAGTTGACGGTGCCTGGAGGTTTACGGCAGGAAATTTCTCCCTTTTGCCACTTGCTATCAGGGACTCGGGAGTCGATTGACTTGGGACTTTGAGAACTTTTTTTTACTGTGCCTATGGTCTGTTCTTTATCAAATTATGGTATTGTTTGCACTGCTGTAACTATATGTTATAATTATGTGGTTCTGTCAGTGTTAGTCTTTGGTCTGTCTTGTTTTCTGTGATATCACTCCGGAGAAACATTGTATCATTTCTTAGTGCATGTATGCATTTCTAAATGACAATAAAAGAGGACTGAGTGTTGTCATAATCTAAATGCATTACCTCACGCTTCCTCATACCCACAAATACATTACCCCACACTTCACCACTACCCACAAATGCACTACCTCACAATTTCCCATACCCATCAAAGCATTATCACACCCTTTCCTGTACCCACAAATGAATTACTTCACAGTGCCTCACTACTCACAAATGTATTACCTCACACTTCTCTGTACAAAACTTAGATTTCTCTGTACTGATTTCCATTTAACATTTTACTGTCCATTTCTCTAGACCACTGACAATGCACTAAAGTCTTCAAAGTTCTTTCTATTAATTACATTTTGGAGCAATTGTTCCCTACATATGTAACCAGGTGACCACTGAATATCGTCTTTTATTGTTAAAGGACACTTATGTATTCACCCTGGCAATGCTAAAATATCTGCCTGTGCCTTTAAGAGTAAACAGCAAGGTCATTATGCATGTGTGGAGTAGAAAGAAGAGTTTCAATATTCTAGTGAGAATGTCAAGTGCTGGTCATATGGTGAGGACAGGTGAATAATATTTAATAATATCCATGTACATTCCTTTATACTTGTTTGTAAATCTAGAATATCAGTAATTTGACATGTTTTACATGTGGATGCTTCAGATTTTCGCGAGTAAGTTATCGGCGCTAGATAGCGTGGTCGTGTGAAGTTCCTTATCGGCCTTGTAGGTTAGTCTTTCTAGTTATTTAACAACAACAGAATATATTGTACAAGTTTGTTTTTGCCGTACTTTGTTGTTTCATGACCGAATATGAATGTAACAGACTAATGTGAATGTGTCACGTAGCATGAGCAAACAGAACTTGTTTCAAGGTCTAGCCTACATGTGTTTGGAAGTTAAGCACGTGTGTGCCAAACTGAGTATATCTCTTAGTTAAGATGAGATGTATTTATGCATATTTTCGATGCTGTGCATAAGGTACAGGGATTCTAATGCTGTTTGTATTTTTTTAGAATTGCCACTACTGTACTGGTTTTGTATATTTTGTTTTACTAATTTTCATACTGCATATGTAACTAGTCGATACACATGAGTGTGGACCAAAATAAGCTGAGATTGAAACAGCAGGAACTACGTTTTTTTTAAATTCATTTTGTTGTTTTTATTTTGATACCCTCTGTCTGCATTAAAACATCAAAAACAGATAAAGGAATTAAAGTCCTTAAAACGCACTTGTTGTCCTGCGTGTGTATTTTTCCCAGGCTACAAAACATATTTTGTGTGTAAACACTGAGATAAGTTGTTATGTCATTCAGACATCAATGACTACAAACAATCTCCATCTTGAAGCTGTGAGATAAACAACCGCTTGTGACAGGCCAAAGCTGGGTGCTTTCATCTTGGGAGGTGGTCTGCCCAGGTTAATCAATGGCCTGCATAACTGCTATTCAGTAAACCACAACCAGTGATCCAGTAAGTGACTGCAGGAGGCAAGATCAGATTTAAATCTGGTTGTTGTGGCAAATAACCTAAAACAAGAGGGTTTTTCAAGCTGATTGCATTTTCAAATAAGGCCTCGATTTAAGCACCAGGCTAGATTGAAAAGGCCAGGGTGTTGGGGCCGATGTTCAGCCCGCTGTTCCGTGAGGCTTGCCCATCTCTGTGCTGAACTGAGGTTGTGATCTACAACTAACAGGCTCCTGGATCGGCTGTGACTGGCTTCGTGGCTGTGGACCCATTTTGTGAACTTCAGTTCTGAATATTATTTGTTTACTTTTATTGATTTCACAATTTGTTTTTTTTTCCGGCACATTGGGTGTTTGACAGTCTTTATTTAATGGTTTCTAATAGGTTTCTTTGTTTTGTGGCTGCCTGTAAGGAGACGAATCTCAATGCTGAATATAGTATACAGACTAAAGGACAGAAAACACTGGTGGGGGTTGTGTACAGGCCACCTAACAGTAGTAGTGAGGTTGGGGATGGCATTAAACAGGAAATTAGAAATGTGTGCAATAAAGGAACAGCAGTTATAATGAGTGACTTCAATCTACATGTAGATTGGGTGAACCAAATTGGTAAAGGTGCTGAGGAAGAGGATTTCTTGGAATGTATGCGGGATGGTTTTTTGAACCAACGTGTCGAGGAACCAACCAGAGAGCAGGCTATTCTGGACTGGGTTTTGAGCAATGAGGAAGGGTTAATTAGCAATCTTGTCGTGAGAGGCCCCTTGGGTAAGAGTGACCATAATATGGCGGGATTCTTCATTAAGATGGAGAGTGACATATTTAATTCAGAAACAAAGGTTCTGAACTTAAAGAGGGGTAACTTTGAAGGTATGAGACGTGAATTAGCTAAGATAGACTGGCAAATGACACTTAAAGGATTGACGGTGGATATGCAATGGCAAGCATTTAAAGATTGCATGGATGAACTCCAACAATTGTTCATCCCAGTTTGGCAAAAGAATAAATCAAGGAAGGTAGTGCACCCGTGGCTGACAAGAGAAATTAGGGATAGTATCAATTCCAAAGAAGAAGCATACAAATTAGCCAGAAAAAGTGGCTCACCTGAGGACTGGGAGAAATTCAGAGTTCAGCAGAGGAGGACAAAGGGCTTAATTAGGAAGGGGAAAAAAGATTATGAGAGAAAACTGGCAGGGAACATAAAAACTGACTGTAAAAGCTTTTATAGATATGTAAAAAGGAAAAGACTGGTAAAGACAAATGTAGGTCCCCTACAGACAGAAACAGGTGAATTGATTATGGGGAGCAAGGACATGGCAGACCAATTGAATAACTACTTTCATTCTGTCTTCACTAAGGAGGACATAAATAATCTTCCAGAAATAGTAGGGGACAGAGGGTCCAGTGAGATGGAGGAACTGAGCGAAATACATGTTAGTAGGGAAATTGTGTTAGGTAAATTGAAGGGATTAAAGGCAGATAAATCCCCAGGGCCAGATGGTCTGCATCCCAGAGTGCTCAAGGAAGTAGCCCAAGAAATAGTGGATGCATTAGTGATAATTTTCCAAAACTCGTTAGATTCTGGACTAGTTCCTGAGGATTGGAGGGTGGCTAATGTAACCCCACTTTTTAAAAAAGGAGGGAGAGAGAAACCGGGGAATTATAGACCGGTTAGCCTAACGTCGGTGGTGGGGAAACTGCTGGAGTCAGTTATCAAAGATGTGATAATAGCACAGTTGGAAAGCAGTGAAATCATCGGACAAAGTCAGCATGGATTTGTGAAAGGAAAATCATGTCTGACGAATCTCATAGAATTTTTTGAGGATGTAACTAGTAGAGTGGATAGGGGAGAACAAGTGGATGTGGTATATATGGATTTTCAAAAGGCTTTTGACAAGGTCCCACACAGGAGATTAGTGTGCAAACTTAAAGCACACGGTATTGGGGGTAAGGTATTGAAGTGGATAGAGAATTGGTTAGCAGACAGGAAGCAAAGAGTGGGAATAAACGGGACCTTTTCAGAATGGCAGGCAGTGACTAGTGGGGTACCACAAGGCTCAGTGCTGGGACCCCAGTTGTTTACAATATATATTAATGACTTGGATGAGGGAATTAAATGCAGCATCTCCAAGTTTGTGGATGACACGAAGCTGGGCGGCAGTGTTAGCTGTGAGGAGGATGCTAAGAGGATGTGGGGTGACTTGGATAGGTTGGGTGAGTGGACAAATTCATGGCAGATGCAATTTAATGTGGATAAATGTGAAGTTATCCACTTTGGTGGCAAAAACAGGAAAACAGATTATTATCTGAATGGTGGCCGATTAGGAAAAGGAGAGGTGCAACAAGACCTGGGTGTCATTATACACCAGTCATTGAAAGTGGGCATACAGGTACAGCAGGCGGTGAAAAAGGCGAATGGTATGCTGGTATTTATAGCAAGAGGATTCAAGTACAGTAGCAGGGAGGTACTACTGCAGTTGTACAAGGCCTTGGTGAGACCACACCTGGAGTATTGTATGCAGTTTTGGTCCCCTAATCTGAGGAAAGACATCCTTGCCATAGAGGGAGTACAAAGAAGGTTCACCAGATTGATTCCTGGGATGGCAGGACTTTCATATGAAGAAAGACTGGATGAACTAGGCTTGTACTCGTTGGAACTTAGAAGATTGAGGGGAGATCTGATTGAAACGTATAAAATCCTAAAGGGATTGGACAGGCTAGATGCAGGAAGATTGTTCCCGATGTTGGGGAAGTCCAGAACGAGGGGTCAGGTTTGAGGGTAAAGGCGAAGCCTTTTAGGACTGAGATTAGGAAAAACTTCTTCACTCAGAGAGTGGTGAATCTGTGGAATTCTCTGCCACAGGAAACCTTTGAGGCCAGTTCATTGGCTATATTTAAGAGGGAGTTAGATATGGCCCTTGTGGCTAGGGAGATCAGAGGGTATGGAGAGAAGGCTGGTGCAGGGTTCTGAGTTGGATGATCAGCCATGATCATAATAAATGGCGGTGCAGGCTCGAAGGGCCGAATGGCCTACTCTTGCACCTATTTTCTATGCTTCTATGTTTCTACATACCTTTGATAATAAATATGCTTTGAACTTTGATTTTAAAATAACCTTGAGTTCAATTTCCTTATGTTTCCAATTCTTTTCCTTTGGAACTTCCTCCTGTTGCACAGAATGGGGTGAACCCAGTGGCACGGAGGTTGAGTTGGGATGCAGACGAGGGTGTGAGAGTGGCTGGAGCTGAATGGCAAGCAGGAGGGTGAAGAGGAAAGCAGGAGACAGGCAGAACTTATCTTGACACAGGGCGTAGAAAGGCAAGTGGTAGACAATACTTTTCTTGACACGGAGAGATGAAGCTACACAGGTAAACCTCGGTACTGAAGTAAAACTTAGTCTACGTCCACACTAGACCGGATAAATCCGTAACCGAAGCTTTTTCTTTTCATTTTGAACCTCCATCCACACTGAAACGGCGTTTTCCTCCCCCGAAAATGGAGCTTTTCAAAAACGCTCTCCAGAGTGAATAAATCTGAAAACGCCTAATGGCCGGTGTAGTGCGTACGGGGTAACCAGCTCTTTTTAAAACCGCTGTCATGACGTGCCGGAGCAAATGGTGGCGGCAGCACAGCATTTCATTGTTTTCTTGAACGCAAACTCCAACACCACAACAACAATGGCGGACCGCTTTGTGCGTGTGTTGTTTACTTTATCGTCTACGTTAATTTCAACCCCCCCGACACAACCTAACAATTTCAGAACAGATGGCAATGAGACTGAAGCCAAACGAGTTAGAAATGTACTCACCAAATACTTTAACCCATAACTTACTGAATAAATAAGTATACTCACTTTGCCCTGTTTTCTGTCCTTGCTTGTATGAAGGTGGTTTACCTATTTATGCAAGTACTTCTCTGACAATAGATGTGTAACAGCCTAATGTAACATTGTATGGAAATACAAGATAACACTGATGCAGACATGTTTTACACATCAAAGTTGCTGGTGAACACAGCAGGCCAGGCAGCATCTCTAGGAAGAGGTACAGTCGATGTTTCGGGCCGAGACCCTTCGTCAGGACTAACTGAAGGAAGAGCTAGTAAGGGATTTGAAAGTGAGAGGGGGAGGGGGAGATCCAAAATGATAGGAGAAGATAGGAGGGGGAGGGATGGAGCCAAGAGCTGGACAAATGATTGGCAAAGGGGATATGAGAGGGTCATGGGACAGGAGGTCCAGGGAGAAGGAAAAAGGGTGAGGGGGAGAAAACCCAGAGGATGGGCAAGGGGTATAGTCAGAGGGACAGAGGGAGAAAAAGGAGAGAGAGAGAGAAAGAATGTGTGTATAAAAATAAATAACATATGGGGTACGAGGGGGAGGTGGGGCATTAGCGGAAGTCAATGTTCATGCCATCAGGTTGGAGGCTACCCGAACAGAATATAAGGTGTTGTTCCTCCAACCTGAGTGTGGTTTCATCTTTACAGTAGAGGAGGCCGTGGATAGACATGTCAGAATGGGAATGGGATGTGGAATTAAAATGTGTGGCCACTGGGAGATCCTGCTTTCTCTGGCGGACAGAGCATAAGTGTTCAGCGAAACGATCTCCCACTCTGCGTCGGGTCTCGCCAATATATAGAAGGCCACATCGGGAGTACCGGACGCAGTATATCACCCCAGCCGACTCGTAGGTGAAGTGTCACCTCACCTGGAAGGACTGTTTGGGGCCCTGAATGGTGGTGAGGGAGGAAGTGTAAGGGCATGTGTAGCACTTGTTCCGCTTACAAGGATAAGTGCCAGGAGGGAGATCAGAGGGGAGGGATGGGGGGGACGAATGGACAAGGGAGTCACGTAGGGAGCGATCCCTGCGGAAAGCAGAGGGGTGGGGAGGGAAAGATGTGCTTAGTGGTGGGATCCCGTTGGAGGTGGCGGAAGTTACAGAGAATAATATGTTGAACCTGGAGGCTGGTGGGGTGGTAGGTGAGGACCAGGGGAACCCTATTCCTAGTTGGGTGGCGGGAGGATGGAGTGAGAGCAGATGTGCGTGAAATGGGGGAGATGCATTTGAGAGCAGAGTTGATGGTGGAGGAAGGGAAGCCCCTTTCTTTAAAAAAGGAGGACATCTCCCTCATCCTGGAATGAAAAACCTCATCCTGAGAGCAGATGCGGCGGAGACAGAGGAATTGCGAGAAGGGGATGGCATTTTTGCAAGAGACAGGGTGAGAAGAGGAATAGTCCAGATAGCTGTGAGAGTCAGTCGGCTTATAGTAGACATCAGTAGATAAGCTGTCTCCAGAGATAGAGACAGAAAGATCTAGAAAGGGGAAGGAGGTGTCGGAAATGGACCAGGTAAACTTGAGGGCAGGGTGAAAGTTGGAGGCAAAGTTAATAAAGTCAACGAGCTCAGCATGCGTGCAGGAGGCAGCACCAATGCATTTTAATTCCACATCCCATTCCCATTCTGACATGTCAAAGCAGGATCTCCCAGTGGCCACACATTCTAATTCCACATCCCATTCCCATTCTGACATGTCTATCCACGGCCTCCTCTACTGTAAAGATGAAACCACACTCAGGTTGGAGGAACAACATCTTATATTCCATCTGGGTAGCCTCCAACCTGATGGCATGAACATTGACTTCTCTAACTAATGCCCCACCTCCCCCTCGTACCCCATCCGTTATTTATTTATATACTCACATTCTTTCTCTCACTCTCTTTTTTCTCCCTCTGTCCCTCTGACTATACCCCTTGCCCATCCTCTGAGTTTCCCCCACTCCCTTTTTCCTTCTCCCTGGGTCTCCTGTCCCATGTTCCTCTCATATCCCTTTTGCCAATCATCTGTCCAGCTCTTGGCTTCATCCCTCCCCCTCCTGTCTTCTTCTATCATTTTGGATCTCCCCCTCCCCCTCCCACTTTCAAATCTCTTACTAGCTCTTCCTTCAGTTAGTCCTGACGAAGGGTCTCGGCCTGAAACGTCGACTGTACCTCTTCCTAGAGATGCTGCCTGACCTGCTGCGTTCACCAGCAACTTTGATGTGTGTTGCTTGAATTTCCAGCATCTGCAGAATTCCTCGTGTTTGCAGACATGTTTTATACATTTAACAAGGTGCTTTATTATTGTATTGCTTGTGCAAACTTTCAATAGATGCAATTGTCACTACTTCCAAAATATCATTTTTAAGTAGTAGCTTCTGTTTGGCATAGACATGAAAATGTTAAGGCCAAAAAAGGAAAATTGTAAGTTTCACTTTTACTCAGGTAAAAATAAAAACACTTTTTTCCCAGTAACTCGTTTTATTGCACATATTAAATACGACAAAATAATACACAACGACATGGCAAAAGTAAAGGCAAGCAAATGAGTTAACAGCAAATTTCACTTTTGCCCAGTAGCAAGCCTTATTGCATTTAGTTGTAGCTATCGTCCCTTTCATCAGTGAAGAGACTATGGCTGTAGGAAATATTTCCAGGGTGACCCCTCTGTGGGAGTGGGGAAGATGTTGGCGGGGCCACACGGGGGTCTGTGTGTCCGTAGGTGTAGCTATTGTAGTGGCTGTGAGGCGGGTATTGTGGCGGTGAAAAGTACTGGGGGGAGCCATCATATTCCTCATCATTGCAAATCCCTCTACAACAGACTGAGTCAGTTTTTCAATGTTCATCGTCAGCCGGGTCATACTGTCTGTGAATTCCCTGTCGGTTGCCTCCATACGCTCCAGTATTTGTTTTTTAAGTTTTAAGTCCTCCTGCGAGAGAGCCAACAGCTGTTGGTTGTTTGGCAATTTCCTTTTAAGTTTTTCTAGTCTGTAACTGGACAAACACGCATTAGGGTTGGTTACTTGGTCCAAACTGTCAGAGTCGGGCGTGTTTGTTGAAGCGAGTGAATTCTGTAGATGTGTCCTGCGCATGCCCAGTAGGAGGAGATTCACCCAAATACACGTTTTTGGACGGAGGTATTTTCAAAAATGCCTGGTGTGGACACCTATTGTTTTTACGTGAAACCGGTGTTTTCAAAATCATCCAGTCTAGTGTGGACATAGCCTTAGAGTACACAATCCTAAGCAGCCAGGAACGTTAATTACCACACTGGCTAAACAACAGTTTCACAACGAGTGGATGCAAAACCGGAGTTTTTATGCTTCATGTCTCGATGAGAACCAGGTGTGCTGCCATCAAAGGGAATTAGGAGAAAATGGAGAATTAACGATCGGGACCATGACACCTCCAGCTCACAAAAAAAAAAGAGATTCTGCACTTCATCATCTCTGGCACCTTGCACATTGGTCCAATATTGGTCTTCCACTACCAACCCAGGAATTTATTCTCAAAATTGGCTGAACATTCTCCTTAAAAATCAAAATGCTGACTAGGCATCTGGCTGCTTGGCTTTAGTAAACAGGAAATGCTGGAGATGGTCAGCAGGTCAGACAGCACTTGTGGGGTGAGAAACTTGGTCACCTTAAAGGCCTTTCATCAAGAATAGACATGAACTTGTTGAGTAGTGGAATAGAGTTAAAGGGCAGAAGTGAAAGGTAAATCCACTGGCTGAATGGTGTTGCAGACACAAGCTCAATGTTAGCAAGACCAAGGAATGTGGACTTCAGGAAGGAGAAGTTCGTAGAGGACACACCAATCCTCATTGATGGAAAGGGTGAACAGCGTGTCAACATCTCAAGAGAAGCTGTCCTTGCATTGATGCAATTATGAAGAAGGCACACCAATGGCTCTACTTTGTTGGGAGTTTGAGGAATTTTGCTAAGTCACTAAACACTCTAGAGGACTTGCAGAGACGTACAGTGGTGAGCACTCTGACTGGTTGCATCGCTGCCTGGAATGAAGCTGCAATGTGTAAGATCGCAAGAGGCTGCAGAGGCCTGTAGATTCAGACAGCAAAATCATGGCCACAACCCTTCCCACCATTAACAGCATCTTCAGGAAGTGGTGCCCCAAGAGTCATTAAGAATCAGGGACATGCCTTCTTCTCATTACTACCCCCGGGGAGCGGGTACAGGAGCATAAATGGCCGAGCAGACTTGATGGGCTGAGTGGTCTAATTCTGCTCCTATGTCTTATGGTCTTTTGAAGACCCACACTTAATGATTCAGAAACAGCATCTTCCCCTCTTTCATTGGATTATGGAACGGCTCATGAACCCATGAACCCTAGGTCATTATTCCGTCTTTTTTCAACCATTTATTTACTTTATAATTTATAGCAAATTTCAATCTTTGTACTGTACTGCTACAAAACAACAAACAAAACAGTGAAAATAAACCTGATTCTGAATGCCCGCTGTTGTTGTATTTCCGGCTTCTGGAGGAGTTGTAAGTAGAAAGTGAATAAATGTGAAATTATTAGGAGGAAAAGGAGGACATAGAGGGAGGAAATAACTGGAAGGCTTGAAAACTACTAGTGCAGAAAATTTAAAATGTGAGATATTCAATAGCGAAGGTTTTTTGGCTGATGGCCAGCTCCTGTCTGACAACACTCCTGTGAAGTGGTATGAGGCAATCTATTACCCTTATAATAATAACTTTATTTACATCTATACCAGAATGGTTTTTGTCAACTACAGTTCTGCCTTCAAGACCATGCTCCACAACAAGTTGACCCGACTGTGCAACCTGGGACTCATTACATCATTTTGCAACTGGATTCTGGCCTTTCTTACTGGTCGCACCCAGACAGTCAGACTAGACAAGTAGACATCGACCTTCCTGGGCCTGGACACTGGTGCACCGCAGGGCTGGGTACTGAGTCCACTCCTTTACACTCTTTTCACCCCTGACTGTGCCCCTGCTGATGCCACCAATTCCATCAACACATTTCCAGGCAATACCACAGTGACTGGATCAATTACAAATAACAACGAAACAGCACACAGAGAGGGGATGCTGAAACTGTCTGAGTGGTGCAATAACCTTAACATTTCACTCAACATCAAAAAAAGGAGAAATGGTGATCGATTTCAGGAAATCAAGAAGGTATGAACGAGCTCCACTACTCACTAACGGTGAAACAGTGAAAGGGTCTCCTGTCGAAGGGTCTCGACCCGAAACGTCGACTGTGCTTCTTCCTATAGATGCTGTCTGGCCTGCTGCGTTCCACCAGCATTTTGTGTGTGTTGCTTGAATTTCCAGCATCTGCAGATTTCCTCGTGTTTGTGTGAAAGGGTCTCCAGTATAGGTTCTTGGGAGTGAACATCACAGAGGAGCTCTCCTGGACCACCAACACCTCCTTGACAGTAGGGAAGGCTCAGCAATGCCTGTGCTATCTAAAGAGTTTAAAGAGAGCAAATCTGCCCCAGAAGCTCTGGTAATCCTTCATCGATGTGTAATTGAGTCAGCTGACATACTGCATGACAGTGTGGCACACTAGCTGCAATAAGATCGACCAAAAAGCACTCCGTCGTATTATGAGGACTGCACAGAACATCAGTGGGACACAGCTACAAGATATGGAAACTATCTACAACTCACATTGTCTACAGCGGGTGCACAAAGTTGTGATGGATTCATCCACCCTAGTAATCAACTGTTCAACCTCCATCCATTGGGCAGGAGATACGGAAACATCTCTGCATGGACATCCAGACTGTAAAGCAACGTTTTCTCCAGGGCTGTTGTGCAACTGGATAATGCCCTATTTAGAGATGTTGGCTTTTATTTCAATTGTAACTTAGAAGTCACTCCAAATAGCTCAAACCTTATTTTAAATTTAGTCATTGTGTTTTAGTAACTGAATTGTAAGTATGCTGTTTTTCATTGAATGAAGTAACACTGCAATCTCATTGTCCACCGCAATGACAATAAAGCTCTGACTAACTAAATAGCACCTCTCATACATTAAGTTTCAGGTTTAAAGCGCTTAATGTAGACTGTAAAGATAAATTCATATAGTCATAAAAATATGAGACAAAATTAAAAATCATAAGTGAAGTCAAACATTATATAGAATGAAATGTAATTGAATGTACCAGATTATTTAAATATAATCCACATCAACAGGCATTAAGTAATCTTACAAATTGGCCAAGTTAAAAAAGTAGGTTGTTAGAAGTATTTTTGAAACGTTCCACAGCACTAGCCTAGTGCATCTCAGTCAGTAGGGTCTTCCAGATTTTTGGTGCGTAAGAGCAAAATGCCTCATCACTAGTTCTTATATGCTTGGCTCTAGGAACAATAAGCACACCAGTATTCGCAGATCTAAGATTACGATTAGGGATGTAAGTGGATAGACACTTCAAAATTATGGAGGAGCTAGATTATTCAGGGCCTGGTATACAATTAAGAGTATTCTAAAGCTGCTGAAAGGTCGTGAACAGTTGGTTCATGCTCTGTGGCCTTCTACGGCCACATGGGATGGCTGATGGCGCTGCTGTCCCACCCCCCCACTCCCCAAACTAGATTGGCAATAGATGGGAAACAGGGCACCAGCTCAGACAGTGGAGTGATGGAGAGGAAGGTAGAGGTCAGGGCCATCAAAAACAGACAGGAGCAAAGTAATAGATACAATGGGATGGATAGTTTGAAGTGTGTGTATATTTTAATGCTGCGAGTATTATGGGCAAGGGTGATGAAGTTAGAGCATGAATCAGTACATGGAACTACAATGTTGTAGTACTTAGAGAGGACAGACTGGAGAGCCTGTCCACTGTGTCTATATAGGTAGTGCTCTGGCCTCTAGAGGCACAGTTTATTTGTATGACTATCACTTCCTGTGCGTAAGCTGTTTATTTATATCTTTCCTGCGCAGGTTAGTTTTGATTCGATTTCAAGCACACAGTGGAAAGACACACTTCCCTATCCATTCTTTATTTGCCCTTGAAATGGCAATGCTTTTTCACAAGTAAAGAGATCTCATTAAAAACCTTGAAGAAAGCTTCCATCTCGAGTGATTTTTGAGAAGAACCAACCGTATGTTGAAAGGACTAGATAGTGTAGATGTGAGAGGATGTTTCCTTTGGTGAAGGTATCCAGAACTAGAGGGCAGAGCCTCAAAATTGAGGGCAACCTTTTAGAACAGAGGTGAGGAGGAATTTTTTTAGCCAGTGAACAGTGAATCTGAGGAATGCTCTGCCACAGACTGAGGCGGAGGCCAAGTCCATGGGTATATTTAAGGCGGAAGTTGATAGTTTCCTGATCGGTCAGGACATCAAAGGATATGGTGAGAAGGCAGGTGTATGGGGTTGAGTGGGATCCAGGATCAGCCATGATGGAATGGCAGAGCAGACTCAATGGGCTGAATGGCCTAATTCTGCTCCTATGTTTTATAGTCTTATGGTCTAAGATATTTAACTTGCTATATACAGTAGCAAATGGAGAAAGCTTGTATAGACATGGAGACAGCGTGTGTGGAGGCTACATTACTCTCACTCAAGGAAGAACCTCAACAGAAGCAGAGTTGTATGAAGCAGCAGCTGACACAGACAAAGTGGTCTGCAATTGGAATCAGTCATACTTTGCTGTCACAACGGCCAGTGGATCTTACTAAAGAATATCTCCACATGCATTTTGGCCATTAAAAAATGACTGCTGCGGCTCTACAAAGAGAAACTCTTCACACCACACAGCCAACATGCTTTTCACATTGTCCAGGTATTGACAGTCAAGGTCTACAGCAGCAAAGACCTAGAACACCCCATTCTGCAGTTCCACCACAACAAAGACCTCAGTCTAGACTTGCCACTGATGCCAATCCCATCCACAGAGCCATGGTCAGACTGGACTTCCATCCATCCCGGGATACATATTTGGCAAGCTAGTCTCCACAATGCTTTCATTCAGGAGCTGCAGGTGTGTTGGGTTTGGCTTGGTAACTGGCTCACTGAGATCTAGTCATAGCAGGACTAAAAGTGTTTGACAGTTAGCTGTCCTGGAAATCAAGCTTTCACAATGCTGTGGAAGGACTAAGACTCAAACCTATTGAAGAGCAAGGCCTTTTCTGTGAATGGTTTGATGGGGAGACACTGCAACATACAAGCAGGGTTAGAGCAGTTCATATTAATATTCCAGCTAAGGGTTTATATGAGCTATGGCGGAGGCTGGATAAATGCTATGGCTCTCCATAGGCAATCAAAGAATTCCTCTTTAGCAGACTTGATAAGTTTCCAAAGAACCGCAGAAGCTACAGGAGCTTGCAGATCTGTTGTCGGAAATGCAAGCTGCGAACAACAAGCGTTACCTACTGTGACTGAGTTTCTTGGAATAAACTCTACAGTGGCGAAACTACCAAACAATATGCAAGAACAATGGATAACTGAAGGGTTTGAGTATAAACTGAAGCATAATGTCCCCTATCTGCCAGCCTTTTATATATTGGCGAGACCCGACGCAGACTGGGAGACCGCTTTGCTGAACATCTACGCTCTGTCCGCCAGAGAAAGCAGGATCTCCCAGTGGCCACACATTTTAATTCCACATCCCATTCCCATTCTGACATGTCTATCCACGGTCTCCTCTACTGTAAAGATGAAGCCACACTCAGGTTGGAGGAACAACACCTTATATTCCGTCTGGGTAGCCTCCAACCTGATGGCATGAACATCGACTTCTCTAACTTCTGCTAAGGCCCCACCTCCCCCTCGTACCCCATCTGTACTTATTTTTATGCACACATTCTTTCTCTCTCTCTCCTTTTTCTCCCTCTGTCCCTCTGAATATACCTCTTGCCCATCCTCTGGGTCCCCCCCAACCCTTGTCTTTCTTCCCGAACCTCCTGTCCCATGATCCTCTCGTACCCCTTTTGCCAATCACCTGTCCAGCTCTTGGCTCCATCCCTCCCCCTCCTGTCTTCTCCTTTCATTTTGGATCTCCCCCTCCCCCTCCAACTTTCAAATCCCTTACTCACTCTTCCTTCAGTTAGTCCTGACGAAGGGTCTCGGCCTGAAACGTCAACTGCACCTCTTCCTACAGATGCTGCCTGGCCTGCTGCGTTCACCAGCAACTTTGAAATGTGAAATGACCCTGGTTTTATGCTCTCAACTTCATTCAAAGAAAGGTCTCCAGCAAAAGCATAGAAAACCCAAGCCTCTATCATGGTCAACAGAACTGGAATAGAAAACTTTATCCTAAACCCAGATAGACAATGACCTGACCATAAGAAACCTTGCCCCTTAAAGAAATGCAGAGTTTTCAGAGAGAAAAAAAAACACTTGCAAACCAGAGAAGCTTTCTAAAGAAGCACTCAATATGTTTCAAATGTCGTGCTACAACAGCACAGCAAACAAAAGACTGTAAAGCTTTCATACACTACACTGCGTGCAACAGTGACCAACACATATCAGCAGTTCACTCAAGGCCAGCACCTTGGGCTGTTACTACCCGCAGCAGAGCATGTCAGGGAGCCAGCAGAGCTCCCATCATAAGTAACTTCTTCTTCATGCACAGAGATCTGGGGGAAAGACTTCAATGGGAAATCCTGCTCTAAGAAATGGCTAATCAATATCAAGTCACGAGGACATCCTGAGCAAAAGAAAAAGGCATATGTGATATTAGGTGATCAGAACAACGTGTCTTTGATAAAATCAACATTCCTTGACACATTTAGAATTCAAAGTTTTGCTCCCCCATACTCTCTCTCTAGAGACATGTTCTGGAATATCAGAAGCTGATGGAAGAAGAGCCAATGAATTTGTCATGAAATCAAAGGAGGAGAGATCTGGTTACCCTTGCTAACCCTCACTCAGTGTGAGCATATTACCAACAACAGGGATGAAATCCCAACTCCTGAAGATGCATGTGGTCATTCACACCTTAAGGACATTGCTGACAAGATCCTCCCACTTGACTCTTCCACTGAGTTTCTCCTGTTGCTTGGCAAAGACACCATCCATGCACATCAGGTACGTGAACAGAGCAATGTCAGCACAATGCACCTTATGCCCAATGACTAGACCTGGCTTGAGTCATAGCGGGTGAAGTCTGCCTTGACGGTGCTCAATGTTTAAGAATGTGCTGGAGAATGGGAGCCCAAGTCATTTCAGACCCTGTGAGAGTAGAATCTGTGTGAAAGAGAAGCTTGTAGGTAAGCAAACCAAGCATGCCGACATACTTACCTCTGCTCAACCAGACTTAGGCAAGCTGGTTTTCTGTCACTCAGAAGATGAATATAAGCTGGTACCTTCCATCAAAGATGAGGTCTTACTTCAAACTATGAACAAAGAGTTTAGTAAAGCCGAGTCAAACAATTGGGTAGCTCCCCTTCCTTTTCGTTCTCCACGATAACTCCTACCAAACAATAGAGAGCAGGGCCTTAGCTCATGTTCCTCAGTCGCACATTGAGAAGGAACCAGAAATGAAGGACCATTACTTGGAGTTCATGAAGAGAATTTTCAGGAACAATCATACTGAACTAACTCCTCCACCAGATACTGGTATTTGCCCAAAATTTGTATTCATCATCCCCAGAAACCTGCACAAACACAAGATGTCCTTGATTCAAGTGTGCAATTCAAAGACATACCTCTGAACAATGTGCTCTTGTGGGGTCCAGACCTCAAATAACAGTCTGCTCAGTATCCTCAAGCACTTCAGAACTCGGTCCATCGCAGTGATGACAGACATCGGACAAATGCTCCACAACTTTCTAGTGAGAGACGATCATCAAGACTACCTCACATTCTCATATCATTTCCTGCGCGGGTTAGTTTTGACTCGATTTCAAGCAAACGGTGGAAAGACACACATCTCTATCCACTCTATTTGTCTTTGAAACAGCAATGTCTTTTCAAAAGTAAAGAGATTTCATCAAAAACCCTCAAGAAAGCTAAGTCTTGAGTGATTTTTCAGAAGTTGCTTAACTTGCTCCATAACTGTGAAGGCAGTAGAGGTAAAACTCAAAAATAGGAAGCTTGCAAGTACTCTGATGGGATTGTACGATAGGCCTCCCCCCAAGAGCTAGCAGGACATTGATGAATGGATATGCAGACGGATTAAGAAAAAGTGAAAAAGCAATAGGGTTGTTGTCATGGGAGACTTCAACTTCCCTAATATAACCAGGAACCTTCTGAGTGCAAGAGGTTTAGATGGGAAAGAATTTGTTAGGTGCATCCAGGAGGGATTAGAACATAGAACATAGTAAACCTACAGCAAAATACAGGCCCTTCAGCCCACAAAGCTGTGCCGAACATGTCCTTACCTTAGAAATTACTTAGGGTTACCCATAGCCCTCTATTTTTCTAAGCTCCATGTACCTGTCCTGGAGTCTCTTAAAAGACCCCATTGCATCCACCTCCACCACTGTCGCCGGCAGCCCATTCCACGCACTCACCATTCTCTGTGTAAAAAAACTTACCCCTGACATCTCCTCTGCACCTACTTCTAAGCACCTTAAAACTGTGCCCTCTTGTGCTAGCTTTCTTCAATGAATTTGTAGGTAGTCCAACAGGAAGGGGGGGCTCTATTGGATCTCGTGCTGGGTAATGAGCCTGGCCAGGTGACTAACTTTTCAGTGGGTGAACAATTAGGCAACAGTGAACACAACTCCTTAAGTTTTAAGATAGTTATAGATACATATAAGAGTGGCTCACGGGAGAATATTAAACGAGAGCAGGGCAAATTACAAGAGCATTAATCAGGAACTAGGGAGAGTTAATTGGAAACTGTTTTTGGGCAAGTCCATGTCTGACATGTGCAGTATGCTTAAAGCCGAACTGCACAGAGTACAGGACAGCTATGTTCTCGTCAGAAGGAAGGGCAACGATGACAAGGTAAGAGTACCTTAGATGTTGAGGGAGGTGATGAATTTAGTCAAGAAAAAAAGTAAAGTATGTGAAACTTAGGAAGCTAGAATCAAAGCCCTTGATGATTATAAAGAAGCCAGAAAATAACTCAAGAAGGAAATTAGGAAAGACAGGAGGGTTTATGAAAAGTCCTTGGCACGAAGGATTAAAGAGAATCAAAGGCATTCCATACATACATCAAGAGCAAGAGGTTAATTAGGGAGAGGGTTGGACCGTCAAGGATAAAGGGAGGGCACAGTTGCTTGGATGTGGAAGATGTGTGTGAGGTCCTGAATGAACACTTTACATCAGTTTTTACAAAGGAAAAGCACCTGGAGGATAGGGATATCAGTGCTGAGCATATTGATATTCTCGAGGTAAAGGAGGAGGTAGTGTTGTGTTTCTTAAAGAGCATTAAGAGTCCTGACGAAGGGTCTCGGCCTGAAACGTCGACTGTACCGCTTCCTAGAGATGCTGCCTGGCCTGCTGCGTTCACCAGCAACTTTGATGTGTGTTGCTTGAATTCCCAGCATCTGCAGAATTTCTGTTGTTCAAGATAGTAAGACACGACTTGCCCTGGACAAGTTCTTACTAACTTGATTGAGTTTTTTTATGAGGTGCTGAGTATGATTGATGAAGATAGAGCTGTGGATGTCGTCTACGTGGATTTTAGTAAGGCGTTTGACAAGGTCTCTCCTGGATAGCTTGTCTGGAAGATTAGGGTGCATGGGATCAGTGGTGAATTGGCTCTTTGGCTTGCCCATAGAAGATAGAGGGTGGTGGCTGAAGGAACATATCCTAGCTGGTGGTCTGTGATTAATGCTGTTCTGCAGGGATCTGTGCTGGGACCTCTGCTGTTTGTGATGTATATAAATGACCTGGATGAAAATGTAGATGGGTGGGTTAGTAAGTTTGCAGATGATATGAAGTTTGTTGGTGTTGTGGCTAGGGTAGATGACTGGCAAAGAACACAGGGGGGATATAGGTCAGTTGTAGATAAAGGCAGAGAAATAGCAGGTGGAGCTTAACTCAGCCAAACGTGGAGAATTGCACCTTGGTAGATCAAATTTAAAGGGACAGTACACTGTTAGGGGCAAGATCCTTAACTGTGTTGATGAGCAGAGGGATACTGGGTTCCAAGGTCATAGCTCCCTGAAAATGGCTACAGAGTGGTTCAAATGCATGTGGCATGATTGCCTTTATTAGATGTCCAGGCACTGAGTTCAAAGGTCGGGAGGTTTATAAACCTCTAGTTAGGTTGCATCAGGAGTATTGAATACAGTTCTGCTCACTTCATTATCGAGACTTTCGAGAAGGTGCTGAAGAGGTTACCAGGATGTTGCCTGGTTTAGAGGCCATGTGCTATAATGAGAGGTTGGACAAACTTGTGTTGTTTTCTCTGTAGCAGGCGAGTTTGAGGGGGGATCTGGTAGAAGTTTATAAGATTATGAGAAGCATAGATAGAGTGGACAGACAGTATCTTTTACCCAGGGGTGAAATATCTAATACTGTACCAGAAGGCAAGTGTTTAGGGTGAGAGGGGTAACTTCAATGTGAAGGGCAAGTTTTTCACACATGGATGCCTGGAATGCACTGTCTGGGGTGGTAATAGAGGCAGGAATATTGGACACTTTTAAGAGACACTTAGATAAGTACATGAATTTGAGGAAAATGGAAGGATTTGGACATTGTGTAGGTTAAAGAGATTAGTTTAGCTAGCCGTTTGATTACTAATTTAATTGGCTCAGCACAATATTGTGACCCATTAGGCCTGTCACTGTGCTGTGCCGTACTGTTCTATGCTTTACGTCTCACAGCTTTGGCGATCTGGGTTCAATACTGAGCTCGGCTGGTGTCTGTGTGCTGTTTCCCTGTCACACCGTAAGTTTCCTGTGGGTGCTCCAACTTCTTCCCACTTCCCAGAAATGTGCAGGCTGGTAGGTTAATTGCCCATTGTACATTATCCCAATTCTGTGGGTGAATGATAGAATCCGGTGAGGGAGCAGAATTGATGGAAATGGGGGGGGGGGGGGATAAAATATAGGATTAATGTTGGATTAGTGTAAATGGGTGGCTGATGGTCAGCACAGATTCGATGGGCTGAAGGGCCAGTTTCCATGAAGTATCTCTCTATGACTCTGATCCTGTTATAGTTACTGTTCTATAGATTTGCTGAATATCTGCATAGGAATAAGAATCTCAGTGTTGTTTGTGGTGACGTATGTATTTTGATAATAAAACTTACATTGAGCTTGGACTCTGACTCTGTGTACAGTAAATACTAACTATTCTCAGTCAGTTAACAGAGATTGGCAGAGTGATAAATTATCAACATGATTATATTAATAGAACAAAAGCTGTGATAATACAGCATTCATTTTCATATTTCTCTATGAAGGTGATCATTGGTTCAACTTGAGTTTATGAAAATACATAAAATGCAAGTAGTCATTTGAAAAATAACATTGAATACTACCAAGTCTAATGCTGGCTCTCAGTCATTTCCATCAGCACCATTCCCCTATTTACTTCCCTGTAATCTATTTGTCCTTATATTCCCATTTATTTCTGATTCTCCTGTCATCAACATCCCCCGGGTACAATTTACAGCAGCCAGTTAACCTACACTAATCCACATCAAGCCCATTTTATTCTCCCCACACTCCCATCAACTGTTCACTCGGAGGTGATGTACAGCAGCCAACTACACTAACAGGCTGCGAGACTTTGGGAACTGGAGTGCCTGGGGAAACACATATACCTGAGTTTCATTTTCCTGCAGGCATTCACAGTACAAGAAAGGAATACCCGAATCAATGAAAAATTACACATAGAGTGGGAGGTGCTAAAGATGACACTAGATGTTTTTGTGGACCTGGCTGATTTTTTCCAGTTTGTCCGCGAGACGGTTACATTCCTTTTTTAATGCCTCTATTCCTTTTAGAAGGTGGCTAGGGTCCTGTCGGAGTCCGTGACCTACAGCTGCACTCAAACTGCAGTTCTTCACGGCAGTGGGTTCTGGCTCTTGGAACTCGCCGAGTGGCCTGGCACTTTCGTTATCTCCAAGTGCAGCCGAAAAGACACGTGCCTTCGGGGAGCAGCCCTGTGGACGGGCTGATTCCTCACCAGAACCGCCAGCAGAAACGTAGCAGGAGACTGAAACATCGAAAGAAGGCCCTCGGGTCAGTGGAGCTCGAATAAGCAGCGCTGCAGATTGTTACGTCGAAACAGTGAGCTGCTGGTCCCTCACTACTGAGAGAGAGAGAGAGCATGTCTCAGGTGTCAGAGTGTTGAGATGGACAGTAGTTGTCGATGGAGTCTCGATTATGGTCTCTGGGGGGCTTTGCTGTTGCATGCATGGTGGGTGGTGGGGGATTGATGCTTTTTACTGGAGCAATTGGGGAGGGGGGAGGAGGGAGGGATGATGCTTTTGCTGCCGCTTATGTATGGGATCTGGGAGGGGACTTTGGGGTTCTAATGTTTTCCTATCATTTATTCTTTGGGGTTTTATTCTTCTGTTTCATGGATGTCTGTGAAGAGTAACGTTTTCAGGTTTCATCTTGCATACATTCTCTGATATTAAATTGAACCATTGAACGAATAGCCATTGGGCAAAAAAAGACAAACTGTGCAAATACCAAATAAATAAATAGGTAGATTAAATAAACAAACAAACCGACCACCCATCCAGCCAACCAATCCATGTGTTTTTGAGTTCTTAAAATTCAGTCCACAGATTGTGGTATCAGTTCAGTTTTGAAGTGAGTGAAATTATCCACGCTGGTTCAGGAGCCTGATGGTTGAAGGGTTATAGCTACTTCTGCCCCTGGTGGTGCGGGATGTAAGGCTCCTGGTGGCAGAAGTGGGAAAAGAGCATTGACCGTGTGGTGGGCATCCCTCATGATGGATGCTGCTTTTTTGTGACAGGCCTCTTTGTAGGTATGCTCAATGGTGGGGAGAGCTTTTCCTGTGATGGACCAGACTGTCTACCACTCACTGTAGGCTTTTCTGTTCTTGGACATTTGTGTATCCATCCCAGGCCATGATGCAACTGGTCAGGATCCACTGTGCATCTATGGAAGTTTGTCAAAGTTTTAGGTGACATGATGAATCCATGCAAACTTCTAGAAAGTATTTCGTCTTTGAAATTGCACTTTCATCCTGGTCCTAGGACAGATCCACTATTATGATAGCAAAAGGAATTTAAAGTTACTGACCCTCTCCATCTCTGATCTCCTAATGAGGACTCCCCTAATGAAGTCAGTCACACAGATGATAGTCAGCAGCTCTACTCATTGCACCTCTGTGTCATCTATGCATTGATTCCAGACTCAATTATACAGCGGCATCATTCATATTTTCATTAAGCCAAAGTATGGGTGGGCACTGTAGCCTGACTGGTGGTGGATGCAATTTGTACTGGAATTCTATTACAGTAATATTTTAATTTAAACTACCACCTGCTGAATTGACTTTAAAGAAGAAAAACGAAACAGCATTCACACTGCTGCTTTTATATCTTTGTGTGTGTGTGTGTGTGTGGAGGTGGAGGGGAGGAGAAGTGGCTTGTTTTGCTGTTGTTTCGTGGTTGTTGTTGCTTGTGTTGCTTGGCTGAACGTTGTGGACGTTACGTTGGCGCTGCAATATGTGATGACACTTGCAATCTAACCCCAGCACATTGTTGTTTGTTAAATCAAACGACGCATTTCACGACATGTTTTAATGTATGTATGATAGATAAGTCTGAAGCTATTCTCATGAAATTAGTATGACCACAGTTCACAGGAGCAAGCAATGGAGTGCTGGAGAAACTCAGTGGATCACTAAGGGGATCTTGATCAAGTGAGTTAGTGGGCTGAGAAATAACAAGTAGAGTTTAATTTAGTACAAGATGGTGCATTTTGGAAAGTCAAATCCAGGTAGAACTTTCACAGTGGTCTGTAATGAGCTCATCGGGTGTGTGCAGAGCGCTGGAACGTATTGGACTTTAAGGTTTTTAGAGCACCTGATTGGTTAGTTGTTGTTTAAAAGCAGTCCTTAATCGTTTAGAGTGCCTTGTGTTTTTCTCGAGTGACTTGTTCTTTACAATGTGGTCTCCTGGTGCTTGCTAAGTTAATTTTGATAGGCTCAAGGATTCTGTGTTACTTGTTTTTTAAGCAGATGCCTGATTATTTTTATTCACTGAGTCTTAGTTTTCAGAAAGTTACTTCTTGCGGTGTTGCTTGCCCAAGCCACCAACTTTCTTTGGCTTCACTTTGAATAAGCTTTCATCACCATCTCTACATCAGAGTCTGTCTTTTCTCTGCACTTGGGTTCCGATATTGCCAGCACACATAGTGACAGTGGACAATCGGACTCTGAGGAGTGCTGCAGAACAGAGGGACCTGAAGCACAGTGACATGGTTCTTTTAAAGTAAAGTCATTAGTAGACTGTGTAGTGAAGAAGGCTCCAGGCAGGTTGGTCTTGAACAGTCAGGCACTGAGTATAAAAGCTAGAGTCCCATGACACGTTTGAACAGGATGCTGGTGAGACCAGTCTTGGAGGATTGTGTTCAGTTTTGGTTGCCCTGATATGAGAGAAATGCTACTAACCTGGAAAGAGTGCAGAAAATATTTACACGGATATTGCCAGGTCTAGAGGGACTGAACTACTGGGAGAGGTTGGACAGGCTAGGACTTAATTCCTTGGAGCATAAAAGAATGAAAGTGATCTTATAAAGGTGTATAAAATCATGAGGGGTATAGATACACAGTCTTTTTCCCAGGGTTCTGGAATGAAGGGCACAGGTTTATGTTGAGAGGGGAGAGATTTAACAGGAGCTTGAGATGCTTACTTTATTTTTAGGGGAGTCAGGTGGGGGGGTTGTTGAGGGTCATAGAGTCCTAGAATCATAGAAAACTACAGCAGAGAAACAGGCCCTTCGGGCCATCTAGTCCATGCCAAACAATTCAAGCTGCCTAGTCCCATCCATCTGCACCCGGACTATAGCCCCCATACCCGTCCCATTCAGAATCAGGTTTATTATCACTGGCATGTGATATGCAATTTGTTAACTTAGCAGCAGCAGTTCAATGCAATACATAATCTAGCAGAGAAATAATAATAATAATAAATAAAATAAAAATAATAATAATAAATAAGCAAGTAAATCAATTACGTATATTGAATAGATTTTTTTAAAAATGCATAAAGAGAAATAATGCATATTAAAAAAAGTGATGTAGAGTCCAAAGATTCAATGTCCATTTAGGAATCGGATGGCAGAGGAGAAGAAGCTGTTCCTGAATTGCTGAGTGTGTGCCTTCAGGCTTCTGTACCTCCTACCTGATGGTAACAGTGAGAAAAGGGTATGCCCTGGGTGCTGGAGGTCCTTAATAATGGACGCTGCCTTTCTGAGAACATACCTATCCAAATGTCTCTTAAACGTTGAAATCAAAATCACATCTACCACTTGTGCTGTCAGCTCGTTCCACACTCTCACTACCCTCTGAGTGAAGAAGTTTCCCCTCATGTACCCATTAAACATTTCACCCTTAACCCATGACCTCTAGTTGTAGTCTAACCCAACCACAATGGGAAAAAGCCTGCTCAAACATGCTATCTATGCCCCCCCAATACCTCTCATAATTTTGTATACCTCTACTCAATTTCAAGTTTCAAAGGTTTCAAAGGTACATTTCATGTCAGAGAAATGTATACAATATACATCCTGAAATGCTTTTTCTTTGCAACCATCCATGAAAACAGAGGAGTGCCCCAAAGAATGAATGACAGTTAAATGTTAGAACTCCGAAGTCCAGCCCCAGCTCCCCTCCCTCCCGCGTGTAAGCGGAAGCAAGCAACAATCCCCCCTCCCCCCATGGCAAAAAAAGCATCGGCACCCGGCACCTGCCACCGAGCGCTCACGTGTGAGCAAAGCAACAGCAAAAACACAGACTTGCGGTTACCCCAAAGACTTCGTGTTTCATCAGGTATTTGACATACCACAGGCTCTCCCTCTCTCCCTAATAAGGGAGAAAAGGCGTTTCCGTTTTCACAGTGAGGGGCAGACGTAACAAATAACTTGCTGATTTACAATACGTATTAAAAGTCCGTTATACCGCTTTTTTTTTCGAGTTCTGTGCCCAAAGATCTGGCAACACAGCCGTAGATATTCCAACTCCCCCAATGAAGTATGAGTCTCCTGCTGTGACACTGACCTTCGATCCGCCAGTCTCCAGAGCCCAGCTGAACTCTTATTCTAGGGAATAAGGTTCTAACCTATTCAATCTTCCCTTATAACTCAGGTCCTCCAGTCATGGCAACATCCTTGTGAATTTTCTCTGTACGCTTTCAAACTTATTTACATCTCTCCTGTAGGTAGATGACCAACGCTGCAAACAATGCTCAAAATCAGGCCTCACCAATGTCTTATACAACTTCAACATAACATCCCAACTCCTGTATTCAATATTTTGATATATGATCGTCTATGTGCCAAAAGCTTTCTTTACAACTTATTTACCTGTGGCACCACTTTCAACGAATTATGGACCTATATTCCAAGATCCTTTTGTTCTACTGCACTCCTCACTGCCCTACCATTCACAGGTTAAGACCTACCCTAATTAGTCTTACAAAGTGCAACAGCTTGCATTTGTCTTGTTACGTACCCCGTAACTGGGTTGCCAAACCAGCAGAAATGGATCACTCAGTTGGAGTCTGGATTACTGGAACTAAGAAAGTTTTATTAAAGAAACAAGCAACACAGTACTCTAATCAAAAGGATAATAAATGCAACAGTTCAGCAATGATAAACACACATGTACACAGAATTAGGATAACAGGATCAATCAAGCTCTATCGTTGTCTAGGGGTAAATGACCAGTTTCAAAGTGACGCAAAGTTCAGTTCAATTGAGTTCAGTTCAGTTCACAGTAATCACTGCCGTGGCAATGGACGGTGGGGGGAAGGAGAGAGAGAGCAAAAACGAATGAATATTCAAACGGCTTCCACACAGACCTTCAATATTCCTCACAGTCAGCTTTTGGGTGAGCCCTTTGTGATGTCTTCTGAGGTCACTGACTGTGACCCCTCCGTTTCCAGATACGATCTTTCCTCAGCGGTGAACCCGGCACCCAGGCAAGGGCAGACACACACCAGGTTCCCGCCGATCGTATCTTTCCACCCTGTGCGTCTCTGGCTTGGTCCCGCGACCAGCCCTCCAAAGACTCCCACCGACTTGTGGGAGGCGCACCGCTTCCAGGGTCTCGTTACCTCGGGGTGTCGTGTGTGTCCTGCCTTAGCGAACCTGTCCCTTTTTATCCCCCTGCTGGGGTATCGCCTGTCCATCACTTCAAACAGTTCAGGGTTCAAAGAGGAGCCGGTCTTGACAATACCCAGACTGATGGCTCCTTCATTAACACCTCCAAATGCTGCTCCATTGTTTTCCTTATCTCTCTTTCTCATGAAGACAGGTGGCAGACCAACTGCTGATCCCACTGGTGCCAGCACAGGACAGTTAACATCTTAGTCTATGTGTACTTTCGTCACAGTCTGCATTATATTCCATCTACTATTTTTTGGTCTATTTTTCCAATTCGTCCAGACCTTGCTGCAAGCTCTGGTAGTCTTCCTCACTGACCACTACACCCCCAACCTTGGTGTCATCTGTAAATTTGCTGATCCAATTAACTACATTATCATCCAGATTATTGCTATAGATGACAAAGAACAACGGACCCAGCACCGATCCCTGCAGCACACTCCACTAGTCACAGGCCTCCAGTCAGAGAGACAACCATCTCCTAGCACTCTCTGGCTTCTTCTGCAAAGTCAATGTCTAATCCAATTTATTACCTTATCTTGAATGCCAACCTATTGAACATTTTTGACCAACTTCCCAAGTGGGATCTTGTCAAAAGCCTTGCTGAAGTCCATGTAGACAACATCCACTGTCTTGCCTTCATCAACTTTCCTGGTAACTTCCACAAAAAAGTCTATAAGATTGGTAAGACATAACCCAACCAGATGCAATGCCACGCTGACTATCCTTAATCAGTCTCTGTCTATCCAAATGCTCATATATCTGGTCCCTTTCAATACATTCCAATCACTTTCCCACTGTTGATGCCAGGCTTGCCAGCCTATAATTTCCTGGTTTATTCTTAGAGCCTTTCTTAAACAACAGAACAACATTAGCTATCCTCCAATCCTCCAGTACCTCACTTGTTTCTCCAAATGATTTAAATATCTCTGCTGTGGCCTGTTTTCTTTTGGCTCTATGCATAAATTACCACCCTGATCTTCCAGTGGACCAATTTTGTCCTTTGCTATCCTTTTGCTCTTAACATACATGTAGAATCACTTAGGGTTCTCCCTCACCCTGTCTGCTAACTTCGTGCCTTTTTTTAGTCTCTTTATTTCTTTTTTTAAGTGTTCTCTTTCACTTCTTATACTCCTCAAGTTCCTCAATTGTTCCTACCTGCCTATACTTGCTATGCACCTCCAAGTTTTTCTTAATCAGGGCCTCAATATCTCTTGAAAAACAAAGTTCCCTAATCTTGTTGCATAGGAGTACATAGAAGCTATGTACTCTCACAATTTCGCTTTTGAAGGCCTCTGACTTATGAAATACACCTTTGCCAGGAAACAGCCTGTCCCGATCCACACTTGTCAGATCCTTTATGATAGCAGAAAATGGGCCTTTCTTCACTTTAGACTCGCAGACCTATCCTTTTCCATAATTACTTTGAAATTAATGGCATTATGATCACTAGATGCAAAGTGCTCCCCGACACAAACTCCTGTCACCTACCCTGCCTCATTCCACAATAGGAGATCAAGCATTGCGACTTCTATGTACTGATTAAGGAAATTTTCCTGACTCACTTGACAAACTCTTTCCCATGCAGCCCTTTTACAATATTGGAGTACCGATCAATACGTGAAAAATTAGAATCAACAACCATCACAAATTTAAGCATTTTGCAACAGTCTGCAATCTCTCTATAAATTTGTTCCTCCAAATCTTGCGGACTGTTGGGTGGTCTATAATATGACCCAGTAACATTCTCATACCTTTCTTATTCCTCAGTTCCACCCAAAAATCCTCATTAGGTGAGTCCTCCAGTCTGTCCTGACTAGGATGACTTACTCCAAATTTGGTTCTGAGGAAGGAACCAGAGTTGTGTGTTTGAGCCCTTTCAATGTGTATGGTCATTATTCACCACCCACCACACGGATCAACAGAGCGAGATCTTGGTCTAAAGGCAAGGAGATCGGAGACAGATGGAGATGAGACTCTTCTGCAGTCTAAGCACACACACAGTTTGTCTTGTGGACAATGAACGTGGAGAGTTATTGACATCCCAATAGAGATGAATGTTCCCACGGAATGTTGAATGTCTGTTTCTCTCACAGAAGCCGCCTAACCAGCTGAATTCCTCCTGTGTCTAATGTGTTGCTCCTGGTTCCAGCACCCGCAGCCTCTCGTATCCGCACAGAATGCCTTAAGTCTTGTCCAGACCAACTTCCTCACTTCCCCTTTGCTTCCCCCGTTGCCTGCCTCATCCCATCCCTCCCCTCGCTGTTTCGTCCTTCTCCTCCACTCACGCCCTCTCTCGGCTCCCTTCTCATCTCGCAGCTCCTTCCATTCCTCCTCCAACCCTTCTCCCATTGCCCGCCTCTCCAGCTTTTGGGTACTTGTTCTCTCTCAGGGTGAGACGGCCCCGCTGAACCCAGCCAGTCACCTTCTTCAGGAGCAGCCCTTGATTCTCGATCACATTCCTTCTTCTTGGCCCCTGCAGCTGCACCTTCCAAATGAAACCCAGCCAAGATCTTTGGAGGACTTGCCCAGCGCTGCCTGTTGAGCAGATCCTGCACAGAAAGTAACTATAGGTGGCACTGCATCAAGGACACCTCCACCCAGATCATTCCTTCATTTCACTGCTGGCATCACGCAGGAGTTACAGAAGCCTGAAGCCCCACACCACCAAGTTCAGGAAGAGCTGCTTCCCTACAACCATCAGGTTATTGAACCAACCTGCACAATCCTAATCCTATCTCAGCAACAGAACACTACAGACCTTCTCTTACACCAGCCCGGCTCTCTCTGATTGACATCTTTTTTCCGCACCGTCTGTTATATTTTACCGTAAGCGGCACATTAGCATAGCAGTTAGTGCATTCCTTTACAGCATCAGTAACCCAAGTTCAATTTCCATTGCTGTCTTTAGGAAGTCTGTACTCTATCCCCATAACCACATGAGTTTCCTCCAGGTGCTCCAGTTTCGTCCCACATTCCAAAGACCTACGGGTTAGCAGGATAATTGGTCACATGGGTGTAATTGAGCGGTGCGGGGTCGTTGGTCCAGAAGGGCCTGGTACTGTGCAGCGTCTCTAAGTAAATAATTTTAAGTATAATTTATGTGTTCTGTGTGACGTTATCTAAACCTATGTTCCTATGAAGTTGTTGCAAGCAAGATTTCCTTCGTACCTCACTGTATTTGTGCACATGACAATAAATTGGACTTGACTTGACCATGGTCTCCTGGAACGGTGCAATTAGTTGATCCTGGCACATGGTTTTCCAGCCAATAGTTTTAATTTACTTCCATACTGATGTCAGATGAGAACATTAGAAACAGTGACCAGGAAAGAACAGAGGTGGATGGACTGAGGAGGACAGGAAGCGAACTCTATACACCTCTAGACCTTCTGAGTGTAGGAAGGAGTTGGGCAGGAATCAAATAATAAGTTTCAGTTTTGTACCTTATATATAGACAGAGTTATGGAGTTATCCAGCACAAAAGAGATTCAAGATCATAAGGTAAGTTTATCATGTATACCTCACAACATATAGTGAATGAGTCACTCGTGTTAACAACCAACACACCTAAGGATGTGCTGAGGGCAGCCTGCAAGGGCCGTCACACATTCTGACACCAATATAACATTCTCATATTGTTCAGCAGAACAACACAGAATGCAACAAAGCAGTACACAACAAGCAACAGCATAACAAGGCCCATTCCTGTCTCCCACCCACGCACATACGTAGTCCTCTAACCCCAAGCCAGACCGTCTTCTTTGGCATCCAGCCTCCAGCAGACTCGGATTCAGACTTGCTCACGCAGACGTCAGGCCTTCGAATTCCACAGTGGACTTGCTGAGCGCGGGTTCTGGCCAGTGGGCCTCGACTTCTGTATTTCCGATTTGACCCTTGGGCCTTGATCCTGGTCATCATCCCCAGGAACTGCAGGTCACCAAGCACCAGGCCTCAAAAACCACTTTCAACCATTTCCACGTCAACCACCATTCTGGGTCATATCAATGGGATTCCACATGTAGTATCAGGTTGGAGGGAATCAAAGCAGCATGATATTTTTCTGGCTACACCCCATCATCCCAGGGGAAGAGGGATCCTCATCCTTGGCTAATCCCTGGACTGGAAAATGCAATTCACACAGCTCTTTACCACTCCTTTTTCGAAAAGTTATGGGGCACAAGTCACCTCTGTCCCTCCAACTAATCTCAGCAATGTTAATGATCCTTTTATTACTAACATATACAAAATGCTGGAGGAACTTAGCAGGTCAGGTAGCACCTGTGGAAAAGAATAGAGTCGACATTTCGGGCCGAGACCCTTCATCAGGACTGGAAAGGAAGAGGGAAGAAGCCAGAGTAAGGAGGTGGAAGAAGTGGAAGGAGTATGAGGTTAAAGGAGATGGGTGAAGCCAGGTGAGGGGGAATGGCATTGTCGCTTATAGGATGCAGCAGTATGCAGAACAGGCAGTCCCATTTACAGAGAGTATACTGTGGGTGTCGGGGCAAAGTTACATCCCTAACAAAGGAGATGTAAGCTACCCTGTAGGTCACCCTCTGGCAAGGTGTAGTGCCTGCTTAGCCCTCCCAACTAGTGTCACGTGAAGCCATGGGAGCAGGTGGTGGATGGTCGTATGAGCAGATGGTGCATATCACAAGTCCTGGTTACGCAACCACTGCAGCCAGGCAGACAATCTCTGAAGAATATGGATAATGGCTGGGGTCGCCCATCTTGTAAAGACACTGCCCAGAAAAGGGCAATGGCAAACCACTTCTGCAGAAAAATTTGCCAAGGGCAGACTTGGTCATGGAAAGATATGATTGCCTATGTCATTTGACATGGCACTTAATGAACGCTACTTCACTGAGAGAGGCTATTCAACCCAGACAGTCGTGCAAGTATTTCTACTCTGCTCATCTACTTTCCTACTAACAATGAATTTCATTGGACGCAAAGGTCATTGAGAAGGTCAGGAACCTTGGCTTATGAATTAAAATGAAGGGTCTCAGCCCAAAGTGCCTACTCTTTATTCCTTTTTATTGATGTTGCCTGACCTGCTAAGTTCCTGGAGCAATCTTTGAGTTTAAAAGTTCAAATGCAGTTCTTTATTACTAATAGAGGCTGATCAGAGAGTCTTTTGGTAAAATGAGCTTGCAGGTCATAGACAGATTAATCATCAGCCATTGCTCAAACCTGGCACTTGATCAATGATTTATGCACATTTCATCACAGCCTGCTTCATATGTCCTTGCCATGAGACTCTCAGTCAAGATCAGTGGAAATTAGGGGAATGAGCTCACTGTTCATAGTGATAGAATTCTTAGTTTTTTGAGAAGCTCCACATTACTGAAGGCACCAGATAATTTTGGAATGCTGAAGGATAAAGAGTCATTATCCCAGTGCAGGATCCGAGACACTAATCAAACTGGGTGCCTCTGCATGAATCATTTTGGGTCGGAGAGGTTATAAGATTGTGTTAGAAAGGGCACGACATCAGGTTTTGGAGAAATTCCCTTGGGATTTCCTCTGTAGGTGTTGATAAGGTCTAACCCTTCAGATAGTCATTTATTAGAGCAGTGAGTTGCTCATTTTTATTTTGGCTAAGGGACACTATAATAGGAAGCATTCAATTATCTATCCAATTTGTCCAACATTCTTGTACTGGCTCTTAGAAAGGACCACAAGCAAAATGCTTGCATTACAGAGGGGTTCTATTCCTAAAAAAAAACGCATCACTGTTTTTTCTTTTGGAGCACGAAACCTTATTCCCTTAAATCAGAAAACCTTGAACTTATCTGTGAAATGTACTGGTCTTCGTACAGGATGTTTGTCTCTCAACAGTAATATTGACAAGACAGCTGCTGGTTCATGGTGGGAGGCCACTTAAGTGATTGCCTTGTCAGCTTCCCAAGCAAATCTCTTCAGTAGGCAGCAGTTGCATATGGAGATACAAATGATGAGATGATCTGCAGTCCATAACAAAAACTGGAGACTGGAAAGTGATGGTGATAGAGACAGATAAGGAGTAAGGAAAACAAGGATAAATGGAGCCAGGTAGAGAAGAGGTAGAGAGGAGATATGTAGCAGCCTCTTTCCATCCTTCTGACAGAATGGAGACATGTAATGCTGTATGCATATCAAATATAGGTGAGCAAGTTTAGTGCTGTAACTCATAACAAATAATCTTGATTACTCTGGCTACACTTAAACTTGCAGGCCCTTTGCCAGATATTCTGAAGATAAATAATATAGAAAACTATTGTAAAGGAAGTACTACACAGCAAGATGAACCCACCATGCTAAAAAAAATGACATTATCTGAGCATATGTCAAGAAATACAAAAATAATAAAGATGAACAAAATGTATTTTTCCTTCTGCATTTGCTTTTTTCTGTACTTCTCCCACATAAATTCCATAAGAGAACATTCTAATCTCAGATATTCGGGTAGTGATTTGTGAATTTTATAAGGGTGAATATCCATAACCAGAGTGGATATAACTCAGGGATGGTGTATATACAATAATTATCAACTCTGCACTGTTACCCATTGCCCTGGATTTTATTTTCCTAAATATACACTCAATGTCCACTTTGTTAGGACCCTCAGTCCTGATGAGGGCTCAGTCCAAAACGTCGACTGTTTACTCTTTTCCCTAGATGTTGCCTGGCCTGTTGAGTGCCTCCAGCATTTTGTATGTGTTGTCTGGGATCTCCAGCATCTGCAGATGCTTTAATGTTTGTTACTATGTACCTGTATACATTATCAAATATACCTGA
The DNA here is from genome assembly GCF_030028105.1 of Mobula birostris. Lineage (NCBI taxonomy): Eukaryota > Metazoa > Chordata > Chondrichthyes > Myliobatiformes > Myliobatidae > Mobula > Mobula birostris. Next base: position 21,802,476 of record NC_092387.1, on the reverse strand, counting down.
CAATTTATGTGTACCTAATAAGGTATTGTGTGTTCAGAGGTGCATTTACACGCACTACTGTTGTAACAGAGGTTATTTGAGTTATTGTTACCTTCCTGTCAGATTGAACAAGTCTGATCATTCTCCTCTGACCTCTCTCATTAACAAGGCATCTTCTCCCATAGAACTGCCACCTATTGTTCTTTTTGGGGGGTTTTTTTGCACTTTTCTTTGTAAACTCTAGAGAATGTTAAGCATGAAAATCCCAGAAATCAGCATATTTTGAGATGCACAAACAACTCCATCTGGCGCCAAAAAATATTCTTTTAAGCCACTTAGGTCAAGGAAATAGTGAATGACCTGAGTAAGTATTTTGGATCAGTCTTCACAGTGGAAGACACTATCAGTATGCTGGAAGTTCTGAAGGTAAATAAGTCACTTGGATAAGATGGTATACATCCCAGGGTTCTGAAAGAGGTGGCTGAAGAAATTGTGGTGGCATTAGTAGTGATCTCTCAAGAATCAGTTGATTCTGGCATGGTTCTGGAGGAATGCAAATGTCATTCCACTATTCAAGAAGGGAGAGAGGCAGAAGAAAGGAAATTATAGGCCAATTACCTTGTTCTCAGTGCTTGGAAAGATGTTGGATTCGATTGTTAAAGATCTGGTTTTGGGGTACTTGTAGGCACATGATAAAATAGGCCATAATCAGCATGGTTTCCTTAAGGGAAAATCTTGCCTGACAAATCTGTTGGAATTCTTTGAAGAAATAACAAGCAGGATAGACAAGAGAATCGGTGGATGCCATATACTTGACTTTTCACAAAGCATTTGACAAGGTGCCACACACGAGGCTGCTTATTAAGCAAAGAGCTCATGGTATTACAGGAAAGATACTAGCACAGACAGAAGATTGGCTGATCGGTAGGAGGCAGTACCAGAGAAAAGGGAACTTATTCTGGTTGGCTGCCAGTGACAAGTGGTGTTCGGCAGGGGTCGGTATTGGGAATGGCTGTTTTCATATTATATGTCAATGATTTTGGTGACAGAATTGATGGTTTTGTGGCAAAGTTTGCAGGCAATACAAAGATAGGTGGAGGGTCAGGTAATGCTGAGGAAGCAGGTGTCTGCAGAAGCACTTGGACAATTTTGGAGAATGGGTAAAGAAATTGTGGATGGAATATAGTGCAGAGAAGCAGTAATGCACTTTGGGAGAAGGAATAAAGGCATAGACTATTTTGGAGAGAAAATCCAAAAATATGAAGTGCAAAGAGTATTCGGAGTCCATGTGCAGGATTCCCTAAAAATTAATTTGCAGATTGAGACGATGGTGAGGAAAGTAAATGCAATGTTAGCATTCATTTCGAAAGGACTAGAATCTAAAACCAAGGATGCAATGTTGAGGCTTTATAAAGCACAGGTGAGGTATCATTTGGCGTATGGTGAACAGTTTTTAGCCCCTTGTTAAGAAAGGATGTGCTAACGTTGGAGAAGTTCAAAGGAGGTTCACAAAAATTATTTTGGGATTGAAAGGAGTGTCATATGAGGAGTATTTGACGGCTCTGGGCCTCTACTCACTGGAATTCAGAAGAATAAAGATTGACCTGATTGAAAGATATTGGACATTGAAAAGCCTCGATAGAGTGGACGTGGAGGGGATGTTTCCTATGGTGAGGGAGTCTAAGACCCAAAGGGACAGCCTCAGAATACAAGGGTGCACTTTCAGAATGGAGATGTGGAGGAATTTCTTTAGCCAGAGAGTGGTGGATCTGTGGAATTCAATGCCACAAGCAGCCGATGGAAGTCAAGATATTGGTTATATTTAAGGCAGAGGTTGATAGATTCTAGATTAGTCAGGGCATGAAGGGATATTGGTGGGGAGGCGGGGGGGAAGGCAACAGATTGGAGCTGAGAGGGAAAATGAATCAGCTAGGATGAAATGGAGTAGACTCAATAGGCCAAATGGCCTAATTCTACTCCTATATCTTATGATCATATCTCTTTCCCATTACGATGTTTGGTCTGAACAACAACTGAACATTTTGACCATGTCTGCATGCTTTTATGTGTTGAGTTGCTGCACATGATTGGCTGATTAGGTCGTTGCATTAACGAGCAGGTGTACAGGTGTAACTAATGAAGTGAGTGCATGTCCATTTCCCTTGGAGAAATCACAATTGGAGCTCCTATTGCTATCTCGATGGGAGGGGTCCTGGGGAGATGGACAGAATGATACGGTGGTGTTCAGATACTTGCCTGTAAACCTGGAGACATTTCAATTCATGCCACACAAGGTCTAGTGCTGAAATTTAACTAAGGACAACCATGAAATCACCGCATTGCTGTTTTACAAAACAGTTTTTGCCATCCTTTCCCTGTCTGGCCTATATACTGTATGTCTCTCTTGTCATTAACACTGTCAAACTCTAACTGCTGTCTGTTCTGATCTAGCAAGTCATTCAATTCCAGGAGCAATTAAAAATGAACAATAAATACGAGGTTTGATAGTGACAGCATATCATGCACAAATAAACAACAGAAGAGACTTCACAGAGTAAAATATTGCAGTGCAGCTCAGACCTCAGGGATTAATAGTATTAATACATATATTTCTGTTCCATAGAAAACATAACGAATGGAAAAGGAGTGAGCCATCTGGTGATGGTTGACCTTTTACCTCTCTCATATTTCTCAAATACAGCTTTATAAGCCATCTGAAACATCATGTGTCATTATGGTTGTCACTGTTATGGTCTGGAGGTGACTCACCAGGCTGTTGCCTTTGATCAACACATACTAAGTGCTGGAGGAACTCAGCAAGTCAGACTGCATCTCTGAGGAGAAATGATCAGTCAATGCTTTGAGACCTTTCATCAGGACTGGTCTCTGTCCCAAACATCAACTGTTTTTAACCAAGCGTTTTCAGCACCTGCAGGATCTCTTGTGTCTCCAGGTTCCCTTGGATAGAGAGTCTCAGTTATGAGGAAGGACTGGGTAGGTTAGGCCCACATTTCCATCAGTCAGCACCAGATTCTAAAACTTACCCACACACTAGAGCCAATATACAGTGGCCAGTTAACCTACCAGACCACAAGTCTTTGCAATGTGGGAGATATTAACTTAGCGTCAATATTTATGCAAATATAATGATATGCCTTGTAGAATGAATAGCAACAATGTAGTACCCTACATTGGATAAATGTATACTTTATGAATAAAGTATATTTTTATAATATACTATCCCAAAACTTGAATATAAATCCAATCTACCATGCTTAAAGTTAACACCTCAGTCAATTATTGAAATGAAAGATTAAATACTAGCTTTATTTGTCACATGTCCATTGAAACATCGAAACATACAATGAAATGGGTCATTTATGTCAAATCAAACCAGTGAGAACTGTACTGGGCAGCCCACACTTCCGGCGGCAGCACAGTATGCTCACAACTCACTAAACTTTGCAATGTGGGAGTAAGCTAGATGACGCAGATAAAACTCACGCAATCACAGGGAGAACGTACAATTTATTACAGACAGCAGAGGGCCCAGTCACCTAATAAACTGAGAGCGAGGCGCCCGGCCTATTTGGAAAGGTCAGGCGTGGGCCAAAATGTGGTGGCAGGGTCCAGACCCAGCAGGTATCGATGCGATAGGGCCCATGTCCTAGAGTGAGGGAAGACCCAACGTTTGGACGATTTAAACGCTGGGCCAGATGGATTGAAAAGGCGGGGTGTCGGGAGAAGAGATGAGGGTCGTTCAGTTTTGCTTGATACTCTGTAACGTTTACTTCACTCTTTGCTGCACGGAGGTTGAGGCTGTGGGCCTGCTCTGGCTGCTCCTGGCTTCGTGTTGAGGCTCTGGCTGCTTCTGGCTTCGTGTCTGAGGACTCTTTCATTCTAAATGCTACTTGCTTACGCAATTGTGAAGTTTGTGAAGATTCGGCATGTCAGTTAAAACTTTGACAAGCTTCTATAGAAGTGTGGTGCAGAGTATATTGACTGCTTGCATCACGACCTGGTAAGGAAACACCAATGTCCTTGTACATTGCATGTCTACACAGAGCATTGTTGCAGGAAAGCAGTTTTGAAGCCCTCTTCATCCAGACCATGCTCTCTTTTTGCTGTTTCCATCAGGAAGAAAGTACAGGAGCCTCAGGTTCAGGAACAGTTATAACCCCTCAGCCATCAGGCTCTTGAACCAGAGAGGGTAACTACTGAACTTCGCTCACCCATCACTGAACTCTTCCCACAACCTATGGACTCACTTTCAAGGACTCTTCATCTCATATTCTTGATATTTATCATTATTTTTATTTTTATTTTATCTCAGCTGAAGCTGGTGAAACCTGAAATGTGGGCATAGGCAATCACAATCATTTCACAATTGCTAGGAAGTTTTGGACTATCCCAGCGGTGTTAAGATTTGTGGCAACACAAGACCAGGTGGTTAACACAAAAAAAATATGTATAGTTAATAAAGATGAGAAGATCTGCAGATGCTGGAAACCCAAGCAACACATGCAAAATGCTGGAGGGACTCAGCAGGCCAGGTGGCATCTATGGAAAAGAGTGAACAGTTGATGCTTCAGGCCAAGTCCCTTCATCTTTTTTCCCCAATCCTGATGAAGGATCTCGTCCAGAAATGTCAACTGTTTACTCTTTTCCACAGATGTTGTCTGGTCTGCAGAGAGGTCTGCATTTTGTGTGTATATAATTGATGTTTAATAATGAATACTTTGTTCATGTTCCAAGCTCTTTCAACTTCCTTTTTTAATTCAGCATATTTCTGATTTTTTCACTTATTGATTTCTGTATGTTGTCTGTGTTTGGAATGGCTAAATCTATAAAGTAAGTTGTTCTTGCTTGTTTAAACTGTATTATTATACCCAGACGATTATTAAGAATTGTCCTACCTGTAATAATGGATCAGTACTAATATAATTTGTGGTATTCTGACTCTAAAACTCAATCAAGCTTGCATTTATAGTAAGGTGAATGATGTTCACCACTTGAGGTGCCTGTGCAAGTAATCAGATTGAGTTAAACTGCTGCAGGATCCTGTAATGTGTAGGATTGTTTCCGGTTTCTCTTGGTATTTTCTGCGTTTACTCTTGAATTTGTTGGTCTTTCATTATGCATTTTTGATATTTTTTTGTGTAAGCCAACTGGTCCGGTATTGCCTCAATGAACCCCTCTCTTTCTGGGAAGAGGTCTCCAAATCTGAGCCAGGCATTTGACGTTTCCTTGTTGACATCTCATCTGCTCAGATCATGGGGATGTCTTTCATGGAAAGTCATGCTCTTCCGTTGGTTAACATTTTCTTCGATAGTGATAATTCCTTCATTTTTCTGGATTGTGTTTTCACTTAAGTCTGGTGGTGTGTACTTCTTATCACAATTGCATATGCTCATTTGAAGTGCTGAATCCTGTTTTTGTTGATGAAGATATATCCTTGGAAGTTTTATCTGACTATTCTGTAAATTTTTTTTGTCTGTTATTTCTCTTCCTCCTTCTGACCGAGGTAGTGCGTTCATGTATACATAGTATTTTCTAAAATTTGTCATTTCAGATCTTATTTCTTTGTAAATTTTCCAGATATTATTTTTTTCTTTTTCTTTTTGTACCTGCATGGTTTGTTGTGTTTTGTTTTGTACATTGGTTGTTATCCGTCCTGTTGGGTATGGTCTTTCATTGATTCTATTGTGTTTCTTGTATTTTCTGTGGTTGTCTACTAAACAAATGCATTTCATGGTTGTACATGGTGACATACATGTACTTTGAACTTTGAACTGTGGGTGAGTGATAGGATCTGGGGGAGGGGAGAGAGCTGATGGAAATGTGGGGACAATAAAATATAGGATTAATGTTCCATTAGGGTAAATGGGGAGCTGATGGTCAGCATAGATTCAATGGGCTGAATGGCTAGTTTCCACGTAGTATCTCTCCATGACTCTTACTCTGTGTATGGTAAATATAACCTATTCCCAGTCAGTTAACAGAGATTGGTGAAGTGATAAATTATCAATATGATTATATTAACAGAACAAACGCTGAGATAATACAGCATTCATTTTCATATTTCTCTATCAAGGTGGCTACTGGTTCAACTAGAGTTTATGAAAATACATAAAATACAAATAGTGATTTGAAAAAGAACATTGACTACAACCAAATCTAATGCTGGCTCTCAGTCACATTTCCATCTGCACCATTCCCCTATTTATTTCCCTGTAACCTCTTTGCCCTTATATTCCCATTTATTTCTGATCCTTCTGTCATCAATGTACACCGAGGAAAATTTACGGCAGCCAATTTAACCTACACTAATCCAGTACAAGCTCATTTTATTCTCCCCACACTCCCATCAACTGTGTCTCAGTCTCTAACACTCACCTTCACATTAGGGGGCGATGTACAGTGGCCAATTAAACTAACAGTCCGCGAGTTGTACCTCGGAAAGCACCTGTGGTCCCAGGGAGACCATACAAACTCCACACTGACAACACTGGAGTTAAGGATCCAACCTCGTAGGGAGGCGCTATAAAACAACAACTGATTGCTGCCTCGCTGTGCCGGTCTTGAATTGAATAATACTGTCTCACCATGGTAGTTAAATAGTTATGACCATGTGTGTCCTAGCGGGAGGCCTGATTGCAGTGTTTCTTGAGAGCAGCATCATGTTTATTCAAGTCACATAATGCCCTGATCTGAATCTGCTGTAAAGACTGGGATATAAGGCACTCTCTCTTTTTGAGTAAATAAATTTACTTTGGACTTTGAACTTTAAGAAGCAGCAAATCAAAGTAGGACATTCTTTCTTTTATCATGGTTGACAACAAGCCTCCACCCAATTTAATCCACACAACCATTGATTGATCAAAAAAAACCCTTAGCATTTATAATATTGTGACAACTTAACAGCTACTCAAGTCATAATATCAATGAAAATTAGATGCATCTCTGTTGAACATGCTATCACTTAGAACTCTCATAATGTTTGGCTGACAGGAATGTTTCCTTGGAAACTTTGAAGAGCATTTTACTGCAGGATTAGCCTGTCATTCAGGTTCAAGTTGAAGTGTAATTGTCATTCAACCATACATGAATACCCAAGAATACAGCCAAACAAAGCAGCGTTTCACCAGGGCAAAGGTACAAAACACAGTACCAACAGTTACACACAGTGCAAGGTACATATAGCACATTTAAGCTAGAAGTAAACATACAGTCACACTAAGTAGGCATCCGTTAGTCTTGTGAGACCATGGATTTGTGCCTAGGAAGGTTTCCAGGGCTCGGGCCTGGGTTGTATGGAAGACCGGCAGTTGCCCATGCTGCAAGTCTCCCCTCTCCACGACACAAAGGGAAGGGCACTAGGGCCGATACAGCTTGGCACTGGTGTCGTCGCAGAGCAATGTGTGGTTAAATGGCTTGCTCAAGGACACAACACGCTGCCTCAGCTGAGGCTCAAACTAGTGACCTTCAGATCACTAGACCGACGCCTTAACCACTTGGCCACACGCCAACACAGTCACACTAAAGATATACATTTCACCCAAGTCTCTGAGTGACATGTCCTGTAAATTGATGGTGCATGGGTGTTACCAGCAAGAATTTCTGATGCTTTATGCCACATTCATAGTGTTAAAGAGATTCAAGGCTGCTCACAAAGTATGTTTTCATTTCAAATGTAAATATTATTCATAGAAGTATATAGATTGTATAAGTAATACAGTGCAATTAGTATATATCATTATAGTCATTTGTAGAATCATCAAATTAATGTACTTGTTATGTCAAACCAAAACACTGTAAATTCAAATGTGCCTTGTTTGAGCAGTACACCCTTCAAGCATTTGTTGGGGTGTTACTCAGGGCAGAAGGTTCCTAGACCAGGGATGGCAAACCTTTTGGAGAACGTTTGCCTAAATTGGCAAATATCTTCTAAAAAAAGTTCTCTTTCGTGCCGTGGTAGTTTTCAGCAGATATTGATTAATGAATTAGTAACAATAAATATGGAGTTTTAAGGAAAAATGATGAGTCCTGTTACTGATTTATATGTCTTCATTGTTTTACTATTAATAAAATTATTACAGAGAAATAAATGAGGCATTTTCAAAAACTTCAAAAATTATTGATATTAGACTTTTAAAAAGACAATTGGAAAATAACCTCGTTTCTAAGCAGTTTTGTCATTGTAACCATGTATTATCCAGATACTGACGTGTCCACCAGGTCTGTGAGGATTTCAAAATGTATCATCCAAATTCACATATTCTCGCTATCTCTAGCGGGTGCTAAGCTGGCGTGAGACGTTTCCTGTGAAAACGTCTCATTGTTCTCAGGTTGTAAAAGAATGGTTTGCTACTTCACTTGATAGTAAAGATAACCATTATGTATCTTTTTATTATTGAAGAATCGACAGTGCATGCTGCATGCCAACGATAATTTTGTAGGTGACATAGATTCACCACTCCCATCCTAGAGTGTGGTCCTTCTCCACACAGCCTTTGCATTGGCTGTACCAAACTTCAGTGTGTTCCTTAGCATGTACTCCAGCACCTTACAATGCTTACCGAAGTCTCTGATCTCCGGATTAAACCTTTTAGCATTAAGAACATTTTCTGCTGTTACATGACAGTATCACAGTAATTGTGATGACTTTAATTGGACAGGTTTGAAATGGATAAAACGGTCCTCTCCATCCATTCAGAGCGAGCTAGGATTTGTTGTTCTTTTAGATGAATTTGAAATCTGATCATTTCTTATCAACACATGGCATGCATACACATACACATCTGTGTGCCTGTACACCCACTGCTATTTAAGGACATGGTAGTGACATGACAGTACATGGGACACTCTGGAGATTCTGCAGAGGCTGGAGATCTTGAATAACACACAGAGAAAATGCTGGAGGAACTTGACAATTCAGGCAGCATCTATAGAGGGAAATAATTAGTTGAAATTTTGGGCTGAAACCTTTAAGGAAGACTGGACTTCCATCATGTTTATTCTAGCTGCTGCCATTGGGAAGGAAATACTGGAGGCTTAGGTCCTGCACCACCAGCTTCAGGAACGGTTATTACCCCTCAACCATCAGGGTCCTGAACCAGCATGGATAACTTCACCAGCTTCAGGAACGGTTATTACCCCTCAACCATCAGGGTCCTGAACCAGCATGGATAACTTCACCAGCTTCAGGAACGGTTATTACCCTTCAACCATCAGGGTCCTGAACCAGCATGGATAACTTCACCAGCTTCAGGAACGGTTATTACCCTTCAACCATCAGGGTCCTGAACCAGCATGGATAACTTCACCAGCTTCAGGAACGGTTATTACCCTTCAACCATCAGGGTCCTGAACCAGCATGGATAACTTCACCAGCTTCAGGAACGGTTATTACCCTTCAACCATCAGGGTCCTGAACCAGCATGGATAACTTCACCAGCTTCAGGAACGGTTATTACCCTTCAACCATCAGGGTCCTGAACCAGCATGGATAACTTCACCAGCTTCAGGAACGGTTATTACCCTTCAACCATCAGGGTCCTGAACCAGCATGGATAACTTCACCAGCTTCAGGAACGGTTATTACCCTTCAACCATCAGGGTCCTGAACCAGCATGGATAACTTCACCAGCTTCAGGAACAGTTATTACCCCTCAACCATCAGGGTCCTGAACCAGCATGGATAACTTCACCAGCTTCAGGAACGGTTATTACCCTTCAACCATCAGGGTCCTGAACCAGCGAGGATAACTTCATTCACCTCAACATTGAACTGATCACTGAGCACAAATGATGGACTCACTTTCAAGGATTTTTACAGCTCATGTTCTCAGCATTATTTATCTTTCTATCTATCTATCTATTCATGTATTATTTCTTTCTTTATTTATTATTTGCTTTTTTAATATTTGCACAGCTTGTCTTCTTTTGTACATTGGTCGTTTATCAGTCTTTGCGTGTAGTTTTTCCACTGAACCCATTCTATTTCTTTGTTTTACTGTGAACGCCTGCAAGAAAATGAATCTCAGGGTAGTTATGGTGACATATATGGAATCTGATAATAAATTCACTTTGAACTTTGAACTTGGAAAGGAAGGGGACAGAATCCAGAATAAAAAGGTGGGGGAGGGAGAGGGACACAAGTGGCCAACCTACTGGTGATGCTTTATCGTCACAAGTGAAAAAAAAAGATTGTGTGCTAATACGCAAACACAAGGAAATCTGCAGATGCTGGAATTTCAAGCAACACACATAAAAGTTGCTGGTGAACGCAGCAGGCCAGGCAGCATCTCTAGGAAGAGGTACAGTCAATGTTTCAGGCCGAGACCCTTCATCAGGACTAATAATGTAGTCTATGGTCCTGAGCCAATGATTATAAAATATTTACAACACAGAAGCAAACCATGGCTAGCTCCATGGATACGCTGGTCTCACCCCATCTCAATCTAACTTCACCAACGTAAGCTTCTACCCCCCTCCAATTGTACAGCTTCTCTGTTAACCCATATGCGTTGCTCATCTCACCCTCTGCAACTCTGACTGGGTCACCTGGAGACTGGAGTTGTAGATGCAGAAGTTTTACTTTCCGCACCTCAAACAGACATTTCTAAAGACCTTCTCTCGAACTCAAAATTCATCAGGTTTTTAAATCCCCTAAACACAAAGTGGTTGCAGGTGATTAAACGCAGTTTTTTAGATCTCAGGTTAAGATTAGGATTAGCTTTATTTCCACATGTATATCAAAACATGCGGTGAAATGCATTGTTTGCGCCAATGACTAACACAGTTGGAATATGTGCAGGGGGCAGTGTGCAAGTGTCGCCAAGCTTCCAACACCGATGCAGCACGCCCACAATTTACTAATCCTAATCTGTTCAGCTCTGGACTGTGGGAGGAAACCCACAGGCTCACGGGAAAAACGTATGGTACAAATTCCTTACAGACACTGGTGGGAACCGAAACCTGATCGCCGGCACTGTAGTCACTACTGTGCCCCCCTCAGCCTTCATGGTTTACTTCAACTACTTGGGTGTAGACAAATAACTTTGTAGAAAAATATATCACAAGTAACGAGACTTCTTTATAAATTGAAAGTAAAAAAAAGTTAAGTCGAAATACGGGTGCAATATAAACTTTACTTGCAACAGCATCAAAGACAAATAGCATCAAAATCACTACCTTCACAAGAAAACAATAAACATAAACCCCATCTAATTTTTATAAGGTAGAAAACAACCAGAGTGAAAAAGAAACACGCTTTGGTTGCTATACTCAGGAAGTAACTATTCATTTGAGGAAGTGTTTAAATGTTCCAACACCTATGGATAGTCGAATGATTCTGAGAAAAATCTTCAGATATGCAAAATATAGTAGCTTTATCTCAGTATTGATCATATTTTTGCCAGATATACAAAAATCCTTAATACTGATTGACAGAACAAATAAGTCTTTAGTTATAGCTAAACCACTTAATTCTTCTAATGACTGCACCTCAGAGGATCCATCTGTTAAACTCCTGAAGTTTGCAGACGACACAACTGTCATTGGCCTTATCCGAGACGGTGATGAGTCTGCATTCAGACAGGTGGTGGAACGACTGGCCCCTCTGGTGTGGTCAGAACAACCTGGAGCTAAATACGCTCAAGACTGTGGAGATGACAGTGGACTTCAGGAGGAGCCCCCCAATACTCCCCCCACTCACTATACTCAACAGTATTGTGTCTGCTGTGGAGACCTCCAGGTTTCTGGGTGTCACAATCTCCCAGGACCTGAAGTGGACACCCAACGCAGACACTCTTATCAAAGAGGCTCAGCAGAGGTTGTATTTCCTACATCAACTCAGGAAGTACAACCTGCCTCAGGAGCTGCTGATTCAATTCTATTCAGGAATAATCCAGTCTGTTCTCTGTTTGTCCATCACTGTCTGGTTTGGATCAGCTACCAAACAAGACAAGAATAGACTCCAAAGAACCGTCAGGACTGCGGAAAGGATTATTGGTCCAGGACTTATATGCATCTGGACTCAGGAAGCGAGCAAGCAGCATCATTGTAGACCCATCACACCCTGGACATCGCCTGTTCCAACTCCTTCCTTCTGGTAGGCGTTTTAGATCACTGTATGCCAGGACAAATAGGTACAAGAACAGTTTCTTTCCGTATGCCATCAGTCTTATGAACACTTGAATTTTAGTCTATTATAAACCAAGTCCACCTGTACATACACAGGTATATCTCATTGTATATAGTTCACGATTATTTGCACTATTGTTTTGTTTGCTTTTTCATTCTGTACAGCGAGAGCTCAGGGAAACTGGCATCAAATTCTCTGTATTGTGACCACATACTTGGCGATAATAAAGGATTCTGATTCTGATTTTGATTATCTTATCTGGGAGTGTCAATCTGGGCTGATTTAACATAAACATTCATCTATTGTACTGCTCTGCACAATTCAGAAGAGTGCAAAACCAGACACAGTGCACAGTGGCTGGTTTCAATGTATTGGTGGATGTTACAATAATGAATAAAATAGCTCTGTCTGAATGGAAACAGCTGGCCCTGACAGTTTCTGAGGTACATAAAAATTATCTTACACTGCAAACAGGTAGCTTGCATCCTCTTTAGGCAACGGTGTCTGTTTGATTAGTGCTTGAATTTACATGTGAACAGATTTTTTTTGAAGGCTGGTTCTCGTATTGATAGCTGCTATTCACGTAATTCCTGATTAATAGCAGCATTCAGTCCTGTCATAGTCCAAATCGATACCTGATGTTATCTACTTGTAGGATGGGGTGGGATGTCCATGCCTGTTTTCCGTGTGTGTGTGTGTGTGTGTGTGTGTGTGTGTGTGTGTGTGTGTGTGTGTGTGTGTGTGTGTGTGTCTGTGTGTCTGTGTGTGTGTGTGTGTGTGTGTGTGTGTGTGTGTGTGTGTGGTGTGTGTGTGTGTGTGTGTATGTGTGGTGTGTGTGTGTGTGTGTGTGTGTGTGTGTGTGTCTGTGTATGTGGTGTGTGTGTGTGTGTGTGTGTCTGTGTGTGTGGTGTGTGTGTGTGTGGTGTGTGTGTCTGTGTATGTGGTGTGTGTGTGTGTGTGTGTCTGTGTATGTGGTGTGTGTGTGTGTGTGTGTGTGTGTGTGTGTGTGTGTGTGTGTTTGGGGTGCCTGTTAATGTGGTTTGTGTGCATCTATGCAGCTGTGTTAATAATTGTGCTTGCGGTGCGTGTTAAGGAGGTGCAGATGGTGGAATGTGGAGCAAAATTCACTCAAAGAACAAAAAACGAGCTGCCAATTTGTGATTTGCAGGTGTGTATGTTGTGTCTGTCTGTTAATGATGTGTTTGTGATGCATGTTAATGAGATGTCTGTGTATCTGTATGTGTGTATTCGTGTACAGTACTGTGCAAAAGTCTTAGGCACAAATATGTAGCTCAAATGCCCTGGTGCTTCCTGCTCCCTGCCATCTCCCTTCCTCCTTCCCACTCTCAGTCCATATCAGAATCAGGTTTATCACTCTCATATGTCATGATTTTCTTGCGGCAGCAGTACAGTGCAATACTGTACATAAAATTACTGCAATACAGTGAGAAAGTCTTAGGCAACCTAGAAATATATATGTGTCTAAGACTTTTGCACAGTACTGTGTGCATGGGTCTACGTTAACATATAGGGGTGTGGCTGCGTGTGTGTGTGTGTGTGTGTGTGTGTACGTATGTATGTATGTGTTCATGTATCCTGGTGTCCATGAAGTGCTTGAAGATTTTTTTTTGCTTTGTGAGTAAAGAAAAGCACAGTCTGTTGAGGGAATGAAAGGGTTAAGTTTCTGATATCAGACGCTGAAAGATCAGCTATCAGTTCAATCCAAATTTCGAGACATAACAGTTTGCCGTAACACGATGTTCACTTACACTGCATCTCAATCATTTGCTTACCGACAGTGGAAGTGTTACATTGAATCAACACTCCCCATCATCAAATTTCACCACGGACAGTTTGGAAAACATTTCAAGCCACGTTGGAATACTCACTGCCAGAACAGGACATGAAGTCCAGCTGCACTCACCCAGCTTTATCTCAGCCAGTTTCAAGCTGCAGAATTATGCCACCAGAGAAGTCTGTTCTCCCTGCCTACTTATATATTAACTATAACATCCTGCCAGACCAGCCTGTTGCCGTCTTTTCTCTTCAGCTCTAACTTAAAAATGGTTTGCTCAGATGCTCATGAACCCAAGAGCATTTCCAGATGCTGGAAGTCCTGAGTAACTCACATTAAATTTTGGAGTATCTCTTCAGGTCAGGCAGCATCCATGGGGAGGAATGAACAGTCAACGTTTTGGGCTGAGAACCTTCATCAGGAGTCAGTGCCACTATGGGACTCACTCGATGTAATCATTCTATGTAGTCTGCCACTCTCCCTTACAACCCTTCTCAAGGTTCTTCTAGAAATGTTTCTGTCTTTTTCCAGTGTAGAGTATTTTGTTCTTTCCGAAGGCTGATGCTGAAAGGATATCTCTCTTAAACATATCAGTCTTTCTGAATTCTTTTCTAGAGTTGGTGGCATGGTGTGACAATTGGATCTGGGTTTGATGTGACCTTGAATGCTGTCTGTGCAGAGTTTGCAGGGTTTTTCAGGTGCTTCAATTTCTTCTCACAGATGTGATGGTAGACTTCCATAAATTACCCCTTAACATAAATAAATTCGAAAGAATCAAAGGGGAGTCTATGGGTGTGTGAGAAAGAATAGAGTGTAGAAGAAGAGGGAAGTGTTGGGCCAATTGACTTGTTTTGATTGCTGTCTAGTTCGACTGCATCCATGTATGGTTTGAATGATAATTAAACTTGATTTGATTTGATTTCAGTTTGTAAGAAATGATTAATCTACAAGTTAGTTGGTACATTGGATTTTAGACACACTGCACTCAGTGCTTGAGACTGACCTTGGGTACTATCTGTGTGGAGTTTGCAGGTTCTCCTTGTGACCATGTGGATTTCCTCTGGGAACTCCAGTTCCCAAAGACACGTGTTAGTAGGTTACCTGGCCCGTGTAGATTGCCCCAGTGTGTGGGTGAGTGATAAGCTCTGGAAGGAGTGGCTGAGAGTGAGGAAAGAATGAAACCAGTGTAAATTCTACACTTGTCCTGCAACGAGTCTGTACTGATGTGATTGGTCCACATTCACTGTGGGCAGAAGGCCCCATTTCCATGTGGTAGCTCTCTTCGACTCTACGATACATAATGTATAGCTTAATCCCACTTCAAATGCATAACTCTAATATACTATAGATTCTATGTGGGAGCTTTCCTACCTTCAGCACACCCTTCAGGCAGTGTGATCCCGACCTTTGTTAATTCAAGTTAATTAATTTATCACATGAACTTTGATTCTATTGTGGTTATTATTCTAGTATGTATTTATTGAGTATGCATGCAAGAAAATGATTCTCAGGGTTGTATATGGCAACATATATGTACTTTGATAATAAAATTACTTTGAACATTCGTAGAAGCTTAGTTCTGAATGGAAGACCCTATTAACAAGCATATTGAAGATAATCTCTTACTATCTCTTCTTTCAGTTAGTCCTGATGAAGGGTCTCAGCCCAAAATGTCGACTGTACTTCTTTCTATAGATGCTGCCTGGCCTGCTGCATTCCACCAGCATTTTGTGTGTGTTACTTGAATTTCCAGCATCTGCAGATTTCCTCGTGTTTGCGTTAACAAGCATATTGAACTGGATGCAATTTACAAACCTGGGTGTCTGCGGGATCAGAGCCGAGGGGTGAATCGTGGGAACTAACGCTCAGAGCGACCAATAACCAGGGATACGGGCCAGCTGAGATCACTCAGCTATTTGATTGGCCAGGATCCAGTGGAGATGAGTGGACAGTGTGACAGCCAACCAATCAGAACAATATAAACGCAAGCACGCGGCAGTAATTACACTCGTTTGCGCTCTGATAATTTCACCTTGTCTGTGACAAAAGTCAGAAGTTTGTGACCTAACCTGCAGGCTCGGCAACAACCCTGCAAACAAGCAGCCAACTCGAGCTACCAATCTCCTCTTTCATTTCGTAGTTTCCTAATCCCCTGATAATAATATAATATATAAATATTGCCTAATATAAGAGCGAGATATTACAAAAATAAAATATTAAAATAATATATTACTATGTACAAATATGGTAACTCAGTTTTCAGTAGTCCCTTTTCTCCCTGGAACCATCCCTCCTCTTTACACAGACACACACACACACACTAACACAAATAACAACTTGCACACACAATTTACACATTAAAGACAGGAAATCTAATTATTTACGTTGCACCTCCTTCACATCTTATCTAAAGCACTGCTCTCCTGCCATGAGATGGTGCACAAGAATAATTCCGGATCATTTGGACTCTCTTTCATGTCTCTGTTTATTCATGTTCTTGGGATAATTAATCGAATTTTAAATACAGTATTTCTACTTGTGTATATTATCTCTCTGCCACATTTCATTCCCATTGCAATAAAACTGACGTGAGCAACAGGGGTTCTAAATGATGTTTTTACCCTTTGCTATGTCTGTCTCTAGCCAATAAAACTGCTATGTGCTGAATTACGTAAAAGAACAATATGAATCCCATTGACAAGGAGCACACACATACACATACACAGTGACATGCACTCACATAAACATATAGTACATGGACGCATAGGTACACAGTGACACATACACACACACGAACTCACAGGCAGTGACACATATACTCAGTGGCCACTTTATTCGGTACAGCTACCTGTACACCTGATCATTAATGCATATATCTAATTAGTCAATTATGTGGTAGCAGATGCTGGAAATCCAAAGCAATACACACAAAATGCTGGAGGAACTCAGCGGGTCAGGCAGTATCAATAGAAACAGATAAACAATCAATGGTTCGAGCTAAGACCCTTCTTCAGGACAGGGAAGATGCCAGAATACAAGGGGGGGGGGGGTGGTGAGGAACAGGAGGACTAGCTAGAAGATGAAAGATGAGGGCAGGTGGGTGGGAAAGGTAAAGGGCTGGGAAGGAATCTAACAGGAGATGAGAGTGGACCATGGAATAAAAGGAGAAAGAGGGGCAGCAGGTGGAGGTGATAGACAGGTGAGGAGAAGAGGTAAGAGGCCAGAGTGGGAAATAGAAGAGGGAAGGGTGAGAGGAAAAAAAAATTACAGGAAGAAAATTGATGTTCATGCCATCAGGTTGGAGGCTACCTAGAGGGAATATGAGGTGTTTCTCCTTCACCCTGAGAGTGGGCCTCATCGTGGAAAACGAGGAGACCATGGACTAACAAGTCAGAATGGGAATGGGAATAGGAATTAAAATGGTTGGCCACTGGGAAGTTCCACTTCTAGCGGATCGAGCAGAGGTGCTTGACAAAGCAGTCCCCCTATTTACGTTGTGTCTCACCGATGTGGAGGAGGCTGCATCAGGGGATAGACAACCTCAATAAGTTGGTAGGTGAAGTGTTGTCTCACCTGGAAGGACACTTTGGGGCCCTGAATGGAGGTAATGGAGGAGGTGAGTGAGTGGGTCTGGCATTTCTGTCACTTGTAGGGATATGTGCCTGGAGGGAATTTGGTGGTGAGGGTTGAATAGACAAGGTAGACATAGAGGGAATGATCCCCACAGAAAATGGAGAGTTGATGAGGTATGGGGGAGGTAAAGATGCAATTATAGGGGTAGGATCCCATTGAAGTTGGCAGAAGATGGCTTAAGGACCATACAAGAAGGTAAGGTATATCTTAGGGACGGCTATCTCAAGAGCTAAAGAACCATTCCAACTGAGGTTAGAGGAGGAATTGGATGCACGCCAACTCTGGTAGGGTTTGCAGGTCATTACTTCCTACAAAATAAAACCTAATATCATGAATGGCAGTGATGCTTCACTACCAGATGAGCTCAATGCCTTATACGCTCGTTTTGAAAGAGAGAATAAAGCTGCAACTATGAGGAATTCTGCAGCACCCAGTAACCCTGTGACCTCTGTCTTGGAGGTTGACATCAGATCATCTGGCAAGAGAGTGAATCCTCGCTGATGGGGTACGTGGTGGGGTACGTGGTAGGGCTCTGAAAGCCTGTGCCAACCAGCTGCGGGGGTGTTCAAAGACATTTTCAATTCTAATTGCTACAATTATAATTTCCCACTTGATTCAAAAGGGCAAGAATTACACCAGTGCCCAAGAACAGGGTGAGCTGCCTCAATGACTGTTGTCCAGTAGCTCTCACATCTATGATGATGAGGTACTCTGAGAGGCTGGTTATGATTAGAACCAACTCCTGTCTTAGCAAGGACCTGGACCTACAGCGATTTGTCTATCACTACAATAGGTCTGTAGCTGATGCAATCTCATTTGCTCTTTATGTGGCCTTGGATCACCTGGACAATACTAATACTTATGCCAACCTTCTGTTTATTAACTACAGCTCAGCGTTAAATATAATCATCCCTACAGGTCTGATCAAAAAGCTCCAAAACCTGGGCCTGCATCTCCCTCTGCAACTGGAGTCCTCGACCTTCTCACTGGAAGACCACAGTCTGTGCAGGTTGGAAATAACATCTCCTCCTCGCTGACAATCAACACTGGCACACTTCAGGGGTGTGTGCTTAGCCCACTACTCTACTCTCTCCACCCATCACTAGGTGGCTAGGCACAGCTCAAGCTTCATCTATAAATTTAATGATGACACAACTACTTTTGGCTGAATTTCAGATGATGATGAGAAGGCATACAGGAGTGAGATAGATTGGCTTTTTGAGTGGTGTCACAGCAACAACCTTGCACTCAAAGAACTCATTGCGGACTTCAGAAAGGGTAAGATGAGGGAATACACACCTGTCCACATCGGGGGATCTGAAGTAGAAAGAGTAAGTAATTTCAAGTTCCTCAGTTCAATATCTCTGAAGATCTATCCTGGGCCCAACGTAATTGATACAGTTACAAAGAGGGCATGACGGTGGCTATATTTCAGTAAGAGTTTGAGGGGATTTTGTATGTCACCAAAGACACACAAACTTCTACAGATGTACTATTCAGAGCATTCTGGTTGCTTCACTGTCTGATATGGGGAGGGGCATTGCCCAGGATCGATATAAGCTGCCTCAATGACTGTTGTCCAGCAATTCCCTTCCCTTTGCACAATACTTCCAACAAGAGGAACTCTGTCACTGTTATGGCAGTGGGAAGATGGGCTGAGCACTGTTGTTTGGGAAATGGAGGAGATGCAGGTGAGGGCAGCATCAATGGTGGAGGAGGGGGAACCCCTATTCTTTGAAGAAGGAGGACATCTCTGATGTCCTAGACAGGAAAGCCTCATCATGATAATAGATGCAGATGAGACAAAGAAAATGAGAAAAGGGAATATAATTTTTACAAGAAACAGGGTGGGAAAAGGTATAGTCAAGACAGCCATGAGAATCGGTAGGCTTATAAAACTTGTTGGAAGACAGTTTGCCTGCAGACACAGAGAGAGAGAGAGAGAGAGAGAGAGAGAGAGAGAGAGAGAGAGAGAGAGAGAGAGAGAGAGAGAGAGAGAGAGATAAAGAAAGGAGAAATAGGTGTCAGAAATGGACCAAGTGAATTTAAGGGCAGGTTGAAGATGAAGGCAAAGTTGATGATATTGACGAGCTCAGCATGGGTGCACGAAGGAGCCCCAATACAATCATCAATGTAGCATAGGAAGAGTTGGAGAATATTAACAAAGTTAGTTTTTAAAATTGACTGCTTTTTTGTCCTAACTAGAAAAAATTTGGTGTAAGAAATTAGATCCCAGCAAAATGTGTTAACATACTGTATTATTAGGTGGCTTGTTTCTGTTGCACTTTTCTGATACTTAGAAGCAAGCATGTGAGAGAATTTATTTCTTACCTTAGGAAGAATTTCTTACCTTAGAGAATTTCTTTGTTATTTCAAATCCCAAGAGTTGAATTGAAGTTACTGAAATTTTTCACAGTACAGATATACCAAGCCCTCTTTGTCCATGAGAGTGAGGTGCATCATATTCCAGGGAATAACAATCTATGAGGATACCACCAAGTTTCTTTCCTTTTATTCCTAACCTAACTTCAGTAAACATAAATATGCGCCATAATGTTTTAAAAGCATTAACATTAATTATAAATGTAATGAAAAGTTTTGATACATAAAACAAAATAATATTAACTATTTACATCTTCCAGATGTATTTATTACATGGACATTGGAATGTACAGTGAAATGTATCATTTGTGTTAACAGCCAAGATACCCAACGATGCTTTGAGGCAATTCAGTCAATATTCAACATTGATACCTATAAGCAGTGATAGGTTTTGAAATCACAAACAACTGTGTAAAGGCAGACTATCCTCTGTCAGGATGGAACACAGTGGGGAGCCATTTCACACAAGTGGTCTGGAAACTGATCGTAAAGTCACAGTCATAGTCATACTTTATTGATCCTGGGGGATCCCTGGAATATGATCCCAGGAGACAAAGGATTCCGCAGATGCTGGAAGTCCAGAGCAACACACACAAAACGTTGGAGGAACTGATGGACCTGCTGAAAATTAGTCACCTTATTTAGAGTCATAGGTTCACAGAACACTACATTGCAGAAACAGGCCCTTCAGCCCATCTTGTCCATGGCAAACAATTAATCTGCCTACTCCCATCAACCTGCACCCAGTCCATAGTCCTCCTTACCCCTCCCACTCACGTATCTATCCAGATCTTCTTAAATGTCAAAATCAAACCTACACCCACCACTTGCACTGACAGCTCGTTTCACACTCTCACCACCCTCTGAGTGAAGAAGTTTCCCCTCATGTTCCTCCTAAATATTTCACCTTTCACCCTTAACCCGTGACCTCTGGTTGTAGTCTCACCCAGCCTCAGTGGAAAAAGCCTGCTTGCATTGACCCTATTGACCCTTGCATTGAAGATTAAAGGGAGAGTTCTATCAACTCTCCCTTTAATCTTCTGCGTTCTACAGAATAAAGTCCTAACCTATTCAACATTTCCCTGTAACTCAAATCCTCAATTTCAGGCAACATCCTTGTAAATCTACTCTGCACTCTTTCAATCTTACTTACATCAATCCTGTAGGTAGTGGACCCAAACTGCACACAACACCCCAAATTAGGCCTCACCAATGCCTGATACAATTTCAATATAACATCCCATCTCCTGTACTCAATACATTGATTTATGAAGGTCAATGTGCCAAAAGCTTCTTTACGATCACATCTAGATATTACACCACTTTCAAGGAATTATGGATCTGTATTCCCAGATCCCCATGTTCTATCACACTCCTCAGCATCCTATCACTCACCATGTTAGACCTACAAAAATCCTCCCAAAGTGCAACCTCTCACGCTTGTCTACATTAAATTCCAACTGCCATTTTTTAGCCCATTTCACCAGCAAGTCCAGATCCCACTGCAAGCTTTGGTAGTCTTCCTTGCTGTCCAATACACCCCCAATCTTGGAGTCATCTGCAAATTTGCTGATCCAGCTAACCACATTATCATCTAGATTGTTGAGATAGATGACAAACATCAATGTTTGTCCCTAAACATCAATGGACAAGCACTGATCCCTGCAGCATTCTCTTAGTCACAGGTCTCTGATCAGAGAGCAACCACCTACTACTACTCTCTGGCTTCTCCCACAAAGTCAATGTCTAATCCAGTTTACAACTTCACCTTGAATGCCAAGTGACTAAACTTTCTTAATAATTTCCCATGCTGGACCTTGCAAGTCCACGTGGATAACATTTACTGCCTTGCCATCATCAGCTTTCTTGGTAACCTCCTCAAAAAAACTCTATGATTGGTTAGACGGGAACTACCATGCACAAAGCCATGCTGACTTCCTGATCTGTCCCTCTCTATTCAAGTACTTATATATCTGTTCCCTTAGAATACCTTCCTATAGGTTCCCTACTACTGACGTCAGGCTCACCAGCCTATAATTACTTGTCTTATTCTTAAAAGTTTTCTTAAACAATGGAACATTAGCTATTCTCCAATCCTCCAGCACCTCACTCTCACATAGCTAAGGATGTTATAAATATCTCTGCAAGGGCCCCAGCAATTTCTGCACTAGCCTCCCACGGGGTCCGAAGGAACACCTTGTCAGGCCCTGGCAATTTATCCGCTCTAATCGGCCTCAAGACAGCAAACATCTCCTCCCCTGTAATCTGAATACGGCTCATGAACTTGCTGCTGCTTTGCCTCACTTCTATAGACTCCCAAGTAGATATAGTTGCAAAAATCCATCCAAGACCGCCCCCATCTCTTTCAGCTCCATGCATAGGTTACCATTCTGATAGTCCAGAGTACCAGTTTTGTCCCTTGCTATCCTTTTGCTCTTAGTGTATCTGTAGAAGACCTTAGGATCCTGCTTCACCTTGTCTGCTTGAGCAACCTCATGTCATCTCTTAGCCCTCCTGATTTCCTTCTTCAGTGCTCTCTGGCATTTCTTATACTCCTCAAGTACCTCATTTGCTCCTGCCTGCCTAGACATGCTATGCATCTCCTTTTTTTTAACCAGAGCCTCAATATCTCTCAAAAACCAGGGTTCCTAAACATGTTATCCTTGACTTTTATTCTGACAGGAACATGCCGTACAATCTCTGTACTCTCAACATTTCTCTTTTGAAGGCCTCGCACTTACCAGGTACACCTTTGCCAGAAAACAACCTGTCCCAGTCCACACTTGCCAGATCTCTTCTGCAAACATCAAAATTAGCCTTTCTCCAATTTAGAATCTTCTTAGAAGACCAGACCTATCCTTTTCCATAATTACCTTGAAACTAATGGCATTATGATCACTAAATGCCAAGTGTTCCCCTACACAACCATCTGTCACTTGCCCTGTCTCATTCCCTAATAGGAGATCTAGTATGGCACTCTCTATAGTTGGGGCTTTCTTCTATGTCTGGATTAAGGAACCTTTCCTAAACAAATTTGACAAACTCTTTCCTATCCAGCCTTTTTACAATATGGGAGTCCCAGTCAATATTTGGAAAGTTAAAATCACCTAATATCACAACCTTATGTTTCTTGGAACAGTCTGTAATATCTCTACAAATTTGCTCCTCTAAATCCTGCTATCTGTTGGGTGGTCTATAATATCATGCCATTAATGTGATCATACTTTCCTTATTCCTCAATTCTACTCATATAGCCTCACTAGATGAGCTCTCCAGTCTGTCCTGACTAAACACTGTTGTGACATTTTCACTTACTAGTAATGCCACCCCTCCCCATTTAATCCCTCCCACTTTGGGGTGTCCAAAACAATGGAACCATGGATGGGAGGTGTATGGAGGGATATGGTCCATGTGCAGGTCAGTGGGACTAGGCAGAAAATGGCTCGGCACAGCCAAGAAGGGCCAAAGGGCCTGTTTCTGTGCTGTAGTTTCTATGGTTCTATGGTTCTAATATTGAGCTGCCAGCTCTACCCCTTCTACAAACAAGTCTTACTAATGATTAGAATGTCATAATGCCACATGCTGATTCATGCCCTAAGCTCATCTGTCTAATCTACAATAGTCCTTGCATTGAAATATAAAGAACTCAAAACATGAGTCCCACCAGATTCAATCTTTTTACTCCTGACTTTGTATGTAGGTTTGACAACACTTTTCCCGACAACCACTCCAAAACTTGTCCTGATACTCTGGTTCCCATCCCCCTGCAACTCTAGTTTAAAATCCCCTCTCACAGTGTAGCACTAGCAAACTTCAGGTGCAAACTGTCCTTTCTGTACAGGTCCCACCTTCCCTGGAAGAGAATCCAGTGACGCAAAAATCTGATGCCCTCTCTCCTTTGCCAGCTGTTAAACTGTTTGATATTCCTATTTCTGGCCTCACTGGCATGTGGCACAGGTAGCATTTCTGAGATCACAACCCTGGAAGTCCTGTCCTCTAACTTAATACTCAACTTCTTGAACTCACTTTGTTGGACCTTGTCACCCCTCCTACCCATGTCAGTGGTACCATTGTGGAGCATGACCATCATTTAAGCAATGATTGTTTCTTCAAAGTGTACATGTATACAGGTATGTTTGTTTGAAAACAAAATATTTGTGATGGAGGCTGGGACTGAGCTCATGAATATGCAGATCAGTCAAAGCAAATCAGTGGATATTGAAGATGGAGTGTAGGTTTTTGGACTAGGAGAATCTTCTACAGGAGTGTTGGAGGAGTTTAAAGGAGATGTATGAGGCCAGATTTTATGCAGACAGTAGTAGTTGGCTGGAATGCTCTGCCAGAAGTGAAGGATAGTTCATTCACGAGGCTTTTAGAAAGACAGGAATATGCAGAGAATGGAGTGATATGGATCATGTGCAGGCAGAAGGAACTAAGTTCAATTTGACATTATGCTCTTAGGGACACTGTGAACCAAAGGTCCTGTTCCTCTGCTTTACTTTTTCGTACTCTATCACTCAAACAGCTTTTGAAGGCGCATAGGAGTGTGAAACTAAAACAAAAATTGCTAGAAACAATCAGCAGGTCAGGCAGCAGCTGTGGGGAGAGGAACAGCTTACTCTGATGAGGCATTATTGGTGAGAAAAATGAACTCTGTTTCTCTTCAGGGTACCATTCTGCCAGAATCCAATTCCTTGTTCCCAGAAGGTTCATCTTCACCATGGATGTCCAATCTCTCTACATCTCCAGTCCGCATTAAGATTAAGGGACCTTCATCTCTTCCACAGAGGCCGAGACACCTTTCCACAACTATATTCATTTTAAGTCAGAGACTGCAACCTGAAGAGTTGTCCTAGTTTCTCTCCCCACAGATGCTGCCCGCCCAGCTGAATAGTACAGCTGTTTCTGTTTTTGATTTTGATTTCTAGCTCGGCAGATTTTCTGAGGATCACTACGGAGGGTGCAAATGTAAAACAAAAGCAGTTGGTCACTCAGACCTCTGTGTGCTTGATGTTGGGACCAGGGGACCCAGGCACAAGTGCAATCTAATCACCGGACTTGTGATCAAGAGCCAGGTTAGAACCATCTTCCTGGTCCAAGTGTTCTGCACAAGTAAGGATGAGTCTGTCACTGTATAACACCAGAGTACTGTACAGGTGGGGATGGGTTTGTCACTATACAACACCAAGTACTGTACTGCTGGGGACGGGTCTGTCACTGTATAACACCAGTATACTGTACTGGTGGGGACAGGTCTGTCACTATATAACCCCATGTACTGTACTGGTGGGGACGGATCTGTCACTGTATAACACCAGTATACTGTACTGGTGGGGACGGGTCTGTCACTGTATAACCCCATGTACTGTACTGGTGGGGACGGGTCTGTCACTGTATAACACCAGTATACTGTACTGGTGGGGACCGGTCTGTCACTGTTTAACACCAGTATACTGTACTGGTGGGGACGGGTCTGTCACTGTATAACCCCATGTACTGCGCTGGTGGGGATGGGTCTGTCACTGTATAACACCAGTGTACTGTACTGGGGGGACAGGTCTGTCACTGTATAACACCAGAGTACAGTACTGGGGGGGACGGGTCTGTCGCTGTATATCACTGGGGTACAGTACTTGTTGGGACGGGTCTGTCACTGTATAACACCAGAGTACAGTACTGGTTGGGATGGGTCTGTCACTGTATAACACCAGTGTACTGTACTGGTGGGGACGGGTCTGTCACTATACAACACCAGTGTACTGTACTGCTGGGGACGGGTCTGTCACTGTACAACACTGGGGTACAGTACTGATGGGGACGGGTCTGTCACAGTATGACACCAGAGTACAGTACTGGTGGGGACTAGTCTGTCACTGTATATCACTGGGGTAGAGTACTGGTGGGGACAGGTCTGTCACTGTACAACACCATGTACTGTACTGCTGGGGATGGGTCTGTCACTGTATAACACCAGTGTACTGTACTGGTGGGGACAGGTCTGTCACTGTATAACCCCATGTACTGTACTGGTGGGGACAGGTCTGTCACTGTATATCACTGGGGTACAGTACTTGTTGGGACGGGTCTGTCACTGTATATCACTGGGGTACAGT
The DNA here is from genome assembly GCF_030028105.1 of Mobula birostris. Classification (NCBI taxonomy): domain Eukaryota; kingdom Metazoa; phylum Chordata; class Chondrichthyes; order Myliobatiformes; family Myliobatidae; genus Mobula; species Mobula birostris. The sequence goes on along the minus strand of NC_092387.1, from coordinate 21,776,426 downwards.
ACTGGTGGGACGTGTCTGTCACTGTATAACACCAGTATACTGTACTGGTGGGGACCGGTCTGTCACTGTTTAACACCAGTATACTGTACTGGTGGGGACGGGTCTGTCACTGTATAACCCCATGTACTGCGCTGGTGGGGATGGGTCTGTCACTGTATAACACCAGTGTACTGTACTGGGGGGACAGGTCTGTCACTGTATAACACCAGAGTACAGTACTGGGGGGGACGGGTCTGTCGCTGTATATCACTGGGGTACAGTACTTGTTGGGACGGGTCTGTCACTGTATAACACCAGAGTACAGTACTGGTTGGGATGGGTCTGTCACTGTATAACACCAGTGTACTGTACTGGTGGGGACGGGTCTGTCACTATACAACACCAGTGTACTGTACTGCTGGGGACGGGTCTGTCACTGTACAACACTGGGGTACAGTACTGATGGGGACGGGTCTGTCACAGTATGACACCAGAGTACAGTACTGGTGGGGACTAGTCTGTCACTGTATATCACTGGGGTAGAGTACTGGTGGGGACAGGTCTGTCACTGTACAACACCATGTACTGTACTGCTGGGGACGGGTCTGTCACTGTATAACACCAGTGTACTGTACTGGTGGGGACAGGTCTGTCACTGTGTAACCCCATGTACTGTACTGGTGGGGACAGGTCTGTCACTGTATATCACTGGGGTACAGTACTTGTTGGGACGGGTCTGTCACTGTATATCACTGGGGTACAGTACTGGTGGGACGTGTCTGTCACAGTATAACACCAGGATACTGTACTGGGGGGACGAGTCTGTCGCTGTATATCACTGGGGTACAGTACTGGTGGGGACGGATCTGTCACAGGTTGTATGGACTGCATAATGCTTTAAATTTCTTTCTCTCTCACAGCCTTTATAGCAGGTTTAGCATTCTCTGGACTCAGTTGCAAACACAATGTCCTGAAGGATTCACAGATAAAACCGATAGGTGATATTGTGTGTTTTTTGAGGGAGGAAAGAGAAACATCGTGTCCAACTTCTTCAATCAGAGGTGGGAATTATCTGCCCTTAGGGAGGAAGGAGGAAGATGTAAATGTTTAGCTTTAAATATTTTTTTAAGGTTTGCGGCGTTGTCACAGTTTTTCCTCTGAATATATTAGCACCGAGTTTGTGGACTGCTGTGCTCTCAAATTAGGGTCAGGTTTCAGGAACACTGTTTGCCAGATCCTGTATTATGATCCTGTATTTTGCCTTTCTCCCTTATTTGGTATCATTTCATGCAGTATTCCGAGGAGACTCTTTGGCCCATTGAACCTTGGATATTCTGATTGTACAGTAATATGTGAAAAAACGAACAGCAGGGGAACTCAGAATCAGGTTAGAATATCATTGGCGTATGTTGTGAATTTTGTTGTTTTGGGGCAGCAGTACAGTGCAATATACAATAAAAACTAAAATTACATTAAGAAATATAGCCCCTGTGGCCATTTTAGTTGGTACCTCCAGTATCTAATGAAGTGGCCACTGTGTGTATGTTCATGGTCTTCTGCTGCTGTAGCCCATCCACCAGGGTTCAATATGTTGAGCATTCAGAGATGCTCTTCTGCACAGTGTTGTTAAAACTGCATGGTTACAAACAAGAGAAAATCCGCAGATGCTGAAAATCCGAAGCAACAGACAGAAATTGCTGGAGGAACTCAGCAGGCCAGGCAGCGTCTATGGAAAAAAGTACAGTTGACGTTTCGGGCGTTATTTGAGTTACCTTCCTGTCAGCTTGAGCCAGATTGGCCACTCTTCTTTGACCTCTCTCATAAAAAAGTTATTTTTGCCTACTGTCAGTACCTTCAGTTGAACTCTGTCTTTTTGTGTGTTTTCCCCCTAGCTGTCAGTCTATAGTTTTGTACTGTCCTGTGCTCTTGTTTGTTTTCATGCTCCATGTGCTCCTGTCCCCGCTCCTGCTCTACTCCGGCCCCTGTATTACTGAGTACTCTGTCTCTCACCTGTTTCCCATTATTACCTGTATTGCTGCCACCTGTGTCTCATTGTGCTCCACCTATCATCTGCCTCTCTGTTTATTGCTCAGTCTATTTCAGTACTGTGTTTTAACCTGTTTATTGTCAGATTGTGCCAGTGAATTTTCCTGAGCCTTTCCAGCATTTGTATCCGAACTCTGTCTGTCTCTGTCTGAATATTGACTCTGCCTGTTTCCCAATTCTGGTTTTTGGATTTCTCTGGAACTTTTGATCTCCGCCTGAACTTTGACGCCGACTCTGTTTCCCCTCTGGATCTGCTACTCGAGAAACATCACAGTCCGTACAGTACTTGGTCTGCGGTTGGGTCCCTGCTCCAGCATCCTAACACCTGTAGAATGTTTGCTCACTGGATTTTTTTTATAAACTCTAGAGACTGTTATGCATGAAGATCCCAGGAGATCAGCAGCTTCTAAGATACTCAGACCACCCCTTCTGGCAACAATCATTCGATGGTCAAAGTCACTTGGACCACATTTCTCCCCTATTCTGATGTTTGGTCTGAACAACAACTAAACCACTTGATCATGTCTGTATGCTTTTATGCATTAAGTTGCTGCCATATGATAGGCTGATGAGATATTTGCATTAATGAGCAGGCGTAACTAATAAAGTGGCCACTGTATGTGTGTGTGTGTGTGTGTGTGTGTGTGTGTGTGTGTATAAATAAATAAATATATATTTATATAAGTAGATAAATAAATTAAATTACATAAGTAGTGTAAAAGGAGTTTGAGCACTTTTGTAAAGAAGAATGGGGAAAAATTGCAGTGTCCAGATGTGCAAAGCTGATAGAGACCTATCCACACAGACTCAAGGCTGGAATTGCTGCCAAAGGTGCATCTACTAAATACTGACCTGAAGGGGGTGAGTAATTATGCAATCAATTATTTTGTGTTTAGTAATTGTAATAAATTTAGACCAATTTGTAGAAATTTGTTTTCACTGTGACACGTCTGTTTTCTGATGATCAGTGTCAAAAAAACCTAATTAAATCTACCATGATTCAGTGTTGTAAAGCTATAAAATATGAATACTTCCAAGGGGGGTGACTACTTTTTACAGACACTGTGCAACTCTGAAATTTGACTTCTCCAGATAGCCATGAAACACAGAAAGAACATGAAAGTCAAACCCAGTTCTTTGCACAAAACCCCTTCTCCCGCACAAAAACGGAAGAAGATTATCAACCACCAAAAAACAACTCCACCCCCACACAAAAAAACCAACAGAATATCAAACCCCAAACACCATCCCCTTGCACTGCAACACAGAAAAGGAACAGGTGAAGAAAACAAGTCTGAAAAAGTCCATAATCCATGAACACAGAACCACGATAGCATCCTGTGATATTACTGACATTCATCTGAGGGATACCACACGAGGCAGAGAGGTCTACCCACCTGTCACAGCGAGCTACAAAGTGATAGGCTGCTCACTGACTCCTCCTTGGCAGTGATTCAAAGGAAGGCAGTTGCCTCTGAAACTCTCGCTTGTCAATGACGTGGGTGACGCAACTGAAGGCTTCGTGGCCAAGTTTGCCAATGATATGAAGATAGCTGGAGGGGCAGGTAGCTTGAGGAAGTAGAGAGACTACAGAAGGACTTAGATTAGAAGAATGGGCAAAGAAATGGCAGATGGAATACAGTGTTGGGAAGCGTATGGCCATAAACTTTGGTAGAAGAAATGAAAGAAGTGATGATTTTCTAAATGGATAGAAAATGCAAAAAAAAAAATGAGGCGCAAAGAAATTTGGGAGTCCTTGTACAGAATTCTCTAAAGGTTAACTTGCAGGTTGAGTTGGTGGTGAAGAAGGCATATGCAATGTTAGCATTCATTTCGAGTGGACTAGAATATAAAAACAAGGATGTCGCTGAGACTTTATAAGGCACTTTACTGGTGAGGCTGCACTTGGAGTATTGTGAGTAATTTTGGGCTCCTTAACTAAGAAAGGATGTGCTGATATTGGAGGGGGTTCAAAGGAGATTCATGAAGAGGATTCTGGGAAATGAAAGGCTTATATGAGGAGCATTTGATGGCTCAGGGCATGTACTGACCAGAGCTTAGAAGAATGAAGGCAGACATCATTGAAGCCTATTGAATGTTAAAAGGCCTAGAGACAGTGGATGTGGAGAGGATGTTTTCTATTGTGCAGGAGTCTAGGAATGGAGGACGCAGCTTCAGAATAGAAGATTGTCTGTTTAGAATAGAGATGAGGAGGAATTTCTTTAAGTAAAGTGTGGTGAATCTGTGGAATTCATTGCCACAGGTGGCTCTGGAAGCCAAGTGATTGGGTATATTTAAAGCGGAGGTTAATAGGTTCTTTACAGGACCTTAAGATCATAAGGCCAAAATATATAGGAGCACAATTAGGCCATTTGGCCCATCGACTCTGCTCTGTCATTTCATCATGGCTGATCCAATTTTCCACTTAGCCCCAATCTCCTGCCTTCTCCCGTATCCCTTCATGCACTGACCAACCAAGAATCTATCAACCCCTGCCTTAAATAGACATGAAGACTTGGCTTCCACACTGCCTGTGGCAAAGCATTCCACAGATTCACCCCTCTCTGACTAAAGAAATTCTTTCGTCTACCCTGCTTGTTATTTTATTTATTTATTTATTTCTTCAAAGAATTCCGACAGATTTGTCACACAATATTTTCCCTTGAGGAAATTGTGCTGACTATGGCCTACCTGGCGGACTAACCACTACCTTGTGGAGGCCCCGCAGCAACTCTCAGACACCTCCTCTTACTTACCCTCAAACAGGATCCCACTAAGGAGCACCAGGCTATCATCTCCCACACTATCACCAATCCTATTAACTCTTGGGATCTCCCATCCACTGCAACCAACCTCATAGTTTCCTCATCCCGCACCTCCCATTTCTACCTCCTACCCAAGATCCACAAACCTGCAGTTCAGGTAATCCCATTGCTTCAACTCATTCCTGCCCCACTGAACTCATAACTGCATACTTCAACTCAAGTTTTTATCCCCCCGGTTCAGTCCCTTCCTACCTACATCTGTGACACTTCACTGCTCTTGACCTTTTCAATGATTCGAAGTTCTCTGGTCCCAAGCTTCTCATTTCACTGTGGATCTTCAGTCTCTATACACCTCCATCCCCCTCCAGGAAGGCCTCAAAGCTTTCTGGACACCAGACCCAACCAATTTCCTCCACCACCACCACTCTCCTCCGTCTAGCTGAACTTGTCCCCACTCTCAATAACTTCTTCAGCTCCTCCCACTTCCTTCAAACATAAAGTGTAGCCATAGGTAGTCACATGGGTCCCAGCTATGTCTGCCTTTTTATTGGCTACATATTACAGTCTATGTGCCAAGCCTACACTGGTGTCACTACCCCACTACCCTACTTTTCTTACGTTACGTCAATGACTGCATTGGCGCTGCTTTCTTCACCCATGCCAAGCTAGTCGACTTCATCAACTTTTTCTCCAACTTCCTCACTGTCCTCAAATTTACATGGCCCATTTCCGACACTTCCCTCCCCTTTCTTGATCTTTCTGTCTCTGTCTCTGGGGACAGCTTATCTACTGATGTCTATTACAAACCCACTGACTCTCACAGCTACCTGGACTATACCTTTTCCCACCCTGTTACTTGTAAAAATATCATCCCCTTCTCTCAATTCCTCCATCTCCACCGCATCTCCTCTCAGGATGAGGTTTTTCATTCCAGAACGAAGGGGATGTCCTCCTTCTTCAAAGAAAGGGGCTTCCCTTCCTCCACCATCAACTCTGCCCTCAACCGCATCTCTTCCATTTCATGCACAGCTCCTTAACGTGGTTTGTTAGAAACGGCAGCTGGATGCACTTCTCACAGTTGTAGTCATCAGGGACACTGGAGGTCTCCCTGCCTTCCCACATCCCACAAGAGGAACATTTAGCTATCCTGCCCGGCATCTCTATTGCCCTAGCTGAGCAGATATAAAGGGAAGGACAAAAAACCTAACCTTGAACTTTTCTTTCCTTTGCTTTCTCTGACTGAAGCCCCTTGTCATTAAAGCTTCAAAGAGCTGAAGCCTCAAGATCTCTCCTCTGACTCTGTCCACTCATACAACAATGGGCACTGTGCTTGCCCTTCCTTTAATTTGCTCTTGCTAATCAATCCCAAACGCTGATTGGTTGCTGATCAAACCTCTCTTTCACTGTAGTGACCCACTGCTGCCTTTTGAAATCAGACAATGATCTGACAGAAGTCCCCTCCTCTCAAAACTTTCAATGTCCGGACTGGCCACTGGTCAAAGCTCTTTCTTAGTCAAGGTGTGAAAGGTTACAGGGAGAAGGCAGGAGAATGGGGTAGAGAGGGAAATGGATCAGCCATGATCAAATAGCAGAGCAGACTCAATGGGCAGAATGGCCTAAATCTGCTCCTATATCCTATCGTCTTATGGTCTTATGGTCACCCCTTCCTCTCATCTCTGACCATCCTCCCTCTTTCAGTCCAGATGAAGGGTCTCTACCTGAAACTTTGGCTGTCTATTTCCCTTCACATTTGTTGCTTGACCTGCTGAGTTCCTCCAACAGTTTGTTTGTTGCTTGTGGTTTAGAGAGTTCTGGCAGTCCCAAGAAACAACCAACCTTAAAAGGGCATACACAAGTGAAAGAAGAATTCAAAACAGCGGGCCTGAAGAGCAGGATTTGCAGTTTGCATGTGCACGTTTGACCTTAAACCATTCATAGTCAGTTCAAATGTATAGTTTTCATTAAACCACACCACTCAGGCTAACAAGTTTATTTCTTGATTACAGTGGAGATTTGGGCCATTTTTTTTTTAGAATAATCTTTCCTGCAGTTTCAGGGCCCCAGGTATGAAGAGAAAAGATGCTGAAGACTGTAAAACATAGGAGCAGAATTAGGCCATTCAGCCATTGAGTCTGCTCTGTTCGTGGCTGAGTTATTGTACCTCTCAATCCCATTCTCCTTCCTTCTCCCCATACCCTTTGACACCCTTACAAATCAAGAACCTATCAGCCTCCACTTTAATCATATCCATGGACTTTCCTCCACAGCTGTCTGTCGCAATGAATTCCACAGATTGAAATCTTATTGCTAAAGAAATTCCTCATCACCTCTGTTCTAGAGGGACAACCTTTCAGAGGAAACATCCTCTCCACTTCCACGCTATCTAGGCCTTTCAATATTCGATATGTTTCAATGAGATTGCCCCTCATTCATCCAGAGGCAGCAAAATGCTCCTCGTACATTACTAACTCTTTCATTCCCAGGATCATTCTCGTGAACCTCCTCTGGACCCTCTCTAATGTCAGCACATCTTTTCTTAGATAAGGGGCCCAAGACTGCTCACAATACTCCAGGTGTGACCTGAGCAGTGCCCTATAGAGCCTCAGCATTACATGCCATCACTATTATTCTAGTCCTCTCGAAACGAACGCTGTGCTGAGCACTGGCCTGGTGTCAGAAAGCCCAGGCAGCGCTTTGCCTGGGTTTACTGTCCTCGGCCTCTGGCACAGTTTGAAAATCCTCTCCATAAGCCCTCTATAGTGCAGTTTATACTGAAACGGTTAATTCATTCCTCTCAGACATTCTGGGTTACAGTGCTGCCTGATTGGCTGAGGTTACTTTGTAGCCTCAGGAACATTATGTCACAGCGTCCAAAGTGATGATATCATCAGCGGGAAACAAATTGCTCCTGGCTCTGATATCTGTTTATCTGCTGATTATAGGTTAATGAGGCTTTGTCTGACAAGAGTATGATAATGACCATCTGGTATTTGTTCCCCACACTCTGTTTATACTACATAGCAAAGTCTCCGAGCTTTAAAAGTCACTGGACTGTACAGTGCCTGGGGCCCGTTTCAGACTCTCGTTTGCCATCTTTTATCTCCCAGGATTAGTTTACATTCAGTTGGAGCAGGGTTATGCTTTAGCAGTTAACATTCTTGCCTCTGCTTCAGAAGCTGCTGTGTTCAGACTGTCTCCATGTCTGGAGGTGAGAGGTCGGCATTATTCTCTGTACTGAGCAATACACTTGGGTCCAAAAGGGGTGGATGACTCACCCCAATGGGTTGAGCTCTCTTAGGAGTATCTGCTGAAAGGGATGGTTCATTTTCTGAGACACAAGTGATAACAGATGCAGGAATCTAGAGGAAAAGCAAGATGACGGATGATCTCAATGGGGCAGGCCCAGCATTTGCGGAGGGGAATGAATAGTCAGCATTTCAGGTAACTCTTCCAATAGTGATTGTCGCAAGTCAGGAGTGTTAAAAATATGACTCCACTTTTCAACAGTGTTGAAGTATTGCAACCCGAGCAAAGCCCCAACATTGATTACGGTGGTTGGGAGGATGGTGGAGTCCATTATTAAGGATGAGGTTTTGGGGTACTTGGTGAAATTGTGCCTGACCAACCTGTTGGAATTCTTTGAGGAAGTAGCAGGAAGAATATACAAAGGAGAGTTGGTGGGTTTTCAGAAGACTTTTCTGTTTGGGTGTAGTTGACTAATGGTGTTCTGTAGGGGTCAGTGTTGGGTCCAGTACTTTTCACATTATATATTAATGATCTGGATGACAGAATTGATGGTTTTGAGACCTGGTTTGCAGATGATCTAAAGGTAGGTGGAGGGGCAGATAGTGCTGAGGAAGCAGGGAGTCTGCAGAAGGACATAGTTGGATTAGGAGAGTGGACAAAGGAGTGACAGATGGAATATTTCAAGTTCCTGCATGTCAATATCTCTGAGGATCTATCCTGGGCCCGACATATTGATGTAGCTACAAAGAAGGCATGAACAGTGGCTATATTTCATTAGGAGTTTGAGGAGATTTGGTGTCTCACCAAAGAGACTCGCAAATTTCTACAGATGTACTGTGGAGAGCATTCTAACTGGCTGCATCACTGTCTGCAATGGGTCCTACTACACAGGATCAAAACAAACACAGAGAGATGTCAAGTCAATCAGCTCCATCATGTATACCAGCCACTGTAGTATCTAGGACATATTCAAGGAGCGGAGCCTCAAAAAAGCAGCATCAATCATTAAGGACCCCCATCACCCAGGATATGCCTTCTTCTCATTGCTACCATCAGGAAGGAGGCACTGGAGCCTGAAGGCCCACACTCAATGATTCAGGAAAAAGCTTCTTACCCTCTGCTATTGGATTTCTGAATGGACATTGAACCCATAAACACTGCCTCACTAACAAGAGAAAATCTGCAGATGCTGGAAATCTGAACTACACACACACAGTGCTGGAGGAACTCAGCATCTATAGAAAAGAGTACAGTCGACGTTTCGGGCCTAAATGTCCTGCCGAAGGGTTTCAGCCCGAAACATTGACTGTACTCTTTTCCATAGATGCTGCCTGGCCTGCTGAGTTCCTCCAGCATTTTGTGTGAACACTACCTCACTACTTTTTTATTGTTATTTTTGCACTCCTTATTTAATCTAACTATTTGATATATATTTTTTTTACTGTAATTCATGACTTTTTTCTATTAATATGTATTGCACTGTACTACTGCCATAAAGAAAAAAAATTTCACAACATATGCCGATGATATTAAATCTGATTCTGATTCTGACGATGCTGGAAAGTTCATGGGCACGCAAGTTCAAGTTCAAGGTTATTGTTATTATGTACATTGCCAAATGAAACACTGTTCCTCTGGACCAAGGTGCACTACACATTAAATATAACACACACTCGGCACATAAGGTACCACAAATAAGCTAACAAAAGACTAAGGTGCATTTATGACACAAGTCAAAAAGTAAACAGCTTATGCCATTGGCACTTCATATGTGATGAGGTTAGGTAGTGGTAGGGAGTTCAGTTGTCTGACGGACTGGGGGAAGAAATTGTTTTCCATCTGAACATCATTGTCCTCCTGCCTGATGATAGAGGGTCAAAGAGATGGTGGGACAGATGGGAGGTATCCCTGACAACGCTAAGGGCCCTGCATACACAGCACTCCTTATGAATATCTTGGATGGGTAGAAGAGAGACCCCTTATGATCCCCCCTGCAGTCATCCCAGTTCCTTGTAGGGTCTTGCAGTCAGATGCCTTGAAGCTCCTATAGCAGACAGTGATGCAGCTGGTCGGTACGCGTTTAAAGGTCCACCAGTAAAAGTTGGTTAAAAGGGTGGGGGGGGGTGTAGTAGGGAGGAGCCTCACGCACCTCAAGTTCCTCAGGAAGATGAAGCAGCTATGCTTTCTTGGCTAAAGAAGTGGAGTTGAGGGACCAGGTGAGATGGTCCGTTATGTGTACTCCTAGAAACCTGGTGCTCCTACCACTCTCCACAAAGGAACCTTTAGTATACAGTGAGCAGTCTGCATCTTCCTAAAGTCCACTATCATCTCTTTAGTCCTGTCCACATTGAGACTCCAGTTCTTCTGTTCGCACCATTCTACCAGCCACATTCTCCAGGTACCTCTCTACCTCCTCTCTGTATGTTATTAGATTAGATTCAACTTCATTGTCATTGTGCCGAGTACAGGTACGAAGCCAATGAAATGCCGTTAGCATCTGACCAGAAATGCAAAGAATAGTGTTATTTACAAAATAACTGCGAATAAAAAGTAAGTGCTACAGCACACAAATATAAAAGTACTGAGACAGCACAATATGGGTGCAATACTGCCTAGTGCTGTGATATGAGGTTCAGCAGTGTCACAGCCTCAGGGAAGAAGCTCTTCCTGTGCCTGCTGGTGCGGGAGTGGAGGCTCCTGTAGCGCCTACCGGATGGGAGGAGACTAAAAAGTCCATGGTTAGGGTGAGATGCATCCCTGAAAATGCTTTTTGCCCTGCTTAGGCACGTTTATGGTAGATGTTCTCAATGGTGGGAAATTGGGTGCCGATAATCCGCTGGGCAGTTTTCACCACATGCTGGAGTGCTTTGCGGTCCGATACGGGACAATTGCCATACTACACTGAGATGCAGTTGGTGAGTATGCTCTCAATGGTACAGCGGTAAAGTCTGTCAGTATCCTGGGACAGAGGTGAGCTTTCTTGATGCTCCGCAGGAAATAAAGGTGCTATTGCGCCATTTTGACCAGGATGGAGGAGTTCAGGGACCAGCTGAGATCCTCGGAAATGTGGACACCAAGGAATCTGAAGCTTGATACACGCTCCACTACAGCTCCGTTGATGTAGATGGGGACGTGAGTGTGACTCCTAGCATGCTTGAAGTCCACAATGATCTCCTTGGTCTTCTGAGTGTTAAGGGCCAGGTTGTTGTCAGCACACCACGCGGCCAATGTGCTGGACCTCCTCCCTGTAGGCCGTCTCATCATACCCTCTGATCAGGCCAACCACTGTGGTGTCGTCTGCGAACTTAATTATGGAGTTAGAACCATGTACAGGAACACAGTCATAGGTGAAAAGGGAGTACAGAAGAGGGCTCAGCACACAGCCTTGAGGGACGCCGGTGTTCGGGGTCAGAGTGAAACCCTTGTTGTTGATGCCAACCACTGTTGTGTCATCAGTGAACTTGATGATTCAGTTTAAACTGGATGTAGAATTTAGTCTGGGTTTTCCAATTTCAGATAAACTGTTCAGACATTATTCCCAATTAGGATATTTCTATCTTTTCCTCATTTGTTTCTTTAAAACAACGATCAACATTCAGACTCCATGTTCACTAATCTATTTTAAGTAATCTCCATATAGTCTTTTTTTGGTAATTTATTTTTTGTTGAATTTCATCATCAGACAAACATTTCCATAAGACGTATTTGACACCCCTCCACCCTTTGGAGGGAGATGGACAGTTGATGTTTTGAGTCGAGGCACTTCACTGAGTTCCTTAAGCTTCTTGTGTGTTGTTCCAAGTTCTGGCATTCGATCTATCTATCTATTGCAGAATCGGCCCTTCTGGCCCTTTAAGAAACCTCTGATTTAACCCCAGCCTAATCATGGCACAATTTAAAATGACTAATTAGCTTACTAACTTGGACTGTGAGAGGAAATTGGAGGACCTGGAGAAAACCCACACATTCCATGGAGGAATTTCAGACTCCTTACAGAGGGTGTCAGAATTGAACTCTGAACTCCAATGCCCTGAGCTGTAATAGTGTCGCGCTAACTGCTACGCTCCTCCAAAAGAATCACTATCTTGTCATGGATTGGAGGCTGATGTGCCTCAATGACCTGGAGAGTTGTGTTGGCTGGAGTCAGGGCTTTATGCTTTGGCTCTTAGTAGGGTCACCCATGTCAAACAGGTCAAAGGGTAGAGGACAGACTAAGAATGGTCCACCAGTCCTCCAGGTTCAGAGGTTCTGCTCAGGACTAGCAATTCTGACAGGTCAAGCAAAATTGTCAAGGAAACACTCTACATCTGAGTGTGATAGTATTCCAGAGCCTCCAACTAGGACTTGCATGACTGACAGCAGTGAAAACTGAGAGGAAGCTCCTGATACGATGAAGGAAGCCCTAAACACTACCAGAGATGAAAGAACTTCATTGCTGCCCTAACGTCCTGTGGTATAACAGGCGATCAGTAACTATCATTGTGTCCATGGTAGATACTAGATTCTTGTGACCCTTTCATCTTTCCCCATTGCTGAGGAAGGACCCCTGACCTGAAACATGGAACACAGAATAGTACAACGACCCACAATGTTGTGCCAACATTTTAACCCGTTCCATGATGAATCTAACCCAGTGATTCCAAAACTTTTTTTAGGTTAACACCCCTTGGCTCCCAGGCCACATCACCAATGCCCCAGTCTCCCTTTCTGGCCATTACATAAAAACTATAAGGGATTTTGATTTACATGTGCAGTGAAAGAAAATAGAAATTGAAAATTCAAAGTGGTGACAAATAATTGCAAAAAAAAATTCAAATCTAATTAAAACTACAAATTAAATTTCTTTATTTAATTACAGTAAAAACAATTTTCAACAACAATTTTAGAGGGTACATTAGGAGTTTAACTATTCACTCCATTGCTTTTTCACCTTTCAGTGAGATGGATGAGCTTGATGCAGTGATATCAGCTTCTGGGGAGGGCGCTCCCTGTCGATAATGGGCAAGAACCTGGTCATCAGGTGTGAGGTGCTCTCAGGGCTGCTGTACTTGGCGCAGGTCTGGCCCGTCCCCCGCTCCTACAGCTCGGTAATCACCCCAGCTGTCTTCAGATTCGTCTGGAGATTCAAGATGGAGCGGGTCAGACGGACCGTCATGCACAAGTCCCTGGACAAGGGGGGCAAGAATGTCCCCAATGTCGCCCTCACCCTGATGGCCAGCTTTGTATGTGGCTGCATCAGGTTGTGTGTAGAACCCAGATATGTGGGCACCAAGTACCACTATGTGCCCAGGTTCTATCTGTCGCCCTGGCTATGAAGGATAGGTCTGGCCCCACTCCCACAAAACACCCCAGTCAGCTGGTCTTTGCCGCCATACCTGTCCTTCGTAGAAAAGTTCTTCCAGGAGAACACCTTTGACCACAGGGCCATCAGGCAGTGGTCGGCACGTAATGTCCTGCAGGCACTGCAGGAGAAGGATGTGATAGACACAGTGGGGTGGTTCCCTGAGCAGACCGTCCAGTTCATCTGGCAAAATGCCTCATCGCCAGATCTCACCAACAGGCACCGGGACCTCGCCTGGCTGGTGGTGAGAGGGGCCCTCTCCGTCTGATCCCTCCTGTACGCCCGAAACGTCGCCTCCGCACCCCACTGCCCACGGGAGGACTGCAGTGAGGAGGAGTCTGTGACCCACCTCTTTGCACACTGTCAGTTCGCAAGGAGGGTGTGGAGGAGGATGGATGGGCTTGTGTCACGTTTCATCCCCAGCAGCTGCGTAACAGAGGATTCTCTGATCTACTGGCTGTTCCCAGGGACGCACACGGAGACCAACATCCGGTGCTGCTGGCAGATCATCAACTCGGTGAAAGGCGCTCTTTGGTCGGCCCGAAACTTGATGATCTACCAGCACATGGAGCTGTCCGTGGGAGAATGCTGCTGACTGGCACATTCTCGGCTGCAGGAGTACGTGCTGAGGGACGCACTGAAACTCGGTGCAGCCACCGCAAGGGCCCGGTGGGGAAGGACCACAGTTTAGGGTTCTTCTCCCATGGGAGTGGGAGGGGTCGGGTGATGGGGAGTATACCCCTCAACAATGGTGTGGGAAAGTGAACAACTGGAGTGCCATGTGGGTGGCCAAAAGTATGGATATCTAGAGACCAGAAGGGAAACGTATGTAAAGGATTGAGAGTCATTGAATGGTTTCTTGTATATAATTTCATTTTTGAATAAAGTATATTTTGAAATTTAAAAAATCAGCTTCTCAGCATCAGGCTGAATGTCACTCAGAAGAAGTCTCAGATCCCCACGCTCAGTGATTTGCAGTCTGTTTTATTGCTTTGAAAGAAGTTGATCAATTGCAGTGAAACCGTGCTCCACTAAACATGATGTTGGAAAGGTAATAAGGAACATCTTGACCTTTTTCCACAGTGTAGGATAGTGATCAGAGATGTCTTTCTGCAACCGAAAGTTTGAATATAATCTTTGAATCTCAGCTTCAGCTCAGTCATTTTGTAGTGAGATCAGTTCGTCCTCCATTCTTATTACAAGTGTTCAGGGAAGGATTTCTTACCCAATTTAGAATATGGATCAAGAGAAGGTCCTGAAATCTCTCGGACATGTCTTTATGCAGCTCACCCAGGTGGGCACACTATATTTGAAGATCATCATATGGTATTCTATCTTTCTCTTCCAACTCTGAAAAGCTCAGAAATTGGAAAAGGTTGCGATGGGCATTGTTGCACTTAAATAGGGTTAACTTGGACAGAAATATGGAGACGTCTGCTGGACTTTGATAAGATTCATATCATTTCCTCACAATTGAAGATTGATTACATTAAACTTTGCAAATAATTCTGAACAACAAGCATTGCCGTGCCTAATATTCTTGAGTTGATTACTGAATGAAGCATTCAAGTCTTCAAAGAATGTTATCACATTTTCAAAAAGCACATTGAAGCGTCTCAGGCAGTTCCCTCCAGAGAGCCACCTGACTTCTGTGTGCAACAGCTAACGTTCAAACCGTTCATCATTCTCAATCCAAAGCTCCTGAAATTGTTGAGAATTGAGAGCATGGAACTTGCTTTTATTTACTGCTGTGATAGCAGCATTTAATGATTTGTGCAGCAAACTACCTCGGTTTCTCGTAACAAAATGTCTGTGAATTACACAATGAATGGTAAGTAAAGTGATACACAGCCTTTTTTTCTAGAAAGTAATAGTCCCATGGTGTCATGTTGACATTAATGGTGCCCAATCTGTTGCAAAAGTAAAAATGTTAGTAAGTGGAATATCCTTCCCTTGGAAAAATTGCTCAACCATCGAAAATATTGGCTCCCCCTTCACAAACAAGAGAAAAGCTGCAGATGCTGGAAATCCGAGTAACACACACAAAACACTGGAGGAACTCAGCAGGCCAGTCAGTGTCTATGGAAAAGAGTAAAGGCTGATTTATACTTGTGCGTTCCGGCTACGCCGTAGGCCTGATTTATACTTTTGTGTAGCCCTACGCCGTAGTGAGCATGAATAGTTGTGTCTGCGTCACTTTGCAATTCACCACCAAAGCGCTAGTTGGCGGTGGGGTTTCTATGCCACTGTGTTGAGTTTCTTCGTGAGAGGCATGGACGAGGAAATGCATTTCAAATATGTTCGGATGTCGGCAGGTAGATTTGACGATTTGGTTCATCGTCTCCATCCAGTTATTTCGCATCAGTGTACAGACACGGCAGAGAAAAGCAACCGTAAATGCATAGGAGGAAATGCGATGCTACCAAGCGGACCAATCACAGTTGTCGCGGTCTGCGTCGCCGCGACGCGTGAGTTACATTTTTGGGGAGGTGCGCGTCATCCTACGGCGTACGTTTGACGCACAAGTGTAAATCAGCCTTAAATAGTCAATGTTTTGGGCTGAGACCCTTCATCAGGACTGAAAAAAATACGAGGAGTCAGAGTAAGAAAGTGGGTGGAGGAGAGGAAGAACCACAAGGGGATAGGTGAACCCGGGGGTGGAGGGGAGGGCATAGTAAAGAGCTGGGCAGTTGATTACTGAAAGAGATACAGGGCTGGAGAATGGGGAGTGTAATCAAAGACAGAAGGCCATGGAAGAAAGAAAAGGGGAGCAGCACCAGAGGAAGGACGGTGATAGGCTGGTAAGGAGATAAGGTGAGAGGGAAATTGAATAGGGAATGGTGAAGGAGAGTTGGGGAGAGGTATTACCAGAAGTTCAAGAAATTGATGTTCATGCCATCAGATTTGAGGCTACCCAGATAGAATATAAACTGTTGCTCCTCCAATCTGAGTGTGGCCTCATCGCGACTGTGGAGGAGGCCATGGATGGACGTATTGGAATGGAAATGGAAAGTGGAATTAAAATGGGTGGCAACTGGGAGATCCCACTTCTTCCGGCGGACAGAAGTTACGGCGAATTATGTGCTGGACATGGAGGCTGGTAGGGTGGTAGGTGAGGACAAGAGGTGAGGGCAGACGTGCATGAAATGGAAGAGATGCAGTTGTGGGCAGCGTTGATGATGGAGGAAAGGAATTTCCTTTCTTTGAAGAAGCAGGGCATCTCCTTAGTTCTGGAATGAAAATCTTCATCCTGAGAGCAGATGTGGCAGAGACAGAGGAATTGAGAGAAGGGGATGGCGCTTTTACAAGTAACAGGATGGGAAGAGGTATAGTCCAGGTAGCTGTGAGAGTCAGTTGGTTTATAATGGACAACAGTAGATAATCTGTCTCCAGAGACAGAGAAAGAGAGATTGAGAAAGGGGAGGGATGTGTCAGTAATGGACCGGGTAAATTTGAGGGCAGGGTCGAAGTTGGAGGCAAAGTTGAAGAAATCAATGAGATCTGCATGGGTGCAGGAAGCAGCACCAATGCAGTCATCGATGTTGCATAGGAAAAGCTGGGGAGTGTACCAGTGTAGGCTTGGAACATAGACTATTCCATATAGTCAGCAAACAGGCGGACATAGCTAGGACTTATGTGAGTGCCCATGGCTTCAACTTTTGTTTGAAGGAGGTGGGAGGAGCTGAAGGAAAAATTATTAAGGGTGAGGAGATGTTCCGTTAGATGGAAGAGCATGATCTGGTTGAGTCTGGTGTCCAGAAAGAAATGGAGAGCTTTGAGGTCTTTCTGGTGGGGGATGGAGGTGTATAGAGACTGGACATCCATAGTGAAAATAAGATGATCAGGGCCAGGGCACTTCAAATCATTGAAAGGATCAAGAGCATGTGAAGTGTTACTGATGTAGGTAGGAAGGGACTGATCCAGGGGGGAATAAAACTGAGTTGAGGTATGCAGATATAAGTTCAGTGGGGCAGGAAAAAAACAGACACAATGGGTCTACCAGGACAGGCAGATTTATGGATCTTGGGTAGGAAGTAGAAATGGGAGATACAGGGTGAGGGAACTGTGAGGGGACTCCCCCTTCATATTTATTTCTAGTCTCCTTGCAAATAACAACTCTTGAACTATGATTTCATCTTTATGAAGTGTACATAACCAAGAAGCAAAGATTTGTTGCCTGGCAAAGTTGACTTATTTGAATGCAGAAAAAATTCTGTTGTCCTAAGTATGTTGAATAATGTGTCTTACACATTCTCAGACATTTCATTTATTCATCTTTGAACAGAGTTGTTGCTGAACAGAATTATTTGGGTATGTGGAAGAACCTGTCAAAGGAAGCTGTACGGCTCAAAGACCTTCAGACAGGTACATGTATAGGAATGGTTTAGAGAGACATGGGCTAAAAACAGGCAAGTGGGAAGCCTAGATGGAAATCTTGATCAGCATAGATTTTTTGGGCCAAAGGGCCTGGTCTCTGTGCTGAATGGCTACAACTTCATAATCCATTGAATTTTGCAAGATGACAATCAGCAAATCAACCATTTTCCAAGCAATATTCAAGCTGTAGAATGAAGGTCATCAGGTCCCAGTGATTTATTGGCCTCTTTAAGTTCATTAATGAATGATATTGAGCAACTTTTCCTCTTGACCTGTAGAAGTCCACTTTTGCAGAAGAACACATGCTCTCCTTTGCAGAGCGGTTTGTGGTCAGCATGGCCCATTTGGGCCGAAGGGCCTGTTTCTGTGTTGTATAACTCTATGACAAGCCAGAAATTCTTTACTACTCAGGGTGAAGTAGCGTGAGAAGTTTAGCCTTGGGGCCAATGATCAGCAGTATTACAACCGAAACTCTACCTCATTAATTGATGTGAGTGGTGGATCAAACTGGGTGAGTTGAGGTTCTTCTATTCTCATGGCGTTAATAACTTCCAGCAGGCCACTCCGTGTCATCTGGCTCACATACAACAGAGAGCAAATAAGAATGACAACAAACACATAGAAACTTTCCACAAACACATTACAAGACAGGAGTGCCTTGTCTGCTCCTGAGAAAGCCAGTATATTCAGATAGTAGGTGGAGGGGATTTCCAAGAGTAAAGGGTCCTCTCTGTCCTCCTTAGGTCATAGTTTGTCCCCAGGATATAATTTATAATTTGCCTCAGAAATTCTCTCTCCAGTTACAGATTGTGCTTTAATTTTAACAAGTTACTACCCCCAACAGTAACTTAAATTTACATACATACACATAAGCAAAGTATGAACCCACTCAAAGCTGATTCTCCATTTAGTAATAACATTGCTTATCATATTATCAACTCTGCATTCCAGCAGACCTGGTAACACTTCACCTCCCCTCCCCCCTTTGCTAATCTAGAATCTTCTGCTTTACAAATATTCTCTGCTTCCTTAAGGTAGTGAGTTCTGAATCACAACCTTCTGAAAGACAAAAAAATTACCTCATACCAATGTAAATGGACAATCTTTTAAATGGTGAACATTTAGTTCAAAATTCTCCCACAAGGTGAAACTTCCTCTCCGCAATCAAGACCTCTCAGGATCTTGTATGTTTTAATCGAGTGCCACCCACAGCTCTAACCTGCTAATTAAATTTGCCGACGGGGCTACCTTGATTGGCCTAATCTCAAACAATAACGAGGTGGCCTACAGGGAAGAACCCATCTCTCTGACACAGCAAACAACCTCTTCCTCAATGTCACGAAAACAAAGGATTACGGGAGGAATGGAGACAGACTAACCCCTATTGACATCAATAGATCTGGGGTTGAGAGGGTAAACAGCTTTAAGTCTAGGCATCCACATCACCCAAGGATCTCTCGTGGTCTGTACATACCGGCTGTGTGGTGAAAAAGGCACAACAGCACCTCTCTCACCTCAGACAGTTGAGGTTGTTTGGTATGGGCCCCCAAATCCTAAGAACTTTCTACAGGGGCACAATTGAGAGCATCCTGACTGGCTGCATCACTGTCTGGTATGGGAGCTGTACTTTGCTCAGTCGCAGGACTCTGCAGAGAGTGGTGGGACAGCCCACCGATTCTGTAGTTGTGAACTTCCTATGATGCAGGACATTTACAAAGACAGGTGTGTAAAAAGGGCCCGAAGGATCATTGGGGACCCGAGTCACCCCAACCACAAACTGTTCCAGTTGCTACCATCCTGGAAACGGTACTGCAGCATAAAAGCCAGGACTAAAAAGCTCCAGGATAGCTTCTTTCACCAGGCCATCAGACTGATTAGCTCATGCTGATTTGAGTGTATTTCTATGTTACATTGACTGTTCCATTTATTAAAAATTACTATGATTGCACATTGCACATTTAGAAGGAGACGCAACATAAAGATTTTTACTCCTCATGTATGTGAAGGACGTAAGAAATAAAGTCAATTCAATTCAATTCAATTTTTCACTCTTCTACACTCCACGGACAGACGTCTAACCTGTCCAAGGTAACCCACATACTTACGGCATCCCAAAGCCCATTAACCTCTGCCCTTATTGTGAGAAGTCATGCCACAACTGTTATTTTACTTTAGTTGGGCCCTTATCTCCTAAGTGGAATGTAGGCTATTGATGACCTCCCATCTCCATTGTCCTCTGAAGTCGATGGTGTGGTTGGAGTTCACCAATGGTTCTGCAATCCATTGCATCCACTCTACAGGATTTTGGCCCATACAGCTTCACCAGAGCCCTGTTGGCTGGCCTTACTCAGTCTCACCTCTAATGATGGGAACATAGAGTTTGCAGGGTTGGACTTTGAGGTGCCACAGTCCTTCTTGGGACTTGACTTAGCGCTGAGCTCCCTGGCTATATTTTTAACTTCAATGTACCTTCGGGTGGGTGGGAGCCTACTAACGATTGCTTAAAGCCCACTCAGCCCATCAGGCTCATGCCTGCTCCCAGGGGAAAATCCCATCAACCTTGTTCCCCTTCATATTCCACTTGGGTAGTCTACAACTCAGTGGCAGGATCATTGAATTCTCCAATAACAGATAGCACACTCCCCCTCTTACCCTATCCCTCTCCTTCTCATCTACCCAGGACCCTTCTTCACAAGGCTCCAGTCTCTTTGACTTCCCCCACCATCACCATCTGCCCATCACTCACACACTTCTGTTGCTAGTTCCCCTCCCTCCACTGATTCCATCTGCCATCCTCACCTCCCTCCCTTGATTCCATGCTCCACCTCCCTCTCCAATCAGATTTCACCCATCTTCTGTCACCTCCCAGCCTCTGTTGTTACGTCCATCTTTTCCTCCCCCGCCTGACTCCGTCTGCTGATCAAAGTCAAAGTCAATGTCAAGTTCATTGTCATGTCCACAAGTTTGTATGAACAGGTGCAATGGAAAACTTACGTGGCAACATCACCGGCACATAGCTTTAGAGACCTACCATTCACAAGGAAAAAACACGAATTAAACATAAATTATATCATCAACCTCTCCTCATTTGGATCCACCTACCACTTACCAGCACTTAGAAACATAGAAAATAGGTGCAGGAGTAGGCCATTCGGCCCTTCGAGCCTGCACCGCCATTTATTATGATCATGGCTGATCATCCAACTCAGAACCCCGCCCCAGCCTTCCCTCCATACCCCTTGACCCCCGTAGCCACAAGGGCCATATCTAACTCCCTCTTAAATATAGCCAATGAACTGGCCTCAACTGTTTCCTGTGGCAGAGAATTCCACAGATTCACCACTCTCTGTGTGAAGAAGTTTTTCCTAATCTCGGTCCTAAAAGGCTTCCCCTCTATCCTCAAACTGTGACCCCTCGTTCTGGACTTCCCCAACATCGGGAACAATCTTCCTGCATCTAGCCTGTCCAATCCCTTTAGAATCTTATACATTTCAATCAGATCCCCCCTCAATCTTCTAAATTCCAACGAGTACAAGCCCAGTTCATCCAGTCTTTCTTCATATGAAAGTCCTGCCATCCCAGGAATCAATCTGGTGAACCTTCTTTGTACTCCCTGTATGGCAAGGATGTCTTTCCTCAGATTAGGGGACCAAAACTGCACACAATACTCCAGGTGTGGTCTCACCAAGGCCTTGTACAACTGCAGTAGTACCTCCCTGCTCCTGTACTTGAATCCTCTCGCTATAAATGCCAGCATACCATTCGCCTTTTTCACCGCCTGCTGTACCTGCATGCCCACTTTCAATGACTGGTGTATAATGACACCCAGGTCTCGTTGCACCTCCCCTTTTCCTAATCGGCCACCATTCAGATAATAATCTGTTTTACTATTTTTGCCACCAAAGTGGATAACTTCACATTTATCCACATTAAATTGCATCTGCCATGAATTTGCCCACTCACCCAACCTATCCAAGTCACCCTGCATCCTCTTAGCATCCTCCTCACAGCTAACACTGCCACCCAGCTTCGTGTCATCCGCAAACTTGGAGATGCTGCATTTAATTCCCTCATCCAAGTCATTAATATATATTGTAAACAACTGGGGTCCCAGCACTGAGCCTTGCGGTACCCCACTAGTCACCGCCTGCCATTCTGAAAAGGTCCCGTTTATTCCCACTCTTTGCTTCCTGTCTGCTAACCAACTCTCCACCCACACCAATACCTTACCCCCAATACCATGTGCTTTAAGTTTGCACACTAATCTCCTGTGTGGGACCTTGTCAAAAGCCTTCTGAAAATCCAAATATACCACATCCACTGGTTCTCCCCTATCCACTCTACTAGTTACATCCTCAAAAAATTCTATGAGATTCGTCAGACATGATTTTCCTTTCACAAATCCATGCTGACTTTGTCCGATCATTTCACCGCTTTCCAAATGTGCTGTTATCACATCTTTGATAACTGACTCCAGCAGTTTCCCCACCACCGACGTTAGGCTAACCGGTCTATAATTCCCCAGTTTCTCTCTCCCTCCTTTTTTAAAAAGTGGAGTTACATTAGCCACCCTCCAATCCTCAGGAACTAGTCCAGAATCTAACGAGTTTTGAAAAATTATCACTAATGCATCCATTATTTCTTGGGCTACTTCCTTAAGCACCCTGGGATGCAGACCATCTGGCCCTGGGGATTTATCTGCCTTCAATCCCTTCAATTTACCTAACACCACTTCCCTACTAACATGTATTTTGCTCAGTTCCTCCATCTCACTGGACCCTCTGTTCCCTACTATTTCTGGAAGATTATTTATGTCCTCCTTAGTGAAGACAGAACCAAAGTAATTATTCAATTGGTCTGCCATGTTCTTGCTCCCCATAATCAATTCACCTGTTTCTGTCTGCAGGGGACCTACATTTGTCTTTACCAGTCTTTTCCTTTTTACATATCTATAAAAGCTTTTACAGTCCGTTTTTATGTTTCCTGCCGGTTTTCTTTCATAATCTTTTTTCCCCTTCCTAATTAAGCCCTTTGTCCTCCTCTGCTGAACTCTGAATTTCTCCCAGTCCTCAGGTGAGCCACTTTCTCTGGCTAATTTGTATGCTTCTTCTTTGGAATTGATACTATCCCTAATTTCTCTTGTCAGCCACGGGTGCACTACCTTCCTTGATTTATTCTTTTGCCAAACTGGGATGAACAATTGTTGTAGTTCATCCATGCAATCCTTAAATGCTTGCCATTGCATATCCACCGTCAATCCTTTAAGTGTCATTTGCCAGTCTATCTTAGCTAATTCACGTCTCATACCTTCAAAGTTACACCTCTTTAAGTTCAGAACCTTTGTTTCTGAATTAACTATGTCACTCTCCATCTTAATGAAGAATTCCACCATATTATGGTCACTCTTACCCAAGGGGCCTCTCACGACAAGATTGCTAATTAACCCTTCCTCATTGCTCAAAACCCAGTCCTTCAAAACTTGCTCCATCCTTCCTACTTATCTCTTTACGTTAGCTATCTCCCCTCTATATTTAGGGTGGCACGGTAGTGTAGTGGTTAGCTCACATATAGCCATAAGCCATATAACAATTGCAGCACGGCAACAGGCCATCTTGGCCCTTCTAGTCCATGCCGAACTCTTACCCTATCCTAGTCCCAACGACCTGCACTCAGCCCATAACCCTCCATTCCTTTCCTGTCCATATATCTATCCAATTTAACTTTAAACGACAACATAGAACCTGCCTCAACCACTTCTGCTAGAAGCTCGTTCCACACAGCAACCACTCTCTGAGTAAAGAAGTTCTCCCTCATGTTACCCCTAAACTTTTGTCCTCTAACTCTCTCACCAGTCTACAGTACCAGAAACCTGGGTTCAATTCCCATTGCTGCCCTTAAGGAGTTTGCATGTTCTCCCTGTGACCACTAGCATTTCCTCCGGGTGCTCTGGTTTCCTCCCACAGTCCAAAGACATACCAGCTAGTAGGTTAGTCGGTCGTTAAAAATTGTCTCATGATTAGGCTAGAGTTGAATTGGGGGTTGCTGGTCAAACAGCTGGGAGGGCCCATTCCATCCGTGCTATATCTCAGTAAATAAATAAGTTTTCAGTCTCGACCTGAAATGTTAACTATCAATTCCCCTCTAAAAAGTTCACATAGCAGCTCTTTTCTGTCCTTTAGTCATCTTTGCCTTGTTTCTCCCCCACCCCCGTACCTTGTTTCTTTGCTAACCTTTCTCGCATGTCCAACAACTCCCCCTCTGATTTGATTTGCCCTGAAACTACACTAGGGGTGATCAATCAACTAGAACACCTTTGTGCTGTGCGAGGGAACTGAAGCACTGGAGCAAATCCATATGTTCATAGGGAGGACGTGCAAACTCCACACTGACAGCACCCGATATCCAAACCACTGCACCTTTGTCCTGAAACACTTGGGCAGCACAGTAACATAGCAGTTAGCGTGACACTATCACAGTGCCAACGATCCGGGTTCAATTCCGCTGCTGTCTGGAAGGAGTTTGTAAGTTCTCCCGTGTGGGTTTCCTCCAGATGCGCTGGTTTTGTCCCACATTCCAAAGATGTACAGGTTATTAGGTTCATTGACAGCACAGGCTTGTTGGGCCAAAAGGGCGAGTTATCTCTAAATAAGTTAACTCTGTCCCTCCACCGTCACTGGATGCTACCTGATCTGTTGAGTATCTCCAGCATTTTGTTTTTGTAGGGGGTTTGGTTGTTAATATCTTGCCTGTCTATCCCTCCAGCAGTACAGCTTCCCCTGGGGCCATGCAGTCCAGATGTTGTATAGAAGTTGCTGGAGTAGGATTTGAACCCATGACCTAATGAATTAAAGGTGAATACACCCTAGTGCTTGAGCTGAGGTAGAGCAGGAAATCCTTTTGGGTGGCACAGTGATGTAGTTAGAAAAGCACCTAACTCACAGCTCCAGTGACCCAGGGTCAATCCTGACCTCCAAGCCGTCTGTGTGGCGTCTGTACCTTCTCCCTGCGACCTCTCCAGTTTCTCCTCAAATCCAAAAGATGTGCAGGCTGCTGGGTTGAAATGGCTGATGTGAAATTTCCCCTAGGTGAGTGTAAGAACCTGGGACTCTGTTATTGGAGAGAGTGAAGCTGCTTCATATAAAAGCCCTTATTCATCACAATAAGCAGACCTTCTCTTGAAGATTCTCTCAATAGAATCTCCCCGAATTCAACACACAACATGCTTTTTAATACTCTGAAGAACACGCTAACAGCAAGTAATTCAATGCAATATCAATAGCTACAATGACATGGTTTACGGCAGTGACAAATGGTTCCACTGAGTTATATAATTACAATAGGAGCATACAGTAACTGACAAGATGTCTCTGAATGCTCAAACAACTTTGATCAAAGTATAAAGTTCAAAGTAAATTTATTATCAAAGTGCGTATATATTACCATATATTATCTTGAGATTAATTTTCTTGCAGGCATTTACTGGGGAAAAAAAAATACAGGAAAATTTATGAAAAAGCTATACATGAACAGACAAAGACTGACACAACAAATGTACAAGAGAAGAGAAACTGTGCAAATAAAAAAATACTGAGAACATAAGTTGTTAAGAGTCCTTGAAAGTCAATCCGTAGGTCGTAGAATCAGTTCAGCGTAATGGAGATTGAAGTTATCCACACCAGCTCAGGAGCCTGATGGTTGCAGGGTAATAGATGTTTCCGAACCTGAGGGTTTGGGACCTAAGGCTTCAGGACCTCTTGCTGGATGGCAGGAGTGAAAAGGAGGAATGACCGGGATGGTGGGGGTATTTGTTGATGGATGCTGCTATCTTGCAGCAGCGCTGCATGTAAATCACTTAAGTACATTTGCATTGAGCGCACTTACCTTTGCTGGGACAAAGTAGTTCATATGGACGGTTTAAATGCTTCTGAGGACAAAGAACGAGACACCCAAAATTAGTGTTGTGAGGGTAGATTCCCTGGGTATATAAATATCCCAAAAATTGATAGAACAGAGATGCCCATGACCTTATTTGATGCCAAAGTGACAAATTTAAGGCAGATTTATACTTGTGCGTACCAGCTCACCCCATACCCTACGCAAGTGGGCTACGCCGTTGTGAGCATTTATACTTGTGCGTTGGTGTGTCTGCGTCGCTCTGCAATTCGGGCATGTACACGTATGTGCACGTCACACATGCGCACACATCTGCCCGCGCAAGGCTTCATGGTCATGGTAGTCTTTCTCAGGGTAAGCAAGTTGAAAGCGAGCGTCTTTCATCATAAAAGCTAAATGTATCCTCCATAATTTCGGAGGTCTGTAAAGCCTTATGGAAAGCATTGCAGCCAGAGTTCCTTCCCTGCCCTTCAGTCGCCCAATGGGAAGCTATTGCAGCGTAGGAGGAAATGCGATGCTACCAAGCGGACCAATCACAGTTGTTACGGTCTGCGTTGCCGCAACACGTAGTTACATTTTGGGAGAGGTGCACATCAGGCTACGGCGTAGGGATCCGCGTAGGCTCTGCGTAGGGTTCGCGGCTAACCCGTACCTACGGCGTCGATTTGACGCACAAGTGTAAATCAGCCTTTAGCCTGTGTCTGATACCTGGTTTGATGTAGGCCAATTTACATACCCTGTTGTCTTCTGTTTGGCCGATGCACCTAAGGACATCTCATGGTTATATTAGTTTGCAAGCTGCTCTTGAACAGCCTCCTGATGGGGCCCAATGTTTTGTGGATGGTACCCTTTGTTTATTGAGCTGTCCTATTAATTTGAAACTGATTACTGCTTGCAGCTTACGTTAGACCAGTTTTCCTGAAGACTGTTTTTGTTTGAAAGAATGCTGTGACACCCATATAATTCTATAACTCCTGAATCACTAACAGGGAGTGAGGAGAATAAAATGGAATTAGGGTAGAATTAGCGAAAAGATGAGTGGTGGGAGGAGGGTGCGGACTCAAGGGCCTGTTACATGTTGTATGATCCATGACTCTAAAACCAGGGATTAAGTAGCAGCAGGAGGTATGAAGACCAACACTTCAAGACCTTCCCTGCTACGATCAAGTTCTTGAACCAATCCGAAAAAGCCCACACTACCTCTCTCTTTCTCTCAACTTACACTCGTGTTGTTAAGTTTATTTTGTCCTTGCGGCAGAAGTGAGGAGAAAGCACAGCTGTGGTGGTGGGGTCTCTGATGATGGATGTCGCCTTCCTGAGGTATCACCTCCTGAAGATGTTTCTTGATGGTGAGAGAGCTGTGCCTATGTTGGAAATGGGTGAGTCCTCTGTTACATTTTTCTCAATGAATACCGTTTCTCTTCCACCAGCATCGATGATGCCCTCACCCGAATCGCCTCCATTTCCTGTACATCTGTTCTCACCCCTTCCTCCCACTGTCATAACAAGGATAGTGTTCCCCTTGTCCTTATTTACCGTCCCACGAGCTTCATATCCACCACATCATTCCTCATAACATGTGGACATACCTAGAGCGCTCTCTTCCTGTCCCCCCAACTTTTCGGGAATAGCTCACGATCAAGAAGGGTAAAATTTACTGCTTACGTATACCCAAAGGATTGGGTTAATCAGTGGCACACTGCATTGTGGAGACGCGTCTGTCTTTCGTATGATCCACGGGTGTGAATTTCGTGACAGTCACTTTGTGAAATCACTCTTCGTGGACTTCGGAACAGAATTCCTCAGCTGGGATCTTCGGTAAGTGTTTCTTCGTTCGCTAGCCGTGGAATCTTTGGAATTCATCGTGATTGCCTCGTCGTTGCACTGTGAATCCACAAATGTCTCCTCTCACCTATTTCGTGAATCACTGGGACTCTCTGAACTGCCACTTTAAGATTGTGCTTGAGTAAGATTTGTTAAGAACGGGTTCTATGTTTGTCTGTAAGGGAGCTATAGACGCATAACACTGTTAACTTCTGTTTAAGAAAGTAGTTTATTTAATTTTCTATATTTTTGAGTAGATGTAAATAAATATAGTGGTTTTATTATTAAAACCCAACTCAATTTGTCATCTCTTGCTGCTGGTACATTACAAGATGGTAACATAATAAACTTCAACTTGAGGACTGCATGGGAAGAAAATAAAGGCAGGTTTAAGGGACGCATTCATAGAATTCCTGACAAATTTGCCTTTTCACAGGGAAATTCATTCAGGGGCTAAAGGGCAGCATTCCACACAACCTGAAAGCCAGCACTTTTAAAATGAACCTCTGAAAGCAAGTTTCTCAAAGTAAAATTACAAACATGATTCTGTATAAAGCCAGTCCAGATGAAGAGTCTGAAGCATCGACTGTTTGTTTCCCTCCGCAGACGATGCCTGACGCGCTGAGTTCCTCCAGCATCCCGTGTGATGCACCAGATCCCAGCATCTGCAGTGACTCATGTCTGTGTGTAAAGCCTACACTCATTCGACCAAAATGAAAAGGAGGGCCTGAGCCTATCACAGCAGTCACTTTACAGAGTATAGTGTCTCCTTTCTTACAGATTAGACCTGTTAACTTGCTGCATTATTTCAGTTGATAGTATGGGTTGCTCTTATGACCAAGGGCTTTATTTTCTGGTGGCCTGTACTTCACCAGCTGTTGCTGCAGATCTCCCTCAGCATCTCCAAAGACAAGGTCACGCCAATGACTTTATCATCTGTACCAGAGGGAGAAGAAGATGGCGGTGCGACGTAGCTCGCAGCTGCCACTCCGGTGGTGATGTCTGTTATTTGTCAAGTAGGGTGCCGTGCACAATCCTGATTTGTTGGAGATGGACGTGAGAGCAAGGAGGAACATCTGGAGAAACTTCTGAAATGCCTGCTTCGCTGCTGCTGCTACTGTGTGCTCCAGAATCTCCGGAGGGGAAGGCCCAGAATCCTCAGCTTTGCTTGTTGTTTGGCGGCCGGGGCAGGGTCGAAGCACTTGGCAGAGGATGGTGCTCGGAGAGGCTGTGACGGAGGGCTGGTCAGAGGCTCAAAGTTTTTGGATGGACTCAGAGTCCGCTGCAGTCGGGTGCTTCCAATGGTGCTGCATCGGCAAGTTTGCGGTGCTTGGAGGTTCATGGCAGGGAGAGTTTCCCCCTTCTACCGTCTGTGTGAGATGATGGGGCTATTGGGACTTTGAGACTTTTTTTTTTACTGTGCCCATGATCTGCTCTTTATCAAATTACGGTATCGCTTTGCACTGTTGTAACTATATGCTATAATTATGTGGTTTTGTCAGTTTTAGTCCTGGTTTGTCCTGTGTTTCTTGTGATATCATTCTGGAGGAACATTGTATCATTTTTTAATGCATCCATTTCTAAATGAGAATAAACGAGGACTGAGTGTCCTCATAATCTAAACCCAGGTTGAGGCTCTTGAGGTGAAGCAGAAAGAAAGATTTCCAATGGCGCACTACTGCTCAAGAACAAGTCTGAATTAATTATAAAAAATGATGGAAAGTGTTGTAAACACTCTATAGCTCAGACACCATTCATGGAAGGAGGCATATTTAGTGGCGCAAAGATCCTTCATCAGAACTGAGAAAGAAAGAAGGCAAATTAGAGACTCAAGATGCTGGAATCTGGAGCTCAAACAAAATGCTGGAGGAACTCGGAAAGCAAAACATCATCTGTGAGGGGAAAGTGGTGGCTGACAATTTTGGGCTGAGACCCTGCTTCAGGACTGAGAAGGTACAGAGGAGATAGCCAGTAGAAAGCTGAGAGGGAGGGGTGAAACAGTTGCGGGCGGGTGATCGGTGAACTCAGGTGAGGAGGAAGATAACGAGCAGGTAGACCCAGGTGGTGTGAGGCGAGAGGCAGAGTGGGAGGCACTTGCTGATGGGTGATAGGTAGAGAGGGAATAGGAGGGACAAAAACTATGGCAGGTGGAGCCAGATGAGTGGAGGAAGGCTGGAAGGTGATGTGGAGACACGAAAGGCTGCAGATGCTAGAATCTGGCAACTAAGGAGGGTGAGAAGTGGAAGCAGATAAGGGAGAGGTGAGGGGCAGGTGGAACCAGTTGCAGGAGGGTTAATGAAATTGGGCAACAGGGGACTGGGGAAGGGTTGGAGAAAGGGGTGTGAGAGAAACTGAGGGTAAAGCAGGTTAGTCCAGAGAGCGGAGCAGGTGTGGGGTGGTGATAGGTTGAACAGAGGGAGTGTCTGTGATGGGGTGAAAGAGAATGGCTACTTATTTAGACAAAGGAGGATAACAGCCAATGTAGTCGCCACGTTACAGAGAGGTTCGAACAAAACCTAAATTTGCTTTAGCAGTAGGTACTACCGACTCCACTGAAACCAGGAGAGCCAGGCCCTCAAGAGCAGAGGAGAGAGAGAGTTAGAGACAGGTGTTACCTTGAAGGCAGATACCTTGTTATTTACCAGGGTTGCTGAAGATGTGAAGCAGTTGTTCTGCAGGCTGTGCTATAGTGTTACCCTGTCACTCAGCACATTAAATAGATGAGAGCCACCAAGTAGATTAATGTGTATTTTTTAAAAGGTTTCTTCCTAAGGTTTTGAAACTGCACGGGATTTCAGCCTAACACTAAGCACGTTGAACTAGAATGGTTTCCTGAACAGTCAGCTGCCTGGATCCAATAGGTTGTGGCCAATGGCTCCAAGGGGAAGATACAGGTCACGGCAATGTATCTCTCATCTCTCTCTATCCTCAGACACCATGTGGGGTCAAACAAACATGCTGGGGCTCCAGCATTGTATTCCCGGGGAAAGTACTTTGGGGAAACTCTCGCACAGGAGCTGCAGAGGGCTCTAAACAGCCAGCTCCATCATAGGCGCTAGCCTCCCCAGCATCGAGGACATTTTCAAAAAGCAATGCTTCAAGGAGGTGGCATTCATCATTAAGGACCCTCACTAGCCAGGATCTGTCCTTCTTTTCATTACTACCATCAATGTGGAGCACAGGAGCTGAAGACGCGCACTCAACATTTAGGAACAGGTTCTTCCCCTCTGCCATCAGATTTCTGAAAGATGCATGAGCCCGTGATCGCTACCTCACAATTTTGCTCTCTTGTTGCACTACTTATTTTTATATATATTCTTATTGTAATTTATAGTAGTTTTATGTATTGCACTGTACTGCTGCCGTAGAATAGCAAATTTCATGACATGTATGAGTGATAACAAACCTGATTCTGATTCAAGTCAAGCATGCAGCCCTAGGAAATTCATGAGTGCAATGTATTGTCGGGGATTGCACTGTTCAGAAATGCATCTCAGGGGATGGCTAAATTGCAGAATGCAGTTCTGACGGCTGCACCTCTCTTCAATGGATACATGCACAGGTGGTGTATGTTCCAATGAGGAATGCAGTGCCAAGGCACTGAATATACTTCCGGTAAATGAACTTTTAACAAGCAGATACATATACTGATGGAGAATGCTCCAATGTGAAATGTGCTACCAAAGAACGCCACAACAGATGCTGCCTGACCTGTAGACCGCCTCCTGCTCTACTCCAGTGCCATGGGTTCTGAACTGAAGAGGCCAATGTGGGAACCACCCACCCTTCCGCTGGTAAGATGAGAAGTGCCCAATGCAAGTAGTCATTGATGGGGTCTGATCCTTTCATATGACCTCTTAAATTCCTTCCCAAATTCTCTGCCTCCGTTTCGAGTGAGCATGGGCCAGAAACTCACAGAGTCAATGAGGTTGTACACATAGTAACTGTAGAGCAACTCTCTCCTTTTACTCTCATAGTCACTGCGAATTGTACTTACAGACCTTCTCAGGTTATGAACAACTGATTTATAGACACAACATGTATGGGTGGGTCCCATAATATTATGAATTTCAAAAGGATGACATGTATACATATACCGGCTCTGACAAAGAGGAGAACTAGTTTCCTCTCTCTACTCTTGGTCATTGTTCTTTATTATCAGTTTTATCTACTTTTGATGCTATTCATTACAATACTGTGAAGGTATGGTTACCATTTTATAGTGTTTGTGAACTTTAGTTCTGAATGCTGTTTGCTTGCTTTTATTGTTTGCACAACTTGTTTCTTTCCTCTCTCTGCACACTGGGTGTTTGAATGGTGAAAGCAACAGGCCAGGCAGTATCTCTAGGAAGAGGTACAGTTGACGTTTCGGGCTGAGACACTTCATCAGGACTAACGGAAGGAAGAGCAGTAAGAGATTTGAAAGTGGGAGGGGGAGGGGGAGATCCAGAATGATAGGAGAAGACAGGAGGGGGAGGGATGGAGCCAGGAGCTGGACAGGTGATTGGCAAAAGGGATATGAGAGGATCATGGGACAGGAGGCCCAGGGAGAAGGAAAAGGGGGAGGGGGGAAAACCCAGAGGATGGGCAAGGGGTATAGTCAGAGGGACAGAGGGAGAAAAAAGAGAGGGAGAGAAAGATTGTGTGTATATAAATAAATAACGGATGGGGTACGAGGGGGGAGGTGGGGCATTAGCGGAAGTTTGAAAAGTCAATGTTCATGCCATCAGGTTGGAGGCTACCCAGACGGAATATAAGGTGCTGTTCCTCCAACCTGAGTGTGGCTTCATCTTTACAGTAGAGGAGGCCGTGGATAGACATATCAGAATGGGAATGGACGTGGAATTAAAATGTGTGGCCACTGGGAGATCCTACTTTCTCTGACTGGGAGATCGTTTCGCTGAACACCTGCGCTCTGTCCGCCAGAGAAAGCAGGATCTCCCAGTGGCCACACATTTTAATTCCACGTCCCATTCCCATTCTGATATGTCTATCCACGGCCTCCTCTACTGTCAAGATGAAGCCACACTCAGGGTGGAGGAACAGCACCGTATATTCCATCTGGGTAACCTCCAACCTGCTGGCATGAACATTGACTTCTCAAACTTCCGTTAATGCCCCACCTCCCCCTCGTAACCCATCCATTATTTATTTATTTATATACACACATTCTTTTTCTCTCTCTCCTTTTTCTCTCTCTGTCCCTCTCACTATACCCCTTGCTCATCCTCTGGGTTTTCCCCCTCCTCCCCCTTTTCTTTCTCCTTAGGCCTCCTGTCCCATGATCCTCTCATATCCCTTTTGCCAATCAACTGTCCAGCTCTTGGCTCCATCCCTCCCCCTCCGGTCTTCTCCTATCATAGAAACATAGAAACATAGAAAATAGGTGCAGGAGTAGGCCATTCAGCCCTTCGAGCCTGCACCGTCATTCAGTAAAATCATGGCTCATCATCCAAGTCAGAACCCTGTACCTGCCTTCTCTCCATACTCCCGATCCCTTTAGCCACAAGGGCCATACCTAACTCCCTCTTAAATATAGCCAATGAACTGGCCTCAACTGTTTCCTGTGGCAGAGAATTCCACAGATTCACCACCCTCTGTGATCATTTTGGATCTCCCCCTCCCCCTCCCCCTCCCACTTTCAAATCTCTTACCAGCTCTTCTTTCAGTTAGTCTTGACAAAGGGTCTTGGCTCGAAACATCGACTGTACCTCTTCCTAGAGATGCTGCCTGGCCTGCTGTGTTCACCAGCAACTTTGATGTGTGTTGCTTGAATTTCCAGCATCTGCAGACTTCCTCGTGTTTGGGTGTTTGAGTGCTCTTCTTTTGTTTTTAATTGGTTCTGTTGGAGTTTCTTTGTTTCACAACTGCCTGTGAGGAGATAAATTTCAAGGTTGTATAAAATATGCATACTTTGATAATCAAGTGAACTTTGAGCTTTGACTTAATGGACAAAATTGACTTAAGGATGCCTGAAATGCACAGGACCATAAGAAGCTACAGAGGGTTGTAGGCTCAGCATTTCCATCACAGGTACAGAACTCCTCACCACTGAGGACACCTTCAAATGATGGAGCCTTAAGAAGGCGGCATTCATTGTTAAGGACCCTCACCATCTGGGACATGCCCTCTTCTCATTACTACCATCGGGAGAAGGTACAGGGGTCTGAAGGCCCACACTTAATACTTTAGGAACAGCTTCCTCCCTTCTGCCATCAAGTTTCTGGATGGTCCATAAACCCATGAACACTACCTTGTTATTCCTCTTTCACATTATTTATTTACTTATTACAACCTATAGCATTTTTTGTCTTGCACTGTACTGTTGCCATTTCACAACTCATGTCAGTGTCAAAATATATCTGATTCTAAAAACAGAACCTATTCATTGTCCAGGGATGGAATTGGAATTGGAATTGGAATTGGTCTACCATTGTCACATGTCCCAAAATACAGTGAAAAGCATGTCTTGCGTACAGGTAAGATCATTAGTGCATTGAGGTAGAACAAGGCAAAACAACTGTGTGGTATAAATTGTAACAGTTCAGTGCAGGTGAACAGCAAGATGGAGAGGAAATGTCAACAGTTTCAAATTTACAGTATGTGTGATGGGAAATTTGGCAAGATAGACAGAACCCATTAGCTCAGCGCTGACAAAGTGGAAGGACTCTGTCATCATAAGCCTGGTAATCCACAATATTGAGCTAGCCCACTTCCTTTCTTCCCACTCTTTTCACGATTAGCAACATTGAAAGTTCAAAGTGAATGTATTATCAAAGTATGCACGTCACCATACACTACCATGAGATTGATTTTCTTGCAGGCATTCACAGTGGATACAAAGAAACACAATAGAATCAATGAAGAACTACAGACAAAGGTGAGAAACAACCAGTGTGCAAAAGATGACAAACTGTGCACATACAAAATGAAAAACAAATAACAGTTATAATTAATAAGTAAGTAATGAATAATATTGAGAACATGCTGTGGAATCATTGTTGAGGTGAGTGAAGTTAACCACTCTAGATCAGGAGTCTGGTGGTTGAATGGTTCCTGAACCTGGTGAGACTTAAGACCCCTGTACCTCGTTCTCAATGTCAGCAGCCAGAAGAGGGCAGAGCCTGGGTAGTGGGGGATCCTTGGCAGACACTGCTTTCTTGTGGCATCACTTCACACCACTCCCCATGAGTGACAACAGTCCTGCTGGTTTTCAGGAATGTAACAGATCACAGTACAATGCTACGGCGGTGTAACGTTTAGCTCAACACTTTCCAGTGCAGGCAACCAGGGATCAATTCCTGGTGCTGCTTGGAAGGAGTTTGTGCATTCTCGCCATGACTGCATGGGTCTCCTCCGGGTGCTCCAGTTTCCTCCCACAGTCCAAAGATGTACCAGCTGGTAGGTTAATTGGTCATTGTAAATTGCCTCAGGATTAGGTTCGGGTTAAAGTGGGGGACCGCAGGGCAGAGTGGCTCGAAGAGCCAGTAGGTCCCATTCCACACTGTATCTCAATAAATAAATAAATGAACAACAGTACTGAAAGCATTGACAATGAATGTATGGATGAAGTGGCCTTGCACAGTTTGCTTTTGTAATTTTTTTATGAATAAAATTTATTTTGAAACAAAAGGAACATTCACACAGCATTGTGGATTGACAGCAGAGTTTCCAGCCAATGTCCACATGCTGCAAGGGAATAAAATGAAGACTGTGCAACAAAACACTGCAGATGCTGGAATCTGAAGCAAAAAACCGAGTTGATGTAGGTAGTCAGGGTCAGACAGCCTCACTGTAGGGAAATTCACCGTTGAAGTTTTAGGACACGAGACTGAAATTGAGGGAGAGGAGAGAGAGCCAGTGTAAAATGGTGAGAGGAAGGGATGGAACAAGAGTCGGCAGGTGATGGGGGGATCCAGGTGAAGAAAGGGATGAAGGAGGAGAGATGGGTGGGATTAGTTGCAGATGCTGGGAGGTGATAGATGGGGAAAACAAAGGGCTGCAGATAATGGAATCTGATAGGAAAGGAAAGGGAACATGAAACATGGAATCAAATAAGGGAGGTGGGGAGAGCAGACGGGAGCTGTGGAGGGGAAGGGAAGAAATGGGAGGAGTGTGTGAAGAGAGGAAAGAAACAGTGTGAGCAGGATCTGGTGAGAGTGGGGGATGTGGGCGTAACTGGGTAGATCAGAAGGAGTGAGAATGAGGCAGAGAGGGTGCAGGTTATCTGAAGCTGAGGAGTTCAGTCTTCATGCCGTATACTATCCATGCAGAATGTGAGGTGCCTTGCCCCTTGTTTGCATTCCGCCTCACCCTGAAAGAGGTGGTGGGTGAGGAGAGACTCAAAAACAAATAAAAGAACTCTCAATCCCACCCAGGAGCACTCACAATCAGCAAGAAACCCTCACATGTTCACGTGAATAGGCTTTCCTTTATATCATCACACCACTCAGCAGTTCAGTGGTTGAGCTAGAGTGCCGAAGAAAATTTGTCTGCATATTAAAAAGAAAGGCAACTTAGAAAGAAATCAGTGGATGAGAAAGAAACACTATGTGGAAATGCCTCATCGTAGATTCAGCTATAAAGCAAGTCTGTCTCAGATTTTGTGTGTCATTGGAAATTGGTCACATATTTACAGCTAATATTTCCTGGACTGAGAGATAACGTTCATTTTCCCGAACAAATGCAACCAGACAAGGGTGTAATTGTGCTTTTATGTAGCCGGCCTGTGTAAATTGACTAGGCTGGCTGGACTCTTTGATACACCTGGGGTCTGGCTTGTGAAGAAGGATCTTTGCCATGCGTTGCTCACTCTTCCAAAAGGCGGAAAGGGCATAGACAGAAAGTCCAGGATCAAGGCAGTTGTTTCCAATCTAAGGATAAACTTTGGGAAGGTACTTTTTATTCACAAACACTCTTACAGCTGAGATTAACACAGGGATGGCAGGAAAGAAATCTCATAATTTAAATTCACAATACTTCACAGATCATAAACAGAAGAGATACTGCAGTGGGTGAGCAACACACACACACAAAATGCTGGAGGAACGCAGCAAGTCAGGCAGCACCAGTGGAGGGGAATAAACAGTTGATGTTTCAAGCTGGCTGCTTATTCCCCTCCATAGATGTTGCCTGACTTGCTGAGTTCCTCCGCATTTTATGTGTGTTGCTCAATACTTCACAGATTCTGTGAAGTCAAAAGTTCAAAGCTCAAAGTAAATTTATTATCAAAGTTCATATATGTCACCATATACAATCCTGAGTTTCATTTTCTTGTGGGCATACTCAATAAATACATTATAGAATAATAACTGTAATATAATCAATGAAAGACCACATCAGCTTGGTTCAACCAGTGTGCAAAAGACAACTAACTGTGTAAATGTAAACAGAAAAAATAATAATAATAAATAAATAGGCAAAAAATATTGAGAACATGAGGTAAAGAGTCCTTGAAATTGCGGCCATAGGTTGTGGAATCATTTCAATGATGGGACAAGTGAAGTTATCCCCTTTTGTTCGCGAGCCCGATGGTTGGGGGGTGATAACTATTCCAGAACCTGGTGGTGTGAGCCCTGAGGCTGCTGTACCTTCTTCCTGATGGCAGCAGTGACAGTGGATGCTGCTTTCCTGCAACGATGCTTCCTGTAGATGTTTGCACAGTGGTGGGGAGGCCTTACCCATGATGGACTGGCCAAACCCATTACTTTTTGTCGGACTTTCCATTCAAAGGCAATAACATTTAGAATAATCAAAGTGTAGTTAAACTGTGCTTTTCTCAGATTCGATCTATATTAACATAAAACATAGAAAATAGAACAGAACCGAGCTGGAACCAGCCCTTTTGGCTCACAATGTTGATGCTAAATGTAACATTAAACTAAATTTCCTCTGCCTGCTCATAATCCATATGGCTCCAATCTCTGCACCTTATTGTGCCGATCTAAAAGCCTCCGAAAAGCCATTTATCTTCTATCGTTACCCTTGTCAGCACATTCCGGGCACCTACCAGTCTCTGTGTAAGAAACTTGCCCAGCACATTTCCTTTCTCACTCCCTTTAAATGCAGGTTCTCTGGGGTTTGATTTTCTACCACGAGAAGTTGTCGCTGACCCTCTGCCCTCTCTCTTGCTTCTCATAATGTTGTGAACTTCTCTCATGTCTCCCCTTAGCTTATACAAATGCCAGTGTTTGGTATTGGCCAATTTTGTTAACTTTTGTTAACAACCTGAACTAAATCCTGTGTGGATGATGCAGGCTGTTCTATTCCTGCAGATTCTGTCATAGAATGACATCACTTTGCTTTACCAAATTCACATCAAAAACCAGTCTGTACAGCGTGGAAACAGAGCCTTCAGCCCAACTCATTCATGCGGACCAATATTCCCATTAAACTTATCCTATTGTCACATGTTTTATCCATATCCCTCCAAATCAGGAGTTCCCAAGCTCTTATGTGCCGTGGACTGATAACATTAAGCAAAGGATTCGTGGACCTGCTGGAATCAATGTAAACAGTGACTCTCTAACCTGGTAATTTCTCCCCTGTCATCCTCCACTCTTTCCATTTCCCGTTCTGACTTCCCCCTTACCCCTTCTCTTCTCCTCACCTGCCTATCACCTCCCTCATAGGTGATAGAGAAGGTGTCCCTTTCTCCTTCCCTTTCTCCCATGGTCCACTCTCCTCTCCAATCATATTCCTTCATCTTCAGCCCTTTACCATTTCCACCTATTATTTTCCAGCTTCTTACTTCACCCCCACTTCTCCCAAACTCCTATCTTCCCCCTCAACTGGTTTCACTTATCATCTTCTAGGATGTACTCTTTCCCCTCCAGCCACCTTCTAATTCTATTCTGGCATCTTCCTCTTCCTTTCCAGTCCTGATTAAAGGTTTCAACTCAAAAATGTTGGTTCTTTATTCCTTGCCTCAGATGCTGCCTGACCTGCTGAGTTCCTTGAGCATTATGTGCGTGTTACTCTGGAGTCCCAGCACCTGCAGAATCACTTGCATTACCGTTGGAATCCTGGCCAGTGAACATTCAAAATGGTGAAGGGGGATCTGAGAGAGATGTGAGAGACTTAGTGCAAAAGAGGAATAGCCACGTGGTGTTCATGGATTCGTGGGTCATCCAGAAATCAGATGGCAGAGGGAAAGAATCTGTTTCTAAAACATAAAGAGTGTGGCTCTTCAGGCTGTTCTATCTCCTCCCCGATGGTAGTAATGAGAAGAGGGCATGTCCCAGATGGTGAAGGTCCTTAACGATGGATGCCGCCTTCTGAAGGCACCGTCTTTTAAATATGTCTTTGATGGTGGGGAGGCTTGTACCCACGATGGAGCTGAATGAGTCTACAATACCCTGTAGCCTCCTTCGAGCCTGCGCTTTGGAACCTCTTTCAATCCTGAGCACTGGAGCCTCCATGCCAAGCAGGGATGCAACCAGTCGGAATGCTCTCCACCATGCATCATTAGAAATTTTTAAGAGTCTTTGGTAACATACCAAATCTCTTCAAACTCCTGATGAAGTATATCTGCTGACATGCTTTCTTCATGACTGCATTGAAGTGTTGAACCCAGCAGAGATCCTTCAAGATGTCGATGACCAGAAACCTGAAGCTACTCATCCTTTCTACCATGGAACCCCTCAATGAGGACTGGTACATTTTCTCCCAATTCCCACTCCTGAAGTCCACAATTAATTCCTTGGTCTTGCTGATGTTGAGTGCAATGTTGTTGTTGTAACACAACTCAACTGATCCATCTCAATTCTTATCTGCCCTCCAGCGGCCAAGTCCAACATGTGCTTTGAAACTCCCAACAAATTTTATGTTGCATTTATGATGGGATTGTACAGTCTAGACCTGTCCCTAAACCTGTGCAGAAGTTAGGTTATAGGTAATTTGGTTTATAGTTTTCATGTACTGAAACACAGTGAAAACCTTTTGTTAATTGGTTAATTGTTCAATTATTGTCACATGCACTGAGATAGAGGGAAAAGCTTTTGGTTGCATGCGAGACCTTTTCATACATAACTACATGCAGGTAACACAAAGAGGAAAACAATAGCAGAGTGCAGAATATAGTTTTCAAAGTTCAAAATAAATTGATTATCAAAGTATGTATAGTATATGTCATCATATACTACCCTGAGATTCATTTTCTTGCAGGCGTTCACAGTAGAATAAAGAAACTCAACAGAATCAACGAAAATCTACACATGAAGACTGACCAACAATGTGCAAGAGCAGACAAATGGTGCAAATTTTAAAAAACAAATAATAATATTAATAACTGGTAATTAGTAATACTGAGAACATGTCCTTCAAAGTGAGTCCAAAGGTTGTGGAGTCAGTTCAGTCAATTGAGCAAGTTCTATTCTCATGGGCACCATTGACTTCATCATGAAGTATGTCCTCCCATTTCCGTTTTGATTTTGCTCTGGTTGTGTATTACACTGCACTTGGCAACAGAAGAAACATCTGTGATTTATTTCAAGAAATGTACAATGCAGGTATACATCCTAAAGTGATTGGATTAATCTCTCACCATAAAAATACAGCACGAGGTAGTTCTTACCTCTACTCATTCACAAAGATCGAATTTCTTAAAATGTGCAAAGAACCTACAATTAATGAGAATGGTCTACTCTAATTAATTGTAAAACATCTCAGCTGCTCAGGGCTACAGGATAATCATTCCTGTTTTTTAATTTGGTCACGAATTCTCTGCAATTGGTTAGGTGATGTTTCTTGCCGTCATGCTTTTCCATATCAAATCTATAAAATACCTGTTAATTTGCAATCACTGAATTTAGTTGTTGCTTAAGTACTGGCTGAGTAATAGGAGAATTGAGAATCATAAGTTAGAACATCATTATCTGTGATAATTCTTTCCAGAAGCAATCCAATTTGTTCCATGTCCTGACTTGTTACAAATGTTTCCCTTTCAACTAAATAGGCATCTGCCTACCTGGACTCCATTTTGTCACCCATAGTTCAATCCCTCCCCACCTACATCTGGGATACATCCCATGCCCTCCACCTCTTCAATAACTTCCAGTTCCCCAGTCCCAACCGCTTCATTTTCACTATGGATGTCCAATCCCTATACACCTCCATTCCCCATCAAGAAGGCCTCAAAGCCCTCCGCTACTTTCTGGATAACAGACCTCACCAGTTCCCCACCACCACTACCCTCCTCTGGTTGGTGGAACTGGTTCTCACACTCAATAACTTCTCTTTTGGCTCTTCCCACTTTCTTCAGACTAAAGGTGTAGCTATGGGAACTCTCATGGGCCCTAGTTATGCCTGCCTCTTCGTTGGTTATGTGGAACAGTCTGTGCTCCAAACCTATTCTGGTACTGCTCCCCAACTTTTCCTTTGGTACATTGACGACTACATTGGTGCTATTTCCTGAACCCATGCTGAGCTCGCCAATTTCATCGACTTTACTTCTAACTTCCACCCAGCCCTCAAATTCACTTGGTCTATCTCGGACACTTCTCTCCCCTTTCTTGATCTCTCGGTCTCCATCTCTGGAGACAGACTGTCCACTGACATCTGCTACAAGCCCACTGACTCTCATAACTACCTCCAATATACCTCTTCCCATCCCGCCACATGCAAAAATGCCATTCCCTATTCCCAGTTCCTCCGTCTCCGCCGTATCTGCTCCGAGGATGAGGTTTTCCATTCCAGGACATCTCAAATGTCCTCTTTCTTTAAGGATCGTGGTTTCCCTTCTACCGTCATCAATGATGCCCTCACTCACATCTCCTCCATTTCTCGCACTTCGGCCCTCACCCCATCCTCCCGCAACTACAATAGGGACAGAGTTCCCCTTGTCCTCACCTACCACCCCACCAGCCTCCGGATCCAGCACATTAGCCTCCGCAACTTCCGCCACCTTCAACAGGACCCCACCACTAAGCACATCTTTCCCTCTCCACCCCTCTCCGCAGGGATCAATCCCTCCGCGACTCCCTGATCCACACATCCCTCCCCACGGATCTCCCACCTGGCACTTATCCCTTTAAGTGCAAGTGCTACACCTGTCCCGACACCTCCTTTCTTGCCACAATTCAGGGCCCCAAACAGTCCTTCCAGGTGAGGCAACACTTCACTTGTGAGTCTGTTGGGGTCATCTATTGCATCCGGTGCTCCCGGTGCGGCCTCCTCTACATCGGTGAAACCCGACACGGATTGGGGGACCGCTTCGTCGAGCACCTCCACTCCGTCTGCCAAAACAGACAGGATCTCCCAGTAGCCGCCCACTTCAACTCTGCTTCCCACTCCCATTCAGGTATGTCCATACATGGCCTCCTCTACTGCCATGACGAGGCTAAACTCAGGTTGGAGGAGCAACACCTCATATACCATCTAGGTAGTCTCCAGCCCCTTGGTATGAACATAGAATTCTCCAACTTCTGGTAATTCCCTCCCCCTCCCTTCCTCTATCCCTCTGTCACTCTGCCCCCTCCCCCAGCTGCCTATCACCTCCCTCATGGTTCCGCCTCCTTCTACTACCCATTGTGTTTTCCCCTATTCCTTCTTCAACTTTCCTGCCCATCACCTCCCTGCCTCCCCTCCCCCACACCTCTATCTTTCCCCTTACTGGTTTTTCACCTGGAACCTACCAGCCTTCTCCTTCCCACCCTCCCCCCACCTTCTTTATAGGGCCTCTGCCCCTTCCCCCTACAGTCTGGACGAAGGGTTCCGGCCCGAAACGTCGACTGATCGTGTCCACGGATGCTGCCCGACCTGCTGAGTTCCTCCAGAGTGTTGTGAGTGTTGCTTTGATCCCAGCATCTGCAGATTATTCTGTGTTTACTTCATACAGTTACTACTGAGTCCGCTTCTCCCAGTTTTTCTTGCCGTGATTTCCAGATCATGAATCACAACAATCGTGTGAGCGTGAATAGAAGAACTTTGCCGGCAACTGAGTCCAGATGAAGGATCTTGACCCAAGATATTAAATGTCTATTTCTCTGAACTGATGCTGCCTGAGCCTGTGTTTCTCAAGTGCTTTACGTGCTGCTCCAGATTCCAGCGTCTGCACCGCACTTTCTCTGTAGCTGTTACACTTTATTCTACATTATTATTGTCTATTTTGTTCTATCTCAAATGCAATGTTTAATGATCTGATCTGTATGAACAAAGTTCAAATTAAAATTATTATCAAAGCATGTATATGCGGCCATATTTTATCTTGAGATTCATTTTCTTGTAGGCAATTACAGGGAAAAATACAACAGAAATAAAAGAACACACATTGTGCCTGACCCCACAGCCCTGGTTGATAAGATACAGAACCTCTGTACCTCCCTCTGCAACTGGATTCTTGACTTCCTAATCGGAAGACCACAATCTGTGCGAATTGGTATTAATAAATCCTCCTCGCTGACAATCAACACTAGCACACCTCCGGGATGTGTGCTTAGCCCACTGCTCTACTCCCTCTATACCCATGGCTGTGTGGCTAGGTAAAGCTCAAATGTCATCTATCAATTTGCTGATGAAAAGATCTCGTTTTTGTAAACCTCCTTTGAACCATCTCCAGTTTCAGCACACACTTTCTAAGATAAGGGGCCCAAAACTACTCACCATACCCCAAGTGAGGCCTTACCAGTGCTTTTTAAAGTCTCAGCATTACGTCCTTGCTTTTTCATTCTCTGCCTCTTGTAATGAATCCTAACATTGCATTTGCCTTCCTCACCCCAGACTCAATCTGCAAATTAACCTTGAGGGAATCCTGCACAAGGACTCTCAATTTCCTTTGCACCTCAGTTATTCTTTGTATTTTCTCTCCAAATGGAAAATAGTTAACCCTCTCATTTCTTCTACCAAAGTGCATGACCATACACTTCCCAACCCCGTATTCCATCTGCTAATTCTTTGCCTATTCTTATAATATCCTTCTGTAGCCTTTCTACTTCCTCAAAACTACCTGCCCCTCCACCTACTTTCATATCGCCTGCAGACTTTACAACAAAGCCATCAATTCCATACTCAAATCATTGATATATAATGTAACAAGAATTGGTTGCAACACGGACCAATGTGGAACACGACTAGTTACTGGCAGCCAGTCAGAAAGGGTTCCCTTTATTACCACTCTTTGCCTTCTGCCAGTCAGCCACTGCTTTCATGCTAGAATCTTTCCTGTAATACCATGGGCTTGTAGCTTGTTAAGCAGCATCATGTATGGCAGCTTGTCAAAGGCCTTCTGAAAATCCATATACACAACATCAACAATTCTCCTTTGTCTATCCTGCTTGCTATTTCTTCAAAGAATTCTAACATATTTGTCAGGCAAGATTTTCCCTTGAGGAAACCATGCTGACTTTGGCCTATTTTATGAAATGTCTCTAAGTACCCTAAGACCTCATCCTTAATAATTGACTCCAACATCTTCCCAACCACTGAGGTCAGACTAACTGGCCTATAGTTCCGTTTCTTCTGCCTCTCTCCCTTCTTGAAGAGTGGAGTGACATTTGCAATTTTCCAGTCTTCCAGAACCATGCCAGAATCTAGTGATTCTTGATAGATCA
Source organism: Mobula birostris (assembly GCF_030028105.1). Lineage (NCBI taxonomy): Eukaryota > Metazoa > Chordata > Chondrichthyes > Myliobatiformes > Myliobatidae > Mobula > Mobula birostris. The sequence continues at coordinate 21,732,408 of NC_092387.1, read as the reverse complement.
TTACTAATGCCTCCTCAATCTCTTCAGCCAGCTTTTTCAAAACTCTGGGGTGTGCACCTTCTGGTCCTAGTGACGTATCCACCTTTAGACCTTTCACTTTTGCAAGAACCTTCTCCCCAGCTATGGTAACTGCATACACTTCATGTCCCCTGACACCTGAAACTTCCACTATCCTGCTAGTGTCTTCCACAGTGAAGACTGATGTAAAATACTTATTCGGATCATTTGCTAATTCACTGTCCCCCATTACTACCTCTCCAGCATCGTCAGTGATGCTTACAACATCTTACCTGTCAATCTGCAACTGTGCTGCAAGTTCATCTACCTTATTCCGTATACTGTGCACATTTGGATACAACGTCGTCAGTCCTGCGTTCACCCTTTTCGATTTTGTCCGCTTTTTATGTTGCAAGTCATTCTGTTGACCACAATTTTACCCTATCAACAGCCTCTCCTCACTACACGTTGCCTCTGTTTGTAAACCAGTAACCTCATCTTAAGCGCTATTGTCTGGCTTTCCTATGATACTTCTTGCATTTCAATGCATTAGTCGCTCCATGCTCAACCTTTTAATTCCTGACTTTGTCTGAGGTCTTACCAACATCTGCCTCCACAACCTCTCCACAAACTGTTCCAGCACTCTGGTTCCCATCCCCCTGCAACTCTGGTTTAAACCTCACAGTGCAGCATTAACAAACCTTCCTGCCAGGATATTAGTCCCCTCCAGTTCAGGTGCAAACTGTCACTTCTGTACAGGTCCCACCTTCCCTGGAAGAGAGCCCAATGATCCAAAAATCTTATGCCCAGCACCCACCCCCCCCCCACCGCAACATCAACTCCTCAGTCAGTATTAACCTGTATAACCTTCCTAGCTCTGGCCTCACTAGCACACACTGGTAACAGTCCTGAGATCACAACCTTGGAGGTCCTGGCCTTTAACTTAGCACCTAACTCCCTGAACTGCCTATGCAGAACCTCATCACTCATCCTACCCATGTTATTGGTATCCACATGGACTACGGCTTCTGGTTGTTCACCCTCCCACTTAAGAAGGCTGTGAAATTGATCTGAGATATCCTGAACCTTGGCACTTGGGAGGCAACATACCATCCAGGAATCTCGTTCTCTCCCACGGAAACGCCGACCATCCCCCTAGCCAACAAATCCCCTATCACCGCAGTGTGCCTCTTCTCCCCTTTCCCTTCTGAGCCCCAGAGGCAGAATCAGTGCAAGGGACCAGATCTCTGTGACTTTCCTCTGTTAGGTCAATCCCCTCAACAGTATCCAGAGTGAGGGAGATGGCCACAAGGGTACTCTGCACTGGCTCCTTAATCCCTTTCACCTTCCTGACTGTCACTCAGTTTCCTGCGTCCTGCACCTTGGGTGTAACTGGCTCACTGTATGTCTTACCTATCATCCCTTCAGCCTCACAAATGAGCCAGAGTTCATCCAGTTCCAGCTCCAACTCCTTAACGCGGTTTGTTAGAAGCTGCAGCTGAATGCACTTCTCGCGGTCATAGTCGTCAGGGATGCTGGAGGTCTCCCTGCCTTCCCACATCCCACAAGAGGAGCACTTCACTCTCCTGCCTGGCATCTCTACTGTCCTAGCCGAGCAGATATAAAGAAAGTGAGTCCATAGGTTGTGGGACTATTTCAATGATGGGCAAGTGAAGTTATCCCCTTAGGTTCAAGAGCCTAATGATTGTGGGGTAATAACTGTTCTAGAACCTGGTGGCGTGAGTCCTGAGGCACCTGTACCTTCTTCCTGATGGCAGCAGTGAGAGCAGAGCATGGCCTGGGTGGTGGGGGTCCCTGATGATGGATGCCACTTTCTCGCAGCAACACCATGTAGATATGCTCAATGGGGAAGGGCTTTACCCGTGATGGACTGGGCTGCACCCACTACTTTTTGTAGGATGTTCCATTCAAGAGCATTGGTGTTTCCATACCAGGCTGCGATGAAGCCAGTCAATATACTCTCCAACAATCACCTGTAGAAGTTTGCCAAAATGTGTGTTGCTTTGAGTTTGTCAAAGTTTTAGATGTCACGCTGAATGTTTGCAAACTCCTAAGGAATTTCCTGAACTTGGTGGTGTGAGTCCTGAGGCTCCTGTACCTTCATCCTGACAGCAGTGATAATAATCCTAATTCTGATTCTATTACAATCATTGTACTCTTTTAAATACACTTCATTGTGCGTTCAGTTATTGCTTTTTCCTTGTCCTACCCAGCGCACTGATGTAATGAGATTATCTGTACAGATAGCACGAAAAACAACGTTTTGCGCTGTACCTCAGTGCATGACAATAAGAAATTAATTCACGAATTTATTCAGAAATTCTGAGGGTTCAGCATCTGGTTGACCAGGTGACGTTTGCCACATTACCTTTCCACTCATCAGGGCCCCTGTTTCTACATTCTCTTTAAACCTATCTAATTCACAGGAAATTTATTATAAATCTGTGTAAGATCTTAAAAATAATGAATTACAACTACGTTGGAGGTAGTACTAGGAATAACATCCAATAGTCCTGAAAATTAGCCTCCAAAACCCTGAGCATGCCAGATTATCAGAGCTTTACTTTAAATATACCCATTGTTCTCTGCCCGTAGTCAGAGTTGTTATTGTGACTACTGTTCTATGCATGGCTTCCCTCAGCCAGTTTATTGCGCAACTCTTTACCCATCTATTTATTGTGTCCAAGTTTCTCTAGATACCTGACCACAAAGCTTTGCATCATGGGAATCTAACAATATTGTTCTATTATTCTATTATTCATTAACTGCTTAAACAATACAGAATAAATATTTGGAAACTCAACTATTCTTTGGTTCCCACTGCTATTCATCATCCACTTCATCATACATTGAACCACAATCTTGTTCTTTTTTTGCTGTTTGTTTCCTGAAATTATTATTATATGTTCTTTCCCTGATCGCCAGATAATTTGGCTATTGTATTTTGGCTTAATCCTTGCTCCAACAACTGAGCACATTATCTGCTTGTGTATTTCAATGAAGCATTGCAAGGGGATGACTGCCAGAGAAGTTGACTTGTTAGGGGAAATATTATGGTAATACCCTGTCTATTTTTACAGATCATCAGTAAACATAATTTGAAGAGAAATCATTCTGGCCAACATGTATCCCTCAACCCACAAGATGGACAATATTCCATTTGATTTTCACATTAATTCTCCATTGCACTTCCAGCCGGATTATCTGTTTTTGGCCTCTAATATAGTTCTATTGAAGCTTGAAATAGGGAACAACACATCATCTTCTAATTTGGCATGTTCCTACTTCTGGACTCAACACTACAAAGCAGTTTCAGATAGTCAGCCATTCCAGTTTTGTTTCTCATATATCTTGCATTCAGATCTCCTTCCCAGGGCTGAAATGGCTAGCACGAGAGGGCGCAGTTTTAAGGTACTTGGAAGTAGGTACAGAGGAGATGTCAGGGGTAAGTTTTCTTACGCAGAGAGTGGTGAGTGCGTGGAATGGGCTGCCGGTGATGGCGGTGGAGGCGGATATGATAGAATCTTTTAAGAGACTCCTGGATAGGTACATGGAGCTTTGAAAAATAGAGGGCAATGGGTAACTGTAGGTAATTTCTAAAGTAAGTACATGTTCGGCACAGGTTTGTGGGTCGAAGGGCCTGTATTAAGCTGTATGTTTCTATGTTTCTATCGTCTTCTGAAATTTCTGATTTCAATCATCTTCTCCTTCTCATGCCTCTGCCTGACACATTTTTATCACTCTCCAGCGTATGCACCTTTCCATGTTTTCTGCCTCAACCCTAATTCATAGATCCAGTTTCATCTTCTACATCCCTCTCTCTTTCTCTGCTATGTAAAACATTTCATTTCTAATTTCCCAGTTCTGATGAAAATCACCATCCTGAAATGTTAATTCTTTTCTCCTTGCCCCAAAAGTTGATTGACCTGCTGAATATTTCGAGCATTCTTTGGTTTTTAATTCAGCTTTTCAGCAGGTGTGGCACTTTGGAAGCATGAGAGGCTGCAGATTCTACAACCTGGAGCAACAAAATGCTGGAGAATCTCAACAGGTCAGGCAGTATCTGTGGAAGAAAATGGACAGTCAATATCTTGGGAGTGGCATGGTACTGTAGCAGTTAGTACTGTAATACTATTATAGCACCAGTGAACTGGGTTCGAATCCCACCACTGCCTTTAAGGAGATTGTACGTTCTCCTCATTATGACGTGTGCTTCCTCCATGTGCTGCAGCTTCCTCCACACTCCAAAGATGTATGGGTTATTAGAATAATTGGGCACATGGGCGTAATTGTGTGACACAGGCTCACTGGGCCAGAAGGGCCTGTTCCTGCGCTATAGTTTTCAGTACTAAACAAAATATTTGGAGTTGAGACCCATCATCTAGAACAGGGGTCCCCAACCGTTTTTGCTCCGTGGACCAGTTTAATATTGACAGTATTCTTGCGGACTGGCCAACCGGTGTGGGTGGGGGGGGGGGGGGGCGTTGTTCAAGTAGGGTTAAACTCACCTCAACAAGTCTTTTACAGTTAGGGTTGCCTACTTTCTCACTCCCAAATAAGGGACAAAAGTAGCAGTCAAATCCCGGGACACTTTACCCTGGGAAAAGACTACCATGACCATGAAGCCTTGCACGGGCACCCGTGTGCGCATGTGTAACATGTGCATGCGTGTACGTGCCGATTTTTTCCACAAATCGGTTTTGACTTAATCTTCCTGACTACACTGTACATACATTATTTCTACTTTATATAGGCTGTGTATTTATCATATCATTCCTGATTTTCCTATATGTCAGTGTTATTTTAGGTTTTATGTGTTATTTGTAATGATTTGGTAGGTTATTTTTTGGGTCTTTGAATGCTCAAAAATGTTTCCCATATAAATTAATGGTAATTGCTTCTTCGCTTTACGCCATTTCGGCACGAAAGGTTTCATAAGAACGCTGTACCTTAGCGGGAGAAATACAGGACAAGGGCGGTCCCGTATGGGACAAACCAATTTAGCCCAATATACGGGATGTTCTGGCAAATACGAGACAGTTGGCAACCCTATGTTCAAATTCAACAGTGAGTGACAGGGAATGAGGAAAAGTGCAGCTGACTCATATCGTTTCCTCGCGGCCCAGTAGCACATGCTTTGCGGTCTGGTACCGGTCCACGGCCCAGTGGTTGGGGACTGCTGATCTAGAGGGTCCAGATGAAGGGTCTCACCCCAAAACGTCAATTGTCCATACTGTCCATTTCCTTCCATAAACACTGCCTGACCCCACTGGTTTCTTACACTATTTTATTTATTAGCAGGTACAGTACGTCACTCCTCATATACTACTGAACAGCTGACATCCATATTTTCCATACAAAGCAAAATAACCACAATTCAAAAACTACAATTAAATAACTAGCACTGAGGGAATGTCCTGAAAATTTCTTCCCAGGACATTACAGAGATTTGGATGGCTCAGGGGCAGGAATGGTTACTTAGAGTGCCAGGCTATAGATGTTTCAGAAAGGACAGGCAGGGAGGCAAAAGAGGTGGGGGCATGGCACTGCTGATCAGAGATAGTGTCACGGCTGCAGAAAAGGAGGAAGTCATAGTGGGATTGTCTACTGAGTCTCTGTGGGTGGAAGTTAGAAACAGGAAGGGGTCAATAACTCTACTGGGTGATTTTTATAGACCAACCAATAGTAACAGGGACATCGAGGAGCAGATAGGCAGACAGATTCTGGTAAAGTGTAATAATAACAGGGTTGTCCTGGTGGGAGATTTTAATTTCCCGAATATTGATTAGCATCTCCCTAGAGCAAGGGGTTCAGATGGGGTGGAGTTTGTTAGGTGTGTTCAGGAAGGTTTCCTGACACAATATGTAGATAAGCCTACAGGAGGAGAGGCCATACTTGATCTGGTATTGGGAAATGAACCTGGTCAGGTGTCAGATCTCTCAGTGGGAGAACATTTTGGAGATAGTGATCACAATTCTATCTCCTTTACCGTAGCATTGGAGAGGGATAGGAACAGACCAGTTAGGAAAGCATTTAATTGGAGTAAGGGGAACTATGAGGCTATCAGGCAGGAACTTGGAAACATAAATTTGGAAGAGATGTTCTCAGGGAAATGTACGGCAGAAATGTGGTAAATGTTCAGGGGATAATTGCGTGGTGCTCTGCATAGGTACGTTCTAATGAGACAGGGAAAGGATGGCAGAGTGCAGGAACCGTAGTGTACAAAGGCTGTTAAAAATCTACTCAAGAAGAAAAAATAAGCTTAAGAAGGATTCAAAAATATAAGTGAAGATAGAGATCTAGAAGATTATAAGGCTGGGAGGAAGGAGCTTAAGAATGAAATTAGGAGAGCCAGAAGAGACCATAAGAAGGCCTTGGTGAGCAGAATTAAGGAAAACCCCAAAGCATTCTTCAAGTATGTGAAGAGCAAGAGGATAAGATGTGAGAGTATAGGACCAATCGAGTGTGACAGTGGAAAAGTGCGTATGGAACCAGAAGAGACAGCAGAGGTACTTAATGAATACTTTGCTTCAGTATTCACTACAGAAAAGGATCTTGGCGATTGTAGGGATGACCTACAGAGGACTGAAAAGCTCGAGCATATAAACATTAAGAAAGAGGGTGAGCTGGAGTTTTTGAAAAGCATCAAGTTAGATAAGTCACTGGGACCAGACGAGATATACCCCAGACTACTGTGGGAGGTGAGGGAGGACATTGCTGAGCCTCTGGCGATGATCATTGCATCATCAATGGGGATAGGAGAGGTTCTGGAGGATTGGAGAGTTGTAGATGTTGTTCCCTTATTCAAGAAAGGGAGTAGAGATAGCCCAGTAAATTATAAACCAGTGAGTCTTACTTCAGTGGTTGGTAAGTTGATGGAAAAGATCCTGAGAGGCAGGATTTATGAACATTTGGAGAGGCATAATATGATTAAGAATAGTCAGTATCACTTTGTCAAAGGCAGGTTGAGCCTTTCGAGCCTGATTGAATTTTTTGAGGATGTGACTTATCACGTTGATGAAGGTAGAGCAGTAGATGTAGTGTATATGGATTTCAGCAAGGCATTTGGTAAGGTACCCCATGCAAGGCTTATTGAGAAAGTAAGGAGGCATGGGATCAAAGGGGACATTGTTTTGTGGATCCAGAATTGGCTTACCCACAGAAGGCAAAGAGTGATTGTAGATGGGTCATATTCTGCATGGAGGTTGGTGACCAGTGGTGTGTCTCAGGGATCTGTTCTGGGACCCCTTCTCTTTGTGATTTTTATGAATGACCTGGATGAGGAAGTGGAGGGATGGGTTAGTAAATTTGCTGATGACACAAAGGTTGGGGGTGTTGTGGATAGTGTGGAGAGCTGACAGAAGTTACAGTGGGACATCGATAGGATGCAAACAGGGCTGAGCAGTGGCAGATGGAGTTCAACCCATATAACTGTGAGGTGGTTTATTTTGGTAGATCAAACACGATGGCAGAATACAGTATTCATGGTAAGACTTGGCAGTGTGGAGGATCAGAGGGAGCTTGGTGTCTGATTCCACAGAACACTCAAAGATGCTGCACAGGTTGACTCTGGGGTTAAGAAGGCATACGGTGCATTGGCCTTCATTAACCATGGGATTGAGTTTAAGAGGGGAGTTTATGAGAATAGGTTGAGTGAACTTGATCTTTTCTCCTTGGAGCTGCAGAGGATGAGAGGTGACCTGATAGAGGTGTATAAGATGATGAGAGGCATTGATCATGTGGCTAGTCAGAGGCTTTTTCCCAGGGCTGAAATGGCTAACACGAGAGGACACAGTTTTAAGGTGCTTCGAAGTCGATACTGAGATGTCAGGGGTAAGTTTTTTTACACAGAGAGTGGTGAGTGCATGGAATGGGCTACCGGCAACAGTGGTGGAGGTTGATATGATAGGGTCTTTTAAGAGACTCCTGGATAGGTACATGGAGCTTAGAAAAATAGAGGGCTATGGGTAAGCTTAGGTAATTTCTAAGTAAGTACATGTTTGGCATAGCATTGTGGACTGGAGGGCCCGAATTGTGCTGTAGGTTTTCTATGTTTCTATGTTTCTAAATGCAAAAGGTGCTATATGAATGCAATATTTTCCAAGTATTTTTTATTTTATTTTATTTTATTTTATTAAATGACCAAGTATTGGCCATTTTTCTCAGCGGTTGATCAGGACAGGACTGCGCAAGCGCGTGCAAGTCCGTGCGGGAGTACTTAAAAGAGAGTAGTTTGACGGAGCGGGCGATGGAGTAGAGGGAGACAGAGTAGGAAGGCTTTGGCTTGAGAGGCTTCAGCGAGCAGAGGCTGAGGACGAGCTTCACTCCAAGTGAGGACTCCTCAGGAGTCTCCAGCGAGGAGGCTGAGAGAGGAGACTATGCCACAGTTGGAGAGGGTGAGGAGTGGTGAAGAGATGGCCGCTAGGCTGATTCAGTGTGCTGCGTGCATGATGTGGGAGGTCAGGGACACTGATAGTGCCTCTGGCTCCTACACCTGTGGAAAATGTGTCCAGTTTCAGCTTCTGAAGGACCGTGTTGCAGCACTGGAGAGGAAACTGGATGACCTCAGGTTCATCCGGGAGAACGAGAGTTTTCAGGACAGGACCCACAGCGAGGTCGTTACACCGAGGATACCGGAATAGAGAAGGGGGAGGGGGCGACGATGAGCAAAGAAAGGATGCTTGAAGTACAGGAGACCCCGGGGGACGTGCCTCTCGTAAACAGGTTCTCCCCCTTGGAAGCTGACGGGACAGAAGATGATGCCAGCCTGAGAGGCGGTCAGGTCTGTGAGTCAACAATTGGCGCTGAAGCAAAGCCGAGGAGACAGACGTCAGGCAGAGCTGTGGTAGTAGGGGACTCCACAGTGAGAGGTACAGAAAGGGGTTTCTGTGGCAACAGGCGAGATTTAAGGGTGGTGTGTTGCCTCCCTGGATCCAGGATCCAGGACGTCACAGACCAATTGCAGGGAATCCTCAAGAATGAAGGTGAACATCCGGAAGTGGTGGTGCATGTCGGCACAAATGACGTGGGGAAGAAGAGGAAAGACATTCTACAGGGTGAATTCAGAGAACTCGGAAGGAGGCTGAAAAGCAGGACTTCCAGGGTGGTTATTTCCGGGTTGCTTCTAGTTCCCCGTGCTGGAGAGGGCAGGAACAGGGAGATAATGGATCTGAATGTGTGGCTGAGGAACTGATGCAGGAAACAAGGATTTACATTCTTGGACCACTGGGGTATGTTTTGGGGTAAGGATGAATTGTACAAAAGGGACGGGTTGCACCTTAATAGGCGGGGGACCAGCAGGCAGGTTTGCCACTGCAACACGGGTGCGTTTAAACTAAGTAGTGGGGGGAGGGGACGAACTGGAAATATAAGGATGGAGTTAAAGGGAAAGTGAGAATAAGAAAAGTTAAGAAAGACAACAGAATCAACGGAGCAGAAAGCTCAAGAAGGGATTTAACAGTATGGCCAAGTGAAATAGGAATTGATATGGGAGGTGAGGGGAGTAATGAATTGGAAGTATTATATATGAATGCACGGAGTATAAGAAATAAAGTGGACGAGCTTGAGGCACAGTTAGAAATTGGTAAGTATGATGTTGTGGGAATAACAGAGACATGGCTTCAAGTGGACAGGGCCTGGGAAATGAATACGTCCTATCGAAAGGACAGACTGATGGGCAGAGAGGGTGGGGTGGCTCTGTTGGTGAGGAATGATATTCAGTCCCTTGCGAGGGGGGACATAGAATCAGGAGACGTAGAGTCAGTATGGATAGAACTGAGAAATTCTAAGGGTAGAAAGACCCTAATGGGAGTTATCTACAGGCTCCCAAACAGTAGTCTGGATGTAGGGTGTAAGTTGAATCAAGAGTTAAAATTGGCATGTCGCAAAGGTAATGCTACAGTTGTTATGGGGGATTTCAACATGCAGGTAGACTGGAGGAATCAGGTTGGTGCTGGACCCCAAGAAAGGGAGTTTGTGGAGTCCCTCCGAGATGGATTCTTAGAACAGCTTGTACTGGAGCCTACCAGAGAGAACACAATTCTAGATTTAGTGTTGTGAACCAGAATTGATCAGGGACCTCAAGGTAAAGGAGCCAATAGGAGGTAGTGACCATAATATGATAAGTTTTAATCTACAATTTGAGAGGGAGAAGGAAACTCGGAAGTGTCAGTATTACAGTTAAACAAAAGGGAACTATGGTGCTATGAGGGAGGAGCTGGCCAAAGTTCAATGGAACAATACCCTAGCAGGGATGACAGTGGAACAGCAATGGCAAGTGTTTCTGGGAATAATGCAGAAGGTGCAGGATCAGTTCGTTCCAAAGAGGAAGAAAGATCCTTAGGGCAGTAAGGGGAGGCCGTGGCTGACAAGGGAAGTAATGGACAGTATAAAAATAAAAGAGAAGAAGTATAACATAGCAAAGACGAGTGGGAAACCGGAGGATTGGGAAACTTTTAAAGAGCAACAGAAGGTAACTAAAAAGGCAATACGGGGAAAAAAAGTGAGGTACGAAGGTAAACTAGCCAAGAATGTAAAGGAGGATAGTAAAAGCTTCTTTAGGTATGTGAAAAGGAAAAAAATAGTTAAGACCAAAATTGGGCCCTTGAAGACAGAAACAGGTGAATTTATTATGGGGACCAAGGAAATGGCAGACGAGTTGAACAGGTACTTTGGACCTGTCCTCACTAGGGAAGACACAAACAATCTCCCAAATATAATAGTCGCCAAAGGACCTAGGGTAATGGATGAACTGAAGGAAATTTATATTAGGCAGGAAATGGTGTTGGATAGACTGTTGGGTCTGAAGGCTGATAAGTCCCCGGGACCTGATGGTCTGCATCCCAGGGTACTAAAGGAGGTGGCTTTAGAAATCGTGTACGCATTGGTAATCATTTTCCAATGTTCTATAGATTCAGGATCAGTTCCTGTGGATTGGAGGGTGGCTAATGTTGTCCCCCTCTTCAAGAAGGGAGGAAGAGAGAAAACAGGGAATTATAGACCGACTAGCCTGCTGTCTGTGGTGGGAAAGATGCTGGAGTCAATTATAAAAGATGAAATTACAACACATCTGGATAGCAGTAACAGGATCGGTCCGAGTCAGCATGGATTTACAAAGGGGAAATCGTGCTTGACTAATCTTCTGGAATTTTTTGAGGATGTAACTATGAAAATGGACAAGGGAGAGCCAGTGGATGTAGTGTACCTGGACTTTCAGAAAGCCTTTGATGAAGTCCCACATAGGAGATTAGTGGGCAAAATTAGGGCACATGGTATTGGGGGCAGAGTACTGACGTGGATTGAAAATTGGCTGGCTGACAGAAAACAAAGAGTAGCGATTAATGGGTCTCTTTCGGAATGGCAGGCGGTGACCAGTGGGGTACCGCAGGGTTCAGTGCTGGGACCGCAGCTGTTTACAATATTTATTAATGATTTAGATGAGGGAATTAAAAGTAACATTAGCAAATTTGCCGATGACACAAAGCTGGGTGGCAGTGTGAAATGTGAGGAGGATGTTATGAGAATGCAGGTTGACTTGGACAAGCTGGGTGAGTGGGCAGATGCATGGCAGATGCAGTTTAATGTGGATAAATGTGAGGTTATCCACTTTGGTGGTAAGAACAGGAAGGCAGATTATTATCTAAATGGAGTCAAGTTAGGAAAAGGGGAAGTACAACGAGATCTAGGTGTTCTTGTTTATCAGTCACTGAAAGCAAGCATGCAAGTACAGCAGGCAGTGAAGAAAGCTAATGGTATGCTGGCCTTCATAACAAGGGGAATTGAGTATAAGAGCAAAGAGGTCCTTCTGCAGCTGTACAGGGCCCTGGTGAGACCACACCTGGAGTACTGTGTGCAGTTTTGGTCTCCAAATTTGAGGAAGGACATTCTTGCTATTGAGGGAGTGCAGCGTAGGTTCACAAGGTTAATTCCCGGGATGGCGGGACTGTCATGTCGAAAGATTGGAGCGACTAGACTTGTATACTCTGGAATTTAGAAGGCTGAGAGGGGATCTTATTGAAACATATAAGATTATTAAAGGATTGGACACGCTGGAAGCAGGAAGCATGTTTCTGCTGATGGGTGAGTCCAGAACCTAGGCCACAGTTTAAGAATAAGGGGTAGGCCATTTAGAACGGAGTTGAGGAAAAACTTTTTCACCCAGAGAGTGGTGGATGTATGGAATGCTCTGCCCCAGAAGGCTGTGGAGGCCAAGTCTCTGGATGCTTTCAAGAAAGAGGTAGATAGAGCTCTTAAAGATAGCGGAATCAAAGGTTATGGGGATAAGGCAGGAACTGAATACTGATTGTGGATGATCAGCCATTATCACAGTGAATGGCGGTGCTGGCTCGAAGGGCTGAATGGCCTACTCCTGCACCTATTGTCTATTGTCTATTGTCTATTTTCAAAGAACGTATTCTATTCTTTATCACTAGAATTTCTTTGCTCTTTGCCCTACAGTAGTTACACATGGATGCATTAATAATAATCTGGTTGAGCATCTACATTAATAATCTAGGTGGTGGCATAGTTCAGATTTTGTTCTTTCTTATAACAGTTGCTCTTAGTTTATGCTTAATTCATTTTTCTTTGCGGAAATTCCTTATATGTTGCTCCGTACCTGTGAATCTGCTGGAAGTTTTTAATTGCACCTGTGCTTACATGGACTTATGCACATGACAATAAACTTGACTTTGACTTTAGGTACAAAAAATAAGAAACGTGATTCACTCATTAGGGAAGGAAATCTGTTGGTGTCAGGCTCTATTTAGGATAGGCAATAATTTTTTGAATCTTGTGCACAAATAGAAGCATCATAGCATTTGCTTCTATATTGAGTCTACCTTGGACCAGAAGTGGTGTCCCAGTTGTTCCACAGTTAGTGCTCTCTTTCAGATTGATACAGTATTATCTCAAAGAAAAGCATGTAAAAGCATGAAAATAGCAAGAGTAGGTCCCTTGAAACCTCAAGACTACTCTGCTAGTCAATATAATCATAACTGATCTACCCCAGGTCTCTGTTTCTTCTGTGCCAGATCCCCATATTCATTATTTCCCTGACTATTCTAAATATTATTTATCTCTACTATTAAAAGAAGAATATTCTTCATTATTTCAACATCATTTAAGCAACCTCTCTTGTCATTTTCTATTCATGATTAAATGCTTAAGTTACTTTAATTGTCGTAAAATATTTGCAGAGTTGCTGAAGGGGATGTGAAAATTCAAGTCTAATTTTCCTTCTTCACTATATTTCCCCATCACCCATTAATGGGAATATATGTACACATGGAAGATCTGTACTTAATGACAGTAGGAATTAGGAGCAGGAGTAGCCACTCAGCTCCTCGAGCCTGTTCTGCTATTTAAGAAGATCATTGCATGATAGCTATGCAGCGCAGAAACAGGTCCATGGACCCCACTCATCTATGTTAACCAAGATGCCATCTAGCTAATCTCATTTGTCAGCATTTGACCTATGTCCCTCTAAATCTTTCCTCTCTATTCACCCATTCAATTGTTCATCATTCCGTTTTCCTTTAATTAGGAGTTATTATTTGGATAATGGAATTGATGGTTTTGTTGCAAAGTTTGCAGATGGTATGAAGATAGGTGGAGGGGCAGGCAGTTTTGAGGAAGTAGGGAGGCTACAGAAAGACAGACAGATTAAGGACAATGGGCAAAGCAGTGGCAGATGGAATACAGTGTTGGGAAGTGTATGGGTTTGCACTTTTGCAGAAGAAATGAAAGGATTGACTATTTTCTAAGTGGAGAGAAAAGGCCTTGGTAGAATGGATGTGGAGAGGATGTTTCCTATGGTGGGAGAGTCTAAGACCAGAGGACACAGCCTCAAAATAGAGGGACATCCTTTTTGAATGGATCTGAGGAGGAACTTCTTTAGCCAGAGAGCGGTGAATCTGTGGAATTCTGTGCCACAGGCAGCTGTGAAGGCCAAGTTTTTATGCATATTTAAGGCATAATGTGTTCTTGATTGGTCAGGGCATGAACGGATATGGGGAGAAGGCAGGAGACTGGGGCTGAGGAAAATTGGATCATAAGAACATAAGAACATAAGAAATAGGAACAGGAGTAGACCAGCTGGTCATTCAGCCAGCTCCACCAATTTATAAGATCATGGCTGACCTGACCATGACCTCATCTACACCGACCTGCCTTTTCCCCATAACCCTTAGTTCCCTTACTATGCAAAAATCTATCCAACCTTGTCTTAAATATATCAACCATAATGAAAAGGCGGAGCAGACTCAATGGGCCAAATGGCTAATCCTGCTCCTCTGTCTTATGGCCTTATGGTCTAATTGATTTCTCTTCTCCTATCTCCCATCAACTAGAAGACACAAATGCCTGTATATATATATATATATATATATAGTGGCATGCAAAAGTTTGAGCACCCCGGTAAAATTTGCTAAACGAGTAAAAGATGAACTGATTTCCAAAAAGCATAAAGTTAAAGATGACACATTTCTTTAATATTTTAAGCAAAAAAACTATTATTTCCATCTTTTACAGTTTCAAAATACCAAAAAAGGAAAAGGGCCCGAAGCAAAAGTTTGGGCACCCTGCATGGCAGTACTTAGTAACACTCCCTTTGGCAAGTATCACAGCTTGTAAACACTTTTTGCATCCAGCTAAGAGTCTTTCAATTCTTGTTTGGGGGATTTATTGCGGCCAAAAAGTTCTAATCAAAAGGTTTAAAGGAACATCTAAACAAGCCTGATGCATTTTGGAAACAAGTCCTGTGGACTGATGAAGTTAAAATAGAACATTTTGGCCACAATAAGCAAAGGTATGTTTGGAGAAAAAAAGGTGCAGGATTTCAGGAGAAGAACCCCTCTCCAACTGTTAAGCACGGGGGTGAATCAATCATGCTTTGGGCTTGAGTTGCAGCCAGTGGCACGGGGAACATTTACTGGTAGAGGGAAGAATGAATTCAATTAAATACCAGCAAATTCTGGAAGCAACCATCACACCGCCTGTAAAAAAGCTGAAGATGAAAAGAGGATAGCTTCTACAACAGGATAACAATCCTAAACACACCTCAAAATCCACAATGGTCAAGAGGTGCAAGCCGAAAGTTTTGCCATGGCCCTCGCAGTCCCCTGACCACCATCGGGAATCTGTGGATAGACCTCAAAAGAGCAGTGCGTGCAAGACGGCCCAAGGATCTCAGAGAACTAGAAGCCTTTTGCAAGGAAGAATGGGCAAAAATCCCCCAAACAAGAATTGAAAGAAAACACAAAATAAATGCAGATGCTGTGATCAAAGCAACACTTTCAGTACGCTGGATGAACTCAGCAGGTTAGGCAGCATCAGTTAGAAACGATGAGTCGACGTTTCGGGCCGGAACCCTTTGTCAAAACTGAAGAATGAAAGATGGGGAAGGATTTGAAGAATGCGTGTAGCTTCAGTTGAAAGACCAGTAATTTGAAAGACAAAGGAGTGGGGGAGGGGAAGCATTGACGACATAGCCCTGAAAATGAAAACAATGGGTGGTAGAAGAAGGAGGCGGAACCATGAGGGAGCTGGGGGAGGGGGTAGAGTGAAATAGGGACAGAGGAAGGGAGGGGGAGGGAATTACCGTAAATTGGAGAATTCTATGTTCATACCAAGGGACTGGAGACTATCTAGACGGTATATGAGATGTTGATCCTCCAACCTGAGTTTAGCCTCATCATGGCAGTAGAGGAGGCCATGTATAGACATATCTGAATGGAAATGGGAAGCAGAGTTGAAGTGGGTGACTACTGGGAGATCCTGTCTGTTGTGGCGGACGGAGCGGAGGTGCTCGACGAAGCGGTCCCCCAATCTGCGTCGGGTTTCACCAATGTAGAGGAGGCCGCACCAGGAGCACCGGATGCAATGGATGACCCCAACAGACTCACAAGTGAAGCGTTGTCTCACCTGGAAGGACTGTTTGGGGCCCTGAATGGTTGCAAGAGAGGAGGTGTAGGGACAGGTGTAGCACTTACACTTACAGGGATAGGTGCCGGGTGGGAGATCAGTGGGGATGGACGTGCAGATAAGGGAGTCGTGGAGGGACCGATCCCTGCGGAAAGCGGAGAGGGGTGGAGAGGGAAAGATGTGCTTAATGGTGGGCTCCTGTTGAAGGTGGCGGAAGTTGTGGAGGATAATGTGCTGGATCTGGAGGCTGGTGGGGTGGTAGGTGAGGACAAGGGGAACTCTGTCCCTGTTGTAGTTGCGGGAGGATGGGGTGAGGGCCGAAGTGCGGGAAATGGAGGAGATGCGGGTGATGGCATCATTGATGACGGTAGAAGGGAAACCACGATCCATAAAGAAAGAGGACATTTGAGATGTCCTAGAACGGAAAGCCTCATCCTGGGAGCAGATGCTGCGGAGACGGAGGAACTGGGAATAGGGAATGGCATTTTTGCATGTGGCGGGGTGGGAAGAGGTATAGTGGAGGTAGTTATGAGAGTCAGTGGGCTTGTAGAAGATGTCAGTGGACAGTCTGTCTCCAGGAATGGAGACCGAGACCTCGAGAAAGGGGAGAGAAGTGTCCGAGATAGAGGAAGTGAATTTGAGGGCTGGGTAGAAGTTTGAAGTAAAGTTGATGAAATTGACGAGCTCAGCATGGGTGCAGGAAGCAGCACCAATGTAGTCGTCAATGTACTGATGGAAAAGTTGGGGAGCAGTACCAGAATAGGTTTGGAGCACAGACTGTTCCACATAACCAACGAAGAGGCAGGCGTAGCTGGGTCCCATGCGAGTTCCCACAGCTACACCCTTAGTCTGAAGAAAGTGGGAAGATCCAAAAGAGAAAATATTAAGTGTGAAAACCAGTTCCGCCAACCGGAGGAGGATAGTGGTGGTGGGGAACTGGTGAGGTCTATTATCCAGGAAGTAGCGGAGGGCTTTGAGGCCTTCTTGATGGGGAATGGAGGTGTATAAGGATTGGACATCCATAGTAAAAATGTAGCGGTTGGGACCGGGGAATTGGAAGTTATTGAAGAGGTGGAGGGCATGGGATGTATCCCGGATGTAGATGGGGAGGGACTGAACTATGGGTGACAAAATGGAGTCCAGGTAGGCAGATGCAAGTTCGGTGGGACAGGAGCAGGCAGAAACTATGGGTCTACCGGGACAGTCAGGCTTATGATCTTGGGGAGGAGGTAAAACCGAGCGTTACGGGGTGTGGGAATAATGAGTTTAGCGGCTGAGGATGGAAGGTCTCCGGAGTTGATAAGGGCAGTGATGGTGCGGGAGACATTGAAAGAATTGAAAGACTTAGCTGTATACAAAAGAGCGTTTACAAGCTGTGATACTTGCCAAGGGGGGTGTTACTAAGTACTGCCATGCAGGGTGCCCAAACTTTTGCTTTGGGCCCTTTTCCTTTTTTATTTTGAAACTGTAAAAGATGGAAATAAAAAAGTTTTCTTGCTTAAAATATTAAAGAAATGTGTCATCTTTAACTTTATGCCTTTTGGAAATCAAGTCATCTTTTAATCACTTAGCAATTCACAGTAACAGAAATTTTGACCAGGGCTGCCCAAATGTTTGCATGCTGCTGTATATATATTTTACGTATTGTAATGTAACTGCTGCCGCAAAAAAAAACAAGCTTCAAGATATATGTGAGTGATGATAAATCTAATTCTCTCTATTGTGGACTGAGAGTGGGAAGGGGGCAGGGAGAGGGGAATCATGCTTGGGAAAAGGGGAAGGGAGAGGACAGGAAGTAGGAAGCTCCAGGGAGACATTCTGTGATGATTAATAAACCAACTGTTTGGAATCAAATGACCTTGCTTGGTGTCCCAGGGCTAGATGTGTCTACAACCGCGTCAGGGGGTGCCCCGGCACTTGTTCTCTGCCACTTGCCCCACACCCCTCCCGTGGTGCGCCACCCTCACCACTTCCAACATCCTTTGCTCTCTCCAGATTTACAAACTCGCTCTCTGCTTCACGTTGACAAATACAGTACTGTGCAAAAATCTTGGGCACCCTAGCTATATACAGTGCCTATAAAAATATATACATCCCTCTTAGAAATTTACACGGTTTATTGTTTCACAACATTGAATCACGGTGAATTTAGTTTGGCCTTTTTGAGATTGATCAACAGAATGAAGATTCTTTTTTGTCAAGGTGAAAACAGACCTCTACAAAGTGATAGAAACATAGAAACATAGAAAATAGGTGCAGGAGTAGGCCATTCGGCCCTTCGAGCCTGCACCACCATTTATTATGATCATGGCTGATCATCCAACTCAGAACCCCGCCCCAGCCTTCCCTCCATACCCCCTGTCCCCCGTAGCCACAAGGGCCATATCTAACTCCCTCTTAAATATAGCCAATGAACTGGCCTCAACTGTTTCCTGTGGCAGAGAATTCTACAGATTCACCACTCTCTGTGTGAAGAAGTTTTTCCTAATCTCGGTCCTAAAAGGCTTCCCCTCTATCCTCAAACTGTGACCCCTCGTTCTGGACTTCCCCAACATCGAGAACAATCTTCCTGCATCTAGCCTGTCCAATCCCTTTAGGATCTTATACGTTTCAAATCTAAATTAATTACAAATAGCAAACACAAAGTAATTTATTGCATGAGTATTCACCTCCCCCCCTTTAATATAACACACATAAATCATGGCGCAGCCAATGTGAAGTCACATAATTAGTTAAATGGAAATCTGTTTTTGAAGACTTCTGTATGCTCAAGGAGTTTCAATTGATTGTAGTAAAATTACACTTGATCTGGAAGGTCCAACTTGTATCCTGACAAAAACTACACCATGAAGACAAAAGAACACTCCAAGCAACTATACAAAAAGGTTATTGAAAAGTACAAGTCAGGAGATGAATACAAGAATATTTCCAAGTCACTGAATATCCCTTAGAGTACAGTTAAGTCAGTCATCAAGAAATGGAAAGAATATGGCATAGCTGTACAGCTGCCTAGAGCAGGCAGTCCTCAAAAACTGAGTGACTGTGCAAGAAGGGGACTAGTGGGGGAGGCCACCAAGAAATGTATGACAACTCTGGAGGAGTTACAAGCTTCAGAGGCTGAGATGGGAGAGACTGTGCATACAAACACTGTTGCCTGGGTGCTTTACTAGCCACAGCTTTATGGGAGAATGGCAGAGAGAAAGCCACTGTTGAAAAAAGACTCACACGAAATCTCAGCTAGTGTTTCCCAGAAGGCATGTGGGAGACATTGAAGCCAGCTGGAAGAAGCTTTTATGGTCTGATGAAGCTAAAATTGAACTTTTTGTCCATCAGACTAAACACTATGTTAAGCATAAACCAAACACCACACATCATCAAAAACACA
This sequence comes from Mobula birostris, assembly GCF_030028105.1. NCBI lineage: Eukaryota > Metazoa > Chordata > Chondrichthyes > Myliobatiformes > Myliobatidae > Mobula > Mobula birostris. The sequence continues at coordinate 21,713,084 of NC_092387.1, read as the reverse complement.
CCATCCCTACCATGACGCATGGTGGTGGCTGCATCATGCTGTAGGGATGCTTCACTGCAGCAGGCCCTGGAAGGCTTGTGAAGGTAGAGGGTAAAATTAATGCAGCAAAACAAAGGGAAATTCTGGAGGAAAACGTGATGCAGTCTGCAAAAGAACTGTGACGTGAGAAAAGATTTGTTTTCCAGCAAGACAATGATCCTAAGCATAAAGCCAAAGCTACACAGGAATGGCTTAAGAACAACAAAGTTCATGTACTGGAGTGGCCAGTCAGAGCCCAGACCTCAATCCAATTGAGAATTTGTGGCTGGACTTGAAAAGGGCTGTTCACTCATGATCCCCATGCAATCTGACAGAGCTTGAGCAGTTTTGTAAAGAAGAATGGGGAAAAATTGTTGTGTCCAGATATGCAAAGCTGATAGAGACCTATCCACACACTCTCAAGGCTGTAATTGCTGCCAAAGTTGCATCTACTAAATACCGACTTGAAGGAGGTGAACACTTATTTTGTGTTTATATTTGTAACTCATTTAGATCACTTTGTAGAGATTTGTTTTTACTTTGACACAAAAGAGTATTTTCTGTTGATCAGTGTCAAAAAAGCTAAAATAAAACCCATTGTGATTAGATGTTGTAAAACAATAAAACATGAAAGCTTCCAAGGGGGGTGAGTATCTTTTATAGGCATTGTATATGTGCCTAAGAATTATACACAGTAATATATATGATAAAATGTTCTCTATACCTCACAATCTACCTCATTATTATTTTGCACTTTGTTTGCCTGCTCTGCATTCTCTCTGTAGCTTTTACACATATTCTTTATTGTAGCTTGTTCTACCACAATGCGCTGTGTAATGACTTGATCAGTATGAACAGTATGCAATACATGTTTTTCACTGTATCTTAACATAAGTGACAATAATAAGAAACTGGCGCAGGATTTGGCCATGTGGCCTGTCGAGTCTGCCCTTCCACTCAATTAGATCATGGCTATTCAGGCCATGGACTCTTCTCACTTCCCTGCCCTTTCACCATAACCCTTAATTACCCTATTATACAAAAATCTGTCTAACTGTGTTTCAAATATATTTAATGACGTAGCTTCGATTTCTTCCCTGGGCAGAGGACTCTACAGATACACTCACAAAACGCTGGAGGAAATCAGCAGGTCAGGCAACACCTATGAAAAGGAATAAATAGTCAACGTATCTGACCTGATGAATGGTGCTGATGAAAGTTCTTGGCCCAAAATGCCGACACTTTTTGTTCTATTCCACAGATGCTGGCTGATTTGCTGAGCTCCTCCAGCATTTTGTGTGTGTTTCTCTCTGGATTTCCAGCATTTGGGGAATCCCTTGTGTCCACAGATTCTCTACTCTCTGGGAAAAGCCAATACCGATATAAACCAATGCCAGTTATTGTACTCTGCCTCAACCACTTCCTCTGGCAGCTTGTTCCCTGTTCAGACCACCATCACAGTTAATCTGATTGTAACCTCAACTCTGCATTCTCAGCTCTCAGACTTTCACCACTTCTCAAGAATATATTTAACTCTGCCTTAATCATTTGTGGAAGAGCATTTTGTGGAATAAAATTCCAAAGTCCCACAATCTTGTGAGAGAATTTATATCAGCTGGATCACAGGAAATCTCAACATCAAAGTTTAGGAATACGAGCAGAACTTTAAAGGTCCAGCAATATTAAATGAGAAAAATGTCCAAGATTTTCCGCATTCTGTAATGACTGTAAGCCTGAAATTAATAAATATTTAAATAAACAGTCTTGCATAATAGATTCAGTATCACTACATTTTAAATAAAGGGAACTCTGAGATATTAAATTAATCAAAATGCTCATAATAACGATTTGATGAACTTTGAAATGAAAAATTATTTCATTAATAAGAAATGCTTTGCTGAATTATACCTCACAATCTGATAATGCATTTCCCATGTAAAGGGATTCATAAAATCATGTTCTAAATCAGCCTAGGAAATAACATACTGCTTTTTACTGCCTGCCATTTCTTTGTTTCTTTGCTCTTGAGGGCAATGGCTCTGGTAGTAGTGAGCCACAGAGAAACTGTATAAAGAATAATAACCATTAATGTAAGCAAGAATCAAACTACTTCCAAACTAACACTCAGTCTTGAAACTACAAAGACATCTGTGCAAAGAGCCAAATGTGAATAGACACAGAGGAAACCATTAAAGAGAAACAGACAGGAGCTGTACTAGACATTTCACTGTTGTGTACAATTTTGGCACCCTATTATTAAAAAAAAGACATCACTATGCTGGAAAGAGTGCAAAGAAGATTTGCAAGGACGTTACTAGGACTTGAGGGCTTGAGTTACAGGGAGAGGTCGGGCGAGCTAGGATCTTATTCCTTGGAGTGTGAGAAACTGAGGGGTGACACTACAGAAATATATAAAATCTTGAGGGACATTTCAAACATGGTCATAGTCGTATATTCTGTAAAGAAATACCTGGAGTAGAAGGATCTCCAGCCTTCACTACACATAGGATACAAAGGATGTTTCCGGTGTGATGATTGTTTCCCAGATTCTTTTAGAATATATTTGAATTGGGACCTACTTTGTTTCAAGAAACGTGTTTAACTACTGAGAGTTGGTCTTGTAATTTAATATGTGCCACCAATTGTAATTGTACAATTTTATGGAACCATTTAACCATGCCCAAAGTATTGAGGGAAACTACACATCAACTATTGGAATTAGTTTCAATCACCTGTTGCTACCTTTCTTCCCATAACATTCTCTCTTCTACCTCCTCACATCAAGCAGAAGATGCAAAAGCCTCAAAGCACGTACTACCATGCCCAAGGACAGCCTCTATCCCATTATTGTAAGACTATTAAATGGTTCCCGAGAACTCTTGACCTCACAATCTTCCTCATTATGACCTCACACCTTATTGTCAGCCTGCACTGTACTCCCTTTATAGCTGCAACCACCCTGTTATTGTTTTCCCTTCTACTATACCAATGCAATGTTTTAATGAAATCATCTGTACAGATGGCATACAAAAGCTTTTCACTGTACGTCGGTACATGTGACAATAAAAAAACAATCTACCAATTTAATTTACTTATTTATCTGAAAGATGCAAATTCTTGACGTATTTTGAGTTTGGGGATATTCTACCATGAGATTAGATTCCCCCAGCGGGTTTACTTGAGCTGAATGAAGACCTTTTACACCTATATTCTCGATCACTAATACCATCCACATTATTACATAGAAGCACATCCCAAGGTTCTTTAAGATAGTCTAAGTTCAGTTCCACATAAGACCATAAGACACAGGAGCAGAATTATGCCATCTGGACCATCGGGTCTGCTCCACCATTCAATCATGGCTGACCTTTTTTTTCCTCCTCCTCAACTCCAGTTCCTGGCCTTCTCCCTGTAACCTTTGATGCCATGTCCAATCAAGAACCTATCACTCTCCGCCTTAAATACACCCAACGACCTGACCTCCACAGCTGCATGTGGCAACAAATTCCACAAATTCACCAGTCTTTGGCTAAAGAAAAATTCTCCGCATCTTTGTTTTGAAAGGGGGCCCCTCTGTCCTGAGGCTGTGCCTTCTTGTCCTAAACCCTCCCACCATGTGAAGCATTCTTTCCAAATCTTTCGAATGTTGAAAGGCCTAGACAGAGTAGGTTTCAATGAGATCACCCTCATCCTTCTGAATTCCAGCGAGTACAGACCCAGAGCCATCAAACATTCCTCGTATGATAACCCTTTCATTCCTGGAATCATGCTTGTGAACCTCATACCTGTTAGAGGAGTGACCGAAAGAACCACTCAACCCAGGTTAAATATGATCTGTGATTATTAGTTTCGTGGAGAATTTGATCAAAATGGATTTGGGCTGAGATAATGTACCTTTGATTGAATGGAGTTATATATAAATCAAAACACACAATATACATTGTTGGTCTAAACTTGACTAACGAGAGAATCCTGAAAGGAAGATGAATGGCTGTAGAGAGGGAATTTCACAGCATGGAATCTACAAACTATTCTGAAGAATCAAAGAATCATACAATTGCTACAACACAAAGGACCATTCAATTATTAAACTCATGTTTTAGCATTTTGTAAAAGCAATCCAGATAATTCTATTCTTTGGCTCTTTTTCCGTCACCCTAAAATTTCTTCATGCACATACCCAATTTATTTTAGAAGCCCTCACAGAGCTCACTTCCACTGTTCCTTCATTATGGAACAATTTTACTCTCTGCACGAAGTAGGTTTGCCTCATATCACTTTTGCTTCTTTTATCAATAACCTTTAGAGTATATTCTCTGGTTCTTGATGCAGTCCCCATCCTTCTCACTTTATCTCTGGAAAGTCTCACTGTACTTGCCCATCTGCAATGACTTTCAATACGATTCTCAATTTCCTTTCAGCTGGCCTCGGTGCTCTATGGGTGAAGTTTGTATGCTCTCGGTTGTGGGAGGAAACGATAACTAGTTATTCGACCAGAAGTTGGTCGATTGCGCACAGAATCGATTGGGCCTCCTACGTGTGGAAGGCACTCTCCTATGGGCATGGGGTTTTACAGGCACACGTTTTCTGTTAGAGCATATTCTGGAGACAGGGTATATAGCAAATATTAATTTCACCAGTGTAATGTTGCATCAGGTTCATGGATCTGGCAGGTGAGACAGAAAACATTAACTGCAACTAAGTATGTTAATCATTTACTTACGAACAGCAAAAATTCAACCACACATTCATATTCCCCAAGTTACAGAAACTACAAAGTTGAATATTCAACAAACATACTTAGGTAAAAGCATGTGCAGAACATACCTTCCCAATTGCTATGTGCACCGTTTGCCTTAAAACAAAGGAACTGAGAAAGAACCTCTCACACACATTCTCTATATACCCAGGATATTTGAAAGAGCACACCAGGCAGCTAACCAATGGGAAAAGCAGCTACAGTTGCTAAATTAACCAATCACAATGGAAGTGATCTTCAACAAACAGAATAAGCCACAGCCCCACAGGACACTTCACCTCTCGAAAGCTGTGAACGTGATGATCCAACCCTCATGCTAGTATGACTCTCACAAACTCCCTCTGTTACATATAAGACACAAGAGTACAATACTTCGTCGGCAGGTAATCTAAGGCCATCAAAATCAGTTTCCAGGACACTATCGCTGTACCATGCTGAGAAAGGCTAACATTCAAAACCTTCCTTCCTTTGTAATAACACTCTTACCAATCAGCGTGGGCAAGGTGCTCATCCAGGGCATCAGGGTGGCATGCATACAGCACCAAACATCAACTGCAGCACCCTACAGGAACCATAGGTAGGCCTAAGAACTGCATATCCAGTAAGCGTCCAACAAATGCCATGCTTCACAACACCATTTGGCATAGACACATCTGTCCCAGGATACTGTCCCTGCCCACACTTGCATCATCCCCCTTGCAACTTGTACTTGTACTCAGCAACACCCTGCCAGGTGAAGAAATTACTTTAGGAGTCAGAACTTTACAATTGTACAAATAGTACAGACTATAGGGAAATACCAGCTCTTAAGAACATACTCCACCAGGACTATTAAGGCTCAAGTCCCTTAAAGTTGCTACCATGCTCTGGGTTGAGGTTGGGTGGAATAGACTAGCCCCTCCTAGCTACCCCAAAACAGAATGCTAAAACCCAAGAAGCCAGGTAATTTCCCCCCATAGTCTTTTCCTTGTCAAATGGATCAATGTCAGTGGCATCCCTTCCATGATGTATTAAAGGGTTCTCATACAAATTCAGCAATTCAGCGTTGCCCTGGTGTGCAAATTCAAATGCCATCCCCAGGAATGTATCACAGCATCTCCCACCACAAATCAGCATCCACCACTTTGCCATTTTGCAATGCAGGGAGATGCAAATACACTTGCTCCAGATTAGTCACTGGGTATTTAGAAAACACATAACAACCATCCCATTGAAATTGCACCCCAAATGCTTATGTCCCTCTGAAATGTGGGCATCTCATATCTGGAATAAAGTTGCCCAAATTTCTACCCCATCAACTTAACTTTCATATGGCCAGTATGAAATGAGATATCCCTAAAACCAATTGCATGGGGAAACAAGTAACGAAGTAACAGAAACATGTAACAGATTTTTTAAAAAAGGAAACAAATTAACTGACTTAAAAACACAAAACAAAGTAACAGATTAGTACAGAAAACACTCATCTTTTAAGTTAATTTCTCACACAGAAATAGCACACTTATTAGAGAACAAGTAAGAAGGAAAAAGCAGCTGGGCGGGGCCCAAAACTTTCACAGTCTTTTAAAGGCAAAGCCCACACACATAAACACACACACACACACACACACACACACACACACACACACACACACACACACAAATGAACTGATGCATATGGTCACATCTCACATATTTCTCTGTATTCAAATCATTCACGCTGTATTAACAGGGAAGAGGGGTACGGGTCAAATGACCTCCTTCCTACAACAATGAGCCACGAATGTGCTAATCACCATCCCCCCTCCAATTCCCACCACTGGTGAAGGTCAGGCACAGCCATTTGTAATGCCACTGACGCAGGATATAGAGAATCGTGAATGGAATGCGAGGAATCCGATAGAGGACAAAAGGAACTCTTATATGAAGAGGGCTTGAAGAATGACCCTTCCCCCTCAACAATCTCCCTCTCTTGTTTCCCCAGACAGTACTTCCTCCGCATTTCATAGAGGGCGGGGATATGAACCCCATTTACCTGCTTCTCTGGGACTGCATTTTTAAACAGGTCTTTACGGGACACACAGGGTCCCCCACTCCCCTTCTGCGTATCTAACTTCCATACGTGGCAACACATACCCTCTTCTACAAACTCTAAACCTTGTAATAATTTAATTGCTGTCTTAATAGGATGATCAACAACTATTGCTATTAAAGACAGCACTACCCGTTTTATTGGAAAAGCCACTGCCATAACTACATGTCCAATCATTCCAGAAGTTAATTCAATATCCTTTGGCTGGATACCACTATCATGGTATAATTCTGGCCCAGAACTTTAGCATCCTCTTATACTGTGCTCCATTCCACTTGGGGAAGAGGGGTACGGGTCAAATGACCCACTTTAAATTCCATTCCATACTTAAGTTTAACTGCTGCTGCATGGTGATGCTCTGGGGAAGCAAGCAGCATTCTCAGGGCATTATTGATCATGTGTTGGGATGGTAGGCTTGCTGAAGCACCCATCTTTCTGCGAGATATGATCAATCCGGTATCCTCCCTGCCCCCCCCCCCCCGCCATCCCATATCCTCAATAAACACATGGCCAAAGACTCCTCAGCCTTTTGTTTGTGCCTATCCGCGAAACTTGTTCATTCCTTAGTGGAGAAGTCTGTGATCTCTGTTGTGTCAAAGAGGGGCATTACACCATCTCCCACACATTCCTGAGCCTCCTCCACCTCCTCCTCCCCCTCCTGAGAGGAAGCAGCCCCCACAGCGGGTATGGGAATGTGTGATCACTAGCCTGGCCTGTACGGTTTCGGACACGCAAGGGAGAGGGCGATCATTTTGAGGATTAAACCGAGGGGTCCCAACTACCCTCTCTTCCTCATTTTCATCATCCAGCCAGTCATCCCCAGCCCCCAGGCCAACAGTAGGATTATCCCTCCGCCACAACATGGCTTGAATTTTAACAGAGTTTGGCTGCCGACCAGCTCAGCATCTAAGTGCTGTAGCTTCATTAACTGGCAGGCTATCTCTATGTTCTTACCTTCCAACTTTTCAGCCGTACTCTGAGCCATGATTCTCTCGAATAGTACAGCGCTGACTGAGATTTTCCAATTCATTCTTAACTCTCGCTATTGTTCTATACTGATCTCTTTCAAATCACTGCGAATAGCCAAAAAGTATCCCACCGGCTATCTTTCCTCCTGGGAAAACCCAGCAATTTAAATCTGGAAACAATGTGATGTCCCATTTCAACTTTGGTGACATCTAGCTGCTCTGACCAATCTACCAGCATTCCATAGCCCATCAGTAGGTTCGCAAAACTTCCAGCGCCTGCACTATTATCTGTCCAACCTGGGTCTCTGCATCTCTCATACGGGGGGAGGGGGGGGCCTCCACTCTTTTAAATAATCTTTTAAAGAAACCCATTTCTGGTCAAAAAGCCATTGTCTGCTTGCAGCGCCAAAGTGTAATGTTGAATCAGGTTCGTGGGTCTGACAATTGAGACAGAGAACACTGACTGTGAATAAGTATATTAATCATATATTTACAAACGGCAAAAATTTGGCTAAACATTCATGTTCCCCAAGTTTCAGGAACTACAAAGTTGAATATTGAATAAACATACTTAGTTAAACGCATGCGCAGAGCATACCTTCCCAATGGTTATGTGCACCACTTGCCTTAAACAAAGGGACTGAGAAAGAACCTCCCACACATGTTTTCTATATACCCAGGATTTTTGAAACTGTACACCAGGCAGCTAACCAATGGGAAAAGTAACTGCAGTTTCTAAACTAACCAATCACTATGGAAGCGACTTTTGACAAACTGAGTAAGACAACCCCCCCTTCCCCCACATTAGGACAGACAATCTTCAGGTTTGAATGTGTATGGCAGAAAGAATTTAAAACGCAGCTCAGAACAATGGGTTTCCTGGAAGCAACAGGTCGGAGTCAATCACAAAGAAACACTCCACTTACACCTCAGGTGCCTGCATATGCATGAATACGGCTTGGAGTCAGTGGGAAGTAACATTCATTTTGGGTGTCTAGACTGTGGGAGTGAAGAAGGGGGTGCTTGTAAACTACATGTAATTCAAATGAAGCATTGTAGATACATTGTGACTATTGAATTGTCCTGCTGTTACCTTTGATGTTTAGCATATGAAAATGTCAGGTAATATTGGGTTGGGCATGGCTTTTTTTTAAATGAACTAGAAAATGATGTCTGTATACTCATTTTGCTAGAATAAGGCCTTCTATATCCACCATCTTCAGTGTATCTCCAGTGGCATTGTCCACGCTACAACATGTTCGTCTCAGTGGGCCTGGTTCATAGCTCTCACTCTGCAAATTGCCTAGCATGTACAGTAGCTAACACGACTCGGTAAAGATATTTAATCCCACTGCTCTGTAGTCTTGCACCACACATATGCATCAAAAACAATGGAAAGGGGAATAGATGGGCGTGTGTGGAGAATACGAGGAGAGAATAATTAGCAAGTTTACAGGGTATAAGGAGGGAGGGAAATGAGACTGATGGGTTTGCTTTACCAGAGCTATCATGTACTGGATAGGCTGATAGGCATCTTCCCCCCATTGCAAGTTATTCAATAACCTTTTTTCTCAAAGATATTTCTCTTCTCTCTGACCTATGAGAAATGAAAGGCAGAGACAGGGTGCAGCCAATCTCTTTTTTACCAGAGAAAGTGAAACAAAAATTAGAGGGCATAGGTTTAAAATGAGAAGAGGGCAATTTAAAGAGGACCTGGAGGGGGATCTTTTCCACACAGACAGTGTTGAGCATATGAAATGAGTTACCAGAAGAAGTGATAGAGGGAGATACATTACAACATTTAAGGGACGTTTAGGCAGGTACAAGGATAGGAAACTTTGAGAAGTATATGAACTAAGTGCAGGCAAATGGGACTAGCTCAGGTAGACAATTGGGTTGGTAGGAATGAATTGGGTTGATGGGTCTATTTCCATACTATATACCTCTATGAATGTGTTGCACTTTGGTTAGGTTGTGTGCAGTTCTGCTTGCCGCATTACAGTAAGGAAATGGAGACTTTGGAGAAAGTTCAGAAGAGACTTGGATTAGAGAGAATTAGATATCAGTGGAGGTTGCACAGACTTTGATTGTTTTCTCTGAGGGGGCATCACCCTGATAGAAGTTAATGAAATTATCAGAGACATAGATAGTCAGAGTCCTCTGCCCCCAAGTGAAGATTTCATATACTGGAGGACTTAGATTGTATGGTGAGAAGGGAGAAGTTTAAGGGAAATTTGCAAGGCACATTTTTACACAAAGAGTGGTAGGTACCTGGAATATGCTGTCAGACCAGGTAGCATAGAAGCCTGAAGCCCCACACCACTACCTTCAAGAACATCTGCTTCCCTTCAACCATTCAGTTCTTGAACCAACCTGCACAACCTCAGTATAGCAACACTGTAACCACTTTTGACAACTTTATACTAAAATATACTTTGTGTTTTTTGTTCTGAATCTGTTCTTTCTTGTGTATAATTGTATATAATTCATGTTTTTCTTGTGAGCACTGCCCATTTGTTGCTATGTATCTGTTATACGCTACTGCAAGTAGAGTTTTCATTGCACCTGTGCTTATACAGTATGTACTTGTACAGTTGGCAATCTCAACTCTGCCTTCACTTTGACTTTGACCGGCATTTATTGCCTACCCCCAGTACTCCTGAAAATGTAGCATTGAGCTGTTGTCTTGAACCCATACTCCTGGTAGTGGAAGAAGATGTAGATGCTCTACAGAAGAGGCCAGTGGAGGTCTAGAATTTGGATACATCTAAGATAAAGAATTAGTGATCAAATTGCATCCTGAATTTCTTACTCTCTCTGCCTCTGTCCCTCCTTTCATTCATTCATTCATCATGTGCCCTGTCATATGACATGGGCCATCAAGGTCTTTTCCTTGATTGCTCCCATGGCTTTATGTGACCCTGATCAAGGGGCTAAGCAGGTGCTATACCTTGCCCAATGGTAATAGAGGGAAGGAGCGCCTTACACCTCCTTTGGCAGAGGTATCTCCACTCCGTCACTCACCAGCTTTAATGCACTTGTTAAAACCTGCCTCTTCACCTGTGCTAATATGAGTGGTCAAATTTGCTGTCTAGCACCATGGGTTTCTCTGGATGTGTTGTTATCTTGGTCATACTCAATGACTACTTTACACTCATGTACTGAGGAATGACAATGAACAGTCTTGAATCTTGAAGGCTTACCACAGAGCACAGACAAGGTTGTTAAGAAGTCATATGGTGTGTTGGCCTTCATTAGTCAGGGGATTGAGATCAAGAGCCATGAGACAATGCTGCAGCTCTAAAACTCTGGTGAGATCATATTGTGTGCATTTCTGGTCACCTCAACATGGGAAGGATGTAGAAGCTTTAGAGAGGGTGCAGAGGAGATTTACCAGGATGCTGCCTAGACAAGAAAGCATATCTTATGAGGACAGATTGAACGAGCTAGGGTGTTTCTCTTTGGAGCAAAGGAGAATGAGAGGGGATTTGATAGAAGTGTACAAAATTACAAGAGGCATAGATAGAACGGATAGTCAGAGACTTTTTCCCAAGGTGGAAATGACTAATACCAGGGGATATCATTTGGAGGTGATTGGAGGAAAGTATGGCGGGGGGAGGGGAATGTCGGAGGTAAGTTTTGTACACAGAGACTAGTGGGTACATGCAATGGATTGCCAGGGTTGGTGGTAGAGTCAGATACATTAGGGCCATTTCAGAAACTCTTAGATCAGCACATGGATGATACAAAAGTGAAGGACTATGTAGGAGGTCCGGGTTGGATTAATCTTAGAGCAGGTTGAAAGGTCGGGACAATATCATGGGCTGAAGGGCCTGTAGTGTGCTGTAACGTTCTGTGTTCTATGTAACCTAGTTTTAGTTTCTCTTACGCAGTTCACATCTCTTTTTCTCAGTACTGAGTTAGGAATGCAACCGATTCACTGTTAAGTGATTAATATCTGCGACACACGTTACCAAGCCATTCTGTACGTCAATGGTTCCTTACACAGATGCCCGAGCACTAATTTTCAGTCAGCTGACAGAGTAAAGGTTAAGTAGGAAATGAAGCTTGTTTCCCTTTGGGCAATTGTGACAATTACTCAATTTCACATATACTTTTAATTCAGTGATGTAGCTGTTTCACCGGTGAATTTAAAGTAATAATGGGTGATGGATTGAGTTGGTGAAGTGTAAATTACATACACGAGCCTGCATGGGAGCAGTAGAGCTGAGGGCCCAGCAGAAAAATAGAAGTGTGGCATTTTCTTCTACCTTGGGTAATCAACATCCTTTTTGATATGGACCAGATCAATAGAGATTAAAAGTTTGAAGATTAACTTTATTTGTCACATGTACATTGAAACGTGCAGTGAAGTGCATCATTGCATCAATGACCAACACAGTCCGAGGATGTGATGAGGGTAACACCTGTGTCGCCATGGTTACAGCGGCAGCATAACGTATCCACAACTTACTGACCCACACGTGTTTGGATTGTGGGAGGAAACCCACGCAGTCACGGGGGCGGAAGTATGAACTCCTTATAGATAACAGTGGGAACTGAGTCCTGATCGCTGACACCATAAAGTGTTGTCCTAACTGCTACGTTACCATGCCACCTCACTGCAATACTGGAAATGAAGGTGCAGGAGCCAGAGTAAGAATGTTGGAGGGTGGGGGAGGGGAAAGGGAGGAGTCCATGATGCAGATAATAGATGAGACCAGGTGAGGGGGAAGGTGGGTGAGTCGGGAGGATGGTGTCGTAAAAGGCTGGGAAGTGATAGGTGGAAGAGGTAAAGGTCTTAAGTAGAAGGAATCTATTAGGATTGAACCATAGAAGAAAGGGAGGGAGAAGGGGAACCAAAGAGAGGTGATGAACATCTGAAGAGAAGAGATGAGACGAGAGGATAACCAGAATGGGGAATGAAAAAAAGAGGAGGAGGGAGGAGAGAGAAATGAACAGAAATTAGAGAAATCGAGGTTCATGCCATCAGGTTGAAGGCTGCTTGGACGGAATATGAGGTGTTGCTCCTCCTACCTGAATGTGGTCTCATCATGGTAGTAAAGGAGGCCATGGACAGACATGTCAGAATGGGAATGGGAAGTCAAAGTGAAATGTGTAGTCACTGGGAGGTCCTGCCTTTTGCAGGATCTCGACAAAGCAGTACCCTAAAGTTCTAGAACTTGAAGCATCAGCTCAGTTTCACTGCAGTTGCTGCCTGGCTAGTGGAATATCTCCAGCATATTATATTAGTTAATTGTAGCTGATTAAGACCTTTGTAAGTGTAGTCAAATATGTGTTAAGGAAATGTGGCAGGCAATTTGCACACAGCAAGATCCTGTGAACAATATGTCATGATAACTGGATAAGCTGTGTTGTGAAATTGATAAAGGGTCTAGATATTGGCCTGCACTCGAAGGTTAGCTGTTCCATACTTCTTTAAAGTAGGGTTGAAGAATATTTTAGTCCATCCAAGAAGGCCAATATCTTCATTGAAAGGACTGATGTGAATGAACTGACAGGGTGAGGGAATCACAGCTGGTTTGTAGCCAATGCTAAGATATCATTTATAAATCGCTTGTTTTGTATGTTACTGTAAAGGCCCAGAGCTCCTAAAACATTTCATTATAAGGTCATTCCAATCACCTGTTGACAACACTCCAGGCATCTGGCACTCACCACTGACTGGAAATTCCTCCGTGTAATAATAGCAGAATTAAGTAACGCCTCCATACCATATTCCTCACTCTGCCTTTTAATGAACTGCCACCTCACTCGTTATAAACAGGTTAATGCCTCCACTAAACTTGCTGGCAGTGGAATGTTGAGTGAATACATTCCTTGTCTCCTTGTAATGCGAGTCTTACTGACCCGTTTTCCAAAAACGATGGGTTTCATTTTCCCCATTCTTCAGGGGTTCCTGTAATTCAGAAGAGTTGGAAGAGTTCAGACGAGTATAGCTCATGCCCTCTAATCCAGACAGTATCCCTGTGAACATCTCCTGCACCCTTTCCAAAGTCTCCCTGGTCTCCCTGGTCTCCCTGTATTGGGCTGACAAGAACTGCACTCAAGCAGAAGGAAAGGGTGACTAAAGTTGGAGAATTCAACAGGGAAACACGAGGAATTCTGCAGATGCTGGAAATTCTGACAAAGTCCTGACAAAGGATCTCAGCCCGAAACGTCGACTATACCTCTTCCTAGAGATGCTGCCTGGCCTGCTGCGTTCACCAGCAACTTTGATGTGAATTCAACATGGAGGCTGTTTTCTGCCCAGATGAAAAATGGGCTATTGTTCAGCAAGACTGCATTGGGCTTCACTGTAACCATGCAGGAGGACACAGACAGGGTGGTCAGAATGGGAGTGGGACGGTGAATTAATGTGGCAGGTAACCAGATTGTGGATTAGACTCTATAGTTCATGCTATAGAACATAGAACATAGAATAGTACAGCACAGTACAGGCCCTTCGGCCCAGATTGTTGTGCCGACCCTCAAACCCTACCTCCCATATAACCCCCCACCTTAAATTCCTCCATATACCTGATGTGCTTCTGTGTTTTGGTTGCTCCTTTATTGTTGCTATTTTGTGTGACTTTGATCAGGGTGAACTGGCTCTGCAGCCTGCAGTCAGTGAGCAACACAGCACTAAATTGAGCTGAACTGAGCGTTCCTGGACTACTTCGATGACTTTGTGGTTTGATGTTTTTCTCGATATTTGCTGTTTGCACAATTTGTTCCTTTTTGCTGCGCATTGGGGGTTTGATGTTCAAAAAAAATCAAGTCAAGTTTAATTATCATTCAAATCATACATAGATACAGTCGAGTGAGACACATTCCTCTGGTGCTAAGGTGTAAAAACATACACGCGCATTCATAAATAGTGAGAGAGAGAAAATAAAGAACATAGTCACTCGAGAAAACACGTTTTTAGCCCAAGACCCTGAGCGACAAGTCCAGTCCAGTCACGGCAGTCCAGCCTGTAATTCCACTGATTCAACACTGGAGGGCAGCACTGACAGAAGAGGCTACCCCCACCTGAGCACAGGTACCACACGACACTGCCTCCAGCATCTCCTCCTCACCTGGACTGCAGTCTGAGGCCTAGTCCTCACTACAATAGAGGCGACACTGCCGCCTCACTTCCTGTCTCGCCACCAAACAAGGGAAACAGACCTGTGGCAATCAACATCCAACAGGGTCTTGCGGTCGCCAAAGAAACATCCAAGACAGTCACTCATGGCTTCTCTGCACGCCGCCTTCGCACACCAATTCCGGTGCCCTTGAGTAGCCAGCAGATGCACAGCCAGCACCCAGGCCAGCTCCTCCAAACCCAGTCCCGCTCTTCCTGCAGCCTGGTGGCCTGACCTTCCCAATGGCCAGCCTTTCCACCAGCCAGTTCCTACGACACTCTGGCCAGCTACTCTGAACAACGGGCAGCTCACTGATGCGGGAGAGCAGCTGTACTTGTGGTTATTGGAATCCTGTATGGATTTACGATAAAGCAATCACATTTAATAAAGCAAAAGACACCACTGGTCAGCCCCTGGGAGGCCGCTGCATCTACACACACTGTCATCTTACCAGAAGTCTTTGAATGGGTTCCGTGGTTTTACTTTGTTTAGCGCCTGTCCGTGGGAAGACGAATCTCGGGGTGTTTACATACTTCGATAATAAATGTACTTTGAATTCTGAACTTGAATCTGAAAACTGAGGATCACTCCTGCCAGTTGAGCACAGGTGCCTATGTTTAAGTGGCAGGGCAGTTTGATGGGCCAGCTGCTGAGTTTATTATATATATAATTGTGTTTGCTGTGGTTGTCAGAGTTACTGGAAGGTTTATGTAAAAAGTGTACTGCATACAGTGTGCTTAAAGTTCTGGATATAACTGCATTAATGAAACAATTATAGAGAAGAATTGCAGGACACATACTTATAAGACCTAAACAAAAGACTGGTTTATTGGAATCACTCGTGCCTGAAATAGACAATTCAGAGATGTTAAGTACAGCTTATAATGAAAGGATTTTTTTATTTGGAGAACAAGACTAATTCAATTTGATCTGTTAAATAAGCTTTTCATAGCAGCAAATAATTACGTAATGGTATCATTAGTACATGTAGACAGTTCTAGCACATTCCTGCTGCGTATTTAGGAGAGCATTCTGACTGGCTGCAGCATTGTCTGGTATGGAGGGGCCAACGCACAGGATTGGGAAAAGCTGTAGATTTGCAAACTCAGGCAGGATCCAGCATGAGCACTCGGCTCCCCGCCACCGAGGTCACGTTCCAAACCGATGCCTCATGATGGTAGCATCCATCATTAAGGATCCTGTCACCCAAGATGTGCTCTCTTCCATCAGGGAAGAGGTACCGGAGACCGAAAACATCTGCTCAATGCTCTAAGAGCAAATTTTTCTGCTCTACCATCAGAAGTCTGAACCGACAATGAACCTAGGCACGATTATTAACTCATTATTTTTGCTCTCTTTTTGCGTTATCTTTAAAATTTGATTTTTTAATAAATACATTTTTCATTGTAATTGGTAGTATAATTTATGTGTTGCACTGCTGCTGCAAAACAACAAATTTCACGAGATATGTCATTGATAGTACAGCTGATTCTGACTCATTGCTTATGTGTATGTAGTATTCGTATGAGTAGAGTGGCAGCACCTGAAAGAAGGGATTGTATCATGTCGTGTGACTATGATACACTATTGCACGAGACATAGCTGTTTATTGTGAGACCCACTGGGTCTCGCATCTCTTCCCTTCATTGGCACATCTACCCACCACCACTCTCTGGGTAGCAGTTGGCGCATCGCTTTACAGCGATTAGCGGTCACGGCTCAATTCCCGCTGCTGCCTGTGAGGAGTTTGGACGTCCTCTCCGTGACCGTGTGGGTTTCCTCCAGGTGCTCTGGTTTCCTTCCGCGTTCCAAAGACGTACAGGTGAGGGTTAGTGAGTTGTGGGTGTGCTAGGTTGACGCCAGAAGCATGGCAACACTTGCAGGCTGCCCAACACAATGCTCGCTGATTTGATTTGATGCAAATGATGCATTTTCACTGGATGCTTCCATGTACATGTGACAGACAATGCTAATCTAGTCTAATCTTATAGAGGCAAAGAACACTACAGCACAGAAACAGGCCCTTCGACCCATCTAATCCATGCCAAACCAACAACCTCCATCTGGACCTAGCCATCCATAACCCTCCCATCTTACTTCTTACCTTATGTTATTTCATCTCATTCCTTCTTACCTTGTGTTATCTAATTCCACTTAACACCTCTGTACTTGTCAAACTACAGCATCTACTGCCTCTTGTGTGTCCACTTATCACCTTCCTGCCTCTGTAACTACCCCCACCTTCCCGTCCCACCTACCTTGCCCCAAGAGCTCGTTGTCGTCCCCCTCGTCACTCAGATCCACCTATCAGCTCCCAGCTCAGCCTCACCCCTCCCTCTCACCTCTTTACACTGGCCAGCTCTCACCTACACTCAGTTCTAAAGCAGGCTCCCAACCAGAAGTGCTGACCATCCCTCTGCACCCACAGATGCTGCCTGATCCACTAAGTTCATCGAGCAGTTTGTTTCTCACTGCTGATTCCAGCTCCTATGTATTTTGTGTCTCCAAAATGTCTGGTAGTTTGGTCTTGACTTCTAGCTCCAAGTGCCACCATGGCAGAAACCCATTGATGCTACAGTACCGCTGGGTCGGTGTCTCCTGTGAGCAGGAGGCATGGGAGCCAGGCAGAGAATCAGTGCACCTTGAGTTCAAGCCTTGAGCTTGGGGTCCCACCATTGACTAGTCCAGGGGTCAATGCCAAAATTTGAAATTGAAAGATCAATTGGACGGCCAGAAGTTGCAGCCGGGGGACTGCAGACTGGAAGCCCGGAGACTTGTCCTGGAGTTAGAAGGCTGTCCACGTGTGTAGGTTGTTGGGGGGGGGGGGGGCTGGGGAGTTGGGGAAGGGAAGAAAGGGGCTTGCTTTGCTGTTGTTGTTCTGTGATGTTTTGTTGGATGCTGCTTTGCTCTGCCACGCATTGTGGGCATGCTATGTTGGCGCTGAAATGTACGACAACGCTTGTGGACTGCCCCCAGCACAGCCTTAGATGTGTTGGCTGTAAATGTAAACAACACAACTCACTGTATATACTTCATACTTTATTGTGGCCAAACAATTGATACTGGAACGTACAATCATCACAACGATATTTGATTCTGCGCTTCCCACTCCCTGGATTACAAATCGATAGTAAATATTTAAAAATTTAAATTATAAATCATAAATAGAAAATAGAAAAATGGAAAGTAAAGTAGTGCAAAAAAACCGAGAGGCAGGTCCGGATATTTGGAGGGTACGGCCCAGATCCGGGTCAGGATCCGTTCAGCAGTCTTATCACAGATGGAAAGGAGCTGTTCCCAAATCTAGCCGTACGAGTCTTCAAGCTCCTGAGCCTTCTCCTGGAGGGAAGAGAGACGAAAAGTGTGTTGGCTGGGTGGGTTGTGTCCTTGATTATCCTGGCAGCACTGCTCCGACAGTGTGCGGTGTAAGGTGAGTCCACAGACGGAAGATTGGTTTGTGTGACGTGCTGCACCGTGTTCACGATCTCCTGCAGCTACTTCCAGTCTTGGACAGGACAACGTCCATACCAGGTTGTGATTCCCCCTAGAAGAATGCTTTCTACGGTGCATCTCTAAAAATTAGTAAAGGTTTTAGGGGACAGGCCAAATTTCTTTAGTTTTCTCGGGAAGTAAAGGCGCTGGTGGGCCTTCTTGGCAGTGAACTCTGCTTGGTTGGACCAAGTCAGGTCATTGGTGATATTGACCCTGAGGAACTTATATGAAGTGAATTATATTATAATAATTCTTATATTATGCTGTAAATAAATCTGAATCTGAATCAACATGTCATTAATCATTTAAAGTAACATCCCTGATTTCCTAATCTGTTCCTTCATAAATTCTGGAACAATTGTCACTAAAGAGTGGACCCTCTTGTATCCTCTGTTTCCTGTGAGTTCCTGGCTATCACATTCCTTCAAGGTCCATCACCCCTTCTGCCTTTAAATTAATTCCATCCTTCCATACCACTGTTGAACCAACTTCCCCTTCCCAATTGGCTCTGATCCAATTGCCCCTGGGATCAGCCTTTGCTATTCCCACACAGCTAATCAGTGATCCCTATCATTGCTGCCAATTCCTGATTGTTCAACTATGTACAGTTGAGAACAAAATACAAATTAATTAGCTCATAATTTCCAGATTTTGGTTCTTCTGATTCAGTCTGCTACACCCCGCAAACACAAGCACCCAAATTAAATGTTCCCATTCCTGAAAATGCCCAAATTAAATATTCCCATTCCAGTAAACAGATGTTTCCAACTTTTTTTAAATTCTTCCCCAATCAAATGTGTGAATGTAGGAAGTATGCAATCATTTACCAGGGAACAAACAGTCCAGTCAAGACTTGTTTCAGCAATTGGCAGTGACAGGTAAGGGAATTAATATTTACTGACTGCACTTTGGAATTAATGAGCTCTGTTCTACAATTAGGGAGCTTTTCACTTCCAGTTTCCCACTGTCTGGCACTACAGTGTAGTTGCATTTTATTGCAGGTTAAAATCATTTTCATGTTATCAGCAGCATCTTGTTGCTACAATTATCATCCACCATCTTCTAACTGGAACAACTGCAATGTGTGTAGAACTTTATTATCATATTTGCATTATCTGGAGTGCTTCCTGAATTAGTTCAGGTTGATCGTGAAGGCTGGCTGAAGCATCAAGGGAATTGTTGCAGGTCTCACATTTGAAATGCCCCTTCAAGAATATGGATTCACTGATTCCAGAAAATGGTCGCATCATAAAAAATATAAAGAAAGAATAAAGACCATTAAACTGGCCCTGTTCAAGTTGAAAAACTAGAAGTTCTCTAGAACTTCTCAATTTAATCCCATCTTCCAACAATGGCTCTGTAGACCTGCAGACCATAATTCTTCAGGCACATACCCAAGGACATTTTAAATTCAGTGGGATTTCATTGCAATGTGTGCAGAAAACCATAATACCATTATACATAACAGCAGAATTAGCCTATATGGCCCATCAAGTCTGCTCCACCATTCCACCATGGCTGATTTATTGTCCCTCTCAACCCCATTCTCCTGCCTTCTCCCTGTAACTTTTGACACCCTGACTAATCAAGAGCCTATCAACCTTTCCTTTAAATATACCCAATGGCTTGGCCTTCACATCCATCTGTGGCAATGAATTCCATTGATTCACTACCCTCTGGCTAAAGAAATTTGTTATCTCTTTTCTAAATGTTTGGTTATTTTGTCTTAGATGTAGTAAATCACCAGTCTCAGAGTTGATCATTTGGACCAGTTAGGAACTGAAAGACTCTTGTCCCCAGAAGAAGACATCTAATATTTGGATGTGAAAGATTTTTATTGATTATAAACACCTCTTTGTGGAGTAGTGCGGAAGAGAGAAACTTTGTTAATATTTGCATTGCACACAACATATAACAGCAGTGGTGGAGAGAAGACCAAGATGTGTAAGGTTAAATTGGTTAACTGTCCGTTCTTTTGGGGCACAGATCTTCTGGATGAATTGCAAAGTGACTGGAACAATAAGCAGAGGGGACTCAGAGCCAAGCTGGGGAAAGATGGATGAAGAGAAGGTGAGTGGAGTGTTGGGGGGGGGGGGGGGCGGGTGGAGAGATGGGTTTTCAACAAGAGACACTCTAGCACAGAAATGGCCCTTTAACCCATCTAGTCTGTGCCGAACTGTTGCGCTGAGTCTCATTGACCTATATCTGGACCATAGACCTCCGTACCCCTCCCTTCAATGGACTTAATCAACCTTCTCTTCAATGTTGCAATCATATGTGCATCCACCCCTTCAGCTGGCAGCTTGTTCCACACTCTCCCCACCTTCTGAGCGAAAATCTCCCCCTCAGGTTCCCCTTAAACATTGCACCTTTCACCCTTAACCCATGATCTCTAGTTCTAGCCTCACCAAACATCAACAGAAAATGGTACAAAGCAGAGCAGGTGAGATTTCCCCTCTGAAACTTAGCCACAATTGCAGCCATAGAGCAAGGCAAGGACAGCATTATCAGTGCCTGCTATAATTAGTGATGTAGAACTTTTATAAAACTTTTAAACTTTCAAACACAAGAAGCCTGTGAAAATCCAAAGCAACACACACAGAATGCTGGAGGAGCTTAGCAGTTCAGGCAACATCTATGGAAAAGAGTAAACAGTTGATGTTTTGGGCTGAGACCCTTCATCAGGACTGATAAGGAAGGGGGAAGATGCCAGAACAAAAAGGTGGGGGTAGAGGAAAGAGACTTCCTGGAAGGCGATAGGTGAAGCTAGCTGAGTGCGAAGATCAAGGGCTGGAGGAGAAAGAACCTGATAGGAGAGGAGAGTGGACAATAGGAAAAAGGGAAGGAGGAAGGGAGCCGGGGGACGTAATAGGCAGTTGAAAAGAAGTGAAAGGTCAGAGTGGGGAACGGGGTGGGCAAGTTTGTTACCAGAAGGAGAAATCGATATTCATGCCGTCAGGTTGGAGGGTACACAGGCGGAAAATAAGGTGTTGCTCCTCCACCCTGAGAGTGGCCTCATCTTGGCACAAAAAGAGATCATGGATCGACACGTCAAAATGGGAATGGGAATTAGGACTAAAATATTCGGCCATCGGGAAGTCCCACTTGTGGCAGATGTTGTGGAGATGCTCGATGAGGCAGTCCCCCAATTTACGATTGGTCTCACCATTGTAGAGGAGGCCGCATTGGGAGCACCAGACACAACAGACAACCCCTGCAAGTTTGCAGGTGAAGAGTTGCCTCACCTGGAATGACTGTTTGGGGCCCTGAATGGAGGAGGGGGAGGAGGTGTACGGGCAGGTGTAGTACTTAGGCTGCTTGCGGGGATAAGTGCTGCGATGGAGATCAGTGGGGAGGGACGAATGGACAAGGGAATCGTGAAGGGAATGATCCCAGCAGAAAGCAGAGGATGGGGGGGGGGGGGAGGTAAAGATATGTTTAGTGATAGGATCCCTTTGGAGGTGGTGGACGTTGCGGAGGATAATAAATTGGATGTGGAGGCTGATGGGGTGGTAGGCAAGGACAAGAGGGACTCCATCACTGTTAAGGCAGTGGGAAGATGAGGTGAGCACAGAAGTACAGGAAACGGGGGAGATCTGGGTGAGGTCAGCATCATAGTAGAAGGAGGGAAATCTCATTCTTTAAAGGAGGATGACATCTCTGATGTCCTGGAATAGAGAACTTCATCCTGGGAAAAGACTTTTATACATTGAGTTGTTTCCAAGCTTGGACTGATGATACACCCTGCGTGTTCCATCACATCTTGCTGTTTAATGGGGTCTCTGAAATACACGAATAAAACCTGGCCCAGACAACTGTCGTTTGTCAATGGTAAATATTATTAAATAATGGATGGGTAAAAATAAGTATTTCAAAGTTCACTCAGTAAGATTGATAGCAACATTTCCAACCATTTGACATTGTTTTTGAACCACCAACTAACCGCAAACATACCCTCCTTTCCCTAAAATAAACATAACTCTGCAATTCTACTTTCCCAAATGATTTGCAAATGGGAAACATATAATTGACATTAGCCATGACCTTCAACATCTGCCAACCAGACATGAAAGGATGTTATGTAAACACATGTAAGGGTACAGAGAATATTCACCAGGGTGCTGCCTAGGGTGCAGTGTTTCTGTTATTAGTGGAGACTTGAGAGGTTGGGTTTGTTTTGTTTTGGAGCGGGACAAGCTGATAGAATTATACAAAGTTATGAGGGGCATAGTTAGGGTAAATAGCAGGAAATTTCCCCCAAAACAGATTTATCTAAAATTAAAGGGGTTAAATTTGGTATAAGGGATAAGTAAGAGCCCTGGAATGCGCTGTCTAGTGGTAGTACAATCACTTGAGTTGAGTGTGCTGATTTCCTAAGGGGTGGTTGATTGGTGGGTCCTCACGTGGCTGTGGAAACTGACCTGGGATCCATATATCCTGGTGCAGTGTAAGCAAGAGTGGTGGCTGTGGTTTGTGGTTGAGAGGCAGGTACTCTAAAGGAGTATCCAGATGAATACTTAATTGCCCATGGCATGGAAGGGTACAGAACAAGTGCCGGTAAATGGGGCAGCACACAAAATGCTGGAGGCCAGGAAGCATCTACAGAGGGAAAAGGATAGTCGATATTTCATCCAAGACCCTTCAGCGGGACGGGAAAGAAAGAGGGGTATGAAAAGGTGGGGGAAAGAGTGGAGCAAAATCTGGTGGGTGATGGGTGCTGGTAAATGAGATCATTATAGAAAGGTACTTGATAGTCAGCAATGAAACGCTGGGCTGATGGGCTTGTTTCTGCTTTGTATAACTGTATGACTCAATGACAGATGATAAGTGACTGGGTGAGCAATCAAATGGCTGGACTATTGAAAACTGGGGTTCAAATCCCATCACCGCTGCCAAGAAATTTAATTACAGATAGTTAAATAAAATCTGGAATTGTGAAGTTAATGTTGATGATGTTGACCAGCAAGCAACCAAACCTTTGCAAAAAAAAAAACAATTGGTTCACTAATACTTGGAGAAGTACATTTATAAGAGGGTTTTAAATGTTCCCAGCCTAAGATCCACATGATGCACCATCAATAACTCCAAAAGACTGGAAGTAGAGTAAATACTGAAAGGCTTTTATTAGCAGTAAAATGTGATCTTCATCATGCTGAGTATCTGCTCCTGGACTGAGGAGGATCAATGGCGCAATCGCCTTTATTCAGGGGTCTGTGGGAGGAGCCACAGGGGCAGTCAGCAGAGGGGCATGTCCAGACAGGTAACCCAGTTACAACACCACAGACCCCTAAATTAACGGTAATGCTCCCTGACATAAAAAAGGGTTGGGAAGCCTGGTTTAGAGGGATAAGGTCCAAATGCAGCCATATGGACAAGTTGGGTTGAAGGGCCTGTTTCAATGGTGTATTAATCTATGACTCTATAACATCATTTTGAAAAGAAAATGTGCTGTCATCATGTGGTCTGCCTGTGAGTCCTGATCTACTGAGTATTGAGATTAACTTTTCGTTTCTCTGTGGAATGCCCTGTTCAGTTGAAAGGTAATTAATGATGAGTCTCCCATACTGACCTCAGGAGCAACGAATCACCTTTAGATCCCCCCTCACGTTGCACACCATCTTCATTTGGAAATAGTGTTGCTGATCCTTTTTTAAACATTGGCTTCATTTGTCACATGTACGTCAAAACACACAGTGAGATACGTCAATGACCAACACAGTCTGAGGATGTGCTGGGGGCAGCCCGCAAGTTGCAGCACAACATAACATGCCCAAGACCTACTAACCCTGACCTGTACACCTTTGGAATGTGGGAGGAAACTGGAGTACCCGCAGGAACCTCACGCAGTCATGGGGAGAGTGTACAAACTCCTTATAGACAGCAAGAATTGAACTCCAGTTACTGGCACTGAAAAGCATTACGCTAACTGCCACACCACCCATGCTGCCAGATCTTAATCTTGGAACTCTACTTCCAATGGTACAGTGGGAGTAATTCAAAAGTGGTTAAAGAATAGAGCTAACTCGTGCTTTCTCAAGAGCACACAGGGGTGATCAACATAGTTCAAAAGTTCAAAGTTCAAAGTAAATTTATTATCAAAGTACATATATGTCACCGTATATATGCATAATCAATAAATCCATAATGATGATTATGAAGACACGTAGTCCTCTTTTATTGTCATTTAGTAATGCATGCATTAAGAAATGATACATTATTTCCTCTGGTGTGATATCACAAAACACAGGACAAACCAAGACTGAAAAACTGACAAAACCACATAATTATAACATATAGTTACAAACAGTGCAACAATACCACAATTTGATGAAGAAGTCCGTGAGCACAGTAAAGTTCAAAGTTTCTCAAATGTCCCTCCTCTCACGCAGACAGGAGAAGGAAGAAAAACTCTCTCTGCCATGCCGACCACAATCCGACTCTGAGTCAACCGAAAACTTCGAGCTCTGATCAGCTCTCCAACATTGAGTACTGAGCACCATCTCTGTCCGAACAATTCGACCTCCTTTTCGGTCACCAAAAGCAGGCAAAGCTGGGGATTTTGAGGCCAACCCTCCGAAAGATTCCCGACCACACAGTAACGACAGCAGCGAACGGGCGTTTCAGAAATTTCTCCAGATGTGCCTCTGTGTTTTCACGTCCATTCTCCATGAAATCAGAATTATCCATGGCCCCTATTTAACAGATACAATATCATTTTTCGCCGGAGGGCTGTGTACAAACAGGAACACTGCCATCTTCTCCTCCCGTCTGCCATAACAGAATCAATGAAAGATCACATCAACTTGGGCATTCAACCAGTGTGCAAAAGACAACAAACTGTGCATTACAAAAAGAAAGAAATAATAATAACAATAATACATAAATAAGCAACAAATATCAAGAAAATGAGATGAAGAGTCCTTGAAAGTAAGTCCATAGGTTGTGAGATTTCAATGATGGGCAAGTGAAGTTGAGTGAAGTTATCCCCTTTGGTTCAAGAGCCTGATGGTTGTTCCTGAACCTGATGGTATGAGTTCTGAGGCTCCTATACCATCCTTCTGAAGGCAGAAGCAAAAAGAGGGCGTGGCCTGGTGGGTGGCGATTCCTCATGATGGATGCTGCTTTACTGTGACAGCATTTCATGCAGATATGCTCAATGTTAAGGAGGGCTTCACCCGCGATGGACTGGGACATTTCCATTACCTTTTGTTGGATTTTCCATTTGAGGGCATTGGTGTTTCCACACCAGGCCATGATGCAGCCAGTCAATGTACTCTTCAGCACACATCTATAGAAGTTTGTTGAAGTTTTAGATGTCATGCCAAATCTTTGCAAACTTCTAAGGAAGTAAAGACACCGCTGTGCTTTCTTCATATTTGCACTCATGAGCTGGGCCTAGGATAGGTCCTTTGTAATTTGTATTTAATATTTCAGTAGTGTTTGAGTAATCTTGTATATATATTTTCTGACTAAACATTCTTGCTTGTTTGAATAATTCATTATGGGTTATATGTAAAGTCATGTGAATTGCATACATCATTATTTTAACACTTGATAAATCCGTACCTTGCTTAAAGTGAAGAAAGAAGTTAGACTCACATTTTGACTCTTGTGTCTTCCTTAGAATCAGTTCAATGTTTTAAAGTTACGAAACATAACAATGGCAACAAGATGTTTTTAAAATAAACCCGAGATAGCTATCGACTTGTTGATGTGCAGCACGATGTTAGAGCTAAAAAAAAAATGCAGACCAGCAGGTGCAGAAACAGTTGAGTTTCTTTGGAAGGGAAGACATGATTTTGTGTTAAAAATGAAGTCCGAAAATGGAAGAGTTCAAGGGTTCATAAAGAGTGAGTAAAGGGTGATAATAATCATAAAAAAGAACAGAAATGGCTGGCTACATCAGAAAGATTGGCATGTTTGATTCCACAAGAAATAACTGACTGATGTATATTGAGCAAATTGAACAGTATTTTGAAGCAACTGAAATAGCTAATGAGAAATGAGTACCAGTTTTGCTCAGTGCATTGGGTTTAAAGGCATACAGTTTGCTTCAAATTTTGACTGCTCCACCCAAAGCAGCAGAAATAAGCTTTGATGATATTGTGGGAGTAATGCAGGAACATCTGGAACTGAAGCCATTGCTGATCGCAAAAAAGTTTTGTTTTCATAAGCAGAATCAAAATGAAGCGGAGTCCATTTCAGCGTAAGTGGCTAAACAGAAGAGATTATCTGAGCATTGCCAATTCAATGATAAGCTTAATGATACACTGAGAGATCATTTAGTTTGAGGAATCTTACAAGAAAGAATTCAAAAATTGCTCTAGCTGAAGCACAGCTGACATTTAAAAGAACAGTTGAAATAACTGTATGCATGGAAACTGCAGACAGAAATGCAGTTGAGCTGCAGTCAGGAATGAAAGTGAGCGTGAAAAAAATTGCAATGTCTAACCGAAACTGGCCTGACTGAACAAATTTTGTCACTGTCGTGGCAGGGATTCAAATAACCAGACCAATGCAGATTTAATGGCAAAATATGCAGAAAATGCAACAAAGTATGACACATACAAGGAGCATTTCAGGCAGACAAAAATAAATGGACTGCACAGAGAAGAGAAAAAGCTAAAAAGTCAAATTGCAGATTCAAAAAGGGCACTAATCTGCATGTTGCTATTGAAAAATCTGATAATGTTGGGAGTGACACAGGACTGGCTAGCTTTGAGATTTACATTTTGAAAACTAATAAGAGACAAGCAACATGACTTACACCAGAAGTGACTAGCAAATGAATTAAAATGGAATTGGTCACTGGTTCAACTGATTCAGTCATTCTACAAAACGAGTTTTAATGGCATTTCAAAGATGCTAAACTGAAGCCTGTCGATATCCAACTAAGAATTATCCTGGAGAGAAGATAATGCCTGTGGGAATGACATCCGTAACAGTGAAATACAACAACTAACAAGCCACATTAAGCTTGTATGTGGTAAGTAGGATGACCTACATTCTGGAACTGTGATTGGCTGAGACAACAACAACTTGATTGGAGATTCATCCACTATTTGCCTGCCACATCCCTCAATAGAGTCAACTGAAGGTGAATTAAGGGAGGTACTGGATGATGCCAGAACCATCTCCATGCTGTCACCATGAACCGTGGTTCAACAGAGGGCAAACAGGTGTTGGTGCCAACCTCAGTGCCTCTGATTGGAAAGCATATTGGGCCAAGGAAGGACCATTCTGTTCAGTGAAAAAGCAGTAGTTCGACTGCAACAGTTTTTGTAGGCAACATGTCTGAGGAAGCTTCTGATATGTTAATCAGGCAGTTACTTGTGAAATGTGGCTTGGCTTTAAGCTGGAAGAAAGTTCAAGGAGAAAGTTGCAATTATTCGGCTTTTGTGAGTATAAAGAACCATATTCTACTCTACGTGCATTAATGTTATTGCATGAACTTCAAGTAAGAGTGAAAAAAAAACAGCTTGTAAAAGTAGATACAAAGACCAAAGCCCAGATGGAAGAATGGAAGGCCACAAAAAAAGGAGTCAATGGAGATATAAAAACAGAAGAAAAATCAGTTGATGTTGTGGAAGAGGAAACCCAGAGCAGAGATCAGCTCATAAAGGGAGCAATAAAATGATTAATTAGAGAGCACTCCAGTGATCTAAATGCTCCTTCCCGAACTCACAAAGCACGAACTAGAAGACAAAAAGGAAGAAGAAGAAAGGTGGCTACTGCTGTCAGAACCAATTCCTGCAGTCTCAGAATCAACTCCTACAACCACCACAGGGAAGGTCCTAGATTCATGAGTCTCACCTGCCAAGCAGAGTGATCACCCTTGTCAGAAAAGACATTATCCCACAAGAGTAAGAAATCTTCCACGGCAATTAAATCTTTAGGCCTGAATTGGCCATTTTAAAATTTATTATGCTGTGGATATCTGTATAATAGTTGCATTATATAGTTTACTGTGTATATTGTTGAAATGCATTCTCTATTGCGTTGGAGTTTATGGCTAAGCAGGGAAGAGAGTTGTGTATTTAATATTTCAATAGTTTTTGAGTCACCTTGTATATAGAATATATTATTTGATTAAGTATTATTATTTATCTGAATAATTCATTACAGGTTATAAGTGAAGATAAATGTCATCATATGTGATAAATACGCACCTCGCTTAAAATAAAGAACAAAGTTAAATTCACATTTTGGACCCCTATGTCTTTCTTTGAATTATAGTAGTTTAACGTCTTGAAGTTAACAAAATGTAACACTTCAAAATGACAACACTGAGGAATTTAAAGTTGCTAAGCCTCTCCATTTCTGATCCTCAGATGAGGACTGGTTCATGGACATATTTTGGCTGTGTCAGCAAAGCATAGTCCCAAAAATTTAATAAACTACAGTTTAATTTGTGCCAGGTTACCCAGGACAGGAAATAAATGTTTCTGCAATACAACAGTGATTAGACAGTGCTAGAAATATTTCTTTGGCTGTTATGCAGTTGGGGATGTCTGGAGGTTTTGGAAGACTCTGTATGACAGCACAAGTACTCTGTTCGGTACGTGGACACTGCCAGTGGTATAGTTATGAGTGTCACATTCCTGCAGGACAGATTAAGCCAACAATTACATCATATATCATGATCCATGATTCAAATTCTGCTGGATGTTGAAATATCGTCCACCATAAACAATTACAAAGCACTGTTTTAAAGAGGCTTGTAACTTCTTACAGAAAACAAAAGGGAATCACAGTTGGCATGTTGGTTCTAAGATGCCAAAATCAGAATCTGGATCAGGTTTGTATCACTGACATACTGTGCGTTGTGAAATTTGTTGTTTTGTGGCAGCAATAAAGCGCACGACATAAAATATTACTGTCAGTTACAAAAACGAAGAATGCAGAAGAGGAATCTTGAGGTAGTAGTGTTCATGGGGAGACTGTGGGGGTTCATGGACCATTCAGAAAACTGATGGCAGACAGGAAGAAGCTGTTCCTAAAACATTGAATGCAGATCCTTGTGCCCCTGTACCTCCTCCCCGAAGATAGTAATGAGATGAGGGCATGTTCCACGTGGTGAGTGCCCTTAATGATGGATGCCACCATCATGATGCACCTTCTCTTGAAGATGTCCTCAATGGTGGAGAGGGTAGGGTCCATGATAGAACTTTCTGAGTCTACCCCCTCTGCAGCCTCTTATAATCCTGAACCTTGGAGCCTTCATACCAGGCAGTAACGTAATTAGTCAGAATTCTTTCCACTGTACATCTGTAGAAATTTGCAAGTCTTTGTTGGCATACCAAATCTCCTCAAACTCCAAATGAAGTAAAGTTACCGATGTATCTTCTTTGTGATCGCATCAATGTAACGGTCCGAAGATAGATCCTCTGAAATATTGAGACCGAGGAAGTTGAAGCTGCTGACCCTTCAATGAGGGCTGCCATGTCTTCTCCCAATTTCCCCTTCCTGAAGTCCACAATCAGTTCCTTCATCATGCCCACATGGAATGCGAGGTTGTTGTTGTGACACCACTCTACCAGCTGATCTCACTCCTGTACTCCTCCTCATTGCATCTAAATGTCTTAGAAACATCAACACTGAATCCATCTCTACCACTTTCGCAGCTCCTTCATATCTACCATGCTTTTCATGAAAAAGTTGCCGCTCAGTTCCCCTTCAAATCTTTCTCCTCGCACCTTAACCGTATTCCTTCTAGTTTTAGACTCTCCTACCACGGAAAGCGACTGTGACCTTGCCTGTGCACCCCATAGTTGTATAAATCTTTATGTCAGCCCTTTGCCAGAAGGACTGATTCTTTTGCAATTTACCCGCATTTGGGGAAGCTTACAGTAGCCATTAACCTAGCAGCACATCCTTAGGCTGTGGAAGGACTATGAAGCAGCTACGAGAAACATACACAGGAGACACGCAAATTCCAAACTGACAGGTCTCAAAGCTGGGATCAACCTCAAATCCCTGGAGCCATGAGGGAGGAAAATGCCATTCCATTGCAAAGTCTATTACAATGCAGCAGTCTGATTTATGAAGTTCAACATTCTAGCATTGCCTATCCACACTGTGTAATGGGATCACTACTGTTTACAGATCGGTCTTTGATTTAGAGTCTCAGATCACGCAAACAGGTCCTTTGGCCCACCAACTTTCGACTGGAGCCTAGAATGGTTCCACAGCATTTCAACTTTCAAAAGGTCAAGGTAAATTTATTATCAAGGTATATATATGCCACAGATACAACCCCGAGATTCATTTTCTTGCAGGCATTCACAATAGAGCAAAGTAATCCAATAGAATAAATGAACAACCACACATAAATCTGACAAAAAATAATGTGCAGAAGAAGACTATTTGTGCAAATACAAATAATAATAATAATAATAATGATAATAATAATCAATAAGAAAGTACACTCGGTGACCACTTTATTAGGTACACCTGTACAGCTGCTCGTAAATTTAAGTATCTATTCAGCCTACCTTGTGGAAGCAACTCAGTGCTGGTCAAGAGGTTCTGCTGTTCTTCAGCCTAAACATCAGAATGGGGAAGAAATGAGTTCTAAGTGGCTTCGAGGGTGGAGTAATTGTTGGTGTCAGACGGGATGGTTTGAGTATCTCAGAAACTGCTAACCTCCTGGGATTTTCACACACAATGATCACGAGAGTTTATAGAGAATGGTGGAATAAACAAAAAACTTCCAGTGATCAGCAGTTCTATGGGTGAGAACACCATGTTAACAAGAGAGGTCAGAGTAGAATGGCCAGACTGATTCAAGCTGACAAGAAGGCAACAGTAACTCAAGTAACCATACATGATGATGAATGTTACATTGGGGGTGTTGTGGATAGTGTGGAAGGCTGTCAGATGTTACAGCGGGACATCGATAGGATGCAAAACTGGGCTGAGAAGTGGCAGATGGCGTTCAACCCAGGTAAGTGTGAGGTGGTTCATTTTGGTAGGTCAAATATGATGGCAGAATATAGTATTAATGGTAAGACTCTTGGCAGTGTGGAGGTTCAGAGGGATTTTGGGGTTTGAGTCAATAGGACACTCAAAGCTGCTGCGCAGGTTGACTCTGTGGTTAAGAAGGCATATGATGTATTGGCCTTCATCAACTATGGGATTGAGTTCAAGAGCCGAGAGGTAATGTTACAGTTGTATAGAACTCTGGTCAGACCCCACTTGGAGTACTGTGCTCAGGTCTGGTCACCCCACTAAAAGAAGGATGTGGAAACTATAGAAAAGGTGCAGAGGAGATTTACAAGGATGTTGCCTGGATTGGGGAGCATGCCTTATGAGAATAGGTTGAGTGAACTCAGCCTTTTCTCCTTGGAGCTACGGAGGATGAGAGGTGACCTGATAGAGGTGTATAAGATGATGAGAGGCATTGATCGCGTGGATAGTCAGAGGCTTTTCCCCAGGGCTGAAATGATTAGTATGAGAGGGCATAGTTTTAAGGTGATTGGAAGTAGGTACAGAGGAGATTTCAGGGGTATGTCTTTTATGCAGAGAGCAGTGAGTGCGTGGAATGGGCTGCCGGCAATGGTGGTGGAGGCAGATACAATAGGCCTTTTAAAAGACTCCAGGATAGGTACCTGGAGCTTAGAAAAGTACAGGGCTATGGGTAACCCTAGGTAATTTCTAAAGCAAGTATATGTTTGGCACAGCATTGTGGGCTGAAGGGCCTGTATTGTGCTGTAGGTTTTCTATGCTTCTATGTTTCCTGTAGCAATGCTCTTTGTAGATATGCTTAATGGTGGCAAGGGCATTTATTGTGACGGGTGATGGAGGACTCTTGTTGGACACAGAAAATACTTCCACATGAGAGGGCATCAGTAGGCATTGCGCTCGGAGTACAGCATAGCTGTGAGAATGAGCAGAGGGATTGCTGAGCAGCAGAACAGACAGGGATGGAGGAGGAGAGGGTGAGGAGAAGTTTGATCTTTGCACAAGGGCTAAACTTCCCTTGAGTACAAATGGTGCAATTCTCCTCCTATCCCTCAGGCGAAGGGGTCAATGTGTAGGAACAAACAAAATGCTGGACAAACTGAGCAGGTCAGGCAGAACTTACAGAGGTGAATCAGCAGGCGACATTTCAGGCTGGGACCATTGATCAGGACTGAAAAAAGGGGGCAGAAGCCAGAGTAAGAAGGTAGGGAGGAGGAGAAGGAGTGCAAGATGGTACCTATTCCTTCTTCTCCTCCTCCCCAACCTTCTTATTCTGGTTTTTCCCCCTTTCTTTCCAGTTTTGAAGAGGAGTTTCAGCTCAAAACATGAACTATTGGTGCCTAAACTGCTCAGTTCTTCCAGCAATTTGGATTTCCAGCATTTGCAGAACCTTTTGTGCTAGTGTAGGAAATTATCACCCACTCCATCACCAAGGCTTGGAGCAGGGCAAGTGTTGCAACATCAGTACCTATCTAGTCACTGCAGATGTGCACTGGGCTGCTTTCAGAAAGGCAGGCGTCTACTCCCTTTCCTATAGTCTAGAGCAAACTTGCAAATTCAAGAGGATTAACGGTGCTTCCGACAATCTATATATCAGTTTCAACACAAATCATAGTCTTGTGTTCGGTACCATCGAGTGCACAGTGAGGTTTGACTAGTACAACCCATGGAGCCAAGTTTCTGTGGTAGAGTGTTACATGATCTGCTTGCGAGTCTCCACGGCAATTTCTGCTATTTTATGACATGCATCTTTATTTACACCCAATCTTGGCTATAAGGCACTTGAACAGATCTCTCATTAAAAGCATTTACAAAGAACTTACACCGGATCAAGGATAAGGAAGCTTTAGAGCAGGGTTTCTCAACTGAGGTTCCGTGAAAGATTGTGATTGAAAAAAATAAATATTGTTTTTCAAATTTTGCGGTCGCAGTGGTGCGCAGTGACCAAGTAGCCCCGTTCGAGGTCTCTCAGCCCAGCATGGCAGTGCACAGTAGGACCATGTTTAATTGGTTGAGTCCATTCTTAGTTTTTGATGCAAGATAAGGGAGGCCATTGACAATTGGAGAGCGCTGTATGTTGCACAGAGGGGAGGACAGTAAGCAGATAGCTGACAAATGTAGCAATGGCTCCAGCAAAATTGAAAAGACACTTAACTACAAATCATACCCATATGACACGTAAAAGAGCTGATTATTTTAAATGACTATTAGAACCTCAAAACAGACAGATTCAAGCTTTTGAAAACAAAGTTACAGTCAGTCAAACGACTCAGGAAGTAATTTATTTAGTAGCTTTAAGACCAGTTTACTTGAGAATGTTTAAAACACTGTGTGAGAACCTGGACGAAGAGCACACTAATCTCCTGCTGTATACAGAAATCTTGAGGCTTAGCAGAGGAAAAGTTCTCAACAGGGTGTTTGAGTTGAAAGGTGAATTGAAAGAGTACTTTCAAGAAAATAGGCCAGATTTTGGTGAGTTCTTTGAAGATGAAGAATAGTTGCAGAAACTAGGCTACTTAACAGATATTTTGCATCATATGAACCAGTTGAACAAGTCTCTGCAAGGCCCTGGAGAAAATGTTTTGACTTAAAGTGACAAGATTCTTGGATTTAAAAGGAAGCTGAATCTTTGGAAAAATCATTTTACAAAAGGAAATCTTGAAATGTTTCCACTGCTTGGGCTTGACAGTGAGGAAAGCAATGAACATTTTGCTGCAGTTTTCAACTTCCTACATGTGTGAGCAAGCTTTTTCTTGTTTAACAAGTATCAAGAGCAAGGGCAGAAATTGTCTTATTTCAGTTGAAGGTGAAATCCGTGTGCTTATCTCAAGTTTGACTCAGAATTGAGAAATGTATTATGTTTGCCTTATGAGTTTTAAAAATCAATGAAAGAGAAAGAAAGAGTAATTTCAAGAAAGCTTAACTCTCTATTTTGTTTTCAAGAAAGGTTGGCTAAAAATTCATTCTCTACTCAAAAGAGCAATGACAATTATTTTTGGATTATTATATGTACAACTTGTTGATCACGCTAATGTACCATGAGCTCTAGATATAATAATTTTTATGCAGGGGTTCCTTGAAACTTCAAAATTATTTCTAGGGTTCCTCCAGAGCAAAAAGGTTGAGAAAGGTTAGTTTAGAGAGATATGGGTCAAATTCGGGAAAAAGGAACTAGCTCAGATCTTGGCTGGCTTGGATTAGTTAGGTCAAAGGGCCTGTTCCCATGATTACATGATGACTACATGACTCATATATGATAAGAATGAGCCTTTGACCTCTCAGTTGACCTCATCATGACCTTTGCACCTTCTTGTCTGCCGAAATTGCACCTTCTCTGTAAATGTGACACCATATTCTGCATTCTGCTTTTTTGTACTTCCTTCATCTACATGTGTATGGTATGATCTGTCTAGATGACATGCAAACAAAAGCTTTTCACTGTATCTTGGTTCATGTGACAATAATAAACCAATGGATCCAAGTTATGCAGAGACAGATTTTGAGCTGAGTTCGATGATGTAATCCCATCTTCACTGATTCCTGCACCCCAACTCCTTCTTGGCTTTCTGAAAGAGCAACACGCATAAAATACTGGAGGATCTCAGACAGCATCTATGGAGGGGAATAAATATTTGGCGTTTCAGGCCAAGACCCTTCATCAAGACTAGAAAGGAAAGGGGACAGAAGCCAGAATAAGAAGGTGGGAGAGGTGGAGGAGTACAAGTTGACAGGTGATAGGTGAGACCAGGTGAGGGGGGAGGTGGGTGGATGGGGAAGAGGTGATGTGTGAAGCCGGGATGTG
Source organism: Mobula birostris (assembly GCF_030028105.1). Taxonomy (NCBI): domain Eukaryota; kingdom Metazoa; phylum Chordata; class Chondrichthyes; order Myliobatiformes; family Myliobatidae; genus Mobula; species Mobula birostris. Next base: position 21,677,881 of record NC_092387.1, on the reverse strand, counting down.
ATAGGTGGAAGAGGTAAAGGTCTGAAGAAGAAGGAATCTGATAGGAGAGGACTGTAGACAATAGAATGAAGAGAAGGAGATGAGGAACCAGAAGGAGGTGGTGGGTAGGTCTTGAGGGTGGAGGAGTGTGAGTTCCCTCTGAATGAATGGAAACAAAGAGAGGGGGGAGAAAAACAGAGGGGAGTAGTTACAAAAGTTAGAGAAATCAATGTTCATGCTATCAGTTTGAACACTAACCAGACAGAATATCAGGTCTTGCTCCTCCAACCTGCATTTGGCCTCATTGAGGCCTTCTGGAGACCATGGACAGACATGTTGCTGTGAGAATGGGAAGTGAAGTTGAAATGGGTGGCCACCAGGAAATTCGGGCTTTTGAGGTGGACAGAGAGAAGGTACTTGATGAGGTGGTCATCCAATCTTTGTCAGGTCTCATCGATGTAGAGGAGGCCACACGAGGAGCACTGGATACTGTAGATGACCCCAAGAGACTCACAGCCTCACCTGGAAGGATTGTTTGGAGCCCTGAATGGTGGTGAGGGAGGAGGTGTAAGGGAATGTGTAACACTTATCACAGTTGCAGGGATAAGTGCTAGAAGGGAGATCGGTGGGTGAGGTGAGAGGACAAGGGTGTCACAGACAGAGTGATCCCTGGGGATTTGAGGGGGGGTGGGAAGATGTGCCTGGTGGTGCAAGCTCAGTGGAGGTGCAGAAGTTGCAAAGAATGAGGTGTTGTCAAAATGTCTATATGCTTAATTTCCCTCCGTAGATGCTGCCTGACCTTTTGAGTTCTGTCAGCATTTTTGTGTGCTGCTCCAGATTTCCAGCAATTACTGTTGTACCTTCTTTCTGAAAGACTCAAAAGGCACGGTGGTAGTAGGAGAAGGTGTGGGGTAAAATAAGAGGGGCATTCTAACACCACTTGCGTGCTTTGGGAAGAGGAGAGGTGGAAGTTGAGAAGGAGCAGTTAGAAATGAGACCACCATCACCTTTAATGGTTTCAGCTCCTCCAGCAGCCTGAGGCTTGGTGGTAACACCTTCCAACACCATGGATCACTGATCGGCCTTTTCAGTCATCTCCAGACCCACAAGTGACCAGATTAACCACCAGGAGAAGAATCATACTCAACTATGTGATCGCTGATGATGGTGGTGGCCACCTCAGTGAAGTACATCACATAACCTCCCTCTCGTGTGCATAAGGTGAAGCAGCCATTCACACACTCCCCACTCCCACTGGTGGGTGCAAGTAATTGTCACTCAGTTTGTGAGGTTAATGTGGTAACTCATTTGCACAATCTGAACAAGGTTGTGGGTGGTGCACTGACGCACTGTTAGAGCTGCTGCCTCAGTAGCAGAGACCTTTCAAATTCAACCTCGGCTGCTGTGTGCAGGAAGTTTTCACGTTCTCCCTTTGACCTTGCAGGTTTCTTCCCCCACACCCCAAAGACGTGCAGAATGATAGGTTAATCAGCCACGGCAGGTTGCCCCTAGTAACCGGGTATGTAATAGGATCCGAGGGAAGCTGCTGAGAAAGTGGAATGAATGGCACGGTAGCGTAGCAGACAGTGTAACGCTATTACAGGCCAGTGACCTGGGTTCATTTCTGCCACTACGTGTGAGGAGTCTGTGCCTTCTCCTTGTTGCTGTGAGGGTTTCCCCTGGCTTCTCTGGTTTCCCCTCATATTCCGAAGATGTATGGGTTAGTAGGTTCATTGGTCAAATAGGTGCAATTCGGCGGTGTGGGCTCACTGGAACGGAAGGGCCTGATAGCATGCTGTATCTCAAAATTAAAAAAAAACTGGGATTACTGTAAAATGAGTTTAAATGGGCAGTTAATGGTTAGTACAGATTCTGTGGGCAGAAGGGCTTGTTTCTCTTTGTGATTCTATATGACTTGTAACAAGCATGTGCAAGGGTTTGGTCAACCCATGATTGACAAATACGAACCATGATTGATAAGCAATGTGTGGGAGTGAAAGATCATGAGAGTGAAAGGGAGAGTGAACGATCATGAGAGAGAGAGAGAGATTAATCGATCATGAGGGGGAGAGACAGTGAAAGAGAATGAAAGATCCTGGGAGAGAGAGAGAGAAAGAGAGTGAACAATCATGAGAAAGAGAGAGAGAGAGAGAGAGACAGATCATGAGAGAGAGAGTGAAAGATCGTGTGTGAGAGAGAGAGAGAGAGAGAGAGTCTCAGTGTGTAGAGGAGCCACAGAATACAGCTCTTCCCTCTTCACTGACTTTGACTGCCATGAAAGATCTTTTGAAAGTTCATCTAGCTCAGGAACAACAAACGAAATGCTGGAGGAAGTCAGCAGATGAGGTGGCATCTGTGCAGGGAAATGGGCTGTTGGGGTTTCCGGTACAGGCAGGTTCTGGGTTGGGATCTATGATGGAGTGTCCGCCACCCCATCGTCGCTTTGTGAAAGAGGAAGGGTCCAGTGGCATAGTAGTAGTGAGGTGTAGGGCATAGAACAAAGTGCATTCGAACACCATCTGCACAAAGAGAGGAGATGGGATTTGGAATGAGCCAAGGCCTTAACTTGAAACGGGGAATATGCATTTCACCGCACTGATGCTGCCTTGACCCATAGGGTGCCTTGTGGTAAACCATATATACGTTGCAACTGGGTTACCTGTCTGGACACGCCCCTCTGCTGACTGCCCCTGTGGCTCCTCCCACAGATCCTGTATAAAGGTGTTTCGCCTTGCCCCTCCTCCTCAGTCCAGGGGCAGACACTCACCATGGAGGTCGTATTGTACAGCGAATAAAAGCCTCTCAGTATTTTACTCAACCTCAGTCTTTTGGAGTAATTGAAGGTGCTTCGTGCCTCCAGTATTTTGTTTGTTCATTCAGCTCGAGGCCAGACTTCTGCATGTTGAGCTCTTTGGCCTCTGATGATGGACCCCATACATGACTGCTCCCCACCAATCCAGCATTGCTCTCTCTACCTATAATCCTGTGTGATTTTGTAATCCTCTCTGCCTGCCTGCAACTCGAGCCACAGATTGCAAATTTGTATAATTTATGCTTATGTTAAGTTAAGCTTATCCTTGCTTTGTACTGTGCTGCTACCGCACAAAATTAATTTTCATGGCAGTTCTATCCTGTATAACAGACTTAACTTCAGCAAGGCAGGTAACTCTATTTATTTACTATCCATTATGCCACTGCCATTCAGGGCAGCAATCACGACTCTCCATCTCCTGCGCTGTTCAGGGCTTCCTTCATTGTGGCAGTAGCTTCCTCTCGGTTTTCACTACGATCAGTCATGCAAGTCCCGGGTGGAGACTCAGGAATATTGTCGCATTCAGATGTAGAAGGATTCCTCATTGCTGTTTCCATAACAGTTTTGTTTTACCAGTCAGGGTTGTTTTCTCCCTGAGCTGAACACCCAAAGCTGGAGGACCAGTGGACAACTCTTAGTCTAGTCCCTTCCCTTTGACCTGTTTGACCTGAGTGACCCTACCAAGAGCCAAAGCATAAAGCCCCGACTCCAGCCAACATAGCTCTCTGGGTCATTGAGGCATGCAAGCCTCCAAACCACGACAAGACTGTAGTCCTCTTGGAGGAGGTAACGTCTATGGATGGGACCGAACAGTCAATGTTTCAGGCCAAGACACTTCATCAGGCTGTTTACTTCCCACGATAGATGCTGCCTGAGCTGCAGAGCCCCTCCAGAATGGTGTGTGTGTTGTTCAAGATTTCCAGTATCTGCACCCTCTCTTGTGTCCGTGAACGTGACTTTCCAGTATCATTGTTCCACCCAGTAGATGCAGCACAAACAGATGTCAAGACTCCACGTTCCAGAACCTTTCCAACTTTCTCTGTCCCATGCAAAGATGCAACCTCTTTGATCAAATTTTGGCAATTTCTTCCATAACCTTTTGAACATCCTTGCCATCCACTGTTCATTAAGCTCCTATGGTGAGATTTTATTGTATTTAATGTCCCACATAAACTCACATTCAGGTGGTGGGAGCCACCTTCAGAATCCTTTGCACATACTTAAAAGGACTGACTTAATAAAATTCATGTCGCTTTTGGACAAAATCCCAAATTCCCTCTAATTTCTTTGAAGTCCAAGAAAGTTTTGTATTTATTATGCCCAAGTAAGTCAAATGAGGCAGCACTCTAGCTTAGAACATAGGATTGAATCAGATAAAGGAAAAAGTTATGGGGGACAACGTGTATTTATGGGATGTAGGAGTGAGTTCCCAGAGAAGTTAGTTCTCAAAACATTTTGTTCCTGGTGCATTGACTTTGGTCATAAATATGTTAGGGAAAAAGAACAATTGAAAACCAAATACAGCAAAAGAATTACAGCTGAACTTAAGTAGATTATCTCAAGACAGAGCAATAAATTCCGAATGGCTCATGACACATTATCCAAAAATCCATGTTAAAAATATGCACTCAAGGAAGGGTTGTAAATTAAAGTGAAACACAAACAAAAATATGCAAAGTTGGTAGACAATTCTTTGCTTTCAATATTGGCAATTTAAAGACAATTTTATTGGTGGTTAAACAACTGGAGTGGTGTAATATTGGGGTGTTACATCATTATTGATGACTCATTTACCACGATCTCCCCAATTTACTCCATCCGCTGTCCACTTCCAGCATGAACTCTTGCATGTTAAGAACTGCATGCAATCATATGGGACCCTCGCCAACATTCTGCAAGTTACAGCAACCCACAGCAGAGTTAAAGTTGCAGCTGGAGGAGATTCTTAACAGAAGGAGATCGTCCCTCTGAATTAGGGCACAATGGGTGGCCATTTGGCCCATCATACCTGTGCTTGACTGAGATGATCATTGAGAGTTATGGAGAGATACAGCATGGAAAACTGACCTTTGGCCTACTGAGTCCTTGCTGGCCATCAACCATCCTTCTCTACTAATCCTAAACCAATCCCTCCCTTGGAGATGACTGAACAGTCGATGTTTCAGGCTGACACCTCTCATCGGGACCAGAAAGGGGGAGGGAAAAAGCCATATAAATTGGGGGGGGTGCAGGGGAGGTGCACAATCTGGCAGGTGACAGATGAAACCAAGTGAGGGAGAAGGTGGGTGTGGAGTAGGGTTGATGTGTGAAGCTGGCAGGTGATCCGTGGAAGAGGTAGAAGGCTGAAGCAATGGTGGAGGACAGTGAACTATGCAATAAAGGGGAGGTAGAGAACCAGAGGAAGTTGTTGATCATGTCAAGCTTATTTACTCCATGGCCCATTGACCTCTCCTATCTGCTTCCTCCCTCAGCATTTTTCCTATTCCACCTTCTCAGCTTCTCACATCATCCCCCTCATTTACACAATCACCTTCTATATATAACCATATAACCATGTAACAATTACAACACATAAACAGGCCATCTCGGCCCTTCTAGTCCATGCCGAACTCTTACTCTCACCTAGTCCCACTGATCTGCACTCAGCCCATAACCCTCCATTCCTTTCCTGTCCATATATCTATCCAATTTAACTTTGAACGACAACATTGAACCTGCCTCAACCACTTCTGCTGGAAGCTCGTTCCACACAGCTACCACTCTCTGAGTAAAGAAGTTCCCCCTCATGTTACCCCTAAACTTTCGCCCTTTAACTCTCAACTCATGTCCTCTTGTTTGAATCTCCCCCACACTTGATGGAAAAAGCCTATCCATGTCAACTCTATCTATCCCCCTCATAATTTTAAATACCTCTATCAAGCCCCCCTCAACCTTCTACGTTCCAAAGAATAAAGACCCAACTTTTTCAACCTTTCTCTGTAACTTAGGAGATGAAACCCAGGTAACATTCTAGTAAATCTTCTCTGTACTCTCTCTATTTTAGACCATAAGACCACAAGACAAAGAAGCAGAAGTCAGCCATTCGGCCCATCAAGTCTGCTCCGCCATTTTATCATGAGCTGATCCATTCTTCCATTTAGTCCCACTCACCCGCCTTCTCACCATAACCTTTGATGCCCTGGCTACTCAGATACCTATCAATCTCTGCCTTAAATACACTCAATGATTTGGCCTCCACTGCTGCCCGTGGCAACAAATTCCATAGATTCACCACCCCGACTAAAAAAATTTCTTCGCATTTCTGTTCTGAATGGGCGCCCTTCAATCCTTAAGTCATGCCCTCTCGTACTAGACTCCCCCATCATGGGAAACAACTTTGCCACTTCCACTCTGTCCATGCCTTTCAACGTTCAAAATGTTTCTATGAGGTCTCCCCTCATTCTTCTAAACCCCAAGGAATACAGTCCAAAGGTGGACAAACGTTCCTCATATGTTAACCCTCTCATTCCCAGAATCATTCTAGTGAATCTTCTCTGTACCCTCTCCAACGTCAGCACATCCTTTCTTAAATAAGGACACCAAAACTGCCCACAGTACTCCAAGTGAGGTCTCACCAGCACCTTATAGAGCCTCAACATCACATCCCTGCTCCTATACTCTATTCCTCTAGAAATGAATGCCAACATTGCATTCGCCTTCTTCACCACCAACTCAACCTGGAGGTTAACTTTAAGGGTATCCTGTACAAGGACTCCCAAGTCCCGTTGCATCTCAGAACTTTGAATTCTCTCCCCATTTAAATAATAGTCTGCCCGTTTATTTCTTCTGCCAAAGTGCATAACCATACACTTTCCAACATTCTATTTCATTTGCCACTTCTTTGCCCATTCTTCCAATCTATCCAAGTATCTCTGCAGACTCTCCGTTTCCTCAGCACTACTGGCCCCTCCACCTATGTTCGTATCGTCAGCAAACTTAGCCACAAAGCCATCTATTCCATAATCCAAATCGTTGATGTACAATGTAAAAAGAAGCAGCCCCAACACAGACCCCTGTGGAACACCACTGGTAACCGGCAGCCAACCAGAATAGGATCCCTTTATTCCCACTCTCTGTTTCCAGCCAATCAGCCAAAGCTGTATTTACATATGTAACCTTCCCGTAATTCCATGGGCTCTTATCTTGTTAAGTAGCCTCATGTGTGGCACCTTGTCAAAGGCCTTCTGAAAATCCGAATATACAACATCCACTGCATCTCCCTTGTCTAGCCTACTTGTAATTTCCTCAAAAAATTGTAATAGGTTTGTCAGGCAGGATTTTCCTTTAAGGAATCCATGTTGAGTTCTGCCTATCTTGTCATATGCCTCCAGGTACTCTGTAACCTCATCCTTGACAATCGACTCCAACAACTTCCCAACCACCAATGACAAGCTAACAGGTCTATAACTTCCTTTTTGCTTCCTTGCCCCCTTCTTAAATAGTCATAGTCATAGTCATACTTTATTGATCCCGGGGGAAATTGGTTTTTGTTACAGTTGCACCATAAATAATTAAATAGTAATAATACCATAAATAATTAAATAGTACTATGTAAATTATGCCAGGAAATAAGTCCAGGACCAGCCTATTGGTTCAGGGTGTCTGACCCTCCAAGGGAGGAGTTGTAAAGTTTGATGGCCACAGGCAGGAATGACTTCCTATGATGCTCTGTGTTGCATCTCGGTGGAATGAGTTTATGGCTGAATGTACTCCTGTGCCCAACCAGTACATTATGTAGTGGATGGGAGACATTGTCCAAGATGGCACACAACTTGGACAGCATCCTCTTTTCAGACACCACCGTCAGAGAGTCCAGTTCCATCCCCACAACATCACTGGCCTTACGAATCAGTTTGTTGATTCTGTTGGTGTCTGCTACCCTCAGCCTGCTGCCCCAGCACACAACAGCAAACATGATCGCACTGGCCACCACAGACTCATAGAACATCCTCAGCATCATCCGGCAGATGTTAAAGGACCTCAGTCTCCTCAGGAAATAGAGACGGCTCTGACCCTTCTTGTAGACAGACTCAGTATTCTTTGACCAGTGCAGTTCATTGTCAATTCGTACCCCCAGGTATTTGTAATCCTCCACCATGTCCACACTGACACCCTGGATGGAAACAGGGGTCACCGGTACCTTAGCTCTCCTCAGGTCTACCACCAGCTCCTTAGTCTTTTTCACATTAAGCTGCAGATAATTCTGTTCAGACCATGTGACAAAATTTCCTACCGTAGTCCTGTACTCAGCCTCATCTCCCTTGCTGATGCATCCAACTATGGCAGAGTCATCAGAAAACTTCTGAAGATGACAAGACTCTGTGCTGTAGTTGAAGTCCGAGGTGTAAATGGTGAAGAGAAAGGGAGACAAGACAGTCCCCTGTGGAGCCCCAGTGCTGCTGACCACTCTGTCTGACACACAGTGCTGCAAGCACACGTACTGTGGTCTGCCAGTCAGGTAATCGAGAATCCATGATACCAGGAAAGCATCCACCTGCATCGCTGTCAGCTTCTCCCCCAGCAGAGCAGGGCGGATGGTGTTGAACGCCCTGGAGAAGTCAAAAAACATGACCCTCACAGTGCTCACTGGCTTGTCCAGGTGGGCGTAGACACGGTTCAGCAGGTAGATGACGGCATCCTCAACTCCTAGTCGGGGCTGGTAGGCGAACTGGAGGGGATCTAGGTGTGGCCTGACCATAGGCCGGAGCAGCTCCAGAACAAGTCTCTCCAGGGTCTTCATGATGTGGGAGGTCAATGCCACCGGTCTGTAGTCATTGAGGCTGCTGGGACGCAGTGACTTCGGCACAGGGATGAGGCAGGACGTCTTCCACAGAACAGGAACCCTCCGGAGCCTCAGGCTCAGGCTGAATACATGGCGAAGTACTCCACATAGCGGAGTGACATTTGCAATCTTCCAGTCCTCCGGAACCATGCCAGAATCTATCGACTTTTGAAAGATCATCACTAATGCCTCTGCAATTTCCACAGCTACTTCCTTCAGAACATGAGGGTGCATTCCATCTGGTCTGGGAGAGTTATCTACCTTTAGACTATTCAGCTTCCTGAGTACTTTCTCTGTTGTAATTGTGACTGCGCACACTTCTCTTCCCTGCCACGCTTGAGTGTCTGGTATCCTGCTGTCTTCCTCAGTGAAGACTGATGCAAAATACTCATTCAGTTCCTCTGTCATCTCCTTATCTCCCATTATAATTTCTCCAGCATCATTTTCTATCGGTCCTATATCTACTCTCACCTGTCTTTTACTCTTTATATACTTGAAAAAGCTCTTAGTATCCTCTTTGATATTATTTGCTAGCTTCCTTTCATAGTTAATCTTTTCCCTCTTATTGACCTTCTTAGTTTCTTTTTGTAAGCTTTTAAAAACTTCCCAATCCTCTCTCTTCCCACTAATTTTTGCTTCCTTGTATGCTCTCTCCTTTGCTTTAACTTTGGCTCTGACTTTTCTTGTCAACCTTTTTCCATTCGAAAATTTCTTCTTTTTTGGAATATACCTGTCTTGCACCTTCCTCACTTCTCGCATAAACTCCAGCCACTGCTGCTCTGCTGTCTTTCCCGCCAGTGTCTCTTTCCAGTCAACTTTGGCCAGTTCCTCTCTCATGCCACTGTAATTTCCTTTGCTCCACTGAAATACCGACACGTCAGATTTCGGCTTCTCTTTTTCAAATTTCACAATGAACTCAATCGTGTTATGATTACTGCCTCCTAAGGGTTCCTTCACCTCAATCTCTCCAATCACCTCCGGTTCATTACACAATACCCAATCCAGTATAGCCGATCCCCTAGTGGGCTCAACAACAAGCTGTTCTAAAAAGCCATCTCGCAGACATTCTACAAATTCTCTCTCTTGAGATCTAGTGCCAACCTGATTTTCCCAATCCACTCGCATGTTAAAATCCCCCACAATTATCATAACACTGCCCTTCTGACAAGCCTTTTCTATTTCCAGTTGTAATTTGTAGTCCACATCACTGCAGATGTTTGGAGGCTTATAAATAACTGCCATCAGGGTCCTTTTACCCCTGCTCAACCCATAAAGATTCTGCACCTTCTGATCCTATATCACCTCTTTCTAATGATTTAATATCATTTCTTACCAATAAAGCCACGCCTCCCCCTCTGCCTACCTTCCTGTCCTTCCGATACACCGTGTATCCTTGGACGTTCAGCTCCCAGAGACATGCATCCTTTAGCCAGGTCTCAGTGACGACCACAATATCATACCTGCCAATCTGTAGCTGTACGACAAGATCATCCACCTTATTCCTTGTGCTGCGTGCATTTAAGTATAACACCTTAAGACCAGTATTTGATACTTTTCGCTTTGATTTCACTGCAACTTTATTGCACTGCAACTCATCCCAATGGCTACAAATTTGCCCCATCACCTGCCTGTCTTTCCTGACATCTTTACTGCTCACTATCTTAGAATTATTTCTGTTTTCCCTTTCCTCCACTCTACCATTCTGGTTCCCATCCCCCTGCCAAATCAGTTTAAACCCTCCCTAACAGCTCTATTAAACTTTCCCGCCAGGATATTGGTCCCCTTCGGGTTCAGGTGTAACCTGTCCATTTTGAACAGGTCATACTTTCCCCAGAAGAGATCCCAATTATCCATTTTGTTAACATCTTTCCTATAATTCGGTGACCAAAACTGTACACAACTGTTCCCCCTCACCTGAACTCACCCTCCACCATCTTATTCTAGCTTCTAGCCCCCCACCCCACCTTCCTTTTCTGTCCTAATGAAGAGTTTCAGTCTGAATAATGGGCTTATTCCCTTCCATAGATGTGCCTGACCTGCTGAGTTCCTCCAGCGTTTTGTGTATGCTGTTCAAGATTTCCAGCATCTGCAGAATGTCTTTCATCATTAATCCCTTGCTTTTATTCTCATCTACTCTCCCCAGATTCTACCACTCACCTGTGCACAGATGGCCTTTCACTGCGATCGATTAACTTGCCACACAGCCATCTTGGGGTCATGGGGGAACACCCGTTGTCACAAAGAGAAGACCATAGGATATAGGAGCAGAACTCTGCTATTTGGCTCATCGGGCCTCCTCCGCCGTCTATCATGGCTGATTTATTATCCCTCTCAACTCCATTCTCCTGATTTCTCCCCATAACCTTTGACACCCTGACTAATCAAGAACCTATCAATCTCTGCTTTAAATATACTCAATGACCTGGCGTCCACAGCGCTCTGCGGCAATGAATTCCTCAGCTTCGCCATCCTCTAGCTAAAGAAAATCCTCCTCATCTCTGTTCTAAAGGGATATTTTCTATTTTGAGGCTCCTCCACTATAGGAAACATCTTCTCCACATCCACTCCATCTAGGCCTTTCAATATTTGGTACTCATGCTGACTTTGACCAATTTTATCATGTGCCTCCAACTACTCTGAAACCTCATGCTTAATAATGAACTCCAACATCTTCCCAACCACTGAAGTCAGGCTAACTGGCCTAAGTTTCCTTTCTTTTGCCCCTCTCCCTTCTTAAAGGATGGAGTAACATTTGCAATTTTCCAGTACTCCAGAACCATTCCAGAATCTAGTGATTCTTGAAAGATCACTACTAATTCTTCCAGTCTCCTCAGCTCTCTGTTTCAGAACCCTGGGGTGTAGTGCATCAGATCCAGGTGACTTATCTGCCTGCAGACCTTTCAACTTCCCCAGCACCTTCTCCTTAGTAATAGCAACTACACTCACTTCTGCCCCCGACACTCTTGCATTTCTGGCATACTGCTAGTGTCTTTCCAGTAAAGATTGATGCAAAATACATATTCAGTTCATCTGCTATTTCTTCCCCATCCCCTCCATTAATACCACCCTAGGATCATTTTCCAGCGGTCCAACATCCATTTTTGCCTCTCTTTTACTCTATATATCTGGAAAAAAATTGGTATCCTCTTTTATATTATTGGCTAGTTTACCTTCATATTTCATTTTTCCTCTCCTTATGGCTCTTCGGTTCCCTTCTGGTCATTTTTAAAAACTTCCCAGACCTCTAACCGCCTACTAATCTTTGCTATATTATATGCCCTCCCCTTTGCTTTTATGCTGACTTTGACTTCCCTTGTCAGCAAAGAGCACATGGACTCCACAGACACACTGGAAGTCAGGATAGAACCTGATTGACTGATGCCGAGAGACAACCATTCTACTACCTGCACCACAGAGGTTGCCCATTAGTTTGAACTCCTGTTCTCGCTAACCCTTGCTCTGAATACTCACTGTGTTTACTCAATGGTAGAATGTAATGACGTTGGACATATTGGAGGGTTATGAACCACAAGCCAAAAATCCTTTGAGCAGCAACCAATCCTGGTTTAACTTCCCAATATGCACCACTGCACATTTATCTCAAATTCCTCTGAAGCAGACACCTGGTTAATTATTAGCTTGCTATGCTGTAGTTAATAGACCTTTCTGTTTAAAGTAAAACTGTCATTGCTTGAGATGAGCTTAATATTGAAGCTCTGTTAATCTGAAGCCTTAAGAATTTGGTGGCACCAAACCAGCAGATACTTCAGTCAATCATTTGTTATATAATTAATAGTCCAAGACACTTTTCATCCACTGTGGTAAAAGATGTCACTCTAACATTCCAGTGCATCAGGGGAAGCATGATAAACTGAAGGAGGATAACCAACTAAACCAGGTGAGGTACTAAAGTCTGAGGTCCCACACCACCAGTTCAGAAACAGCTGCTTCCCTTCAGCCATTCAGATCTTGAACCACACTGGCACACACTAATCATTACCTCAGTATAGCAACAGTGTAACCACAACAAACAACATTGCCCCTACTTTGCTTTAATTTTGTATCGTTTTGTTTTTCACATGAATGCGTTGCTGTTTCTGTTGTAATGCTGATGTAAGTAGGTTTTCCATAGCACTGCACATACTCAGTGGACATCGTGGAAGATTACAAATACCTGGGGATACGAATTGACAATAAACTGGACTAGTCAAAGAACACTGAGGCTGTCTACAAGAAGGGTCAGAGCCGTCTCTATTTCCTGAGGAGACGGAGGTCCTTTAACATCTGCCGGACGATGCTGAGGAGGTTCTACGAGTCTGTGGTGGCCAGTGCAATCACGTTTGCAGTTGTGAGCTGGGGCAGCAGGCTGAGGGTAGCAGACACCAACAGAATCAACAAACTCATTCGTAAGGCCAGTGATGTTGTGGGGATGGAACTGGACTCTCTCACAGTGGTGTCTGAAAAGAGGATCCTGTCCAAGTTGCATGCCATCTTGGACAATGTCTCCCATCCACCACATAATGTACTGGTTGGGCACAGGAGTACATTCAGCCAGAGACTCATTCCACCGAGATGCAACACAGAGCGTCATAGGAAGTCATTCCTGTCTGTGGCCATCAAACTTTACAACTCCTCCCTTGGAGGGTCAGACATCCTGAGCCAGTAGGCTGGTCCTGGACTTATTTCATAATTTACTGGCATAATTTACATATTGCTATTTAACTATTTATGGTTCTATTACTATTTATTATTTATGGTGCAACTGTAATGAAAACCAATTTCCTTCAGGATCAATAAAGTATGACTATGACTATGACTATCCGTTATAGGTGTGGAAACTAATGTGGTCATTCTCATTGCTAACATCAGGAAGGAGGTACAGAAGCCTAAAGGCAGACACTCAAAAATTCAGGAACAGCTTCTTCCCCTCTGCCATCCAATTTCTGAATGGACATTGAACCCATGAACAATACCTCACTACTTTTTTATTTCTATTTTAGCACTACTTATTTAATTTAACTATTAAATGTAACCGTAATTTAGTTTTTTTCTTCTATTATTATGTACGGCATTGTATTGCTGTCGCAAATTCTGGACGTATGCTGGTGATATTCAACTCAATTCTGACTCTGCAGCCCGTCCACTTCAAGGTTTGACATGTTGTGCATTCTGACGTCCTCTTCTGCACATCACTGTTGAAATGCGCAATTATTTGAGTTCCCACCTGCTTCAACCAATCTGCCCATTCTCATCTGACCTATCTCATTAACAAAGTGTTTTCACCCACAGAACTGCTGATCGCAGGATGACATCACTTTGCCCCCGGTCCTTGCATTCCCCTTTCTACTCACCAGGGTACTTATTCCTCTGCTCTCCAGCCACTCTCTGGGCCCCGGGCTCCTGAACTCAATCTTTTGCTTTCCACACCATTCCCTGTAAGCTCTAGAGACTGGTGTGCGTGAAAATGCCAGGTCAGCAGTTTCTGAGATACTCAAACCACCCCGTCTGGCACCAACAGTTAAAGTCACTTAGATCATATTTCTTCCCTGATCTGATATTTGGCGTAAACAACAGTTGAACCTCTTGACCATGTCTGTATGCTTTTATGCACTGAGTTGCTGCCACGATATTGGCATTAACGAGCAGGTGCATAGGTGTACGAAGTAGCCGCTGAGGGTACTTGTAAATACAACAACAGAATGTGGGAGTTGGGGCTCTGGTGACTGGAAATGGAGTTCAGGAACCCAAGGCTTAGAGAGAGTAGGGATACAGACCCTGGTGAATGAAAGGGAATGCAAGGTCTGGGGTCAAAGTTATGTCACTAAAACTTTGACAAACCTCTATAGGTGCACAGTGGATAATATTCTTAGCAACACTCACAACACGCTGGAGGAACTCAGCAGGTCGGGCAGCATCCGTGGAAACGATGAGTCAACGTTTTGGTCCAGAAACCTTTATCAGGACTGTAGAGGGAAGGGGTAGAGGCCCTATAAACAAGGTGGGAGGAGGGTGGGAAGGAGAAGGCTGGTAGGTTCCAGGTGAAAAACCAGTAAGGGGAAAGATAAAGGGGTGGGGGAAGGGAAGCAGGGAGGTGATAGGCAGGAAAGGTGAAGAAAGAATAGGGGAAAACATAATGGGTAGTAGAAGGAGGCGGGACCATGAGGGAGGTGGTACGCAGCTGGGGGAGGGGGTGGAGTAACATAGGGATAGGCGGAGGGAGGGGGAGGGAATTACCGGAAGTTGGAGAATTCTATGTTCATACCAAGGGGCTGGAGACTACCTAGACGGTATATGAGGTGTTGCTCTTCCAACCTGAGTTTAGCCTCATCATGGCAGTAGGGGAGGCCATGTATGGACATATCTGAATGGGAGTGGGAAGCAGAGTTGAAGTTGGTGGCTACTGGGAGATCCTGTCTGCTTTGGTGGACGGAGCGGAGGTGCTCGACGAAGCGGTCCCCCAATCTGCGTCGGGTTTCACCGATGTAGAGGAGGCCGCACCAGGAGCACCGGATGCAATAGGTGACCCCAACAGACTCACAAGTGAAGTGTTGCCTCACCTGGAAGTACTGTTTGGGGCCCTGAATGATGGCAAGAGAGGAGGTGTAGGGACAGGTGTAGCACTTGTGCTTACAGGGATAAGGGCCAGGTGGGAGGGACGTGTGGACCAGGGAGTCGCGGAGGGACTGATCCCTGCGGAAGGCGGAGAGGGGTGGAGAGGGAAAGATGTACTTAGTGGTAGGGTGACTGGTTGCAGCACAGCCTAATATAGAAACACCAATCCCCAGGAATGGAAACGGCCATAGAAACTGGTGGATACTATGTAGTGCATCATTGGCAAACCCTCTCCACCATTGAGCAGATTTACAAGAGGAGCACTGTCACCAGAAAACAAAATCCATCAAAGACTCCCACCATCCAGGCCATGTCATCTTCTCACTACCACCACTGGAAAGGAGTTACAGAAGCCTTAGGTCCATACCACCAGGTTCAAGAATGGTTATTACTATACAACCTGAACGGGCATGGATAACTTCAATTACTACTAGTCCGAACTGACTCTATGACCTTCAGTCTCTTTCAAACTCTGCATATGTCACCATGTCCTACCAAGATTAATTTTCTTGCATGTAATTCACAGTAGATACAAAGAAACACAAAAGAATCAGTGAAAAACTACACACGAAAGATAGACCTATGTGCAAAAGACAAACTGCAAATACAGAAATATAATAATAAATAAATAAAATTGAGAACAAGAGTTGTAGAGTCCTTGAAAGCAAGTCCGTAGGTTGTGGAATCAGATCAGTATTGAGGTGAGGAAATTTATCCACGCTGGTTCAGGAGCCTGATGGTTGAAAGGTAATAATTGTCCAGAATCTGGTGGTGTGGGACCTAAAGCTCTTTTATTTCCTTCCAGGCAGCAGCAGTGAGATAGAGAGCATGGCCTAAATGGTGGGGCTTGTTTAAGGCAGAGGTAGATAGGTTCTTGATTAGCCAGGGCATCAGGGGGTATGGGGAGAAGGCAGGGGAGTGGGGAATGACTGGAAGAACTGGATCAGCCCATGATTGAATGGCAGACCAGACTCGATGGGCCGAATGGCCTACTTCTGCTCCTAAATCTTATGGTCTTATGATAGATGCTGGTTTCTTGAAGCAGTGCTCCTTGTGAACGTGCTCAATGGTAGCATTGCCAGTGATGGGCTGGGCCTGCATAATCTGAAGAATTGCTTTTATGCTAGAATTACTGATGACTAAAGCTGACTCTAATCTTAGACCACCATATTTACTGACCAACAGGCCTGGCATTGTCTTTTGCCCAAGCTCTGAGGAATCTAGATGCGGAGTTTGGCTGTTGAGTAAGAAACTGATGGATCGCTATCTTTTCAAACTTGTGATTGTGTATATTTGCAGCATAATTAAGGTGATTCCAGTCACAACTAGACACGTGGAGTAAAACAGGATGGAAATAGGCCCTGTGTGTCAATTTGGTTCCATCTCATTCTAAACCTTTCTTATGCAAGAAGCCTTTTAAATGTTGTACCTGCCACACACACTTCCTTAGGCAATTGTTCCATAGACACGCCATCAGCTTCGTGAAGAAATTTGCTGTTGGGTCACCTTTAAATCTTCCCCCTCGCATCTTAAAACCCCTGCCCTCTAGCTTTGGTTCCCTCTACCTAGGGATGTGGGGAAGACAGAGTGAAAGCACGCAATCTATGACCCTCATGATTTTACGCTGCTTTCTCACACAGCACAGTGAATTAACAGTTACAGTAGCTGCTTCAAATGAACAAGAATGGTTTAACCAGGAAAATTTACTTCAGCAGAGCATCTTTGAAGTAAACAAATACATCAGTTTATGTAAATGCAATGTTCAAAGGGATTTGGGAACAGGCATCCTGAATCCCATCTTGACACATACCTTTGATGTACATAGGAAGAAGCAACTTTCAGAAGACCTGAAAGAGAATTGGAAACTATCCAAAATAGATTGATCTTCTTTGCTGGATATTAATATCATCATGTATACTTGCGTGCACTCAGTGCTGTGCTTATATCCAAAGGACAATGAAGATGGTCTGTAGTGAGTCTCTCCTCACGTTGTAAAAGGCTTCACTAGCATTTAGATAACAACAACACACATCAAAGTTGCTGGTGAATGCAGCAGGCCAAGCAGCATCTGTAGGAAGAGGTGCAGTCGACGTTTCAGGCCAAGACCCTTCGTCAGGACTAACTGAAGGAAGAGTGAGTAACGGATTTGAAAGTTGGAGGGGGAGGGGGAGATCCAAAATGATAGGAGAAGACAGGAGGGGGAGGGATAGAGCCAAGAGCTGGATAGGTGATTGGCAAAAGGGGATACGAGAGGATCATGGGACAGGAGGTCCTGGAAGAAAGACAAGGGGGGGGACCCAGAGGATGGGCAAGGGGTATATTCAGAGGGACAGACGGAAAAAAAGGAGAGTGAGAGAAAGAATGTGTGCATAAAAATAAGTAACAGATGGGGTACGAGGGGGAGGTGGGGCCTAGCGGAAGTTAGAGAAGTCGATGTTCATGCCATCAGGTTGGAGGCTACCCAGACGGAATATAAGGTGTTGTTCCTCCAACCTGAGTGTGGCTTCATCTTTACAGTAGAGGAGGCCATGGATAGACATGTCAGAATGGCAATGGGATGTGGAATTAAAATGTGTGGCCACTGGGAGACCCTGCTTTCTCTGGCGGACAGAGCATAGATGTTCAGCAAAGCGGTCTCCCAGTCTGCGTCGGGTCTCGCCAATATATAAAAGGCCACATCGGGAGAACCGGACGCAGTATATCACCCCAGTCGACTCACAGGTGAAGTGTTGCCTCACCTGGAAGGACTGTTTGGGGCCCTGAATGGTGGTAAGGGAGGAAGTGATGGTGGGGGAACTGAGGAAGACAGGGCTGCAGAGTGGTGATGGGGGAAGAGGAGTCCCATTCCCCCACCACCACTCCGCAGCCCCGTCTTCCTCAGATCCCACCGTCAACTCCTGGGCCCTCAGAGGCTCCATCTTCCTCTCACCCCAACCCTCCCCTCTCCATTGACACCCCCAGCCACCCCCCTCCCCCCTCTGATCCGAGCTCTCATCCGTGCCGGGTCTTTACCATCCCCTCCGACCTTCAACTGTCTGAGGCAGAATGTTCTGTTCTCAGTAAGGGCCTCACCTTTGTCCCCCTTCGCCCACACCTCAGCGAGTTCCGTGTTCGCCACGATGCGGAACTTTTCTTCCGCCGTCTCTGCCTCCGAGCCTACTTCTTCGGCAAGGACTCCTCCACCCCCACCGATGACCCCTTCTCCTGTCTTCAACCCTCCTCTTCTTCATGGACACCCGCTCTGGTCTTCTGCCTGCTCTGGATTTCTTTATTGCTAACTGCCGACGGGACATCAACCGCCTCGACTTCACCACACCTTGTCCCCATTCCAACCTCACTCCTTCGGAACGCTCTGCTCTCCACTCCCTCCGCACTAATCCTAACTTTATTATAAAACCCGCCGATAAGCGGGGTGCTGTTGTAGTCTGGCGTACTGACCTCTACCTTGCCGAGGCACAGCGACAACTCGCGGATACCTCCTCTTATTTACCCCTCGATCATGACCACACTAAGGAGCACCAGGCCATTGTCTCCCACACCATCACCGACTTTATCCGCTCAGGGGATCTCCCATCCACTGCTACCAACCTTATAGTTCCCACACCCCGCAGTTCCCGTTTCTACCTCCTACCCAAGATCCACAAACCTGCCTGTCCTGGCCGACCTATTGTCTCAGCTTGCTCCTGCCCCACCGAACTCATTTCTGCATACCTCGACACTGTTTTATCACCCCTTGTTCAATCCCTTCCGACCTATGTTCGTGACACTTCTCACGCTCTTAAACTTTTCGATGATTTTAAGTACCCTGGCCCTCACCGCTTTATTTTCACCATGGGTGTCCAGTCCTTATATACTTCCATCCCCCATCAGAAAGGTCTCAAAGCTCTACACTTCTTTTTGGATTCCAGACCTAATCAGTTCCCCTCTACCACCACTCTGCTCCGTCTAGCGGAATTAGTCCTTACTCTTAATAATTTCTCCTTTGGCTCCTCCCACTTCCTCCAAACTAAAGGTGTAGCTATGGGCACCCGTATGGGTCCTAACTATGCCTGCCTTTTTGTTGGGTTTGTGGAACAATCTATGTTCCGTGCCTATTCTGGTATCTGTCCTCCACTTTTCCTTCGCTACATCGACGACTGCATTGGCGCTGCTTCCTGTACGCATGCAGAACTCGTTGACTTTATTAACTTTGCCTCCAACTTTCACCCTGCCCTCAAGTTTACCTGGTCCATTTCCGACACCTCCCTCCCCTTTCTAGATCTTTCTGTCTCTGTCTCTGGAGACAGCTTATCCACTGATGTCTACTATAAGCCTACTGACTCTCACAGCTATCTGGACTATTCCTCTTCTCACCCTGTCTCTTGCAAAAACGCCATCCCCTTCTCGCAATTCCTCCGTCTCCGCCGCATCTGCTCTCAGGATGAGGCTTTTCATTCTAGGACGAGGGAGGTGTCTTCCTTTTTTAAAGAAAGGGGCTTCCCTTCCTCCACTATCAACTCTGCTCTTAAACACATCTCCCCCATTTCACGTACATCTGCTCTCACTCCATCCTCCCGCCACCCCACTAGGAATAGGGTTCCCCTGGTCCTCACCTACCACCCCACCAGCCTCCGGGTCCAACATATTATTCTCTGTAACTTCTGCCACCTCCAACAGGATCCCACCACTAAGCACATCTTTCCCTCCTCCTCTCTCTCTGCATTCCACAGGGATCGCTCCCTACGCAACTCCCTTGTCCATTCGTCCCCCCCATCCCTCCCTACTTATCTCCCTCCTGGCACTTATCCATGTAGGCGGAACAAGTGCTACACATGCCCTTACACTTCCTCCCTTACCACCATTCAGGGCCCCAAACAGTCCTTCCAGGTGAGGCAACACTTCACCTGTGAGTCGACTGGGGTGATATACTGCGCCCGGTGCTCCCGATGTGGCCTTTTATATATTGGCGAGACCCGACGCAGACTGGGAGACCGCTTTGCTGAACATCTACGCTCTGTCCGCCAGAGAAAGCAGGATCTCCCAGTGGCCACACATTTTAATTCCACATCCCATTCCCATTCTGACATGTCTATCCATGGCCTCCTCTACTGTAAAGATGAAGCCACAGTCAGGTTGGAGGAACAACACCTTATATTCTGTCTGGGTAGCCTCCAACCTGATGGCATGAACATCGACTTCTCTAACTTCTGCTAGGCCCCACCTCCCCCTCGTACCCCATCTGTTACTTATTTTTATGCACACATTCTTTCTCTCACTCTCCTTTTTTTCCGTCTGTCCCTCTGAATATACCCCTTGCCCATCCTCTGGGTCCCCCCCCTTGTCTTTCTTCCTGGACCTCCTGTCCCATGATCCAATCGTATCCCCTTTTGCCTATCACCTGTCCAGCTCTTGGCTCTATCCCTCCCCCTCCTGTCTTCTCCTATCATTTTGGATCTCCCCCTCCCCCTCCAACTTTCAAATCCCTTACTCACTCTTCCTTCAGTTAGTCCTGACGAAGGGTCTCGGCCTGAAACGTCGACTGCACCTCTTCCTACAGATGCTGCTTGGCCTGCTGCGTTCACCAGCAACTTTGATGTGTGTTGCTTGAATTTTCAGCATCTGCAGAATTCCTGTTGTTTTACTAGCATTTAGATTGCAGCATCATCATTACCCAAATAGGAGAAGCAAATTACCAAGAGAGTTTTATTGAGTGTGTTACGTACCCCGTAACTGGGTTGCCAAACCGGCAGAAATGGATCACTCAGTTGGAGTCTGGATTACTAGAACTAAGAAAGTTTTATTAAAGAAAAAAGCAACACAGTAATCGAAAGAATAATAAATGCAACAGTTCAGCAATGATAAACACATGTGCACAGAATTAAGATAACAGCATCAATCAAGCTCTATCATTGTCTAGGGGTAAATGACCAATTTCAAAGTGACACAAAGTCCAGTTCAATTTAGTTCAGTTCGCAGTAATCGTTGCCATGGCGATGGACAACGTGGGGGGAGGGAGAGAGAGAACAAGAACGACTGATCATTCAGACACGGCTTCCACTCACCGACCGGCGATATTGCTCACAAGCAGCTTTCGGGTGGGTCCTTTGTGATGTCACCTGAGGTCACCAACTGTGACCCCTCCTCCAGATGTGGTTGATCCTCTGCAGTGAACCCGGCACCCAAGCGAGGGTGGGCACACACCGGGTTCCCGCTGATCGTACCTTTCCACCCTGTGCATTTATGGCCCGGTACTTCCCACCGACTTGTGAGAGGCGCACCGCTTCCAGGGTCTCGTTACCTCGGGTGTCGTGTGTGTGTCCTGCCTTAGCGAACCTGTCCCTTTTTGTCCCCCTGCTGGGATATCTCCTGTCCATCACTTCAAACAGTTCAGGGTTCAAAGGGGGAGCCGCTCTTGACAATACCCAGACTGATGGCTCCTTCATTAACATCTCCAAATGCTGCTTCATTGTTCCTTATCTCTCCCTCCCCTGAGGACAGGTGGCAGACCAACTGCTGATGCCACTGGTGCTAGCCCAGGCCAGCAAACATCTTAATTTATGTGTATTCTCGTCACAAGTGTTATGTGGGTCATCAAAATATACTCCTAATCACAGAGTCAATGAGGTGAGGTGCACTGAAACAAGTCTTTTAACCCAACTTTTCCATGCTGTCCAGGATTCCCATCCAATCTGGTCTCACTTGACCCATATCCCTCTAAACCAGGAATTCTCAACCTGGGGTCCACAGACTCCTTGCTTAATAGCATTGGTCAGTGGAACCCATGCTCTAAACCTTTCCTAAACACGTACCTGCCCAAATGCCATTAATGTCCCCGCTTTGACCACTTGCTCTGCTGGTCCTGCCAATATACTGACCACCTTCTGTGGGAAAAGTTGCTGCTCAGGTTCTATAAAAACCTCTCTCCTCACATTCTCATATCTGAAGAACATCTCTCAGTTCTTTTACACCATTGTATACAGTGGGATCAGTTGGCTGAAAGTCTGAAATCCATTGTTTTATTTGGAGGACTCACCCCTTTCCACACACACACACACACACACAAAATCAAGGTTAGGTACAGTTTGAACAATCAAGGATACCTAGAACATGTCCACTGAGAGTTATCCTGCTAAAACCGCATTATCCCATTGTAGAGCATTAACAAGCCATTACAATGCACCAGACACCTTCAATAACAGGCAATCAGTCTTTGGGGAATGTTTGATTTGCTGATTAAGCATCACCTCCTAAGAACCACCACAGGCTGGTTATAGTTTCTGTTACCATTTTAGAGAGGGCACTGTATGTGGATTAACTTGGTCCTAATCCAGGGGTTCCCAACCTGTGGTCCAGACCCTATCGCCTCCCCCCTCAGTTAATGATAGGGATCCATGAGAAAAAACAGGTTGGGAAGACTGATCTGTCTTTGATGAGACCCCTCAAACTCCTGATGGAAAACACACTGATGCAAATTGCTTATTGTCTTATCATCTGCTGTACAAAATGGACAGCCGAACGTTTTGTACAGCCTCAGAACCTCAATTTTTTTTTGCAAGGTTTATAGTGGGATAATATTTCTCAGGAGATATATTATAAGTATTATCCATTCTTGAGAGTAGCCCTTTGCCATTTACCCACAACAGTGGAATTCAACTGAAAATTGAGGGAAAGCAAAAGGAACTAATTAAGTAGCATTGTAATAATTCCACACCCCATCCTCTGATATAACGTACACAGCAGCAAAATATTTACAATTATTTAGCTACTTCAGAGAGATACCAGCTGTAAATAATCATCTGAAAGCACACCCATTACAGTAATGGGCATGGAAGCAGAGGCTCTGGAAAGGTCGATAACCTCCCTTCTGTTGCAACCGCCCCCCCCCCACCCCCCACCCCCCACCCCCCACCCCCACCACGCCAACCAAGTTTCCAGAGGAGGAAAGTGTAGCTAAATGTCAAGTGCAAGGTTAGTGCAACTTAGGCTCCTGATCAAAGAAGAAACGTACAATTTTATTTCACTTTCCATTCTATAAACAAGTTGGTACGGTCTTTCATTGATTCTGTTATGGGCATTATTCTATGGATTTATTGAGTATGCCCACAAGAAAATGAATCTCAGGGTTCTAAATAGTCACATACATGTACGTTGAAGTGCAGAATATTTAGGAGGCAGGATTTAGTCCAATGAAAATAGCGAGTGTATTTCATTGCTTGGCAACTCCTACATGTGCCAAGCTAGCATAGTGTTGGCAGAGGTAGCTGGTAGAGCTGATAACCCATGGCCAGTGTAAGGACTGAAACTGGATCTATGTGAAGTATGGACCTTGTGACCACATGGGTCTCCTCTGGATACTTCAGTCACCCACATCTCAAGGACGTGCTGGTTAGCAGGTTAAGTGGCAATTGTAACCTGTAGGTTAATGGAGAATCTGGGGTGATCTGATAGGAAGATGTGAAGAACAAAATAGGACTAAATGTGAACATTACTGTGGCTTGGAGCAATAAAGAGCCCATTTCAGTACTACAGAACAGACTCCACATAATTGATGTACATTTCTAGAACAGAGTTAATGAATTCTACTGTAATTACTAGAACTGAGGTAATGAATTCTTTGCTGATTCTTGTGGTCAGTCCATGAGCTCAGCTCATCACGGAAACCAGCCTTCCCCTCCACAGCCGGTCTACATCCTCTCCGTCTCGGGAAAGCAGCCAACATAATCAGCCTGCACCCACCCCAGTCATTCTCTCTGTACCCCTCCCTTGAGACAGAAGATACGCAAAGCCTGAAAGCACATATCAGTTCGAGGACAGCTTCTACCCTGCTGTTGCAAGATTATTGAATTGCTCCCTTGTTGTTCATTTGACCTCAATCTACCCTGGCATGGCCCTGCGTCTTACTGTATGCATCCACTTTCTCAACCAGAATGAACAGCCTCAACTCAGAACTGATTCCACAACCTACAGGCTCGTTTTGAAGGACTCTACAATTCATGTTCTCTGTATTATTTAGATATTATTTTTGTATTTGCAGTTTGTCTTTTGGACATTGGTTGTATGTCAGCCTTTGTGTGTAGTTTTTCAATGATTATATTGTATTTTCATTCTACTGTGAATGCCTACAAGAGAATGAATCTCAAAATAATACAGGATGATATACGAGGGGTGATTGATAAGTTCGTGGCCTAAGGTAGGAGGAGTCAATTTTAGAAAACCCAACACATTTATTTTTCAACATAGTCCCCTCCTACATGAACACACTTAGTCCAGCGGTCGTGGAGCATACGGATCCCTTCTTTGTAGCAGTGGTCCATAACAGGGGTGAGTTATTAACTTCAAACCTTCTGCATAATCACTGAAAGAGTTGAACTGCATGTGCATGTAACGAGAGCTGTATAATTCATCTCTTTCCACTGTAGGCCACGAACTTATCACTTATCACAAATTTATTCATCACATGCCAACTGAATTTCTGTCAGAAACTGCAGACATTACTGTTCTGTTGTCCTGCTGGTAGCCTGTTCCAATTGTAACAGTTTCTCTGTAATGTGTCACTGCTAAGACGAATGTAATGGCTTCTCTGCAATGTTAACTGCTGAGGTAATGGTTTCTCTGTAGCAGAAATGTTTGGGTTATGACTGGAAATAATTATGCATGTTAGCCGATCAGGATTCTGTTGCCGTCTGGTGATTCTGGAAGCTGTTGGTTTTGTGGGCTTTTGTTAGAAGGCCCAAGAGGGATGAAGAGAGAAGACGTGAATGGAGAGATGTGCCCGACAGGGTGGACGCTGCGCAGGGGTCCAAAAGTTGGTGACACTTGGAGCAGATCGAATGGTGGAAAGACGACTATGGAGTGAGCTCCGATTGTGCACAGACTGTTTAATAAGCTTGGCACCCTTTTCCTTTTATATATTGTTTCTCTACTAACCATATAGCTAAAGTAAGAGTTATAAAGCTTAATCATTTAATTGCATATTGTGTACTGTTTGTTATTTTGGGGTACTGATTTGTAACAGGGGACACATCACGCAGCATCCACCCAAACGAGATTTCTTCAGTTTGGCTGGGCAGGGGGGTTATCACCCCCGAGAACAAGCCGCTAGGCAAAGCCAGTGTTACACAATGAACTTTGACCAGCTCGTCTCTTATGCCTCTAATTCCCTTTACTCCACTATCATACTGAAATATCTGACAATCTTTTCACTTCAAACTCACAGAGAATTCTATCATATGAGGGGTAATTGATAAGTTTGAGGCCTAAGATAGGAGTCAATTTTAGAAAACCTAGCATATTTATTTTTCAATATAGTCCCCTCCTACATGTACACACTTAGTCCAGCAGTCGTGGAACATACGGATCCCTTCTTTGTAGAAGTGGTCCACAGCAGGGGTGATTGATAAGTTAGTGACCTAAAGTAGAGAGAGATGAGTTATTAACTTTAAACTTTCTGCATTATCACTCAGTTGAACTGCACATGCAGGTAACGAGAGCTTCTTGGACCTCCAGGTGGTCCACAGCAGGGATAATTGATAAGTTCTTGGCCTAAGGTAGGAGGAGATGAGGTATACAGCTCTTGTTACATGCATGTGCAGTTCAACTCTGAGCGAAAATGCAGAAAGTTTGAAGTTTCTCCTCATCGCCTACTTTAGGTTACAAACTTATCAATCACTCCTGCTGTGGCCCACTTCTAGAGGTCCAAGATGCCGACTTCTACAAAGGGATCCATATGCTCCACGACCGCTGGACGAAGTGTGTAAATGTAGGAAAAATAAATATGCTAGGTTTTCTAAAATTGACTCCTTCTACCTCAGGCCATGAGAGTGAGTGAGTGAGTGAGTGAGTATGTATCTTGATAACAAAGTTTCCTTTAAACTCCTCTAACTGTATTCTGTAGATTAGATTACCTTAATACAGACATAATGAGATGATCTGAATTGGTGGCATACAAAACAGTTTTGCACTGTACCTCAGTAATATGACAATAATAAATGAATTTATCATTGCTATTCAAATAATGATCTGCATCATACCCAGGACGTTTCAGAGCTCTCAAATATATCGAGAAATTGACAGAAACCAACAAATTTGAGCATCATTGGCTATGACCACGAATTACACCCAAACCAAAACCCCCACATTACAGTCAAGACAACTAGGAGAGACCATTACGCAACACAAAATAGCCTAGTCTCACAAGACTGAACATCAAATAAGATGCTACAATAGGGTGCCAGTAAGAATGAATTACATTCAGATATAATCCCAATTCAGAATAAGGCTGCGACTGGTCCTTTATCCTTCGTTCTGGTCAGATATGTGGCTCGAAGAAAAGTGTGGGACTGAGAGATTAATAACCAACTAAGTACTTCTGCAAGCTTTGTCTTTGAAAAATTGCAATGCAAAATTGAAATACATGGCTATTTTAACATCTAATCATTTGTCCCAATGTCAAATTGTCATTGTACTAGCATTTATTACTCATCTGGCAACATGACATGCTGTTTAAAAACCCAAATACAATTCCCAGTAGGTGCAATCAGCAACTTACGATATTTTGTCGTTGCCTTGACCAGGAAGTTAAACTGTGCAGGCAAATTTAAACAAATAACCACTTGATATCAACTTTCAAAAACATCCAGATGTATTAAATATTTCATCAGAGGATTCAACTTTCATGATAGGTTTGGAGGCAGTTTCAAATTACAGCCCATTTAACAAGTTTTAAATTAGAAACACTGACCGGAGTGAAACGTTTTATAATCTTTTAAGAAATAGAAGCCCATTGTTGGAAACAGTTAAATACACATCTTTCAGAATGTATTTAAAACCATCTGGTAAGCTTATAATTGAACAGGAGTGGGGGGTGGGACACTGTTAATGTTAAGGACTCAGGGCTGAAAGCAGGTAACAGGAAAAATGATTGAAACTGAGTACACACGGACAAATACTTGCACTAATGGCACTTTGTGGATTACTGTGATATTCTGATGCTTCTGCAACTTACTTTCTGCTACTTATCTATTTAATACTGTTTTTTTCTTAGTCTTGTTTTTATCTACCACTTTATTTAATTGCCTGAGGAAGCCAAACAGTTTCATTGTACCTATGTATAATGACAATAAAGACCATTCAATTCATAAATGCAATAGTGCTAATTCCTGCTTTTAACAGAGACTACATGTAATTGAGTACAGAAAACTGCAGAACTAATTAGAGATAATCATCAGGACAATCAAATTTCATTTTGTAAATTAGTGTACATGAAACATGCATACAAATTGGTACTGGTGTAAATAGGCATCTGGTCAGAATGAACCACATCTGCAGAGCTTTGGTTCTATACAATGACTATTAATTATGCCAGTTTATGCAAACATTTATCCATGCAATGCAGGCAGGACCAAGTCATTAATATTTTCTACAGCAAAAGGTCAAGGAGCAAGTTCTTCATGCTGAGAGTGGTGCGTAAATGGAATGAGCTGGCGGGGGGGTGGTACAATAATGACAGTTTAAGAGGGATATGGGTTGAGGTTAGTCAGGCACCTTGGTTAGTGTGGACAAGTAGGGTAGAAACAACAGCTCAAATACTACTTGAGCATTAAATAATTTGGATACAGCAGGGGATTACTAGGAATGGTGCCCACCAAGGAATTGACTTATAGACAGTAAACATATCTTAATATGTACTTGTCCACTGTCTTGTAAATTCTTGATTTTTGTACTATTATGTTTGTATAAATAAACTATTGAAGTTTTGCAAAAAGGGTGAAGGGCTAACATCTGTGCTGTATTATTCTAAGGAGCATCACAAGGTGATGTTGGAGAAAACCTGGTTCCACCATATCACCCTGACCAAAGCAATTTACAAACTGATTGGGAGAAGATCCGACCAAAATAGCATGGGTGGGCGTGGAATCAGAGAAAGGCAAGGATGGCAAACACAGAAAGCACACATCGTAGGAATAAAGACAGTACAAAGTGACCCAAAGTAGCAGAGTGAAGTTAGCTTTAGATTAAGAAATTTGAGATACTCATCTTGATAGACCAAATCAGCTAGAAAGAACTAGATTGGAGATTAAAAGATCTTTGACCAGCAAAAAGAAGAAATTTAGACTGGGAGAGAAAGGTAAATCGCTTTGCATACCTTCATTTTATCTGTTTCCACAGAAAATAAAATCAGTGCAAATGTAACAAGAGTTGGGAAATTAAGTGAAGGGTGGTGAAAGCTTTGGTATTAACCTCCTGGAATACTAGAGTTGGATAATATTTGCTGTCTTTAGGCATTCTCCATGATAAAGTGAGAAAATATTGCAGTGTTAGCTTTCAATTAGGCAAAATGATACAAGTGTGGAACTTGTCAGAATCTAAATATACACTTGCAGAAAACTCGCCATTCATAGGATATTAGGCAGGTTATCCAGCTCTGAGTTTACACAGCTTTCCTCATCTATCAGCACAAACTAAATTCCCTTTCCCCTTTGTATGCTTGCCCAGCCTTCATTTGAATTTGTATTATTCATCTCAGCCACTCCTGTGGGGACATTCTCCACATTCTGACATTTTGTCTAAAGCAACTTGGAAATTCCCCCACTGGATCCAATTTTGAGAGCCATCAGGAGGGTAGAGCAACTACTACTACATCAACTCAGGCCCAGGGGGCTGGTATCGGGCAAGATAAACCCAAATTTAGGCTTCCAAGGTAATCACTCTGAAGGTTGAGTAGTTTGTTAATGTGAATTAAAGTGGTCAATTAACTACTAACATTTCCTTCCTATCATCCCTTGCCAGCCAGATGGTACAGTGTACCCATGAGATCCATTGAAAGTCTCCTTGTAGTTCCAAGCCAGATCTACAAATTCTGGCAATCAAAGGTTAATACTGGAAAGTGATTGAGGAAAAAGGTTACTAGTCATGACCATCAATGAAGCAGCTGAATAATCAACTCCTGCTTCTTCCATGGGCAGCAATACCCAACCATTGGTATGCTACTGTAGTTTAGCAGTTACCGTGATGCCATTACAGTTTGGGGCATTCAGGAGTTCAGAGTTAAATTCTGGCACTGTCTGTAAAGAGTTAGTATGTGAATGTGTAGGTTTCCTCCAGGTGCTCTTGTTTCCTCCCACAGTCTGAAGGTAGTAGGTTACTTGGTCATTGTAAATTGTTCAGTGATTAGACTAGTGCTAAATAGGTGGAGTGCAAGGCAGCAGGGATTATTGAGCCAAAGGGCCTGTTCCTTGCTAAGAAACAAAATCTGCAGCCATTTCCTATACTAGTCTTATCCAAGGATTGTCAGCCTTGGAGCAGACTGGGTACTGTAGAGGAAATGGCTGAAGATTTCCCTTAAGGGAATCCACTAATATGCTGGACTGGTCTCTACAGCCACCCGAGGACCCACCAACAGAATCCTTTAAGAGAACATTCTTGATGAGAGGTCGCATTACTATATACCAATGCAAAATCTGCAAGTCTACAAAACTCTGTGCAAAGAAATCAAAGCACAAAGATATGGGCAATTTAATGTACCAAAAACACAGCAGAATAAGAGTGCAAATTTCCACATTAAAGAGAAAAATTGTAGATTGTTAGGAAGGATTTGGACAGCCCAGGACATGAAGCACTCGGGGGGCAACAAAAGCACCAGAAGATCACCATCATCTCTGGTCTCTCAGTATTCTGACCTGGAAATGGATCCCATGCTGACGATCAGGCAAGTTATCCAAATTCTTACATCCCCTCCCCACCATCACCAGAACTGCAACAGTTCAAGAGCATTATTAGTTTGGGTATTATTGCTGGTGAATGACAATCAAAACAGATCAGGAAATTATGCTGGAATAGACAAAATAGTGCTTGGTAAAACCTTAACTAAACAAAGGCTATTGCTGCCACATTACATAGTAAAAACTGGGGGGGGGGGGGGGGGGGGGGGGGGAGAGACCCACAACAATTCAGGTGGTAATGTAAAGAGATGGCAGGGCTCAGTTAAGAGCTGGGTACATTAAGCAAATTTCTTGGGGATACTGCGACCAAATTAAAATGAAGGGATTTAGTACATTAATTCAAGATGGGATAAAAATTGCCAAGTTTAAATTGTTGGCCATTTTGATCTCCAGATAAATACATCCCGGGCAAAGATTTATGGATACTTTAAAAATCAAAGCATTACAGTGCTACTGTTCCTACAGCATTGGTGGAAGATTAGCCAGAATCTTTTAAAGACCCAATAACCAATTCACACTTAGTCATGAGCTAAAGGACATTTCTCCCATACAAAAACTAACAGCATAGCTGGTTAACTTCCATATTTCAGTAGTTTGCATGTGCAGTATTCTGTCTGCACTTTGAGAACAGCTTAGAATCATACACTACACCAGAAGCTTTTTATCATCATCTTTTATAATCGAGTTTCACATTCTAGAAGGATCAGCAAATTGCATCTCAAAATCTTGCAGTCCTTGTACAAGCTTTGCAATCACACTTCTAATACTTTAAGTACTTAACAGCAAAAGTAAGCAAAAAACACAATACAATTGCACTTTTAAACTACCGTTGAGCTATATTCAGCACTTCCAAACTCAACTGAACTAACATTAAGTTATAATACAGATTACAATTTTAATTGCACAAAAAATCCTTGATGCATAAATATTCTTCATTACACCAGTACAAAAATACTTGTACTCAATATTGTTCAAAATACTTTTAACAGGAACAGCTGATATTTGGCAAGATGGGTTCTCCAGGAGGCACGGTAACTAGCCAGGGCAATAGAACAGAGGCTGCGAGAACTTCAATATACAGGTGGACATCCTAAAAATAAACCAAGCCTTCCAACAGCAGTGTCAAGGAGGCTCCTTCACTGAAGAATGTTACAAATTGGGAGAGTAATTGCGCTTTGTAGAACCATCTTCACACATTGGAGACACATGATCAACAGGAATGTGGACAGATGGGGAGAAAGGACAAGGATGGGGATGTGGGTGAAACTAGATGGAGACATTTACAAAACGAAAATTTTACAAGACGACCACCAGCATTCCACGTTGGTCTTTGTAATTCAGTTCCATCAATGTCAACCTTAAATTCTGAAGTTTCACAGCAGTGGTGCCATTTTGAAGTTGGTCCTTGCACCAGATGGATTGATCAGACTGACAGCTTACAGGTTCTCCCACCTGAAAGTTCACCAAAAGTTCTTTAATCCACAGGCCAGTGACTGCTCCAGTGCAGAGGAAAATGAAGCAGTTGTTCAACATCTCCTTCAACCAATGACCCTCAAAACAAAATCCAGTCTGTCCTTGACTATTGCTCCACGGAGAAATGCTAATCGTTGAATTGGAGTAGTCTGTGGAACAAGCAAAGTTTAAAATAAATTTATTATCAACGTACATCTACATCACCATATACTACCCTGAGATTCATTTTCTTGTGAGCAGTATATGGTGACAGAGCAATAAAGCATACTAAACCAAACATGTGACACATTTGTATCTTGCAAAAGTCTAAAGTCAGTGATCAAATATCAAATACATACAAGTTAGTGAGCTAAAATGGAATACTGTGTCCATTTCTGAAAGTCACATTAGAATGGATACGGAGGTCTTTAAAAGATTAAATAACAACATGTGAAGGTTCAGAAATTGTAACCAGCATCATCTGTGCTATTAGTCTGGGGATAATAACTCTTCCTTTAAATTGTATCACCTCTAAGGAATGTTTCGATAACAAGTCAAAACAGGGCGGGGTGCCTGCATGTTCTAGGAGGCCGTTGGAAAGAAAGTCATAAAAAAAATTCCAGCTGGCTCCACACTATTTCATGTATTCTAGCTAACAGTTCAACTTACTGACCATTTCCAGTGTTAGGGTCTCAATCCCCTAAGGTACAGAAGCCCCAGTTGGTGGAAACATCTAAATTCAAATCATAGAAGTTGGACATGACCTCTTCCATCTGCAACGGCACTTGAGCCATTGATAAGGGGCAGAATGCTGTGCATTTCCACGAAGGGAGCATTGACAGAACAGCTGCCATACCATTGGATTCCTGAGTAATTGTCAAAAGAGAGTGAAAAGGACAAGTATGTTGAGTCAGCTAACATGAAAATAAAACAGACAAGAAAATTGTATTTGATCGGTTATAAGAGGAAAGAATTGGATCAGGCAACCCTCAAAATCCTTGGAGAATATATTGATGCAATTCAAGCAGATTTCACTCCACCCAGAAAGACAACAGCTAACCATTACTGGAAATGCATAACCATAAAGGCAAATCTTTTGAAAAGGCTATAAATATCAAAACAACTGAAATGTTCGCTGAGCAAATCCTTCAACACTGATGTGGAAACCAGAGACCCAGGCCAAAGGTAGGGATGGGGAATGTCTGACAATAATTGACATTAGCATAAACTACACTCAGTAGCCACTATTAGTTACATCTGCTCATTAATGCAAATATATCAGCCAATCATGTGGCAGCAACTCAGTGCACAAAAGCATCCAGAGGTTCTGTTGTTCAGAGCAATCAGAATGGGGAAGAAATTTGAATAAGTGACTTTGACTGTAGGTGCCAGACTGGGTGGCTTGAGCATCTCAAACAGCTGATCTTCTGGGATTTTCATGCACAGGCACCTCTAAAGTTTAAACAGAAATAGTGCAAAAAAAAAAACCCACCACCAAAACAGGAAAAAGTGAGCAGCCATTCTGTGGGAGAAAATGGCTTTTTAAAATGGGAGGGGTCAGAGGAGAACGACCAGACTGGTTCAAGCTGACAGGAATGCGGCAACAGTAACTCAAATAATCATGCATTACAACAGTAAAGAGCATCTCTGAATACACAACACATCAAACCTTGAAATGGATGGACTACAGCAGCACAAGACCAACATTGGTTCCACTCCTACACCCGACAGTGGCTAATAAGTGTAGTATACAAGGTTGCA
The DNA here is from genome assembly GCF_030028105.1 of Mobula birostris. Lineage (NCBI taxonomy): Eukaryota > Metazoa > Chordata > Chondrichthyes > Myliobatiformes > Myliobatidae > Mobula > Mobula birostris. The sequence continues at coordinate 21,644,745 of NC_092387.1, read as the reverse complement.
ATATTCCTGCAGTCTTTTACTGACTATTGTTTCTCGTATTTATTGTGACTTATTGTGATTGCCCATAAGAAAATGGATCTCAGGTGACATGCACTTAGACAAATTTATGTTGAACTTTCAAGCCAACACTGCAGGTAGACTACAAGGGCCTTGAAACTGGTGTTGCACATTGTATTGAAGATGGGGTGGCATTGCTCTGTTGGTAAAAGGAAAATGAAATGAAATCATTACTAAGAGGTGGCAAAGGGTCAGAAGGTGTTGAATCGTTATGGATAGAGTTAAGGAACTGCAAGGGTAAAGAGACCCTGATGGGAGTAATATACAGACCCCCATACAGTGGTAAGGATGTGGTCTACAAATGAGATAGAAAATGCATGCCAAAAGGGCAATGATGCAATAATCATGGGGGATTTCAAAATGCAGGTAGATTTGGGGGGGCGGGGGGAGAGAGAAATATCAGGTTGGCGCTGGATTAAGAGGGGGAATTTCTGGAATGCCTACAAGCTGGCTTTTTAGAGCAGCTCATGGATTGGTTGTTGCACAATGAACCAGAATTGATTAAAGAGTGCAAGGAGCAAGTGATCATAATAGGATCGAATTCACCCTGAAATCTGCGGTGGTGAAGCTGAAGTCAGATGTATCAGTATTACAAACAAGAGAAAATCCACAGATGCTGGAAATCTGAGCAACACACAAAATGCTGGAGGAACTGTTGAGTTCTTCCAACATTGTGTTGTATCAGTATTACAGTGGAGTAAAGGGAATTACAGGAGGTAGAGAGGAGATGGCCAGAATTGATTGGAAAAGAACACTGGCAGGGATGATGGCAGAGGAGCAATGGCTGGAAATTCTGGAAGCAATTTGGAAGGCACAGGATATCTGCATCCCAAAGAGAAAAAACATTCAAAAAGATGACACAACTATGGTTAACAAGTCAAAGCCAATATAAAAGCCAAAGAGAGGGTATATAATAGAGCAAAATTTAGTGGGAAGTTAGGATTGGGAAGCCTTTAAATACCTACACAAAACAACTAAAAATGGTCATCAAGTTAAAGATGGAGCACAAATGTAGGGTAGCCAATAATATTAAAGATGATACAAAAGTTTCTTCAGATCCACAAGTGTAAAAGAGGACAGAGTGGATATTGGACCGCTGGAAAAAAAAATTCCAGAGGGGGAGTAATGGGGTACAACAAAATGGTGGATGAACTGAAGTATTTGCATCGGTCTTCACCATAGAAGACACTAGCAGTATAGTAGAAGTTCCAGGTGTCAGGGGTCATGAAGTGCAAGAAGTTACCATAGCTAGAGAGAAGATTCTTGGGAAACTGAAAAATCTGAAGGCAAATAACTGACTAGGACCAGATGGCATATACCCCAGGGTTCTGAAAGAGGTGGCTGAAGAAATTGTGGAGGCATTAGTAATGATCTCTCAAGAATTACTAGTTTCTGGTATGGTTCTGGAATACCAGAAAATTGCAAATGCTACTCTACTCTTCAAGGGAGAGAAAGACAAGAAAGGAAATTATAGGTTTGTTAGTCTGACCTCAGTGGTTGGGAAGATGTTGGAGTCGATTGTTAAGGACGTGGTTTTGTGGTACATTGAGACACTTGATAAAATAGGCCATGGTCAGTAAGATATCAAGGGAAAATGTTGCCTGAGAAATATGTTTGAATTCTTTGAAGAAATAAAACCAGCAGGATAGACAAAGGAGAATCAATTGATAAATACTCGGATTTTCAGAAGACCTTTGCTAAGGTGCCACATGTGAGGTTGCTTAACAAGCTATGAACCCATGGTATTACAGGAAAGATTCTAGCATGGATAAAGCAGTGGCTGATTGTCAGGAGGCAAAGACTGGGAATAAAGGGACCCTTTTCTGGTTGGCTACTGGTGACTAGTAGTGTTCCAGAGGTCTCTGTTGAGACCGATTCTCTTTACGTTACATGTCAACAATTTGGATGGATGATGGAATGAGTAACTTGGTTGCAAAGTTTGCAGATGATACAAAGATAGGTGGAGGAGCAGGTAGTTTGAGGAAGTAGAGAGGCTACAGAAGGACTTAGATTAGGAGAATGGGCAAAGCAGCAAAAGGTTGACTATTTTCTAAATTGAGAGAAAATACAAAAAACTGAGGTGCAAGGAGATTAGGGAGACCTTGTGCAGGATTCCCTCAAAGTTAATTTGCAGGTCGAGTCTGTGCTGAGGAAGGCAAATGTAATTTTAGCATTCAAGAATATAAAAGCAAGGATGTAATGCTGAGATTTTATAAAGCACTGGCCAGGCCCAATTTGGAGTATTTTGAGCAGTTTTGGGCCCCTCATCATTCAAAGGTGGTTCACAAAAATTGATTCCAGGGTTGAATGGCTTGTCCTAAGAGCATTTGATGGTTTTTGGCCTGTATTCACTGGAATTCAGAAGAATAACCTAATTGAAATCCATCGAATGGTGAAAGGCCTTGATAGAATGGAGAGGGACACGATTTTTCCTGTGGTGGGAGAGTCTATTCCAAGGCTGTATCCTCTGATCTTAGAGATGTGTCCTCTGGAACAGAGATGAAGGGGAATTTCTTCACCCAGAGCATTGAATCTGTGGATTTCATTGCCATAGGCAGCTGTGGGGGCCATGTCTTTATGTACATTTAAGGCAGAGGTTGATTGATTCTTGATTGGTCAGGCCATGAAGGGATATGGGGGGGGGGGGGGGGGAGAGGAGAGGAGAAGGAGAGGGGGAATTAAGAGGCAGGAGAATGGGGCCAAGGGGAAAATCAGATCAGCCATGATGAAATGGCAGAGACTTGATGAGCCAAATAGCCCAATTCTGCTCCGGTATTTTATGGACTTATGGTGTCAGAGTCCAGTTTAAGATGGAAATGCACTGAAAGCAATTCAGGGAATCTTTACTGAAATGGGTAGTAAGGCAAGAATGGACAGGCAGGCCTGTATCTGGAGTTTCAAAAGGCAAGGGAGCTTTATTACATGCAGAGGGGATGTTTCCTCTTGTACTAGAATCTAGAAAGGTTGGGGGGGACGAGTTGTTGGTTCACTGTTTTAAAACATGTGGGTCACCTTGTTATGATGAAAGCAAAATCCAGCAAAGGTTACAAACTTTGGTCATGAAGAATGGTAGGGCCTTTGGATAAAAGGTAAACTAAATATTTGTAAGAAAAGGGGGTAGGATGGGAAGGACACTATGGGTAAGGAAGCATGCAATGGTTACAATCAGATCAGTCAAACTTATTGAATAGCAGAGCAGGCCAATTAGTCTAATGTCTGTAAATTCAAAGCCATAATCACCAGTAACAAGCCTACAGCATGCATGCCCAAAATACCAGATGTAAAAAAATTGTTGGCATGTGGTGTCACCCCTCAATTCTTCAAACCCTGCCACAATAACATTAATGATTATACATAACAATTCATTGAAATAATAAATACACAAGCGACAGGACTCATCCTTTCTCTGTAAAAGTCCAGAATTATTGTTATTAATTCATTAGGCAATGAAAAATCTACTCTAGATTACCATTGCACGAGAGAGAGGTTTGTTTTTGATTATCACTAATTTGGGCACACACTCTGAAAGGTTCACCACCACTGCCACAAATCATTGCTTTTGAGGTCCGAAAGTTATTGGGTTAAAGGACTTCATGTAATTCAGAAAAAAGGCCAATCTGCTGTGCCAAGCCCATCAAGGACACATTTCTAGCTTTTCCAGCCAGTGCTGAAACTATGTAGTGCCTGGAGCAACTGGAACTGTAACATTGGACTAGTTCTCAAAAACATTCTTCAAGGGGTAAACTGGGTGACAATTGCTTCCAAACTACAAAAGGACAAGATGTTTGGAAGTGAAGAGATATTTAAGTAGATTATTTTCTGGCCATGAATGCATCACGTGTGGAAAGGCAAGACCGCAGACCTCTAGAAAGTTTGGACATGGACTCATTGGGCTGAAAAGTTTATTTTCTGTACAACTCTCCAACTTTGCTTGCATCATGCCAACTAGATGTTGGGCACAAGGCAGATCCACGGTATGTGCTACACCCATTTATACCAGCTTACATGGCAAAACACATAGGTGGCAATTGAATTTTCATTCAAAGAAACTTAACCCAGTAATATAAAGTAATATTAGTCTCTCAACAAGGGCATTTAGGACCAGTTGCTAATTAATATCGCAACAGGATCCCAAGAAACTTCCAGGAAACAACTGATCTCTACACCCTTCTAAATCTTATGTAAAAGTATTTGTTTTTGATAGCTTAGTATCCATTTTCGGTGTTCACCCACGCAATAAAAGGGAGAGGCCAAGGGATCAGGCCTGTAACACAAGATATAGCAAGTTACAAGGAAGAAACTTTGGTAGAGAATCATTGGTAGAGTATTAAGCACAGTGCATCACCACTACCTGTTCTCACATTCTGGTAAGGATGTAAAGGTCTAAGAAAATACAAGAGATGTAGCAACAGAGCCACAGATTTATGAAATGCAATTGAGAAATTGGTACAAAATTCATAAGTTTTGGGATAGCAGAGACCCAGGTTCAGTTCTGCCACTGTCTGCAAGGAGCTTAGGGTCCCCATGACTTTCCTCAAGATGCACCGGTTTCCCCTCACATTCCAAAGAGTATGGATTAGTAAGTAGGTTAGTTGGTCACGGACACCGGAATGCTACAGCACAGTACAGGCCCTTCAGCCCTTGATGTTGGGCTGACCCATATATTCCTTAAAAAAATGTACTAAACCCACATTACCCCGTAACCCTCTATTTTCCTTTCATCCATGTGCCTGTCCAAGAGGCTCTTAAATACCCTTAAATGTTTTAGCCTCCATCACCATCCCTGGCAAGTCATTCCAGGCACCCACAACCCTCTGTGTAAAAAAACTTACTCCTGATGTCTCCCCTAAACTTCCCTCCCTTAACTTTGTACATATGCCCTCTGGTGTTTTCTATTCGTGCCCTGGGAAACAGGTACTGGCTATCCACCCTATCTATGCCTCTCAATCTTGTAGACCTCTATCAAGTCCCCTCTCATCCTTCTATACTCGAAAGAGAAAAGCCCCAGCTCTGCTAACCTTGCCTCATAAGACTTGTTTTCCAATCCAGGCAACATCCTGGTAAATCTCCTCTGCACCCTCTCCATAGCTTCCACATCCTTCCTATAATGAGGTGACCAGAACTGAACACAATACTCCTAAGTGCGGTCACTCCAGAGATTTGTAGAGTTGCAACAGGACCTCTCTACTCTTGAACTCAATCCCCCTATTAATGAAGCCTAGCATCCCATAGGCCTTATCTATACTATCAACCTGTGCAGAGACCTTGAGGGATGTATACATTTGAACCCCAAGGTCCCTCTGTTCATCCACACTCTTAAGTAACTGACCATTAACCCTGTCCTTCCAAAACACATCACCTCACACTTATCCAGATTGAACTCCATCTGCCACTTTTCTGTCCAACTCTGCATCCTGTCTATCCTCTTTTAACCTTCGACAACCCACAGCTCCATTCACAACTCCTCCAATCTTCATGTCGTCCGCAAACTTACTCACCCATCCTTCCGCCTCTTCATCCAGGTCATTTATAAAAATCACAAAGACAGATCCTTGTGGCACTCCACTAGTCACTGACCCCCAGGCAGAATACTTTCCTTCACTGCCACCCTCTGCTTTCTTCCTGTAAGCCAAATTTTTTTTTTTTTAAAATCCCAACAGACAACATTCCACTGATCCCATGCCTCATGACTTTCTGGATGAGTCTCTCGTGGGGGACCTTGTCAAATGCCTTGCTAAAATCCGTGTAGACCATATCTACCACCTTACCCTCATCAATTTCTTTTGTTACCTCTACAAAAAACTCAATTAGGCTCGTGAGGCACGACCTTCCCTTCACAAAGCCATGTTGACTATCCTTGAGTAGACTGTACTTCTCCAAGTGCTCGTAGATCCTACTCTTAAGAATCCTTGAATCCTTTCCAATAGTTTGCAGACCACTGACGCAAGACTCACCGGTGTATAGTTCCCACGATTCTCCCTAATACCTTTTTTAAACAAGGGAACTACATTTTCCATTCTCCAATCCTCCAGCACCTCCCCAGCAGCCAGAGGATTCAAAGATCATAGCTACTGCTCCAGCGATCTCTTCTCTCACTTCCCACAGCAACCTGTGGTATATCACATCTGGCCCTGGGGATTTATCAATCTTGATGTTTTTTAAGATCCAACACTTCTTCCTTAATCTCCACATTGTCTAGCACACAGGCCTGTTCTATTTTGACCTCACCCTGATCAAGGTCTTTTTCACTTGTGAATACTGAAGCAGAGTATTCATTTCAGACCTCCCCAACCTCCTCCAGGCACATGTTGCCTTCTTTATCCTTTAGCGGCCCCACCTTCATTCTTGTTATCCTTCTGTTCTTCACATACACATAGAACGCCTTGGGGTTCTCCTTAATCCTACATGCCAAGGCCTTCTCATGCCCCCTTCGAGCTCTCCTAAATCCTTTCTTAAGCTCCTTCCTGGCTACCCTATATTTCTCATGAGCCCCTCCTGCTTCCTCTTGACAAGTTGCCTCATGTGTTTCGTCAGCTACAGTTCCCTTTTCCTACCATTTTTTCCTTGTCTCAGTGGGACAAACCTATCCTGAACCCAGCACAAGTAGTCCCTAAACTTCCTCCACATTACTTCTGTGCTTTCACCCTTGAACATCTGTTTCCAATTTATTCTCGCTAGTTCCTGCCTCATCCTTTCATAGTTAGCCCTTCCCCAGTTAAGCACTTTCCCATTTTGTCTGTTTTTATCCTTTTCCATAGCTATGCTGAAGCTAAGGGAGTTGTGGTCACTCTCACCAAAATGCTCCCCCACCAAGAGGTCTGCCACCTGAACAGGTTCATTACCCAGAACTAGATCCAGTATGACCTCTCCTCTTGTCAGCCGGACCACATACTGTCAGGAATCCTTCTTGAACACACCTGACAAGTGCACCCCCTGGCAATCAGGAGGTGCCAGTCAATATGAGGGAAGTTGAATCACTCCTAACTACAACCCTGTATTTCCTGCACCTTTCTAAAATCTGCCTGCTTCTCTGCTCCTCAGTGTCCCAAGGGCTATTTGGGGGACCATAGACTACTCCCAGCACAGCGATTGATCTGTTCCCATTTCTGACTTCCACCCACACCAACTCAGTGGACACTCCCTCTGCAGCGTCCTCCCTTTCTAGAGCCATGATACTATACCTGACTAGTAATGCTATCCTCCCATCCTATTCCTTTTAAAACACCTAAACCCCAGTACCTGCATCAGCCAATCCTGCCCTTCCTCCAGCCAAGTTTCAGTAACAGCATCGTAGTTCCACGTACTGGTCCATGCTCTAAGTTCATCCCCTCTAACTGGCTACATTTATGTTTTGTTCCCTGCCTGTCCTTCCTCACCAACTCAGAACACACAGCATCATGCCCTTGTCCTTCCACCCTAATCTCTGCACTCACATTCTGATTCCTCCCCTCCCCCACCAAATTAGTTTAAACCCTAGTTTAAACCCTCCCCAACAGCTCAAGCAAACCTGCTCGCCAGGATATTGGTCCCTTTCCAGTTCAGGTGCAGCCTGTCCTTTTTCTACAGGTCAGACCTTCCCCAGAAGAGATTCCAATGATCCAGAAATCTGAATCCCTGCCCCAATTCTTCAGCCACACATTCATCTGCCATAACTTCCCGTTCCTACTCTGTCTCTCGGCACAGGCAGCAATCCCAAGGTTACCACTCTTGAAAACTTCTTTCCTAACTCCCTATATGCATTCTTCAGGACCTCATCCCTACTCCTATTTATGTCATTGGTCCCCATGTGGACCATGACATCTGGCTGCTCACCCTCACTCCTGAGAATACCCAGAACTCCATCTGAGATATCGCGGATCCTGGCACCAGGGAGGCCACAGGCCATCCGGGATTCTCGATCTCTCCCACAGAACCTCTTATCTGTCCCCCTATCAAATCCCCTATGACTACTGCTCTCCTCTTTTCCCTCCTTCCTTTCTGAGCTGAGGGTCCAGTCTTGGTGCCAGAGACGCGACCACTACAACTTGTCCCTGGTAGGTCGTCCCCACCAACAGTATCCAAAACAGAATGCTTATTGTCGATGGGAACGGCCACAGGGGTGCTCTGCTCTGTCTGTCTATTCCCCTTCCCTCTCCTGACAGTCACCCAGTTACCTGTCTCCTGACTCTTAGGGGTAACTATCTCTCTGTAACTCCTGTTTATTTCTGCCTCTGCCTCCCAAATAATCTGAAGTTCATCCAGCTCCCTAATTCGGTTTGACAGGAGCTGCAGCTGGATGCACCTTTTGCAGGTGTAGTCAGACAATTGTGCTGTCCCTGACTTCCCACATCCTACAATTGGAGCACTGGACTGCCCTATCTACTGCCTCCATTACCAACTCCTAAGTTAATTAAAATAATTAAAAACTTACCCGTCCTTACCTCTCTGGGAGCAAGCTCGTCCTCCACCTCTTCTCACCGAAACCTCGAACCAAAGCCTCAAAGCTCCATTCCTTCACTGGCCCACTCACTACTAGCCACTCTGCTTGAGCTACCCCTCTATTTGTTTGAGCTTTTCAATTTTCAATTGCCCAAACTGCTTGGTCACCTGACCTCAAAATGACCCAATCAGCTGCTTTCTGCTGAGTCTGAGCTATTCAAATCTTGATTGACTTGATTGCACAATCCAACTGCCAAAACCTCTCGAGCGAAAGCCTCAAAGCTCCACTCCTTCACTGGCCCACTCACTCACTGGCCGCTCTGCTTGAGCTACCCCCCTATTTGTTTGAGCTTTTCAATTTTCGATTGCCCAATGAAACTGCTTGGTCACCTGACCTCAAAATTGCCCAATCAGCTGCTTTCTGCTGATGGGTGTAACAGGGCAGTGTGGGCTCACTGTGGGCCTGCTACCATGCTGTATTTCTAAACAACTTTTGTCAAGGGGAAACATTTAGGGCTCTGAAGGTCTTTTCCCACTAGCTGAAGGGCAACTGGAATACAGGAGAGAACCAGAAGCATTGTGATTACAGAAAGCAGATTCACTAACTCTGGATGAAATTGGATGAACAAAGAATTTTGGGTAAAGGTGTTTATGAGACAAAAGCTCTGAGCCCATTATATGGTCACAGGTAAAGGGAGGGAGCTGCATGCTTAGTCAGCACAGCAAATCACGCACATTAGAAAAAAAAATGCTACTACCCACAAATTGGAAGCAAACTATTACTCAGGACAAGTAACTTTGAGCAGATTTGACACGGAGAAAGCTCTTAATTAGGAGGACTTTCCAAGGCTGTCAAAGCAAAAATTAGCACCGTCTTAACTTGACCAATTTCAGCCCATTGTAGGTCAAGAACAGAAGGTTAAACTACACTAACACAAGGTACCGAAGGAACTCAGCAGTTAGAAAGGAATAAGGAATGAGTATTTTTGGCCAAGTGGAAGGATCTCAGTCTAAAACATGAACTCTATTCCTTTCCATAGATGCTGCCTGACCCAAGTACCTCCAGGAATTTTACTGTGGATTTCCAGAGTCTAGAATCTTCTGTTTACTTCCTTGACTTTTACAAGTTGGAGTAAAAGTGATGCACACTGGCAGGTTGGGGGGGGGGGGGGGGTTGTGGAAGGAGGGAAGAGAGAAAGGGATGAGGGAGGTGAAAGTGAACAGCGCAAGCATTTATGATAAATACCATCAGGATACTTACTAAATACTTAGCAAAACTGACGGGACTTCCATCCTTGCGGAGAAGCTTCAGATGGAGGATACCAGCGCATCTGAAACAAATAAATCACTTCATTATACTTTCAAATCCATCAGCTTTGGGAAGTCGGCACAGAGCAGCAAGGTTTTGATTTTGTTTGCAGACTTGCATTTTGGGCATTATGGGCTGCTTACGGCACTAATCTAGAACTCCACTGAACTGACTCTACAGACAAGGAAATGTATTTAATGTCTTAATTAGAGCAGCCAAAACTGTTAGCCACCAGAAAACCCTTCCCATTGGCTAGTGAACTTATTCTATCAACTTAGAAAGTATCCTGGGCAAACTGAAATTGCCCTAGATTTGAAAAGTGGTCTAAACCATAACTGGGAGTGAAATGTTACTCATGGATAAAAAAAAAAAATTTTGAATAGAATTCAAGAATGAAATGGGCTTTCCAAAATAGTCAAGATAATAGTAGTATTCTTTAAAAGGCCCATGACTGCACTGCAAGTAATTTTCTGGAGGAGGCAAAAAGAAATTCCCTCAACTTCAAATGCCACCAACTAGCCTCTTCATTTAGCAGATCACCACTCTCAATTTCCACCACTGGGCAAGCCTCCTCCCTATCATAAAAGGTTGCTCCTTTGATAACTCCTATCCCCATATACCACTCTCCATTTATGTCACTTTCTCCATGCAACTGAACGAAACACAAACTTAGTCCTTTCACCTCTTCTCTTCCTGCCACACGGCTCAAACATTGCTTTGGGTGAAGCATCTTGCACTTTTTCCCCCCAGTTTTCTGTGTTGCACTGTGTTCCCTCCACCAAATGCGTACTGGGTGATTACAGAGTGCCTACATTGTGCCTGCAGGAGTGACCAAGTTTCCACTAATTCAGAGATCTTTCATCTCTGCCCTCACATATTGTTAAGGCAAGGCCCAATGCAGACATCAATCGTATCTTGCATCTGGCCACACCATCACTTTCCTGACTTGATACTGCATCTGCAGTTTTGGTTAGACAGCTCTTTCTGCAAGTAGCAGAACTGTTTTTTCTCCCTAGCATTCAATCTCATTGTTCTTTACTTGTATTGTATCACTTGTTGGGCATGTCCCATATTCTTACAATTAGCATCATATTATACCAAAGTATCTGGTTGTTAGGAATCATTCTTTGGTTATGACATTTATGAATAGTAATCCTGGATCAACTAAAATGAGAACCCAGTCTTCAGGCAATTAAACTTGTACAGAATTTTACTTCCACTGGTACAAACAAGGAAAAAAAATCTGCAGATGCTGGAAGACCAAGCAACACACACACACAGAAAATGCTAGGAGGAACTCAGCAGGCCAGGCAGCATCTATGGAAAAGAGTGAACAGTTGATGTTTCAGGCAGAGACCTTTCAGCAGGACTTGTGTCATCACATTCTGATTCGGTCCCACTGAAAATGCACAACGGATAACTGTTCCTATTAGCACATTGTTAAAAGGAGTATCCCAGCAATTTAATGCACAATTCAGGACAGATCTGTTGTGTCACTTAATCTTGGTTAGTTCTATATTTATGGAGCCATCCTTCAACATTGTAACAAAAAGGATCTATTTTGGGTGTCTGGCACTTCTGAGGCTTTTGGAACAGGCACCAGCATTGAATATTCAAAGAGGTTCTGCTAGCTGGTGTGTGCTACCATTGTAAATATGCAACTCTAAATTTACATAACATTCAAAATGTTAAAGTACAATTACAGCAAATGAAACTGCAGTTAAAGATTTCTCTATATTGAAGTAGTATTGAACACAGGTCAGAAGTTTGAGATTTTCTTAGATGCTCCTGGGGGTTTACAGAATGAATAAAGAGTTATATTTCCCAGTTACAGCTTCCATGTGACTCAGCTTTTGTCAATCACACTGCTCCATAAATGTACATTTACTCACCTGGTCTTGCATTCCACCCCCACTGAACACATCCTCTGCTCCTGAAACCTTCTCTCAATTATGAGGGAGTACCCCAGACACACAAGATTGTCTCTCTGATGCTGCCTGACCTAATGAGGTACTTACAACACAGCAGCCCTGGTCTGCTATGGTCATCTTATCTAGGTTTTTGAAAAAACAATTAAACCTCATTGAAAGGACACACACAAAATGCAGGGGAAACTCATCAGGCCAGGCAGCATCTATGGAATTGGTAGTCAATGTTTCTGGCCAAAACTTCATGAGGACCAGTGAAGGGGCTCGGCCCAAAACATCAACTGTTTATTATTTTCTATAGATGCTGCCTGGCCTGCCGAGTTCCTCCAGCATTTTGTGTGTGTTGCTTGAATTCCAGCATCTGCAGATTTTATCTTGTTTGCCATTGAAAAGATAAACTGGTTTCAAGAACAGCAGCTAAAACTAATCTGCTAATGAGTAATTGCAACAAATCACATTTATTGCCTGTTTTGTCACCATACCCACTGTGGATTTTAAAGTGAAAACAAGTTTGCAGCCTGGTTGTGTGACCATCAGATCCAATGTTGATCCTCAACTGCCTCAGCTCAGGGACAAACTGACACTGCTACTTGCATCCACATCTCATGAATGAATAGAAGCTCAAAAGGAAAAGTTGGGGCATTCCATATTCAAATTGTCCATCTAAATGTTACATTTTATTGTTTAATCTCCAAAATTTATGTTTGAAAACTAAAAGATGAAAGCCAAAGACAGGATTCACATATTAAGACAGTGTACAAGAAGCTATACAGTCAAATTTCTAAGGTTTGAAAAATAAAGCTTTCATATTGGAATTGTACTTGTAAATTAAACACTTGCACATTAGGAAGGTTCAAATGTGCTGGCTTTGTCGAAGATAGTTATCTTGAAGTGAAGAAAAACCTATAAATACAGGTTGAGTATCATGATCTGGATGAGGATGTGGTCAGTTATCCGAATACCTTAGGGAAAAATGGCATTGGGAGTATTAGACCAATCTTGCATCTGTAATGAGGTTAATAAAATTCCACTTGGAAGATGTGTATCCTCTAGGAATGTCTGCCTCTGCAACATGTCATAAGCAATCTCAAATCCACATTTAGTCAACTTTTTAAAATATGGATACTGCATGGATTTGTAAATAGAGTTCAAAGGTAGGAAAAGGGGCAGCTTATTTACTCAATGTGATATGACCAGATACAAAATAGTAAAACATTCCCCCAATCTTGCCCTCAAACCAGCAGGAAACTCGTTTATTAAAGGAGGGAAAATTCTTTCATTCTGCTTTGGATTGAAATTAACAGCTGGGCAAGTGAGACTCTAATCTTGCTTTCAATCACCATTAATGGAGGTCAGGTGCAAATGATCAAATTCCAAGCACAAGAGCCCTGAAGGTTGTGGGAAAGGAAGTCAACATATCCAGACTAATCTACTTTGTGACTGCAATCCAAATTAAAATCCAAACCGCCAAAACCGATTTTATAAAAATGAACATTTCAAAAGTTGAGTCTTGTTTCACACTTGTAGCTGGCAAATGAAGTGCTGGTCTGCAAAAGGGGAAACAAAAAGTCTTATGGGAGGCTCACTTTTTGATTTCAAAAGTATGAATCAGTTTGAGTTCAAGCAAGACTGGTCCTGGCTAGACTGATGTGAAAGGATTCAGAGCAGAGGCTTCAGTGGAAACTTCATAATCAAACCTGGCCCACAAGCCTTTAAACAGATTGAAGTCTGTCACGAGCCATGTGGCCCATCAGGCCAGTGCTTATGCTGGTTTCCGTGGTGTGAAGTGACTGAGAGTACAAGACTCCACCCCCCAGATAGGATGCCAGTCTATCACGAGGTTAACCCCCAGCATTTTTACCGGTACCCATTCTCAGTTGGGTAGACTGGAGCATTATGTGGTTAAGTACCTTGCTCAAGGACACACACGCTGCCTCATCCGAGGCTCAAACCCACGACCTGCAGATCGCTAGTCCAACGCCCTAACCACTTGGCCATGCGCCACACCCCTTATAGAGAGCAAGGCACAAAATGGCAGTACTAAACAAAGTTCTCATTGTCCCAATGCAATCTCAACATTGCAAGCATTCCAAAGGTCAACACATCCTGGGCACTAAAATGCCAGTGAATGTGTCAAATGAGTTTGAGGACAGTGCACCAGACACTGCATAGAGGGAACATGAGGTTCAGAGACCAGTCAGAAAATTACTCCTTGGTTAATTACTCCACACAATGACAGATGGTTAGATAAAACTGCATGAGAACATTACAATATTAGGCAGAACGTAAAAATGAGTCAGTGGACATGGTATGCCACCATCTTTGAACCACAGTTTATCCAAGCCACCACCCCCCCTGGCAAAAAAAAAATGCATAAATTGTGGTTAAAGGCCAGGGTTTACCACTCATACACAAATAGTTTAGCAAATATTATCAGCTGCTGCCTTAGCCAACACATTCCCTTCCTGATATTAGTTTAAAAATTCTAGGGTGTGGGTCTGGTGCAGGAATAGTGATGACTGCCTCAGGGATGGTGTTTCCACAGAAGCTCCAGTTTCCTCCTGCATCCTACAAGGGACAGTGCAGGTGATGTCCCCGTGCCCAAACTCCCTCAGCCTGCTTGGTGGCAGAGGTTGTAGGATTGGGAGGTGCTGAAGGATAATATTTGTAGATGACACTTCAATGCAATAGATGAAGGACTATCTGGACTGAAGAGTGATAATTCTGATCAAGCTTCTGAGCATTGAGATATTTTAAGCAGGTAAGCAAATTGCTTCAAATTTTGACCTCTGAATGGCATAGAGAGGTCTGACAACACAGTGAAAAAGGTTTTCAGTACAATCAGGCCACCTTAAGTACTGCACCCATTTACATTAATCTCATTTCATTGGCCCCTTGATTCCACCACTGGACCATACACCAAGAAGATTAATCAGCAAAAGCCTTTAGGATGTAGGAGGCAACCACAGCATCTAGGGAAACCCCACAGGGAGAAATAGGCAAATTCTACACAGACAGCATTCGAGGCCAGGTTGAGCCCAGGCCTCTGCAGCTTTACTTGCTATGCCACTGTGTGAACTCCAATGTGTATAGGGGTGTGGGAAGAGAGGGAAGGGGAAGGATGGAATGGGAGAGGACTGTCATGATTTGCTCCTCACAAGATACCTTGTTTGGCTCCAAGGTCTGTTCATTGGCAAGCCAAAGTCCGTGATGTGGCAAGCTCTAGTAATTCCATTAAATATCAATGATTGTTAAAAGGTGGACCAAGATGTGGCACAGCTGGGCGACAATGGTGCAGCAGTTGATGCATCTGCCTCGTTTGCAGGTTCAATCCTTGCCTCTGCAGTTCTGTATGGATGGTATAGTCTCTGCAAGATGGGTTTCCTCTCACATTCCAGAGATGTAGGTTAGCTACTGTAAATTATCTTTAAGTATAGGTTAGAAGCAAAATGATAAGGAAGTTGATGAGCATGGGTGAAAGAACTATTACTGGAATACATGAAGGGAACCAAGGAACCATTATAGATTCCAAGCAGCATAATAACTTCATTAAATATGAAACAATACATAAGAATGCAAGGTTAATGGAATGCTGATCATGGAGTGAATACTATGATTAGTATTCTGCGGTATTGGGTTCTGAGGTCTACATATCGGTCTCGTAATCTCTTGAAGTTTCAAAGACCAGTTGCAATAGGTGATAATGCAATTTAATTCCCTAGAATTCACAGGGTGTAGGGGGAGAAGATTGATCATAGACCAGAACTCAACCCATCCCCAAGTACCAATCTGTTATTGTGTGCTTGGTCCAGGACTTCAAACAGTGACAAGCAGGTGCCTCTGTAGTTAAGATGCTTGCTGGAGCTGTGTCAGGAACCAGGCAAGAACATCCCAAAGCAAAAGAATTGCAAATGGCTTGTTGTGATCTACAAGGGCCAGTTTAATCAATTAGCACTGAGATTATTGGGCTAGGGGTTGCACCTCTTGCAGGCCATTGCCAGGCACAGGACCAATTCCATAGATAGACAGGCCACCAGATCCATGGCATGTCTCCCTCAGCAGATCCTGGTGGACGTGGCTTGAACTGCCATCTTCCCTCAAATCAGAGACTGATAACTGTTGAGTGAACAACCGTAGGGATATCTGGAACACTGCGCAGAGAGGAAGATAGTAGCTTTCATCACTGTCATCATGGGGTGATTAAGGAGACCACAGGATCCAGGTAGTCTGCCAACATGTGGAGCTGCCAGTGCCCATGTAAAGGCCCACACTCATCAAGCCAATCAGGATGCAACTTTCAGCACATATCTCAGTGCTGATTAGCTCAATTCTCAGCTAGCCTCTCTGAGCTGCAGGCAAATGCCAGAGGGCAAGAGTTTACACTAGATTTCTGGCAAAGGAGTTCTATCAGTAATAGATCCCCACATGTTGCAATGAATCATATTGGCACAGTCAACAAGCACTCCATCCTAGGAAAGAGAAGAGAGCTAAACAAGGTAGTAAATACTCAAATGGAATTTTGAGGATGGATACAAAACCCTTGACTTGATGGCAATACAGATTACAAGAGGCACAGGTGGGGAAATAAAAATCTTTTCCATATGGTATGGACATAAAAAAAAAATCTAGGAGTTTTGCCAGAAAGGAGGGGAATGAGTTCTAAAGGTGAAGATCAAGATATATATGCACAAAATAGGTGACATCTAGAATACACTGCCGGGGTGGAGGAAATCACATACAAATATTCTGTTCAAGAGGCAATTAAAGGACAATCTAATATGGACAAAATCTGATCAGTGTAGATGGGGAGAAGTCAGCACGAGGGGAAAAAGGACCCATTTCTGTGCTGTAGGACTATGCCCTGCCACAAGAGATACTGGAGGTGCTGGAAATCTTGAGCAACTCAAAATGCTGGAGGGAAGTGAACAGTCACTGTTTCAGGCAGCGATCCATCAGGACAAATGGCGAAAAACTCAGTGAAATGAGCCTAAATGCAAAACTCAGTCATTCTGTAAGAAAAGGCCTTTCAGGCAAAGTTGTTTGAAGCATTTTCAACAAGAGTGATGGGTTTCAATTCAAGGTCAATTCAGTTTGATTGACCATCTAAATCTCAGAAATATGGAGCTGGGTTGCAAGTCACCCAGAGAATGACAAAGACTCATTGGTAATCTTCCTGTGGATGTGTTGGGAATGACTCACGCCCTGCATGCTTAAAAACACATTGTAAAATGGCACAGCAATTTACAGATTAAGAAAAGTGTGCATCCAGCAGTCACAATGGAATTTCAAAGCAGTTGTGAAGCACAAGCATTAGGCAGGCCTTCAGCTGAGAGAGAATTGACATGACCAGGTCCTGGTACAACATCTGGCTCTGCACAGTGTGTCCATTTCTACTTTGATGATCTTCAAAATGAAATATCCAGAAAGGAAACATTTCCCCCTTTCTCATTTTTAAAATATAAACACAGCAAGAGATGAGACCCAAGAGCAGGGAAGCTTCCTAAAAATACAAGTGAACATTACAGCCGTGATTAAAAAGCATGTGACAGACTGCATTTAAAGTGATAAAACTTGGCAAAGATGTTTAAAATTCTAAAAAGGCTCATTTAGGATTTGCTTTTGAAGCCAGCCAACCATGAGTATGCAAGAACATAATTAACCATAGCAGCAGTCTATGAGAAATAATTTCAGCTGGAATTAAAACTGAGCATAATCTAATTTAGTTCATACATTTTAATTACAAGTAACCTTGCAGTTCAAGATGGTAGGAATGACCAATTTTAGCATCTGTAGTTAAATAATTAGTGCCTACGAGCAGTTGTGCAGAACCACAAGAGTCAATATGAATGGGACATCCAACAGTGGAAGAGAAACAGCAAAAGGGATGGACTTTAACAATAGTTCAACATAACTTCATTGTCACAAACCAATTAGCGAGGCCCAAAGAGCAAAAAGGAACAAGTGACAAAGCCTCAAGGTTAGTAAATTATCCTTGCTACCTCAAGCATATTCAGATGATCCTTTATAATAATTTACTGGCAGCCATTCTAACCAGCACCTTGTCAAAGTCCTTAAAGGGCAACATTTCAATGGTTTTAATATCAGAGAATGTATATAGTATGCAATCCAAAATCCTTACACTTCAGACATCCACGAAATAGAAAAACCCCAAAGAATGACAAGTATTAGAATCCCTGAAGCACCCCCCCCCCATACACATGAGCAGAAGCATCAACCCCCACCACACAGGCAATAGCAAAGCCTCCAGAGACCATGACCTAGGATCCAACAACTACTGTCCATCCAAATACTTTGGCATCTCAAACAGGCTCTTGCTCACTAACCAATGTTAGTGTTCATCCATGTTTGTTAGCACCTTAGTGGCTGACAAACAATTGTATCAGGTGAAAAGATGCCAGTTTCCTGGAAGGAGTTTTGGGAGACCCGTAAAAGGGCTAGAAGGCAGGTGTCTTGATCTACAGGCAATTTCTGATCAGAAGAGAATTTACCAATTTTTAGGAGCATTAACTGTGGGGGAAAGATAGTATGAAAGTATTTGTTGAATCTCATTTACACAAATCATGGCAAATACATTCCTGATGACACGAAACAAATGGAGACCGAAGTTCGGGATCCCTCCTATCACATTCCTATCTCCTACCACCCCCACAATCCCACGAATAAAACCTACACCAAATCCAAAGTGCAAGGGAACTAATCACTGCCAGTAGATCAGGTGAACTTCAAATCAAAACCAGCTGATTTGGAACCAATCCAGGAAGTCCTTCTAATTGTCTCCAATGCCAAGACAGAGGCTCCTGTCTGAAGCTTTTCAGCAAATCAATGCACCCCCAATTCAAAGTGCAGAGCTCATAATAAAACAGGAAAGCCAAGACCTAGCAAAAATCTCAGGATATCAGAACAGTTTAAACTGATTGAAGCAGAACAAGATACTAGTTCCAAAGTCTTAAAAATACGGTAATTAGTTTTACCATTATTCAACTAAACCTCATTGACGCTTCAATGAAACTTGGATAATTAAGAATGTGGTTAGTTTAAGATTCAGGAATGCAATTTGCTTCAAGACCCCAGTGATCTGAGTAGATAGGTTCAACCAAGTGTCTGCACGCAAGGGGAGTGAAATGTGTCCTGCAGAAGTCCTACTGTTGATGCAAGTCACGTTCCAAATTACAGCATCTGTCATTTCTAATGTCTAAAAAGAACCAAGATGTTGGAGGAAGTCAGCCAAGCAAGCAGCACCTGTAGCGGGAAACAGTCTACATTTCAGGTAGAGATCCATTCCAGATGAAAGAACTTAACCCACGACGACTGTCCGTTTCCCTCCACAGATGCTGCCTGACCCACTGTGTTGCTCCAATTTTTTTTTTGCTCCGTGGTTTTGTGTACATTGTAGAGCCAGCGTTTCTTTAATCTCCTTCCCATGCTTCAAGGAGGGAAACATGGTTCTCCCCACTCCCACCCACCCCAACACCATCTCTACTTGTGGTCACCTGCCCCTTGCCCAGATACGAAGGGCCCACTTGACTAGCCCAAGCAACACCTCCAAGGTATGCTCCTATCCCTTCCTTTACGGGTAGTCAGTACCACTCGGAGTTTGTTTACATCTCTCAGGCATTTAAAGCAATTCCTTCCCCACCCCAAGAAAATTTGAACATGATTCCATGTTCCTTTGCCTCACTTCTGAGCCCTGCACCATGGCTGACAGAAAACAGGACAGCTTTCCTCAGCTCAGACTCGAGTCATCAGCACAATTTTTTTTTCTTAAACTTCAGAATATACCTAACCCACCACATCAAGTGGAGAGCCCCTCAGATTCCTGTCGATTCAATTCCAGTTATGTATTCTACAAGATTTGTGAAGTTGGTCTAAGCAAAACAAGCAAGTTCCAGTGATTTGCACATGAAGGTGGTCCTGCAGAAGCTGACTATCTGAAATAGCAAAAGATGAGTCCTGATGAAGGATATTAGCCCAAAATGTTGACTGTCTATTCCCCTCCATAGCCTGACCTATTGAGTTCTTCCAGCACTGTGTTGCAAGATTTCTAGTATCTGCCTTGTGTCTCCAATAACTATTTCTTCATTCTGCTTCTAAAACTTTCCAACGTCTCCATGACAAGTTTGGAACTTGATATTGGTGAGAAATGGCACTACTCTGGCAAATTTAACATCCAGGAGTGTGGGGTGATGTTCATTACTAGACTCTAAATTTAACAAATAGGTATATTACATCATAAATTATCTGGAATTTCACTCCATCTCATGCACCTTGATATATCCTGCAAAGATCCCTACTTTTCATTTGTAACAGATACAGACTGATTGCTCTGAAGTAGGTACAAATAGAATATAGCACAGCAAGTCAGAAAAAACCTAGAGCAACTAATCAATGCCAGGATTGACATCCAGGACATTTGAGAGCATTTCCACACTTGAGGTATTGAATGAAAAAGGCAAAAGGTATTAAAGAAGCTGCAGCAATTTAAGATTATGACTTAAATGAAACAGAAGGACCCAGCTCCATTAAAGCTGATTAGCACTGGATGCAAAATTAGTTTACTAACTGGCCACATAGCCCCTCGTGCCTATTCTACCATTCATGGTGGGTAGCACACTTTGTTTTCCTTGCACTAACCTATAATCCCATTTCCCCTTTGTAAAAATCAATGTCTTACTCTTTTGGTTAGAGAATTAAAGATACACCCATCCTCCAAAGCTTCTTTGTCTCAGCATCGAATGACTTGAACTAGAATCCCTGGTTCTAGACATTCAGCCTGACAAAGCATTCCACATCTACCCTGTGCAAAATTCTTGCAGGGCTTGATATTGCTGAGATCTTCCTTCATTTTTCCAAGCTTGGGTACATGGACTTGTTCTGCTAAACCTCATGCAAACCCACCACCTGGGAGTCAATCTTAAAGCTTCAACGCTTTTCCGTCACAAATAAGTCATGAAATAAGTCGTTGATCAGGTTAGGAGGCCAGATTCTGTACACAACACCCAATCTGAAGTCTCACCCAGGCTGCATGTAACTGGATAAAGCAGTCTCATTCGCTGCACTCAAACCCACTTGCAAAAAAACAAAAAAAAAAAAGACAACACACCATCACTGGCTTTACAGCGCAGATGACCCAGGTTCAATTCCTACTGCTGCTTGTAAGGAGTTTGTACATTCTCCATGACTTGACAACGTGGGTTTCCTCCGAGTGCTCCGGTTTCCTCCCAGCATCTAAAGATGTACCGGTTGGTAGGTAAATTAACCAATGTAAGCGGTCCCTTGATTAGGCTAGGATTTAATGGGGGATTGCTGGGCTGCAAGGCTTGAAGCTCTGAATCTCAATAAAATAAATTTTAGTGAGATTTATTTGCTGGTATAACCAGATTGGTGGACAAGGACAACCAAGTCCTCAAATTTCATCCCTCACCATTTGAAACAATGTTTCAACCACACCTCCTTGCCCATCTATCTACCCTATCTAGGCTTTTAAAGTTGCCCCTCAAACCACCCAGTCCACATTGCCACCTAGATTTACATCAGCAGAACTGAGTATTACAATTTGGACTGTCACTTAAATGACTGGTGTAGATTGGGAACAGCTTGGACCCAACACCAATTCCTGCTGCATCTTCAGTTTGCAGTTGCTTTTCAATTCCCATTTGTCTGCTTGTCCTAATCCAGCTGTTTAATTGGCTCACGTGTGGATCCTTTAGGACCTCCTGGAAGCCCAAGTCCACCACTAATCAGCCCAGCTAGTTTCATAGAGTGGAACGAGGAGGATAGTTAGTACCATACCTTGGCTCGAGAGAGGCAAGTTCAACCGTGGTCTCAGATGCTGCCTGAGTGGCTTTGGAATGTTCTCCTGACAAATAAAGGCATTATTCAGATGTTCTGGTTTTCTCCCATAACCCAAATACTTGTTCATAGGTTCACTGGCTGCTGCAAAGTACCTTTTGGTCACAAGTTTAGTCCAAATGGCAAAAACTAAAATGAGAAGTGAGAGGGAACATACACTCAAATGGCCACTTATTAGGTACTTCCTACAAAACAAAATGGCCACTAAGTGCTTGTTCATGGTCTGCTGCTGCTGGAGCCCCTCCACTACAAGGGTCATTGTGTTTTCAGAGATGCTCTTCTGTACACCACTACTGCAACTCATGGCTACTTTTGTTACTGTCGCCTTCCTATCGGCTTGAATCAGTCAGGCCATTCTCCTCTGACCTCCCATTTACAAAGCATTTTTGCCCACGGAGCAGCTGCTAACTGGATTTGTGTTTTGTTCCCACCCCCCCACACACAGTTCTCTGTAAACTCGAAACTTGTAGTGAAAATCCCAAGAGATCGGCAGTTTGAGATACTAAACCACCACATCTGGCACCAATCATACCATGTCATTCACTTTGATCACATTTCTTCCCCATTCTGTTTGCTCTGAATCTCGACCATGTCTGCATGCGAGTCGCTGTCACACTATTAGCTGATTAGATAATTGCATTAGAGAGCAGGTGTATCACTGAGTTTGGAGAGGGGTTATAGGGGAATAGGATAGGATTGTTCTGTTGGAAGCCAATTTAGACTTTGGCTCAGGTGGTCATTTGACCATTGTTAACTCTAGCCAATTCTATTTTAATGAGTTGTTACCACTGAACTGATTATAGCATTTTGTATATCACAATGGTTAATTCTAATTTTCCTCTTATTCATGACTAAAATTGCTAGTTTCCAATCTGTAGGAGCTATTTAAAGCTGGAACAAGTGTAGCGGAGTTTTACAGGGTGCTGCTGGGACTTGAGGGACTGAGTTATGGAGAGAAGAGCAGGTTGGGACTTTATTCTGGAACACAGGAGAATGAGGGATGATCTTATAAAAGGTAAAAAAATTTAAGAGTCTTAGATAGGGCAAGGAAAAAAAAAAAATAAATGAAGAACTAGATGCAACACACAAAGTTGCTGGTGAATGCAGCAGGCCAGGCAGCATCTCTAGGAAGAGGTACAGTCGACATTTCAGGCTGAGACCTTTCGTCAGGACTAACTGAAGGAAGAGTTAGTAAGAGATTTGAAAGAACTAGATGTGCAGGTTTAGGGTTAGGGGAGATTTAATAGGAACATATGGGGAAACATTTCACCCAGGTGGGCAGTATATGGAATAAGCTGCAAAAGGAAGTGGCTGAGGCAGATGCATTCATATCTGAAAAGGTACTTGGACAGGTAGATGTATAGGGAGGAAGGGTTTAGGCAGATATGGGCTAACTGCAGGAAAACAGAACAAGCCTAGACAGGAATCTTGATATGCTGGGCCAGCTTTAGTGCTGAATGACCATGACTCCACAATCAAAGATACTTTACAAACGACAATCAGAAACATCGCCCATCTTCATAGCAATATCCAAACTGTAGGATGAAGGTCATCAGGTCCCAGTGACTAATTGGCCTCATTAAGTTCATTAATGATATAAACAAGAATGAGCACATTTCCTTATGAACTGTACCACCCCAATCTTGCAGAACATATGCTAACCCTCCTTTACAGGGCAGTTTATATGCAGCATCTGTAGGAGGAGTCCAGGCCCTCATCAAGAAACTCCACATCCACTCCTTAGACTTGAAAAGTGTATTTTAAGCTGAATGAGACAACGTGCAAACCATCACTGGAGTGTTAAAGTTGGCCATTACAATTGCCTGAATAGCCAAGTCTTGGGAAAGTAACAAAATGACACTGCCAATGAGCTTTATGTAGACTGATTGGATGAGAAATGGTTCACCAGCTAGGCCCACCTTCCTACACAAGATTCAATAACTTAAGGATCCTTCAGTCGTGATGAAGGGTCTTGGCCCAAGAAGTCAGCTCTAGTCCTTTCCGTAGATGCAGCCCGACACACTGTGTTCCTCCAGCATTGTGTTAAGGAACCAAAAGTTGACTTTGGTATTTCCCCTTCTAACTTGGTCAATGTCACTGCAGATCAAGTGAAAGTAATTTCCACACGCAGAGGGATTTGGGCAACTTCTAAATTGAATAAGTTATTTACCTATTTCTAGACAAAGTTGAATTATAGAATCCTCCATACACATGGAGTGGCAAACAGACTATTCCTCATTCCAAAATAACTTCCCTATTCGTCAGTACTTGGGATAAAGCCATTTAAAATTACATTGCAAAAATGCCATCCACACTAACCTGAACAGAGGGCAACTCTCAATGCAGATTTTGGGTAGAGCACACTAAGTTACAACTCAGTGTAAGTTTAGTGAAGTTCAGTGAACAAGGACACATAACTACTCAGACATTCTAATTCATTTGAAAACTTACCCAAATGTTAGTCTGACATAGATTTCCTACCCATTACCTCCAAACAGTACATAGATCACAGCTTCAAACAAACACCACTACATCCATAGATGAAATAAACAAGATTCATAACATTTTGAATTCCTCTTCTTTAATGTTGGGTTGAAGGAATACTCCTCACCACTTAGTTCCAAGTCCAGCCCCAATGCCTACTGAGGGAAGACATGCTCAAACAGTCCATCAAGCCTCTTACTTTGCATCTTTTATTTCACTAAGAGAGATCTCATTAATGTTTTATCACAAGAATACTACTTCAAGAATTTCAGTTCCTTCTTACAAAGCAGTGCCTCCGGCTAGCAGGGGGCACAAAGTTTGGCCAGGAATAAATTGCTTTAAAAATTTTAAATTGAGGGCTAAAAAAAAAAAAAAAATTATTAATTCACACCAGGGATGCAGAAACTTCAATGGATGCTTCTGTGCCAAAGGAAGGTAATACACAAAAATTAGAACTAGAAACACAAACTTCTATAGATAAGCAGAGGAAAGTATTCTGACTGGTTGCATAGTGTAGGCTGATTAGCACAACACTACAGTACAGGTGACCTGGGTTCAATTCCCACCAATGCAAGGAGTTTGTACGTTCACACCATGACTGCGTGAGTTTCCTCCGGGTGTTCGGTCCCCCCCCCCCCCCCCCACTATCCAAAGATGTACTGGTAGGTATGTTGATCTATTGTAAAGTGTCCCATGATTAGGCTAGCATTAAGTGGGGGTGGGGGGGGGGTGGGAAGAGAGATTGCTAAGCAGGGCAGCGCAAAGGGCCAGCAGGGCCTATTCCCTGCTGTATTTCAATAAATAAATTATGGCCTGGCATAGAACGAGCAATGCCCAAGAACTGAAAACCCTACAGAAAGTAGTGGATGCAGCCCATGGGAAAAACCCTCTCCACCATTGACCACATCTACGAGGATGGTCTTGGGGGGGGGGGGGGGGAAGAGGGGTGTAGAACACAGCATTCAAGAACCCCAGCATCCAGGCCATGCTCTCTTCTCACTGCCATGAGAGGTAGAACAGGAGTTCCCAGACACACACACAACTTTAATCCCTCCTTATGTTTACATATCCTCTTTTGCACATTGGTTGTCTGTCCACTTTCATTGTGTGCACTCTTCATAGATTCTATTGTGTCTTTGCATTTACTGTGAATACCCATGAATCTCAGGGTATATGGTGACATACGTGTACTTTGAAAATAAGCTTAGTTTGAACTTTGAAATTAGAAGTGAGGAACTTCACCCTCCAAGGAAATCTTGTGTATAGATTTAGAATCATAGTACAGCACAGTACAGGCCCTCCAGCCCACAATGTTGTGCCAACCCTCAAACTCTGCCTCCCATAAGCCCCCACCTTAAATTCCTCCATATACCTGTCTAGTAGTCTCTTAAACTTCCATAAATTCCATAGTATTTCTAAATTTCCTTTCAATGCCTGCAAGAAAATGAACCTCAAAGTACAATGTGGCAACATACACAAACATACTCTGACAATAAATTGGGTGCTGTGAAGGACCATGGGAGCTCTGAGAGACATTCAGCTTTTATTACAGCATCAGCCACCCGGGTTCATTTCCTGACACAGCCTGTAAGAAGTTTATATATCTCCTCCATTTGCTCCAGTTTCCTCCTACTTTCCAAAGACTTGTGGGTTGGTAGGTCACATGGATGTAATTGGGCCGCACGAGCTCATTTGGCCAAAAGGGCTCTGTTCCTCCAAGAATTTGTAGTCAAATGTTTAAAAACGTCACTAATCATGGATAAAGTTGGAAAGCGAACATGCTCCAATGATGGATTAGGCCAGCAAGTAGCGACAGAAGCAGGTTGTATGAGAAGATGCATTTGGTCTATCCAAGAATTCGCCAAAGTCCAGATACCAAGTTAAAACCTGAAACACACTCCAGTGTAGAGAATAATTAGCCAAATCTCTGGATATCTGGTTTACAAGTGATACTCCAGATGTGGAATTCACTTTAACCAATGAAAATTCACACAATCAATTGGTGCCTCAACAACAATCTATCCAAAGGTTGCCTCAGGGCAGTACTCTCAGCTAACAGAATACTATCACACATGGGAAAATATTTTGCACAGCAATATCCCAAGAATGATGTTATCTAAACAATCGAATGCTCAAGGAGAAATGGTTGGTCAAAAATGCTCGGCAGTACACATGCTTTTCGACACATCTCCAAAGTGGATTTCCAGTGCTTCTCCATTCCACTAGGGCCCAATAATTTAAAAAAAAACACAACGATTAAATCATTCCCAGATGAAGAGACCCAAAGCCCATATCTCTTTGTACACCCCACCCTCTACCCAGCAATTTGTGCGTCTGGAGATAGCATCCAACTGAAAACATTGATAATCTGATTGGGGGAATTTCAACATCAAAGTTTCCACGAATTTGCCAGTGGAGGTTTCCTTGCGGTTAACCCATATGCAAAATTTTAAATGACTGCTATCCAAATTTGTCTTGGACCTCCTGAGAAAGAAAGTTCCTTTCTGAGCGTTTGTGTATTTATTGGCACAAATTTCAAGTTGGACATTCTTCTGAGCACAGCCTCCACCCCTTTCTTCCTTTACGGAGCCAAATCATACTGCAAGGGTCGTCAGAATGCCTCAAGGCCTACACTACAAGTTCAATTAGGTGGAAATTTATATACAGTAAATGCAATGCACTGGCTTCAGTGGAACAGAATTGAGGGAAATATGTTCATATACTATGATACAGGATATATTTGTTTGAAGCATTCAAGCACAATCCAAGTCACCACAGGAGGAAACACCTACCTTGGTTGCTATGTATCCAAGCAATACTATCCATTCCCCGTCCAAGGACCAGGGAGGGCAATGTGCACCTTTTCACATTTAGTTTGTGAATGAGAACCTTGGCAACCAGCTCCCATAGAGACTTTAAACACTTTGCAAGTTTGCTAACGTCTTTTTGTCCCCCAAATCATTAACTGAAAGTTTAAGAAATTCGCCTGCAAGGAACTCCCTATGAGCAAAATGCAAAAAAAAAATACAGTTTTAAATTTTATAAAAATCTGGATTTACTTACTGATTTCTTTTAATAATCCATTCTTGCTTGAAGTTTATCCTGCACAACCACAAGCCTCTGACCCCTGAAAATAAGGCGTGTCTAGCTCATTCTAGACTAGTGACAGCACCTTTCATGTCCCACCCCACCGCTAGATCAAAGTAAAGGTGATCCATGCAAATCTGACAATGCAGTAGGGGGTTGGCATTGATGCAGTCGATTGGACTGGGCCTTTGTGTATTAGTAAGAAAACTGTGATCGATTAGGTACAAAAAAAAAATTAAAAAGTTGCACAGTGATCAGACTAAAAGGAATAAACCAGGATCTGTGCAGAGTGGTGTTGGAGGTGCTGGGTTGCTGACACAGCTACCATTAGTTACCTGAGCGTGAAGTGCAGCAGCTGCAGCAGCAGCAGCGGGGTAGGTGAACGCAGCATGTGGGATGGCAGGGGTCAGTTCTGTTGTGTACAGTGGATAGGGAGCCCAGGCCTCTGGAGATGCAGGGATGAGTGCTGTTCCTGCAAGGTCATCTGAAACATGGAACACATTTTTTTTTAAAAAAGAGATTTTTAGTCACGTCAAAAAGAAATATCAATGCAAGATTTACATCCTAACTAACTCCAAAGCCCACCCCTGCCCCAAACTCTGGATAATTAGAAGTCAGAGCAATAAACAAAATGTAGAAATGTTAGGCAGCTTCATTGAAGGGAAATGGGCCAACGTTTTAGGTCAAGACCATTCAAGCAATCTCCAAACAGGTCAAGCGCACACCAACCATCAAGCCATTTTCAATGATTCTATTCCATTCTGTTGTTTTGCAATTTTAAAACATTAAATTAATTCAAAAGACTGAGAATCTGGGAATGCAGGCTTAACTTTTAGTTTACTTTTAAGTGAGATGCCTGCGTATCACATGATAGGGTAACAAGTGCAATCAAACCATAATTATTTAAACAAAGCATACTTAATCAAATATATACAAGATTACTCAAACATTATTAAAACAAGATGTACAGCACATTCTGGCCACATCTTTCTCCCCTCAACCAGATTTTGGATCTCACCTACACAACTGGGACAATTTACTAACTTACACACACACACAAAATGCTGGAGGAATGCAGCAGGCCAGGCAGCATCTATGGAAAAAAAAAAATAAAAGAAAATCTGCAGATGCTGCAGAAGTGTTACTTGGACTTCCAGCACCTGCAGATTTTCCTCTTGCTTGCGATTTACTAACTTGTTAGTTGTGTGGGGGCGGGGGGGGAGAGCTACACTGTCACAGGGAGAACAGGGAAACTCCACACAAGCAGCAGTTCTGGATGTGTCATAATGCCCGAGTCACCAGAGCAATGATGCATCTCAGTGCTGCCCCGGAATGGTTTTAAAAATCACATACCAAAATGTACTGTTGCCTCATTTAGAAGCCACTCCTTTATAAGAGCATTGACTTGGTTTCTGGGAATGTGCATTCTGACATGACCATGGCTTGCGTTGAGACGGAAGCCTTCAGGCTTAAGCCAAGTTGGCACCCAGCACAGAGTTTTAGAATTTATCAGCTGAGCAAAACTGCACACAATTAAACAGCCAAATTTAAGCCCTTGTTTGTTAGCCAAAGTATTACAATTCAGAACAAATCTTGTTTAAAGGAATTTTATGGAATCTTTCACTGAGGTTTCAGTAAAGGCCAATTCCAAAACTAGATATTGAATGTTAAGCACCTGCCCTAACCTCACTTTGTTTCTTGGGTTGTGAATTGTGACCCACTGCTGTGTGTCAAGCAAGATATATTCATACCTTGACCTGAAACATTCCCAGAGCAGCTCATTGGTATAAAATCATTGCTGACAGTACTGCCTGAAGGAAATGGCAAACATTTTGCAGGGTTTCAGATGTCAAGAAATGTTTAGCTTACTGGCTAATTAAGCCTAATTCAAAAAGTTATACAAAAGTTGCTCTTTATCTGTTGCTTTCAGTACCAGAGCAGGTACAGAGAAAAGAAAGATTAGGTTTCAGGTTCTTGACTATGCCAAGAATGAATCAGCTCACTGTTATGAAGCATTTTAATTCCAGTTCCCTGCTAAAATGGTTCCCAAAACCTGCAGCAAAATGTAATACATTGTTCTTTGGATAAATTTCCACCTAATTCTATTAACATGAAAGTTGGAGTTTCAGAAACAAAAGAATTCTCCAGAATATTATGAATACCAAAAGTGAAACTTGCACCCACTCATGAATATGTTTGATCCAAGATTCATTCTACTGATGTTAATGCTAACCTAGTACTAAATGTACACCTTGTATCCAAATAATTTGATCTCAGGGCCTACATGTAGAAGAATGCAGTTTATCATTAAAACCAGTTAGCACATTTTCTTTTTTAAACTAGCATATGCAAATCTGCCTGCAGAACCCAGGGCAATCAAATAAAAGCATCATAAGACCACGTCCATAAAACATAGGAGCTGAATAGGCCCAAAGTCTGCTCTGCCAGTCCATCTCTCACCCATTCTCCTGCCTTCTTCCCACTAACTTTGACACCCTTACTAATCAAGAACCCACCAACCTCTGCTTTAAATATACCTAATGACCCTGCCTCCACAGTCATCTGTGGTAATGAGTTCTACAGGTTCACCACCTTCTTGCCCCAGACTCCCCCACTATAGGAAATATCCTCAACACATGCACTTTATCTAGGCCTTACAATATTTTATAGGTTTCAATGAGAACCCAAGCACTCACACTCATTCTTCTAAACTACAGCAAGTACAGGCCCAGAGCCATCAAATGCTCCTCATACATTAACCCATTCGTTCATGGATCATTCTTGAGCCTCCTCTGGGCTCTCCAATGCCAGTACAACCTTTGACCCAAATCTGCCCATAATGCTCTAAGTGCAGCCTGACCAATGCTTTAAAGCCTCAGCTTTAGACCAATCACTGATTTTAAGAGTGCAAATTCCAGTTTTGAGTATCAAACTATTTAATTTAATTGCAGTCCGCCTACGCTTTCAATTCGACTAATTAACTGCAGATTCACGACCCAAATCAAACTTAAGTATTACATAGACCAAACAATTAGGTCTAGAGCATTAACTAAGTGTTCCTTAAAAATTGAAATCCTTCATCAAGATTGGCTCCAACTAATAAATCCAGATTTAGCTCTCAGAAACATTCTTTTGCTTTTGAAGGAAATAATATATTGAATATCTTACAGGACCTGACCAATCTTTTCACTGGTTTCCCCAATCACAATTTCCAAATGAAGGGAATATCACACCCCCAGTTAAGAAGCTTAATCTTATTAATTGGAAGGGTTTAAAATGATCAGCTCAATGGATCTTTTTTTGGGAAATAGAAATTGCAAATACAACAAGCACTTGGAGATATTTTAAGACTAGAAATTGGCTAAGGGATAGCTAGTTCTCTCTTGAAAGTTTAAAGATGCACAACTCCAACCAGGTTCAATCCCTACTCCTGATATTTTCCATACCTCAGATATTCCCTATAGCCTGTAGGGTTTCTCCAAGTGCTCCAGTTTCCTCCCATAATGTGCTAGGTTATCCCACTCCCACAAATTAACCCTCATGTGGCTGACAGGAGAATCAGGAAAACTGACGAGCACAAGGTGGAATGAGATTACTTCTGGAGCTCACAAAAGCCGGACGGGTCACACAGTTGCAAGCACAGAGTCAAAATCCATCTTTGCACCTTCACCCAATTGCTTCCATTCTGAAGTTAAGTATTTCTTTAAACATTTCTATTCAAGTTATAACAACAGTGTTTAAAGATTTAAACATAACAATTTAGGTGTCACATAGCAATTGGTAATTGACAAGTGCTGACTATAGATCACATCACTCAATCCTAAACAGTTTTGTCAAGAGGATGGAATAGACATTGATTACACAATCTAATTGTAAAGGTTGGAGATACTCCCCCTCCCCATTCCTTTCTAACCAGAACCAACCCTTGACTATTCTGAGCAAAATACTATCAGCAACTGCAAAGATATTAGCCAGGCTTATTTTGACTGATTTCTAAGGGTGGAGGTCCAGTATTCCTCAGGATTGGTTGAAAGGGGTGATGGGCACAGAAAATTCTTTGTTGCAACTGGAGACTAAACCTACAGACCATATCAGCTCAATTGTGATAACATTCACTGAAGGAAATAACATGCAATCATTGAAAATTGCTCAATTGAAGATAATTACAACTGGAAACTTCAGTTTGTAGATTTCCTTAATTATCCATGAACCTTGAAGCTGCCTACAATTGCACTGTCCTCCTTCATACTAATTAAGGTGCAGTGAATTCTGTATTCAACACAATAATTATCAACTTAGTCAAACCAGGTGCTCTATTCCAGTAGTATTCAAGACAATTTCAAGTTAATAATAACCTCATTTACTTCTAGCTTCCATTCTTATTCTATGAGGCTAGGAAAAGGGGCGGAGTGGAAGGGTGATAAACACTTCCCGATTACTCTGCAAAATTACAGACACTAACATCGGGTAATGAGAAAACTGTCCCATCGTTAAGTTTCCAGTATTTAGGTAAAGTGGCCTCCTGGTCTAAAGGTAACTGTTGACAGCCAAAGTCCACTCAGCAAGATCAGTGCTTCATGAGATGATGGACAAAGTGAAATGAGCTCTAAATGCTGTACATAGCTTTGAAAGTGATGACATCTTAGATCTTGAAACCAGTTTGTGTTGCTTTTAGCCAGAGCTCGTTTCAATAAGAGTGAATGTTGGAGGCCATGCTCGCAAAAAGCAAGGAATCCCGTATGCACACTTCACTTGAGCTCATCTGCCAGATGGCAGTCTGGTTGTGTTAAGTGGTACATCTTGGGACAGGCGTTGGGTGTGAGGTGCTAGGAGAGCCCACCACAACTGAAGCGCACCTTTTAGCCATGTGTAGGGTGGAACTGACTAACCCTGGAGAAATAAGCCAGAACAGTGGTGTAGCAGTTAGCATTACACTAACAGTGCCAGCAACCCAGATTCAATTCTGCTGGTGTCAGTAAGGAGGCTGTATGTTCTCCTTGTCACCATGAGGGTTTCCTCCAGTTTCCTCCCACATTTCAAAGATGTACAGATTAGTGTCACATGGGTGCAATGATGCAGTATGGGCTTGATGGGCCGAAGGGCCCGTTACTGTGCTACATCTTGACAAATAATGTGTAATCAGCATCCCAAATCAACATGCTGGAGAAAGCAGTGGGGAGCTATAGCTAGAAAAAAAAAAAAAAGGCTCTTCCTTAATTTCCTACCTTTCCCTATTGATTTGTTCATTTGAGGTACAGCACATAATAAGTCCTTCCGGACTTTTGAGCCACACTACCCAGCAATTCCGATTTAATCCTAGCCAAATCACAAGACAATTTATAATGACCGATTAACCCACCAACCACTAGGTGTTTGTACAGTAAATTGCTCTTGACCTACAGACAGTCTGACTGGGAGGAAACCAGAACACCCGGAGGAAACCCATGTGGTGACAGGGAGAATGGACAAATTCTTTACAGGCAGCACAGGAATTAAACTCTGGTCTTCTGTACTGTAAAGAGTTGTGCTAACCACTAGTCTACCATGCCACCCAATAATGAAATGTATTACTCAGCCAATGTCATGCACATGGCACTCCATCTCCTTAACTGGAATTAGCAAGGCTGCTGTCATGACACATGGCCTATATTGGAATGCTAGACACACATTAAAAGAATATCATAATTGCAGAAGGTTAAACTCAAGTAACTTACAGGGGTCCCGTGCAATGAAGTGTGCTCCCAAGGCAGGGTGCATGTTTGTGGGGTTGGGCGTAGCCATTAGCTTGCTTTTGGCCATCTTCGTGTTTGCCTTCGCAAATTCCAACCTGAGAGTTTGAGGATTTTCAGGATCAAATCGAATACCCTATTTTTTAAAAGAAGTAAATTTCAACCAACAAGTCCAAAAGAACAATTTCAAAAGACATTGAGATACATGCTAGATTCAACTCAGGACCACTCAAGTTTCATTAGACACATGCCAATTGGAGACAAAGGCTCACCATGTAGCCTTATTATAGAACATTCACAAAACCAATTGGAGTAATACAAGCAAAAAAAATTAAGGTTGATAAAAATAATGAAGTTTTGAGTTTTATCAGGCCCCATTGCCTGATAAAGGAGTTATCTGCACTTTTGAGGATACAATCCATTATGCTAGAGATATTGTACATAGCCCAGGAATCAAGCAGTTTCTTTTATCACCTCCCCCCACCTGTAATTTCCTCATTCATTACAGTCAAGGATTCCAATAGATTTTCCCCCACAATATATCATCCCACTTCACACTACAATTGGAGATTTTTTTTTGTATCTGGGTTCTTGGCAAATGACAACTGGCATTCAGCCAAGCAACCATTGGGGAGATGGTTGCTTGAGCAGTCTTGTCTTGGAATATTCCCCTCCCTTACATAGGCACAGGAAGATGTACTCCATTTCCTTGTACTTTAATCAATTGGCCCTCTACCTGGAGTGTGCTTGGGGTAGAGTCGATCGACAAAGAAGCAGAATTGTGAACACAGCTCAGCACCCGACAGAAACCAGCCACCCTACCATAGGCTTTTTAAATATATAGTCTCTAAAGTATACCAAAGACCCCAGACTACACACTCCCATCGAGGGGACGATACAAAAGCCTGAAAACACATACCACATAGCTCAATGACAGCTTGCATCTCACTGTTAAGACTATTGAACAGTCCCCCAGTGCAGTAAAATGTCTTTGACCTCAATCTACATCATTATCTACCTGCACTTCCTCTGAAACTTTTGTATGCGCGGGTATCGTTCACTCCAACGTACTACCTCGGTGCACTGTGTGATGAGATGATCTGTCTGGATGGCATGCAAAGAGTTTAACTGTAGCTCAGCACACGCATCAACAGACCAATTTGTTTACATTATGGAGGCACGCACATTTGGGAACTGTCCAGCTACAGCAATTCAATCCGCACACAAGGACAGGAGGTGCTTAGCAAAGTCTGCAGGATGGACAGGCTTGGGGAAATGTTTGAAATCAAAGTCAATCTCCCACCAAATAAGAGTGGATTACTTGTATACTCTCCACACAAGAAACATTGGACAGATGCTTAGTAGACAGGGCAGTTCTGCTGAATGCACAGCTATTTTATACAGCACTAGGACGACATTATTTGCATTGAATCTGACCCCAGGAACCAATGTTTATAAACTGGACAATCCTCATACCCTGCTGTAGAGTTTATTTGGTAATAAGCCAGGGTGGTTACCCTACAAGACCTAATCATATTGCAGGATTAGACCAAATCCACCAACCCAAAGATTAAGGACACACCAACACTGTTCAATACTTCAGAAGTGATCCAGTTCTGCATCACGAGCTCAAGGAATTTGCAGTTGGGATATAGAGACTTTGGACAGTAGGAGTTTGTGTAACATCAGTGATGCTGGTAGACACTAGCAGGGCATGGATGGGATAACCAAGTTCAGGGTATTTAGCTACCAAGTTCAAGTTGAAAGGGAGTGGAAGAGCAAGTTGGGTGGAAACACCTTCTTGGATCTCGGCTCTTGCCGACAGATGCATGGGACTATGGCACAACAAAACGAACAAAACAGCTTGTCTGTGCTTGGAGGCCATTATGACATGAGAGTCTGAAGACCAACAAAGTTCATCAGATGCTTTCAGGCCAAGATCAATTGCAGCCAGATTATATTTAGTTGCATCTGGGCTGACGAACCATTGTAGTGTCACTGTGACTGCAATCGCTTTGCAGGACCTGGGATCAATACCTGCCACTGTCTGCAAGAAGCTGCATATTCTCCCCTTGACCACCAGCTCTCAGCTGCTCTGGTTTGCACCCACATTCCAAAGACTCGCTGTTAGTGTTAGTGAGCTGTGGGCATGCTATGTTGCCACCAGAATAGCGCCAACACTTGCAGGCTGCTCTGATTTAGATTGACACCAGTGACACATTTCACTGTTTAGAAGCTTCGATGTAATTCAATGAACGTGGGCTGGCACAGCAGTGTAGTGGTTAGCACAACGCTTTACAGTACCAGTGACCCAGGTTCAACTCCCGCCACTGTCTGCAAGGAGCTCGTACGTTCTCCCTGTGATCGTGTGGGTTTCCTCTGGGTGCTCCGGTTTCCTCACAGTCCAAAGACAAACTGACTGGTAGATTAATTGGCCATTGTAAATTGTCCATTGGTTAGGCTAGGGTTAAACAGGTGGGCTGCTGGGCAGCTTGGCTGGAAGGGACTGTTCTATGCTGTGGCTCAATAAACAAATCTTCCATTCTGTCACAATAAAGTATCACCAATTCCATAGAGCCAAAGGAAATAAACACTCCTATAAACTCAGTTAAGATACAAATTTGGAAGCCCAGTTATGAAGCCAAGTAAAAATCTAATGAAAACTCCCAAACCAATTTCCAGGTTTTTGATGCAACTTCCAATGAAACCAAATGCAAAAAAACATTGAAAATTGAACCTAACAAAACATTTAAATGTCAGTGGTGCATTGGATGAATTTCCACTTTTGTACTTCCTCGCTGAGATCCACGAGGTCTGGTACTTAGAGGTAAAGGGCCACATTATAGAAGCAGGGAAGTACAGGTGAAGTGGCAAACAAACTCCAGAACACCATTGCTGGTGAACGCAGCAGGCCAGGCAGCATCTCTAGGAAGAGGTACAGTTGACGTTTCGGGCCGAGACACTTCGTCAGGACTAACTGAAGGAAGAGCTAGTAAGAGATTTGAAATCTTACTAGCTCTTCCTTCAGTTAGTCCTGACGAAGGGTCTCAGCCCAAAACGTCGACTGTACCTCTTCCTAGAGATGCTGCCTGGCCTGCTGCGTTCACCAGCAACTTTGATGTGTGTTGCTTGAATTTCCAGCATCTGCAGAATTCCTCGTGTTCAGAACACCGTGTTAGGGGTCCATAAAAGCATTGACATTACACTTTGGAAATTATCTTCAGGCACTTCACATAAAAGCTGGTTTAATACTAGGTATCAAAAGGCAGTAAGATCCAAGAGATCTCCGGTTGCTTTGGGAGATTTATTTTTTGAGCTGTACATGTTAAAGGCGGCTTAGATTTGACAACATTAAGATACGCATCTACACTACTCAGCCCAGGCAGGAATACTTCTCCTGTGAACACCTTCAGTTTTCACCATGGGCATAGTTACCAGTCCTAGGCAGCTCAGGTTTGGCATTTCCAGCCCACCCACTCAAATGAGTACTGTCACTACAAAACTCCATTCAGCCAAGGATCTCCAAGTCTGGATGGGACAGTATTGGACATTAAACATTAGCAAAAAAAACACTAAGAATATTAACATCATAGCCAAATTTTTGTCTCCAGATCACATTGGAGGAGTCTTAAAACAGTAGGGGTGAAGTTGTTGGAAGCTTGTTTATCCCCTACAAGGCATTGTCATCCAAATGCATTTAGGGTTGAGAAAGCACCCAAAACATAATCCAAAACATTAGTATCATAAGCCACAACAGTGCCACAATTCACCTGTGTTCATTCAGAATATCCAAGATGCATGTTAAACCACATAACCATGACAGAACAATAAATCACTTCATGTTTGCTATCAAGATGTGGGCATTTTAAACTAGTACTTCAATCATGAAAAGATCAATCCCAGTAAAAAGCTTTCCACTAGGTTCACGTACCCAAGAAACCCTTCAATGGAGATGTGGCAAACAGTCATAGGAGGACTAAATGAGATGCTTTATGCTAATTAGAGAAAAATCAAAGGACAGACTTCTCAGAGCAAGCTTAATTATATGTCACATCAAGGCCTCAAGTCAAAGATCAATCATGAGCACCATGCCAGGAATATCACAGTACCAACAATTTAAAGTGACTGACAGAAATTAGTGTTCATGTCTGGCATTAGCAAAGTTACCAAGATCCAAAACCTAGAAAATTTTAAGCTCAGTTCTCCAGAATGCATGAAATTCACAACTTTTTGCCTCATTTTATTTGATCTAAGCTAAAAGTCACAAGTTAAGCACCACTGGTAGCAACAAGCCAAATTTTTCATGCATGCAGTTAACTGCATTAAAGATAAAAGAAAAGGCATTTCATTGGAGGTTTTGTCAAACTGATATGTCTCCGCAGTGGATTGGAAGTTTCCTTTTTAGATGGAAGTCAACTGACCCATTAATGGGGCCAAGAGTTGAAGAGAAGGCATTAGATAACAAGTGTAGAACAGGCCACATGTAAAAAGCAATATCTGCAATGATGAGGCAACAATAGACAATAGGTGCAGGAGTAGGCCATTCAGCCCCTCTTTTTTGAAAGAATCCAGAGAATTGGCCTCCACTGCCTTCTGAGGCACAGCATTCCACAGAACCACAACCCTCTGTGTGAAAAAGTTTTTCCTCAACTCCGTTCTAAATTGTCTACCCCTTATTCTTAAACTGTGCAACCAGAAGCCAATAGGGAAATGTCTATGGCTCATACACCAAATCTTAAAACTCAGTTTCTTGGGATTGTACTTAATTCCAAGCACAATGTGAAAGTCTTTGAAGGTGGTCAAAGATGGAGGAACTGATGAAGTTGAATGTAATAGGTCTTACATTGTAGCTATGCGAGTTAAGTTACCCAGCCTAATCCCATCTTTCTGCATCGGATCTACACCCCTGCAGGTAATGTCCAGTACTAAGTATTTAAGATTTGATGAATGTTTTTGCCACCACCAACCTTTGGATGAGTTAAAGAAAGTCTCTTCTAATCCTACAGGTGTCCCCCGCTTTTCAAACGTTCGCTTTACAAAACCTTACTGTTACTAAAGATCTACATTAGTACCCTGTTTTCACTTTCAGAAGGTGTTTTCACTGTAACAAAAAAAAATTCAGCGTGATAAAAAATCAGCATGCGAAAAAAGTCAGTGCGCGATAAAAGGCAGAGCGCGCCCCAAGCAGTCGCTCTCCCCTGGATTGGGAGCTGCTTTGCTTTAACACATGCCTGTGAGCAGCCATTTGCAAGATGAGTTCTATGGTATTGGAAAAGCCTGAAAGAGCTCATAAGGGTGTTACCCTTACAGTAAAACTAGACAATTAAGCCTTTTGATCATGGTGAACAAAATAAGGACAACGTGAGTTTGGCTTGTGGAAGCTAACAAACATGATGTTAAAGAGGTTTTGGCATCCCATCACCAAGAACTGACAGATGAAGAGCTGATACAATTGGAAGAAAAAATGATAACAATCGAAACCAAATGAGTAATGATAAAGTACGACTTTAATTTTGAAAGGGTATGTCGGTTTAGGAGATATTTGCAGGATGGTTTGAGTCCTTAAAGAACTGTGTGATAGAAAAATGCGCGAGGCTCAGCAGTCAAGCAAGCCTGCCACAGCAGACGACGAACCTTGACCTTCGACATTGAGGTGGGCAGTCACAGGAGATGAGCTGCCTGCTCTAATGGCAACAGACAACGAGATGACACCCCAGTGTCCCACCACCCCAACCCCCAGGCCACGGACAGATACCGATACGCGGAAAATGCAACGGGTGACAGGACGCACACAGCACATCTTTAAGAAAAAAGCTGAAATAAACATGCTAATTAATTAGCTGCCACCTAGCATGTAATTGTCAGCCCAGATCAATGCCCATGCAATCGGCAATCGCCTCTGATCTGCGCCGACATTTATGTGCCGGGCAGCACCTAATTAATTAGCATGTTTATTTTGGCTTTTTTCTTAAAGATGTGCTGTGTGCCTCCCGGCTACCCCTGCGTGCTTCGCAGCAATGCATCAGTCAGCAGTCCGGAGGGTGGGGGCCACTGCACCACCCAGCCTGCTATGACTCAGTCTAATACACCACTGTCAGTGTGCTCGATGTCTTCCCAATTCCGGAAAGTGATACTATACTGTACATAGGCTGTGTATTTTTACGTGTTATTTGGTATGATTTGGCAGCTTCATAGCTTAAAGGTTACTGGAGAGCGCGTTTATGCCAACAGCGCTTGCGTGAGATTTTTGCTACGGAGATCCGTGCAGGCAATCGTTGTAGAGAAGTACTTCTACTTTATTATAGGTGGTGTATTTATCATATCATTCCTGCTTTTACTATATGTTACTGTTATTTTAGGTTTTGTGTTATTTGGCATGATTTGGTAGGTTATTTTTGGGTCTGCGAACACTCACAAAATTTTCCCATATAAATAAATGGTAATTGCTTCTTTACTTAATGACATTTCGGCTTATGAACCGTTTCATAGGAACACTACCTTCAGATGGCGGGAGAAACCTGTACTTAAAACTAATTTCCCATAGTCACATTAAAGAATGGGGTACAGAGCCTTTATTTTATACAGTAAAAATAAAATAAAAAAATAGCCTACCATTCTGAACAGTCATCCAAGTTTTCCTTAGCTAAAGTTATCCATTCCTGGAAACATTGAAGCATCCCCCAGGAGATTTCTAATGTAATTATATCTTGAAACCGGAATATTATTGTTACATGTACCAAGATAGTGAAAACCTTTGTTTACATGCAATCCAGATTGAATCTAATAGATCATTCCATATGGAAACATTAAGGTCATCAGCAGGAAAACAATGCAGAATAGTATTACAGTTAAGATAGATAAATAAGGTGCACGTTATATTGGGAGAACAGGAGTTCTTTTTTTATTTAAAAGAGTCTATTAAAGAGTCTGGTAACAGCAGGATAGAAACAGTCTTCTCGCAGATTTTATAGAAATATATGAAAAGGGAGAGATAAGAGGCATGCAAGCTGTCTCCACTGTCAAGTGAGACTAGAATTAGGGGACAAAGCCTCTGATTTGGAAGAAATAGATTTAGGATAGAAGAGGATGTACGCTTCTCCCAGAGAGTAATTAATCTGGAATTTTTTTTGCTTGGAAACAGTAGACTATCTCATTAAAAATATTTAAGACACAGATAGATAGATCTTAGCACAGGATGAGAATTAAGGGTTATGGGGAAAAAGACAGGTAGGTGGAGCTGGATCCGTGGTCAGATCAGCCATGATCTTATTCAGTGGTCCCCAACCTCCGGGCCGCAGACCAATACATTGCCGCGAAGAATGCAGGGGTGGCTGGAACGCACCTAGCACATCTTTAAGAAAAAAGCTGAAATAAACAAGCTAATTAATTAGGTGCTGCCTGGCACATAAATGTCAGCCCAGATCAGAGGCGATGCAGGTCAATCGCCGGGTGGCACCTAATTAATTAGCTTGTTTATTTCCGCTTTTTTTCTTAAAGAAGTGCTGGGTGCGTTCCGGCCACCACTGCACGCTTTGCGGCAATGTATCGGTCTGCGGCCTGGAGGTTGGGGACCACTGATCTTATTGAATGGTAGGGCAGGCTCGACGGGCCAGGTTGCTGACTCCTTCCCGCATTTCTCAAGTTCTCATTACTTCTCATTCCTGAAGTCATGGCCAAGCAAGCGTTGCATACAGTTCTAGTACAGATGTCACTCTTAATATTCTGAACTTCAGCTAAGAAAAGCATCTAACAATCCTCAATCACCTGGACTCATCCCGACCAGTCAATGAGATTGAGTGGAATGGAAACATTCCAAGAAAAATTCAAGGGGAAAACTCAACATTAATTGTTGGATCAAAAATGAACAATTGCATCAAACGAGGACTGTAGTTTTCCAATATCACCTGTCTTTGCAACTAACCACAGAAAAAGCTCACTAAATGCAGAAGACAAAGCTAGGCAGAATAAATACAGGAAGATAATGTTCAGACTTAAATAAGCATGTGTCTTATAGAAAGTAAACCTGGGGAGTTAATGAAAAATGAAACACCAGATGCATTAAACAAATATTTTGCTTCAGCCTTCACTAGAGAATACAAGTAACATTTCAGAACTAATTAATCAGGAATTGGAAGGAAAATGAATTCAGTAAATTAACATGTGGTACTGAACAGCTTGGAGATGAAGGCTGACAAGCCTCCGATTCCTGATGGACTTCTTAAAAGTGGCAGCAGAGAGAGCTGATGAATTGGGTTCAAATTGTCGTGAACTTACGAAATTTGATTACAAAAGTGCAAATGTAATTCTCTCATTCAAAAAAGGAAACAAAACTTAATATCAGAAGTTATTATGATAGGATAGTCTGGCAGCATCAACATTGTCTTTTGAAGTGAAATGTCAGTCAATTTATTAGAACAGTAACAGGCCATTCAGACCACAATGTCTGTGCTAACCATGATGCTGAATTAAACCAATGCTCCTCTGCATTTACATGATCCATGATCTACCATCCTTGAACTTGTGTCTACCTCACATCCTCCGAAAGGTCACTGTTGTATGCGTTTCCAGCATTCCCCCAGGAAGTCCATTCCAGTCACCTTTCAATCTCCATGTAAGAAAAACTTGCCCTGCACTGCTTCAAATTCTCTCTCTTCCCCCCCACCTTCACTGCAAGTCCTTTAATACTGACTTTTGCATTTTAGGAAAGTTCTTTTGGAGTTTAATTGTTTACTGAATTGGTTGGCATGGTAGCATAGCAATTTGTGCACTCACTTTACAGCACCAGTTATCACTCCATCGGGGTTCAAGGCCTCTCTGTAAGGAGTTCGTGGATTCTCCTCATAACCACGTGGGTTTCCTCCCACATTCCAAAGATGCGCAGTTAGTGTTCGTTAGCTATGAGAATGTTATGCTGGCACCAGAATTGCGAAGACACTTGCACAATTCTCACCGAATTGACACAAATGCTGCACAGGGCATTGTGACAAATAATGCTAGTCTTCATCTTTAAGAGCCAGAAAAACATCCTATTGGAGGTTAGGTAGTAACATGTGGATCAAAGCGACCAGTGGATGCAGTATACTTGCATTTCCAGAAGGGATTCAAAGTGCCACAAAAGATTGCAAACAATAACAATCAATATGGAGGCAATATAGTACCATGCACAGAGGATTAGGAATATAACAGTGACGATTAGACAAGTGACCCTTTGTTATCAAGATACAAGAGAGTACAACCCAAGGATCGGTGGGACGGGCTCTAATCTTAATTTATATACGAATAATGATTTGCAAAGCATGATGCATTGCTAATATTTCAGATGACAAGTTAGGAAAGCTGTAAAGAGGATACAGGCTACAAAGTGAGAAAGATTGAGTGTTTGGAACAGCATGGAGTAGACCCTTCATGCCACACTACCAATCAACCCAAACCTAATCACAGGCCAATTTGTAATGACCAATTAACATTCCCAGTACAGCTTTGGACTGTGGGAGAAAAACAGAGGACCTGGGAAAAAAAAACATGCATTCTACAGGGAGGATTCACAGACTCCTTACAAATGGCAACGGAACTGAACTCCCAAACACCCTGAGCTGCAATAGTGTTGCACTAACTGCTACATTATTTTGGTGCCCAGCAGTCTCATATGCAAACAATTAAAAGCATTAGTTTTTATTACCATGGAATGTATACAAAGGAGGTTATGCTTCAATTATATAAAGCACTGGCAATCTAATATCTTAGTACTAAATACTGCATGGACTCCTTAAAGTGGTTGAACAGTTGGAATGGATGAATTCTTTACCCAGTTGGACAAGCTAGGCTTGTATCTGTTGGAGTTTAGAAGTGTGGCAGGAGATTTGATTCAAAAATATATTATTCAAGACAGAACAAAACAAAAAAATTGGGGAGCCCCAAGTCTTTAGAGTTTCCAAGCTCAGGCAGAGGCAGAGCAGGAACTCCGAAAGGTTGATCTGCAATGATCTTTCGAACTGCAAAGTAGGATCAAAGCTTCAAGTGGCCTACGCTTACGTTTAGTTTGCATCTCACATTTCTCCCTCGTCTCCCATTGTGTATTCCCTTCCATTTTTGCACATCCAAAATTCATTACTTCCATTGTCATTTTCTCTAGTCACTGACTAGTCCATGCATTTCCTGCAGTCAAATGTCAATCAGCGGCAGCTTTTGTTCTAGGAAATGTCAGCAGACAAAACTTTAAATCGTAGAAACAGCCAGGCACCAGCTATGCTACCCATGAAACTGCATTGGAAAACTTGTTGCAAAATCATCCAATTATCCTTGCATTCCTACCATTGAACAATTTTGAATCCAGTGTTTTTATTATATATACAAAATCACTTTGTCCCAATGTCCAACAGGACATTGTGAAAATCTGTTAAAAATCTAAACTACTTCAAAATCTTAAAAGTTAATTTACTGATTTTAAACCATGGCAATTATTC
This sequence comes from Mobula birostris, assembly GCF_030028105.1. Lineage (NCBI taxonomy): Eukaryota > Metazoa > Chordata > Chondrichthyes > Myliobatiformes > Myliobatidae > Mobula > Mobula birostris. Next base: position 21,601,400 of record NC_092387.1, on the reverse strand, counting down.
TTGACAAACCAATATCTAGTTTTCACAGTATTATTAATAATTTGCCCACCACTAAAGTTACTGGCCTACCATTTGTTTCACACTATAATATAACAATATTAGCCATTAAACTTTTGATACTGCTCTTATAATCATTAATCATTTGTAAATGGTCTGCCGCTGGCTGTTTTAGTAGCCTGTTATAAATAACACTAGATGAAGGTAAATCATCTACTTTCGAAAAGGTACTAATTCACTTGCTAGTTTTATGCCAAACAGTAATTCATATAGTAGTTCCTTTTCCCCCCAATGTCAGTACAGTACAGCATTGCCCCTCTGAAGACAGCTGCAGATTCCTCTTGACACCACCAATACTCGTCTCCAATGTGCCCCACTCAATGCTTTGTACCAGTATTTTCTCATACCTTTTCAATTCACCAATTTCTATAAATTTCATCCGTGCGCTTCCTATGATCTACGCTACAGTATTGAGCACCATCTGACAGATCCTGTTTTGCCTCAGCTATCCATTTGGATGCTTGGTTAATTAAATCTGAGGGAAAGGATGAAGTAGCCAACTAGACTTACACAAAACCAGAATCAAGCTATTTGGCTTAAGTCTGCTCTGCCATTTGATCATGAGATTGATCCATTTCCCTCTCAACCCCATTCTCCTGCCTTCTCCCTGTAACCTTTCACACAACAACCCATCAAGAACCTATCACCACCTTAAGTATACCCAATGACCTGACCTCCACAGCCACCCATGTCAAATTCCACCGCCTTCTGGCTAAAGAAATTCCTCATCTCAGTTCTAAATGGAGATCCGGGAGTTCTGATGTTGTGCCCTCTAGTCTGAGACTCCCCCACTACAGGAAACATCATCTCTATCAAGGGTTTTCAACAGTTGATAGGATCCAATGAGATCTCACCACCCCCCCCCCACTCTTCTAAATTCTAGTGTGTACAGGCCAGAGCCATCAAATGCTGCTTATACAAGCCTTTCAATCCCAGAAACATTTTCGTCAACCCCCTTTGAACCTTCTCCAATGTCAGTACATTTAACACTCCTCCCTCATTACCCTTGTACCAAGTGGTTTGCTGGACCACAGGATCCATTCAAGGGTTAATCACATTGCTTGTGGCAAGGTCATCTTGACTGAGTTTATAGCAGTCAGAATTGGCAATAACAGTTCAAACTCCAAAAGGATGGGATGAGTGGAACAGCTGCCTCCTCAGTTCCACAGACATGGGATTGATCCTGATCTCCTGTTTGTTTCAACTGGAGGCTCCAATTTCCTCCCACATCCCAAGGAGCTGGCTCACTGGCTATTGGAAATCACCCCAGAAGGGCTGTAGGAGAATGTGGGGCATTAAATCTCACCTTACAGTGAAAGTGGCAGTGGATGGATTGGTTTGATTTCTCAGCTATCGAGCCTACAACATCAAGAGTTATAAAGAAATAATACAAGAGTATGGCCACCTAAAAGACATTAGTCCAAATGATCTTCTGGATTTGTCTATTTCACTAACAATCTGCTTCATGGCCACCATTACCTTCATTGGTACCACATTTCAGCTTTGAATTCCACAGTGTAGAGGCCAAGATTAGGATTATTCCAATTTTGGGCCAGTAGTCCTGGTACCAAATTACTTGCCCAATGATGATATTATATCATGGAGCCCATCTAGAATATTTCCACATCAGCTCAAGACATTACAAGGGCATCGGATATTCCAAGACATGATCTAACTTTGCCCTAACCCAATAGGATTAAAGTATTCATCGCCTCCAACCAAGACAGTAGACTTGGCAAGTTCAACTTGTGCAAAAAGCATTCTGCAAGGCTGGGAACGCACATGGTCTCATTTTCACTAAAAATTCTGTGTAGACACTGGGTTGGTGTATAATTGAAAGTGATCGAAGAAAGTTCACACAATCCAGTGACGGGACACGTTGTGAAGGTGACCACAAGTAGACAAGAACACAATAGGAATTTAATATAGTATGAAAAGCCCTTTTGATTATTCAAATAGCCCAAGATACATCAAACAGACTGCTACTTACATTTAATGCATTCTTTGCTGCTTCAGCTCCAGATCGGCTGTCAAATGTTACAAAACCAACTGGCTAGAAAAGAAATAGGAAAGTGATTAAATAATTTAATGCCAGATATTTAAATTCTAATCAAATACCCCCTTATTAAGGCAAAATATCACTTGTCAACTGCTAAGAAGCTGGAAATAGTCAATTAATTTAAATCGACATCACATGGTGCAAAACCGCCTCACTGGAATCCTCTGGTGATATCCACTTTCATTGAAAAGTTCTGGTAAACCATCACTTGTTATGACTAAAGTGTACAAGTTCCATTTTCATATTGCGAGGTGCTGAAATACAAGATAACAAATGAGGAGATACATATGGAAGGAATATATATTAGGTTAACCTTAGGACAATGTGCTTACAGTTGACAGCTGGACAGGAAGAACATTTGATAAATGGAATGCTTTAGGATTAGGCATCTGGAACAGCTTCTTGTGAAACAAGACTGAAAATATAGAGCTCCTATTGAAGGTTAGGTCCATCCACATAATTACTTTAAAGTGCACGTGAATAGGCTCATGTTAGGATATCAGACTTCTATTCCCTTCCCAGATTGTTTCCAACCACACCCCCCCCCCGCCCCACCCAGGAGAGAGCCATGGGGGCTGAATGAAAGTAAGTCTGGAAATGCTCTGGACAGGCAGAGTCCATGACTCAGTGTTCCAAGTTAGTGATCCTTCCTTATTCTTTGGTTACAAGATTACTTAATATTATCACTAATCAGGGCTGCACGCATGCATAGCAGTTGGCATAACGCTGCTCCAGTGACCCAGGTTCAATTCAACTACTGTAAGGAGTTTGGATGTTTTCCCCACGATGGGGAGGTGCTCCAATTTCCTCCCGCGTTCCAAAGACATACAGATCTGTAGGTTAATGGGTTACATGGATGCAATTGGGCAGTGAGTGCTCATTGGGCCAGAAAGATATATTAAGTAAAATATTTTCATATCCCTAACGACAAAGGTCAAGGATCCAGAATATCTGAAGGAGTTGTGCATTACTCAGTAAACAGACATCAGATGGTGAGTGGCATTTCAGTGGGCTGAAATGCCACTTCCTGGCGTCTTGAGAAAACATTAAACAAGACCCTGGGGGAGTTTCTGGCAGATGGCGAGCATCAATGTTACAAAGTGGTAGGAGCACGTGCATCCTTGAGCACAACAGAACAGCCATCCATCTGGCCAACCGCCATGATGTTTGTGCTTTACACAGTCATCCTAGTCCTAGTGTGAGGAACAATCCAATGATTGAACAATTTAAACACCAGGCCAGATGGATTGAAAAGGCAGGGTGTCCGGACAAGAGGCAAGGGTCAGGCCAGTTCTGCTCGCTGCTCCACAATGTTTACTCGGCTCTGTGCTGATCTGAGGCCGAGGCCTGCTCCCGGCTTTGGTCTGAGGACTCATTCGTTCTGAATGCTATTTGCTTACTTTCCTTGTTTGCACAATTTGTTTTCCTTTCTGCAAATTGGGTGTATGAGTTTTTTTAAAATGGGTTCTTTTTGGGTTTCTTTGTAGCTGCCTGCAAGGAGACACAGCTCAAGTTGTAGAATGTATACACACTTTGATAATACGTACTGTGAACTATGCTCATTAAAGATCTGTTTCAACTACTTCACGGTCAGATTCTTGAGCTTAAAATAAAAGTCAGTTTGAATTTGCTGCTCAATTTCTGCAATTAGAGACCAAGAGCTGTGGAGGCTCAGTTGGAGAGTATATTCAGGACAAAGGATTTAAGGGAATCAAGAGGCGTGAAGTTGATGAGGTGGCAGGGGCAAGAAAGTTACAATGTGAATTAGAGTAGAATTAACAACTACAGGCATAGCTTTAAGTGGGGGGGGGGGGGAAGGAGGAGAGATAGAGAAATAGCTTCGATAGGAACCTGAGGGGCAACTTTTTAAACTTTTTCCAGGAGTGAATGAGGCAGAAATATTTAAAAAGGTACTTTGACAAGTACAGGGGGTAAGAAAGGTTTAGTGGGACATGGGACAAATTGGACTAGATTAGATGGGAACCTTGGTGTGGATCAATTGGTCTGCAGGCCTGCTTTCATGCTGTATGACTGAAATGGGGCCAAATGTCTTGCCCTGCTGTCACTATGCTCTTGGGCAAAGGCAAGAACTTGAAGTACTAACATCATAATCTTTAAACACCATTCCTACATGGATGACCCAAATAACTTATCTGCCATCTTTTTGCCATTCCAATCTACCATGCTTTACATATCAGGACATGAGATTCTGAAAATGATGGAAACCTCCAGTAATACAAAATGCTGGAGAAACAGCAGGTCAGCATCATCTGTGAAGGGGATTAAGCAGTCAACGTTTTAGGCCAAGACCTTTTGAGCACTGATAAAACGTCGACTGTTTATTCCCCTCCACAGATATTGCCTGACCTGCTGCATTTTGACCTTCAGCATTGTGTGTTCCATATGCCAGCAATCTGTTAGAGGAATTCAGCACATCAAGCAGCATCTGTGGGGATGGCCGGGAAGGAATTGTTGGATGTTCCAGGTCGAAACACTTCCCCAGGCTGATAATTCACACATTCCATGCCCTCGCCTTAGTGGGAGGGGATCAGCAAAATCTGCTGCTTTGCAGCCAGTCGCTTAATTTAAGGATATCGTAAGTAGTCAAACACACTGCACCAATCCCCAGCAACCCCTTGCTAACTTTATAGATCCTCACTTGTCCACTGACCCTCTGCCCTGCACCTTGTTCTATAACTTTTAGTACCTTAACTAAGTGCCTTTTGAAAATACACACACACAATCTACATTCACCGGCTCCCTTTCATCTACCCTACTAATTACATCCTCTAACTAATTTTGCTAAGTGCTTCCCCTTCATAAACAGAGACTTCTTTGCAAAATGATGTTATCACATAACAGATTCTAGCATTTTCCAGTAATTGGTGCTCTGGGTCCTCATCCTCCTTCAAATCCCCATCAAACAAATCTTCCTACTGGTGTTAAGCTAGATTGTCAACAATTCTAAGTTCATCCCCGAGCATCATTAGTTTCCAATGCCAATGCAATACTTCCTTTTCTGTCAAAGGCAAAACCACCCAAGCAGATCACATGGAAACGTAAAACAGTTATTTCAGCTGCCACAAAAGAGCCAGTCACAAAAGTACCCTCAAAGCCAATCCTTTAGTCCAGATAAAAAGATTTTGCCTGACATCTCCTGTCCATTTGCTGACTTCCTAAACCACTTTCCTTGTGTATGGTTCACAGAATGGCAACACAGCCTACACTCAAATCAGGCTGACAAGTATTGGTTTATAAAGAATAGCACTGCTTTCTCAACAAGTTGGAATGATACAGCACAGAAACAGACACTTTGGTCCACTGAATCAATACAGAATATCAGCTAGCCATTTAAATAAAGATGAGCTTTATTTGCCGCATGTACATCAACCTGAAAAACAGTGAAATGGATTGTTTTATGACCATAAGACATAGGAGCAGAATTAGGCCATTCAGCCAGAGTATGCTCCACCATTCCATCATGGCAGATTTCTTCATTTAGAGATAGTGCCCTTTGACCCATGCTGCCTAGAAACCCCCCCACAACCCCCATTTTAATCCTAACCTAATCATGGGACAATTTACAATGACTAAATAACCTGCTAACCAGCAAGTCTTTGGACAGTGGGAGGAAACTGGAGCACACAGAGAAAACCCAAGCATTCCACGAAGAGAATAAGCAATCTCCTTACAAAGGACACCAGGATTGGGCTCCAATGTTCTGGGCTGCAATAGTGATGCACTAACCGCTATGCTACTGTGGCACATGATCCCCCTCAATCTCATTGCCCTGCCTTTGCCCCGTAACCTTTGATGCCCTGATTAAACAAGAACCCACCAACCTCCACCGTAAATATACACAATGACTTGGCCTGCCGACCCATCTGTGGTAATAAATTCCACAGGTTCACCAACCTCTGACTAAAGAAATTTATCTGTTCTAAATTGACATCCCTCAATTCTGATGCTATGCCATCTGGTCCTATACTCTCCCAGTAGAGGAAACACCCTCTCCACAACTACTATCTAGGCTTTCGATATTTGAAAGCTTTCAACGGGATTTCCTCCCCCACTCCCCGATTCTTCTAAACACCAGTGAATACAGGGCCAGAGCCATCCAATACTCCTTACGTGTTAACACTTTCATTCCTGGGATCATTCTCATGAACCTCCTCCGGACCCTCTCCAATGGCAGCACATCTCTTAAGATAAATGGCCCAAAACTACTCAATACTCTAATCAATGAGTTGCGAAGCCTCAGCATTACGTCTTTGCTTTTCTATTCTAGTCTTCTCAAAATTAATGTTAACATTTCATTTGCCTTCCTCACCGATTCAACTTTTAGTGAAACCTACAAGAGGACTCCCAAGTCTTCGTACCTCAGAGTTTTGAATTTTCACTCCGTTTAGAAAATAGTCAACACCTTCATTCCTTCTGCCAAAGTGCATGACCACAGTTGTCACTGTATTCCATCTGCCACTTCTTTCCACATTCTCCTAACCTGCCCAAGTCCTTCTGCAGACTCCTTGCTTCCTCAACACTACCTACTCCTCCACCCATCTTTGTATCATCTGCAAACTTGGCCACAAAGTCATCAATTCTGGCATTCAAACTTTTGACATATTGTGAAAAGTGGTCCCAATTCAGATCCCCTGCAGCCTGTCACTGGCAGCCAACCAGAAAAGGCCCCTTATTCCCACGCTCTACCTCCTGTCAGTTAATCTTCTAACCTTGCTAGTATCATGGGCACTTAGCTTGTTAAGCAGCCTCATATGCAAATTTTGTCAAAGAGCTTCTGAAAATCCAAGTAAACATCAACCGACTCTCCTTTGTCAACCGACTCTCCTTTGTCTATCCTGCCTCAAAAAATTCCAACAGATTTGTCAGGCAAGATTATCCCTTAAACCATGCTGACTCTGGACAATTTTTAATCATGGGTCTCTTAGTACCCTAATCCCTCATCCTTAATAGGATCCCAACATCATCCCAACCACTGAAGTCAGGCCAATTGGCCTACAATTACCTTTCTTTTGCCACCCTCCCTTCTTAAAGTGACATTCACAATTTCCAGTCATCCAGAACCATTCCAGAATCCGGTGATTCTTGAAAGATCATTATGAAAGTCTCCACAACCTCTTCAGCTACCTCTTTCAGAACCTTGTACAGGTAGCTCATCTACCTTCAGCCTTTTCACCTTACCAAGCAACTCTTTAGTAATAGCAATGACATTCACTTCTGCTGGGCTCTTCTACAATGAAGACTGACAAAACACTTGTTTAGTTTTCCCATTTCATCTTTTCTCCATGGCTTTAGTTGCCTTCTGTTGATTTTAAAAAAGCTTCCCAATCCTCTACCTTCCCACTAACTTTTCCCTACATGCCCTCACCTTAGCTTTTAAGCAGTCTTTTACTTCCATTAGCCATGGTTGCCTCATCCTCCTTTTAGAATACTTCATCTGTGAGATGTATCATTCCTGCACCATCCAAATTTCCCCCAGAAACACCAGTCATTGCTGTTCTGCCATAATCCCTGCTAGTGTCCTCTTCCAAATCAACTTTGGCCAGTGCCTGTCATGCCTCCAATTCCCTTCACTCCACTGTAATACTGATAAATCACATTTTAGTTTCTTAAACAGCAGGGTGAATTCTATCATATTATGAACACTGCTTCCTAAAAGGTTTCTTTACCTTAAGCTTCCTAATCAAATCTTGGCCATTACACAATACCTAGTCCCAAACTACCATTCCCCTTGTGGGCTCAACCACAAGCTGCTCGAAAAAGCTCTCTTTTGGGCATTCTATAAATTCCCTCTTGGGATTCAGCTCCAATCTGATTTTCTCTAATCTACCTGTATGTTGAAATCTTCCATAATTATCAAAACATTGGTTTTTATTAAAAAAAAGCAAGCCTTTTCTATCTCTTGCCGCAATTTGTAGATCACATCCTGGCTACTGTTCGGAGGCCTGTATACAATTCCTATTAGGGTCTTTTTACCCTTGCAGTTTCTAACTACCTACAAGGATTCTATATTTTCCAATCTTTTGTCACCCCTTTCTCAGAATATACACCCACATATACATATATACACTTTTTTAAAAAACTAATGGAAGCACCCCACTCCCTCTACCTACCTGCTTGTCATTTTGATATACTGTACATCATTTGTTGTTAAGCTCCCAACTATAATCTTCTTTCAGCCATGACTCAATGCCCACAACACTATACCTGCCGATCTCCACTGCACTACAAGATCTGCCTTATTCCACGTAACGCATATATTCAAATCTAACACCTTCAGTCCCGTATTTACCATCCTTTGATTTTGGCCGTTATACTTCAAATCATTTCCCGCCTGCAATTTTGTCCAATCATCGGCCTATCCTTTCTCAGTTTCACTATACATTGCATCTAGTTTTATACTAACTGCCCTATCCTCAGCCTTATCACTCTGGTTCTCAATTCCCTGTGAAATTAGTTTAAACCCTCCCCAGAGGGTGTATCCTGCCCACAAGGATATGGGTCTCCCCTTGGGTTCAGCTGTACAAGTCCGACCTTCCCCAGAAGAGAGCCCAATGATCCAGAAACCTGAAACTCTGCCCTCTGCACCAGTTCTTCAGCCACAACATTCACTCTCATGCCAAATCATCCTATTCTCATCTTCACTGGTATGTGTCACAGGCAGCAATCCAGAGATTACTACCCTAGAGGTCCTGCTTTTCAGCTTTCTGCCCAACTCCCTATATCCCCTCTTCAAGGTCTCCTCCTTTTCCCTTCCTATGTTGTCGGTTCACCCTCCCCCTTTAAAATTGCTCTGGATCTAACCCGAGACTTCGCTGACACTGACATCTGAGAGGCGATGTACAATCCGAGCGTCTCTTCCACATCCACAGAAGCTCTTATCTGCTCTAGTTGTGGAATTCCCTATCACTACTGCACTCCTCTATTACCCCCATTTGCTTGAGTCAGAGAGCCAGACTCAGTGCCAGAGACCTGGTCACTGCAGCTTCCCCGATGGGGTTCCTCCTCTTCCGCCCCCCCCCCCCCCCAACAAGTATCCAAAGCGGTATCCATATTGAGGGGAACAGCCAGAGGGGTAACTCTGCTCTAGCTGTCTATTCCCTTTTCCTCTCCTGAGTCACCCAGGTACCTACCTCCTACAATACAGAGGTGGCTACCTCTCTGTAGCTCCCATCTATTATTTCATTTTCCACATGAGCCGAAGGTGATTGAGGTGCAGCTCCAGTTCCTTGACACTGGTCTCTTAGGAGCTGCAGCTTGATGCACTTTGTACAGTTTAGTTATCAGGGAGAGTGGAAGTCTCCCAGAATTCCCACATCTCATAAGGAACATACCACCACCTCCAGACCTATTCTTAGTACACTAGCTAAGTACCAACAAAAAACTTACTAGAAACCTATCTAGAAGCTCCACCTGCTGTTGCCAAAGCCAGATCACTGCAGTAACACCCTGCTCTAACAATGGTCACTCTGTTTACACCTTTTTTATTGGCTGTGCTGACTGCAGCCCGCCGAAAGAGAGCTGAAAAGCACCAGACCCTTTTTAAACCTCACACGACCTCACAATTTGGTGCACACGTGACAAATAAAGCTTTACCCAGTTACACTGGAACCCTTTGTTTTAAATATCCATTAAACTCTGGACCCAATGGTTTGGAGGTTTCCTTCAAGGGAGAACTTCCACAGGTCTTAGACCTTATTCTAGAAGTGTTTAGTATGAGGTTTTTGACTTTTCCCCTATAGTAACCCAGAAAAATACCAGCAGCCTCACCCCATTCAAAGCAGGGGACATTGAGGTCCAGTACCCCAAAACATCTACAGATGTGGGAGCAAGAACCCAATTTCAGATGTGGAGTAATTGCCCTTTATCCAAAGTTATAGTTACTTCTGACATCCTCCCTGTTCTTTTCTCCAATCAGCTTAAAATTACACCTCCCTCATAATAGCCATTTGCACTCTGGGTGGGGGTGTGGGGGGAGATCTCTGGCTATCCACTCAATCTCTGCTCCTCATCTTGTACATGTCTACCATTCTTCTTCGCTCCAGAGTAAACCTCTAGCTCTCCAATCCAGGATACTGTCCAATCCAGGCAGCATCCTGGCAAACCACCTCTTGACCATCCCTAAAGCTTCCATATTCCTATATGGCAAACAGAACTGAACACAATATTACAAGTGTCGTCTCACCAGGGTTTTAGAGATACAATATTACATCATGACTCGAACTCTTGTCCAATTAGTTCTGAGCCAGCACGAGTCATTTACTTCAAGTAACCAGTATTGGAGATCACTGGCTTCCATCATCTGTACCTCTGATGTGAATAGCTTCAGTCAGGGGGCAGGCTTAGTATTGGGACTGGGACCACAGCCAGGAGAAAGCCAATGGGCACATGATCTCCCATGTAGCCTTCTCTGCTATTAATCACACTTTTCACTGGATCAAGACCTTGCTGTTAAGTCCGATAGCTTGTGTGCAATGGCTACCCACTCCCCACTCTAGCCAAATTATAAGAAAATAAGTACATATAATGTTTACTCCATAATATATGCTAGGAGCCTCCTGAACAACCCCAGCACCGACAGATCTGAATGTCATTCTGCCTTCGTAGCTCGGAGTTGACTTTACCACCCAGAGACACATAACAGGTAAGAAATTGCCGGGTCAAAGAACAGCAGTGGACACCCTTGATCTGGCATTTTAAACTAGATAAGGACAAGCGTCGCTATTTGCCAGCTTAGTGACTCAACATGTGGAATTATTGACTACTATGACACTTCGGCTTGCAGAACCACTCCCAATCTGAAAGCTATAGATGAAGCAGAGGATCTCTGACTAGAGCAGGGATTCCTAACCTGGGGTCCATGACCCCTTGCTTAATGGCATAAAACAGGTTGGGAGCCCATGCAAAAGACCCACTGGTCTCTATCCAGTGTGGGACAAACTCCTCCACCCAAGCCATTTCAGTGCCAAGGTCAGTAAAGAATCTTCTGATGTACAATATAAATTCCAGCAAGAACCTTCTCCAGAAGAATTGCTTGGATAACATCTCATCACAAGCCATGCTGTGCAAGCCCAAGGCCTCAACAGTTGGCCAATGGCACCCATTTGATATCCCCCACCCAAAGGACCACAAATATGACCCCGTTGCCCCTGCATAATCCTATGAAGCAAAACCATCATCCATCTTGCTGGCAGCCAAAAATCTAACCAGCTTTGTTCCAAGAATGAGCAATTTGAAACATTTACTACAGAATATATTCCCTGTAGATTGTAATGCTCCCATACCAATTATTTGAAAGTGAAATTCCAATCATCCCCATTAGGCTTACTTAGAAGAGTAATATATGCAGCCCTGCCTACATTTGAGAGAATATTCCTGCATATTTCTCCTTGGTCAGACTTTTGTACTCCCTGCTGAGAATCAAAACCACTCCCCTTGAGAAACTGAGAATGTCCTGCAGTCCACTTGGATACTGATCAATTAAACACCCACTTCAATGAATCACAAAATGACTGGAGCCATCTTGACACTAATGCAAGTATTTGTTTTTATAGAATCCAATGGAAGCAACTCAGAGATAACTTACAAGCTAGGATTTTAAAAAATTGCTTTCAAACCAGAAGTGCAGAAACTTCAGTGGATGCTTTTGTGTAATGACATGCCAAAATGAGAGCAATTCACAAAAAAATCAGAAACTAGAAACAAACTTACATAGATGTGCAGTGGAGTCTACTGACTGATTTGGAAATGCCAATGCCCTTGTGTGGAAATCCTACAAAAAGTCATGGATACAGCCCAGTCCATCACTGGTAAAGTCTTCCCCACCACTGAGCACATCTACACAAAGCGTTGTCTCAAGACAGCAGCATCCATTGTGTGTACACACCAGCCGTGTGGTAAAAAGGCACAACAGCGCCTCTTTCACCTCAGGTAGTTGAAGAAGTTTGGTATGGGCCCTCAAATTCTAAAGACCTTTCCACAGGGGCACAATTGAGAGCATCCTGACTGGCTGTATCACTGTCTGGTATAGGAACTGCACCTCTCTTAATCGCAGGACTCTGCAGAGAGTGGTGCAGACAGCCTAGCGCATCTGTAGTTGTGATTCCCATGATTCAGGACATTTACAAGGATAGGTGTTTAAAAAGTGCCCATAAGATCATTGGGGACCCAAGTCACCCCAACCACAATCTATTCCAGCTGCTACCATCCAGGAAACAGTACCACAGCATAAAAGCCAAGACTAACAGGCTCCGGGACAGCTTCTTCCACCAGGCCATCAGACTGATGAACTCACACTGACTCGAGTGTACTCTACATTACATTGACTGTTCTATTATAAATTATTATAAATTACTATGATTGCACATTTAGACACAGACGTAAAGATTTTTCACTCCTCATGTATGTGAAGGGTGCAAGAAATAAAGTCAAGTCCATTCAATTCAAAACTCACAAAATGCTGGATGAACTCAGGTTAGGCAGCATCTATGGGAAGTGAACAAAGTCAACATTTTGGACTGAGATACCTCGAGGACCGGAAAGAAATGGGGAAGACGCCAGAATAGAAAGGTGGGGGGGAAGGGGAAGGAGGATAGCTCGGTGATGGGTGAAGCCAGGTGGGTAAGAAAGGTAAAGGGCTGGAAAGGAAGGAATCGCTAATAGGAGAGAAGAGGGCCCATAGGAGAAAGGGAAAGGGGGCACCAGGGAAAGGTGATAGGCATTTGAGTAGCAAGAGATCAGAGGGAAGTTCCGCTTCAGGTAGATGGAGCAAAGGTGCTTCTTTAAAAAAAAAAAATCCCCTAATTTACAATGGGTCTTACCAATGTGGAGGAGGTTACATCAGGAGCACCAGACAACCCCAGCAGATTTACAGATAAACTGTTGCCTCACCTGGAAGGAATATTCGGGGCTCTGAATGGAAGTGACAGAGGAGGTGAATGGGCATGTGTAGCACTTGGCCACTTGCAGGGGGATTAGTGCAAAGAACGAATGGACAGGAAATCACAGAGGGAGTGATCCCTGTGGAAAGCAGGAGTGGGGGGGGGAGAGGGGAGGAGGTAAAGGTGTGCTTGGTGGTTTGACGTGTTGGATGCAGAGGTTCATGGGACGATAGGCAACGACATATCACAGTTAAGGCGACAGAAGGATGGGGTGGGCACTGGTTTCTGGGAAATGGATATGCAGGTGAAAGCAGAAACCCCATCCTGTGAAGGACGACAGTTCTGACATCCTGGAAAGGAAAGCTTCATTTTGGAAACAAACGCAGCGGAGACGAAGGAGTAGAGGGGAAAAAAAAAAAAGCTTTTGCGGGAGACAGAGTGGGAAGAGGTATAGTCAAGATAGCCACAGGAATTGGTAGGGTGGTGGTCCTGATCCATTATCAAGGACCCCAGTACCCTGGCCATGCTCTTCTCACTGCTGGAAGGGACAGCAGCCTCTGGACCAACACCACCTAGTTCAGGAAGTTATTATCCCTCTTGAACTGGGGGGGGGGGGGGGGGGGGGGGGGGACTTCACTTGCCCTATTACTGAACTGTGCCCACAACCTATGGGTTCACCTTCAAGGACTCATCTCGTGTTTGATATTTATTGCTTATTTATTATTTTTTTTGTATTTGCACAGTTTACTGCCTTTTGCACATCAGATGTTTACCCATCCTGTTGGGTGTCATCTTTCACTGATTCCATAGGTCTCGAGTCAACTGTGCATGTCCACAAGAAAACATTTCAGGGTTGTAAATAGTGACACATGTACTTTGATATTACATCTGAAAATCCCCACCTTCCCCTCTATGGAGGGTTTAAATGGCCAAGGTCAGCACAAGTACCGAATTAGGGACAAGTTTCTGATGCACTCAGTTTCAAAAGTCACAAACCGACTTCGATTCAGAATCAAGTATTAGAGCATAGCCCATTTGATCTCGGCAAAGTGGATTTCTTCATTAAGGATATATTTCAAGTTTTGACTGCGGTGTTTTTACTAATGTAGTTGCCACAAATAGCCTTATAGAGCATTCCAGTCTCATTAAAGCTTTCTTCCTTTCCCTTCCCTCTTATATGGGAGCTAAAGGTCTCCCTTCAGCTCTTGCCAGCAGAGTTGGTGGGTTTAATTAGAATTAGTTTCTGGATATTTCATTCAGTTGTCCCACACCGACCACTGAACCGCAAAGCTTGCAACCTCCCAGACGAGAAGTCAATTGCCTGCTGGGAATGTTGTACACTATTTCCAATTTTATAATTAGTACCAAGATTTTACCCCCTTTCCAGCAGTACACAAACCAACCCTCGAGGGAGGAAATGGCTAATACAGGAGGCATAATTTGAAAGTGATTGGAGAAAGTATGGGGGCAGGGGTGTCAGAAACGAGTGTTTTTTTTAAAAAAAGGGTTTGTGCAAGGAATAGCATGCCACTTAAGAAACTTTTGGCACATGAATGATAGGAAAATGGACTCCCATGTTGGAGGGAAGGGTTAGATTAATCTTCAAGTAGGTTGAAAGATTGACACAACATAGTAAGCCAAAGGCTTGGTAGTGTGCTGTAATATTCTATGTTCTTGATGCACTATCAATTACTCCAAACAACTGGAAGTAGAGTAAATACTGAAAGGCTTTTATTAACAGTAAATGGACCAGCATCCATGCTGAGTATCTGCCCTGGACTGAGAGGAGGAGCAGTGGCACAATCGCCTTTATTCAGGGATCTGTGGGAGGAGCCACAGGAGCAGTCAGCAGAGGGGCGTGTCCAGACAGGTAACCCAGTTACTATATATGGTTTAACCACAGTTCTTAGTAACTCATTGCCCAATTTTAGTTTCTCCAATGCAGTTCATATCCCATTTGCTCAGAACTGAGTTGGAGGGTAAACACAACATTGTAGGCCAAGGGCTTGTACAGTGCTGTAGTTTTCGTGTTCTTAATTTTGCCATAGTATGAAAGCAATTGTAACAAGTTAAAATGAGGTTATTTATCCCGGTGTGGCCTCCTATATATTAGTGAGACCCAACACAGACTGCGAGATCGCTTCACTGAACACCTACGCTCTGTCTGCCAGACGAAGCAGGATCTCCCAGTGGCCACACATTTTAATTTCATGTTCCATTCCAATATGTCTATCCATAGCCTCCTCTACTGTCAAGATGAAGCCACACTCAGGTTGGAGGAACAACACTATATATTCTGTCTGGGTAGCCTTCAACCTGATGGCATGAACATTGATTTCTCTAACTTCCGCTAATGCCCCACCTCCCCTTCTTACCCCATCCCTAATTATTTTTTCCCCTCTCACAATAACTCCTTGCCTGTTCTCCATCTTCCTCTGGTGCTCCCCTCCCCCTTTCTTTCTTCCAAGGCCTTCCATCCCATGATACTCTCCCTTCTCCAGTCTTGTATCCCTTTTGCCAATCAACTTCCCAGCTCTTGGCTTCATCCCTCCCCCTCATGTCTTCTCCTATCATTTCAGATCTCCCCCTCTCAAATCTCTTACTATCTCTTTTTTCAGTTAGTCCTGACGAAGGGTCTCGGCCCGAAACGTCGACTGTACCTCTTCCTGTAGATGCCGCCTGGCCTGCTGCATTCACCAGCATTTTGCGTTGCTTGAAATTCCAGCATCCGCAGATTTTTTCGTGTTTGCGTTATTTATCACTCATGTTTGGAAACTGGGGTATTAAGCTTCAATTAAAATGACAGCCCATACTAAACATGGGCACAGAAAGCAAAACATTTGAAGAGAAGCATTTGTTATCTTCTGTAGGAAACTAGTTTGGAAGGATTTGGAATCCAAAGAATGTTTTAATGAGCCGCAGCATATACAAAATACTTGAGAGCTGCCTGACCAGCACTTGACAGATAAGGCAGTACATGAAGTCACAGCACAGAAACCAGTCATGTCCATTTTGATCAACTACCTCGCCACACAAATCACCAAGGCATGGACAGCCTTGGGCCAAGTGGTGGTGCCTGGCAAGTGTCTTTCCAGTCCCAGTAGAGTATCTGCTTCTATTTATTGGGCAGTCTACTCCAGATTCAAGCCAGAAGTTCTTACTCTGATCTCCACTAACCTGAACCTATTGAAGCCCCTCTGAAGACCTCAATGAAACCTGTCAAATATCGAAAAGATGTGCAGAGGACATTTCTGATAGTGGGAGAGTCTGGGAACAGAGGGCACAACTTCAATGCAAGGATGTCCCTTGAGAACAGATTAGGAGAAATCTCCTTAGGCAGAGGGTGGTGAATTTGAAATTCATTCTGGGATTCAGAGGGCTGCAGAAGCTAAATCATTGGGTATATTTAAAGCAGAGGTTGATAGGTTGTCAAAGGTTACAGAGAGAAGGCAAGAGAATGGGTTTGAGTGGGGTAATAAAATCAACCTTGATCGAATGGCAGAACAGACTGGATGGGCTGAATGAACCATTTGCTCTTATGTTTTCTTGGTCTCTTATGAAGACCAGCCTTTTAATGTTAAGCAGTTCTGCCGTGGGGAAGTTTCCCCTGCCACTTACTCCATGCTTCCTAATCTTGTATACCATTCAGGTTCAGTCCTCTCCCTGACTCTGCTAAATTGCTGGAGAACAAGTCCAGCCCATCTAGTTGCCAGCCATAATTGAAGTGCTCCATTTCAAGGCAACTTCTCTGCACCCTCTCCAATACGATCATAAATTCAAAATCAAAGTCATGTTGGTCATATGCATTGGTGCAACTGGTCAGCATCACAGAAGCAGCATTCACCATACACAATTTACAACTGTAGTACAGCAATCAGAACTGTGCAAAGTACTCCAGCTGTAACTTTAAGTACAATACCTCTACTTTTACATTCTATGCAAGTATCTTATTTCTTTACCAATATCGACCAGCACTTATTACAAGATCTTTGACTTTGTGTTTTTTTTATATATATATATATATATATATATATATATATATATAAATAAATAAAAAGATACAGTAGTATCTTCCAGCTCAACAAGTCTGTACCACTCAATTACATCCACGTGACCAATTATCCTACTAACCTTGCATCTTCGGAATGTGGAGACAAGCAGAACACCTGAATGAATCCAATGCAGTCACAGGGAGACTGAGCTCCTTACAGACAGTGGCCGATTTGAGCCCGGGCTGCCTGCGCTGCAGTAGTTAAGCTAACTGCTATGTTATTGCGCCACCTGTACAGAGTTGTATACTAACATCTGTCACTCCATACTCCCCAGGGACATGCCATTGACTTTCAACACCTGGACCACCCCACCCCCAAAGTTGATCACTTGTACATTTGACCCACAGCGTGCAATAGACCCTTCCAGCCCTTTGAGCTGCGCCACCCAGCACTCCGAGTTTAACTCTAGCCTAATCATGATACAATTTACCGTGACCAATTAATCTACCAAAGTGTATGATTTTGGGCTGCAACAGGAAACCGGAGCACCCAGAGGAAACCCTCACGGTCACGGGGAGAATGTACAGATTCCTTACAAGCAGTGACGGGAATTGAACCCAGGTCGCTGGTACTGTAAAGGGCTGTGCTAAATACTACACTACCATGCTGCCATATTAGGATTAAATTCATTAATCTGCCCATCATACCAACTCATCACCCGAACAGCCTCAATCAGCACCATCACCAGTTCACATCATCTACAAACTCACAGTACATATTTCTATATTCACATGGCTTAACAGCAAAGATTCTAGTACAAATCCATGTAGTTCATTGGCCAGAGGCTCCCCAACTACAGAACAATGCTGCACTCTTACCACAAATTAATTTTGGATCCAATTTACTGGATGTTTCTGGACTTGCCGGCTTTGATCCTTTGAGCTGTTCCAAGTGGGAACAAGGCCTTATTGAATTTATGCAGACTACATCATCTGCATTTTCCTCAAATATTACCTCTTCCAAAATATTAACTTGGTCACACAGGATCTCCTAAAGCTATGCTGACCATCTGATTAATTGCTGCTTTTCCATGTGCAGATTAGTCACAATACAACAGCTTGTCTATGACTGACACTATAGACACTCAGGCCTGTGATTTAATCTGTTGCATCTCTGCTGCTGCTCTTGAACAAGAGTACCCATCTTCTGGCATCTTACCTATAAAGTATACAAGACTCTGACAGGACCCCAGCAGCTTGTAATGCATCCTCACCAAGCCAAACACCTTTTGAGGTGACAAAATGCAGTAAAATTTCACTCTGCCCCCAACCCTTTCCAAATACTTCAAGTACAATACTCCAGTCCATATTCACAAAAAGGTAGTATTAAGACCACACATTGTGCCAAGGGGCCTCATTAGTTATCCTCTTACTATTTAAAAATGATTTTGTATCTTCCTCAAACTTGTCTGCCAGGAGATAATTCATGGTCCCTTCACCTTCCAAAACATTTCCCTTTTGCAAAGGTCTTGCTCTGCAGTTTGCCCACCTTGGTGTAGGCATGCCTGGAAGTGGCTGATGCAGTCTACTTCGACTCTCTTACAATATTGAATCAGCCCACCTGCTCCAATCATACTTCTGCCACTCCATCCCTCCCCTCCCGCACCCCCAGCATATTCAGGATCTTCATTTCCAGACCATCTTTAAGCCTTCAAGAAAACACCTTGAAGCTTAGCGTATGGTAAACATCAAAATACTTTGACACTTAAACCACTTATCTACTGCAGCCACATTCACCAACAGGTCCAGAACTGCCTCCTTTAGCAAGATCAATGTATTGCCTCAGAAAGAATCTTCTTGCATTCACATCAAAAAATTGCACACTAAGCCTTTCACACTAAAGCAATCCAAATTAACATCAAGTTGAAATCCCCAGCCTACTACTCTTGCATTTCCAAACTGTCCTTCTGCTTTTACTTCCTGATGGTGGTATGGACGTCCTCTCAAAGTGATCATACTGTTCCCAATCCCTACCCACATCGCCTCATCTGAAGCTGACATCCTCCCTCAGGAAAGGACATCTTACTGCAAATTCAAAACACCCCAACTCCCCCCCCCCCAAAAAAAACACACCCAAAGATTCTAAGCATCAATGGCCAAGTTGCAAGTCTTGCTTTTCTTTCAACTGTCTAACAGTATCACATTCACATTTGTTGATCATGCTCCTTATAGTTTGCAGTTAGCCTCGAATTTCCTCCATGTGAGCAAGCGTGCACAAGTCTGGCACTAATTGTACAGACTTGGATGTCCAACTGGGAAGGCGTTACAGATACGGAAATCCATATTCCATTTCCCCGCCAATTTATTCTAAATTCACCCAACAGGACCACCCAGCTTCCCTGCAAGGATACCAGACACACGTCAGGTTGCAAATACCTTCCTGCAGAAGTCACATGAGCTAGAAGTTTAAAGCCTTCCCTCACTATCCCCTTCACCACCATTCATCTGACCTATCCTCCTATACTCACCAGCACTAGTAGGCCAGAGATAACCACCTGAGTTATCCATCTTTAACCTATAACCTAGTTATCCATATACACGTTACAGTAATTCCTTGTAATAGTGCCATGAGCAACTCTTTGACTGTTTGCCCCTCCACTTCCAAATACCCACAACCATTCCCAATCATGGCACCAATGATGTGCCAGCCTAGATTCACATCCAGCTACAGGAGTGAGTCTCACCCTGTTAGTCACCTACCACAATAGCTGTGGATTTCTGGATGGCTGGACAGATTTCTGGATGGCTGCACCTCCCCAGGGAAGTAATTGTGACTTTGGTCAGACTGATGCAGCTGAGTACATCAGAACCAATTTTATCAGCTTGGAATTGGTTCCCTAATGGTACAACTGCCAGCGCTACACCATGATCTCTGCTAGTTGGGACCTCATGCACTAAAGGCATTGGATAGACATTCAACAGTAGGCAAGTTGATAGAGAAAATTGCAGCAAGTTCAGGCCATGGGTCAAACTGAATCATACAGTTGGCGTAGACTGAATGGTCCATTTGGCCTCTTCTGTAGTTTAAGTATGGAAACTTGGACTGCCACAAAACTGTGGGAATCTGGTGGCCAAGTACAATTAATTTTATTTGAAAATTTTACACCAAAATAGCATTCCTTAAAATGTATGCTCTTGGATTCTTTAAAATTTGCACTTTAGCATACTCTAAATTTGTTAGTTATTGTTCACATTCACAAAGCACCATCTTCTCAACTCTGATCTGAAGGGGTATTTACTATCTAGACCAACCAGAGTGGTACAAGGATAAGACAGGTAGGAGATGCCCAACACTGATGATGGTCAGTCAAATCAACGGGTTGAAATTAGTTTCTTGAGGAAGAAATTCCATTGCAGCCTTGCATAAAGGCTAATAAACTAATCCAAATCCACATGGTAATTTCTCTGAAAATCTAATTGCTATGGTATGAGAGAAATGGGTCATCTTCCATTGCAACACCGCTCCCCTGCACACCCCCACCAAATGAGAATTCCCATACTAAGTGGCTGTCAATGCAGCTAAAGGGCAAGTAATTGAGAATAAAAGCACAATTCAGACCATGTTCCGGTAAGCTGAAGTCACTGTACTTCCAGCATCAAGTCACAATGAACGAATGAGGTGGAAATTCTCCACCAATTCAGTTGTTTTAAATCTGAAGGAAACCACATCACATACCAAGACAGACTTGGGTTTCACTACACTGCTTTTCATGCCAAATAGAAACAAAAGCTTCTACAAAGGCTTGTGGAGCAGAGATGTTGACTCAGTCTGCATTGAATTTGTCCATTTGGCTGAAACCAACTTAAATTTGCTTCATCACAGAAATCACATCCTACAGCACAATGGAGTGACAATCAGTATTAGAATTGCTCAAATAGGAATCCCAACCCAGGAAGAACTCGCATTTAAAGATGTTAATTGTTGCTCATTTAATTTCCTTGTTTGCCATTTCATGTGATGTTGGCTTTTAGCAGTTCACCAAGTGAATGAATATACTCAAGATCTCCCAGACCAGTGTCACTTCCAGTACATCATACGGGCTTAGGTGAAGTTTGCTTGTGTTTGAAATCAAGGTTGGCTTCTACTAGAAAGATAAATTTTTGTTGGACTGCAGTTATCATTAGAGTGAAGGTCTGTGCAACTGAGACAAGGATGGGGGTAGCTTACAAGCTGATAGGTAACATTTAGTCCAATTTCAGATCCCATTGGAAGCCATTAAACAATGGGATGGAACTACAATCAGATCAAAGAAAAATGAATCAGCACTATCATTTAGGTTCACAAACCCCCAAGGTTATGGAAAGTTTGGTTTTTGCACCTGTCATGCATTAGGCCAGGTGGCCTTTGTGACCGATTCAGTGGAAGACAAGAGATTGAAAACATCACAGTGGTCTTCAGCAAAACTCCAAATCAAAAGGCAATTCCACTCATAGGACAATTTTTCACCGTTGGGATTTGTCAAAAGTATATCCGAACTGCTTGTACTCATTAACGAGAACAAGGTTGACGTCATCTCCACCCATATCAAATTTAGTTAATTGTTTCAAATGTTGAATATCTACATGTCTATATGATTACGCAAAACTGACCAAAACATCATTGAAATAAACAGTTTCGCCTCTTGTACATTTACTCTGTTGGTGACCGTGTGTGATGTCCATTAGGAAGGTCCATGCTGAAGCCTTGATGAAATCAGAAAAGATGGGTTGAACCATCTGATTGTTTGTCCATCAAAAAAGTGGCACGCAATGCTCTGGTCTACAACGATTAGGTATTGATCAAAGTACATTTGATCTTCATCAGATGAACAATTTTAAGGTAACTTTTGAGCTAAAAGCACTGAGTAAATCAAAGCTGTGGACAAGCACAGAGAACCCAGAGAGGACAGTGGATTCAGCAGGAAGATGAATGCAAGCAATTCCAGAAAGGGTGTACTGTGTGCATAATCTTCTGATGGATTGAGTCTATGATAACAAAGGTTCTTGTGTTATCCACACACGTTTTGGAGAATTTAAATTTAATGCACATACTGAAGGATGCAAACTTCAAACTTGGTAAGAGTTTGCCTTTGACAAGGTTCTACAAGGAAACAGCTCTAGAAGTTTAGTCCCCCCAAGATACAAGGCAAGTTGGATCCAAAGTTGGCTTGGGAATGTGAAGCAGACTGATTGATATGAAGTGAAAATTGTAGGTTCACAGAGGATACAAAAATTGGTGTTGACAGTGAGGAAGATGGTCAGAATTGATCAGCAAGATAGGCACAGTAATGGCATTAGGAATTTAACACTGCTAAGTGCAATGATGCGATGTACACAATGAACTGTAGGGCCTCAGGAAGTACAAGGCAGGATCCTGGTGCACAAGGCCAAGGATACTGAAAGTGGGAGCAAGCCAAATATAATGAAGGCATATGGATACCTTTCTTCATTAGCTGGGATGTGGTAATGAGAGCAAGGACGTTATGGTACAAATTTGTAGAACATTGGTCAGGCCATAGCAGGACAATTGAACAATTTGGGTCACATTATAGAAAGGACATGAGGTGGATGGGTGGGTTTTGTTATTTCCTGGAGCAGAACAGACCATGAATAAGGATGATATTAGGGAACCT
This sequence comes from Mobula birostris, assembly GCF_030028105.1. Classification (NCBI taxonomy): domain Eukaryota; kingdom Metazoa; phylum Chordata; class Chondrichthyes; order Myliobatiformes; family Myliobatidae; genus Mobula; species Mobula birostris. The sequence goes on along the minus strand of NC_092387.1, from coordinate 21,578,723 downwards.
TTCCCCATAGACAGGTGTCTAAATCTAGAGTGTATAGCTTTGGGCTAAGTGCAATGAATTTACAGGGGATATGACAAAGAACTTTACAAGAGTCCCCTAAGTCAATTGTTTTCATGCCGGTATTGTAAAATAGCATTCTTGATTTTTCAAAGCACGTGAATGGTATTACACTGGCACCTTAATTAGCACTACCCCCAGAATATAACTGGAGGACTTATTTCTCCCATCCGTATACCCACATGCATGTGCCCCTCTGACTCAACATTTAAGTAGATAATTCAGACCCTTCAAGCCCATCTCACCAGTATCACTGCTGATCATCCAAATTCAGTACCTACTTTCTTCCAATACCCAATTTCTTTAAACAGAATTCAAGTATATTTAATGATTTTGTTTCAACTGCTTTTAAGAAGCAAGCAATTCCACAGGTCAACACCAGCTATAATGTCTGCCCTACATAGCTTACTAAGAATGAGGGGTAAACTATGTTGGACTGAAGCAGCAGGTTCCCAAAATATCAGGAACATCCTTCTCACATCTACCCTGTCCAGACTTGAGGGTTGTGTAGGTTTGAAATTCCTTCTGATTCTCCACAACTCTCAAATACAAAGCCAGCCCAGTTTCAGTCCTGCCATTCCAAAAAAACAAACCAATCCGATGAGCATTTTCTGCACTCCCTTCATGGAAAGAACATCGTTCCTCATAAATGAGACCAAAACTGGCACAATGTGAGACATGATTTCACCAGTAGACATCTATAGCCCCTATAACTGAGATCTCCAAGGTTCCCAGACCATCTATCCTCATCCACCTGGTACATCTCCAAGCCTACTTTGACTGGTGTACAAGGACACCCAGGCCCCATTGGGAAAGGAATGGAAAAGGAAAGGTCTGTAGCCATGCACACGGTTACAGAAGCCAGCGTATAGCCTCACATTTATCCATTCTATAACCACACTTGCCACGTATTTACTTACTTCCCAAACCGTCTGCTTTATACCAGAACCTTTCTGCATTCTCAATCTCACCAAGCTTTGATATCTACAAACATGGATAGATTACATTTAGTCCCCTCACTTAAGCAACATCAAAACATTGATCAGTTAAGCTTCACTGCTTTACAATACCCTACTAGTCATTGCCTGCCACTTTAACTATTCTTACTGCCTTTCCTTTAGATCTGTTCCCCATGTCAGTCAATCCCATGCACTTCATTTCACACCCTGACTTCATAGGACCGTCAAAGAGAGTCCAAATGCAGCACATGCTTTGGTGCTCTCAGGCTCACTTCTTTAAGCTTCCGGTGCAATAGTCTAGCTGGATTTGCCACAAAATACATGGTAACAGGAATGGACAGACTCAACATTGAAATACTCTAGAGGAAACAGAGCAGTTGAAATCAGTCTTAAATGCTCTATTAAATGAACTTTAATAGAGTTGATTTAATATCAGCTCTATCACAGTTGATAGAATACTATATTATATCTAATAACCAACTATAATAATTATACTATTTTATCCAAGATTACATCTTTAGCATTTGATTACTCAAGTTGGCAATCAACAGTAGCATTTTCCCCATCACTCATAGGTCAACTGGTCTACATCTCATTTCCAGTGGAGTGGACTGATCAAAGGAGAAACTACCCCATAATCCCAGAACTTTGGAAAATAACCAGTGTCCCAGATTCTGGGAACAATGCAGCTTTTTAAGGATTAAATCCAGTCAGTTCCCTCCCTCAGAAAGGTATTAACACTGATTGCATCGAGTTTCTCCTCTATATTGGATCCTTCCTTGAAGAAACTCCCCGATGTAATCAAATGGTCTCATTTCTTTGCACTACTCCCATTTTGACTGTAATTAACCAACATTTTCCACACACATCTGCAGGATGCTTTTACAGATCAGTTTGTGCATTTAACATTACTTTCGTGCATTTTCCCCCTTTTCTCTGTCCACCTTGCCAAATTAAGCTGGTCTCAAACCCCAGTTCCATGAAATTTTTGGAAAAGTCATTTCTACTTAGATGTAGCCCACGCCTCATTTGTGAGGTAGCTCCCCAGTTTTTAAAATAGACTGGAAAATTACCTCATTTCCTATCTGCACTCTAAATGCAAGGCTCTGCCTACCTTTGACACCGAGCATCATTCTCTAATATGCCTTAGCCACTGTTCTTTGACCGCTTCCTTAGACACACATTGAGCTTGTTACCACAGAAATCCATGTCTTGGGGAGAGATAGACAGCAGCAGCTAAACAGAGGAGACAGCTACTTCCATCAGGAGCTGGAGAGAAACTATAGTATTCAGGGAGTACATCATAGAGCAGCCATTGGCAGTCCCAGTCATAGCCCCACACCCGCTTGAGTTCCATACCTCAGAACTGAGCAGCCACACCTCCACACCCCTCCATCCAAAACCCATCCATTCTGAGGTGGGCTCTCCACACTGAGTCATTGTTGTGGGTACTAGTAGGGCAGGGGGCCATATGTGCCACAGCAATGGAGAGGCAGGGGTTCACAACACAATGCTCCACAATTTGAAATGCCCCCTGAGCATTAAGCATACACATGTAGAGAGAATGCCCCAGTCTTGATCAAATATAAAGTGTTGCTAACTCTGGCAGGAGTATTAGCAAGCTCTGGACCAAGTTCCAATTGCACGGATAAGTGCTTTGTTCTAAACTTGGCATGTGCTCTTGATAAAGTTGTTACTTTACTTAGATTATTGGAAAGAGCTCTATACAACCCACTTCAAATATCACTGGATGGATAGCAGATGGGAGATATTGAGCAAAGTTTCACCTAGTGCTTTAATAGGATATGCCAATTATTTTATTTTTTATTTATTTATTTTTATTTTTTTTAAACTTAGCATCCAGGTTTAAAAAAGTCCAGCATTTTATGTATTGCACAAGAGATTCTGCAGATGCTGGAAATCTTAATACATAAAATGCTAGAGGAACTCAGTGGGACAGGCAGCAACTGAAAGGAAATAAACAGTTGGTGTTTCAGACTAAGACCCTCCATCAGCACCTGATGTAGTCTGGATTAGAGTTTAAAATTGTAACACCTAATAAATAGCCATAACCAAGTTTTAAGCCTCATTCTTGACTTCTAAAACTCTCGATGGCAGTATCACCCAATCCAACATGATGAATGGTCTGACAGAAAATTGACTGCTTATTCCCCTTTACAGAGGCTGCCAGACCCAGCACGTTCCTTCAGTATTTTATGTTTGTGGTAAAGTGTTAATCTAGTCCATTGATTGGATGGAATCAATAATTCAGTCTGTTCTGCCTTAAACAGTGATTTCCAGCCATTTTTATGCTATGGACCCCTGCCATTAACCAAGGTGTCCGCGTACCCCAGGTTGGGAACCCCTGGCCTAAATCAAGATATCAAATGCTTGGGAAGTCTGAAAGCAGGGTACAGTGAGGCAGGTTTAGCTGACTGCAGTTTGTGCTTCTAGCAAATACATTAACACCATGCAAGAATGCCAAGAGTTCCCAACTGTTTTTATGCTATGGACCCCTATCATTAACTGATGACATAACACTTCAACTATTTAAACTAATTCTTCAACAAAATGCAAAAGTATGGTCCAATATCAGGGATTTGAAGAACAGTGGGTGAAGCAGAGGAACCTTATTCAAACACAAGAACCCAAGAGGACTTCAAGATAGATGTTGAGATATTTCCACAAGTGGGAGAATGATGAATGAGGGAACATGGGAAAAAAAAAACTGAGCCATTTTAAGGTCTCAAAATTTACTCAAGGGATGGTGAAATCTCTGGAATTTGCTGTCTCAAGAATGGATGAAGCCAGATTATTAGATATTTATATTGGAGACAAGTATTTGAAAGGTAAAAGACTACACTGGAACAGAGTCCCATTTTAATCCAATGTGTTAAATTATTTAATTGAAAGGTCTCGAGTGGATGTGGAGATGTTTCCAATTGTGCGTGTGTCTCAGATCAAAAGGCAAAGCCTCAGATTTGAAGGATGTCCCTTTAGTACAGAGATGAGGAATTTCTTTAGGCTTAGGGGGTTAAGAGATCAAGGGTAGCTATAGTCCAGCATGGGCTAGATGACCCAAGGGTTTGTTTGTGCTGTAATTCTCTAGGACTATAAAGCCTGGCCAAATTACGAGCCTTCTCAAAAATTTAATACCAGCTACAAATTTAGGAGGGTACAGCTGTTGGGATGGTGAAAATTGTAGGATGGTTAAGTCAGTAACTACACTGCATTGATATCCAAGATGTACCATTTGACCGGTTTAGTTGGTAGCAAAGCACCAATAAAGTCAGTGTATATTAACACATGGGCCCAATTTCAAGTGATTTGCTCAGCAAGTATTGCTGCACCAAATGACACATGATCAATTTAAAGAATATAAACCCCCAAAAAATCATTTCCAGATTTAGAATTAAATAACCAGATGGGTGTACTATTTGCCAGGGCTGTAAATGAATGGCAGAACCCTGAAGTCAAAGATTACAGTTCATTAGCTGGTATTTACACAGGTGTTATCCAAGTTGGATGCAAGAATATACTGTTATGTGCAAGTGAAATATTTACTGCATTTATCAAGAATTAGATCTTCTCCATTTAAAACTTCATGTAACATTTTGCAAAATGGTACATGAACTTCTGATAACCTTTAAATGAGATCAAAAATATTCTACCGTAATAGCAGACACATTTGTCTGAAAATGAATCCCAGACAATACACTAGACATGTTATACAGGTGTGAGCATGTATTGTGACTAGAAAGATTCATTCGATCAAAATCAATTTTAGAGAGCACCACAGGCTACAATATATAGGAACAGGATGCATGTTGCCTAGTAGTACAGAGAGAATCAGAACCAAAAGAATTTCTAGGCACCTGTTGTTCATTGTTTGGTACAAATTAGATTTGACTACAGGGGAATGTGCAACTTAACATGAAGCCGATTTACTATCCTTATCTACAGTAAGCAAAAAGAAACCCTAGTCATTTTGAAACTCCAAGACAAAATCAAAAAAAGTTTGCTAGACAGGGCAAAATATTCACGTGAAAGTAATTTTTTTAAAAAAAATTTGGCCAGCTTCCAGCTTTTAAAGTGACATTGGGCAGGAGGTACACGGTGAAAAGTCCCACACCATATTCAAGAACAGCTACTTCCCTTCATCCAACCTGCACAATCCTAATCACTATATCAGTGTAGCAACAGTACGACCACTATGTATTACAATGGACTTTGTTCTATTGTGTTCTCACAAAAAACACGTATTTCCTGGAATGCTGCTCATCTCATTCTCCGAGTCTGTCATGGGGCTTTACAGTATCTCCATTCCAGCTTTACACGTGCTTGTCCATAATCACAAATTGTGAACCAGCAGCCATCTCCCACAATTACTCTAATATTGCTTTGCATTATACAGATTTCAAACTTGACTCCTAAATTCACCACTAGCCTTTGGAACTGCCCTTTAAAAGCTCACCTGTATCAGGAACACCATTCTCTGCTGACATTAAGGCTTAGCTATTGCTCTACTTACTGCATTAAGAAAGCATTGCAAGTCATCCTAACTCGAGTTGTGAAAGCTACCCTGGGCAAGATCTTTCACTGGAAGGTTTCAGAAGCAGCTCAGCATTCCCCAAATGTCTTCATACTAGAGGGCATGCATTTAAAGTGAGAGGCAGCAAGTTCAAAAGGAGTTACGAGAGGCAATATCTCCCCACCAGAGAGTGGCAGGCACTTGGAATGTGCTCCTTGGGGTTGTGACAGAGGCAGATACATTAGGACTTGAAACATTTAGATAGGCACATGGAGGGGGAAATGGAAAGATAGTGGCATTATGTAGTCAGAAGGCATTAGCTTACATAGAAATCTACAGCACATTACAGGCCCTTCAGCCCACAATGTTGTGCCGACCATGTAAGCTACTCTAGAAGCTGCCTAGAATTTCCCTACCGCATAGCCCTCTACTTTTCTAAGCTCCATGTACCCATCTAAGAGTCTCTTAAAGACCCTACTGTATCCACCTACTACCTGTCACTAGTGTATTCCACACACCCACCATGTGGAAAAAAAAACTTGTCCCTGACATCACCCTTGTACTTACTTCCAAGCACCTTAAAACTGTGCCCCTTCATGTCAGCCATTTCAGCCCTGGGGGGAAAAAAACCTCTGGCTATCCACACAATTAAGTTTAGTTGACATTTAATTAGTATGCAATAATATTAGTGGGCCTAAGGTCCTGTTCCTGTGTTCCAAAAGTGGTGCTAGGTTTTGCATGCATCATGGATGCAATCTTTACAACCAGTTTTGTCATAACTACTAGATACAAGGGAGGATGACACTCTGCCCAAGGATCAGCAGCAGCTGGATTGAATAGTGAACAATAATGCTGAAGGAAGGGAAGGTATATTCTTTGAGGATGGCATGCACTCAGAGGTGATATGTTGCCAAAATGTTCAAGGATGCATGTGGGCTGGGGGGAAGAACTTGTGCAGTGAGGCGGAGGTTGTGCACATAAAACTTCGTCCTGAAGCCTCCAAGCACAGTGTTGAAGAGGCTTCTCAATGGAACAGTGAACAAATGCGTGATAAAACCAGTAACAGCATGGACAGCACTACAGGCCCCTATCCAAACCCCAAAATCCACAAAGCAGGGAAAATAAAAGTTGCATTACAAACTGGTGGTCAGAGATCAGGACAAAGAATGCAGTTAAAGTATTGGGCTATAAATTATCATGGTTTATAAAGGATGGGACGACTAAATTGTTCAAGGGGTTTCACCTAGCTCCAGTTTTCAGACTGAAGGCAGAAAAAACCTCATAACACAAACTGCACACAAAGAACTGACGTGATTTGGAAATATTATTCTGAAAAATGTTGAAAATCAAATCCCTAAAAAACTAAAGCTTACTGAAGTACAAATTATTATACTTGGGTTAACACGATGTCCAGTTGTAAAAACAATTTCTCAACTTAAATTTTACCTCACAATGATGCAATATTGGGTATTATCCCCGTTCATTTTGGGGATTTAAAACCAGATAAGGAACAGTTCATTCGAAAAACATACACATGAACAATGCTTCAAAACATTAGTTTAAGGCAGTCAACTCTCTTCCTTCGCTATCTCTGTGGGGGCGGGGGGGGGGGGGGGGAAAGAAGATCTGAAAACATTCTGAAAAATATATTGGCCCAAACCAAAAAAACAATAGGCTTATTATGTAGATGACAATAAATTAGACCTATAAATCCAAATGCTTAGGAGCAGCAAGGATCAGACACTAACAGATCAGGATTTTTAAAAATAAAACACAAAATTCTCATTTTTCAGAATATTGAAAAATATTCAATATTGGTAGAAAGAAAAATGCTTACCTGTTTTGAAGTGAGTTTGATCAGTGACCCTTCATATCCCTGAAGGAAAAATAATTATATGGAGTAAAATACAACTTACTGCTTAAAGTACATAGTAAAAATACTTGTGACTTGACAGAGGAGTACTCAGGTCAAGGGGACTGCAATTAAACTACGCTAGAATCTAAATTAATACAGAGAATTTAAATAACACAGATGTACGTTGCCCAGCCAAATTACTCAACTGGTTTATTTGGATTATTGACGTCAACTATTTGGGCACAAAGTAGCGCATCAAAGAATCAGAACAACTAATGTCAAGGCCTCCTTAAAAATCTGTGGGGCTGCTCAGAGCAGTCTGATTGCAAAAGCTTAGTGGGATTAAGTATCACATTTCAACACCACAATCTAAAGGCAGCATTGTAGTCAGCTTTTATAACTGGCCAATCTACATTCTTAAAGGGTTGTGGGGCAAAGGAACTTTGAAGAGGCAACAAACCATTCTGAGAGACTTACGAAATGGTTTTAAAAAAAAATTAATTTATGGGATGTGGGTGTCGCCAGCTAAACCAGCATATATTGCCCATCCAGCTGCCTTTGAGGTGGTGGTGATGAGCTGCCTCCTTGAACCGCTGCACTCCCTGAGGAGTAGGTACACCCACAGTGCTATTAGGGAGGGAATTCCATGATCTTGACTCAACGACAATGGAGGAACAGTGATATGTTTCCAAGTCAGAATGGTGAGTGACTTGAAAGGGGATTTCCAAGTGGTGGTGTTCCCAGGTATCTGCTGTTCTTGTCCTTCCAGATGGTAGTGGTGGTGGGTGTGGAAGGTGCTGCCTTAGGACTTCGGTGTGTTGTTGCAGTGCGCCTTGTAGATAGTACACACTGCTGCAACTGTTCACTGGTGGAGGGATTGGATACTTGTGGAAAGAGCACCAATCAAGTTGTGCTTACAAGTTCCATGGCAGAGTTAAAAGCAGGTACTGGAAATTCAAAACAATGCTTAAAAAAAAAAACAACTCAGCAGCAGACAGCATCTGTGGAAAAAATATATTTTTCCCTTTGGTAACACCAACACACAATATGCTAGAGGAATTTAGCAAGTCAGGCAGCATCTATGGAGAATAAACTGTTGATGTTTTCAGGCAGAGACCCTTCGTCAGGATTCAGTTGTCACACACAGATGCTGCTTGTCCTGCCAAATTCCTCCAGCAGATTGTTGTTGTTGTTTTTTTTTTAAAAAAAAAAAAACCTCCAGGGTCTCCATCATGTGTTTGAGAAAAATCTTTCAGGTTTGTGACTATAGGACATCTTCAAAAGGCAATATTTCAAAAAGTTGGTGTCCATTAAGAATCCCCACTGCCTAAGGACACTCTTTATTGCCAGGAGATGGTACAGGAGCTTAAAGACTCAATGTTTTATTAACAGTTTCTTCCCTTCCCCAATCACCACCTACTATTTTTGCACTATAGTGGATTTCAGTCAACTGGGGTACATCAGGACAAGTACATTTTGGCCTAATTAAGCAGCTAACTCAGTTAGCTGAAGTTTCATGGAAATAGTTAATGTATAAAGTTTAGCTGAATAACAAATTATGTATTTAAAATAGAGCAAATTAGAACACTACCAATACTAGTAGCTGTACAGTGCTACAAAACTAGATTAGTTCCTAATAGTTATAAGTGGAAAGAGTGAGCAATTTCAAGTTCCTGGGTGTCAACATCTGAGGATCTATCATGGGCACAACAAAACAATGCAATTACAAAGACACACCAGCAGCTACATTTCATTTGGTGTTTGAGGAGATCTGGAATGTCAAAGACACTCAAATTTCTACAGATGTACCATGGAGGGAGGCTTTTAATTCGAACTAGCTGCATCTCCTTCTGGTCTGGCAAGGGGTGGGGGGGGGCGGGGGGAAGAGAGAGAAGAGGAGAAGAAAGTGTTACTACACAGGATTGAAAGTTATGAATTCAGTCTGCTCCATCATAAGCACTAGCCTCCATACCACCCAGGGCATCAAGGAGCAATGCTTCAAGAAGGCAGCATTCATCATTAAGGACCCCATCACCCAGGACATCCCTTGTTCTCATTGCTCCCATTAGGGAGGAGGTACAGGAGCTGGAAGGCACACACTCAACAATTCAGGAATAGCTTTATTCCCTCTGCCATCAGATTTATGATTGGACACTGACCCCACAACACTACCTCACTTTTTTGCAATTATATACACACACACTTACTGCAATTCAATTACATATCACATTGTACAGGTACCACAAAAACAAATTTCGTGACATATGCTGGTAAGATTAAACTGATTCTGATGGTGGAATTCATCCAGTGTACACTGCAGTGTTTTTTTTTCTTTGATTGGCCACAAACAAAATCAGAACAGACAGATAATGAACTGCCTTCATACAATTCTTTTGACGATTGCATTGTTCAAATCATTTTCATTGTAAAACAAAATTATAGGTGATACCTTTAAATTTTTTGTAATTCTTAACATGTTGAATTAGTGAAATTTCATTTTTGCTCCAGGCCTTTTCAAGCCTGAATACTTGAAATCTCAGTGAGCAAAACAGTTCTGAAATATCTTGCTGCTCATTTCTTGCCAATTATCAGTGACAAAAATTACTGCTTTTTGAACACACACTCGGGACTATTTAAAAACTTTACACTCTAAGCACAGTGTAGTGTCTCACAGCCACACAACTGCACGTGTCTGATGCTAGTCAGAAACTTCAGCAACAGCCTCCTGTTTCAACGAAGTGGCATGTTATATAAAAAAAAAAGGGAATTCCGGCTGTTTTCTGAATTAGTTTGTACTTTAACAGTTGTACCAAAATAGCAGCTTGCCAGATCAAAAGCCACTGTACATTTCTTACTACAACTTATACTGTCTTACACTGTACCACAGCTGCAAAATAACAAATTTCATGACATTAGTGATAATAAACTTGATTCTGGTTGAGATGCAAGTGGGAGAAACACAGAAGTAACCATGATTGAAATTAGCCCAGATGTCTTTATAAAAAGACAATTATTGGACATTAAGCTACTCTGCCTGACTAATGACTAGTTAATGGTGGGCTAACATTAATATCCCTACACAATACCTTCTCTCCTACTGAAAACCTTGTGTCACTCTCCCAGATACAAGACATCTTTCACATGCTGGAAATTCACAGAAAACTCTGATCAGGCATCAGCTATGGAGAGGAATGAACAGTTGACATTTTGGTCTGACACATCAATCCTTTCCATGAACAGAGTTCTGACACACAAAAAAGGTGTCCACCTTCTGCTGCAGAGGAATAATGTCCTCATCCATCATTTTAGTGGACTACTTGAAGGTTTTAATAAACCTTTCAGCTAACCCATTCATTGCTGGGTTGTGAGGAGCCGAGTAAAGATGTCTGTTGCCACTTTTCTTCAGGAACAGTCGGAATTCTTCTAATGTGTGTTGAGTCTGTTGTCACTCAATTTATCCTGGCAAGCCCATTTCTAGTGAAGATCATCCTCAGAATGGAGAGTCTTTGCTGAGGTGGTTGTCTTCATTGGTATAACCTCTGGCCACTTTGAATGAGTATGCACAGCAATATGGAGTCCATGAATGGCCTATGGTGCCTGTGGGGTTGCATTTTGAACAGCTTTTGGCCAAGTTTTCAATCTATTTATTTATTCCCAGCCAGCACACATAGTTCCAGGTTAAACTTCATTTTGACTGTACCCCTCACGCAGATTTTCTGGTGCACAGTTTAGAAGGAACCATGAGATCCACAGTCTTTGGACATACCAACATTTGGTGTCATCTTGCCAAGAGCTCTGGAAACATAGGGTTACCATGAGCTGGCTATCCTTGCATGGTGATGTCACAGACTTTTGACAATGTCAGACTATTCCTTGCTTCCCTTTGTGGTTTGGAATTTGTTGCCGGCAACTGGTCCACCAATATGGTGTGGAACACTTCTGCTGGGTTACAGTATGAAGACTTTTCTTTAGTTGCCAATAGTGGAAGATGCGACAAGCCAGTGTTGCTGTGTTATTTGGTACCCTTGGACTCTATGCCATAAGAGTGGGCTCCTAGTGTTCTAACTAGGTAGCAGTCATTACTGGAATTTCCTTCCAGGGATTGAAAACGGACACAAGGGGCTGGTGATCTGTCACTAGTGTAAACTTTTGTTTGTAGAGGTAGTGAGGGAACTTTTTTTATTCCCCACACTAGACCAAGAACCTGTTGTACGATCTGTGCACAGTTGCATTCTGCGCTCATCACCAATCTTGAAGCAAACATATTTGGGCGCTCAAATCAATCTTTCATAATGTGATAAAAATCTCCAATGACATAAGGGGACGCATCGTACACCAATCTGATGGGCAGGGATGGGTCACAATGGGTGAACAGTCCATCTAATGTTCCTTGGCTTCCTCAAATGCTTTTTCACATCTTTCTGATCATTCCCTCTTTGCTCCTGTCTGAAACAGTGCATTTAATGTAGCAACATTAGGGAGAAACTGGTGGTAGTGGTAGTTTACAAGGCTCAAGTATGACCTGAGTTGTGACACATTTTCCGGTTTGAGTGCTTGCAGCACTGCTTCAACCTTCGTGACCTGCGTAAGCTACGCTTGTCAATGACGTGTCCACAATATGAAATTTCATTCTTTAAAAACTCATTTATCTTTGTGCACAGACCATACGCATTCAGCCTGGTAAGCACTTCAAGATCTGGAGCTGCCCTTCATTTTTGCCAGTCATGATGTAATCAAGGTAATATTGTTCCTAGGATATCTTGGAGAACTTGCCCATTGCTCTTTGCCAAATTGCTGGAGCTGATGTGATGCCAATTATACTGGAATAGTTACTTGTGAGTGTTGATTGTGAGGAACTTCCTGCTCGATCTCCATTTTCAAATAGGCTTGTGCTAAGTCAATCTTTGAAAAACTCTCCCTACCAAAGACGCAAAATAAAAATATCTTCTATCCATGGCAGGGAATACTACACATCGCACAGCACCGGGATGATGCTCACCTTGAAATCCCCACATATGGAAATGGCTCCAGCCTGTCCATTCTTGATCACTGGGACAATGGATGTGCCCCAATCACTCCACTTGACCTTGGAGGGGAAAGCTCTGCAGTTCAGCATCCATTTTAGGACACAACAAGACACTGCACATGCTTTATGGAATCTTGGTGTTGTTGTTTCATCCCATTCAATTCTGGGATTCATTCCTTTGAATTTTACAAATCCTTCTCAAACACCTTTCCATTAGCATTAAGCAGTTGTGTCAGTCCCTGGTCAGTGCTACATTTGGGCTGCCATTGGTCATTGATGTCACACACAGCTTTGTTTGAGTGCCAGTCTAGCTGGATTTTTCACACCCTTAAAAGTACTGGCCCTGCACTTACAAAGCTCTGTTGTGTTTGGCCTCCACATGTCACATTTACTTTCAGTTGGCCTTTGGGAGACACTTTCACCTCCAAGTCTTCAGCATCACTGAGGTCTTCTCTAATGGCATCTTAGAAAACAGTCTGCTGTAGTCAGCCTCCGGATTTATGGACAAAACTGACACTGTATCCAGCTCCATTTTCAGTTTTACACCAGACACCTATTGTGATCCAGATGATTTTGTGATCTGCTTCAGTAATACTTTATTGTCGCCAAACAATTGATACCAGAGTGTACAATCATCAGTGATATTTGATTCTGCTCTTTGTGCTCCCTGGAGTACAAATCAATAGCAAATATCAAAAATTTAAATTATAAATCATAAATAGAAAATAGAAAAGGGCAAGTAAGGTAGTGCAGAAAAAAAAACTAAGAGGCAGGTCCTGATATTTGGAGGGTACGGACCAGATCCGGGTCAGGATCCGTTCAGCAGTCTCACAGATGGAAAGAAGTTGTTCCCAAACCTGGCCGTACGAGTCTTCAAGCTCCTGAACCTTCTCCCGGAGGGAGGAGGTATGAAAATTGTGTTGGCTGGGTGGGTCATGTCCTTTATTATCCTGGCAGCACTGCTCTGACAGCATGTGGTGTAAAGTGAGTCCAAGGACTGAAGATTGGTTTGTGTGATGTGCTGGGCTGTGTTCATGATCTTCTGCAGCTTCTTCCGGTCTTGGACAGGACAACTTCCATACCAGGTTGTGATGCACCCTAGAAGAATGCTTTCTACGGTGCATCTATAAAAATTAGTGAGGGTTTTAGGGGACAGGCCAAATTTCCTCAGCTTCCTCAGGAAGTAAAGGTGCTGGTGTGTCTTCTTGGCAGCTTGGTTGGACCAAGTCATTTGTGATACTATGCAATTCTAGCATGACAGCTCACCTTCTTCAGACTGTTGTCTGTTTCACATTTGGTCACTTTATGTATGCATTTGCTTAGTTCTGTGAGAGACTTTTCACTGTGCATTTTCTCTTTGATTGTGCTTTTTGTCTAACTGCACACTGTGACCTTGTCTGCGACACTTTCTGCAAACTTGTTTCTTGAACTAACAATCATTTGCTTCATGAGAGGATTTGCCACATCAATAACATCTTTGGCTTTTTGCACCATTCAGGGACATTGTGCATTTCTCATTCTACCCTCCTTTTCTGTAGTTCTGCTGCAGGCTCCAACAATATTGCAATGGTCAATGCCTGTTCTAAAGTTAGGCCTCTTTCAGACAGTCACCTCTTTCGAGTGCTTTGACAATGCATGCCACATACAAGCCTATCCTTTAATGCAACCAGAAGTCCATCTCTAAAGTCACAGCACTGGGAATGTTTGTGCAGTCTACCATGTATTCAGAAATGCTTTCATCTTTTGACTGATTCCTTATGTAAAATCTAAATCTCTCAGCTTTTGCCAGTTTAGGGCTCAAGTGATTTTTGTGAAATTGTAACAATTTCAAACATCTTACTTGCTGGCTTTGCAGGGGTAACTAAGTTGCATAAGAGGCACATCCCATTCCCATTCTGACATGTCTATCCACAGCCTCCTCTACTGTAAAGATGAAGCCACACTCAGGTTGGAGGAACAACACCTTATATTCCGTCTGGGTAGCCTCCAACCTGATGGCATGAACATCGACTTCTCTAACTTCCGCTAATGCCCCACCTCCCCCTCGTACCCCATCTGTTACTTTTTATACACATTCTTTCACTCCCCTTTTTCTCCCTCTGAATATACCCCTTCCCCATCCTCTGGGTCTCTCTCTCCTCCCCCCCCCCCCCCCCCCCATCTTTCTTCCCGGACCTCCTGTCCCATGATCCTCTCGTATCCCCTTTTGCCTATCACCTGCCAGCTCTTGGCTCCATCCCTCCCCCTCCTGTCTTCTCTTATCATTTTGGATCTCTTCCTCCCCCTCCAACTTTCAAATCCCTTACTCACTCTTCCTTCAGTTAGTCCTGACGAAGGGCCTCGGCCTGAAACGTCGACTGCACCTCTTCCTAGAGATGCTGCCTGGCCTGCTGCATTCACCAGCAACTTGTGTGTTGCTTGAATTTCCAGCATCTGCAGAATTCCTGTTGTTTGCATAAGAGGTTGTACATTCTTGGGCTCAGTAAGCCAAGAAGTGCAGGAGCTTCCTTTTGCTCCTCCACGTCATTCACAATACACGTATACACACCCCCGCCCCCCAAGTGGTAGATACAGCACAGCCCACTGCCAAAATCCTCCTCACCATTGAGCGCATCTATTAGAGTACTGTTGCAATAAAGCAACATTCATGAGTTCTCTTCTCACTACTAACATTAGGCAAGGAGGTACACATGGCAGGAAGTTATTATCTTTGGACTATCAAGGTCCTGAACCAGCATGGACAACTTCCACTCACCTCAACTCTGAACTGATTCCACAATCTATGGACTCACTCAACAACACATGTTCTCAGTAATATTTATTATTTTTAGTATGTGCACATTACATTAGTCAGACTTTGTGCATGTAGAGCTTAATTATATTGTATTTCTTTGTTCTGTCAGGAATGCCTGCAAGAAAATGAATCAAGGTAGCATATGGTGACCTATACATACTTTGATAATAAGTTTACTTTCAAATTTGGAATTTGGCAGAATTTTCAAGGCAACTTTTGAAATGACAGGTTTCACTATTTGGATTAAAGACTTGTTTGAGAAGCTATTGAAAACTGCTTCCTCTTGCTCTGTAGCTTGGGTTTACATGGAAAGCACAATTTCGGCTCTCGATCAAAGAGCAAAGCTCACTGTTAAACCAAGTCACTCACTCAAGTAGAAGCCTCAGGATAGCGGCATGTTAACCCAAGTATGACAAGCTGGGCTGTGCACTAATCAGGCAGAACACAGGTACTGAAATAACAGTCAATTTTAAAATCAACTTGGTTCTTGCATTGGAAGGAACAGGATTTAAAAAGCTACTCTGCAAGGTTAAGTCTTAAAGTTTATTCGACTGCACGATTAAAATGGTCCAAAACAAGCCAAAATGCTGTGGCAAGATTGACAGCTGTTGTTATGACTACCAGAAGGACTCAGTCAGCACTGCTGGATTAATCTACCAATTAAATTTTCAGTTTATTAAACACACTCGCATACCAGTCTGCCAAATGATGAAGTCCAAGACATTAGCCAGGGAATGACATACTTTGTACAAAGGCCTCTTCATGCAAGCTAACAGTCTTCAGAAGACAAGCATCCCCATGGAGGAAGGAGAAACCAGCAGTGAGGGAGACCACCTCTGCTCCTCTTGTAATTAAAGCCAAACATGTTTATACAGGCTGTTCTAATTTTGCTAGTGAAGAAACCCATTCCCTCATTAGATTGCCCTGAAACAAGAGAAATATTTTACAGTAGTGCTAGTTACCCAGTAATTTGCACCTTTACTTTAGTACTATGCACCAATTACAGTTACACTACTAATTACAGACCAGTTACGTAGTTTAGCAAAGATCACAATCAGTTTTATCATTACCAACAGATGTCATGAAATTTGTTATGTAGCAGCTATGCAGAACTCCCAGTACAATCCTTGCTGATAATGATGCCAAAAAAACCTGTTTCAGTGTACACGTGACAAATAAAACTTAAAATGTACTATGCATTACAATACAATATAAAAATTAGCACAAAGAGCAAAATAGTGAGGTAATGTTCATGGACTGATGACAGAAGGGCAGAAACTGAGAGTGTTACTTCAAGCTCCTGTATCTCCATATTGCTTGCATGGTCTGTGGTAGAGGGGCTAATGATTTCTGCTGGAACAAGTTGGAGGGAGCTTTGGGGTTCTAATATTTTTCTGTCATTTATTTTTGGGGTTCTTCTGTCTTGTGGATGTCTGCAAAGAGTAGGAATTTCAGGTTGTATATTGCATACATTCTGATATTAAATGGAACCAAGGAACCATGAAAGCACAACCTTGAGTAATGGGAACCTTGCTGAAAGTTCAAAGTACATACGCGTCACTATGCACTACCCAGAGAATAAAAGACAGGACTTCTGGTTAGAGAGAACTCCTTGCTCAACTCTAGACACCACAATTGAACTTGGGCTGCTAGTGTTGTGGCTGTTCTCCCTGTGATTGTGTGGGCTTCCCTTGGGTGTCCTGGTTTGCTTCTGCATCCCAAGCACACAGATGCGGCCAGGGTTATTGACCATTTTAAGATTCTCTAGTGTGTAAGCATGCAGGAAAAACAGAGGGGTGGGATTGGAGAAAGAATAAAAGGGTGATCAGTAGTTGTTAGATTGGCAGTGTGGCTCTGGTGGGTTGCAAGGACTT
Source organism: Mobula birostris (assembly GCF_030028105.1). Lineage (NCBI taxonomy): Eukaryota > Metazoa > Chordata > Chondrichthyes > Myliobatiformes > Myliobatidae > Mobula > Mobula birostris. The sequence goes on along the minus strand of NC_092387.1, from coordinate 21,561,627 downwards.
TTGACCAGGCTCAAGCAATGGACTCACAGCTCTTTGGAGCGCTGAGAATTTGCTTCAAAGTAAAAGTCAGCGCAGCACAACACAATATTGCAAGCTCTTCAACACCAACCTTTGAATAAATTCAGTGAAGCAGTTGGAACATTAAGTTTTTGAATACTAAAAATATTTATCAAATTGCATAACAGTCAGGTGTTGTTGGTTTGATATTTATAAACTACAGGAGCTAAACGATTGCTTTGGTTAAGTGACCTTGGAAGGGAGGACATCCTGATAACCCAAGCTAGGAACCAGTACAGATACACAAGTCTACACTTCCAGCTTACCTTGAAAGGCCGAAAAAGTAGGTACAGCTCTCGTGGTTTAATATCCATGGGAAGACCACTGACAAAAAGTGTGCGGACCTAAGAGAAAGAACAAATCGTCAAAATGTTGGCCTTCAGAGCAAGCTTGAGAAAGCCTGCAGATACTGAAAATCCAAAGCAACACACACACACAAATGCTGGAAGAACTCAGAGGGTCAGGCAGCATCTGCAGAAAAGAATAAGCAGTTGATGTTTCAGGCAGAGACATTTCATCAGGACTGAGAGGGAAGGGGGTGTGGGGGGGGGGGGGAGAAGAGATGCCCATTTTCTTCCCCCCCGCCACTCCCCCAGTCCTGATGAAGGGTCTCAGTCCGAAACGTCGACTGCTTATTCTTTTTTGTAGATGCCGTCAGACCCGCTGAGCTCCTCCAGCTTTGTGTGCTTGTTGGTTTTACAGCCATGTTTTTAGCATCACAGTTCCAGTTTTAAAAAGGATTACAAAATACAATTATGGAGTCTCAACAGAATATTGGAATAATATTGTAGATCAAAGCAAGTCTGTATCTAGGTAGACAGAAGGTGTGTTTACTCTGCTGACAGTTATCAGATTTAACATGCTCAAGTTGCAATGCAGGAGGATAATTGAGAGAATACATGACAACAAGTGATGAGTAGAGGAATTTTAAGTGCAGGTGCACACATCCCTCCAGTCAAGGTGGATAGACTGTAGAACCAAAACAGTTACTGCTGAGGTGTTTCTGCTAGAACAGGCAACAGCTGGGATACACTTAAGTGTACTGGTCACATGAAGTTTATGGAAAGTGGGAGATTTAAGGTATGCAATAAAAATGTCTAAACAGTGAACAGCAAGGACTACTTCTGCAACTGCAGATTTAAATCCTTCAGTTGTAACCATGCATCTGCCAGGTTGCTCTGACAGAAATGCCATTACGAAAATTCGCCAAAAACCAGCCAAGCCCAGTGACCCTGTCATTTAAAAAGTATTACCTTCTGAGCATTTCAAAGTACATACCTGTCATGATATATAACCTTGAGATTCATTTTCTTGCGCGCATTCACAGAACATAAATACAACAGTATTGATGGAAAGCTACAAAGACTGACAACCAAAGTGCAAAAGGCAAAATGCAAAGTGTAACGTAAATACTGAGAACCTAAATTGCAGAGGCATTTACAAAAAATGTGCTGCTGTCATTGACACAAAAGATAGACAATAATACATGTAACACAGGAAGTTGCTGGTGAACGCAGCAGGCCAGGCAGCATCTCTAGGAAGAGGTACAGTCGACCAACTCTTACTATCTCTTCCTTCAGTTAGTCCTGACGAAGGGTCTCGGCCCGAAATGTCAACTGTACCTCTTCCTAGAGATGCTGCCTGGCCTGCTGCGTTCACCAGCAACTTTGATGTGTGTTGCTTGAATTTCCAGCATCTGCAGAATTCCTCGTGTTTACAATAATACATGACTCATGCAGTTACAGAACGGCAGGTAGCTTTAAAAGCAGTGTAGTGTTGGAACCATCTCCAAGGGATTACAACCCTAGGGTTTTTTTTTTTTAAAAAAAATACCTAACTATTCTTAAACACCTCATTCTGTCTGGTTAGCCTCCAAGCCAACTGCATGCACATCAATTTATCAGACTTCTTGTAATTTCTGTCCCTTCCATCTCTTTCCATTCTAGCTCCCCTCTTGCCCTTTCTCTTCTCATCACCTCCCTCTGGTGCCCTTCCTCTTCTCCCATGGTCCACACTCTTCTTTCGGCCCTTTACCTTTTCCACCATCACCCCTCCCCCACTCATCACAAGGCTTTACCCATCATTCACCTCCCAGCTTGTACTCCTAGCCCTCCCCCACTCCTTCCCAGATCTGAGGAAGGGTCTGGGCATGAGACATCGACTCTTTATAGCTCTCCACAGATGCTGCATGACCTGCTCAGTTCCTCCAGCATTGTGTGTTGCTGTGGATTTCCAGAACCTGGTGTTTAAACTTAAAAAAAAAAGTCGCCTCCAGACTGCACATGAAGTAAACTTGTTTCTACACAATAACTATTTGGGGGAAAAAAAAACCAGCACAAGGCAGTCATAACTAAACAGTCTAATCCAAATGAAAGGCTTATTGATGCACATTGGAAGCCCATTTTTTCGATTGCAAAGCACTCCAAATTGCTTGCCCATCTGTCACTAGAATAAGAAAAAGAATCAGAAGTGGCATTGGGGCTGTTTTGACAGCTCAGTCGTATCTGAACAGCTTTTCCCATCCAACTACATTTAAATACAGGCAAAGGATGAATACACAAGTAATTGAAGTTTCAATTTCAATACTAAAACAGTACAATCTGCCAGCAGACATCAAAATACCAAAGCAGCTTGATGCATGTTTGAAAACACATTATAAACAGCCAGGCCTCACAAGTACAAGGATTCCACCAAATTAATTAGTCACTTGTTCATGCAAAGGACTTCCATTAAAAGTTACAAGAGCAAATGATTTGGATCTCGTCAGCTGGCTGCTAGTTTACCTTAGATGCTGCAAAAGCCTGCTCCTGCAGCCAGCCAATTAACATTTGATTGTTCAGACAATGACAGAACAAAACTGATGGACTCTCTATCACTCTTACATGGGGCAGTGAGACTGACAGCGAAGGAGGAAGCCTATGAGTCAGTTACACAAAGCTGATTCAGATTGGGCAATGGGACAGAGGGCCAGGTCACAGCAGGGTTATCATGCCATGAGTGAGCAAACGTAACAGCAGTCAAAACGATCAAATCTCTGAATGGACAATGAACCCAGAAACACTACCTTACTATTTTTGCACTATTTAACTTTTATTTATAGTACATTTCGTGTCTTGCACTGTACTGCTGCCGTAAAACAAATTCCACGACTCAGTGACAATAAATCTGGCCTGGTTCTGATCTTCCATTGCCACAGCTGGAGACAACTGCAGATACTGAATCTAGGCTTAAAAAAAATTGCTGAGGCACCAAGGCCCAGCAGGTTCTGCGGAGAGAAATGGACCATTCACATTTTGTGTCGAGACTGGCCCACTTCCCTCAACAGATGCTGCCTGACCCAACAGATCTAGTTCACTGAGAACAGTTGCTGTTGGAGTTCAGACTCAAATTGTTATGGCCCTATTGGAGTAACATCAAATGGCAGATGGAAACAAATGTTTGCAATACCCATTAGGTGCTATACAATTCACACAAGGTGCTAAAATGTAAGATTAGTTAAACAGGCAGCAAGGTAGAACAAGTTCAAGACACCCAAAAAAACTGCAGTTAAGGCGGCACATAGTGCATTGGCCTTCAATCATGGGATTGAGTTTCGAAGCCGAGAGGTAATGTTACAGCTATATAGGACCCTGGTCAAACCCCACTTGGAGTACTGTGCTCAGTTCTCGTCGCCTCACTGCAGGAAGGATGTGGAAGCCATAGAAAGGGTGCAGAGGAGATTTACAAGGATGGTGCCTGGATTGGGGAACATGCCTTATGAAAACAGGTTGAGTGAACTCAGCCTTTTCCTCCCTTGGAGCGATGGAGATGAGAAGTGACCTGATAGAGGTGTATAAGATGATGAGAGGCATTGATCATGTGGATAGTCGGAGGCTTTTTCCCAGGGCTGAAATGGTTGGCATGAGAGGGCAGTTTTAAGCTGCTTGGAAGTAGGTATAGAGGAGATATCAGAGCAAGTTGTTTTTTTTTTTTTTTTTTTTTTTTTTTTTTTTTAAAAAAAGTGGTGAGTGCATGGAATGGGTTTCCAGCAACAGTGGTGGAGACGGATGCAATAGGGTCTTTTAAGAGACTCCTGGATAGGTACATGGAGCTCAGAAAAAGAAAGGGCTATGGGTAACCCTAGATCAGTGGTCCCCAACCACCGGGCCACAAAGCATGTGCTACCAGCCTTTGTCCCGTATTTCCCCTGCTAAGGTAGAGCATTCCTACGAAACCTTTTGTGCCAAAATGGCGTGAAGCAAAGAAACAATTACCATTTCCAATGGAAAAATTTGAGCGTTCCCAGACCCAAAAAAAATCTAACAAATCATACCAAATAACACATAACACAACACTAACATATAGTAAAAGCAGGAATATGATAAGATAAATACACAGACTATATAAAGTAGAAATAATGTATGTACAGTATAGTCAGGAAGATGAAGGCAAAACTGATTTGTAGGGGGGAAATGCACGTACGTGCATGCGCACATAGGTGCCCGTGCAAGGCTCCATGGTCATGGTAGTCTTTACTGGGGTAAAGTGTCTCAAGATTTGACTGCTACTTTTGTCTCTTATTTGGGAGTGAGAAAGTTGGCAACCCGAACTGTAAAAGAAATGTTGAGGTGAGTTTAACCCTACTTCAACACCCCGCACCCCCCCCCCCCCCCCACCTCCTGGGTCAGCCGGTCTAAGAATATTGTCAATATTAAACCGGTCCGTGGTGCAAAAAAAGGTTGAGGAACCCTGCCCTAGGCAATTTCTAAGGTAAGGACATGTTGGGCACCGCTTTGTGGGCCGAAGGCCTATATTGTGCTGTAGGTTTTCTATGTTTCTATGTTAAGATAGTTTGCATTTGGACCAAGGCAGTATTGAGCAGGGTTGGGGGGCGGGGGGGGGGGGGGGGGGGGGGGGGGAAGAGAGAGGAGGAGAGTTTAAAGAAATAAAGCACCAAACTACAGTTGCTGCAATTTTAAAATCTTCCTGCCTGGTAAGTACTACTAGCATTTTGCATTTTAGTTAAGGAATTTGGATAAACACTCATTTGCAGGGCAGTGGGAACTGAGGCAGCCTCATTAGGAAACAGAATTTGGAGGGGGTATCAAACTTGTTCAAGAATTCAATAGATAGGACCTTTGGAATAGAAAGACTTAGACTTAAATAAATTCCACCCAAATTCTCAAAAAACTCAAGGGGATGCCGGTAGATTATGGCAGGGTCTAAGTGAGATCACTGGGCACAAAGAAAAGGCTGGGAATATCAATAACTGTGGCGCTTCTCTTCCTGATGAACTTAAGAGTATTCTACGCAAGATTCAAACAGAAGAGGAGCATCCCACTCCCTCCAGATGAACTGGACCTGGTGACATTGAGATTCATCGTCACTGAGGACATTAGAAGGGTCTTCCTGAAGATAAATCCAAGGAAGGTGACGGGCCCAGATGGCATCCCGGGACAGGTTCTCCGGGCCTGTGCAGGTGAGCTAGCTGGAGTGTTTGCCGACATCAACTGCTCCGTGCTTCAGTCTAAGATCCCCTCATGTTTTAAGGCGGCAACGATAATCCCGGTGCCGAAGAGCAAAGTGGCATGACTGAATGACTATCGACCTGTGGCTCTGGCATCAATTTTGTTATGAAGTGCTTCGAGAGATTGGTTATGGCACACATCAACCACAGCCTACCAGTCAACCTCGACGCTTTGCAATTCACCTACCAGAGCAACAGGTCAATGGCAGATGCCATCTCTCTGGCCCTACGTTCCTCCTTAGAACACCTGGAGAATAAAGACGCATACGTAAGGCTCCTTTTCATTGACTACAGCTCTGCCTTTAATACCACCATTCCAATTAAACTGATTCCCAAGCTCTGGAACCTGGGCCTTAGCACTCAGATCTGCAGCTGGATCTTCAACTTCCTCACAGACAGGACCCAGGCTGTAAAAATAGGGGACAAGCTCTCCTCTACAATTACTCTGATCACCGGTGCCCCACAAGGCTGTGTACTCAGCCCCCTGCTGTACTCACTGTACACCCATGATTGTGCAGCCAAGTTTCCATCAAACTCAATACACGTTTGCTGGTGACAACACAATTGTAGGCTGTATCTCAGGTAATGATGAGTGAGTAGAGAGGAAATTAAGAACCTGGTGGCATGGTGCGAAGACAATAACCTCTCCCTCAGCATCAGCAAGACGAAGGAATTGGTTGTTGACTTCAGAAGGAGTAGTGGACCACACAACCCCATTTACATTGGTGGTGCGCAAGTGGGACAGGTCAAAAGTTTTAGGTTCCTTGGGGTCAATATCACAAATGACCTGACTTGGCCCGCCAGCGCCTTTACTTCCTGAGAAAGCTAAAGAAATTTGGCCTGTCCCCTAAAACCCTCACTAATTTTTATAGATGCACCATAGAAAGCGTCCTTCTAGGGTGCATCACAACCTGGTATGGAAGTTGTCCTGTCCAAGACCGAAAGAAGCTGCGGAAGATTGTGAACATGGCACAGCCCATCACACAAACCAATCTTCTGTCCTTGGACTCACTTTACACCGCACGCTGTCGGAGCAGTGCTGCCAGGATAATCAAGGACACGACACACCCAGCCAACACACTTCGTCCCTCATCCTTCCAGGAGAAGGCTCAGGAGCTTGAAGACTCATACAGCCAGATTTGGGAACAGCTTCTTTCCAACTGTGATAAGACTGCTGAATGGACCCTGACCCGGATCTGGGCCGTACCCTCCAAATATCCAGACCTACCTCTCTGGTTCCCCCCCCCCCCACTAAATACCTTACTTTCCCTTTTCTATTTATGATTTATAATTTAAATTTTTAATATTTACTATCGATTTGTACTCCAGGGAGTGTGAAGCGCAGAATCAAATATCGCTATGATTGTACGCTCTAGTATCAATTGTTTGGCAACAATAAAGTATAAAGTAAAGCAAATTCCCAAGCATCATTTGCAATTCAGTCATGACCAACTCCATGCCCAACTCTGAAGCAGCAATGGAGTAGACTTCAAAATACCACATGTCCATTAACATTTTACTGCTTACTCGAGATGTATGCAGAATCATTGATTGAGGTGTAAAGGCAACCAGGAGTGCTGGAGGCCAAACAATTAATTTTTCCAGGGAATCTTGTCAGGCAGATGATCCAGTCTGAAACAGCACCAAAGTACAAGACTGCCAATTCAGCAATAGTTTATTTCCTTTGGGAAGAGGCAAGACACCAAATTGAAGAATAAATGTTTCCACTCTTTGCAGCCAGTGATACTAGAGGTGAATAAATGATAAAGGGAAAAAAAACAGCAAGCAGAGATGGGCAAGTGTTCAATTGTAAACGTAGAAAGATAGAGCCATTGTCAAAAAAAAGTGGCAACCTTGAACACCAAGCTTCACAACAGCAAAAGCGATTTTTTTCTCCCCCCACAGCGTGATTTCCACACTAGAAGTCATATCTTAGTATCAACAGTTCACAAAATGGGCGCTCATACTGCCCATCTTTAGGGTTTGTTCATGATTCGATTGTCCTTCAACTAGAAGTTTTAGGATTTGCAAGATGCATTTACTGCATCAGGAGAGGCTTCTTGCTGCCCCAGTAAAGCAGTCAATATAATCAAAGAGCTCACACACCCTCAATATTCTCCCATCAGGCACAAGATACACATGCCTGAAAGCATGTGCCACCACATTCAAGGATAGCTTCTACCCTGCTGTTATCAGACTCTTGAATGGAGTCTGATCAATCTTGCTCGTTAGACCACAAGGCATAGCAGAATTAGACTATTAGGCTGCTCTGCCAACCCAACATGACTGATACTTTTTTTTTTAAATTTGAGATGCAGCATAGAACAGGCCCATCAAGCTGCACCACCCAGTAACCCTCTTATTTAACCCTAGCCTAATCACAGGATTACACTCATCAACCCTCTCAACCCACTCTCCTGCCCTCTTCCCACGTCCTTACTAAGAACCTATCAACTTCTGCATTAAATATACCGAATGAATTGGTCTCAGCCATCCGAATTCTAGATTCACCACCCTCTGATGAAAGAAATTCCTCATCTATATTCTAAAGGGACATTGTTTATCTGCACTATACGTCCTCTAACTTTGGCACTTTATTCTTCATTGCTGTAGAAGACAAGACAACAATGTACTGTGTAATAATTTGGACCTGTGTGGACCGTGTGCAATACAAGCTTTTAATTGTATCCTGGTACATGTGACCAAACAAAATCGAAGCATCATTCACTGAAGGTCTCATCTTTATTGAAGGCCTTATGATCTGTGCATTTGCATATTAATCACAATGCTGGATTAGTTGCAGGGGAAATTCTGAAGCTGTTCAGGTAGATCATGGTCTCAAAGCATTAGGTGACAATGGTAAACATGACAGAAGAGGGCAAGCTCCTCTTCTGCCAGCGCACAAACACAGTTTGCAGAAAATTCGACAAGCCTACCTGGGGCATATTGTGGTATTAACTACTCCTCCCCTTAGTTTTTTTTAAAAAAACTGCAAGCAATTCTTAGATACACCATGCGGGGAACAGCATACACTTCTGAAACTTGATCAGGAGCATACATCACCAAAATCCAAGGTGGCCTCAAACAGTGGGGTCAAAGATGAAAACGGGTCCTGCATGGTGAACCGACGTTCACCAGTGAAACCCATCTGGATGCCTCTGACGGCTCAAAAAGCCCTTGCAGATAGTCAAAACTTTAGTGTTTCTGACAAGTTATGAAGTCTTTGAAATCACATCACAAATCTTGACCAACCCTGTGGAACTCAGCAGTTCAGACTCTCAACACTTACACTGAGAGTAACTAAGAGCTTGAACACATTTACCTAGACTCTTTAGGGACTAGAGGATTTCCCTAGAGGAGTGCTCCCAGTTCAAGTTGTCATTTTTCACAGTGCTATAATAGCTCAGACCGGATCAGACAATCTCCGCAGTGAGAAGCTGCTTACTCAAGGACAAATTCATCCCAAGTAAAGACAAAATATGAAAAACATTTCCTCTTGTTCGACTTTGAACACCCAGGGGCTCTGTTAAGGCAGCAATACCAGATCTATAATCTTTAGAACAAAGCAGCAGGAACCAAGACCATCACAGCGAATGCAGTCCACAGCAGATACAAGTGCCGCAGTTGTAGTTACAGGCCAGGCAACATTCACTTTATGCTAGGGGCTGAAAAAATTCTTATTGCTTTTAACCCATGAGCTACAGGGATCCCACCTAGTGCTTGCTTACTGTGATACAACAGTATTTTGATCTTGTACATCAAGGGTAATCCCTGAAGCACAACATTTATTTATTTTATATTATGAACCCATTTCAACTTGACATCTATTACTGAGCTGGAGTCTCCTCTGTATGAAAGGCAGCACTCATGCAGTGCCCAAGAATTGGGATCAATTGTCTTTCCATCTGTTCAAATGTAAAGAGACTAGGTGACATACTATGCGGCCAGACAGTCTTCAAACCATGGTATTCATTGTCTACAAAGCATCATTTTATTATTCATTAGTTGACTTCAAATAATCTTGTTTATACACTGGCACTTTGCTTAGCACCTTTCTGGAGTAGAACTCTTGATTGTAGAATCCAAAACCTCCCCTCTACAATATAGAGCACAGTACAGGACAGGACAAACTCCAGCCCACAATGTTGTGCTGTCCTTTTAAACTACTACCATCCTTGCAAATTTTCATACTGTTTCAGTCCTCTGATTTCTTTCCTATAGGCAACCAAAAACAAGAAAATCTGCAGATGCTGGAAATCAAAAGCAACACAAAATGCTGGAAAAGAATATGCAGTCACCGTTTCAGGACAAGGCCCTTCACCAGGATGTGATAGATGCCTGTGGAGTACCTCCAGCACTGTGTGTTGCTTTACAGAGACATTATTGGGACTTGATGATCTGAATTTAAGGAATGGCTGAACAAGTTAGGGTTCCACTCTTTGTAAGAGGGGAGATTTTATAGGGGTATATAAAATCATGAGTATAGATGGGGGCAAGCAGGCCTTTTCCACTGAGGTTAAGTGAGTCTAGAGTTCAAGGGTCAAGTGTGAAAGGTGAAATTTAAGGGGAACCTGAGGGAAACTTTTTCCACTCAGAAGGTGGTGAGAGTATAAAATGCACTGTAGCAGAAGAGGCAACATCTTTAAAAGCTTGGAGAAATACATCGCTGGAAGTGCTATAGAGGGTTGTGGTCCAGGTGCAGGTCAATAGGATGGGCAGAATAACAGATTGGCACAAAGTAGATGGGCTAGAGGTTCTGCTTCTGTGTTGTAGAGCTCTGGCTCTATGATTAATCTAACTCTTCCCCTGTCCCCCCCCCCCCCCCCCCACAGAGTAGACAGAATCTTCAACATCCCCAATCATGCTCATTCACGTATCTATCCAATTTTCTCTTAAATTTTGAAATTGACCCCAAATCCACCACTTACACTTCTACCCAAGTGAAATTCCCCTCATGTTTCTTTAAATTTTGTCTTTCACCCTTAACCCATGACCTCTAGTTCTCATCTCAGCCAACCTCAGTGGAAAAAGCCTGCTTACATTTAATCTATACCCCTCAATTTAGATCTCTATCATACTTCCCCTCATTCTCCTACACTCCAGGAAATAGGTCCTGAACTATTCAAATCATTCTTTATAACTCGGGTCTTTACCACCCGGCAACATCATTATCAATTTTCTCTGTACTAAATCTTATTGACTTCTTTCCTGTAGATAGGTGACCAACACTAAAGATAGCAGAATCAAAGGTTATGGGGATAAGGCAGGAACTGGATACTGATTGTGGATGATCAGTCATGATCACAGTGAATGGCAGTGCTGGCTCGAAGGGCCAAATGGCCTACTCCTGCACCTATTGTCTATAACATAATACTCCAAATTTGGCCTCACCAACATCTTAAACATTCCTATATAATATCCCAGCTCCTGCACTCAATACTGATTTATGAAGCTGAATAATGTGAATAAGACAATAAACACAGCAATAAATGCAAATGCATGTAAAGACAGTAGTGTAATCTATAGTACAATAAAAATTAAGAGTTCAAGAATGTGGCAGCACCACCAGGGAGGGGATATGAAAGTAGTGATTGGCTCAGGTCCGGTAGCACTGGGGAAGAAGCCATTCTTTAAAAAATTTGGATTTTCAAGCTGCTAAATGTTGAAGATAGAGAAGAATGGGGGAATAAAGTTAAAGATAGTGCAAGAGTCTGCTGCCAATTTGTGTGAAGCAGTCTTAAAACTTCTTTCATGACTATGGGAAGTGACAGAGGCTACAAAGCTCTTCTCAATGCAGAGACTTTGGTCAGTAGTCACTTACAGGTAGGCAGCACAGGGGAAGCGAGCTGGGGTCAAGGAGAAAAAGCCTGTGTAGTGAAGTAGGAAAGGGAAGTGGATCCAGGATATCAGTTGGCATGGTGCAGGTTCTGCCAGACTCCAGCATTCCTATCAGGATGGAGTTTGCTCCTACCTGTCTCTGTTGACTGGCCACACACAGGTAGGCTCTGCACATAGCTCCTTAGCACGCCATCATGCTGTGACCATCGTAGCCATCAAGGAGGGCAGAGCCCTCAGCCAAACTCAGCACAACAGCAAGGGCAGCACTTCACAGCAGGACCCAATTAGCTATGCAATTTCTCAATACAATGCAAGTAATGAGAGCCACTGCTTCTCATCTGCAGTGACCCAGGTTCATTTTGCATCTCTGGTGCTGAGTAGAATTTGCACATTCAACCCATGACTCTGTGGGTTTCCTCACAGCCTAATGATGCACAGGTTATGGGTTAATTGGCTCTAGAGTTTTTAAAATTAGGAGACATAGTTTGACCATCTACCTCATCTCTTCCCCAGGCTAGAATGTCAAATACTAGATGATCTGCTTCATTTTTCCCCTCTTCTTTCTGGAGGGGGCTGGAGAGAGCTGGACTTTGCACATCCATGCTCACATTCTACAGGTGCACATTAGCAAATAGCCTAACAAGCTGCATCACTGCTGCGTACAGAAACTGCAACGCAGCAGTTAGGAAGGCTCTACAACAGGTAGTCAAAACTGCCTAATACTGCCACCAGCCTACCTGCCATTAAGGACGTGTACACAGAAAGGTGCCAGAAAAGGGCTGGTAATATTATGGATCCCACGCAGTATTCACATCAGGACCAAACTCCATTACTTTCCCCCCCAAGCATCAAAGCTGATCAACGCCTCCACCCACCAACTCCACCACTTTATATTTCTCATCAGTCAGCTTACAGCCTAGTGCCACTTTATGGACATAAAAATGTATATAGGCCACAAACAGTGTTTCTCACTACTGCATCATCTTCGCAAATTTTTTTTGCGCTGCATCAGATCCAGGGTAACAATTTTTTAGATTAGATTATGAGGACACACAGTCCTCTTTTATTGTCATTTAGTAATGCATACATTAAGAAATGATACAATGTTCCTCCGGTGTGATGTCACAGAAACACAAGACAGACCAAGACTGAAAACTGACAAAAACCACACAACTGTAACATAGTTACAACAGCACAAGCAATACCGTAACTTGATTATTTAGTTCTCCTGGAAAAGGTTACTAGGATAGCAGTGGAAGCAGGCAGTTTGCTGGAGTTGGTGACTTTTGGATAGACTGAAAGGATTATGGATGATACACAGGAGGATGGCAGCAATTAGTATAAATTGGCACCAAGACAGACACATCCTGGTCCAAATGGCCTGCCAGTGCAGTCCTGTTCTATTTTATAGGTGAGTGGAAGAATCTGAGTGTTAGAAATACAGGCAGGAATAAAATGGGATTAGTGAAAATGGGTATTTGATGGTTGATGTGGAACAAGGTGGGCTAAAGAGCAGAGTAACATTAGAATAGCTGCTTTAGGTGCTACTTTACCAACACTACTTCATGGAAACACAGCTCCAGCTAGATACTGGTGTGCAGTAGATTGCATTTGCTCTCCATTACATCTGGTTACTCTGTCCCCGAGCAGTGACTCAACTGTAACCAGTCCACTTCGTAAATCATTTTAGCAGCTGGTTTACATCAACATTCTCAACATCAAGATGGATATCCATCATAATTCACACTTCAAGATCCATCCTTCCACATAACAGCAAACAAAGTTCACCTCACTGGAGCGGAGGGGAAAATGGCATGTTCCTGGCATCCACTCAAAGTAGAAATAGAGTTTTGTTATAACTGTACCCTTGCAAAGGGTTTTCCTGCCCCTCACAGAACAAGGTGCCAGTACAAGGGTATAACCAATTCAAATTCATATCCGGGTTAAGGGTTTCCAGTGGAAACAAGATGAGGCAGTCTGCTGCCAGACACATGCATTCCAGCCACCTACCCAAGGAGACAAGAGACTAAGTGCTGGATTCTGGAACCAAAAACCTGAAAAGAACTCTGGGTTCAGCAATATCTACGGAAGTAAATGGGCAGTCAGTCATTGTTTTGGGCTGAGGTGAAAGATCCAGAAATAACCACTGTCCTTTTCCCTCCACAAATGGTGCCTGATTCATTGAATTTCTTTCAATTTACCCACAGGAGTTGGGTGCAAAGTTACATCATCCCAGTCAATGCATGGGTCTCCTTCATGAATAAACTCAGAAGTAACAATTTTACTGTTGAGCACATTGTTGTACTTGGCTACACACCAGCATTTCTTTCCTCCAGTGGTTATGAGGAGGCTACACTTGGATATTCCCTGAACTAGTGCACCACGTTAAGCAGGTACTCACTGCATTGAGTGCCGTCACCAGCAAATAAGAAACAACCTACCCCAATGACTTTCAAATCATTGTTACAGACTTCACTCAGGCTCATTTGAAGAGATATCTGCCCAATTATCATCAATATAATCACCTGCAGCACCAGGGGTCCCAACACACTCAACCACTGCAAATGAAAATGCCTACCCTTTCATGCCAGGACCACATTTCAGGAAATCTGATTACTTGGCTGTCGTCCTCCTGCCTGCACACAGCCAGAGTCTAAAGAGCAAAGCTCTGGAGGTCAGAGCAACAAAGAGGTCATCACAGGAGGCAGAGTATTTACTATGGAATTGCTGCTAGTTGGTGGACTGGACCGCGTTCAAAGAGTCAACGGATCCGAAAGAATATGTTGCGGTTGTCACAGATTTTAAAAAACATTCATAGAACAAGTATACCCCCACAATTATTCGGAGCCTTCCCTGATCAGAAGCCCTAGATGAACCAAGGAACTGCAATCTGCTGAGAGCCAGATCAGCGGCGTTCAGGTGTGGCAACCAAGTTGAATAGAGGTCCAGGTACGATCTCCCTGAAAGCCATCTCACATCTGGTGTGGCAATTTCTGAAGCTCTGAAGGATGCTCAACTGTGCCAGGGCTTGAACACCATCACCTCCCAAGTGAAACCAAGCAGCACAAGTGACAAGGCTTTACTTCCAGATGAGCTCAGTGTTTTCATGCTCACTCTGACCATCAAAACATGGATAAACACAAACCTCCACAGCTCCAAAGACCCTGCGATTTCAGCCTTTGAGGCCGAAATGAGAGCATCCTTCAGGAGGGTGAACACACAAGGCGTCCAGGCCAGATAGGGTACCCAGCCAAGTACTAAAGGCCTATGCTGATCAACTGGCTGGAGTGTTGACCAATATTTTTAACCTCATGCTTCAAGCAGCTTTAACTATACTGGTGCTGACAAGAGTGCGGTACCCTGCCTCAATGACTATCATCCAGTAGCACCTATGCAGGGACTTGCAACCTTAATGCCATGGACCCTCATCACTAACCAAGGGGTCCACAGAAACCATGGTAGGAACCCCCGACTTACAGCCACCATGGAGGGCTTGGAGGTTAGTGATGAAACACAACTCCCACCTGAGAAGTGACTCAGATTCACTCCAATTTGGCCATTGCCAGGTCAATAGCAGATAGCAATTCATTGGCTCTGGAACATCTGTATAGCAATGATCAGGATGCTCTGAATACAGCTCAGAATTCAACATCATCCCCATAATAAAACTAATCAATAAGCTTCAGGACCTAGGCCTCAACACATCGTGTGCAATTCCATACATTAGTTCATTTGCCAACACCAGTCAGTTCAGATTGGCAACATCTCCTCCACATTCTCCATCAGCACAGGTGCACCACAAGGCTGTGCTTAGCCCTCTGCTCTACTTGCTTTACACAGATTTAAGTTTGCTGATCATTAGCAGAATCAAACATACAAGAGGGGGATTGAAAATCTGGCCGAGCAACAACAATCTCTCAGTCAACGGCAGCAAGACCAAGAAGCTGATTATTGACTTGAGGGAAAAAAAAAACTGGAAGTCCATAAGCCAGTCCTCATCGGGGAAAATCAGACACTGAGAGGGTTAGTAACTTGAAATTCCTCAGTGTTACCATTTCAGAGGATCGGTCCTGGGTCCAGCAAGCAAGTGCAATTAAGAAAGCACAGCAGCACCTCCAAGTTTAGCAGTTCACAAAGATTCAACAAGTTATCCAAGGTTTGACAAACTTTTATAGATGTGTGGTGGAGAGTATAATAACTGTTTGCATCATGGCCTGGTATGGAAACATTAATGCCCTTGATCAGAAATGCCTCCTAAAAGTAGTGGCTACAGTCCAGTCCATCATGGGCAAAACCCTCCCCATCATTGAGCACATCAACACAGAGCATTGTCGCAGGAAAGCAGCAGCCATCATTAAGGATCCAGGCCATGCTCTCTTCTTGCTGCTGCCATCAGGAAGGTGGTACAAGAGCCTCAGGACCCACAACTCCATGTTCAAGAACAGTTATTACCCCCTCAATCAGTAGTCTCTTCAACCAAGGGGGTTAATTTTATTCACCCCACTGAGCTGTTTCTACAACCTACGGAGTCACTTTGGAAGACTGTCACAGGTTTGATTTTTCATTTAGGATTACTACTGTTTTTGTCCAGTGGTTGTTTGTCCTGTTGGGTGTGGTCTTTTGTTGATTCTATTGTTTGTGGTTACTGCTGTTGCCACCAAGAAAATGAATTGAATTTCAAGGGTGCACATGGTGATATCTATGTATTTTGATAACTAATTTACTTGAACTTTGCATTTCTCTTCCCTGAAGCTGCAGGTTGAACTTTCACATTCCAGATAACACCCCCACCGCATGCCCCCCACCACATGCCCTCAAATTCAATTCTTCTTGGCATCCAAACTTCCCTCAGAATCTTTATCCCTGTTAATATGCTCCATTAAAAACTTCAAATCAAATCAGAAATTACAGCAATCCTTTTTAAGGCACATTTCTGAAATACCTTTGTGCCACATTGCCTGCTCCACCTTAGAAACAGGCAACCTCACCTCAGAACAAACAATCAGCTGGTGGAACCCAGACCAAGCAGTGTGGGGGCAGGGGGAGGAAGAAAAAGGAGCTATTGGATTGTGGGGTTGAAACTCTGCATCAGTTATGAACCAGGGGCGACTCAAAACTTCTGACTGTCCGTTTAGAAGATAACACTACAGGCCTTTCAGTCCATGACGTTGTGCCAACTTTTTAAAAGTGTTCCAAGATCAATCTAATCCTTCCCCTACTACAATTCCTTTTATTTTTCTATCACCCATGTACCTACTTGAGAATCTCTTAAATCCAACGTACCCACCTCTACCTCCACTCTAGGTAGGTCATTCCATGCACCCACTGTGTAAAGAACCAGCCTCTAACATATTACCTCCCATAACCTTAAAATCAGGCCCCATCATTTATTCCTGTCCCAGGGGAGAAAGAAAGTCTCTGGCTATCCATTCAATCTATGTTCATTATACTGTAGACCTCTGACAGATCACCTCTCATTCTTTCTCTCCACAGATTCACATTTCTCCAGTATCCTGCTCGTCACTGCAGTCTCCTGCCCAGCCTCATTTCAGTTTGACTTCGCTCTTCCTACCCCACCCCCACAAGTCCAAACTGAAAGATTACTGTTACTTGAAAACCAAACAGCCTCTGGCACAGGTAAAACCAGGGTCATTTTTCTTTCAGAGATTATGTTCCCACAAACAAAAGCAGCTGGTTACACTGTGTGCAGAGAATGGCATGTGCATTATCAGATGACTGGTATTATTGCTGAGAAAGATGGGAAAGAACACTAGAGACAAGGAACTAAGTATACTTGGTGAAATGGAGAAATGTTTGCACAAGTAATGAAAGGATTTACAAACTATGTTACAGTGGGGGATATGTACACAGGCAAGTGGAGGAATCCCTCACATTTGAAACAAGTTTGTTGGCACGGAGGGAAGATTCATCAGGAAAAAAAAATACATTTACTCTACAAAAGTTTGCCGTTGAACTACATTAAAACTGGCCTCCTCCATACCATATTTCATCCTTCATGCTCTCTGACGTATTACAGTCATCCCAGAATAAGGAAAAGCCTCAGGGATGACTAAAGTGAGGAAGCAATACTGTTTTCAGAATCCCATGTTGCTCTGTGACCACAGGTACTGTTCAGGACAGTGTGCTTGGGATGCTTCATGCTCAAAGTTCAAAATAAATTATCAAAGTAAGTATGTAACCATACTGGGCTTCATATAGAATTTATAATAATACCAAAGTCTAACAAATAATGTGCAAAAGACAAACCATGTGAGGAATATCCATTTGGAACAGATGAGGAGGAATTTCTTTAGCCAGAGGATAGTGAATCTGTGGAATTCATTGCCTCAGACGGCTGTGGAGAGCAAGTTATTGGGTACATTTAAAGCAGAGGCCATTAAGTTGATTAGTCAGGGGATCAAGAGTTACAGGCAGAGAGCAGCAGAATGGTGCCGAGAGATAATACATGAGCACCCCAGTGTGCTGAATGGCCTAATTCTGCTCCAATGCCTTATCAAATAAAAATACTAAGAATACGAGCTGTAGAGAGTCCTTGAAAGTAAGTGCGTAGACCCAGCTCAGAGTAGTGGTTATCTATGTTATCCAAGTTGAAGAACTTGTTTGCTCCTAGAAAAAAAAACACCCCCCCCCCCAACTATCTGGAGGAACTCAGCAGGTCATGCAGTGACTATGGAGACATTTCAGGTTAAGCCCCTTCATCAGGACTGGAAAGGAAGGGGGAAGGATCTAGAATAGTTTTAATGCACTGACACCATTTACTGAAGGCGACTAGAATCTCTTGAACACAAAGTTACGCATGCAATTAACCACCAAAAAAGCAGAAAGAGCTCAGCCTTCAAGAAAAAGATGCTGACATAGTTGTGCCAAGTTAGACAATACTGGCTTCAATGTTGTTTATGCAACTTTGCCATGGCACCGAGTATTTGTATTGGAGGAATTTTGCTTCAGAGAAAAACTGGAGTAAGGACAGGTTTAAGATTTAATCAAAGGCAAATTTAAACCACAAGGCCTGTTCAATTAAAGTATTATGCTACTCGCTCTACTTAAACTTTGCACTCATTTATCCAATGTAATTCAAGGTATGGTTAGAGTTTACAACTAAGTTTATAAATGACTTTTGCATCCCTCTTGGAGTTTGTTCAGTATCTTGTTACACTTTAGTACAGCACCATTCCATTGAAAAGGGAGAGCACCATGAACAGTTAATGGTGCTGCCTCAATTCCAGAGATCTCAGCTCAGTCCATTCCCACCATCAGTACAGAGTCTTACGTTCTCTCCATGACATGCTATTCTTCCAGCTACACTCGTTTCCTTGAGGGTGTGCTGGCAGCTGCAAATTACTTCCTCACAGGTTAACAATAAACATTGGAGTCACAGACAGTGAAGGTCAACTAGATCAGTTGGAAAGCTTGAATGGTGGCAGATGGCATTCAGACAAGTTAAAGCACATTGCAACATGTTTTGGTGTAGGACCTAGCAAATGCAGGGACTTTTGAAATTATACTTTAGGACATGATCAATGGCTCCCAATAGTAGCTACAGGTGGAAAGAGCAGAAATGACATTTGATATGTTCACATTTACAGGGTGAAATAATTGGGACATCATGTTGCTGTTGTACAAAGCATTGGTCAGACCACATTTTGACTACTGGGTACAGATCTGGTTGCCACACTGCAAAAAGGAGCAAGAGATTCACCCATGTTACCTGGAAGGCTGTAGGTCCAGGGAGATTGGATGGGCTGGATCTATTTTCACAGGAGGCAGAGGATTGACATTGGAGGTTTATAAAATTAAGGGCATAGAGCCTTTTCTTTCCCTGGCCAGGGAAATGTGGAACCACAGAATTAGAGTGCACATGTTTAAGGCAAGGTGAGGAATTTAAAGGAGATCAGAGGCAAACTTGACTGATGGCCATCTGGAATGAGCTACCAAAGGAAATGGGAGGCAGATACAACTGACATTTAAAAGGGATTTGGACAGTTACTTGGGTTGAGGGAAATGGCCTCCAATGTTAGCAAGTGATATTAACCGTGAGATGGGCAACATAGAGGTGGGCCAAAAGGCCAGTTTCTATACTGTACAATTCTATTATTTTACAATTCAAAATCAAATGGGTATTGATGGGCATTGAAGAGGGGGAAATGGTACTGCTCCCCCCCCCACCCAAGAGCCAGTATGAACCCGACAGGAAAATAAATCTTGCGACATCAAGTCAGTTGGTACAAAAGCACCAACACTTCTACCTCAAAAGGGTGGGAGCATAATGGTCATAACAAAGAGGTAGCAACTGTATTTCCCAGAACAAAGACAAACACGACTCCTATTGAACTAGGGATTTATACTTTGCTCAGGAGGCCGAAGGCTGGCTCTAATCAGAAATGCTCAACGTTGAGCTATCAGGCAAGTTTGTTTGTCTCATTAAACTACAGTCACACCAGTCCAGTAATACAAACCCATCTCTGCACTCACAACTACTACGTCAGAGCCTTAAGAGGTTGCTTTGTCTCAAGTACAGCAAAACTTAAGTGCATCATTTTGCATCAACAGCTGACACATCCAAGGATGTGTTCGGTGCAGAGGGGTGCAGCCCAAGTGTCACCGCGCTTCTGGCACCAACATAACATGCCCACAAGCTTAATCACCCCAACCCCCACATCTTTGGAATGTGGGAGGGAATCAGAGCACCCAAAAGGAAATCCATGAGGTCAAAGAGAACGTACTAACCCTCAGAAAACAGCGACAGGAAAAGAACTCCAATCAATTTCCACCCCAGCCCGCACCCTCCCCCCCCCCCCACATGTAAAGCACTGCACCAGCCACTATGCTATTGTGCCACCATCTGAACAAGCACAAGGTTATACTTTATACTTCACTGTCGCCAAACAATTGATACTAGAACATACAATCATCACAGCCATATCTGATTCTGCGCTTCCTACTCCCTGGATTACAAATATTAAAAAGTCAAAACTAGTAAATATTAAAATTATAAATCATAAATAGAAAATAGAAAAATGGTAAGGTAGAAGAAAAAAAAAAAAAAAAAAAACAGGTAGGTCCGGATATTTGGAGGGTACGGCCCAGATCCGGGTCAGGATCCGTTCAGCCGTCTTATCACAGTTGGAAAGAAGCTGTTCCCAAATCTGGCCGTACGAGTCTTCAAGCTCCTGAGCCTTCTCCCAGAGGGAAGAGTGACCAAAAGTGTGTTGGCTGGGTGGGTTGTGTCCTTGATTATCCTGGCAGCACTGCTCCGACAGCATGCGGTGTAAAGCAAGTCCAAGGATGGAAGATTGGTTTGTGTGATGGGCTGTGCCGTGTTCACGATCTTCTGCAGTTTCTTCCGTCTTGGACAGGACAGCTTCCATACCAGGTTGTGATGCACCCTAGAAGAATGCTTTCTACGGTGTGTCTATAAAAATTAGTGAGGGTTTTAGGGGACAGGCCAAAAGTGTGTTGCTATTATATATTACTGTCAACATAATCTGCATTGTGGTCTATTTCATACTTGAAAGTTGTACTGCAAGGCCTACCGCTGGATTTATTGATCACCGGGTCAGTCAGTTCCCCCGGGTTGGTGGGCCACAGGATCAGATGTCTGTGTGAGCAGGGGGCACAAGAGCCTTAAGCCTGCGACTTGGTGAGTTCAGAGTTTGAGGGCTGGGGGGTGGGAGTCAGTTTCCCATTATCAATCAACTCTGGGGCAATATTGAAGATCTTAGTCCGGTCAGAAATCCAGAAGTCAAAGCCCAATGGCTGAAGCCCTGGGCCTACAAGTCTGAAGTCCACTGGGGAAGCCCATTATTTGCAGATCCACTGGAGACCCAGAGGCCTGATGGGGTTGAAGCTCGTGGTGTGTAAGTGGGTAGATGGGTGGGAGAAAGGAAGGGGCTTGTTCTGCTGCCAGAGACTGCCATGGTGCCACCAGAATGCGTGACAACACTTGCAGGCTTAGGTTGTGCTGGCTGGTTAGGCTGCCATCAGATTTCACTCTGCAATGTTTCAAAGTGCATGTGATAAATAAATGAATCTGAATTCCAATACACTTATTTATCAGTAGAAATGCCCAAACACAAAACAGCATTAAAAAAAATCCACTCAAAACTTACTCTCCCAATGAAATCCTGCAATCTAGTGATCCATAGCTCTTTGCTTCGAGTTTTACATTTTGTCCTACTACCAAACTAAGGCATCTGTTGAAAACACATTAAACTAATCTGATAAGCATCCTTTCCAACTAACTTTTGGTCATCTGATGTTATATTTAAACTTAGTGGCATTTTTCCACAAAGGCATTCACGGAATGCACAAGACTAGAGTTGGGGAATGTAAATGTAGTTTGCAGACTACACATTTCCAATGTCACACAATTTTACTACAGCACATCAAATCAAACTGAGGTTAATGCCCACCCACTTCCAGTCATTCTGTTGCAGAAACCTTCCATTATAACTATAATTCAAATAAAGCACTAAAAGGATCAAATTAATCCTCAACACAAAACACTCAAATCTGTATATAGAACTAAATATTGAATATTATGTGGATATTTCATGCTTGTACTGTTGTAGTCCAATGTCTGAAAACAATCTACATTAGCCATGCACCTACCAGTCCAGTGTTATTAGTTAGTACGTTCCTCTAGCAACCAGCTCCTGCACCTGTAGTGTTGAAGCCTTAGAACCTTTTCGTGCTAATTTCAGTAAAGCCCATATTGAGAAAATTAATATTCTTAGAAAAGAAACTGGGGATTAATTAGTTTATTGCCAAAGCTACAAGAGAGATTTTGGTCGAGTAGAGGAAAACATGGAAAAAATGCAGGTTCTTAAAAAGCAGACAACAGAAAATGCTAACAATGATCACTGTTCTTCAAAACAATCTAGATTAGAAGTTACCTCCATGATCAGATTAGAGTAGGGGATCACCAACCCGTCGATCTTTGAGACTTTCCCAGTAGATCCCGAAGAAAAATCAAAATACACAAATACTGTTGTAATGTGAGAATTATAAAAGTAATACTAACTAGGATAATGGTAATATAGCAATATTTTCACTAAAAAGCTGTTTGTAAAGAGAGATTGTTTCCAGGTTGCGGGGGTTTCGTTCTGTTCTTTCTGCCCAGTGCGCATGTGTGTAGTTCCCCCACCATGCACGGCATTTTCAGTGTAGCCTGTGCTGCATCAAAAGATAAGAGTACAGACTGTCGCAAACATCAATATTCAGCAGCATCCCCAACCTCCGGGCCGCGAAGCATGCAGGGGAACAGCGGTAGTCGGGATGCACACAGCACATCTTTAAGAAAAAAAGCCAAAATAAACAAGCTAATTAATTAGGTGCTGCCCAGCACATAAATGTCGGCTCAGATCAGAGGCGACACAATTGGCAATCGCTCGTGATATCCTGATAGCATAGTGGAGGCTCCACGAAAGGCGGCGAAAACATACAAGTTCCATCCAGAATGGGAAGAGGAATTTCTATTTACCTTGGTGAAAGACAAGTGTGTATGTATGTTTGCCACCAAACACAAGCACTGACTAAAAGAGGGAGTCTGGAGCGGCACCGCAACACCAACCACCAGGAATTTAAAGACACCTACCCCCCAAAGAGTGTAATTCATGCCTGGGAAGTTGAGGCGCTGAAATCGGGGTTGAGGGCCCAGCAATTGTTTCCCACAAAACATGCTGCTCAAAATAAGGCTGCTATTGAAGCATCATTTTGTGTAAGTCACCTTTTGGCTGAACACAAGAAGCCTTTTACAGATGGCAATTTATTCAAGGAAGCAATGGTCATTACCACAGAGACTGTTTTAATGACTTTAAAAACAAAAACGGCATCACAACCGCAATACGTAATATACCGCTTGGCCCTGCAACAGTGACAAGGAGGGTAGAGTCATTGTCCGAGGACGTGAATATTTTTCACTACGGTTCGATGAATCCCTGGATGTAATTCGAAAAAGCTCAGCATGTTGTATTTGTCAGAATGGCTTTCCAGGATTTTACAACAAAGAAGGACTTCCTCACTCTTTTGCAATTAAAGGAAAGAACGAGAGGTGAGGATCTTTACAATGAGTTTAAAAAAATGTCCGTGAAAATGACATCCCCATTCATAACTGGTGGCAATTACTACTGATGGGGCCGAGCAATGCACGGTGTGCGCGTTGGTTTTATAGCACTAAAAGTCAGTGCCTACCTCGGGTCAACTTATGTGAAACTGCATTTTCACAGATGAAAATTATTAAATCTAAGTACAGGAGCTGACTTACTAACAGACACCTCACTAGGGTTGAGAACTTTCTCACTCCCAAACAGGGGACAAAAGTAACAGTCAAATCCCAGGACATTTGCGTTTACCCCTAGAAAGACTACCATAACCACGAAGCCTTGCGTGGGCACCTGTGTGCGCATGCGTGCCCATTTTTTAACCCCACGAATCGGTTTTGGCTTAATCTTCATTATTTCTACTGATATAGGTTGTGTATTTATCATCTCCTTCCTGCTTTTACTATATGTTAGTGTTATTTTAGGTTTTGTGTGTTATTTGGTATGACTTGGTAGGTTTTTTTTGGGGTCTGGGAACACTCAAAATTTTTTTCCATATAAATTAATGGCAATTACTTCTTCGGCATAAAGCATTTCGGCACAAAGGGT
Source organism: Mobula birostris (assembly GCF_030028105.1). NCBI lineage: Eukaryota > Metazoa > Chordata > Chondrichthyes > Myliobatiformes > Myliobatidae > Mobula > Mobula birostris. The sequence goes on along the minus strand of NC_092387.1, from coordinate 21,537,555 downwards.
TTCATAGGAACGTTCTACCTTAGCCGGGGGGGAATATGGGACAGCTGGCAACCCTATACCTCACAGACGGTCTCAGACTGGCTGTCTGTAGTTATGAGCCAAATTTCAGGGAACTAGCAGAAAGTATTCAGCCCCAGTCAGCACACTGAGTGCAACAGTCAATTTTTATTCATTTATTTTTCATGTTGAAATAAAATTAAATAATGAAACTTAGAATTAAAGGTGTGAAGTATTGTAATATTCTTAAAGAAAGACAGCTATGGCCTGTTTGATATGCTAGGTACAGTGTTCTCTTGTTTGAAACAATTTGAAAGTTTGACAAAAGTATTTTGTGTAATTCAAATACAATTTACCCAAATAAAAGGCTTCAAATTGGAAGTACAATCTGAGCTGTTTTTTCTCTAAACGATTTAGTAGGTAGATCTTGCCTTTCACGGAGGTCGAGATAGGAGATCTTGGGCTTAAAAAGGTTGGTGACCACTAGAGGATAGCCACAGAGGAAAATGGTGATCTATTTATTTAAAAATCACAGCATAGATCTGATTAGTTCTTTAGTTTGACCTTAGTATACCAAATTTGTGGAATCCAATCTCTTAGCTGAATGATCTAATCGATTCACTACTAATTGATTTTCCAAGTTAGATTAACTGAGTGATTCAACTATGAGCCCAGATTTTTAGATCTAAGTCTCTGCAGTCAGTAGATTCCTACTCAAGATTGTTACTTTCCAACATTAGTATTGCGGGTCCGAACACAGTAAGGGATCTTTAAATTGCATGTTTGCGATACCTTGGCTCATTGAAAATGGTCACATGATGGCCATCATCCCATCTAGAAACTATCAATCAATGCATTTGACTTCTGGAGGGATTTTTTCTCCACAAGCCAATGATTTATTTTTCTTCTTAAACAGCTTCATCTACAGATTTGGACCAACTGGTTTTTCAAATTCTAAACTATTCTGGTTGGTTCTTCAAATGTTAGTAAAAACTTAACAGGGATGGAGTAAATTACCTAATCACCAGGAAGCTCAAATCACTATGTTTGGCAAATTCCAACAGTATCAACTGAGTTTAACCATCTTGAAAACCTACATTCAGAACATCAACTCTGCTTTTCTGAAGGCAATCAAGTCAAGCAGCTCTGTAAAAGAGGTTAACTACGGTGGTTTTCTTAATATTAATTCATTGTGGTAGAAAACCTTGGCTGGATATAGTACTTTGAAGGATATTCTCACATGGTTAATTAATCAATGCATCATTTTTAAATACAGTACACTTCAGAGAGGGTCATATCCCCATCTAAAGCAGAAGTGAGCATTTACATTGATGCAAACTAGTATTTCCACAGGATCAAAAGGCATGATCATCATTAGTAGTCAATTCCACAACACTTGCAATTTGACACGATCTCAGCAAGGCAGGAGTTGCTATTGAATTGCATTACAGCTATCGCCAGTCTGGACTGATACTTGAGATTCTCCAAACAGGCTGCTGGATCTTTATAAATGAACATTCCACAGTTCCTGTGCAATCTAAAAACCTGCATTTAGATTAAAGTACATATCTAGTCAGTTCCACTTCGAGATAGTTCCTTATCCCTAATGGAAAACCTCAGAATAGAGACAGTGTGTTTTGATCACAACACTATGCCAAGATAAACTCCTACTACAGCAGGAACCAAACAACTTCAGCTGACAAATTGAGCAATAGCCTTACTAAAATTCAAGGAAAATTAGTCATGATTACTCAAATTAAGAACAGGACAATATGCTAGAATAGACAAATGTGTTTGTCATCTACACAATTTACATAGGCAGAGTACTGAAGCTGTAGGGAATGAGATAATTATTTCCCCTCTTTTGTCATGTTTATCTATATATTTCAGGAAGAGTTGCATCCTCATCCAAAGTAGAATAAGCATTTTACATTGCTGGAAGCTAGTATTCCTGCAGGATCAAAAGGCATCAGAATTTAAGCAAAAGCAGGATACACAGTCTAAATTAGGAAGGAGGAGAAACTAAAATTCATTAAATAATACACAATAGTGACAAGTTGTGATCTTATCAGTTGTTAGGAGATCCAAGATTTAGGATGGAAAGAGGTTATTCACCCCAATGGCAAGTATTTCTCTCATGATTAGACCCATCAGCATACCTCAACTCTTACTGAGCCAAATGCTATTTGCTTCAATGACTTGAAGGCACCCAGCTTAAACAGTTCAGTATGAACCAGAAAAAAGTGCAACTCAGCAAAACAGGAGGCCATAACCTTCAAGAGTTTAAAAATACGGCAGGTAGAGCAGAAATGCTAATTTCAAAAGTAACAAAACCACTGGACTGTTTACTCATCTGGTTCATGGGAGTTTCTGGACAAGGATTCAGGGCATTCTTATAGTTTCCATTAAAGGATACAACATCGCAGTCAATCCCAAGGACCTCTGGTCAGTGACCGCTTGAAATAAAGTCCTTGGAATTGAATGCACCACCCCAAACCACCTGCTCCATTTGTCTCCAGTTTCCTCAAGGGCCACCACAAGACACAAGTGGATTCATCCTCTATCCCAAGATGGCATCTGACATCCTTCAGTATAGGAACTTCAACCCAAAGAACTGGACTCCAGAAGACTTAAAGACACAGTCCAATTCTACTCCCAAGGCCTTATTAGTAAGACTGTCAAAGGCTACAGGGAAAAGCCAGGAGAATGGAATTGAGGAGGATAATAAATCAGGAACGGCAGGGTAGACTCAACAGGCCAAAGGAGCAGAACTGGGCCATTTGACCCATGAGTCTGCTGATTATTCCCCCTCAACCCCTACCTTCCACCTGTTGATAATACCATATGTCAGGAACAGAATTAGGCTATTCAGTGAATGACCTTGTGGTACGTTGGGGATTTGAGCCATCAGCAATAGGCAAAGTCTTCTTAAAGGTGTCCCCAAACTGGCATCCACAGATCCACTTGCTTAATGGTATTGGTCCATGGCATGAAGATTGGGAACCCCCATCTTAAACCCCTTATCTCACACAAACCGCAGGATAATGGGCCAGATAATCTATAGTATACTGGGACTGGCATTCAGCAAATTAATGCCATGAAAACTGCCTAATAGACTTGCCTCAGTAGAAGCATCATGTTCATGAGTGCTACCGAGACCACTTCAGGAGATTCCTGTACCCAGTGTTTGAATGTTGGCTGAGCAGAGGAAAGTAACAACTGGTCCTCTATTTCCAGATTGAGTAGAACTATCTTACTGCAGAGGTCAAGAGCCGTATCATACAGAAACAGGTGAATCAGCCCATCATAGCAGCCCTGATAAAACTCCCATGACAATCACATTTTCCAAATCAGGGCACACGGTTCTGTAGTTGACAACTCCAAGTGGCTTAGTGGAGTTCACACATTCTGTGAACAGACATGTTCCTTTCCATGTCCATGCTCAATCTCCCCATATACCAAAGGTCTGCTGCTAATTAGGCATAATTTACAATAGTCAAACAGTTAGCAGCAGGAAAATTGGTGGGGAGCTGATGAGAATGGTTTACAGAAACAAAAGGACCGAAATTCCAACTGTCATCATAGGCTCAAGGGGCCAAATGGCCCGTCATGAGCGAAGTACGTATGCATATGAATACCAAGAAACACTCGATAGCAGGAGACAATGGGTCCCATTTTGAGACATATGTAAAATATTTTAAAAAGATATTATTCCTGTGTTATGGCTCAGTCAGATGTCAACATGGGGGGGGGGGGGAAGAAGAGAAGAGACACTGAAACATCAGCAAACGTAAACTTTTCCCACTTTGGAATTTATTCCACAAAAGACTGCTTCCCCCACTTGCAACCAATACAGGCATCCTGGGTAGACGTGCCCTTTGGAAACACTCAAGCAAGCTTTGCCCTCAATAGGTCCAACCACATTAATGTCACAGACAAGTCAAAGCCTCCACTTCTTCAGAAGGCTATGGAAAAAACAGTACTCCCTCCCCCCCCCAATCATTTACCAGTTTTTAAAAACTGATGTAGCATAGAAAGCATTCTGACACAGCTCAGCACACAGCAAGCAGCCTCCCCTCCCTGCCCCCCCCGCCCCCATCCATACTTGGCTGCCTCAGTTAAGCAAACATAATCAGAGATCCCACCCACCCCAGACCCTTCTTCTCACGTCACCCATTGGGCAGAAAATACATCACTTACCATCAGGTTCAAGGATAGCTCCTATCGCCTGGTAACAGATCCTTGAATGGACCTCATACAACAAGATGGATTTTCATTTTTGATTCTGCACTTTATCATTTACCTACACAAATTTTTTGGTAGCTTGATTACTGCTTTACCTTTTTCTAGCTCAGTGCATTGTAATGATTTGATCTGTATTAATTGTACACAAGGTTTTTCCACTGTACAGAAGGTAACAAAACAAACATGCAGTGTTGGATGCAAATTTATATGAAATGCAGAAAGATTATGTTAAACTCAAGTCACGTCTGTTCTCAGGACACTATGGTTTCCTTCAGCAACAGGACATTGCCCCAGTTACAGCTCAGCACAGCCAGAGGGCTGTGAAGCAAGGTGATCACATTAGGTCAGGAGTTACACATGGCCAAATCCCTTTCCTGAAGGATGTGAATCCGTGGGCTCCACCCTGCTAAAGGCAGCTAGTGCCTAGTTCTGTGGCCACCATTACTGAGACGGAAGATCAGACCCTGGAGAATCTACCGCCCATTGTGGTTACAAAGCTAGTTGCAGCTTTTCTCACATCCCAATGATGTCAACACTCATTCCTTCAGGGAAAGGAAAACAAAAATGTAATGTTTCTCATTTTAACACCACACAGAAACCAAGCCATTCCATCATTAGTCAAAGCATTAAATAACTCAAAAAAGATCTCCAGTGGGGGAAAACAAGTGTGGAAGGCTCAGACACAGCATTTCAAAAAGCTGCTAACACTTGCAAGTCAATTTATGGAAGTTTTGATCCAAAAATAGCAGTTTGGCAGCCTAGCTTAAACCTCCTGTGAATCATGTGTAGCAGTCTTATCCTGCTTGGTAAGTGGGCAGCTTGATTACAGCCAAGTTAGCATGCACACTGGATTTAGCCATACAAGGCTATTTAATAGAGGAGGTTTGCTTGATAAGACTTAACAATCCAAAAACATTACCAGTTTTGGTAGTACTAGCAGTAAATTCTAGATCTAAAATGTAAGCTTCATTCCACTAGACATGATTTAGTCTTGACTAATGCACCTGGGCAATGAAAGCCTTTAGAGGCACACTGACATTCAAGCAATTCCACACTAGTATGGCCACTTGTCATTTTGCATTGTTCTGTCTCTCAGCTACTAGATGCCCAACATCAGTTATCCACTCCAGTATTCAGCAAAGATACAGATCATTCTCTGCAACAGCAGCCCGATGAAAAGCACATCAATATAAACCAGTCCTGATGAAGGGTCGCAGCCTGAACTGTCAGCTATTTACTCTTTTCCATAGATGCTACCTGGCCTGCGGAATTTCTCCAGCATTTTGTGTGTTGCATGGATCTCCAGCATCCACAGATTTTCTCTTGTTTGGCAATATATTAAATCTATTCTTATAGTAAAAGCTCATCTTTGCAATGAAACCCTCAGCTCCCTTCAACTTTGCAAGAGCACAAGAACAAACGCAACTAATAAAATAGAAACCAATAGTTTCTATGCGGAACTAGTGAAATCAATTGAATACTGGTGAAGATTGACCAAGGTTCCTTTGAACTTTCTCCAAGAAAAAGACAAATTACAACATCTTCAAATTTAAAAAAAAACATTTACATGTAGTGTGATAGGACCAGAGATTTTATTTCCAAAACAAATTGACAGTCACTGAATATACTTTGCCAAGCAACCAAAAGCTCAATTGATAAATAAATGAATTAGGTTTCTTAAAAAAAAAACAGGAGGAAGTTTAAAAGTCAGAGCTGAACAGACAAGGACATAGGCTGCACAAAATTGAAGGCTGCAAGAAGCCTTGAATTTTGGGAGACAGGAGAGCCGAGCTTGCCAAGAGCGGGTATGCTATAATACAACTTCACATTGGAATGAGAGCCTATATTAATAAGTGTGGAGATTCTGTACATGGTGCACTGGGCAGGATTACCAAACTGATCATCCAGATGGTTGGGAGAGATCATTAACAACACTAACATATTCAAGGCTAAAACATTTGTAAGCGTCTTCAGGTAGAAGCAGCAAGAAGGTCAACCAATTCTACTAGCTTCTGTTGTGAAGAAGCCTTCCTCCACTAAAAAAGTGGCTAAAAGCAGAGGCTGGAAGGACGACTATAGAAGTGACCAACATCTTCACCGGAATGAATGGGACTCAGCCCAAAATGTCAACCGTTTATTCTTCTCCACAGATGTTGCCAGACATGCCAAATTCTTCCAGGATTGTGCACGTTGCTCAGGACTTCCAACATCTAAATAGAATCTTGTGTTCAAGATCCTCATGGTATAGCTGAAGACCTGTGCTTCAAAACTAGCCACATCTCCAGCCAAGCTGATCCTGTAGTTTCGTGTTTTATTTTAAAAAAATGCAGAACAGATCCCAAACTGAGCAACTACTACAGTCTACTCTCAATTCAGCAAAGTGGAGTACACTGACAGTGCTGTCATGTTACTAAATACCTACTCCAATGCCACTATGCTTTCACTAGGATTACTCAGCCTCCACCTAGGACATTGGTCAAAACAGACCAAATAGTTCAATTTGAGAAGTACCCTTCCTTTGGTATGACAGCAGTGTTTGGCTGAGCGTGACAGAGACTAGTAAAACTCTGATGGGTATCCCACATCTCTCCCATTTCATGTACATCTGCTCTCACCCCACCCTCCCGCCACCCCACTAAGGATAGGGTTCCCCTCGTCCTCACCTACCACCCCACCAGTCTCCAGGTCCAACATATAATTCTCTGTAACCTCCGCCACCTCCAACAAGATCCCACCACCAAGCACTTCTTTCCCTCTCTCCCCCCCCCCCCCCAATTTCTGCTTTCTGCACAGATCGCTCCCTACGTGACTCCCTTGTCCATTCATCCCCCCCCATCCCTTCCCGCCAATCTCTTCTGGCACTTATCCTTCTAAGTGTCCTTATACTTCCTCCCTCACCACCATTCAGTGCCCCAGACAGTCCTTCCAGATGCAGCAACACTTCACCTGTGAGTCGGCTGGTGTGATATACTGCATCCGGTGCTCCTGCTGTGGCCTTCTGTATATGGGTGAGACCAACACAGACTGGGAGACCGTTTTGCTGAACACGTACGCTCTATCTACCACAGAAAACAGGATCTCCCAGTGGCCACACATTTTAATTCCACTTCACATTCTGATATGTCAATCCATGGCTTTCTCTACTGTCAAGATGAAGCCACACTCAGGTTGGAGGAACAACACCCTATATCCTGTCTGGGTAGCCTCCAACCTGATGGCATGAACACTGATTTATCTAACTTCCATTAATGCCCCTCCTCCCCTTCCTACCCCATCCCTTATTTATTATTCTCCCTTTTTCTGTCCCTCTCACAATCACTCCTTGCCTGCTCTCCATCTTCCTCTGGGCTCCCCTCCCTCTTTCTTTCTCTCTAGGCCCCCTGTCCCATGATCTTCACCCTTCTCCAGCTCTGTATCCCATTTGCCAATCAACTTTCCAGTTCTTAGCTCCATCCTTCCCCCTCCTGACTTCTATCATTTCAGATCTCCCCCTCCCAAATCGCTTAGCATCTCTTTTTTCAGTTAGCCCTAACGAAGACCTGCCAAGTTCCTTCAGAAGAACACTCACTCATGTCTCCTAGAGGAAGATGGTTATAGTTGGTCGTTTCTTGGAGAGTTGCTTAACACAAACCCAACCACCCTCATCTGCTTTAATGACCTTCCATTAATCCGTGGATCAAAAACTCAATTGGGCCAGCCACAACCTGTGACTACAAGTCAGAAGCCTCACCACTTAACACCCCAGAGTCTTTTTACTTCTTACAGTACTCTGTCTTCTGTTTGCCTGCAGGGCAGCTCCAATACCTCAAGCTAGACACTATCCATCCTGAAGTGATTTCCTGCACCCAAGGGGTTGCAGTATGTACACTACACTGAGAGTTGGTACAGCAGGTACTTGGAATATCACTATTTGCAGACTCTCCTCCAACCTCTACCCTATCATTTTTGAAATATATCCATTCCTTCATTGACACCAATCCAAATACCAGCCCCCTCCCCCACGTTACAGCTCATCACGACTTCCTCAAAAGCTGGCTTTGTTCACATTACCCAATTATAAACAAAATGAGCAATTAGGACCGTGCAGAGCTCAAGTGTGATAGAAGATGCAATATTAAGAGTTTCATGCATCCTTCAAATGAAGGATACCAGGTGAATGTTTCTGAAAAGGCACTGAGGTCTGCGTCAATGATTGGTAAACAGCGTTTGGAGAAAACTTGTCAGAAATAGTTTTTAAAGACCAAGACTTCAAAGGAAATCATTTTGTGCAATAGGCACTTAAATACAACAGCTGACATCCAAAATTAATGCAGCTACCAGAGAGGAAAAGAGAATTTTAGACTTGTCACATGAGCAAAACCCTTGTGATTTGTTTTTTTTAAACTAAACCCTTGTACAAACAAACCAGATTTAAATCCATTACATCCAGTTATTCTCCTAGCTGGTGATTTAAGCACCAAGGGGCTGGTTTGGGGTCCCATCAACCTGCTAATCACCTCCAAGCAGATCATTTATATGAAGCGCACTGACACTTCTCAGTAATTTAATACAAAGTGAAATACACCGTACTGCTTCCCTCCTACAGATTCCATTGTTAACTCAGTTCGAAATGTTACTGCCCCTTTACTTGATATTTTGCAGTATTTATTAAGCACCAGGTCATATTTAACAAGGTTTTAAACAAGATAATCCTGAAACCATGCAACAAGTTGAATTCAGTTGCATTATTGTGAAACATGGAAGGCTTGGCCAAAATAATAGCTATAACCAACAGTGCTCAATTCCACAACTGGAATGTCCAATAATAGTTTTAAAAAAAAGAATTATACTGGATAGCATTGTCAGGTTATCAGTCACATGTAGACAGTGGTGAAGGCACACTGGCCTTCTGTCAGTGCACTCAGTATTGGAGCTAGGACATAATACAGGTAGGTAGTAGAACATGTTAGTGAGGCCATATCTGTAGTATTGCATACAGATTTGATTAACTTTTATAGGAAAGATACTATTAAGCAGGAAAGAGTGCAAGGATTTACGAGAGGTGATAGATAAGTTTTTGGCCCAAGTTAGGAGTAGAAAACTTAGCACCTTTATTTTTCCTACATTTACACACTTAGTCCAGCGGCCATGGAGCATACAGATCCCTTCTTTGTAGAAGTTGGCGTCTTGGACCTCTAGAAGTGGTCCACAGCAGGAGTGATTGATAAGTTCGTGGCCTGAAAGATGAGGAGAAACTTCAAACTTTCTGCATTTTCACTCAAAGAGCTGAACTGCACGTGCATATAATGAGAGCTGTATAACTCATCTCCTTCTACCCTAGGCCACGAACTTATCAATCACCCCTGCTGTGGACCACCTGGAGGTCCAAGACGCTCTCGTTACATGCACGTGTAGTTCAACTCAGTGAAAATGTAGAAAGTTTGAAGTTAATAACTCACCTCCTTCTACCATAGGCCCCAAACTTATCAATCAGCCCTGCTGTGGACCACTTCTACAAAGGGAACCGTATGCTCCACGACTGCTGGACTAAGTGTGTACATGTAGGAGGGGACTATGTTGAAAAACAAATGTGCTAGGTTTTCTAAAATTGACTCCTTCTACCTTAGGCCACAAACTTACCGATCACCCCTCGTACAAGAATGTTGATTTCAAGGGTTTGAGTTAAGGGAGAGGTTGGGCAAGCTAGGAATTTATTCCTTGGGGCAAAGTCTGAGGGGTGACATGAAATAGGTGAATAAAATCATGAAGGTCTTGGATTGCATGCATTCACTGTCCTCTCTACCCATTCCCCCCACCACCTCAGGGAAAGGGAATATATTTAAAGTGAGGGGAGAAAGGGACCCAAGAGGCAATTTCTTCACAGAGGGTGGTGTGCATGTGGAACAACCCCTAGGGGAAGTGGTTGTGGCAGGTACAACATTTAAAAGGGTACTTGGATGGACATATGGCTAGGTTGAGCAAAATGGAACCAGCTTAGATGGTTATCTTTATCAGCATGGACCACACAGGCAAAGGGCCTGTTTCCATTCTGCTTTACTCCATGAGTCTAGTTGTGACTGAAATCACCTCAATTATGCTGCAGATACACACAAGCACTTTTGAAAAAGGCAGCAATCCAGCAGCTCCTACTCAACTAAACTCCACGTATAGATTCCTCAAAGCACACACAAAACTTGGGCAAAACAGTGCCAAACTCTATACATGGTCTGCCCGTTAGTGGAACTGGTGATCTTAAGCTTTGGTCATCACTAGTTCTTCAACAATTCAATTCTTTAGAGTATGCAAGCCCAGTCTATCACAGGCAAAGCCCTCACCACTATAGAGTACATTCACAAGGAGTGCTGGTACAAGAAAGCAGTGTCCATCATCAAGGACCTCTACCATCCATGCCAAGCTCTCTCCTCACTGCTGCCAATGGAAAGGTACAGAGCCTTAGGTCCCACACCAGGTTCAGTTACAGTCATCAACCCTGCAATCGTCAGGCTCCTCAACCACTGTAAACTTCACTCACCTCAACTCTGACCCGATTCCACAATCTATGCACTCATTTTCTATAACTCGTTCTCAGTATTATTTATTATTTTGCATCTGCACTGTTTTTCTTCTTTTGCACCTTGATTATTGGAGTCATTGTGTAGTTTTCATTATATTGTTCTTGTTCTACAATGCACACCAGCAAGAATATGAATCTCAATGTAGTACATGATGACCTATGTACTTTGAAAAGAAATACACTTCAAACTTTAAGTGCAATTAACAAATACAACACTACTCCACACAGGGGAAGGCATTGTATGGAAACATCTATAATACATTTCATCCATAACTGGATTTACAAACTCTACTTAAATATTTAATTACAACAAAGGCCAGAATCGGGCTGGGTGTAAATGCACATGATGCATATCTGCCAACACTTCACCACCAGAAATTACTTGGAAACATTTGTACCTCTGGAAGAGAATTGGCATCCAGACTACTGGCACTTTACGTTTCTGTAACTAGGGAGCTTTGAATATAGAATTAATGGGTAGTGTTTGGGTGAGAATTTAGGGGATATCCAATATGAACAGTGGGGGTAGGGGTGAGCAAGCACCAAACTAAACCTGAAGCTCACATTGTACCACCCATGTAGTATCTGTAGTGCTTGTCAAAGGGACCAATAACATTGGAAAGGTTAAGCCTACAGGAATCTTTAATGAGCTTTGAGAAGTCAGTTTTCATTCATGTTTTAACAGTTACAGTTGCATAATTCTGTTACATTGCACAAATCTTCATGTGGATACTGGCACTGGAGCAAAAAAAAAAAAAAAAAATGCAGCCAGACTGGCTCAGGGTCAAGCTACAACTGATAAAGGGTCTCAGCCCAAAACATCAACTCTTTACTCATTTCCATAGATGCTGCCTGGCCTGCTGAGTTCCTCCAGCATTTTGTGTGTGTTGCTATGGATGTTCAGCATCTGCAGATTATCTCTCATTAGTCAAGCTGCACCCATGGTGGGAAATGGATAGCCGATATCACAACCTAAAATGTTGACAGTCACTGATGCTATCCGACCCAGCCAAGTTCCACCAGCAGATCCCTGCATCAGCTGTATGAGTCTCCAGACCCTGGGATTCGAGTGCAGTAGTCACAAGTTTAACTACACATTAGGGCTCAGCAAATATCCAGCTATTAATAGTAATTCAGATCCAAGAAATTATGGGACTGACTAGCCCTTTTCCCTGGAACAGGAGACCGTGACATGAGGTATAAAAATTAAGTGATAGATAAGGCAGACAGCAAGAATCTTTCTCCAGTTTGGGAAAAAGTTTAGAGAGAACTCAAGGGACATCTCTCCCACCATAAAGCGTGGTTGGAACCTGGAACACACTACTCACTTCAGCATCTAGACATGAATCACCAAACCAGAGAAGCCCATGAACCCAATGCAGCTTTGTGGCTAGGACAATGTGATCACAACAGATTCTGCAAATCTTGCGCAATACAAAAGGCTCAATGCCCTTCCTCTCCACAGATACTGCCTGACTTGCTGAGTTCCTCCAGCATTTTGTGCGTGCTCTGCTAGATAAGTACGATTAGCAGAGATATAGTGGGCTGAAGGGCCTATTTGCACTGGTTGACTATAACATGTACAAGGATGGGTAGTGAAATAGTGGGAAGGAGACAAGGAGGACTGACACACAATCTGTCAGTCTAGTTGGCTCTTGGTCCTGCACACTAATCTGTACTGAGAATTCTGGGTGCATAATGGTGCAGAAGTATCACTTCAGTTACCATACCCCTCATCAATCACAACCTTGGCTGTTGTGTTGCCTATAGAGTATGTGCTTGTTCTCCAGATTTGGTTTCTTCCCACGTCAGATGGTGTCAATTGGCTACTGTAAATTCCTAGTGTTGATAGATGGAGAAGGTGGAACTAGCTGTGAGTCGCCATGAGACATTCTGGGCTGCTGGACAGCAAGTGGGGAACGGGATTGCTTAGAGCTCGATGGGTTGAATAACACAGAATTGTACCCACAGGTTCAGATAGACATGACTCATGTAATCCCAAAGTTTCCTGCTGGGATTTCCCAGGGAAAAACCACCTTTCGAAAAGAGCAGGAGAGATTGGGTTAATGCAGCAGAATCTACCCCGTAAACCACTTGTTGGAAATTCGAACCTTTCCTTCAAGGAGGAGGGTGGTCTCCTTGTAACTGGCAGCTTAAAGAGTTACACGTGTTGTAAAAGACATGTGATTGTTTCCTGTATTCAAGGGAAACGGGATTCCGAGACCTACAGCGCCCCTAAAAACGTAACCAGATTCCTGAAATTCCTCAGGCCAGTAGCAATCTCAGAAAATTGCGGGCTGCCCATCAACACTGAACCATGTTCCGCGAGTGCGCGCAGATCTCACCCGTTGAGCGACGCTGCGTTATTGGAAACGGAACCCCATCTCCAAAACAGACTGACCCCGTCTCCGACACGTAAAATTAAGCCACCCAGGGCTGAACACAAGTGGGTACAATAAGACGACGTTTTGGGTGAATAACTTGGGCCAAAAAGAGTAACGCTCTTGAAACATCGTAGTGTCAGGACTTGGAGGCTTACAGTAAAGGTTAGGGAGAGAAACATTTTCTTTTGCGTGTGTTTTGATTCATCTGCGAAGACTGTCATCGAAAGTGGCACCCGGGGGAATTAACTCGTCTGGTAAGTTTGCGAGTGCAATTCCATCGGCATTTTATTCTGGCCCCAATATTAGCCTAAAACGCAGCTGCAGTTTCGATGCAGGAGCTTACATCACATCTTTAAGAGGCACAAGTTACAACGAACAGCTTGCTCTCACTACCTGCCTGGGAAACAATGGGACGTTTGTCTGCAAGCAATTGTATTCTCACGAGTTGCAGTGGGTTCCGCTGCTCTCAAAACCTGTAACACTCGATTTGACTCGGTCAGCAAGCAAGGGTCAGGCACATTACAGGGGGAAAAAAGTTTGTCGTGAACACAAAGAATGCACGCGGCGGCGAAGTGCGTCAATTAACTCCCTTCAGGTGGAATATGTTCGAGAATGGGGACTCCGGTCCGACAATATAGCTTTTTTTTTGCAATAAAAGTCTAGATTTGAGCATTTCCTTGTTGCCTTTACAATTAAACGGAATCCTCCGGCTGGAGGACAATTCCCTGTCCCCGTCAACCCCTCCCCCACCCCACACACGGAATTGAAGTGAAAGCCATTAAAAAGTCACACACAAAAAACGCTGGAGGAATTCAGCACCTCAGGCACCATCCACGGAAATGAACAGCCGAAGTAAAAACGTTACCAACATTCCCTTCAATATCCCGATCCACCCAGAGCAGCCCGAATCCAAATACAACCCCCGTCTTATCAATTTCAAGTGGAAGCGAGGAGCATCGCCAATGGGATAGCTCGCTACGACAGCATTAACAATGTTGGTAATATGGTGTCGATAAAGGGAACGTTTCTACTTCCGAGAAACTGCACAAATTAACCAGCTTACGCGGACAATCGGGGGGAGGGGGCAGAATTGAATGAGACAAAATGCAAAACATGATGTAAAACCAAGCAGTGACGGAATGAGTCTTACGGGCCGAGTGGTCTGTTGATACAAGATTCATGCAAAAGTTGGGGGGGGGGGAAAGAAGAGAGGAGAAGAGAAAGGGAGAAAGATGCGAATTCGGAACCAACCCTCCCCACGTGCACACAAGGAAGGGAATTAGCAGTTCTAGCATATCTGGGAGATAGCTACGGCGGAACATAAATACCCGTTCAGCTGCTTCAGCAGCGAGATGTTCTTGTAGTCGGGAAAGCGCGATCCTTGCGCTTAGATACATTTTAACTAGCGATAAAATAGTTACTTATGCAGTTAGCCTACCAGCAGAATTGAAGTAATAAATTCAATCCCGGCTGAAAGGCGAACGGGACTCCGTGGCCCAGGTTACGCGGCTTGGCACGTTTACCGATTAAATTGCGCATCACTTCCTATACAAGGAGAGGGACTCCAAACGGCGGCAGAACAGGAGTCGAGCCCGAACTGTAGCGTGTCTGAGATACCAAAACCTCAGCCTTACATCTGGACGACAGTGTAATTTTTTTTAAAAACATACTGCTGTCACCTCCGAAGTAAACAGGCATTCTCAGAGCAAGTCGGGAGATTAGCTCCCGCCGCATTTCTAACGAGCTGTTGGCGTTCATGAAGGGGGAAAAAAAACAAAAGTAGCGAATATTGGATAAACAACTAGTCTGCCTGTTGGACTAGCTAGCTTGAAGCATTTTAGATGGCGGGACGTGTAGACAATATCGCCCACGTACCCTGAATTACCAACATCGCGCCACCTTACCCTATTATCAATTAGTTTCTAATTCCGCCTAACTACTTTACCCCCTTTAAGGGGCCTTTCTCTCACCCATACACAACAATGTTAGAACAGGCTACAGCGTTTTAATTCGAGTGAGTGTGCGGATTGAGAGACAGTTCTCCGTTACTTCACTCAACATGATTAAGGGATATTTCACAGGATTTACAAGAACGAAACTTGCACATTACAACTACATTGGTTTTAAGAACCCCTCCCCCTACAAGCGCGACTATGAATTCCAGCAGATTGGAGAGGCAAAAAGAAACTGCGTGAACTCTTCAAAGAGATCGGGGTGAAAACGAAGAGATGTAGTCAAAATGCGCGCACATACACGGGTCCGCGCCCCTCTCCCCATCCCACTCCCTCCTTACCTCTTCCTCGTTATTGTTGTTGTTGTGGTCATCGCCTTTCGTACTCATGCTTAAACTTTCCTCTGGAGGTTGCCCGTTCTCCGTCGTGATCTCCAGGAGCGATAAGCGATGGTTTTCCCCAAAGCAAAGAAAATCAACTGGGGTCTGTGGTGGTCGAGGTCAGATCTGGTGTCAAAATAACAGACAGCAGAGCGGCGAGCCGTGAGGAGAGAGAATGGTTGGATTATGCTTGGTTAAACAGATAAACCATACACCACAATAGACTATCACAAAAACAATAAAATAAACCCTAAAGGTGTTCCAAGTGCATGGAGGTGCGCTGTGAAGGTGAACAAGGTAAAACAGTGTCCCTTTAATCCCACCCCTTTCTTCCCATCAATGCTGTTCACGTGCTTGTTATCAATTAGGAGCAGAATTGGTCAAAGGACAGGCGGGCGGTCAGTTCCTAGCCCGGCGAAACTCCTCTCCAATTTGATCATCAACGAGGAAGCTGGCCGGAATTTAATGTAACAATCTAGTTCAGCTGGGAGACTATCCAACCCGCCTGCGTCATGGTCTCCATTGGAAACCCGGCGCCAATCAGACCGCGCCGTGGCCCTCTTGTTTTAAAAGTTAACTTTGATGTGTTTGGTGATTGAGCCGCTTGTATATACATCGAGCGAGGAAGTCTAAAGAGCACGAGGGATGTTTAAATGGTGGAATGATTAAACCGATTGTGATCACTTCAGGCGGAGTGGAGTTTAACTTGTTGTTTGCTGGCAAGGAAAATTGCTCGTCTCTGCACCTTGTAAACATCCCTCCTCTCGCACGTTATACCCGCTGGGAAAGTAATGGTGAAGCAATGGCACGGTGTTTTCTTTCGCATTATGAAGTGAACCTCGGAGATTCGCCTTCACCAAGTATTATTCCCACGGAACTGATCCGTATTTATAAAGGGGGACTTTCCAAAAGGCAGAACTTGGGTCTGGAATGTGTAATTTTGGGATGTGTTCATTTTGGAATACAGTCCAGTAATGTCATTAGAACAGCAGTGGGTATTTGGAGACACATTAAAATGTTGTAAGGATCCCGCACTGCCCCAGATTGTTGAGTGCAGATATCATGCTGGGAGTTTTAAGTAATCCCCATTTACCGTAAATATATAAACACAGAGCGGTTGAAAAGATTTTTTTAAAACCACGCGCCTGGGCAGGAGAGTTGTACAAAGTTAATGCCAGCCTTTTCCTTCTGGTGCTATTGCGTATTTATTATACATTAATGGAATTTTGCAACAGTGTTGCAGCTACAAATATACTTTAAGAGCAAAGAAAAATCTTCCCCGAAACACGGGTATGAAGAGCCCTGCAGGGATGGGGTGCGGGACTGAAAATATTCCGACAAGGGGCGAAAAATTGCTGTAACCCGCTCCCTGTCGCTGCTGTGGAGATCCGTACATCTGAAGACGAAGAAAAACGTGTCACTTACAGGCACGGTAAGCACTTCCAAGTAGTGGCTATTGATTGGTGGACACCCGGAGCAAAGGAACTAGCACTCTCTGACCTTCAGAGACATTTCAGTATATTTTAGGGAAAAAAGACTTCGTAATGTCAAAACCGCCGGTTAAATATTAAGATTTTTGTTTTAGAGTGTCACTTCTTGGTGGGGGGTGCGCGGAAGGAGGATTATTAGAAGCTTTGAAAAAGTTTGGTTCTCAGGCCTGTGTGCGGAGTAATGCGTGATTGATTAAGCATTTATTCAGTTTCGAACTCCATATATAGGAGCAATTAAACCTCCGACTCCAAGAGCTCATTGTTTCCTGCCTGGATTACTCCCAGGAGATGGAGGTTCGAGACAAATTTAGGCATTTTTGTGTGGAATTGGGAGGGCAGGATAGAGCCGGTAAAAAAAGGTAAATATTTTTACAAACATGAAATACGAGATAGCGTAAACAGCGGTGACATCAGTTAAACCGAAAAGTAGTGCACAAAGGCAAACATAGTTGTTTAGGAGTTTGCATTGAAAAGAAAATATTCTGGAAGGTTCCCGGGTCACTTATTTTTATATAACTTCGGGATGCTATCCCATGCCCTTTAAATTCAAGGCACAGGCGAGGCTACAGACGCTGGAAATCTAGGGCAATGCAAAAAGAAGTGCTGGAGGATCTCAACGGGTCGGGCAGCATCCATGGAGGGAAATGGACAGTGGACGTTTCGGGTCGAGACCCTTCTTCTGGACTGGAAAGAAAGGGGGAAGATTGCTTGTTTTAAAACATGCGGAGGGGGGGGCGGACACAAAGAGCTGGCAGATAATGGGTGGATCCAGGTGACAGGGGGGCTACCTCCTCTCTCTCCGGTCCCGGTGGAAGATCTCGACTCGAAAAGTCCACTCAGAATCAGGTTTAATGTCACTGGCTTATGTCGTGAGGTTTGTAGTTTTGTGGCAGCAATATATAAAAAAATATAAATTACAATAACTAATATATACAGAAAAAATAAGTATAACAAAGGGACCCAAAAATAGTGAGGTAGTGCCATGGATTCATTGTCAGTTCAGAAATCTGATGACAGAAAGAGAGAAACTATTGCTAAAACCTCAAATGTATGTATGCAGGTTTTGTATCTCCTCCTTGATAGTAGTGATGAGAAGCGGCCATGTCCTGGGTGACGAGGGTCCTTAATGACGGATACCGCCCTATCTATCTATCTATCTATCTATCTATCTATTTATTTATTTATTTATTTACATACATACAACGTGGACGAGGCCCTTCAGGCCTCATCGCCCTACAATCCCCAGATTTAAACCTAGCATAATTACTGGGCGATTTACAATGACCAATTAACCTGCCAACCAGTATGTTTTTGGACTGTAGGAGAAAACGGAGCACCCGGAAGAAACCCACGCGGTGACAGGGAAAACCACGTGAACCCAGCTCGCCTGTACTGTAAACAGTTGAGAGGCATCGCCTTTTGAAGATGGGGACGCTGGGGCCCATGATGGAGCTTGCTGAGATTACAACATTCTGCATCTTGCTGTTCCGATCCCGTGGCGGTGGCCCCTTCCTATCAGACGGAGATGCCATGTCGAATGCTCTCCAGGGTACATCTGTAGAAATTTGCTAGAGTGCTGCCTGACCCGCTGATTCCCAACAGCTTCTTGCGTTTTACATTAAATTTAAACCCCCTTTGCAAATCATTCGGAGATCAGACTCTTAAAATGATTATTTTTTTAAAAAAACGTTGTCTTTAAGGGCGAACAAAAATGTCCCCGCGAACTCCCAAGGTCGAAACAAGAGATGAAGATTTAATGAAAGTACAGATCAGGATATAGGAAAATAAACACAATGGATACTCAGCAAATTGTAGTATGATATGAGAGGGTTTATTTTATGTATGCGTAGATATATAAATACAATCTCAATACCCATTGTCCCTTGTTAATTACACGTGCTCTTTGTTCCACTGGTTTAATTTTGTTTCCAAAAGGCGTAGGAGAAGAATTAGGCCATTCAGCCCATCGAGTCGGTTCCGCCATTCTATCCTGGCTGCATTCTTATCTGTCTCAACCCCATTCTTCTGCCTTCTTCCGTAATTTTTGACACCCTGACAAATCAAGACCCTATCAATCTCCCGTTTAAATATACCCAGTGACCTGGCCTCCACGGCCGACTGTGGTAACGTTTATATTTAGTTTGCTTCAGGCGGGAGTGGTGACGCCGTTTCATAAATAGCTTCTTAATTCTAACAAGTGCATGAGAATGTGGGGATTTAGACCATTTGTAGAAGGACAATAGATGAGTTTTTTCGCATCTCTGGACGAAGTCAAAAGAGCGAGGCACTAGACCGGGGAGTTAGTTGTAAGGTGCGTTTATAATTCAGGTTAATGGAGCTAAGAAATTCAGTATTTTCTTCCCACTAATTTTAATTTACATTTCATTGTACTTTTAAATGTCTGAATATCCTGCATTTACTCCTCGTAAATAAATAAACCAAATTTCCAAATTTAACATTGCAACCAATATTATAATTAAAGTCTAGCGAGTCAAAGATCGGAAGAAGATATATATTCTACGGACTCACTCCTAAAACATCCGAACGAAATAAATTAATTTTGGTTATATTTAATAATTATCGAATAAAGTATCACTCAAATGTAGCTTCGGCAAGGAGTTATGAATCCGGTTTTCTCTCCAAGGGTACAGTCTACTGCCATCATACTTGAAGCTATAAATTAATTGACAACGAGGGGAGGAGTTTCATCATCTCCGTACCTCCTTTCTAGGGAAAATATTTTATTGACAACAATTGTGTCATCACGGCGCTGGAAGTATTAACTACCGAGGGGCTAAACTCAATTAACTTTGCCAAAGTTAACCTGAATTTCTCATCTATTAAATACTAATGTTGTTGAATGGAGTAAAGGTTCTTTTCTTGTCGTAAGTTAAACGGCCAGTTTGGTTGGTGTCTGTCTGATAATCAACCGCCCCCCTCCCCCCCGTCCCGCCCGTTATCTCGAATCCTAGAGCTATCCTGAACTCGTTAAAAGCCCGGCAAAGTGTCCCATTATTTTGTCACCGAAACTACTTCCTTTCATTATAAAACGACTGCATTCTGAGATAAGAGGGTGGCTCCGAATAGCCCAGGATACTTTGACCGACGGAGAAGAGAAATCTCAATTTTATTAATCTATTTTGTTTGGTCTGTTTGCGTTGAGAAGTGCTGGGATGGAAAGCATACGCAGGAAACCTAGTTGCCTTCTGTTGTTCGCCATTTGTAATCTGGAAACCGTAACTCCAGCAATTATGTTGTTCCAAACACATTGACAGACAGCAAATAAGGAGCAAAAGGGACAAATATCGTTCATTAGAAGAATGGGGGACGGGTGAAGTACAGCAGGATTGCAAGCTGCAGCTCCGACTGCTGAAGCCTCATTATCTGTAAAAGCTTTGAATTCTTTCATTTCTGATCTCTGCGTCGGTTTCAAATTCTTTTCCCACCAGCAAGGTTTTTTTTATTCTAACCTGGTCAGCACAGACTAGCTGGGCTGAAGGGCTGGTTTCTGTTCTGTAGTGCTCTGTGACTACAATACTCTACACTTCTAAAACAACACTGATTGCTTGGTCTTACATCTGCAATGTGGTTGGTCCAGATTGTAGGTGATGAAGGTACTTGGGAGATATTACTACATTCAAGATGTCCAACTCCAGTTAGGAAGGAGGCTACATAGCATCCACTCCAGGACCACCAGACTCAATGCAGTTACTTTCCCCAAGCAGCAAGACTGATCAACACCTCCACCCACTAACCCACCCCTATTTTACCATTGCCTATCAACCACCCTATGTGCAGACACTCCTGTGCCCAGCGTCGCTTTATTGACATCCAATCAACCTTATGCATTTATATTTATTGTGTTTTTTTTTCATTATTTTGCTTCTTTTTGTGCTGCTTCAGATCCGGAGTAACAATTAGTTTGTTCTCCCTCATACTTCTGTTCTGGAAATGTCATTTTGGATCTTGAATGCTTCCTAAATTCAAGTTGCTTGTTGTGTTCAACTAATCTGGTAAGCTTAAGGGAAATGGGGTGAGTAATGTCTCTGAGATGAAAGAGAAGTCATGAGCTTACTGAGTGGGGAAGCACTGGCAAGGGATCAAATGCTTCCAGTTTCTATTATTTATGCCTTGAAGTAAAGACTTCATAGAAAACGATCTCAGAATAGAAGCCATTGCTGTGATCAACAGCCGTTCATCACAAGAGAAGATCTTCCCACCATTGAGCACGTTTGCAATGAGTGATGCCACCCGAAAACAGCGTTCACCATCAAGGATCCCCGACCATCTAGGCCATGCACCCTTCTCCCTGCTGCCATCAGGAAGGAGGTACAGGAGCCTTAACTCCAACACCACCGGGTTCAGGAATGGTTATTACCCTTCAACCATCAGGCTCCTGAACTGGCACAGATAACTTCAATCACGTCAACAGTGAATTGAAAACGCAACCTATGGACTCACTTTCAAGGACTCTACAACACATGTTCTCAGTATCACTTATTTACTACTTACTATTATTAGTGGTTTTTGTATTTGCACAGTTTGACTTAATTTGCACATTAGTTATTTATCAGTCTTTGTGTATAGTTTTTCATTGATTCAATTATATTTCTTTGTTCGACTGTGAATGCCCACAAGGAAGTGAATCTCAGTTTCTTGCTGAATAAAAATTTATACCTTCCCCTTTGATATCATTGCTGTGATCCTCTCAAAATGGATGGTGTGCACTAAACTGGTGTGTAATTACAAAATCAGAATTGGATTTTCAAAGCCCATTATTAATCATTTAAATCTCTCAGTGCATTTACACTATGAATGAGTTTGCATTGAATGACTTCCAATCTAATTATGAAAATTCACCCAGTCCTGGTGGTCAGTCTCCAGACAGCTATGTCCCCTGATGGGGATGGCGTGGAAATCTTGCACCAAGGATTTATCTCCCTGCTTAGGTATGCAAACTGGGCATATGGTGACATTTACATATCTTGATAATAAATCTATTTTGAGCTTTACTTTGAACTTTGGTATCTAGCCATCTGCAGGTTCTAATGGATCCCTAGGCCACCATGAACAAGACATGCACTTCCTTAGATAAGGCTCCCCAAACCCTTCTTGCTGTGACCACTTCCCTGAGGTTCCTAGAGTGAAAGGGTCATAAAGTTAGGCAGCATGGACCCATGATGTGTAACAAGTTTGTGTATGAGAGATTTGTTTTCCATGAACTACACTCAGCATAATTATATGCAACAAATAATATATTTTTGTTATCTTTGCACCCTGTCAAAGTTTACCATGACTGTCTTGTTGCCCAGTTTTCAAACCTAAGGCAGACTATAAGACCATAAGATATAGGAGCAGAATTAGGTCATTTGGCCCATCGAGTCATCTACTCCATTTCATTCAGGCTGATCCATTTTTCCTCTCAGCCCCAATCTCCTGCCTTCTCTCCATATCCATCCATGCCTGACTAATCAAGAATCTATCAACCTCTGCCTTAAAAATAACCCAATGACCTGGCCTCCACAACTGCCTGTGACAATGAATTCCACAGATTTTCCACTCTCTGGCTAAAGAAGTTCCTCCTCATCTCTGTTCGAAAAGGATGCCCTCTACTCTGAGGTGGTGTCCTCTGATCTTACGCTTTCCCCACTGTAGGAAACATCCTCTCCAAATCCATTCTATCAAAGCCTTTTAACATTCAATAGGTTTCAATGAGGTCACCCTCTTTCTTCCGAATTCCCGTGAGTATAGGCTTAGACCCATTAATCAGTCCTCATATGACAAGCCTTTCAATCCCAGAATCATCTTCATCACCTGAGGACTGGGAGAAATTCAGAGTTCAGCAGAGGAGGACAAAGGGCTTAATTAGGAAGGGGAAAAAAGATTATGAGAGAAAACTGGCAGGGAACATAAAAACTGACTGTAAAAGCTTTTATAGGTATGTAAAAAGGAAAAGACTGGTAAAGACAAATGTAGGTCCCCTACAGACAGAAACAGGTGAATTGATTATGGGGAGCAAGGACATGGCAGACAAATTGAATAATTACTTTGGTTCTGTCTTCACTAAGGAGGACATAAATAATCTTCCAGAAATAGTAGGGGACAGAGGGTCCAGTGAGATGGAGGAACAGAGCGAAATACTTG
This sequence comes from Mobula birostris, assembly GCF_030028105.1. Taxonomy (NCBI): domain Eukaryota; kingdom Metazoa; phylum Chordata; class Chondrichthyes; order Myliobatiformes; family Myliobatidae; genus Mobula; species Mobula birostris. Next base: position 21,514,410 of record NC_092387.1, on the reverse strand, counting down.
TTAGTAGGGAAGTGGTGTTAGGTAAATTGAAGGGATTGAAGGCAGATAAATCCCCAGGGCCGGATGGTCTGCATCCTAGAGTGCTTAAGGAAGTAGCCCAAGAAATGGTGGATGCATTAGTGATAATTTTTCAAAACTCATTAGATTCTGGACTAGTTCCTGAGGATTGGAGGGTGGCTAATGTAACTCCACTTTTTAAAAAAGGAGGGAGAGAGAAACCAGGGAATTATAGACCGGTTAGCCTAACGTCGGTGGTGGCGAAACTGCTGGAGTCAGTTATCAAAGATGTGATAACAGCACATTTGGAAAGCGGTGAAATCATCGGACAAAGTCAGCATGGATTTGTGAAGGGAAAATCATGTCTGACGAATCTCATTGAATTTTTTGAGGATGTAACTAGTAGAGTGGATAGGGGAGAACCAGTGGATGTGGTATATTTGGATTTTCAAAAGGCTTTTGACAAGGTCCCACACAGGAGATTAGTGTGCAAACTTAAAGCACATGGTATTGGGGGTAAGGTATTGATGTGGATGGAGAATTGGTTAGCAGACAGGAAGCAAAGAGTGGGAATAAACGGGACCTTTTCAGAATGGCAGGCGGTGACTAGTGGGGTACCGCAAGGCTCAGTGCTGGGACCCCAGTTGTTTACAATATATATTAATGACTTGGATGAGGGAATTAAATGCAGCATCTCCAAGTTTGGGGATGACACGAAGCTGGGTGGCAGTGTTAGCTGTGAGGAGGATGCTAAGAGGATGCAGAGTGACTTGGATAGGTTGGGTGAGTGGGCAAATTCATGGCAGATGCAATTTAATGTGGATAAATGTGAAGTTATCCACTTTGGTGGCAAAAATAGGAAAACAGATTATTATCTGAATGGTGGCCGATTAGGAAAAGGGGAGGTGCAACAAGACCTGGGTGTCATTATACACCAGTCATTGAAAGTGGGCATGCAGGTACAGCAGGCGGTGAAAAAGGCGAATGGTATGCTGGCATTTATAGCGAGAGGATTTGAGTACAGGAGCAGGGAGGTATTACTGCAGTTATACAAGGCCTTGGTGAGACCACACCTGGAGTATTGTGTGCAGTTTTGGTCCCCTAATCTGAGGAAAGACATCCTTGCCATAGAGGGAGTACAAAGAAGGTTCACCAGATTGATTCCTGGGATGGCAGGACTTTCATATGAAGAAAGACTGGATGAACTGGGCTTGTACTCGTTGGAATTTAGAAGATTGAGGGGGGATCTGATTGAAACGTATAAAATCCTAAAGGGATTTGACAGGCTAGATGCAGGAAGATTGTTCCCGATGTTGGGGAAGTCCAGAACAAGGGGTCACAGTTTAAGGATAAAGGGGAAGCCTTTTAGGACCGAGATTAGGAAAAACTTCTTCACACAGAGAGTGGTGAATCTGTGGAATTCTCTGCCACAGGAAACAGTTGAGGCCAGTTCATTGGCTATATTTAAGAGGGAGTTAGATATGGCCCTTGTGGCTACAGGGATCATGGGGTATGGAGGGAAGGCTGGGGCGGGGTTCTGAGTTGGATGATCAGCCATGATCATAATAAATGGCGGTGCAGGCTCAAAGGGCCGAATGGCCTACTCCTGCACCTATTTTCTATGTTTCTATGTTTCTATTATCCTCCTTTGAACCCTCTTCAATGTCTGCACATCCTTTCTTAGATAAACTGCTCACAATACACCCAAGTACTGTGTGACCAATGCCTTATAAAGCCTCAGCATTACTTCCTTGCTTTTATTTTCTAGACCTCTTGAAATGAATGCTAACATTGCATTTACGTTCTTTACAGTTGACTCAGACCTGCAAGTTAACTTTTAGGGAATCCTACACAAAGACTTCCAAGTCCCTTTGCAACTCTGCTTTCTGAGTTTGCTCCCCATACAGATAATAGTCTACACTTTATTCCTTGTACCAAAGTGCATGACCATACATTTCTGTACACAGTATTCCATCTGCCACTTCTTTGCTCATATTTCTAATCTATCTAAGCTCCTCTGCAGACTTCCTGCTTCCTCAACAATACCTGTTCCTCTACCTATCTTTGTATCATTTGCAAATTTGGCTAATAAGCCACCAATAATTGAGATATTGATAGTCAGTATGTCAATGATAGGTCATCCAAATCAATGATCTATTATGTAAAAAGAAGTGGTCCCTGCAGAAAACCACTAGTTACTTGTAGTCAACCAGAAAAGGCCCGCTTTATTCCCACACTTTGCCTCCTGCTAGTAAGCCAATCTGTTTTTGCTAGTGTCTTTCCTGTAATACCATGGGCTGTAATCTTGTTTTGCAGCTTCATGTGTGGCATCTTGTCAAAGGCCTTCTGAAAATCCAAGTAAGCAACATCTACTGACTCTCCTTTGTCTATCCTGTCTGCTCTTTCCTCAAAAAATTCCAACAGATTTATCTGGCAACATCTCTCCTTAAAGCAATCATGCTGATTTTGGCCTATGTTATCTTGTGTTTCCAAGTACCTTTTAACATCATACTACAGTCAGGAAGGAGGTACAGGAGCATGAGGGTGCACAATGTAGCTTTTCCCCCTCCACCATTAGATTTCGGAATTGCCCATGAACATTACTTTTTTGCTTTCTATTTTCACTATTTATTTATTTTTAATATATTTCCTATTGGAACATAGTAATTCTTTTTATGTATTGCAATGTACTACTACCGTGAAACAGAAAATCTCATGACGTACAGTATGTCGGTGATAATAAACCCGATTCTGATTCTACCTGTTTGCTGAATTTAACTTTTGATTGTCTTATTCTTGAAGAGTCATTAGGTGCATATTGGTGGGAATGGAGAGTTACATTCGAGCATCAGTAAACCAATTGCAACTAGTTTAAATTTCATGCAACGAGTTAGGAAATACAGGAATAAGTGGTAGACTTTATTACAGAAAGGAAAATCTTATACTTTTGTAAAATCCATGCAACATAATGACATTATGAAACATGTTAATCACTGAAGTACATTTGAAATTATATCATTGGTCAGCTGTTCACCAGATAAGACCACAATCAATAGAAACAGAAGTAGACTATTCAGCTCCTCTAACCTATACTATTATTAAATAAGATCACAGCTGATCAGATTTTCCTCAAGCCCTCTGGTCATAACAACTCCATTTCCTTAAAATTATCTATATTCAAGGAATCACCCTCCACAGGATCCTTGGGCAAATTACTGAAAAGTTTTGAATTCTTTGAGTAAAGAAACTCTTCCTCATCTCAGTCTTAAGTGAGTGATCCCTTATTCTGAAATTATGAACTTGAGTCATAGAATCTCCCACCAAAGGAAATATTCTCCCAGTATTCATTCTGTTAAATTCCCAAAGAATCTTATATGTTCGATTAGATAGGTTATTCAATGAGTATAGGCTCGATGGATTCAGAGTTTCTTCAAACTCTCCAAGCCCACTGTCATCCTAGATGTTATCAAGGTCCAGAATCTTAACTGGGATGGTGTTAGTCTAAAAGGTAATCAAGGGTTGGTGGAGCGACTTCTGGTGTGGATGATAGAGTGAGAACATTGGTGGAGTTGGTGAAAGTGGCGATGATAATATTAAGCTACGTGGTGATATAGATACATTGGTGAAGTGGATTAAGCAATGGCAGTAATACAGATAAATGTGAGGCAATGGACTTTGAAAATACTAATTGTAACAAGAGGGCTATGGATGGCAGTGAGCCCTAGTGCAGATAAGTTCTAGTTCAGACTCAGACTCAACAAGACAACAGAAATGAAATCCAAAGGCAAAATTACAAATGGCAGTACCAGGAATGGAACTCTTACAATTGAACACCGAATGCTCAGCAGGAGGCCTTTAAGAGCAGACTTTCCATGAAGGAATGTGGCAGGCAATAAATGACAGCCTGAATTTTAAAGGGACAGTGGCAGCTAACGATACTTTTGTCACAGGTAGATAGGGTCGTAAAGAGAGCTTTTGGTACATTGGCCTTTATTAATCAAAGTATTGAGTATAAGAGCCGGAATGTTATGATGAGGTTGTATAAGGCATTGGTGAGGCCGAATCTGGAGTATTGTGTTCAGTTTTGGTCACCAAATTACAGGAAGGATATAAATAAGGCTGAAAGAGTGCAGAGAAGGTTTACAAGGATGTTGCCAGGACTTGAGAAACTCAGTTACAGAGAAAGGTTGAATAGGTTAGGACTTTATTCCCTGGAGCGTAGAAGAATGAGGGGAGATTTGATAGAGGTATATAAAATTATGATGGGTATAGATAGAGTGAATGCAAGCAGGCTTTTTCCACTGAGGCAAGGGGAGAAAAAAACCAGAGGACATGGGTTAAGGGTTAGGGGGTAAAAGTTTAAAGGGAATATTAGGGGGGGCTTCTTCACACAGAGCGTGGTGGGAGTATGGAATGAGCTGCCAGATGAGGTGGTAAATGCAGGTTCTTTTTTAACATTTAAGAATAAATTGGACAGATACATGGATGGGAGGTGTATGGAGGGATATGGTCCGTGTGCAGGTCAGTGGGACTAGGCAGAAAATGGATCAGCACAGCCAAGAAGGGCCAAAAGACCTGTTTCTGTGCTGTAGTCTATGGTTTTAATTGGAGTGCCGAAACATAGATGCTTCTCGCTGCTCAGTCAGGACTATGACAACTAATGAGGATAGAACATATATCATAAATGGTAAGGTTTTCGCAGGTATCGAGGAACAGAGGAGCCTTATTTTGCAAGTCCAAATATCCTTGAAGGTAGGAGGACAGGTAGCTAATATGGTTAAAAAATCATCTGGGATACTGATCTTCATAAATCGTGGCAATACGTAGAAGAGCAGGGAGATTATGCCCCAACTTCTTAAAACTTGGGACTGACTCAGTGGTGTAGCAATTAGTGTAATGCTATTACAGCACCATCAATCCAGGTTCAATTTCATTGCTGTCTATAAGGAGTTTGCATGTTCTCCCCGGTTGCTCTGGTTTCCTCCATTGGCTGTAATTGGGCAATGCCGGCTCATTGGGCCAGAAGGCCCTGTTACCTTGCTGGCTCTCTAAATAAAAATAAATAAAAACTCTTAGACTGTAGCTGGAGTACTGCATCTATTTTTGGTTATCTCATTATAGGAAAGACGTGATCGCACTGGGGGAGGGTGCAGAGAAGATTCACCAGAATGTTGTGAAGGGTGTAGGGTGCTGTATTTCAGTTATGAGGAGAGACTGGGGAGCCTGAAGCAGAGGAGATGAAGAGGGCTATGATTGAGGTATATAGAATGAGTGATATAGTCAAGTCAAGTTTATTGTCATTTAACTATATACATGTACAAACATATATAATGTATATGGCCATGTAATGTATATAGAAACGAGACAACGTTTCTCTGCAGCAGGGTGTAAAGCGCAGTAGTACACATGACACTCGGTAATTTCATAGTCATAGTCATAATCATACTTTATTGATCCCAGGAGAAATTGGTTTTCGTTACAGTTGCACCATAAATAATTAAATAGTAATAAACCATAAATAATTAAATAGGAATATGTAAATTATGCCAGGAAATGAGTCCAGGAGCAGCCTATTGGCTCAGGGTGTCTGACCCTCCAAGGGAGGAGTTGTAAAGTTTGATGGCCACAGGCAGGAATGACTTCCTATGACATTGTGTGTTGCATCTCGGTGGAATGAGTCTCTGGCTAAATATACTCCTGTGCCCACCTAGTACATTATGTAGTGGATGGGAGACATTGTCCAAGATGGCATGTAACTTGGACAGCATCCTCTTTTCAGTCACCACCGTCAGAGAGTCCAGTTCCACCCCCACAACATCACTGGCCTTACGGATAAGTTTGTTGATTCTGCTGGTATCTGCTACCCTCAGCCTGCTGCCCCAGCACACAACAGCAAACATGATCACACTGGCCACCACAGACTCATAGAACATCCTCAGCATTGTCCGACAGATGTTAAAGGACCTCAGTCTCCTCAGGAAATAGAGACAGCTCTGACCCTTCTTGTAGACAGCCTCAGTGTTCTTTGACCAGTCCAGTTTATTGTCAATTCGTATCCCCAGATATTTGTAATCCTCCACCATGTCCACACTGACCCCCTGGATGGAAACAGGGGTCACCGGTGCCTTAGCTCTCCTCAGGTCTACCACCAGCTCCTTACTTTATGAAAGTAAGACTAGCAAGGTGGAATTGCTGTGCTCAGTATATTTAATAGCCAGCAGCATTTTCCAGTCATAACAAAGTTGAACAGGACATGGACATACTATTACACCTGGAGACAAATTGGTTGCTGTGTCTGAACACGCAGTCATCTTGAAACAATAGGTTTCACTGCTGGCATATTTTTCCAATTCAGAGGAGGAAAAGTCTAGAGGGGGACTTAGATTTAGAGTAAGGGAGTAAGAGATTTAGAGGGGATCTGAGGGTGACTTTTATTACCTGGTATATGGAGAGTCCTTGGAATGCACTGCCTGAGGGAATGGTGGAAGCAGAGCAATATTTAAGAATTGCCTGATGAGTACTTGAACTGACTAAGCGTTGAACACTAAAGACCAACTACTGGAAAATAGGATTATTATGGGCAGGTGCCTACAGTCAGTATGGACATGATGTTTCCCATGCTGAATGTCTCCAGTGGTCCTTCTCTGAGTTGCCGCTACTGATAACACACCTTTCCTCAAATTAGGGATCAGACGTCAGATTGTTCTTGGTGTTCTAGGTGTGGCCTTGCTGGAATGTCGTACAGTCATAGTTTGACTTTCCTGATCTTCCATTATTGCAGCCCCCTGTACATAGCCAGTTTCCATTAATACTAGAAAGTGTTGTATCACTGGGTAAGCTATGATCAGGCTTCAATTAATAATCTGAAGTTAAAGTCCATAGAAATGCAAAAATAACTAAGTAAATCTAAAATGGAAAGAAACATATTATTACTGGCAACAATGACCTAACCTGATTGTCATCTATTCTAATGCCCTCTGGGAAAGGAAATCTACTGTTCTTACTCTATAACCCCAAGACCACAATAATGTGGTTGCATCTCGACGACCCTCTGAAGTGGTCCAGTGAGCCATTCCATTCAAACAAGGACGTGCTGTGATTCCTGCCCTTGCCAGTGACGCCCACATATTGTGAATAAATTTAAAGAAAAGAAAACCTTTTTGATGTCGGTTGGCAGATAAGTATTGGCTAAGTCACTTTGGAAAATAGTCTGCTCTTTGCTAAATAGGCTTCAGTTTAACATTGCAACTAAAATCAAAAGCTTGTGTCGTAATAGTAACATATTGTAGCACTTTGAAGTATGAATCCTGGACTATGATCAAAACACTCAAGACATTAGCAGCTCTCTCATTGCAGTAGTGTGGATTATATATCTCAGTGTAATTTTTTGAAGAGTTATAACAATCTGGAAATTTTCAAAGATCACATTCATGAAACCACCAGGAAATTGACTAATTCTAGAAATTTCTGATGTGGGCTGAGGACACTATATCCAGTCTGAAATAAGTATTACTTCACAAAGTAAACTTTTACCCTCAACATTAGGGCAACAATATCAGGAAGAAAATTCTTTAGGGATCAATTTACATTTTTCCCGTGCTCATCACTTATTTTTTATCATCCATTTATGCCTTGCTTCCGCACTCTTTTCACTAACCAATCATTTCTCTCTTAACACTCAGGAACATATGTTGAGTTGTTGCTAAAACCACTGAGAAGTCATGGGCATGAAATAATAATATCTCTCATTGTCTCTCTGCAGCTACTGATTATTTTACCCATTTTTGATTTTGCTTGAATGCACAGTTCAACTTCAAGTTTATTGTCATGTGACTGTATATTTATGCATTCAAATGAAACAAGGTTCCTCGGGACCACAGTGCACCCAATAAACATATATCACACACAGGCCAGAAAACAAAATATTACCATAAGTTAATAAAATATGATTTGAAATACATGCAACACAGGTAAAGAGTAAACAGTATCGTGCATTAAACAGCGCGCTGTCATAGTGATGAGATCTCGGTGGTGGCAGGGTATTTATTAGTCTCACAGCCTGAGGAAAGAAGTTGTTACTCAGTGTGGCAGTCCTAGTCCTGATGCTTCTGTATCTCCTTCCTGGTGGTAGTGGGTTAAAGCAATTGTGGAATGGGTGGTAGGGATCCTCAACAATCCTTTAGGACCTTCAGCTGCAACACTCCTGGTAAATGTCACAGATAGGAGGGCAGGGAGCCCCTGCTGATACTCTTGGCAGTTTTAACTACCCTCTGTAGGGTCTAGCAGTCTGATGCCTTGTAGCCTCTGTACCACACAACAATGTAGCCGTACAGGACATGCTCAGTGGTGCTTCTGTAGAAAATTATTAAGAGTAGGGCCCCAGAGCCTTGCATGCCCCAATCTCTTCAGAAAGTGTAGGCGCTGCTGTGCCTTCTTGACTAGTGAAGTAGTGTTGGGTCCAGGTAAGATCATCCATTATATGCACACCAGGCAACTTTGTGCTCTGCACTCTCTCCACAGCTGAGCTATTGATGTTCAATGGAGAGTGGTCAGCCTGCACCTTCCTGAAGTCCACAGTCATCTCTTTAGTCTTGTCCACATTGAGACTCAGGTTGTTAGGCATGTATGTTAACTGTAACCCTAACATGGTAGTGTTCGGGTTACACTTTTCAAATATATACATTTTAAGTATACATTGGGGCAGATGGGGCTCATTAGCCATGGTTGGCAGCTCATCTAGGAGAAGGAAAACTCAGATCTCACACTTCCACTGCCTTGAAACTAGACTCACTCATAGGGGAAGGATTCAGCAGTAAGCCCCAAAGGTAAAGTCTGGAGCTGGAGTCCGTAAGGCAGTCCTACATTGAGCTCAATGCTGACTGGCAACTCCTGAGACGCTGCTGGTACCGAACTGTATCGGTCTCTGCCGTTCCTTTGGGCTCATCAGGTGCATGGAGAGGGGGAGCTTCCTACATGGGCAACAGCTTGTCCTCCATATCGTACTGCCCAGGCTTGTGTATCTAGACAGCCAGGACACAACATCCCTGGTCAGCTCTGACCAACGGGAGCCTCCTCTTCAAATATATACACATATATTTTAAGCAAATAAATTTATTTGTTACTTCTCAAACAAGACATAAAAATGAAAATAACTATTGTAAGATGGATCATTATGAGCAGAGAGAAAGGCAACAAACTGACAATGCAAACAAGTACAAAAGAGAAAACCAAATAAGCAATAAATATTGAGAACCTGAGATGAAGAATCCTTGAAAATGAGTCCATAGGTTGTGGGAACAGTTCAGAAATGGGGCAAGTGAAGTTGAGTGATGTTATCCCCTCTGGTTCAGGAGCCTAATAGCTGTGGGTAATAACCGTTACTGAACCTGGTGGTGTGAGTCCTGAGGCTCCTGTACCTTCTACCTGTTTGCAGCAGCGAGAAGAGAGCATGTCCTGGATGGTGGGTTTCAACAGGTGACTCAGTTTTATCTCTTCCTTTACAGTGTCCCTCAGCAATGCTCAACCTTCAGCTCCTTTCACTTTAATAGTTTAAAAAAATATTAAGTTGTTTAATGATTGGACACTTCACCTTTTCTCATTAGCCCAGTTATCCACCTCTTCCTCGGCAAGTTCCAGTGGTGGATACCTTGCGATTTCTCTGTTAATCAGACATTTAGCAATTTTTTATGTCTGGCACTGTATCGCTGCCACACAAACAATAACTTTCATGATATATGTCAGTGATAAAAAATCAGATTCTGATACACATGGTCACGAAACTCATTCGTAAGGCCGGGGATGTTGTGGGGATGGAACTGGACTCTCTGACGGTGGTGTCTGAAAAGAGGATGCTGTCCAAGTTGCATGCCATCTTGGACAATGTCTCCCATCAACTACATTATGTACTGGTTGGGCACAGGAGTACATTCAGCCACAGACTCATTCCACCGAGATGCAGCACAGAGCGTCATAGGAAGTCATTCCTGCCTGTGGCCATCAAACTTTACAACTCCTCCCTCGTAGGGTCAGACACCCTGAGCCAATAGGCTGGTCCTGGACTTATTTCCTGGCATAATTTACATATTACTATTTAACTATTTATGGTTTTATTACTATTTAATTATTTATGGTGCAACTGTAACAAAAACCGATTTCCCCTGGGACTAATAAAGTATGACTATGACTATGATTATGACTATGACTCCAGTGAGCAATAGGACAAGATGCTGGAGGAACTCAGTTGGTCAGGCAGAATCTGCAGAGACAAAAAGAATGGTCAGCTTTTCAGGTCAAGACCCCAAATCAGATCCCCTCATCCCAGCATTGCCTCTCCATTTATTCGAATGAGCGGCTTGAAACTGTCAGAGGGGTCAAGGTGGTGACTCGAGAAAGTGCAACAAGGCAGAGTGGATGTGTGGGCTAACTCCCCACCACTGGTGTTAGTTGCTAGATGAATTGTCACCTTACCAGGCGAGAACCCCCCAGGGTAGTACTACAACGAATGGTGCGATCACTTGAGCCAACTTCTCCTAATGCTTCGTCTATTGGTGGGTCATCGGGTGGTTGTAAGGGCCGATCTGGGATCTACAATTTCCAGTTCGGTATGGGCAACAGTAAGTAGAGGCCGTGGTTAGTGGTTGGGTCTTTTTGTTCAATCTCTTCTTTCATAGCTGCTGCTTGTTCTCTGCAGTAGAGCAGGGGTTGGTCTCGCAAAGCACAGCTCCCTCTTGAATAGATCCCCTCCAGGTATATCCATTGACTGCAATGTCTTCTCAGGTTTTAGATTTTGATGTTATTTTTGAAGCATTTTCTTTGCCCACCAGGGGCTCGCTGACCTTCCTTCAACTGGGAGCAAAGGATCTGTTTGGGAAGCCAAATGAGTTTGGCATATGGGTGACATGACCTATCCATTGAAGTTGGCAACACACATCAAAGTTGCTGGTGAACGCAGCAGGCCAGGCAGCATCTCTAGGAAGAGGTATAGTCGACGTTTCAGGCCGAGGGTCTCGGCCCGAAACGTCGACTGTACCTCTTCCTAGAGATGCTGCCCGGCCTGCTGCGTTCACCAGCAACCTTGATGTGTGTTGCTTGAATTTCCAGCATCTGCAGAATTCCTGTTGTTTGCATTGGAGTTGGCATTGCTTTATTTTGGTGGAGATGCTGTTAATGTAGGTCTTCTCCAATACGCTTGTGATAATTGTTAGAGTGGATTTCTTTTTGGGTAGATGATTTGTTTACATTTAAATGACTTTGGCCACCAGACTTCTATTTTAACTGTCTGACAAAGGACTCTGGATTGAGTCCACCACAATGGGCTTCCTAAAAGGTGTAAATACCCCATGCTTCTGGTGCCTGATACTGTAATTTTGAAGACAGTATTATCTATACATTATAAATATTAATTGTCTTCTATGTTAGCACGTAAATGCCAAATAAATGTATTGTGGATTGAACTAAAGGCTGTGGATACCAACCCAGACCTGTTGGCGTCAGAAGGAAAGGATGAAATCCAAAGGTGTGATGTTTGTATGTAGCTTCAAAAGGAAGCATTGTCTATAACTTTTAAGTAGCGATGGCCTTTGTGCTTAGCATATAAATATCGAGCCCACATTGAGCTAACAGACCTTTCTGTGGAAAGTGTGACATGGCCTATCCATCGGAGTTGGCATTGCTTTATTTTGGTGGAGATGCTGTTCATGTAGGTCTTGTGATAATGCATCAGCCCTTCTAGCTGACCCTCAAAATCTTTTGCAAGGATCTTTGGTGATATTGTTCCAGAGCTTTCAGGTGTCTACTGAAGATGGTTCATGATTCAACTCCATAGAGTAATATAGGAAGGGTGACCGCTCTATAGACCAAAGGTTTTGTTTGGCCCTGAAGGTTGCAGTCTTCAAAGACTTTTTTCCTTAATCTTGCATAAGCTCCACTAGCACTACTCAGGATAACTAAGCTTTTACTCTGTGTCCTCTCCCGGCTGTAGCTCCTTTACACTTCTGGACTTCTGGACAACATCCTCCTTTTCTCTAGAGTCCTGACAAGATTGACTCCTTTGATCTCAACTTTGCATTTACATCATGAGCTCAGAATGTCCCAAAGTGCTTTAGAGCCTATGAAGTGCTTTCACTGAAGTGTATTTGCTGGTGCAGTGTTGACAATTGACCTCACAGCCAAACTCATTATGGCCTAATACCATATCATCTTCCTGCACTGCACTTTTTGTAACACTCTATTCTGCATTCTGCCACTGTTTTCCCTTGTACCACCTAATTGCAATGTGTAATGAAATGATCTATGTGGGTACAATTGCAATGTTTGAAAGACATTTATACAGGTGCATGGATAGGAAAAGTTTAGAGTGTTATGAACCAAATACAGCAAATGGGACGAGGTTAGATATGTATCATTGGTATAGATGTTCCAAGCTCTATAATTCTATGACTCTATGAGATATAGATTGTGACTTTGGAGTCACAGTATCACAACAATGGGCTCAGCTACACAGCAGATTCAGCAATTGCATTCATGAAAATGCACAAGTCAGATAATTATTATTTCATTATGGCTGAATTTAACTTTCTTCTTTTTGTTGTAGCGCTTGTTGAGACTTGAGAAAATCACGGCAATGTTTCGCTTCCTGCTTGCATTTGACCTTAGCTGAGAATAGTGGACTGTTAAGTCAACTGACATTGAGGACTAGCAGTATATGTTTCTTTTTAAATATTCCTTTCAGCTGTGGTGTCAGCATCTAGTTTTCCGTTTGAGAGTTTTCATTAACAACCCTGTTTGGTCTAACGTTTATTGTTTTCTTTTCCCTTAAAATACTATTTGTGGGTGAACTATCGACCTGCTTCATCTTCTCTCTCTCTCTCTCTCTCACTGCACTTGGGCCATATCCAAATGAACTGATACACTAGAGTGGAGACAAAGGCTGAAACTTCTTTTCTGCAAAACCAGGAAGAACAGGAGTTAACCCTACCAGCAAGTTTGGACAGCATAAACTGGAGACGCCTAACCTGGGACATTCATTATCATCATTATTATGTGCCGTGTCATGTGACCTGGGCAATCATGGTCTTCCATATGTCTTTAATATGTCCTTGTTGCTGTTGCTCTTATTCTTTTCTCTATCAATGACCATGATTGTTCTTGGCAAATTTTTTATACAGAAAAACCTGCCATTGCCTTCTTCTGGGCAGTGTCTTTACAAGAAGAGTGACCCCAGCCATTATCAATACTCTTCAAGGATCATCTGCCTGGTGTCAGTGGCTGCATAACCAGGACTTGTGGTACGCACTAGCTGCTCATAAGACCATCCACCACCTGCTCCCATGGCTTCTCATGACCCTGACTGGGGGGCAAAGCAGGTGCTACACCTTGTCCAAGGGTGACCTGCAGGACAGAGGAGGGAAGGAGTGCCTGACGCCTCCTTTGGTAGAGACATATCTCCACCCCGCCACCCACTGGGGCATTCACAACTCGTATAAAAGCAGAAGAAACAGAAGCAGGGTTATCCATGCATGATCTGCCATTCAATAAGGTGACATCTGATATTTTTGCCACAGTACCATTTTTTGCACTGATCTCATATCCCTCAATCCCCTCAATATCTATTGATCTATTACTATCCTAATCCTTATGGATCTCTGGACTACCGATGTAACTGGGTGAATTCAAAATTGTTTGTTGTCATTTGTCAGTACACAGGTATAAAGGAGAATAAAATGATTGTTACTCCAGATCCGATACGGCATTTAAAAAGTATAGACACTATTAAAAATACAATAAATATAAGTACTTAAGATTAGCCTATATACATAGACTGATTGTTTGTACATCAAGTGATGCTAGGTACAGGAGTACCTGTACATAAGGTGACTCTGACAGGAAATGATAAAGTCATGGTGGTGGAGAGTTTGAGGGTTGGGTAGAGGTGATAGTCAGCCTGACATTTTGGAGGAAGTAGTTGTTTTTAAATCCGGTAGTCCTGGCGTGGATGCTGTGTAGCCTCCTCTGCTGATGGGAGTGTGTTTTATCACTGATATCTGACTTCAGTGAGAAGTGGATTCATGTTAAGATCTTGTCATGGACTTTTATTGTCAGCAGATATTGCAAATAATCAGTTAGTTTAACAAATGATGGTTGTGCTGCTGCAGTGCGATGCACATAGATTCCTACCCACATAAAGGATTTTAACCTCTTGCGTGTCCCTGTGCTCCGCACCTCAGACAAACCAGCGTCTCACAAGTGCTGATGTAATGTTAACATCCAAAATGGGTCTTCGAAGAGAACTGAAACTAGACAAGTTTGCAGTTACAGTTGACATATAGGAGGGAGATTGAGAATCTGGTTTAGTGGTGCCATAACAACAACCTCTCACTCAACATCAGCAAAATCAAAGAGCTGATTATTGACTACAGGAGTAGCTGGTGGTCCATGAGCCAGTCTGCGTTAGAGGAACAGAGGTGGAGAGGGTCAGTAACTTTAAATTTCTTGGCGTCATCAAATCAGAGATTCTATCCTGGGTCCAGCACGTAAATACTATCATAAAGAAGGCACAACATCGTTTCTACTTTCTAAGAATTTTGCATCGATTCAGCATGTCACCTGAAACTGACAAACTTCTACAGATACACAATGGAGAACATCCTAACTATTGTATTGAGGCTTTGTATGGAAACACCAACACCTAGGAAGGGGGAAGGTTGCAGAAGGTGGATGGATACCACATAGCCCATCACAGGCAAAGCCCTCCCACCATTTAGCACATTTACAAGGAAGCAGCATCTGTTATCGAGGACCCCACCCATCATTAAAGCCATGCTTTCTTTCATTGCTACCACTGAGCAGGAGGTACAGGAGTCTTGGATTTCATACCACTAAGTTCAGGAACAGTTATTACCCTGCGAGCAACATATTCCTGAACCAGCGTGGATAACTTTACTTTCTCAACTCAGAACCAATTCCAACACCCCTAGACTCACTTTCGAGAACTCATAATCTCATCATTCTTTGTATTTGCACATTTTGCCTTATTTTGTTCATTGGTTCTCTGCTAGTCATTATTTATGTATAGTCAATAAAAATAAATTCTATTGTATTTCTGTATTTTGCTTTAAATGCCAGCAAGAAAATGAACCTCAAAGTAGTATATCATGAAATATACATCGTCTGATAATAAATTTACTTTGGCTTTGATTTTGGTTAATGAAACACAGCTCCCATCTGAATAACAGCGACAGTCAAGTTTCTCTATCGTCGCACTCAGTGACCACTTTATTAGGAATTCCTGTGCACTTGCTCGTTAATGCAAATATCTAATCGGCCAATTAAATGGTAGCAATTCAATGTGTAAAAACATGTAGACATGGTCAAAAGGTTCAGTGGTCCGAACAAACATCAGAATGGTGAAGAAATGTGATCTTAAGTGACCTTGACCATGGAAAGGTTGTTGGTTCTGGATGGGGTGGTTTGAGTGCCTTAGAAACTGTTGATCGCCAGGGAGTTTTGCACACAACAGAATCAGAATCAGGTTTATTATCACCAGCATGTGACATGAAATTTGTTAACTTAGTAGCAGCAGTTCAATTCAATACATAATCTAGCAGAGAGAGAAACAAATAATAATAATAAATAAAATAAAGCATAATAATAAATAAACAAGTAAATCAATTAGGTATATTGAATAGATTTTTAAAAATGTGCAAAAACAGAAATACCGTATATTAAAAAAAAGTGAGGTAGTGTTCATGGATTCAATGTCCTTTTAGGAATCGGATGGCAGAGGGAAGAAGCTGTTCCTGAATCGCTGAGTGTGTGTCTTCAGGCTTCTGTACCTCCTACCTGATGGTAACAGTGAGAAAATGGCATGCCCTGGGTGCTGGAGGTCCTTAACAATGGACACTGCCTTTCTGAGGCACCGCTCCCTAAAGATGTCCTGGGTACTTTGTAGGCTAGTGCCCAAGATGGAGCTGACTAGATTTACAACCTTCTGCAGCTTCTTTTGGTCCTGTGCAGTAGCCCCTCCATACCAGACAGTGATGCAACCTGTCAGAAAGCTCTGCATGGTACAACTACAGAAGTTTTGAGTGTATCTGCTGACACGCCAAATCTCTTCAGACTCCTAATAAAGTACAGCTACTGTCTTGACTTCTTTATGACTACATCGATATGTTCAGACCAGGTTAGATCCTCAGAGATCTTGACACTGAGGAACTTGAAGCTGCCCACTCTCTCCACTTCTGATCTCTATGAGGGTTGGTGTGTGTTCCTTCGTCTTACACTTCCTGAAATCCACAGTCAGCTCTTTCATCTTAATGACGTTGAGCGCCAGGTTGTTGCTGCGGCACCACTCCACTAGTTGGCATATCTCACTCCCATACGCCCTCTCGTCACCACCTGAGATTTATCATCAGTAAATTTATAGATGGTATTTGAGCTATGCCTAGCCACACAGTCATATGTATATAGAGAGTAGAGCAGTGGGCTAAGCACGCACCCCTGAGGTGCACCAGTGTTGATCATCAGCGAGGAGGATATGTTATCACCAATCTGCACAGACTGTGATCTTCCGGTTAGGAAGTCGAGGATCCAATTGCAGAGGGAGGTACAGAGCCCCAGCTTCTGCAACTTCTCAATCAGGATTGTGGGAATGATGGTATTAAATGCTGAGCTATAGTCGATGAACAGCATCTTGACGTAGGTGTTTGTGTTGTCCAGGTGGTCTAAAGCCGTGTGGAGAGTCATTGAGATTGCGTCTGCCATTGACCTATTGTGGTGATAGGCAAATTGCAGTGGGTCCAGGTCCTTGCTGAGGCAGGAGTTCAGTTTAGTCATAACCAACCTCTCAAAGCATTTCATCACTGTCAATGTGAGTGCTACTGGGCGATAGTCATTAGGGCAGCTCACATTATTCTTTTTAGGCACTGGTATTCGGCAATTGTTGCCTTTTTGAAACAAGTGGGAACTTCTGCCCGTAGCAGTGAGAGGTTGAAAATGTCCTTGAATACTCCCGCTAGTTGGTTGACACAGATTTTCAGAGCCTTACCAGGTACTCCATCAGAAACTCCTGCCTTGCGAGAGTTCACTTTCTTTAAAGACAGTCGAACGTCGGCCTCTGAGATGACGATCACAGAGTCATCAGGGATCACAGGTGCAGCAGGGATCTTCACAGCTATAGTTGTGTTCTCCCTTTCAAAGCGTGCATAGAAAGTGTTGAGTTCATCTGGTGGTGAAGCATCGCTGCCGTCCATACTATTGGGTTTCGCTTTGTAGGAAGTAATGTCTTGCAGATCCTGCCAGAGCTGCCATGCATCTGACTCTATAGTTTACAGATATTGGTGCAAAAAGCAAAAAATATCTAGTGAGCGGCAGCTCTGTGGGCAAAATGCCTTGAAATGAGAGAGGTCAGAGGACAATGGCCAAACTGGTTCAAGCTGACAGGAAGGTGACAGTATCTCAAATCTCCTCACATTAATTACACAGTAGTGTGCAGAAGAGCATATCTGAATGCATGACATGTTGAATGTTTAAGTGGATGTGCTTCAGCAGCAGAAGATCACAGATATTCACTCAGTGTTCACTTTAAAGGAGGTTTGGAATAAAGTGGCCACGAGTATACATCTCCTATGTTTTCATCAATCCAGTTTTACCTTCAAATTCCAAAGGACTGACCTCTGGAATTCCCTTTCTAAATCTTTTCACCCTACACCCCTTTTCTGTGAAACCCTCCTTTTTTTTTGTCAACCTTTTGGTTACCTCCCCTAATATCTTATAGTGTGGCATGTTTGATGAGATTCTTATAAAACACCCTCGGGGAGGTGTTGCACATTTGCAAATAGTTATTGCGTAGCGAGTCCCTGCTTCCCAGTAACTGGGTCTGTAACTCTGTTGGATGAGTGACCGTGTGCCTAAACAAACAGTAACTTATTAGCCCTGCAGACGGGAGTTGCAGCTGGAAAAATTATTTCTTGTTGAGCATTACATGTACTTCATTGCTTCTACTGATCACTTAAACACATTGCTAGGAGAATATTCAAGTAAATACTTAATCCTGTGATCTTATTGTATAATGAAAGCTGTACCTTGTCAAAAAGTCAAAGTTGAGTTGATTGTCATTGCACAAATATGTGTACGCACAGCTGCAGTGAAATGTTCACTTGCAGCAGCATCGCAGACAAATATCACCAGATAAATAGCATTTACAAGAAAATGTGTCCACTGCATGGAATAATATGTTATTTTAAACATTGCGGTGCATCAGAAAGGGGGAAGTCATCTTGTCACTGTGTTTCAGGAGGCAGATTGACCCATTCGATTAAATACTTCAAATTCCGTCTGTGGCCTCAGACAACAGGGCGTGACTGAGAGGCAATAAGGGGCAGCCCACAGTACTGCTGGAGGAGCCTCAGCCCTTGAGCTTGCCCAGCAGGTGCGTACCAACAATGTAGGAAGAATGAGTAAAGAGGTTCTGCTGAAGGAATTTGAGCAGCTAAGGCTACACTAAAATGCAGGATGTGGGGATGGAAATTGCAATGGGAGATGAAAAAAAGCATGTAAAAAAAGCAATGTTACATTGGTCGTGGGGAATGTCAATACACAGGTAGATTGAGAAAATTAAGTTGGTGCTGAATCCTAAGAGAGGGAATTTGTAGGATGCCTACAAGATGGCTTTTTAGGGCAGCTTGTGGATGAGCCCACTAGGGAAAAGACGATTCTGGACTTGGTGTTTTGTGATGAACCTGGTTTGATTAGGGAGCTTAAGTAAGGGAACCCTGAGGAGGCAGTGATAAGACCATAATACATAGGAGCAGAAATTAGGCCATTTTGTCCATTGCGTCTGCTCCACCATTCAATCATGGCAGATCCTCTATTTTTCTCCTCCTCAACCTTATTTCCAAGCCTTCTCCCCGTGACCTTGTTCAATCAAGAACCTATCAATCTTTGGCTAAAGAAATATCTCCACATCTCTGTTTTGAATGGATGCGCCACTATCCTGAGGCTGTGCCCTCTTATCCTAGACTCTCCCACCATGGGAAACATCCTTTCTGCATCTACTCCGTCTAGGCCTTTCAACATTCGAAAGGTTCCAATGAGATTCCCCCTCATCCTTCTAAAGTATATGATAGAATTCACCCTGCAGTTTGAGAGGGAGAAGATATTACACAGTATTACAGTGGAGTAAAGGGAATTACAGAGACATGAGAGAAGTTGATTGGAAGGAGACACTAGCAGGGACAATGGCAAAACAGCAATAGCTGGAGCTTCCGGGAGCTATTCAGAAGACACAGGATAGATTCATCTCAAAGGGAAGAAAAGCATTGTAAAGGGAGGATGAGACAACTATAGCTGTTAAGGAAGTCAACGACAGTATAAAAGCAAAAGAGAGCGCATATAATATTGCAAAAAGTAGTGGAAGCTAAAGGATTGGTAAGTTTTTAAAAACCAACAGAAGGCAACTAAAAAGCTATAAGGAGAGCAAAGATTAAGTATGAAGGTAAACTAGGCAATAATATAAAAGAGATTCCAAAGGGATTTTCAGATCTGTAGGAAAAGGAAAAGAGAGGTAAGAGTGGGTATGGGGCTACTGCAGAATGATGTTCATAAAGTAGTACCATTGGGACCTGAGGAGTGCCGGATTAGTGAAAATGCCGAATTACAGAAGGATCACATTAAGCATAATCAGTGCCGGAATACAGGTAGTCGGATTAGTGAAGATCGACCTGTAATGCGGGAGAAAGAAATGGCAGACGAACTCAATAAGCTTTCACAGTGGAAGACGCTAGCAGAATGCCAGAAATTCAAATGGGTTCCCTTACTTAAGCTTCCTAATCAAACCAGGATCTGTCGGGGGCAGAAGTGAGTGTAGTCACTATTACTAAGGAGCTGCTGAAAGTTCTGAAGGTAGATAAATTACCTGGATCAGATGGACTGCACCCTATGGTTTTGAAAGAGGTAGCTGAAGAGATTGTAGAGGCATTAGTAATGATCTTTCAAGAATTACTAGATTCTGGAATGGTTGCAGAGGACTGGAAAATTGCAAACATCACTCCATTCTTTAAGAAGGTAGGGAGGCAAAAGACAGGAAATTATAGGCCAGTTAGCCTGACTTCAGTGGTTGGAAAGATGTTGGAGTCAATTCTTAAGGATCTGGTTTCAGGGTACTTGGAGTCACATGATAGACAAAGAAGAGTCTGTGGATATAGTTTACTTGGATTTTCAGAAAGCCTTTGACAAGATGCCATACATGAGGCTGATAAATAAAATAAGCTCCCATGATATTGCATGAAAGATACTAGCAAGATAGAAAATTGGCTGACTGGCAGGTGGCAAAAAGTGGGAATAAAGGGGTCTTTTCTGGTTGGCTGTCTGTGATGAGTGGTGTTCTACAGGGGCCGGTTTTGAGACCACTTCTTTTCACATTACATGTCAATGATCTGGATGCTGGAATTGATGGCTTTGTGGCCAAGTTTGTGGATGATACGAAGATGGGTGAAAGAGCAGATAGTTTAGAGGAAGCACTTGAGCAGGTTAGAAGAATAGGCAAAGAAGTGGCAGATGGGTATGGAATAAATGAATAAATGTGTAGACAATTTTCTAAATCGGGAGAAAATTCTGAAATCCAAGGTGCAAAGGAACTTACGAGTCCCAGTGAACGATTCCCTAAAGGTTAACTTGCAAGTTGAGTCAGTAGTAAGGAAGACAATTGCAATTTTGAGAGGGCTAGAGTATAAAAGCAAGAATGTAATGCTGAAGATTCATATGGCATTGGTCAGACCACACTTAGAATATGGTGAGCAGTTTTGAGCCCCTTACCTAAGAAAGGATGTGCTAGCATTGCAGGGGATCCTGAGGAGTTCTTACGGGAATGATCTTGAGCAGGGAAGTCTAAGACCAAGGGGCATAGCCACAAAATAGAGGAATGTCCCTTAGAACAGAGATGAGGAGGGATTTGTGGAATTCATTGCCACAGACAGCTGCAGAGGCCAAGTCAGTGGGTATATTTAAAGCAGAGGTTGATCTGTTCTTGATTAGTAAGGGTGTCAAAGGTTACAGGGAGAAGGCAGGAGAATGTGGTTGAGGGGGATAATAAATCAGCCATGATGGAATGACAAAGCAGACGTGTTATGCCATATAGCCTACTTCTACTCCTATGATTGTGGTCTATGATCATATTTTGTATGTGCATGGAAATTTTTCTTTCCCCCCACCAAAAATGGAATGAATAGTTACAGAGTAATTGCATGAATCAAGGACTATAGAGAAATGTGAATCTGGTTGAGCTTCGCTGATGTCACTATAAACCATAGTCATTGTTCAAATGGTTTACACTCAGCAGCTTGAACCTTATTGCAATCAATGACACTGGAGATGTCCATTCCTCCGCCAAAATTTATATCATAATCTCAGCCTTGCAGACTTGACTCCTATGCCATTTCTTCCACATCACATACTGGATCTCTCCCACCTCTGATTTGAACAGCTTATTCTGACAATTGTAACACTCTCTCTCTCTCGAGTCTTTCCATTGCATTCCTACTGAACCGATATATTATCACCATAAACAATAACTGGCTCAATTAGTGGAATGGTGAGTGTTTTGCAGTTACATTTGTCATTATGCAGTTGTTTGCTCTTGATTGTCTTAATTTTCAATGCTGAGGAAAAGATTGCTGTTGAGATCTTGGTAGCAGGGGAGGGGAGTAAAGACATTGCCTTTTGAAGATGTCCTCGGTGCTAGGGAGTTTAGTGCCCTTGATGGAGCTGGCTGAGTTCGCAACCCTCTGCACCGTTTTCCAACCCTATGCTGCAGTCCATCTATACCAGTCAGTGATGCAACCCGTTAGGGTTCTCTCCATGGTACGTCTGTAGAAATTTGCTAGAGTCTTTGGTGACATATGTCATGAAACTCCGATTGAAATATAGCCACTGATTTGCCTTAGCCCTGATGGGCTAAGAGTGTTGTAAAAGCAAGCCTGAAGGCTTTGTGTGTCAATGCAAGGAGCAGTCATAACAAGGTGGATGAATTAAAACTGCAGATTGTTATTAATGATTATGATATAGTTGGGATCACAGAGACATGGCTCCAGGGTGACCAAGGATGGGAGCTCAACATTCAGGAGGGATAGACTGAAAGAAAAGGAGGTGGGGTAGCATTGCTGGTTAGAGAGGAGATTAACACAATAGAAAGGAAGGACATTAGCTGGGAGGATGTGGAATCGATAAGGGTAGAGCTGCATAACACTAAGGGGCAGAAAACGCTGGTGGGAGTTGTGTACAGGCCACCTAACAGTAGTAGTGAGGTTGGGGATGGCATTAAACAGGAAATTAGAAATGTATGCAATAAAGGAACAGCAGTTATAATGGGTGACTTCAATCTACATATAGATTGGGTGAATCAAATTGGTAAGGGTGCTGAGGAAGAGGATTTATTGGAATGTATGTGGGATGGTTTTTTGAACCAACATGTCAAGGGACCAACTAGAGAGCAGGCTATTCAAGACTGGGTATTGAGCAATGAGGAAGGGTTAATTAGCAATCTTGTCCTGAGAGGCCCCTTGGGTAAGAGTGAACATGATATGGTGGAATTCTTCATTAAGATGGACAGTGACATAGTTAATTCAGAAACAAAGGTTCTGAACTTAAAGAAGGGTAACTTTGAAGGTATGAGACGTGAATTAACTAAGATAGACTGGCAAATGACACTTAAAGGGTTGACGGTGGATATGCAATGGCAAGCATTTAAAGCTCGCATGGATGAACTACAACAATTGTTCATCCCAGTTTGGCAAAAGAATAAATCAAGGAATGTGGTGCACCCGTGGCTGACAAGGGAAATTAGGGATAGTATCAATTCCAAAGAAGAAACATACAAATTAGCCAGAAAAAGCGGCACACCTGAGGACTGGGAGAAATTCAGAGTCCAGCAGAGGAGGACAAAGGGCTTAATTAGGAAGGGGAAAAAAGATTATGAGAGAAAACTGGCAGGGAACATAAAAACTGACTGTAAAAGCTTTTATAGATATGTGAAAAGAAAAAGATTGGTTAAGACAAGTGTAGGTCCCCTACAGACAGAAACAGGTGAATTGATTATGGGGAGCAAGGACATGACAGACCAATTGAATAACTACTTTCGTTCTGTCTTCACTAAGGAGGACATAAATAATCTACTGGAAATAGTAGGGGACAGAGGGTCCAGTGAGATGGAGGAACTGAGGGAAATACATGTTAGTAGGGAAGTGGTGTTAGGTAAATTGAAGGGATTAAAGGCAGATAAATCCCCAGGGCCAGATGGTCTGCATCCCAGAGTGCTTAAGGAAGTAGCCCAAGAAATAGTGGATGGATTAGTGATAATTTTTCAAAACTCTTTAGATTCTGGACTAGTTCCTGAGGATTGGAGGGTGGCTAATGTAACCCCACTGTTTAAAAAAGGAGGGAGAGAGAAACTGGGGAATTATGGACCAGTTAGCCTAACATCAGTGGTGGGGAAAATGCTAGAGTCAGTTATCAAACATGTGATAACAGCACATTTGGAAAGCGGTGAAATCATCGGACAAAGTCAGCATGGATTTGTGAAAGGAAAATCATGTCTGACGAATCTCATAGAATTTTTTGAGGATGTAACTAGTAGAGTGGATAGGGGAGAACCAATGGATGTGGTATGTTTGGATTTTCAAAAGGCTTTTGACAAGGTCCCACACAGGAGATTAGTGTGCAAACTTAAAGCACATGGTATTGGAGGTAAGGTATTGATGTGGATAGAGAATTGGTTGGCAGACAGGAAGCAAAGAGTGGGAATAAACGGGACCTTTTCAGAATGGCAGGCAGTGACTAGTGGGGTACCGCAAGGCTCAGTGCTGGGACCCCAGTTGTTTACAATATATATTAATGACTTAAACGAGGGAATTAAGTGCAGCATCTCCAAGTTTGCAGTTGACACGAAGCTGGGTGGCAGTGTTAGCTGTGAGGAGGATGCTAAGAGGATGCAGGGTGACTTGGATAGATTAGGTGAGTGGGCAAATTCATGGCAGATGCAATTTAATGTGGATAAATGTGAGGTTATCCACTTTGGTGGCAAAAACAGGAAAACAGACTATTATCTGAATGGTGGCCGATTAGGAAAAGGGGAGGTGCAACGAGACCTGGGTGTCATTATACACCAGTCATTGAAAGTGGGCATGCAGCAGGTGGTGAAAAAGGCGAATGGTATGCTGGCATTCATAGCAAGAGGATTCGAGTACAGGAGCAGGGAGGTACTACTGCAGTTGTACAAGGTTGGGGGAGCTACACCTGGAGTATTGTGTGCAGTTTTGGTCCCCTAATCTGAGGAAAGACATCCTTGCCATAGAGGGAGTACAAAGAAGGTTCACCAGATTGATTCCTGGGATGGCAGGACTTTCATATGATGAAAGGCTGGATCAACTAGGCTTATACTCGTTGGAATTTAGAAGATTGAGGGGGGATCTTATTGAAACGTATAAAATCCTAAAGGGATTGGACAGGCTAGATGCAGGAAGATTGTTCCCGATGTTGGGGAAGTGCAGAATGAGGGGTCACAGTTTGAGGATAAGGGGGAAGCCTTTTAGGACCGAGATTAGGAAAAACTTCTTCACACAGAGAGTGGTGAATCTGTGGAATTCTCTGCCACAGGAAACAGTTGAGGCCAGTTCATTGGCTATATTTAAGAGAGAGTTAGATATGGCCCTTGTGGCTAAAGGGATCAGGGGGTATGGAGGGAAGGCTGCTACAGGGTTCTGAGTTGGATGATCAGCCATGATCATACTGAATGGCGGTGCAGTCTCGAAGGGCCGAATGGCCTACTCCTGCACCTATTTTCTATGTTTTCTATGTTCTTATGTTTCTTCTTAATTGCATCTATTAGCCTACAGGATTTGTGGTTAACTATAACCACATAACCATATAACAATTACAGCACGGAAACAGGCCATCTCGGCCGTTCTAGTCCATGCCGAATGCTTACTCTCACCTAGTCCCACCGACCTGCACTCAGCCCATAACCCTCCATTCCTTTCCTGTCCATATAGCTGTCCAGTTTAACTTTAAATGACAACATCGAGCCTGCCTCAACCACTTCTGCTGGAAGCTCATTCCACACAGCCGCTACTCTCTGAGTAAAGAAGTTCCCCCTCATGTTACCCCAAAACTTTTGCCGTTTAACTCTCAACTCATGTCCTCTTGTTTGAATCTCCCCTACTCTCAATGGAAAAAGCCTGTCCACGTCAACTCTATCTATCCCCCTCATAATTTTAAATACCTCTATCAAGTCCCCCCTCAACCCTCTACGCTCCAAAGAATAAAGACTCAAGTTGTTCAACCTTTCTCTGTAATTTAGGTGATGAAACCCAGGTAACATTCTAGTAAATCTTCTATGTACTCTCTCTATTTTGTTGACATCTTTCCTATAATTCAGTGACCAGAACTGTACACAATACTCCAAATTTGGCCTCACCAATGCCTTGTACAATTTCAACATTACATCCCAACTCCTATACTCAACGCTCTGATTTATAAAGGCCAGCATACCAAAAGCTTTCTTCACCACCCTATCCACATGAGATTCCACCTTGAGGGAACTATGCACCATTATTCCTAGATCCCTTTGTTCTACTGCATTCTTCAATGCCCTACCATTTACCATGCATGTCCTATTTTGATTAGTCCTGCCAAAATGTAGCACCTAACATTTATCAGCATCAAACTCCATCTGCCATCTTTCAGCCCACTCTTCTAACTGGCCTAAATCAAGCTTTGAAAACCTACTTCATTATCCACAACTCCACCTATCTTACTATCATCTGCATACTTACTAATCCAATTTACCACCCCATCATCCAGATCATTAATGTATATGACAAACAACATTGGATCCAGTACAGATCCCTAAGGCACACCACTAGTCACCAGCCTCCAATCTGACAGACAGTTATCCACCACTACTTTCTGGCATCTCCCATCCAGCCACCGCTGAATCCATTTTACTACTTCAATATTAATACCGACCGATTGAACCTTCCTAACTAACCTTCCATGTGAAACCTTGTCAAAGGCCTTACTGGTCCATATAGACAACATCCACTGCTTTACTCTCATCAACTTTCCTAGTAACCGCTTCAAAAAATTCAATAAGATTTGTCAAACTTGACCTTCCACACACAAATCCATGTTGACTGTTCCTAATTGGACCCTGTCTATCCAGATAATTATATACACCATCTCTAAGAATACTTTCCATCAATTTTCCCACCACTGACGTCAAACTCACAGGCCGATAATTGCTAGGTTTACTCTTAGAACCCTTTTTAAACAATGGAACCACATGAGCAATACGCCAATCCTCCGGCACCATCCCTGTTTCTAATGACATTTGAAATATTTCTGTCAGAGCCCCTGCTATTTCCACACTAACTTCCCTCAAGGTCCTAGGGAAAATCCTGTCAGGACCCGCAGACTTTTCCACTTTTATATTCCTTAAGAGCGCCAGTACTTCCTCTTCTTTAATCATCATAGTTTCCATAACTTCCCTACCTGTTTCCCTTACCTTACACAATTCAATATCCTTCTCCTTAGTGAATACCGAAGAAAAGAAATTGTTCAGAATCTCTCCCATCTCTTTTGGCTCCACACATAGCCGTCCACTCTGATTCTCTAAGGGACCACTATGCGTTTTGTCCCTCACTATGTGTTTAAATGGGCTTTAAATGAAAGGCACGGGAGATGTGAGGAAAAGCAGCAAGTGGGGATGATCAGAAGCTATGAGATAGTTAATGAGAAGTTTCTCTGAGAAAATTAGCTAGACGGTGCTTTACTGGGCCACAAATAACAAGTGGGTGCATGGCATTAAATGGATTAAAGAGGGCTGGTGTAGACTCAGTCAATAGAATGACTTCCTTCTGTGTTGAAGATAATTAAAGGACTGAATATTACATTGAATTTAAAACATGTTTTAATAAATCCACTAAAACCTTGAATGAAAATATAAATAAAATAATGGAGTGACTGAAATCTGAAGTAAAAACTGAATATGTTAGAAACACTACAGTATTTGTGTTTGGAGAAACCAATGTTTCAGGTCTGAGACCACAATTAATTTGCTATATTACTTTTATATTTGTGGTTCTAAAACTGTCAAATAGTTTTGTTCTTGCTTGGAATCATTTCCAATCATTTTTCGTCAAAGATGTAAATTTTTTATGTGGCTGAAGCGCATCGTCCTACCATGGCTAAAGTTTGGATATAGTGCAATCTTATCTCTTGAAGCCCATGAGTTGTATCCAAAGTATTATTTGGACCCTCTACACATTTTGGAATGATTGCACAGAAACCCTGCAATTGACATAACTATTGTTGGAATTTCTTTTGAAATTTCCATCAAACAGCCCCTAGAGCAGATTATCTGTCAGGAGATAATGTCAAGAACTTTGTAGTAAGATCATAAACACAAGATATTCTGCAGATACTGGAAATCCAGGATAACACACACAAGATACTGGATGAAATCAGCATGTCTGGCAGCATGTATGGAGAGGAATAAACAGTTGTCATTTTGGTCTGAGATCCGTGAGTCCTGATGAAGGGTCTCAGACTGAAACATCAACTGTTTATTCCTCCTTACAGATGCTGCCTGACCTGCTGAGTTCCTCCAGTATCTTGTGTGTTACTCTGCAGTAAGAGCAATGTACCAAATATCTGTGGTTATAGAATGGTAATATGGCACAAGGAAGGAAGTTCCTTTCATATCCCTTGTCGTTATTCCAAATCCTTTCCCCATAACACTTAAAAAATACTCTCCTTTTTAAGTGTATAATTGCTTTTAGAAATTGCTTTGGAATTTCACTTTCATACTCTGAATTTCAGACCACAATAACTCATTGTGGGGCAACATAAAGCCTTTGATAAATATCGGTTTTTCAAGGTTTCTAAAGTGCAAGTTTTGTTATTGTAAGCCTCTACAGCTGGTTAAAACAAAATTGGGTCAGAAGCAGGCCCTGCCCAGTGAAACTCCAGCTTGTGCTCCCATCTCACTACCTCCTGGATGGAACTCCCAAAAGCAAAATACTGCAGACACTGGAAACCTGAAACGAAGATTCTGAAAGCACAAAGCAGATTGGACAGTCTGAGCAGCGAGTTAATACTTAACTGATGACCCTTCACTTCATATTATTTTTAGTGAGGATATTGCTTGGGTATTTCTTTCAATTTTTTAAGAATTTGGCAAAACTGCAACATAATGAACAAATATATCTTTCCAGGCCATCTTCAATTACTTATAATCAGGATACTTGTAGATTTTAATGATGGTCATTAACATTTATATATTTTTTGTGTTAAGTTAATTTCCATTTGCATTAATCAAACTGCTCCAAGTTACCATTCTTATAAGTACTGAGAAGTGTTTATAAAGCAACAGTTATTGTTTTCAGGCTTTGCTCCATTATGCTGGTTTATGGCGGATTCTCTCATTGGTGATGGGCAAGTGAGAAAACACTTCACAAAACTTGTAACACACACAAAATGCTGGAGGAACTCAGTAGACCAGGCAGCATCTATGGAAAAGAGTAATGGTCGGTGTCTCGGGCCGAAACCCTTCATCAGGACTCAGTCTCACCCCAAAATATCGACTGTTTACTCTTTTCCATAGATGCTACCTGGTCTGCTGAGTCCGTTCTGCATCTTGTTTGAACCACATGTAGGTCACTTGACCCTTCAAGCCTTCTGCATATTCAACACGATCATGGTTGATTTGATTGTAAGCTCAAAGCTTCACATTTCCACCTAACCCCATTACCGTCCATTCCTCACTAAACAATAATCTATCTGAATCTACCTGAACCATATTGGAAGATTTTGCTTCCATCATACTCTGACAAAGCAAATTCCAAAGAATTACTTCTCTCCCTGCAACAGAAAAAATCAAATCTAATTTCTGTTTTAAATAAACAACATCATCTAAACAGAGGCTCTCTAGTTCCAGATTTTCCCACATGAAGAAATACCCTTTTCACTTCACTGTGCCAGAACTCTTCAGGCAAGTCCTCTCTTAGTCTTCTGAACTCCTGTGGATACAAACCTTGGCTGTCCAACCCTCCTATTTTAGTATCAATCTAGTAAACTCTGAACTGCTCCCAGTGTACTGGCCTCCTTCCATAGGTAAGGAACCTCAATGCAGCTAGGTGACAATTTGTCCTTGATTATAGGAGCAGGATGTGCGATATTTCAATAACATAAGCACAGTTATGCACTGCTCCTTGGTAATACTCAGGAAGGGTAACTTATTCCTGAACACCTTGGATGGAGATGTCTTCTTGTTGAAAACTCTTCCCTCCTCACCCACCCCTTGTAACTTATACCACCCTATCACCTGCCAGCTCTTCCTCCCCCTCTTCCTCTCACTTCTTTACGCTAGCTATCTTCCCTCTGTCAGTCCAGATAAAGGGTCTCGACCTGAAATGGTAGCTGTCCATTTCTCTCTATAGGTGCTGCCTGACACATTGGGTTTCTTCAGGTTCTTGTTGCTTGCTCAATAAAATACCAATTACTTGCATAATGATGGTCACAGCAATGAGAGAAATCAATCAATCAGCATAAAACCTGCACTTATGTGTAGTCCCTTTAAATAGCCATGATGGGGATGTGGTAGAGGAATTGTGTTCAGCCGTCAATGCCAGGAATTAGTTGAAACATCGGCATCCGATTTGGCAGTGAGACCATAAGACTATAAAATATAGGAGCAGAAGTAGGCCATTCGGCCCATTGAGTTTGCTCCACCATTCAATCATGAGCTGATCCAATTCTTCCAGTCATCCCCACTCTCCTGCCTGCACCCCATACCCTTTGATGCCCTGGCTAATCAAGAACCTATCTGTTGCTGCCTTAAATGCACCCAATGCTCGTGGCAACAAATTCCACATTTATCACCCTCTGACTGAAGTCATATTTCCGCATCTCAGTTCTAAATGGATGTCCTTCAATCCTGAAGTCGTGCCCTCTTGTCCTGGAATCCCCTACCATGGGAAATAACTTTGCCATATCTAATCTGTTCAGGCCTTTTAACATTTGGAATGTTCCATGAGATTCCCCCCTCATTCTCCTGAACTTCAGGGAATACAGCCCAAGGTCTGCCAGACATTCTTCATACAGTAACCATTTCATTCCTGGAATCATTCTTGTGAATCTTCTCTGAACCCTCTCCAATGTCCTTTCTAAAATAAGGAGCCCAAAACTGCACACAATACTTCGTGTGGTCTCACCAGTGCCTTATAGAGCCTCAACATCACATCCCTGCTCCCATACTCTATTCCTCTAGAAATGAATGCCAACATTGCATTCGCCTTCTTCACCACCGACTCAACCTGGAGGTTAACCTTTAGGGTATCTTGCACAAGGACTCCCAAGTCCCTTTGCATCTCTGCATTTTGAATTCTCTCCACATCTAAATAATAGTCTGCCTGTTTATTTATTCCACCAAAGTGCATGACCATACACTTTCCAACATTGTATTTCATTTGCCACTTCTTTGCCCATTCCCCTAAACTATTTAAGTCTCACTGCAGGCTCTCTTTTTCCTCAATATTACCCACTCTTCCACCTAGCTTTGTATCATCAGCAAATTTAGCCACAAATCCATTAATACCGTAGTCCAAATCATTGACATACATTGTAAAAAGCAGCGATCCCAACACCGACCCCTGTGGAACTCCACTGGTAACCGGAAGCCAGCCAGAATAGGATCTCTTTATTCTCATTCTCTGTTTTCTGCCGACCAGCCAATGCTCCACCCATGCTAGTAACTTCCCTGTAATTCCATGGGTTCTCACCTTGCTAAGCAGCCTCATGTGCAGCACCTTGACAAAAGCCTTCTGCAAGTCCAAGTACGCCATGTCTACTGCATCTCCTTTGTTGTCTATCCTGCTTGTAATTTCCTCAAAGAATTGCAGTAGGTTTGTCAGACAGGATCTTCTTTTCAGGAAACCATGCTGGCTTTGGCCTATCTTGTCATGTGCCTCCAGGTACTCTGTAATCTCATCCCTAACAATCAGTTCCAATAACATCCCAACCACTGATGTCAGCCTAAAAGGTCTATAGTTTCCTTTCTGCTGCCTCCCAACCTTCTTAAATAGCGGAGTAACATTTGCAATTTTCCAGTCATCTGGTACTATGCCAGAATCTATTGATTCTTGAAAGTAGTGGGAACAAATCAATGTCATTGCACTGGCTGCTTCTGGTCAGATATTAACGTATCACGGTGCTAGCGGGCAATAGACTGTGTCTTTTAATGTTTATAATCTTTGCAAATGTTTTTAGGTAAAGTTTATTGTCATATGCACAAGATTCATGGCTCAAGTCTACTTGTCATAATATACAGTGAAATGCATCATTTACGTTAACAACCAACACACCTGAGCATGTGCTGGGGGCAGCTTGCAAATATTGCTCCCCCCCACACACATTTCAGCACCAACATAGCATGCCAATGCTCAGCAGAACAACACACAACACAACAAGCACCAGAAGAACAACAACAAAAACAATCCCATTCATCCCTCCCACCCAGGAACACACGCAGTCCTTCAACCCCAGGGCAGGCCTCCAGCAGACTCAGAGTCAGGGCTACAGACATTGGCTATTGACATCTCAGTGGGCTGACAGAGATTCGCAGAGTCAGCTTCATCTAACGAGCCTCGACTTCGGGACATCTGATTCAACCCTTGGGCCCTATATCCTTGGCAGCGATCCCTGGACATGCTGATCACCAAGTACTAAGACTTGACCTACAGACTCACTGACTTACGAGCCCAGTGGGTCATTGAAACTTGTTCTTCCTGTCCACATGGAACTCTGACTCCGGTACCCACTGTCCACTCGCTGACACGACAATTTTTATATGTACAAGTGCAATAAAAATCTTACTTGCTGCACCATGATAGACCGTGGCATCAGATACACAAAATTCACAAGAAAACTACAAGTTGAACATACATTATGCTCAATTTATACAAGAAAGAACATAATTTGAAAAGAAACAAAATTGTATGTAAAGTGGTTATAGATTTAATTTTATTAATTTAATTTTTATTTTATTTAGAGAAACAGCACAGTAAAGGCCCTTCCAGCCCAATGAACCCACGCTGCTCAGTTACACCCATGTGACCAATTAACCTAGTAACCTGTATCTCTCTGGGATGTGGGAGGAGCCCCCGGAGGAAACCCTTTTAGTCACTGGGAAGTCAGACATACTCCTTACAGACAGTACCGGAATTGAACCCAGGTCGCTGGCACCGTTATAACATTATGCTAACCACTGTGCTACTGCGTCACCTGAAAGGTCCCAGAAAAGTTGGCCAGAAGTTTACTTTTAGCTTCAATTTCCTTTATGTGAAAGATTAGCTTTTGTATGAAATGTGTGCTAATTCTAATTCAAATGCTTAGGCTGAGCTGTTTTCCTCCTTGTTCTAGTTGACGATTTAATACACACCTGGTTCTTCTGCTCCATGCACGTTTCGCCAATAACCACAATTAGATGTTGATGCTAAATCTGCAGCGAATTCACTAAATCTGGGATTTTCAAAGCAGGATTATCAGATGCATGAACTGGATGGCTGGAACTATATGTTTCTTACAGCTGCTTCACGATCCACTCCCTGTGATCGTGTGGGATTTCCCCCAGCGTTCCTGTTTCCTCAAGTAATTGCTGTAAATTCTGTGTTCATGTAGACAAATGACAGAAGAATCAAAAGGGAGTTTGATAAACATTTGGGAGATAATAAATTACAGAGCCACAGTGTAATGAGGAGAGGGGGAATGGCATTACTGTTCTGCTAGGAGATAGCACGAACCTGATAAATGAAATGCTTATCTTCTGTGTTGTAATAACTAGGGAAGGAAATGCAACATCAGAACATCCACAAACTCCATTCCCATCTGCACGCACAGCACCTTATAGACCAGACACAGCCCTGTGGGCTATCAGAACTTGTTTGGTATTCAGGAAACTTGAGAAAAATGGTAGTGATTTAATAGAGGTCGTTAACATTAAGAATGGATTGGATGTGGTAGATTTGGAGAAAATGATTCTAGTTGTGGGATAATCTGAAAGGGAGGGCCATGAATAGTAGATAGCCATTGATAAATCTAACAGGGAAGAGGAAAAATTTCCTCAGACAACACTGCTAGCAAGTAGAACTTGCTACCAAAGCAGGTGGTTTTGGGAAACTGTGTAAATGCTTTCAAAGGCATCTCAATGAGAGAATGGTAAATTGAAGGAGACACTGATGCAGAATATATCCCTTTCTAACTATGACAGAGTCATAGAGTCAGACAGCACAGAAACAGACCCATCTAAGCTTGTTCCATTTTTAATTCACAAGATGTGGGTGTCATTGACAAGAACAGCTTTTATTTGCCAACTATTTTCACAGGCAATCATGAGTCAACCACACTAATAGGTCTGGAGTCACCTATAGACCAGGTTCTGTGAGGATGACTGGTGCTCCTCCCTGATTTCATGATCCCCATTACCATCACTAAGTGTTTGTCGAATTCCTGTTTGTGTATCGGAAGACCAATCCACTGGAGACCAGTTCAGTAACTTACAGCAAGACACAAAGAGCTGGAGGAAATCAATAGGTCAG
The DNA here is from genome assembly GCF_030028105.1 of Mobula birostris. Classification (NCBI taxonomy): domain Eukaryota; kingdom Metazoa; phylum Chordata; class Chondrichthyes; order Myliobatiformes; family Myliobatidae; genus Mobula; species Mobula birostris. The sequence goes on along the minus strand of NC_092387.1, from coordinate 21,480,769 downwards.
GTAACATCTATAGAGGGAAATGGATAGTCAATGTTTTGACAATAGACAATAGGTGCAGGAGTAGGCCATTCAGCCCTTCGAGCCAGCACCACCATTCACTGTGATCATGGCTGATCATCCACAATCAGTACCCTTTTGAGTCAAGACTAAAGGATAAAGAGGAGTATAAAAAGGTGAAGGGAAGAGCTGGGATAAAAGCTGGCAGGTTAGGACAATAAAGGAACAACACCTCATATTCTTCATGGGCAGTCTCCAACCTGATGGCAGAACATCCAAATCTTAAACCTCTGACAAGTGCTTCCCGTCTGTCCCTTTTCCCTTTTCTCTGTGCTCATGATCCACCTGGTCTTCATCACCCTATCTCTTTCTCCTCCCCACCGCTCCATCTGCTCATCAATCACACTGATTCCCACTGTACCCATCTGCCCTCCCCGCTTTTCTCCACTTATTCCATGCTCCACCTCCCTCTCTTATCAGTTTTCATCACTTCCGTCTAACACCTCCCTGCTTTTGACATCCTTCCCACTCTTCCCAACCTCCCACCCACCTCATCTGCCCTTACCTGGATCCACCTATCACCTGCCAGCTCCTGCTCCATTCCTTGCCTCCATCTTTTTATATTGGCTCTCTCCTTTCTTTATTTAAATCCAGATGAAGGGTCCCAATGTGTTGCTCCAGATTCCAGTATCTGCCATCTCTCTTGTGTCTCCTGTATCTTACAAATTGCGGAAGGCGACTCCTGGAATGAAAGGAGATTGGTATTGTTCATGAACACTGCACCGACTAGTTGGGATGAGCAGCTTGTTTCTTGCTGTGCATTCTCAGAATGTTGGGTCAGTAACTAGTGAAATCAATTAAAAAGCAGCAGACATTCCAACCTTAGTACTTTCTGTTCTGAGAGAATGTTTCTGTACAATCTGGTTTTAAATAGCAATTAAACGATAGCACCTGGAAAGTGTGATGGAGAGGTGCAAGGAGCTGGAAATAGAAGTGTGTGATCAACAGAAACCATTTGGAATAGTAACTTCTACATCTATAGACCTGCTCACTTAATAGAATTCTAACCTCCAGGTTAGAATATCATGGGCTCTCGAGTTACCCTAGTGACTTGCAGACTGCTGCTATAATGTGGAACCAAGGGAGTGCATCATTGTCTTGAGATACCATCTATACTGTGAAAAATTATTTGCATTTTTCTTAAGGAGGTTGTTCCTCTTGGCAGCTCAGGAAGATCTTTCAGTAGCAGAACAATGACTTGGATGAGGAAGTGGAAGAGCAGATTAGTACATTTGCAGATGACGCAAAGGTTGCTGGAGTTGTGGATAATCTGGAGGGTTATAGGTTACAATAGGACATTGACAGAACGCAGAGCTGGGCTGAGAAGTGACAAATGGAGTTCAACATAGAAAAGTGTGAAGTGATTAATTTTGGAAGATCAAATATGAAGGCAGAATAAAGGGCTATTGATAGGATTCTGAGCAGTGTGGAGGAACCAAGGTAATGCAATGGCTTACAGTTCCAGTGACCTGGGTCCAATTCCCACAGCTGCCTGTAAGGAGCTTGTATGTTCTCCCCGGGACTGTGTGGGTTTCCTCCAGGTGCTCAGGTTTCCTCCCACAATTCAAAGACATACTGGTTGGCAGGTTAATTGGTCATTGTTAATTATCCCATGATTAGGCTAGGGTCAATTCGGGGGTTGCTGGCGGCATGGCTCAAAGGGCTGGAGGGGCTTCTTCAGTGTGGTATGCCAATAAATAAATGTCCATAGATACCTCAAAATTGTCACGCATATTGATAGAGTGTTTAAGGAGTATGGTGTGTTGGCCTTCACGAGTCAGGGGCTGAGTTCAAAAGATACAAGGTAATGTTGCAGCTCTAGAAGACCCTGTTTGGACCAGACTTGGAACATTGTGTCCAGTTGCCTCCTTACAGAAAGGATCTGCAACCTTTCGAGAGGGTGCAACGGAGATTTACTAGGATGCTGCCTGGACAATAGCACATGTCTTATGAAGATAGATTGAGCGAACTATGGCTTTTCTCTTTGGAGTGAAGAAGTGACTTGATAGAGGTGTACAAGATGATAAGAAGCATACATAGAGTGGATCACGAGGGTGGAAAATAATACAAGGGGACATAATTTTAAGGATTAGAGGAATGTATGGGGGGGGATGTTAGAGGTAGTTTTTTTTAAAACACAGAGTATGGTAGGTGTGTGGAACACCTTGCCTCAGGTAGTGGTACAGTCAGATACATTTGGGGCATTTAAGAATTTAGATAGGTACATGGATGATGGAGAACTGGGGGATTAAACTGATCATAAAACAGGAAAAAAGGTTGGCACAACATTGTGAGCCAAAGGGCCTGTACTGTGTATTTTGGCAAGAACAAAGTTGCCAGAGAGATGTAGCTGATAGATATGAAGTAATATTTTTATTCAACAAAATGAGACACAGCAGGCATCAAATTGAGACCTCTTCAGAAGAAGAGGCCTGCTTGACCCAACATTACATGACATTTTATGTGCTAAAGACCAATTCTATATTTACAATGTATCGGCAATGCTTCCCTTTGAATTATATATAACTTTCACACTTCCTTCTTTGCATCCATACCAGACCACAGACACTCAAATGAGTTTTAAATCAGCATTGTCTGGTCTTCCAATTAACTGCAGTTCACGGCTCTTAGGAACCCATTGTCCAGAGCTGCATTTTAAATTTAATATAAAGTCCATATTCAGATCTGAAGATTGGTGGTTGTATTTAGTTGCTGAAGTTAATGTTTTGTTATACATCCTAGGTCCAGCATATGCTCTAAACACTGCGCTGTAATGTTCCATGTTCTATGCAACACAAAATATCCTGGCATTCTTCATTCTGTTGTTTGTGGATACTTATTATGCTCAATTTAGAATGTGGCATTTGCTTGCAAAGTTACATTTTGTAACATTCCCCTTTAAATTATTTCTCCTCTTTAAGATTTTGCTTGTATTAGATGACATCATGTAAATGCTCTTGATTCACCTTCAGTTTGTTCTGTTCTGAATTCCTAGGGCTGGGTGGGACTCAACACCTCCTTTTGCAGCTGTATCCTTGACTTCCTGACCAACAGAACACAAGACTGTGTCCTCAGCCCCCTATCTCACTCCCAGTAAGCTCATGGCTGCTCTATGAGATTCTGCTTTGACTCCAGCTACAAGCTGGTACCACTGTAGTGGGCCGTACCTCAAGGAACAATGAGTCAAAGTACAGGAAGGAGGTAGAGAGCTTAGTGACATGGCGTCCTGACAACAACATTTTCCCCAATGTCAGCAAAGCAAAGAGCCAGCCATTGACTTCAGGAGGGGTGGCAGCATACATATTCCTGTCTTCATGAACGCTGTTGAGATTGGGAGGGTTCCGAGCTTCAAGTTCCTTGGTTTGAGCATCACCAACAGACTGTCCTGGTCCAGTCACGTGGACGTCATGGCCAAGAAAGCTCACCAATGCTTCTACATGCTTCTTCAGGAAGCTAAAGAAGTTTGGCACGTCCCCATCGACTCTAGCCCATTTTAATTGACGCACTGTAGAAAGCAGCCTATCTGGATGCATCCGGGCTTGGTATGGCAACTGCTTTGCCCTTTACCACAAGTGGATGCAGCTCAACTCATCATGAAGGCCAGCCACCCCTCAACAGACTCCACCTACACTTCTTGCTGCCCTAGCGTAACAAAGACCCCACCCGAGACAATCTTTCTTCTCCCCACCCCCATCGGGCAGAAGATACAAAAGCCTGATAGTTTGTACCACCAAGCTCAAGGACAGCTTCTATCCCACTGTAATAAGGCTATTGAAAACAGTCCCCTGTACAATAAAATTGACTCCCAACCTCACCATCTGCCTCATTATGGCCTTGCAGCTTATCGTCTACCTGCAGTGCACTTCTTCTGCAAATGTAACTCTTTACTTTGTATTCTGCTATTATTTACCTTGTACTACTACAATGCACTTCTGTAATGAATTGATGTGCAAGACTAGTTTTTCACTGTACTTCAGTACATACAATAATAAACCAAATTACTAATTTAAATTTAAGAACGTACAGTCACTCAGAACTTAAAGAGCCAGAGAGCATTCAGCACCTTGACCAGTTTTCCATTGGGAATTGAACTATAGTATGAATGCTGGCTGGATGATGGAATCATTCCCAATGTGCAGGCAGCACAAGTAGGATAGGGTGCCAGTGTAGGGTGGAACAGGGCAGCAGAATTACCTTTGCTCTCAGTTGCTAGCCTCTCAAATTCTCCTTCCCCATTCCCTCACTGGCCCGTCTGTCATTGGCCTCCTCCACTGCCTAGGTGAGGGCAAATGCAAACTAGAGGAACTGCGCCTCATATTCACCCAGGGTAGTCTACAACCTGATAGCATGAAAACGGAATTCTGCAATTTCAGATAACTTGCTCTTGTTGTCACAGGAAAGCAGTATCCATCACCAGGGACCCCACCACCGAGACAAAGCTCTCTTCTCACTGATGCTATCAGGAAGATACTATGGGAGCCTCAAGACTTACACCACTAGTTTCAGAAACGGTTATCACCCCTCAACTATCTGTTTCTTGAACCAGTGGGGATCACTTTCTTGACTCGGTGTTTCTGCCATCCTCAGGTTACCATTACTGCCCTTATTAGCTCAAAATCACTGTGCACCTTGGCTGATGTCACCGTGCTCAACGTCGCTGCTATCCTTGGTTCGATGTTGCTGTGCTGCTCAACTTGCCATCCCTGCGATCCTTGGCTCAACATCACTGTGATCTTGGCTTGACATCGCTGTGATCCTTGGCTCAACATCACTGTGATCCTTGGCTTGGCATCCCTGCGATCCTTGGCCAACATCACTATGATCCTCGGCTTGACATCCGTGCAATGCTTGGCCAACGTCACTATGATCCTCGGCTTGACATCACTGCGATCCTTGGCTCAACATCACTGTGATCTTTGGCTCATTGTAATGACATTAGAATCATTTGTTTAATGTTATTGGTATCATTAGCTCGATGTTATTGAGATCCTTGTCTCAGTGTTACCGAGGTTCATGGGTTCCTTCATAAGTATCGGGATCCATTGATTATTCTTGACTTTAGCTATATTCATTGCCTTGAGTACATCCACTTAGCACCATGCTTCCAGTTCAAAGAATGCCGTTGGGAGTTATTAATATACTTTTGGTTAAGTTTATGTTTGATGATTGGTGGAGATTTACCTTCTATGACTAAGGCAATCTCCAGAGTCACAAAACACTCATGTCTTTTCTCTGTCAGAAAAAATAAAGCTGGGAACCTTCAGCAATTTTGCTGTCTAGGTATTTGAGTTGCTCTGGGAGTTGGGAGCTGGATTTGGTTTTCCTTATTGCTATTTAACTACACACAACCAAGAAAAACTGGGACCACTTACTGAGACCATAAGACCATAAGACAGAGGAGCAGAATTAGGCCATTTGGCCCTTCGAGTCTGTGCTGCTATTCAATCATGGCTGATCCTTTTTCTTAACCTCCTCAGCCCCACTCCCCGGCCTTCTCCCCACAACCTTTAATGCTTCTTAAAGTTACACTTGTGAGATTGCTCCAAGTGTGATGTCACTGCTGTGAAATAATTTTAGATAAAGGTTAAAGCATAATGAATAATCCTGAGAGTAAATATGGATGTTGTTCATCAGACTATGAAATTGAATTGGTTTGAATCATTTCCACAGGTCAATGAGAGATTGATGACAACTGGGAATTATTATAGATTGGTCAAAGCCAGTGCATATGAACTATTAAGCGTTCAACATCACTGTGATTGTTAAATTTTACTTTATTGTTGAATGTTATCATATCAATTTAATGTTACTTTATCATTTGGAATAACAATCAAATTAAACCTTACTTTTAGCATACAGTGTTACTTTATCATGTTCCTATATTGCTGTATGTAAGGGACATTCAAAATATTTGTGGCTATCAATGGGGCCTCACTGACGTTAGTTGTGTCTGTTGAGTTAACACAGGGATAACTGTAAAAGATAAACTGGGAGCAAGACTGTGAAATGATAAGTATTAGCCCACTCTCAGAGTTTGGCAGGCACATCAGTTTAAAGATGTATTTTCATATAATTGTGCAGGTTGGTTCTTAAGTTTCAAGTGTTGTGAAATGTTAGCATTAGAAATTGCAATAACCCTTCCAACAGAGACAGGAAAATCAATATAGTCACTGCTGCCTTTGCTTTTTATTCCTTCGCAATCTTATTTTCTTATAATGTGCACATAATCACCAGAAACACCCTTCAACCAGTCCTCTCGAAGATAGGATGCAGCAGACAGATGTACAGTTCTGTGCAAAAGTCATAGGCACATATATATATATGTGTGTGTGTGTGTGTGTGTGTGTATATGTATATATGTGTGTGTGTATATATATATATATATATATATATATATATGTGTGTGTGTATGTATATATATAGCCAGGGTGCCTAAGACTTTTGCACAGTGCTGTAGTAATTTTATGTACAACTGCCACAAAAAAAAAACAAATCTCATGATACATGTGAGTGGTGATAAACTCTATCAATATATATATATATATATATATGTGCCCAAGACTTTTGCACAATACTACTTCCAGATGTTAAAAGGCAAATACAGTGGATCCCAGTTAACTGGGGCACATGGCACCATTACCTTTTGGCCCAATTAAGTGGCTGCTTCAATTAGTCAAGTCTCATGGAAATAGTTAAAAGGTATTAAAAAAAAGACAAACTACCATTTATAGATTTATGAGTAACAATTTATGAATTTAAATAAAATACAGAACAAATTAGATCACTGCCAATACTACTACAGTACTAAAAAATTCTGTATTAGTTCCTAATAGTTATTGACAGAGGAATTCATCTTTAAAGGTAAAATCAGCGCAGATAGCTAGTGCAGGTAATGGAATGCTTTCAATGATTGCATCATTCAAATCTTCAACTTCATTGTAATATTCAAGATAATTGCAGATCCATTCAAATTCTTCATAGTTCCTAACTTGTTGAATGCTTGAACATGCAGTGAGCAAAGCAGCTCTGAATTGTCTTAATGCTTACTTCTTGCCAACTATCAATGACAAAAATGACTGCTTTTTGAACACAAACGTACAACACTGACGCTACTCAAAAACTGTTCACTCTAAGCACGGTGTAGTGTCTAACGGCCACACAAGTGCATATGACTAACGCTAATTAGAAACTGTTTAGATCAGATGCCTGTCCTGATTCAGTGGCATAGTGTCCCAAATAAATGAAGGGAACCCCAGCTATTTTCTCGATTTAGTTTTTGTTCATTAAGAGTTGTACCAAATAAGTCACTGCACTGATTAACCGATGGCCCAATTAACTGGAATCCATTGTGTTTACAAAGATATGCCTCTTTTATTGTTCAATCTTCTCATTAACAGTTTAAGGCTCCTTGTCTAACAGACTTTGCACAATTCTGTGATGTACTGACGTCATCCTATTGATTATCCAGAGAGCTCTTATTCTGGTTAAAGATGTGGAAAGAAAGTTGATGAAATTGAGAAATATCTCCTACTTAATCTAGCAAAGAAATCTGTAAGTGAATTCTAGCTGACCAGTACCGTAGTCACAATGAACATTCAGACTGCTTCACTTGCTGGATCTGAGGAAACCCTTTCAATACTGCTGTCATCCTTGGCTCAATGTTACGGCCACGCTTGGCTCAATAAGTGCTTGCGAATGGAAGTAAGTTGAGCAAAGCATTTGCAACAGGACCTGCCTGATAGCTGTTTCATCAACAGTTTAGAGGTGAACTTGACTTTTCCACCCCTGGGCAAGAAAACAGCTTTAACTGGAATCTAAGACAGGAAGAGGCCACAAGTCGCAGGGGATATTGGAATCTGGAGCAAAAGCGAGCTATTGGAGGAACTCAGTACAGATAAAATGCCTCAGTCGAAAACTTTGATGTCCACTTCCCTCCACAGGAATATCTCAATGGCATGTCTGTCCACAGCAGCTAATGGTTGCCTTCTGACAACAGTAGGTTGGCCAATCCGCGAGACCAGCGGTCCCCAACCACCGGGCCGCAAAGCATGTGCTACCGGGCCGTGAGGAAACGATACGAGCCAGCTGCACCTTTCCTCATTCCCTGTCACACACTGTTGAACTTGAACATAGGGTTGCCAACTGTCCCGTATTTGCCAGGACATCCCGTATACTGGGCTAAATTTGTTTGTCCCGTATTTCCCCCGCTAAGGTAGAGCGTTCCTATGAAACCTTTCCTGCCGAAATGGCGTAAAGCGAAGAAGCAATTACCATTAATTTATATAGGAAAAATTTTTGAGTGTCCCCAGACCCAAAAAATAACCTAACAAATCATACCAAATAACACATAAAACCTAAAATAACATTAACATATAGTAAAAGCAGGAATGATATGATAAATACACAGCCTATATAAAGTGGAAATAATGTATGTACAGTATAGTCGGGAAGATGAAGGCAAAACCGATTTGTGGGAAAAAACCAGCACTTACATGCATGCGCACATCACATGCACACGTCACGCATGCGCACACAGGTGCCTGCGCAAGGCTTCATGGTCATGGTAGTCTTTCTTGGGTAAAGTGTCCCGGGATTTGACTGCTACTTTTGACCCTTATTTGGGAGTGAGAAAGTTGACAACCCTAACTATAAAAGACATGTTGAGGTGAGTTTAACCCTACTTGAACACCCCCCGCCCCCGCCTGGTTGGCCGGTCCACAAGAATATTGTCAATATTAAACCGGTCCACGGTGCAAAAAAGGTTAGGGACCCCTCCCCTGCACTAGAACAACTGTTCCTAACAAAGGGCCGAATGCACACTGAAAGAATTGCAGTAAATTACAGAAAAGGAGGAAGACTATGTTGTTCCTCTTTGTCTGTGTCAGCTTACTGACCACTTGGACGTGGCTGTGCCGACTTGACTTTGAATGCATTGAAATATACCGACTGGAAAAAAAAGTCCCACACACAAAACGCTAGAGGAACTCAGCAAGTGAGGCAGCTTCTTTAAATGGGAATAAGCAGTCAATGTTTCTAGCTGAGACCCTTCATCAGGACTGGAATGGAAAGGAAAGGGGCAGAAGCCTAAGTAATAAGGTGGGAGGAAGGGGACAAATGCAAGGTGGCAGGCAACGGGTGAAATCATGTGAGGAGGATGGTGGTGAGGATGATATAAGAAACTGGAAGAAGATAGGTGGAAAAGACAAAGGGCTGAAGAAGAAGGAATCTAATAGTGGTCATGGAATAAAAGGAAGGAGATGTGGAATCAGAGGGATGTGATGGGCAGTTCATGTTTCACTCCTGTGGTCATATTATTCGTTACAGCCGTGTACCTAATATAGTGGCCACTGAGTGGAAAATTCCTCATTTTAGCGCATGGGATCAGATAATCTCAGCTGAACACTAACCGGCAAACACGGTAGATCAGCAGTTAGTGCTGCTGCCTCACCACTCCAGAGACCCGGGTTTAACTCAGATCCTGTGTGCTGCCCGGGAGAGTCCGTATTCTCCCTGTGACCACCTTCGTTTCTCCCAGGAGCTCCATTTACTTCCCACATTTCGGGAGGCGCTGGGAGGTTAATTGGCTGCTGTAACTTATCCATCAGTTACTACGACGTGGCAAAGGAACAAAAGGAACTTTGAGGTGTAATTGGGAGCAAGTAATAAGGAGAGAACAGGTTTGCTAGGATGCTGCCTGGATTAGGAGGGACGAGGTGTAAGGAGAGGGTGCACAGGTGTGGGCTGTTTTCTCTTGAGCTTTCAAGGCTGAGGGGAGATTGAGTAGATAAAAAATTATGAAATTATGAGAGGTATAGATAGACAGTCATAATCATTTTCTCAAGGTAGAAATGTTAAAAAACTAGATCTAAGGTAAAAGGGGAAAGTTTAAAACCATAAGATATAGGGACAGAATCAGCCCATTCAGCCCATCATGTCTGTTCCACCATTCCATCATAGCTGACCACTTCCCTCTCAACCCCATTCTCCTGCTTTTTCCCCATAACCTTTGACACCCTAACTTATCAGAACCTATCAACGTCTGCATTAAATATTCCCGATATCTTGGCCTCCACAACCATCTGTGGCAATGAATTTCACAGATTCATCACGCTGTGGCTAAAGAAATTCCTCCTTATCTCTGTTTTGAAGAGACATCCCCTTATCCTGAGGCTGTGCCTCTGGGCCTAGACTCCCACAAGATAGGAAACATCCTCTCCACATCCACTCTAGCCTTTCAATGTTCAATGTTTCAGTGAGATCATTCCTTATTCTTCTACACTCCAATGAGTACAGGCCCAGAGCCATCAAATACACCTCATACATTAACCTTTTCACTCCCAGAATCATACTTTTGAACCTCCTCTGGACCCTGTCCAATGGCAGCTCAGCTTTTCTTAGATAAGGGGCTCAAGACTTCTGACAATACTCCACGTGCAGTTTGACCACTGCCTTATAAAGCCTCAAAATTACATCCTTGCTTTAATATTCTAGTTCTGTTGAAATGAATGCTAACATTGCATTTACCTTCCTTATCGTAGATTTAACCTGCACTTTAACCTTTAGCAATTCTGCACAAGGATTCCGAAGTCCTTTTTCACGCTCTTAATGAGGTGTGTGTGGAAAGCTTTTTATGCAGCAAGTGGCCAGTGCCAGGAAAACGTATCGGGTTGTGATGGACGCAGATGCAATTGCAGCATTAAAGGGGCTGTTAGACAGGCTCATGAATATGCTGGAAATAAAGGGATATGGATCAATGTGCAGGCAGAATAAATTTAGCTCAATAGTGTTGTGTTTGACAGTGATGGTGGGCTGGACAGCCTGTTCCTATGCTATACTCTAATGTTCTGAGAAGAGGAATGACGCCAGTGAGGTTGCTCTGTTGAAGACTTAATGGGCTGAATGCCTTCTTCTGTGTCATAATTATGTAAGTTATTTTTCTTGGTGTTGCTTTTGGAGTGTGGACGGTGAAGACAAGCATGAGAAAAAAAAGCATTCCATTTCAGAAATCTAATCCTGACATTCATATGGAGATAATTAGTCCTCCCCAAATGTTGGATCAGTTCGGACTTTCTGTTAAACTCATTCTTAATCACGTGACATTGTTAGTGGCTGTGTAACAGGACAATTTGCTTGTGTGAAAATAATAGCTGTCACGCACTTTCTTTCATAATCATAGAGCACCACAGCTCAGAAGCAGGCACTTCGGCCCGTCTAGTCCATGCTGAACTATTATTCTGCCTAGTCCCACCAATCTCTTCCTGGACCATGATCCTCCATGCTTCTCCCAACCATGTACAGGACTGTGCAAAAGTTTTAGGCACATGTACATAGAGCTAAGACTTCTGCACAGACCTGTATCTGTCAATGTGGAGCGGAGAGTGAGTTTGTAAATCTGGCAGGAGCAAAGGGTGTTGGGAACAGCAAAGGTGGAGTACTGCAGGTGGGGTGTGGGACAGGTGGCAGAGAAGGAGAGCCGGGTGACGCGGGTGTAGACACACCCAGACGTGAGACACCAGGCAAGATCATTTGATTCCAAACAACTGGTTTATTGATCATTACAGAGAGCCTCCCTGGCGCTTTCCGCTCCATTCCCTGTACCCAACCATGTTACCCCTCTCCCTGCGCCCTTCCAACTCTTAGTCCTCGTATCAGAATCAAGTTTATCATCACTCATTATATGTCATGAAATTTGTTGTTTTTCCATCAGCAGTACATTGCAATACATAAAATTACTACAGTACTGAGCAGAAGTCTTAGGCTCCCTAGCTACGAGGGGTGATTGATAAGTTCGTGGCCTAAGGTAGAAGGCGATGAGTTATTAACTTCAAACTTTCTGCATTTTCTGCATGTGCATGTAACAGGAGCTGTATAACTCATCTCCTTCTACCTTAGGCCACGAACTTATCAATCACCCCTGCTGTGGACCACCTGGAGGTCCAAGGCGCTCTCGTCACATGCACGTGCAGTTCAACTCTTTGAGGGCCGAAGGGCCTGTACTGTGCTGTACTATTCTATGAAAAGGTTACAGAGCCCTGAAGACACAGAGTCAGCAATTCAGGAATGGCTTCTTCCCCTCTGCCATTCGATTTCTGATGGACATTGAACTCATGAACAATACCTCACTATTTTTTTATTTCCATTTTTTTTGCACTACTTATTTAATTTAACTATTATATATACTTATTGTAATTCACAGTTTTCATTTCCTCTCTATTATCTTGTATCGCATTGTACTTTTTCCAAAAGTTAACAAATTTCACAGCATATGCCACGGATATTAAACCTGATTTTGAATTTGATTCTAAAGAAAATACTTCTCAAGTTCCTATTAAACCTTTCCTCTCTCACCTTAAATCTGTATCCCATCATTTTTTCCCCAACCCTGGGGAAATGAGTATGTACGATCACCCTATCTATGCCATTCAATACTTATACACCTCTATACGGCTGCCTCTCAGTTTCCTAAATTCCAAGCAAAAGGGTCCTAATCTGTCTTACTTCTCTCTACATCTCAGTCTCTTGAGTCCTGGCAACATCTCTGTAAGTACTTTCTGCAGTTCCGGTCTCAAATCTCATTTTTTTGCTCTTCTTAATCCAGGTGTTGGGATGCCCCATTGAGGGAGCTCCCATCACTCTGCTCCCCTCCTTTTAAACGAGCCTATCTAATTCCTTATGAATCCTACTGATATGAGTTTGCAACATCACTTAGGACTGCCACAGCACCCGCCATGTTCACCCAGCTTTGAATTATTCAACTTGCAACCAAACAAGATCATCTGACAAAATCCCATAAGATTTACAGTACGTCCCTTCGTGGGGGAAAGAAGTGTGTGTTTTTTAACATAAACACAAGGCACTGGAAATCCAGATTAACAAAATGTTGGAGAAACTCAGCAGATCGGGCAGCATCAATGGAGAAGAATAAATGGTTGACTTTTCCTTTGAAGGTCTTGGCCTGAAATGTTGACTATTTGTTCCATAGGCGCTTCCCACACAGAGAGATGTCGTTAGGGGAATGCTGCCGACTGGCACGTTTGGGATGGGAGAGTACACACTAAAGTTTGGCGCAGCTAACACGAAGGCTCTGTGGGGAAGAACCACAAGCTACCTCACATAAAAGGACTGAGTGGGGTGGGGAAGTCCTTCAAGACTCAAGATTGTTTAATGGACTCACTTTACACCGCACACTGTCGGAGCAGTGCTGCCAGGATAATCAAGGACACGACCCACCCAGCCAACACACTTTTCATCCCTTTTCCCTCCTGGAGAAGGCTCAGGAGCTCGAAGACTCATACAGCCAGATTTGGGAACAGCTTCTTTCCAACTGTGATAAGACTGCTGAACGGATCCTGACCCGGATCTGGGCCGTACCCTCCAAATATCTGGACCTGCCTCTCCGTTTTTTTGCACTACCTTACTTTTCCTTTTCTATTTTCTATTTATGATTTATAATTTAAATTTTTAATATTTACTATTGATTTGTACTCCAGGGAGCACGAAGAGCAGAATCAAATATTATTGTGATGATTGTACGCTCTAGTATCAATTGTTTGGTAACCATAAAGTATAAAGTAAAGTAAAAGTAATGTCATTTTCTGTACTCAGCAAAATATTACTCCAGATCTGATGCAGCACAAAAAAACAAAAAGATAAAGAACAATAATTCAAACAAAAACTCAGTGAATATAAATTAATTAGATAGCCTATATATACATACATTGATCATATAGGTGACACCAGGCTGTAGATAAGGTGACTGATGGGAAATAATAAAGTAGTTGTGGAGTTAGTGGGTGGAGGTGTTGATGAGCCTTACTGCTTGGGGAAAATAACTGGTTTTCAGTCTGGTGGTCCTGGCATGGATGCTAGGTAGCCTCCTTCCAAATGAGAATAAGACAAACAGTCCATGGGCAGGGTGTGTGGGATTCTTTAAGATATTACTGGCCTGTTTCAGGTACCTTTCTGTATATATGTTCTTGATAGCAGGTAGGATGGTGGCAGTGATGCGTTGGGAAGTTTTAACTATGCATTGTAGGGCTTTCCTGTCCACAGTACAGTATCTGTACCAAGCAGTAATGCAGCTTCTTTAGGGCCCTCTTCACTGCACATTTGTAGAATGATGTGAGTATGGATGTGCAAAGTCCAGCTCTCTTTGAATGCAAACATTGAATGGGGACGATGGAATGCATGAGTAGTAATCATGCTGTTAGCTAAGTGTAAACACTGCGGAATGTATCGGCCAAATGACACAAAGGATGTTCAAAGCTCAAATTCAAAGTAAATTTATTTTTCAAACTACATATACTGAATGTGACTATATACAACACTTGTGGGCATACCCAGTAAATCCAGGACAATAATAGAATCAATGAAAGACCGCACCCGACAGACAATCAACCAATCAACCAAAAGCCAACAAATTGCTCAAATACAAAAGAGAGAAAAATAATAATAATAAATAAATAAGCAATAAATATTGAGAAAATGAGATGAAGAGCCCCCGAAAGTGAGTCCATAGGTTGTGGGAACTCTTCACTGATGGGCAAGTGAAGTTATCCCCTTTGGTTTAAGGGCATCCCAACACCTGGATTAAGAAGAGGAAAAAAAATGAGATTTGAGACCAGAACTGCAGGAAGTACTTACAAAGATGTTAAGGACTCAAGAGACTGAGATGTAGAGAGAGGTAAGACAGATTAGGACCTTTTTGCTTGGAATGTAGGAGAACGAGTGGCAGCTGTATAGAGGTGTATAAATAATGAATGGCATAGATAGGGTGATCGTACATACTCATCTTTCCAGGGTTGGAGAAAAAAATGACGGGATACAGATTTAAGGTGAGAGAGGAAAGGTTTAATAGGAACTTGAGAAGCATTTTCCTTAGAATCAAATACAGAATCAGGTTTAATATCCGTGGCATATGCTGTGAAATTTGTTAACTTTTGGCAAAAGTACAATGCAGTACATGATAATAGAGAGGAAATGAAAACTGTGAATTACAGTGAGTATATAAAATAGGTAATTTAAATAAGTAGTGCAAAAAAAGTTTGCTTGAGGGGTAATAACTGTTCCTGAACCTGGTGGTGTGGGCCCTAAGGCTCCTGCACCACCTTCTTGATGGCAGCAGTGAGAAGAGAGCATGACCTGGATGGTGGGGGGCTCTGATGATGGATGTGACAGTGCCTCGTACAGATGGAGGGGATGGCCCTACCCTATATCTACTACTACTTGTAGGAATTTCCATGAACAATGTGAAGAATTTTATACTGTTTCTTGTATATAAATTTTATCATGCCACTCAGAGCCTTGTAAAGCAGACGATTAATTGGTCAACTTCATCCTGGGAAAATAGTTCCCTTTGAAGCATTTCTATTGCACCGATAAAAGTCAAGGACATAACCGAACAGTGAGAGAACCAACATTCCAAGGTACCCAGGAGGTCCCAGGAGAGAGGCATATCAAGGTAATCAATAACTTGTAGTGGCTCCTGCAAATATTGTGTAAAATATCCGCTGAGCTCTCTGGGCTAGCCTGCATCTGAAAGCCAACACAAAGTCTCCGACCATTCAGTAATTTTGATACAATGGTGAATGAATGATGTTCATTACAATTCAACAGCATAACTGAGTGCCTTCACTGAGAACAAACTTTGCGAGGTCTTTTAAATCTATGGTGTGGCAGTTGGTTGGGACAGGGGTTTGGTTTTAGGGTTGTTATCAAAGTTTAATTAGCTGCCGGTTATTTTGCTCTGAAGGTTATTGAATCTGCCTGCAGATTCACCATTGTCTGAACATACTGGAAGTGTTAAATGACAGCTTCCCACAAGGGACAGCCATGACTTCACACCAATTTTCACCCTCCTGTTAGTGGAACATTTCTCCAGTTACAAGTCAATAGTAAAAGACAATTTGAACACACTGTATATAAAATCATCTTTAGAGGTGTGGCTGTCACCTTTACAAAATGCACTGTTCACTCGTATGCAGGCTTTCTAACCGGCAGTCTCTGGAGCTTATAACTGTCATCTTTTATTTTAACTCTCTCCAAAGTTCAAAGTTCAAGTAAATTCATTATCGAAGTATGTACAGTACTGTGTAAAAGTTTTAGATATATATATATTTAGCTAGTGTGCTTAAGAACTTTACACAGTACCATAGTAATTTTATGAATTGCATTGTACTGCTGCGACAAAAAGTCACAAATTTTATGATGTATGTGAATGATGATAAACCTGGTTCTGATATGGGTCTCTATTGTGGACTGCGAGTGGGAAGGGGGCAGGGAGGGGGGAATCATGGTTGGGAAAAGGGGAAGAGAGGGGGGAGGGATCAGGAAGCACCAGTAAATCAATTGCTTGGAATCAAATAACCTTGTCTGGTGTCTCAGGGCTGGGTTTGTCTGCACCTGAGCCACCGCCCCACCCCTGACATTCCTTCTCTGCCACCTGTCCTACACCCCTCCCACAGCGCATCACCCTTGCCATTCCCAACATCGTTTGCACCCGCCAGATTTACAAATTTGCTGTCTGCTTCACATTGACAAATATGGTACAGTGCAAAGGTCGTAGACACCCTAAGATATATGCCTAAGACTTTAGCACAGGAATGTCTATGTCACCATAGACTACCTTGAAATTAATTTCCTTGCAAGCATTTGCAGTAGAACAAAGACATACAATAGAATCAATGAAAAACTACACAGAAAGACTGACTAACAACCAATAAGCGAAACAAGGCAAACTGTGCAAATACAAAAATAAATAAATAAATAAATAAATAACCCAAGAACGTGAGTTGTAGAGTCCTTGAAAATGAGTCCATAGGTTGTGAAACAGTTCAGTGCTGAGGTGGGTGCAGTTATCCTCTCTGGTTCAGTAGCCTGGTGGTTGAAGGGTAATAACTGTTCCTGAACCTGCTGATGTGGGACCTTAAACTCCTGTACCTCCTTCCCGACGGCAAAGCAAGAGGACAGCGTGTCCCAGATGGTGGGGCGTTCTTGATCATAGCTGCACCACCTTACATGCACTAATACAACCTTTGGGTTGATTAGTGAGAAGGATATTTGAAGATCAAGACTACAATCCCCACCCCCACCATCGTATCTACATATGGAGCTGTCTCAAAAACGCTGCAGTGTCATCAAAGACCCTCACTATCCAAGCCTCGCTTTATTCTTACAGCTCCCATTGGGCAGGAGGTACAGGAGCCTGAAGTCCCACACAACCAGGTTCAAGAACAACTACTTATATTCAACCATTTGTTTCTCAAACCAATCACTACCTCAGTGTAGCATCACTATGACTATTTTTTGACTCAGACTCGCTATCACAGCCATCCATCCTTTCTTGGCCTCACATATCCCTTTTGCTAATCACCTGTCCAGCTCCTGGCTCCATCCCTCCCCCTTCTGTCTTCTTCTATCATTTTGGATCTCCCCCTCCCCCTTTCACTTTCAAATCTCTTACTAGCTCTTCCTTCAGTTAGTCCTGACGAAGGGTCTCGGCCTGAAACGTCGACCGTCCTTCTTCCCAGAGATGCTGCCTGGCCTGCTGCGTTCACCAGCAACTTTGATGTGTGTTGCTTGAATTTCCAGCATCTGCAGAATTCCTCGTGTTTACCATGACTATTCTGACTGCTTTGCACCACAGTAAACATATTCTTTTTTCTAATTATGTTCTTTATTGTAAAAGTCTTGTATACATTGTTCTATTTATATTTAGTTTATGCATTTCCTCCGGACGTTGTCCTTTAACGCTGCAGTATGTCACTGTAATGCTGCTACAAGTAAGGCTGTACTTACACCTGTAACCTCAGGTTTGTCTAGCGGCTTAATCTAGGGGAAGACAGCCTCCAGCCCAGCTAAACTTGAGAAATCTTGTTTGTGTGGATGCTGTGTGATGTGTTCCCCTGTTACAAACCAGTACCACAAATTAACAAGCAGTACACAATGTACAATTAAACGATTGAGCTTTATAATTCTTAATTTGACTGTAGGGTTGGTAAAAAAAAATTAAAAAGGCCCATACTCATGAAACAGTCTAATACGCAACGTTGAATCTCACGGCTTTCCCGTCTGTTCGTTCTCCATTGATTTCTCCATGCAATGTTCACTCCCAACCCCATTCCAAGTCCACTCCATCCTGGAGTCTACAGCTTCCTCGTTCTGGCATCTTCTCTCTCCATCTCCTGTCGAACAAAATCCCGCAAAACCTTCTCTTAGGCATACAAGAAAGAAAAACACCTGCCCTCATTGGCCAGTGCACATTCCAAAGCCCTCGTTATCTCTGGTCATAACCCAAATACTGCACTACAGAGGGCATGGTCCTCGACTTCTCCACTCTAAGTATGCCCAGTAACTCACAGATGAGCCTGCTCTCGAAATCCCGTCCCTGATCACTATGTATCTGCCCTGGGAGACCATATAGATGAAATACTTCTCCCGTAACACTTTGGCCACCATAGACGCCCTCCGGTCTTCGGTAGGGAAAGCCTGCACATATCTGTTGTAATGGTCCGTGATGACTAAGACATTCGCCGTGTTACTGGCATCGGGTCCTATTGACAGGAAATCCATATACACCAGGTCCAGAGGCCCCGCACTCTGCGAGTGGGACAAGGGAGCTGCCCTTGTTGGCAGCGTCTTCCGCCGTATGCATCGAATGCACAACTTGCAGTATTCTTCAACTTCCGACTTCATCCAGGGCCAGTAAAACCAGTCTCTGAGCAATCCATAGGTTTTTTCAACCCCCAAATGTCCAGAATCATCATGAAATGACTTCAACACAATCCTCCGATACTTCTCGGGCAGAACCAGCTGGTAACACTGAGGTCGGTCCGAAGGTGACGTGACCCGGTATAGGATCTGGTTCTGCAACTCTAACTAGGGCCATTCCCTCAGTAATGAGGGCACTATGCCGTGTTGCGGCTTCTCCACCTGAGCCATGTCTCCCTTCTCAACCGCTGACCAAATGGTACCGATGCCTGGGTCATCTCGCTGAGCAGCTGCCGCTTCCTCAAAAGCAACTCGAAACATCAGGTGCATAGACAATGTTCCCAGAAAGCTCTTGCCAGCCTTCTCCTTGCAGGCCCCTGTGAACATCCTCACAAGAGGGGTGTTGGTCCCCACTAGAATTTAAACGCCACCCTTCTCAACGGGGTCCGGACAAACCAGCACCAATGTATCAAGGACCTCAGACACTCCCACATTGGCCTCCGAGAACTCCAGCTTCACTGACAAATAACCATCATATGGATAATCACCAGCACTAAGACCCCAGATCTCCAGTGCCCTGAGTGGGGACAATGGTAAATGCTTCAGATACCGGTTGTAAAACAAATGGTACAACAAAGTGACCTGTGACCCGGTGTCAAGTATGGCTGTAGCATAAATACCCTCTATCCGTAGCCACACACTGGAGGATGGTTCCACTAAGCCTTCAGGAATAGCGTCTTTTGCTTTAGGGGGTTCCTTGGTATATTGCTGGGAATGTGTTCCCCTAGAGACACCAGGCCGTTCCCTCACTGGGTCTCCTCTAAGTTTTCCCAATGACTCTCTCTGCTTAGGTACCCGGGGGCTCACTCTCCTTCTCGCGTGACAGTGGCTGCTAGCGGCCCTCCGCATTGTTCGTCCCCTTAGGGCATCCGCACCCCGCCCCCCCATCAGCTCCATCATTCCATCATATTGGGGGTGGGGGAAATTACAGCCGAGACATCTCAGTTCTCAACTCAGCCACAATCTCCTCCACCGCTGCTCGGGGCAGGCTGTCTATGGTCACTTCACCGTAGGGGACCACTACCGAGGACTGTACCCTGCTGACGGAGCCCTTGCATGCCTCCAAGGTATTTTCCTCCTCCTGTAACTCTCTGATCAGCTCAACAAAAGAGGGAGGGGCACGCCTTACAAGACTGTCGGAGACCCCAAGCAATCAGGTCCTGGGACTGGGCGCCCTGGCTATCTGGTCCATTCTTAATTGATCCACCTCAGCTGCCTGAGTGGCCCCTCTGTGCCACAAGCAATTTAGCTGCTTCTCTAGCTGAAAAATGTAAGCAGAAAGCTTTTCCCCTTTATCCTGACACATGTTCTGAAACCCTGCCATGAGCTCCATCAGGCTTTCTGTCGGGCCAAAAGCTTTTTCCAGTAACCGCTCATAGTTGCTAGGGGATACCGTATCCTGACAGCTCTCACAACATCAGCAGCCCGCCCACTCAAACTCTCAACCAATGTCTGTCGCTGTACGTCATCAGAGCACTGCCACTCATCTGACCACTGAGAGGTCTTCTCGCCCAAGTCTCATACTCCTCCGCCCCTTTAGGGGTGGGCGTTATTCCAGAGAATAGTCAGCGCGTACCATAGCTGGGACTTTGAACCCGGGCAGTTTCCCATTTATCTGCCAGAGAGGTAAGCAGATACTAACTCAGAATTCTCACTCTTCACTGGGGGACAGGGATTAATTAGACATTCCAAATCCGACCACTCCTTCCCCTCACTCCTCAGAAATGATAGAACCGTGTCTTTGAAATCTCCACCCCACAGCTACCGCTACGTCAGTGCTGGTCTGCATTAGAGCGAGAGCAGCGCCCGCCATTTTTCCAAATCTCTGCCCACAATCGCAACTTTAACAGTACTTAACAGGCGAATTAACGACTCATCGGGAGTATGAATATCTACCCCACTGGTTCAATGCTCAGGGTAATCACACGGCATCCATCGAAATCAATCCCGAACGATACCCCCACAATTGTAACCCTTGGTTTGGCTAGCAGCTTAATCTAGGAGAAGACAGTCTACGGCCCGGCCAAACTTGAGAAATCTTTGTTTGGGTGGATGCTGCATGATGTGTTTCCCTGTTACAAATCAGTACCACAAAATAACAAACAGTACACAATATGCTAGTAAATGATTGAGCTTTATAATTCATAATTTGACTCTAGGGTTAGTAAAGAAAACAAAAAGAAGGGCCTACTCTCATGAAACAGTCTAATGCGCAACGTTGGAGCTCACCATTTTCCCGTCTATTCGTTCTCCATCGATTTCCCCGTGCGATGTCCACTCTTGACCCCATTCCAAGTCCCCTCTGTCCTGCAGTCTACGACTTCCCCATTCCGGCATCTTCCCTCTCCATCTTCTGCCGAACAAAAGCCCGTTAAACCTTCTCTCGGGCACACAAGAAAGAAAAACACCTGCCCTCGTTGGCCAGCGCACATTCCAAAGCCCCCATTATCTCTGGTCATAACCCAAACACTGCGCTACAGAGAAACCATTACATTCACAGTGAAATCTTTCCCAGGTCGTTACACACCTATGCATACATGCACTTGTTAAGACAAGTTTATTGTCATGTGCACATGTCCTCTATGTGACTTGCCCTATGTCAGACATTCCACCCTACAAAAATTCATTTCAGGGAGGTAGCACCACCATTTCAGGAAGGTAGCACCCCCGCCCCCGCAACCCCATATCCCCCACCCCCCGGTCGACCTCCGAGGGTGTATGTAATACTTTGTTTAGTGACTTTGTCTAATCTGTAAACCAAATTGGATATATGCAGAAAATGTGGCATTAATATATGTACATATATTATATTATATTATCATGTTTATTCTATTACAACCTTAAGTAAGTCTACATGGAGTTTGGCCTCATCACGTAGGACATCAATAGAGTAGCTCCTTAGCAGCTAGACAGCTAGTTTAAATAATGTTAGCTATGCTAATGAACAAATGACACCTGTTAAACTCACCTCAACATGTCTTTTACATTTTAACCCACCATGGGCAATAGAAAAGTCACTGTTGCAAACAGTGCAGCGAGCAACACTGCCATTATTTTTGAGGTTGACTGTAAAGCCCGCCCACAGAGAAAACTGATAGATCTACTTAACACGAAGAGAGGCCAATCAGGATGCTTGCTCTCCCTCTCCCTCTCAAAAAGATCAATTTGCGGGATATTGTATATAATTTCTGGGCATCAGGGAGCCGCTATCAATATGCGGGAGACTCCTGGAACTTCCGAGAGAGGTGGCATGTCTGCTATGTACTTCTGAAGCCTCGACTACCTTGAGCGGGCAAGGCAAAGTACTGGAAAGATATCACCAACATTGTTATTGCAAAGTCCTCCAATTTCACTGGCAGGCTGAGTGAAGCAACGTCATTGTCTTGTTCTCAGCAAGACATCTCCCGTGTCATTATACAGAGCCAGCAATGTTGAGCAGGCCATGTCTTTTGCATTGCAGACACAGGACTTACAAAACAGATAGCTCTGCTGATGTTTTCTCATTGGAAGAGATTAGCAGGTGGACAAATTGATTGCTTCCTGTCAGGAAAGTATCCTGACTGGCTGCATCATGGTCCGGAATATACAAGAACGTAAGAAGTCCCTGGCAGTAGTGGACTCGGCCCACTTGCACATCCCTCGCCACCACTGGCAGTAGCTACAGGAGGCACTGTTTCAGGTAGGCAACACTATCATCAAAGATCCTCAACATCTGGGCCATGCATTATATCTCCATCAGGCAGGAGGTCCAGAAGCCTGAAGTCCCACAGCTCCTGGTTCAGGAACAGCTACTTCTCTTCAACCATTCAGTTCTTGAACCAATCTGCACAGCAATGATCATTACCTCAGTATAGAAACACTATGACCTCTTTGATCACTTTGCATTACAATATTTCAGGTCAATGCGTTGAAACAATTCAGAGAAGCTTTATTAGGCTGATCCTCAGGGAAGGGTGGGTTTCCTAATGAGGAACGGTTGAACAGGATGGGCTTATGACTGTTGGAGTTTAAAATCATGACAAAAGACTTGGAATCATAGTCATAGGATCATGGAAGACTACAGAACAGAAACAGGCTCCATGCCAGCTGTCTTCTGCCTCCCTGCACCTGGAGCATAGCCCACCATGTTGCCTTCTTCCATTGAATGAAAAATATAATATCCAGGGGCATCTTGACAGAGCAGATATGGAAAAAATGTCTCCTAAAATAGAATGTCACTGCTTTAAAAATAAGAGAGTGTCCTGTCAGAGCTCATTCTGTCAGACTGAAATGAACACAATAGGCCATTGGGAATACAAATCTAAGGATCCATGAAAGTATCAGTACAGATGGATAAGGTGACAAAAACGACATGTGGGATTCTTGCCTTTGGTACCTGGGACACTGAATGTAAGATCAGGGATTACAGGTTAACTTTAGAAAGTATTCGTCAGGCCACACCTGGAGCATGGTGTGCATTTCTGATTGCCACACTGTAGGAAGGACGTGGATGCACTAGAGAGGGAGCAGAGGAGATTTGCAAGGATGTTCCCTGTGATGGAGCTTTTCAGTTATGAGGAAACTGTGGATTCGCAGGATTTATTTTTATTTGCATACATTGAATGGGAACCTGATAGAGGGGCAGAAATAATGAGTGCAGTGGATTATGGTTAATTAGGATACATTGAGACCATTACATTTTGGTCTGGTTAAGCGGCTACTTGATAGTTATTGACAGAGGAATTCATTCAGTGTACACAATGAACAAAATCAGTTCAAACACCTAGAGCAGATAATGACCTCGATGCTTTCAATGATTGCATCCTCCAAATCTTCATTTGTATTGCAACGTTCAAGATTTTCGAATTCTTCATAGGTCCTAACTTGTTAAAGTTGTGAAATAATTACATCTTCACTCCCAGCCATTTCTGGCATGTTCAAGTCTGAATGCTGGAAACCGCAGTGAGAAAAACAGTTTGGAATTATCTTACTCCTTACTTCTCACCAGCCTTCAGTGACAAAAATCACTGCTTTTTGAACACAAACACACACAACTGACGCTACTTAAAAACTATTCGCTGTAAGCATGATGTAGTGTCAAATGACCACACAAGTGCGAGCAGTTTTAGCGACAGAATTCTGCCCCAATTAAGTGGCAGAGAGTCCCAAATAAACAAAGGGAATCCCAGCAATGTTCTTGATTAGATTTTGTTCTTTAAGAGTTGCCCAAAATAAGTGGATGCAATGATTAACTGGAATCCACTATATGTCAGTAATGTTAGCTCCCCATATCAGAGACAGCGAAAAATAGAGCACAGAGATTTAAGGGATAGGAGGTACTGGGGGGAATTGAAGGTGGTTGTAATCTGGAACCAGCCATCTGTAAGAGTGGTTGATGGAGGCTTCTGCTCTAGATGAGCACATGAAGCATGAAGGCACATCAAGTGCTGGTAAATGGGATTATTACAGAAAGGTACTTGATGAATGTATAGACATGATGAGGCCTTTTCAGGGTTGTTTAATTCTATAACAACATGGTATGAATGACTTTCTCTTTGTGTCGCAAATGTTGAAATCCTCTCCTCAAATAACACTGCAGGCAAAGTTTCAGTTTAAAGAATAGCACATTTAAGACAGAAACGGAATTTCTTAGAGAATCTTGACTGAAGTTCATGTCCTCCAGTATTCCATCAGTGGAAAGTCAAACTAGGCTGTGTGCATGCTTGTGTACATTCATTTGTGGACTGCTGAGAACTATTCGTTCTTGCCAATAACACCCATGCACCATCAATTTATAGGACATGTCACTCGGGAACTTGGGATATATATATATTTTTTTGTGTGATTGTATGTTTACTTGCTATCTTATATGCGCTCTATGTGCCTTGTGATGTGTGTGACTGTTGGTACTGTGTTTTGTACCTTGGCCCCGGAGAAATGCTATTTCATTTGGCTGTAATCATATATGGCTGAATGACAATTAAACTTGAACTTGAAGCTCCAGCACATGTCAAAGTGGAGGTGAAGAATTATGGATGGAAGTGATTGCTTCAAGTCCATGCAACAGGGTATACTGGCGCCCAGTGTAAATGGTGGAAAGGCAGACCGCCTCACCAACTTCACGCCCACCTATCATTCAGACCGAACACGCCCAATCTGTGAATTAGACTTCAGTTCCCACATTTGCTTCATCAGTTAACTCAGAGCCAACAGAAGTGAACGCAAGTCAAATTTGAACCTGAGAGCCCACCCACGCTACAGTTAGTTGACCAGGCTACTCTGGCCTGAGCCTTTTCTGCCAAGATGGACGAGGTCGGCAACATAACCTGCAGGTTTCTCTCCAAGTTAGCATTGCTCCCCAACATGAGTACAAACACTACACACCTCTTTCACCAATAGCACTGTGGGAGTACTGTCACACAGTACTACTTAGTGCAGCAGTTAGCATGGCACTATTACAGCAGCAGCAGCTGGGATTCAATTCCGCCGCTGTCTGTACATGCTCCATGTGACTATGTATCTTTCCTCTGAATGCTCTGGTTTCCTCCCACATTCCAAAGACGTACAGGTTAGAGGGTTGATAAGTCACGTGTGTAATTGGGTGGCACGGGCTCATTGGACCGGAAGGATTGGTTACCGTGTGTGTCTTCAGATAAAAATAAGTAAATAAAAATACCGCAGTGATTCAAAACCACAGCTCACTGCCATGGATGGGGATGGGCTTTTCATTGATGCTGGCATTCAAAGCCAAGGTAAACAACCAAGGACCTGAACCTCTATCTGAAATGCTTTGATCTCAACATTTCACCACTCAGGTCATCCCAGGTAAAGAACAGCTTCCTCTTTTTAGATAATCGTAAGCCAATTTCATCCACAAGTCAGAAAAAACACTAAGCGTAATCAACATAGACCATAACACACAAGAGCAGAATTAGGCGAATTTGGCCGATTGAGTCTGCTCTGCCATTCCATCATGGCTGACTTATTATCCCTCTCAACCACATTCTCCTGCTTTCTCTCCATAACCTTTGATGCCCTTACTAATCAAGAACTTATTGACCTCTGCTTTAAATATATACATATAGTAACCTCATCAATATTGCAATGAATGGCATTAAAAGCACCTACGACTACCAAGTAAGAATATTTAGTAAAAGTGGAGAGAGATTAAAAAAAACAACTAGTTCTGCCTTTTGCAAGAATGAACTTACGCATACACACTCAGTGGCCACTTTATTAGCTACACCCGTATACCTGCTCGTTAATACAAATAACTAATCAGTCAATCATATGGCAGCAATGCAATGAATAAGATTTTGCAGACATGGTCAAGACGTTTAGCTGTTGTTCAGACTAAACATCAGAATAGGGAAGAAATGTGATCTAAGTGTCTTTGACTGTAGAATGATTGTTGGTGTCAGATGGGGTGGTTTGATTACCTCAGACACTGCTGATCTTCTGGGATTTGCACACACAGCAGTGTCTAGTGTTTATAGAGGATGGTGTTGAAAACAAAATACACCCAGTGAGCAGCACTTCTGTGGGAAAATTGCCTTGTTAATGAGTGAGGTCAAAGGAGAAAGGCCATACTGGTTCAAACTGACAGGAAGGTGACAATAAACTGAAATGGCCATATGTTGTAACACTGGTGAGCAGAACAACATCTCTAAGCACACAGTATGTTGAACCTTGAACTAGATGGGCTACCGCAGCAGAAGGCCACGAACATACACTCAGTAGCTGCTTTATTAGGTATAGGAGACTTCTAAAAGTAATAACATTTTGGAGCTTATTTGTATGTGTGAGTGTCCATATTCATAACCTGGGGACAGTCTGTATACAGAACTACTTATAGGAAGCCAACTGTGCAACAGTTTCAAAGTATGAATCTCAGTGTATCTGCATATACTTTACAACTGGAGAATGATCTATGACCCAGGTCAGGGGATTTACTGAATGAATCAGAATCTCTCTTTTTTTATTATCTGACTTTCTGAGGATTTTCCTGGGATTTTGGGAATTGCATTCCAGAAATCCATCTGGCTGTAATTAGAACCTGACATATTTAGTCACCATGAAATTGCAATCCTTATTTTATGATAGCTTTGGATTGCCAGAGAGAATCCACATGGCATTTGCCTTTAACTTCCAAATTGGTCTGTTCTTCCTGACACTGGGTTAAATGGGGAAATCCCTGAAAAATTACAGAATGCGTCAAAGGATGGCAATCATTTTTTTGAACTGAATACTTTTCCTTTCAGCATTTTAGACTTCCTCTTGCTTGACACGAAATGCAGAAGATTGCCATCTGGCACATTACATCTGGCAATAAAGATCACACTTGTGGCTCCATGCACAGTTCTGCAAAGGTGGAAATTTGTTGGCCCTGACTGATTTAAGCATTTGGAAGACTAAAATTACCTAGGTAAGAATCAAGATTCAAGATTCAAGGAGAATAAGTCAGTCAACTCTTGCGCCTTCTCCACCATTCAATGAAATCATGACTGATTCATCATGGTTAAAAAAAAACCTCTCCCTCTTCCCATCCCCTTGATTCCTTTGTAGTTTAACTATCTGTCAATATCTGCCTTCGATATCCCTACCTCCATGATTCTCTGGGATGGAGAATTCCAAACAGTTAAGACTGTGTAAGAAAATTCATTTCTGTCTTAAATGTGCTATTCTTTAAACTGAAACTTAAACTCCGGTGTCTCATCTCATGGACTGCTGAAACAGGCAAGCCCACAGCTTAAGGCCTGGTCCTCACCACAACCAAGGCCAAGCAGCTCCCCTGCCGTCTGTCTTGCCAATAAACAAGGGAAACAGACTTGCAGCATTCTATGTTATCAATGTCCAAAAGTGCCTTGCGATCACAAGAGAAACGTCCAAGACATTCACTCACTGTTGGATGGCACATTGCCTTCACCCATCAACTCTGATACCTTCCTGTACCAAGCAGTAACATGGTCCGCACCAAGTCCAGCTCCTCTACAAAATGTTGTATTTTTCCAAGGAGATTTTGAGAACTTCCTTCAATCTTTCTGCTTTGTAATCTTTTCTTGAAGCAAAGCTTCAGTAAGATGGTGTTGATAAGTGGTTACTCTTCGCATGCAACTGAAGTCCACAGTCACAGCCATGGGTACTTCAGTAAGCAGCATTATTTTAAGACATTTAAAAAATCTAACAATACTCAAAATCGACAAACCTTGAACAGCAGACTCAGGTTGCGAGTGCAGTTTCGCTTTAAGAAAACAGAAGCAGGGATGATGTGCTGGTCCACAGGTATAATTGAACTGCTGAGGCCTTAGACCCTCACTCCCAGCTATCCTGCTACAAGTTCAATTGAAATGCTGAGTCCTTAGACCCTCACTCCTAACTATCCTGCTGCTGAATGTACAGTCTCTGGAAAATAAAACTGAAAACCTCAGAGCAGGGTTGCTGTACCAAAGGGATATCAAGGTTTGCTGTGTACTTTGCCTCATGGAAACATGGCTACCCCCTCCATTTTTTACGCAGTGCTGTAGCTCGATGACTTCACCATGTTCCACAAAGACAAGACAGCTCAGTCTGCTCAGGGCAGAGAAGTTGGGATCTGTTTTACACCATCATCTTGGTAGCAAGTGTACATTCCACCTCAGGCCAGTATCAGGCAGGCACTGGAGGAGACAGGCACCATGATCAGCAGTCATAAAATACCCCACCCTGATGTCTTCCCAACGGATGCAGGGTAGTTCAACCAGGCCAGCTTGAGGAAGTCTCTGAACAACCATCTCCAACATATCATCCATGAAACCAAAGAAGCCAATATATTTGACTATTGTTATACCACCATCAAGAATGCTTACCATGCCATCCCACACCCGCACTTTGCAAAGTCCAATCATCTGGTTGTACTTCTACTCCCAGCATATAGGCAGAGACTAAAGACCGCAGAACCAGTGGTGAAGACTTAGAAGGTACGTTCAAGGAAAGAGGAGGAGTGCTCATAGGACTGCTTTGAGTCAGTGAACACAACCATATTCAGGGATTCATCTTTGAATCTGAATGAATACGTCACAGTTTTCATCAAGGCCTACATGGATGAGGATGCTCCTTCGAGAACATACCAATCACTCCCAAGCCAAAAGCCATGGATGAACCAGGAGATTTGCAGTCTGCTGAGACCTTGATTTGTGACATTCAAGACTGGTGATCCAGAACTGTACAAAAGTCCAGGTACGACCTTTGGAAGTCTATTTTAAGAGTGAAAACACAGCTTCAAATGAGGTTAGAGACAGAAATGGATGCACATCTTCTCTGGCAGTGTTTGCAGGCCATTACTTCCAACAAAGCAAAATCTAACATCATGAATGGCTGTGATGCTTCACTCCCGGATAAGCTCAACACCTTTTACGCACGCCTTGAAAGGGAGAATAAAACTACACCAGTGGGAATCCCTGCCGAATCATGTGACCCTGTGATCTCTGTCTTGGAGACCAATGTTAGAACTTATTTCAAGTAGGTGAACCCTTGTAAGATGTCAGGTCCTGATGCTGTATCTGGTAGGGCACTGAAAACCTGTACCACCCAACAGGTGGGTGTGTTCAAGGATATCTTCAGTCTCTCACTGCCACAGTTGGAGGTTTCCACCTGCTTCAAAAGGGTGACAATCATACCAGCGTCCAAGAAGAGCAGGGTGAGCTGGCTCTATAACTATTACCCAGTAGTACTCGCATCCACTGTGAGAAAGTGCATTGAGAAGTTGTTCATGGTTGGAATCAAATTCCTGCCTAAACAAGGACTTGGACCTGCTGCAATTGCCTATCACCAACAACGGGTCTACAGTAGATGCAACCTCATTGGCCTTGGATCACCTAGACAATAGTCATACCTACGTCTGGCTATTGCTCATTAATTTCAGCTCAGCGTCCAACACAATCATGTCCTCAGATCTAATCAACAAGCTCCAAAACCTGGGCCTCTGTACCTCTCTCTGTAACTGGATCCTTGACTTCCTCACCAGGAAACCTCAGTCTGTGTGGATCAGAAACAACATCTCCTCCTCGCTGGCAATCAACACTAGCATGCCTCAAGAATGCGTGCTTAGCCCACTGCTCTACGCTCCACACCCACGACTGTGTGGCTAGGCACAGCTCAAATGCCATCTATAAATTTGCCAATGACACAACCAATGTTAGCAGAATTCCAGGTAGTGACAAGGAGGCATAAAGGAATGAGATAGATCAGCTGCTGGGTTGTGTCACAACATTTCACTCAACCTCAGTAAGACCAAGGAATTGATTATGGACTTTGGGAAGGTTAAGTTGAGGGAACATACAGCAGACCTTTTTGAGGGATTAGCAGTGGAAAGAGTGAGCAGTTTTAGGTTCCTGGGTGTCAGCATCTCTGAAGATCTATCCTGGGCACAACATATTGATGCAATTACAAAGAAGGCACTACAGCAGCTATATTCCATTAGTTCAAGTTTAAGTTTAATTATTAATCAAGCATACATGAACATAGCCAAATGAAACAGTGTTCCTGCAGGGCCAAGGTGCAAAATGCATTATCAACAGCATACAAAGTACTTCACGTAGCAC
Source organism: Mobula birostris (assembly GCF_030028105.1). NCBI lineage: Eukaryota > Metazoa > Chordata > Chondrichthyes > Myliobatiformes > Myliobatidae > Mobula > Mobula birostris. Next base: position 21,450,386 of record NC_092387.1, on the reverse strand, counting down.
AAATAAGACACATGGTTATGATTTCAGAAGAAAACATACATTTCTGCTGATGCACTATGGAGAGCACTCTAACTGGATGCATCACTAGCCGGCATGGAAGGGCTATTGCACAGGATCAGAAAAAAGCTGCAGAAAGTTGTAAACTCAGCCAGCTCCATTATGGGCAATAGCAACCCCAGCAACCATGGTACCTTCAAAAAGCGATGCCTCGAAAAGGTGGCGTCCATCATTAAGGACCCCCATCACCCAGGACACGCCTTCTTCTCATTGCTACAATTGAGAAGGGGGTACAAGAGCCAGAACACACAAACAGACACACACAATGTTTCAGGAACAACTTCTCCACCTCCACATTCAGATTTCTGAATGGATAACAAATCCACGAACACCAGCTGACTTTGTTTTCCTCTCTTTTTGCATTATTCATTTAATTGTTTGTTTTATACTTATTGTAATTTATCATTTGTTATTATTATGCTTTGCAATGACTTGCTGCCACAAAACAACAAATTCCATAGCGTACGCCAAACTTAGATTCTGATCTTGGATTTGACCACCTGGTTTTGGGGGTCTGGTTTCATGGCGTGCAAATTATGTGGTCTCTCCAATGGAATTGTTAGAGTGTAACCAGCCCCTGGTATGGGTATCGGCCTGGCAAAGGACATGGATGTTGAGTCACTTACTCTGTTTTAGGGTTTGGAGACATTTTTAGATGCAGCATTGATTGTCGTTCGAGATGGGTATTGCAGTTATTTCAGATCTCAGGAGCATAAAGGAGGACAGATTACCATGTAGACTATGAGCCTTTAAGATTCCTCGAAAATATGTTTTGCTCCACATGTCCCTCAGCACGGTGTCCTATGCCCATTCATCCTCCTCTGCTTTTCTTCCACTATAAGTTCAGAGATTGGGATGTTCACCGATGATCATACGATGTTTAATTCCATTCACAAAATCTCACCAAATGAAGCAGCCCATGCCTGCATGGGGCAAGATCCCAGGCTGGAAAGTGTTAAGTAATATTCGTACTACAAAAATGTGAGGTATTTGTGATCTCCTAAAAATGTAACCACATATTCTTAACATTCAATGGCATTGCTCTTGCTGAATATTCTACCATCAATAGCAAGTGAGTGACCAGAAGCTCATCTAGACTACTTTGACTAAAAGTGCAGGTCAGAAACCGAGAACATCGGCAGAGTCCCTCATCTTGGTGGAAAAGCCTGCTTATATTTACCATATCACAATCAGAATCAGTTTATTATCACCAGCATGATAATATGCGTTAACAGCAGCAGCAGTTCAATGCAATACATAATATAGAAGAAAATCAATCAGTCAATTACAGTATACTTATAGTGAATAGATTAAAAATTGTGCAAAAACAGAAATAATATAGATTAAGGAAGTGAGGTAGTGTTCATGGGTTCAATGTCCATTTAAAATTGGATAGCAGAGTGGAAGAAGCTGCTTCTGAATTGCTGAGTGTGTGCCTTCAGGCTTCTGTACCTCCTACCTGTTGATAACAATGATAAAAAGGTATGCCTTGGGTGCTGGGTGTCCTTAATAATAGACGTCACCTTTCTGAGACACCACTTCTTGAAGATGTCCTGAGTGCTTTGTAGGCTAGTACCCAAGATGGAGCCGACTAAATTTACGACCCTCTGCAGCTTCTTTTGGTCCTGTGTAGTAGCCTCCTTGTACCAGATAGTGACGCAGCCTGTCAGAATGCCCTTCATAGTACATCTATAGATGTTTTTGAGTGTTTTTGTTGACTTCAAACTTCTAATGAAGTATAGTCACTGTCTCGCCTTCTTTATAGCTGCATCAATTTGTTGGGACCAGGTTAGATCCTTAGAGATTTTGACACCCACATCTATACCCCCTCAAAATTTTGCATACCTCTATCAAATCTTCCCTCATTCTCCTACACTCTAGGAAACAGTCCTAACCTATTTATCCTTTCCTGATAACTCAAGTCCTCAAGCCTTGGCAACATCCTTGTAAATTTCTTCTGCACTCTTTTCAATCCTATTGATATCTTTCCTGTAATGTCAGTGAACAGAACTGCGCATAATACTCCATATTTAGCCTCACCAATATCTTATACAACTTCAGTAAAATGTCCCAGCTCCTGTACTCAATACTTTGATTTATGAAGGCCAATGTGCCAGAAGCTCTCTTTACGACCCTATCTACCTGAGATGCCACTTTCAAAGAATAACAGATCTCCACACTCCTCAGTGTCTGACTGTTCCCTGTGTAAGTCCTAACCTGGTTTGTCCTCCCAGGTGTTACACCTCACAGTTGCCTGCATTAATTTCCATGTACCATTTTTCAGCCCATTTTTCCAGCAAAGGGGAAGAAGCTGTTTCTGAATTGCTGAGTGTGTGCCTTCAGGCTTCTGTACCTCCTACCTGATGATAACAATGTTAAAAGGGTATGCCTTGGGTGCTGGGGGTCCTTAATAATGGATGTTGCCTTTCTGCTGGTCTAGATTCCACTGCAAGCTTTGATAGTCATCCTTGTTGTCCAGTATGCCCCCAATCTTGGTGTCATCCACAAATTTGCTGATCCAGTTCACAGTTTGCAGATCCATTATTATCCCAAATCATTGATACAGATGACAAATGACAACGGAACCAGCACTAATCCCTATGGAACACCTCTTGCCAGGACTCTCTGGGTTCTCCCACAAAGCCAATATCTAATCCAATTTACTACCTCAATCTGAATTTCAAGTGACTGAACCTTCTTGACCAACCTCCCATGTGGGACCTTGTCAAAGGCCTTGCTAAAGTCCATGAAGACAACATCCATTGCCTTGCCTTCATCAGTCGTACTGGTAATTTCCTTGAAAAATTCTATAAAATTCTTTAGGCAAAATCTACCATGCACAAAGCCATGTTGACTATACCTAATGAGCCCCTGCCTATCGAAATAGTTATATATCCGGTCCCTTAGAATACTTTCCAATAACTTACCCACGACTGATGTCAGGCTCACCAACCTATAACTTCCTGGCTTGTTTTTAGAGCCTTTTTTAAACAGTGGAGATAAAACGAGAAACATTCTTTTCATGAGGTCTAGAATATAAAAATATGAATGTATTGTTAAGGCCTTGGAAGCTGTTGGTCAGTCTACATTTGGAATATTATGAGCAATTTTGGGCCACTTATCTAAGGAAAGATGTGCTGGCCCTGGAGAGGGTCCAGGGGAGCTGCACAAGAATAATTTCAGGAATGAAAGGCCTAACATATAAGGGGTAATCCCATTGATTCTGGAAGCCCTCACTAGAGTGGATGTGGAGAGGATCTCCATTGTTTCCATTAGGAGGAGAGTCTAAGATCCAAGAGCACATCCTCTGAATAAAAAGACGCTCTTTTAAAATGGAGGTGAGGAGGAATTTCTTCAGCCAGATGGTGGTGAATCTGTGGAATTCATTGCCACAGATGGCTGTGGAGACTTGGCTTTATTTAAAGAAGAGATTGATAGGTTTTGGATTGGCAGGTGGGTTAAAGGCTACAGTAAGGTGGAAGAATGGGGTAAGAAAAAATATCAGCTATGATTGAATGGTAGAGCAGACTCAATGGGCAGAATAGCCTAATTGGACTCCAATACTTCATGATCATATAAAGGGGCCAGGCACTGTAAGAATGGAGACATAACACACATAAAGGAAGAAGATTGTGGCCGTTGGAGGTCAACTACCCCACAGCCAGGACATCACTTTTACGGAGGCAGCATTGGTTGTGGTTTGAGATTCGGTGGGACTAGAACTAGAGCTCATAGGTTAAGGGTAAAAGGTGAAGTAGGTAAGGGGAACATGAGGGGGATCTTCTTCACCCAGAGGCTGGTGGGAGTGTAGAACGAGCTGCCAGTGGTGGATTTGGGTTTGATTTCAACATTTAAGAGAAATTTGGATGGGAGGGGTATGGACAGTTGTGGTCCAGGTGCAGGTTGATGGGAGTAGAGTAGACAGATTAATAGTTTGGCATGGATAGGTTACCTGAAGAGACTGTTTCTGTACCAAAGTGTTCTATAACTCTTCTGTGAGTCCTCTAACATGTGTACAACATATGAAAACATGTGGAACAAAATTCCACATTTTGTTAAATGGTAAATGGTGACTCTCCCTCAATGGTGAAAGAATAGTTTAGGTGCTGGAATCCAGAGCAGCACATAAAATGTTGCAGGAGCTCAGCGGTTCAGGCAGAACCTGTGGAGGGAAATAGACAATCAATGTTTCAGATTGAGCTCCTTCATCTGGATTGAATGAAAAAAAGAGTTCTCTGTCCTGAAGAGCGGTCTCGGTCCGAAACGACGGCTATCCATTCATTTCCATTGAAGCTGCCTGACCTGCTGAGTTCCTCCAGCATCTTGCGTGATAGCTTAAAAAGGTGAAGGGAAGGGGTGGAGTGAGAGCTGGCAGGTGACAGGTGGCTCCAGCTGAGAGGAGTTGACGGATGAGAGAGTAGGGAGAGAGGGAATGATGTTAGAAGTTGGGAGGTGAATGGTGGAGGCATCAATGAACTGAAGATGAGAGAATCTGCTAAGAGAGGATGGTGGAGAATGGAATAAAGGGGACTGAGGGGATTAAACATTGACTTGATGTGAAGGAGTGTCAGTCTCAACTCACCTCTGGGGTTTAGCTCCCTGGTCAACTTTTGAACCAAAGCTACGGTCCTAGTAAAAGCCAAACTAGGCATTTGAGATTAGAAAATTGAAGTTAGTCTCATAACATCATTAATAATGAAACTTCCCAAAACTTTGCTAATGACAGAGAGCAGAATGACTGAGTGAAAGTTGCCTGCTTTGATTTATTCTGTTTCTCCTGACCAGGGCCTACCTGGGGAGCCTTCCACATTGGATTTTGAAGGGTGGTAGGTGTGGGTGATTAAATCTATATGTAAAGGAGGAAACAGCAAAGACTATTCATTAGTATTAAGTTCCCCTCTGCTCGTGAGGAAGTAGGAGGTGGAATAACGGTGGGAGAAGTAGTTGCAAACCTTTCATTGGTGCTTGCTCACTCTGAGAACTCACTCTTCATTCGTCCCATGCAACCACGTGTTCATTTAAAACTACCCCAGCTGGTGATATCATTTCAACCCGTAATTTCACTACACATTTAAAGTAATTCCAAGAATGAGCAGAAGCTCACTACGTGTTAGCGTTGAGTTTTCAATGACTGTTCATATCCATGTAGTCACTTTTTGGTATTGAACTGTTCCACACTGATTTACATAGAAACATAGAAAACTTACAGCATAATACAGGCCCTTCGACCCACAAAATTGTGCCGAACATTTCCCTACCTTAGAAATTACTAGGGTTACCCATAGCCCTCTATTTTTCTAAGCTCTTAAAAGACTTGATCGTATCCGCCTCCACCACTGTTGCCGGCAGCCCATTCCACACACTCACCATTCTCTGAGTAAAAAACTTACCCCTGACGTCTCCTCTGTACCTACTCCCCAGCACCTTAAACCTGTGCCCTGTTGTGGCAGCCATTTCAGCCCTGGGAAAAAGTCTCTGACTATCCACACGATCAATGCCTCTCATTATCTTGTACACCTCTATCAGGTCACCTCTCATCCTCCGTCGCTCCAAGGAGAAAAGACCGAGTTTACTCAATCTGATTTCATTGGGTGCATTATGTACAGTTCCTAAAGAATCTAATTTAGCAACAGCGAACGTGATATTAATCATCATTGTTACACAGAAGTGTATTGTAATTATGCAAATCCACTTACTTAGTTCAGTGAATCCCTAATATTCTTCCCACCATGCAATCCAAAGTCAAAGTTGAGGTTATTGTCATTTGCAGTACGCATGTACGCACAGGTGCAATGTAAAACTTACTTGAAATGGCATCACAGACACATACCATCAAATGAGAAGCATCCACAGGAAAACATAAATTTACAATAACTTTCAAACAATTTTGACAAGAAAGAGCATAATTAGGACAAAAAGATCAATTTTAGTGTAAAAAGTGGTCATAGTCATACAATAGCACGAGATAAACTGCTGATGCTAGAAATCCTGAGTAACACATACACAAAATACTGTAGGAACTCAGCAAGTCAAGCAGCCTCTATGAAGGGGAATAAACAGTTGATGTTTCAGGCTGAGAACACTCACCTGAACTGGAAAATGAAGAGGCAGGAGCTGGAATTAGAAAGTGGTGGTGAGGGGGAAGGGAAGGTCTACTCTTCTGTTCTCCCAGAAGTAATCATGCAGCTTTGCCCAGAGAAAACATCATATGGAGGTTATTACAATCATGTGCATGCTAAGCAAAGAGGAGAAATTTAGAAAATCAGGACCTCGGTGGATTGAACTGGGAGTGTGGGGAGAAGAAAATGTTGATGTTTCGGGTTGAAAGCCTGCGTCATACCAAGAGTCTTGCAAATCAAAGAGGAAATTTTGTTTTCTTTCTTTGTTATCATACTTTGATATCCATCACTGTTATCGCACACAAAATGTTACGTTTGGGCAGCTTAGCACCAGTTTCAACCCATATCTGGCAACATTCTGCTGACTACAAATAAGGCATCAGTACTTTTCCAACTGTTTCAGTGACAGTGGGTGAGTTGCAAATTTCAATATCAATATCTGGCCCAGGATATCAGGGAGGTCTCTGCACCTGCAGGCAAAATAATTGGATTTATAACACAGCACCAGTGTGGATTCCTATGCTTATGGGGTGTGAGGTTCTGTTCCTCTCAATTAAGTCTTTATTTGATGGTGAAGATATCTTTTATCCAGTGGTAAAATTTTACTGGGGGGAGGGGGAGTGTTGGGCTCTGGTGTTCCCTAGTTAAGGTTCTGCCTCTTGAACTACCAAAATAAAAGAGCCCCCACTCATATGTGGCTTTACCTACCAATGCAAATCTTTGCTTCATCCATCAGTGGGGCAGTGTGGTCACAGAGTGCTCGGGCATCAGATACACAGCAGCAAATCAACAAGACTTCTTCCAATATCAACTCCCAGACCTGTGAGGAGCAGAGAAGCATCACACCCTGAGTTCCCTTCTCATGGTCAAAGTCAAAGACAAGTTTAGTGTCATAAGCACAAGTACATGCCTGCACAGGTGCAATGAAAATTTACTTGCAGCAGCATCAGAGACAAAATATTCACAAGTAAAACAAGAATTAAACATAAATTATGCACAATTTATACAAGAAAGAAGACAATCAGAACAAGGATATCTATTTTACTGCAAAGTGGTCATAGTATTGTTATATTGAGGGTTTAAGAACTGAATGGTTGAAGGAAAGTATCTTCTCTTAAATTTGTTTGCGGTGGGCTTCAAGTTTCTTTACCTCCCACCTGATCATAGCTGTGAAAAGGTGTGCATCTTGGATGATAGATGTTGCCTTCTTGATGGTGGTTGGAAAAGTGCCCATGATATATTGGGCTGAATCCATGACCCATTGGAGCCAGCTCATCCAGTTCATCAGTTCTCAGTCACATCTTCATTGGTTTTCCTCCATCAACATCCTGGAAGACCATGCACCTTCCCCAGTTTGCCTGTGATGGGTTGAGACATCTGTTAACCATTTTCTGAAAGATTACTTAAGGTGGGCATTGCATGTTAGACTTGCCAGTGGTGACCAATGTCTTGAGAATGAAAAAGATCTCAAAGCAAATTCTTCAATCTACCCAGAAACACAAGATACTGCAGGTACTGGAATCCAGAGAAACAAACTAGACACTGGAGGAACTCAATGGATCAGATTGCTTTAATGGAGGAAAATAACTCTCTCACGCAGTGAACGTAGACGCTGGGGTCAACAACAGGATTGCCAAAGCCAGCGCCGCCTTTGGGAGACTCCATGAGAACGTCTGGGAGCGGAGAGGACTCAGCCTTACCACCAAGCTGAAGGTCTACTGTGCAGTGGTCCTTACCACCCTCCTTTACGCCAGCGAGACCTGGACTGTCTACAGCAGACACGCCAAACAGCTCAACCACTTTCACCTGAGCTGTCTCCGCAGACTCCTCCACATCAGGTGGCAGGACAAAGTCCCCAACACGGAAATCCTGGAACGAGCTGGGCTCTGCAGCGTCTACACCCCCTCTGCTGAAAGCCCAAGCCAGATGGGCTGGACATGTGGTCAGAATGCCAGACAGCTGATTGCCTAAGCAGCTGTTGTACGGAGAACTGTGTCAGGGCAAGCGCTCAGTCGGGGGGCAGAAGAAACATTACAAAGACTGCCTCAAAGCGTCCCTCAAAGGCCTGGGTGTCAACATCAACACGTGGGAGACGCTTGCCCTCGACCGTCCAGCTTGGCGCAGCAAGGTTACCACAGGAGCCCATGCAGCTGAAGTCAGGCGCATCATCGAGGCGCAACGAAAGCGTGCTGTGCGCAAGGCCTGAGCAGCATCCACTGCCACGGTAGCACCCACCCACTAGTGTCCCACATGTGGGTGAGCCTCCAGGGCCTGGACTGGCCTCATCAGTCACCTCCGGACCCACAGCCACCAATCTCCCATTTGACTTTGAAGCCATGGTCATCTTCGACTACGAAGGACGAACAACAACAACAATGGAGGAAAATAGACAATTTCAAGCCGCAAGTTGAGACCATTTAACTGACTGGACAGTAGGTGGATCCAGGTGACGAGGGGTGATAAGTAGATGCAAGAAGGAAGTTTGGAAGTTGTGGTTGAGGCTGGGAGGTGATAGATGGAGGTGGACAAAGAGCTGAAGATGAAGACATCTGATAGAAACGGTCTGTGGAGCATGGAATCAATTGTAGGAGGTGGGAGGTCAGGTGGGAACAGTGGAGGAAGAGGGGACCCAGTGCAAATCATGTGTGTGTGTATGTCTGTGTGGTGTGAGATTGTCCAAATCAATTTTAGGTAGACTGCATATTGTCCTTTTGCTGTAATAATCAATGGAGCATTGCTAATGAGATGAAAGGTCAGTTTAATGGCAGATCCAAATTGCTAATTTTACTCAGTATATCAGAATTCCAGACTTTGCCCAAATAAGTTATCTTTACACATATTAACATTCCATTCTGTAACTGCCCTAACTCCACATTACTGTCTATACTTGGTAAGTTTTCACTCCTTGTTCATCAAGAACCTATCTCCCACTGTTTTAAAACTATTCAAAGACTTTGCTTCCACTGACCTTTGAGAAAAAGCTCTAATGGTTCATTAAAAAAGGTTCACATAATCTCCCAATAACTGCAAGATACACCATCACCGCTAGGTTGTCCCACCAGAGAGGTGGCATGGTCACCTAGTAGTTAGCATAGTGCTTTTACGGTGCCAGCAACTCGGTTTCGATTCTGTCACTGCCTGTAAGGAGCTTGTATATTCTCCCCATAACCGTATGTGTTTACTCCAGGTATTACGAATTCCTCCCACTTTCCAAAGATGAGCGGTTGGGTAATTGGTTACATGGGAGTAAGTGGAACCCAAAGGACTGGTTACCATACTCTATCTTTAAATAAAATGAAGTAAAAACTTTCCCTTTGCAAGTACCTACCAGGTCCTCTCAGGGTCTTACATGTTTTACTCGAGTCCCATTTCACTCATCAAACTCTAATTCCTGTAAACTTCAGAGGGTTGAGTGTATAGCTTTGGTTGACGTTTCCGTGCAGTCCTAAGGGAGGGCTGTACAGTCAAAGGTGGTATCCTTCAGGCAAGGCATTAAACAACAGATGCAGGTGCTCCCTCAGGTGGATCCCATTGCCACTATTTCAAAGAGGGGAGCACCCTGGCCAATAAGGCATTGGTGAGGCCGAATCTGGAGTATTGTGTTCAGTTTTGGTCACCAAATTACAGGAAGGATATAAATAAGGCTGAAAGAGTGCAGAGAAGGTTTACAAGGATGTTGCCGGGACTTGAGAAACTCAGTTACAGAGAAAGGTTGAATAGGTTGGGACTTTATTCCCTGGAGCGTAGAAGAATGAGGGGAGATTTGATAGAGGTATATAAAATTATGATGGGTATAGATAGAGTGAATGCAAGCAGGCTTTTTCCACTGAGGCAAGGGGAGAAAGAAACCAGAGGACATGGGTTAAGTGTGAAGGGGGAAAAGTTTAAAGGGAACATTGGGGGGGCTTCTTCACACAGAGAGTGGTGGGAGTATGGAATGAGCTGCCAGACGAGGTGGTAAATGCGGATTCTTTTTTAACATTTAAGAATAAATTGGACAGATACGTGGATGGGAGGTGTATGGAGGGATATGGTCCGTGTGCAGGTCAGTGGGACTAGACAGAAAATGGTTCGGCACAGCCAAGAAGGGCCAAAGGGCTTGTTTCTGTGCTGTAGTTTCTATGGTTCTATGGTTCAATGTTTATCAATCTGTCAATACCACTTAAGAAGGTGCTTTAACTCATTGCTATTTGAGGGATCTTGCAGAATGCAGTTTGGGTGTTGTGTCATACTAGTAACACTATTTAGCATAGTGGAGAGTATCTTAACCAGTTGTATCACGCCCTGGTATGGAAACACCAATACCCAGGAATGAAAAAGTGTAAAGAAAGTGGTGGATATAGCCCAGTCCATCACAGGCAAAGCCCTCCTCAGCCACCACTCCACCACCATTGAATACATTTAAATGGAGTGCTCCAACAAGAAAGCGATGTCTATCATCAAAGACTCTTACCATCCAGGCCGTGCTCACTCCATCATGCAGGAGGTCTCACTCCAGCAGATTCAGGAACAGTTATTAGCCTTCAACTATCAGGCTCTCAAACCAGAATTTATAACTTCATTCACCACTACCTGAAACTGATTGTATGACTGATAGACTCACTTTCAAGGACTCATGGCCTCGTTATTATTTTTATTTGTACAGATTCTATTACGCATTGGTTGTTTGTCAGTCTTTGTCTGTTTATAGCTTTCTGCAAAATTCTATTGTGCTTCTTTTTCTCCCTGTAACTTCATGCAAGAAAATGAATCTCAAGGTAGTATATGGTGACATATATGTACTTTGGTAATAAATTTACTTCCAAATGGTTTTGGGCTTTGTGGAAGTGCTAAATAACTGAAGTTGTTTTTGCTTTATTTCCTCCTCTGTTCTGGTCTTGCAGTGAACTCCAAGGCCATCCTTCAGGATGGCATAATTGTCAGAGCCATAGCTTCCAGCTCCAATAACTCAGATTCGATCCTGACGTCTGGTGTTACCTGTGTGGAATTTGCACCTTCCTCTGTGGATTTTCCTGATGCTCTGTTTTCCTCCAACCTGCCAGGGAATGTGGGTTGGTGGCTAAATGGCCACTGTAAATTGATCCTGTATGACAGTGGTTGCTAGGATTGATGGGAATGTTGGAAGAAATAGATTATGGGAAAATTAGCAGAAGAAAGGGTTTGCTCCAAGGACTTAATAGAAGTATGAATGGATTAGGGAATCAGAGGATGAATATTTTCACCCAGAGCTTGGTTAAAATCTCAAACACAGTGCCCGAGAAGGCGGTGAAGGCAGGAATTCTCACAGCTCACAAGATTTCAGAACAGCTCACGAACACTCTCCCACAGTTCCTCCATTGAGCTGTTTTTTTTTTTGTAAATTTTAGCAATTCTTTTATGTCATAAAAATGTCAAGTTTCACAACATAGGGTATGTCACTGATAATAAACCCGATTCTGGTTCTGATTCTGAAACATATGGACATGTGAATAAGTTACTGAGACTACTGACCACTTACGTAATGATTGTCATAGATATCTTGGGCTGAAGGGCCTTTTTCTATGCTGCATGACTCTGTTACTCTATATCTGACCCCTTTGTGCATCCAATTCATGATGATAATTCTTGGATGCATGGTTATCCACTGGGCTGACCAACTAAAGTTATGCCTGATTTATAACTGGTTTGAGTTGTGCTTCTCCCAGTACTGAGTGCACTGACAGATAAAGTTACTTGTGGATGGTGTAGAAAAATGATGATAGTTCACTCGCCCAGCTTGGGCTATTGCCAAAATCAAGTTCACTCCCAACTTCTTATTTGAAGCTATTATTATTAGGGTGGATGAAAATTGGATTTATTGTTGAAACCATGCCTGAAATCTGGATTTGCCCTTAGCATTAGCTTTGAAATTATGTGCATTCTTTGCAGATTGTGAGTATCCCTCTTGGGAACATTTAGAATTTTATTTTACAAATGGTGCGTTTTAATTAATTACAGAACGCTTCCTTTGTTTCATAGTTGAAAGACTTTAATCTCTGAAATACCAAACAATAGCTGAGCCTACGCAAGTGATGGTAATCTTTATAAAAATTTGAGTCTGACATCCAGAGTTGTAGCCGGCACAGAAAGCCTTGCTAAGAGGTTGAAAATGGGCCAGAAAAATGTTATCTCTCCAAGCAATGGTTTGGAAATTATTTTATTCTTGGTGCAGCAACACCATATTTACTTATGTAGAGATGCAGCGTGGAATAGGCCCTTCCAGTCCTTCAAGTCACGCCACCAGCAGTCCCCAGTTTAACCATACCATAAACGTGAGACAATTTACAATGATCAATTAACCTATAACCGGTGCAACTTTGGACTGTCGGAAGAAGCCAGAACATTGGATGAAACCCATGCATTCTATGGGGAGAACATACCAACTCCTTACAGAGGATGCCAGGATTGAACTCCGAAATCTGCCAGCCCGACCTGTAATAGAGTGGTGCCCACAATACTGAGCTCAAGGTTTAGTCAACGTGACAATATAGTCAATTGATTGACCCAGGTTATGACATTAAGGGGAAGAATATGGTTTGATTTGCCTCATGTGACCATGCAGGCCACATCCTGTTTTAGATCACACCATTGTCCAGTGGGGAGGCTGTCCTGAGATCTTCACCCTGTGACTATGTATATCTAAGCTGGTTGTACCTTGGTGAGCTGTTTGGAGGTGATTGCATTCCCTTACACTTGCTTTCTGAGTTCTTTAAGGTGATGGGTTGCATGCTTGGGAGATGTGCGTCAAATCCCAAGAAATCCCTAGAACTGTCATCTCTGCAGTAAGGTCAACAAAGTGAAAGTTAACCCATTGACAATGAACGTTACCAGCTGATGCCTGACTACATGACAAAATTTCTCTGTTTTGTTCCACAGTCGAGGAAGCAGGTAGCATTCTGGAGTGGTGTGCTTCCATACTTCCATCTTAGATATCAGAAATAAAAATATTTGTCAGAAACTGAGTAAAGGCGAGGTAAAACTCTCTCTCTTGCACACACACACGCACGCACACACACACAATGTACATAGTACATGAACAAAAACGTATCTAACACACACATCAAATACCACTCTCACACACATCAGACCACTTTTTTCACATCTTTCTTATCATTCCCACGTTCTCACCTTGCTCCTGTCTGTAACCGTGCATTCAGTGGGTGCAGCACTGCAGTAATGTTTGGGAGAAACTGGTGTAGTAGTGTACAAGGCCCAAGTATGACCTGAGTTGAGACACATTTTCTGGTTTGGGTGCCTGTACCACTGCTTCAGTTTTCTCAGGGCTTAAGTAAGCCGTGCTTGTCAATGACATGTCCACAATATGAGATTTCATTCATTCTTCATATTTTGTAAGAACATAAGAAATAAGAGCAGGAGTAGGCCATCCGGCCCATCAAGCCTGCCCCGCCATTCAATAAGATCATGGCTGATCTGTCTGTAAACTCAGCTCCATCTACCTGCCTTTTCCCCATTACCCTTAATTCCCTTACTATGTAAACACCTATCCAACTGTTTCTTAAATATATTTAGTGAAGAAGCTTCAACTGCTTCCCTGGGAAGAGAATTCCATAGATTCACCACTCTCTGGGAAAAACAGTTTCTCCTCATCTCTGTCCTAAATCCTCTCCCCTGAATCTTGAGGCAATGTCCCCTAGTTCTAGTCTCACCTACCAATGGAAACAACTTTCCTACTTCTATCTTATCTACCCCTTTCAAAATGTTGTATGTTTCTGTAAGATCCCCTCTCATTCTTCTGAATTCCAGAGAGACCCAGGTGATTCAATCTCTCCTCATAGGTTAACCCCTTCATCTCCGGAATCAACCTGATGAACCTCCTCTGCACCGCCTCCAAAGTATATCCTTCCTCAGCTATGGAGACCAGAACTGCACACAGTACTCCAGGTGCGGCCTCACCAGTACCCTGTATAGTTGCAGCATGACCTCCCTGCTCTTGAATTCAATCCCTCCAGCAATGAAGGCCAACATTCCGTTTGCCTTCTTAATAACCTGTTGTACCTGCAAGTCAACTTTTTGCGATTCATGCACAAGCACTCCCAAGTCCCTCCACACAACAGCATGCTGCAATCATTCACCATTTGAATAATAATCTGCTCTTCTATTATTCCTTCCAAAGTGGATGATCTCGCATTCACCATCTGCCAAACCTTGGCCTACTCACTTAACCTATCGATATCCCTCTGTAAACTCTCCACATCCTCTGTACAATTTGCTCTTCTACTCAGTTTAGTGTCATCAGCAAATTTTGCTACGCTACACTCAGTCCCCTCTTCCCAATCATCAATGTAAATGGTAAACAGCTGTGGGCCCAGCACCGACCCCTGCAGCACACCACACACTACTGACTGTCAACCGGAGAAACACCCATTTATTCTAACTCTCTGCCTTCGATCGGTTAACCAATCCACTATCCATGCTAATACACTTCCTCCGACTCCATGCATCTGTATCTTATTTATATTTCTCTCTCTTTGTGCACAGACCCTGCTCACTCAGCCTGATGAAATGATGAAAGGATGAAATATCTTCATTGTCATTGCATAGTACAATTTGTCATGCACCAATACAGCGAAAATGAGTTTGCAACTCTCGTACTCAATGTTATAAAACAACAAATAAAATAAATAAACAATAAATAAAATCAAGTAACCAGCCAGTACAAGCAACGTCCAGCAATACAAAAGCACAACTCAGATGCATGACAGCCATAAAACCAGAATTAAAGTAGCAATATAACAAATTTTTGGATGATGCTTGATCGATTGGTTCAGAGCAATTATAGCTCTGGGGAAGAAGCTATGATAAGCACTTTACCAAGGTTCTGGAGGTTCTCTTCATTATTTTTGCCAGTCACTATGATGTCACCAAGGTAACACTGTGTTCCTGGGATATCTTGGAACACTTGGTCCATTGCTCTTTTGCAAACTGCTGGAGTAGATACATCACCAAGGATGAGACGATTAGACTGGAACAGTCCCTTGTGAGTGCTAATTGTGAGGACTTTCCTGCTTGACTCCTTAATCTCTATTTGCAAATAGACTTGTGACAAGTCAATCTTTGGAAACCTCTCCCTGCTTGCCAAAAATGCAAAAATATCTTCTCGCCGTGGCAGGGGATACTGCACTGTACACAGCAATGGGCTGATGCTTAGCTTGAAATCCCCACATATGCAGACAGCTCCGGCCTTCCCTTTCTTGATACTGGGACAGTGAGCATGGCCCAATTGCTCCACTCTACTTTGGAGAGAATTCCAGATGCCTCCAAGCTCTGCAGTTCAGCATCCACTTTAGGATGTAGTGGGTAAGGCACTGGAGACACTTTATGGAATCTTGGTGTTGCTGCTTCCTCTAGTTCAATTCTATCCTTCATGCCTTTGAGTTTACCAATCCCCTTGTCAAACACCTTCTCATTAGCATTAAGCAGCTGCGACAGTCTCTGGTTAGTGCTACCATTTGGGCTGCCGCTGCCTGTTGATGTCACACAGAGTTTTGATTAAGTGCGAGTCTAGATGGATTTTTCTGAACCATTCACGTCCAAAAAGTGCTGGCCCTCCACTTTTCAATACGTAAAGCTCTAACTGTTGTGTTTGGCCTCTAAGTGTCACATTTACTTTCAGTTTGCCTTTGGGAGATACTGTACTCTTTCACTGGTCTCAGTCTTTAGCATCACTGAGGTCTTCACTGAGGTAATGGTATCTTAGAAATCAGCCTGTTGTAGTCGGCCTCTCAAATTATAGACAAAGCTGACTCTGTGTCCAGTTCCATTTTCCATTTTACACAGGACATATTTATTGTGATCCAGATGATATTGTGCTCTTCCTCAGTTATCCTATGGTGGTTCTAAGCATGACAGTTCACCTTGTCAGATTCTATGTTGTCTGATTCTGTTTAATTTTATGCATTTGCTTAGTTTTGTGTTTGAGACGTTTCACTCAATTGTGCTTTTTGTCTGCCTTGCATTCTCCCTCTTTGTGACCTTGTCTGTGACTTTTTTTGCACCAACCGTCATTTGCATCACGGGAGGATTTCCCACATCAAAAACATCTTTGACTTTTTGCACCATTCAGGGACATTTTGTGCATTTCACATTCTGACCTCTTTTTCTGAAATTCTGTGGCAGTCTCTAATGATATTGCAATGGTCAATGCCCATTTTAAGGTTAGGTCTCTTTTGGATAATAGCCTCTTTTGAGTGCTTTGTCTATGCATGCCACATACAAGGCTGTCCTTTAATGCATCGAAAAGTCCATCTCTGAAGTCACAGTACTTGGAAAGTTTATGCATTTCTGCAATGTATTCAGAAATACTTTCATCCTTTGACTGGTCCATTTTGTAGAATCTAAATCTCTCAGCTATTGCCAGTGGTTTAGGGCTCAAGTGATTTTGTAAAATTGTAACAATTTTATCAAACATCTTGCATGCTGGCTTTACAGGTGTTACTAAGTTACGTAAGAGACAGTGCATCCTCACACCCACTAAGTTAAGCAGTGTGAGGGATTTCTTTTGCTCCTCCACGTTGTTTGCATTACAATACAGTTCAACCCACTAGATATATGACTCCCAGCCTTCATTAGCACTATCAGGTTCATCAACTTTCCTGACTGAATGTTAATTTCACTTTAAATTCAACACGTCTTTCACTATTACTCACGGGTCCTTCAGCTTTCTCATGCTGTTTAACTCTCATTGTTTCGTCCAGTAACCGCCAGTGCAGTTTGTGATATTGTCTGACTTTCAGGTTTGTACTTGTCACCAATTTGTTGTGTCTCTGCACAACTACATATCCATTTAGAAAAGGCACACATGTGGGAGATGGCTTTAACTGGTGCATTCACGTTGCAGCAAGAGAGAGAACGAGAACAATGTGCATGCGTAGACAAGAGTGCACGCACAGACAACAGATCAATACGTATTGCTCTGGGGGTTGGGGAGGTCATTTCCCTAAAAGACATAGATCCATACATTACAATCACAGAATTGTTCTCTGGTGCTTCCTGCTCCCCCCCCCCTTTCTCTTTTCCCAACCATAATTTCCCCCTCCCTGGCCCTTCCAACTTTCAGTCCACAATAGAGACCCATATCAGAACCACTCACATATGTTATGAAATTTGTTTTTTTTGCAGAAGTACAGTGCAATACTTGAGATTACAGTACTGTCCAAAAATCTTAGGCACCCTAGATATACACATGTGTCCCTAAGAACTTTTCACAGTATTAAACATGTGTTGGACTTGGTAAATGGCTGCATGTGTATGCATGTGGTTTTGGCTGATGTTGTTAGTCTGCGCGCATGTGTGTGTAAACCGTATACATATATTATTCAAGTCTGATTTAACAAAAGTTTTGTTTGGTTTATTATTATTGTCAAATAACCAAGATGAAAAGCTAGTCTTCCCTACTCTTCATACAGACCAGGTCATTACACAGTGGATTGAGGTAGAACAAGGTAAAACAGTAACAATGAGGAATAAAGAATAACAGCTACAGAGAAAGTTCAGTGCAGATAAACAAAATCATAACGATGTAGATTGTGAGGGCAAGAGTCCATCTTATCATACAAGAAACTTGAGCAAGTTTTGAGATTATGCAATAGTGCTTGGGGGACTCAAAGTTCTCTGTACCTCCAAAATGGTAACAAGGAGATGCCTAGATTTGCTCAGTATAGCCAAACAGAGCACAATGCACAGCTGGACACCACTTCAGTGACTTACCTTCCCTTGCTCTTGTCTGTTGACGTCATAGGTTCCTCATGCGGAAGTAGGGATCAGAAGAGCTCAGCCCTGCATTGTAAACGAAGGTGGAGCTGCATCTCCAGATCCAGCTCCAGCCTAGGGCTCTCTTCCAGCTACCCCAACTTTAAAAGGCCTAATGAGTTTGTGCTGGTCATTTGCATATTGTGGGATCTTGGTGTGCAGGGGTGGGGAGCTGCAACCCCACATTACTGGAATCGCCACACTTCAACATACATATAATTGGGTCTAGTTACCTTGGGGTATCTTTATTGCATAAAAAAGCAATTTAAAAGCAAGTGGGAGACAATATTGCGACTGCAAAAGATCCACATAGGGACTGGAGCCGTGGATGTATAATGTCTTACTCAGCACAAGCAGACACTCAGAAAGGCGCTTGTGGAAGATTCTCCATGGAAATTCTCAGAAGAATCTCTCTGAACTCAGAATACATAGAGCTTCTGTGCTCATAGGAACAAAGATAAAAGGTGATGAATAGCAGCTTCAATAATTACTGTTGCATCGTTTACCTTGATATCTTGAGTGCAGACAAACTGATTTACGTACTTACAACAGGATTGACAAGACATCTGCTATCAGAAATTTGGTACAGGAGTCTGAAGACCTACGCTCAACATTTTAACAACAGCTTCTTTCCTCTGCCAACCTAATGGCATTAGTGTTGATTTTTCTAACTTCTGTTAATTTCTATCCCATCCCCTTTCCTTTTTTCCATTCCCCATTCCAGCTCCCCTCTTACCACTTCTCTTCTCTCAGTTTCCCATTACATCCCTCTGATGCCCCTCCTCCTTCCTGTTTTCCCATGGCCTACTCTTCTCACCTATCAGATTCCTTCTTCTTCAACCCTTTACCTTTTCCACCTATCAACTCACAGCTTCTCACTTCATCCCTCCCTCTCCACCCTCCTACCATCCCCCTCACCTGGCTTCACCTATCATCTTCCAGCTTGTACTCCTTTCCTTCCCCCCACCTTCTCATTCTGGCTTCTACCCCTTCCCTTTCCAGTCCTGATGAAGGGTCTTGGCCCAAAACATCAACTCTTTATTCCTCTTCGTAGATGCTGCCTGACCTGCTGAGTTCCTACAGCATTTTGTGTGTGCAGGTTTGGATTTCCAACAGCTGCAGGATTTCTTGTGTTTATTCTTCCTTCTGCCATCAGGTTTCTGAGCAATCCATGAACACAGCCTCTTTTGCCCTATTTATTTTTATTGTAACTTTACGTCTTGCACCAGACAGCTGCTAAAAACCAACATATTCATAAAGTATGCCTGAGACAATAAATCTGATTTTGATTCTGGATTTGATTCAAACAATGTTAAAGATCAGTGCTATTTGTCACGTGTGCACCAAAACATCGAAATGTACAGTAAAATATGTTATTTGTGTAACAACCCTGACACAGTGAGTGTCGTCATTTTTTTTGGCACCAGCATAGCATGCCCACAACTTACTAACGGGAGGAGAAGATGGCAGCGCGCCTGTGTGTGCGCAGCTCTCCGGTGAAAAATGATATTGTATCTGTTAAATAGGAGCCGTGGATAATTCTGATTTGATGGAGAATGGACGTGAAAGCACAGAGGAACACCTGAAGAAATTTCTGAAATGCCCATTCGCTGCTGTCGTTACTGTGTGGTCAGGAATCTTTCGGAGGGTAGGCCTCAAAATCCTTGGCCTTGCCTGATTTTGGCGACCGAGAAGGAGGTCGAATCGTTCGGACAGAGATGACGCTCAGTACGCAGTGTCGGAGAGCTGATCAGAGCTCGAAGTTTTCGGATGACTCAGAGTCGGATTGTGGTCGGCATGGCAGGGAGAGTTTTTCTTCCTTCTGTCTGCGTGAGACGTGGGACATTTGAGAGACTTTGAACTTTACTGTGCTCACGGACTTCTTCATCAAGTTATGGTATTGTGCACTGTTGTAACTATATGTTATAATTATGTGGTTTTGTCAGTTTTTTCAGTCTTGGTCTGTCCTGTGTTTTGTGATATCACACCGAAGGAAATAATGTATCATTTCTTAATGCATGCATTACTAAATGACAATAAAAGAGGACTACGTACCTTCATAATCCTAACCCTAACCTTAATCCATACGTCTTTGAAATGTGAGAGAAAACCAGCGTGCCCAGAGGAAAGTCACACCACCAGAGGGAGAACGTGCAAACTCCTTACAGACAGTGGTGGCAATTGAACCTGGATTGCTTGTGTTGTAAAGGTTTACACTAACCACTACACTGTCATGCCGCATTGGGTGAACATCATTCGCACAGTTGTCTGGAACCTTCTGAGGACAGGAACTACAGACGCTCAAAATTCTTATTATGAGGGCTGAATCTCTGAATTTCAAACACACCCAACTGGTTATTGATGTTCCAATATGATAGGCAATAGATAACAGTAAGGAACCTTCGTAGATCGCTGTCAGAATGGTGCAAGATATATGTCAGATGACTATAACTGATGCCTGGTTCTCTGAAGGCCAATTAACATAGCCCCGTTTTCTTGCACAAAACATGAACTGCTGGAGGTACTCAATGGGCCAGGCAGCTCCTGTAGAAGGAAATGGACAGTCAATGTTTTGTTTTGAGTCCCTTCAATTGGACTGTAAGGCAGAGAACAGATAGCCAGTATAAAGGGGTGGAGTGATCGGGGATCGGTGGTGATCGGTGGATCCGGGTGAGTGGGTGATAAGAGGTGGAGGAAGGAAGAGTGTAAATAGTGACAGAGGTGGGAAAGAGATAGGTAGGGGCAACAATAGGGTCTCACCTGGTGGAATCCGATGGGAGAGGAAGGTGGAGCATGGGATCAAATGAGGGAGGTGGGATGGCAGATAGGACCGATGGGTTTGGGACACATTGGGAGCTGTATATGGGTGATGGTTAAAGGGAGCAACTGGGTAGGTCAGGAGGAGACAGAAAGAGAGCGAGTTACCCGACACTGGAGAATTTGCTGAGAATGCATTTGTAATGCAGACTACACAGGCAGAACATAAGGTACTGTTCCTCTAGTTTGTGTTTAGCCTCACGCTGACAGTGGAGGAGGCCAAGGACAGACTTGCTGGTGTAGGAAAATGGAGGGGAGTTAAAATGGCTGACAACCAGGAGATCCAGAAGGCTGTGGTGGGTAGGATGCAAACATTCAACTAGTTTGCTCCTGGTCTCACTGATGTAAAGGAGGCCACATCAGGAGCTCAGAATACAACAGGTGAGCTTGGAGGAGATGTGTGTGAACATCTGGCTCATCTGGAAGAGCTGTTTAGAGCTCTGGATGGTGGTGAGGGTAGAGGTGTAGGGACAGGTGTTGCATACCATGTGGTTATAGGGGAAAGTGCCAGGAGGGATGGGTGAGGAGAAATGAACAAACCAATGCATCATGGACAGAGAGGTCCCTGCGGAAAGCCTAAAGGAGCGAGGAGGGGAAGATATAGGCCGGTGGGGTCCCATTTTAGCTGGCGAAAATGCTGAAGAATGCAGTGCTGCCGCCAGCGTAGGCTGGTGGAGTGATAGGTGTGCACCAGGGAATTCTTACCTCTGTTCCATCTTGGGGATGTGGGGTGTGAGCGGAAGTGTGGGTAATCGAAGAGATGTGGGCAGGGGCTTGATTAAATACAGGGTAGAGGAGGCCCTGTGTAGGAGCAAACTGAAAAATCACGTGGAGCTGGTGTTCGAAGTAATGGGTAATTTATTAAAAACTAGTGCGCACCAGCAGACCGACCAGTCAAAGCTGATCCAGCTGAACATAGAAAACTGGTGCAGCTTTTGCATTCTCAGTTGATGAGATTTCTAGTAAAACGACATTTTGATAACAGAATAGTCATTACAGGAAGACTTAATTAAGTAACAGACTAGGTCCTGATTACTGAGTAAAATGATTGTCTACAGGTCTAGCAGTAAATCCAGTTTTCTGTTACAATAATGGGAGCACACTGTAACATAATTAAT
This sequence comes from Mobula birostris, assembly GCF_030028105.1. Lineage (NCBI taxonomy): Eukaryota > Metazoa > Chordata > Chondrichthyes > Myliobatiformes > Myliobatidae > Mobula > Mobula birostris. The sequence continues at coordinate 21,428,488 of NC_092387.1, read as the reverse complement.
GAAACTCCTGCACCTCGGGCATCATCACAGCTGCATTCCATGTCTCTTCTTCTAGGCTTTGTCTGTGGTTCTCTGTTATCACATTAACACAATCCACATCCTTATTTACTAGTTACTAGCCCTCACTATTCTTTCCCCAACTGCTTTCTGAAAAAGGACATCTCAGATGTCCTGGAGTGGAAGGCCTCATCTTGAGAACAGATGTAGCAGAGGTGGAAACAACGAAGAAGGTATGGGGTCTTTCCAAGTGACAGGATGAGAGTAGGTACAGTGTAGGTGACTATGGAAGTTAGTGCACTTGTAGTAAATACCAGAGGATGGTTTGCCTCATGAAATGGAAACAGAGAGTTAAGAAAGGGGAGAGAGTGTCAGAGAAGGACCAAGTGAAGTTGTTTGTTCAGATACTGAAACTAACAAACTCAGCAAGGGTATGGGAGGCAGCATCAAAGCAGTCATCAATGCAGCAGAGAAAGAGATGGGGAGCAGTGCCAGGGTAAGTTTGGAACAAACACTATTCTGTGGAGCCGGTGGCAATGCAGGTGTTAACTGAAGCCCCTTGAAAGTGCCCATGGCTACACCATTGATTTATAGAAAGTGGAAGGAATCAAAAGGGCAGTTGTTCAGGGTAAGTTCTCTCAGGTGGAGCAGAGCACCCGTGGTGGGGTCTGGTTGGGTCTATGTTTCTGATGGGAGCATCCGTTGTGAAGGTGAGACACGGGGAGAGAGAGATTTGAAAGTTGTTAAAATGTCGCAAAGTTCGCAAGATGCCTGAGGTGAAGGTGGGAAAGGAACGGATGTGGGCGACAGGATGGGTTGTGGTATGAGGAGATAAGTTCAGTGGGGTAAGAGGAGGCAAAAACAATGGGCTGTCCTGTTTGTGAATCCTGGATAGGAGATAGAAAGAAGTAGTATGCGCTTTGGGGAACTACCAGGTTGAAGGCTGTGGAGGGGAGATCTGTTGAAGTCATGAGATGTATCATGGTATGGGATACAGCATCTGATTTAAGAAATATTAATCTATTGGTCATGTTATAGACACAAGAGATTCTGCAGATGCTCAAAATCTTGAGCAACACACACAAAATGCTGGAGGAACTCAGCAAACCAGGCCGCATTTATGGAGGGAAATAAACAGTCAATGTTTTGGGCTTTGGGCCGAGACCCTCCATAGATGCTGACTAACATGCTGTGTTCCTCCGGTATCTTGTATGTCCTGTCACTTATGTCCTCCTGCTCTGTCCCAGGAGTCTGTGATCGATAGGACTGTTGGCTTACAAACCGCTGTCCTCTTGTCCTCCTGCTCTGTTCTAGAAGCTCATGACCTGTACACAGGACTGCTGGTTTACTTTTAATTCCAACCCTGCTTGCTGCTCTACTTTACATTTAGAAATAGTGCATTGAGACTGGTTCTTGTCTGTACGAATGACTACATTTATACTTGGTGCTTCTGCAAATAGGGTTTTCATTTTACCCTTGTATTCGTGTACTTATGCATATAACAATAAACTCAACTGACTTTGTTAAACTTTATACTTTGATTGCAGCCACTTTGCCCTGACAGCTCTTCGATCTTACTCACTCTGGGGACATGTGAGTGTAGAAAGGAAAGTGGGGGTTGGGTCATGTTTGGGTAAAATACCTGTGACAGGGGTGCTCAGTTGGTGATACAGTATGCTGTTCCATCTGACATAGCACCAATTAATTCTGCATGTGTTAGCAAATGAGCAAAAATTATACTTTGGAAATAAAAGACATCCTTACTGGGATTAGGAATTATTTCTTCCCCCTCTGGAAAGCTTGGATTGAGTAGGTATGGAGAGGATGTTTCCATAGGAAGGAGAATCTAGGGTTCAAGGGCACAACTTCAGAATAAAGGGACGTCCCTTTAGAACTGAGATGAGGAGGAATTTCTACAGCCACAGGCTGGTAAATCTGTAGAATTTGCTGAACAGAGGGCTGCTGAGGCCAGGTTTTTGGGCGCATTTAAGTCAGACATTTCTCGGTTGTTGATTGAAGGGGGTGGGGTTAAGCCTTTCTTCTTGTATAACCATCATGGCACCAAATAAGGCCAGATAATAATTGAAAGTATAAACATTAGATGTTTCCCACAACCTCTTTTACTAGAGAGGGCAAGTCAGATGATATCCATCATGGATAAAAGCATGGGATTGAACAGAGATAATTGATCCAGATCTAAACCTGAAGCCTCGTGTGTGCTACACACATGGACACTTAGGTCTCTGAATTTGCTGTCAATTCCTTTAAGCATTGTCAAGTTCTCACTGAGCCACCAACAGGAAAATGTTATTTTCAACAGGAACCAACAGGAAGCAACTTTTCTGTTAAGGGAGAGGATTATCAGTACTGGTTTCCACTGGGCAGCCCACGATACAGCACCTAACCATGCTGTCAGGCTGCGATACTGAGGCAAGCACTCTAAATATCCCATAAGTGTCTTATCTGACGGATAAGAAGATGCAGAATAAAGGGTCATGTGGTAGAAACTCTTTATTTAGGTAGATTGACATTGCTAAAAGGAGACGTTCAGATTAACAACACTTTTGATCAGTAACTGAGTAGAGCACTGCACAGGGCAAACAGAGCCAGGGCGGAAAGAGCCGTCTGTGTGTCAGTCATAGGTCAATGGTCACTTTTGCCTCGGAGTTTGAAGGTATTAGCATGTCTTACTCGGCAACTTCAGAGACACAAGAGATACTACAGAAGCTGGAAATCTTGAACAACACACACAAAATGGTGGAGGAACTCAGCAGGTCCCCCCTCATCCTCTTACGTTCCAGGGAATGACCAGTCTGGATGGTTCACAAACAAAAGCTTTTCACTGTATCCTCCTACACGCGACAACTTATTCCAGCACTAAACCAATTCCAATTACACCATCAGCCAAAGGCTGAGGATGCAACTTGATTCATCTTGATCGAGCAGCTGATGAGAGACTGTGGACTTTCAGAAGGTTCCCTGCTCCTCCACAATGCAATAGTTCCCCTAGATTAGGTCGATGGGCTCTGACATGCCGCCGGTGAAATCTACCAATGTGCCCAGGGGAAGTAGGGATGGCTGGAAGAATTGGATCAGTCCATGATTGAATGGCGGAGCAGACTCGATGGGCTGAATGGCCTACTTCTGCTCCTATATCTTATGGTCTTATGGTCCAACATGTTCCGTCTGTCCTGAGACTCGAAGTGGATTGTGGGCACAGAATGGGCAGCAGAACATCACTCTGGGCTCCACTCCTGTGGCCATTTTATTAGGTACACTCCTGTACCTAATAAAGTGGCCACCGAGTGTATGTCAGGTCTAATTGGGGCATGGTTTTCTTGACTCTGGTTTCTAAGCAACATGTTCATAATAAATCCTTGGAATATTTATCATTTTCTATCTCCACGACATTTGTTTTACTGCAGAGTAAAGGCTCTTGAAATTTGTTTGAACTTCATGTAGCCTGATTGCCATAAAAGGCTGCTGTTTATATAGGGCTGAAACATTTCTTAGATAGCATTGTATTAGTTACAAGTGCTCCATATTTCCACATAAGATTTCTCCATAAATATAATCCTTCTCCCTGTCAGCTGAAATGTGCTCTGTTAGATCTTTCTGATCCCTAACAGAGACTTTGGTTGAATTGACTAACTGTCTTTGGCGTAGTCTGTTATTTCTATTCTGCTGCGCTGTAATTATTTAAAAATTCGGCAAGCTTGCTGATGTGCAACATGTGACATTTTTTTTACTGAACTCTGTCTCTCTTAGTTTTCTTCCTCGCTAAAGACACCAGATTACGTCGAGATCCCTTTCCAATGGTTTTATGGACGATATGGTTTCAGGTATTCTTTTAAAGCCTCAACTTCACTAATCCAGTTTTACAGAGCTATAGAGCCACAGAAAGCCATACAGCATGAAAACAGACCCTTTGGCCCAACTGCCTTTGCTGTTTAACAGTCCCGTTCACTTGCATTTTGCCCATACCCCATTCAAATGTCTTTGAAAACTTGCTATTGTCAATTTTAATGTAGAGTGGCAGGGTGGAAATACGTCTCTACCAAAGGAGGTGTAAGGTGCTCCTTCCCTCCCCTGGCCGGCAGGTTGCCCTTCAGCAAGGTGTAGCAACTACTTCGCCCCCCCGATCAGGGTCACGTGAAGCCATGGGAGCAGGTGGTGGATGGTCGTATGAGCAGATGGTGCACATCACAAGACCTGGTTATGCGACCACTGACGCCAGGCAATCTCTGAAGAGCATTGATAATGGCTCCCCTTGTAAGACGCTGACCAGAAGAAGGCAATAGCAAGCCACTTCTGAGGGAAAATTTGCCAAGAGCTATCATGGTCAAGAGCATGATTGCCCATGTCATATGACATGGTACATAATGAATGAATGAATGTCAAAAACTTCCTCTGTATTCCGCATACGGACCAACCTCTGGGTGAAAAGGTTGCCCTTGAGTTCTTATTGTGTGATGGGTGCTATAAAATCTGTTATTTTGTAGCAGCAGGACGGTGCAAAGATAGAAAATCACTATAAATCACAAAATAAATAGACAGTGCAAAATAAAAGGGATAGTCAGGTGGTGTTCAGAGACCATTCAGAAACCTGATGGCAGAGAGGGTGAGGTTGCTTCTGAATCATTGGGTGGCCTCCATACTGCCTCCCTAATGGCAGTAAGAGGGCATGTCCCAGAAGGTGAGGGTCCTCGCTGATTAATGCCACCTTCTTGAGGTACCACCTCCTGAAGATGGCCGTGAAGGTGGGGAGGGTTGTGCCCACGTTGGGGCTGGTTGAGCCTACAACCCTCTGAGGCCTCTTGCGAGCCTGTGCACTGCAGCCTCGATACCAGTCTGCGACGGAACCAGTCAGAATGCTGCCCGCGGTAAATCTAATGGAACTTGTATGAGTGTTGATTCAAGCTTGCTTGTCCATTTCAAAGAGCTGATAAAAGTCAGTCATCTCACGGTGAGGCCAGAGTTGCATATTGGGCCCGAGATGATAAGGGTGACAGATGTCCTCTCCTGGAGGGCTTTTGTGAACCAGTTGAAACATTAACAGCAGTTCGGTGGTTCAGAAAACAATCTGTACTCATTCATCAGGCTACCGCAGGGTTCCATCCTGTGGACTGATGGTAACCCAGGCCGTTTGCAAGTCCCAAATGCAGCTATGAGCAAAGTTCCCAGTCAGCCAGAGGTGCCTGTAGCCCCGTGACTGCCGGGGAACCCGTCCCAGTTGTCTCCCATCTGCTCATTCATATGTAGTGTCTGTAACCTGGAGAGGGCCTGTATTCTTCAGTTCATCAAGTTTGACACCACTCAAGTTCGGGTGTCTGTAACCTGGAGAGGACCTGTATTCTTTAATTCATCAAGTTCGACACAACTCAAGCTGCCTTTCAAGCAGAGGAGGTGTACAAGAATGATCCCAGGAATGAAAAGGTTAATGCATGAGGAACAATTATTGGTTCTGGGCTTGTACTCACTGGAGTTTAGAAGAATGAGGAGGGGATCTCACCGAAAAATACTGCATAACGTTTATAATTAATGCACTTTTAAAAAAACTATACTTTAATGTGTGGTTAATAACTACTCTTACCCAGCCAAACAAGGGTATAATGGTTCTTCTTTTATCACTGTTTTGGTCTTTGGATGATGCCTTTTGCCTGATCTCTACAAGAGCAGTATTTTGCAGACATCTGTATACAGCACAGTAGCATTGTGGTTATATAATGCTTTTAAAATGCCAATAACCCTGGTTCAATTCCCGCCACTGTCATTAAAGAGTTTGTATATTCTCCCTGTGACTGTGTGGGTTTCCTCCGGGTGGTCTGGTTTCCTCCCACATTCCAAAGACGCGTGGGTTGCTAGGTTAACTTGTCACATGGAGTTACTGGGCAGCATGGGCTCGTTGGCCTGTTCCTGTGCCATGTCTCTAAATAAAATCAAATCTGTACTCAGCAGGTTTGAAAGGACTAAATAAATTTACTAAAGGATTCAGCCTCCACTTTTTTCATTAGCTGATATATTGGTGAGGTGGAAAATAACTTGCAGTCTCGTGGCCTGGAGTGAAACACTTTTTTTTAAATAAAAAGACTGAGAAGGGGAGTGTAACAAGCCCCCGATTTAATTGAGAGCAAGAAGGAAATAATCACAACAGCAGGTTTGATTGCATCTGACTCTCAACTCAGACATGGAAGGAATATTAGAACCTGCTGCTATATTTCTTGGTTGTAAAGGATATTGGTGATGAAAATAAACAGAGGTTTATTCTAATTAGTGCAACGAGGCACTTGTGTTTTTTAAAATGAGAAATCTGCTGAGCCAGCAGAAACTTGATGATAAAATAATACATAGACTTGGTGGATTTGCTGGAGAATTAAATTAACTCAAAGCCAAGCAAAGGTTGAAGTTTGATCTTCTCACAATATGTGAATGTCACATACAGCAAACTGTCAGGTCAGCAAAAAAGACATTGGCTGCAGTCTATTGTCACTGTATCCTTGTATCCAAGACAGAGAAGTGGGCAGGAAAAGATATTGTAAACATTACCCACCCAGCAATCTACCTTTTGCAAAAGCTTCCTTTTGGAAACTGATATAGGGCCATTAAAACAAAAAAATCACACCATCTTAAAATTTTCTTGCTGCAGGCAGTTGATCAGATCAACCATTCTAGTTATCTCCAACTAAACCCCTCTATCTATTACCTCAGTCACTACACAGCACTGTAATCACTTAAAACCACTTTTTATAATGTTGCTTACATTGTAAATACATGTTGGCATTTATGTATTTATGCACATTTTTTAAGCATACATACTTTAACCTCTAGCTTCAGTTTTTATATATTTCTTTATTCTTTATAATTGTTGAATGTTGTTTTTCATTGAACGTAGCCCCCTGACCAACACACCACAGAAAATTCCCAATACACATAAATGTATATGGCGAATAAAAACCTAAACAAAGTAGAGGCTGAGTTTGTACCCAAAGTAAGAAAGTTATCACAGTCAGTAGTTGGAAATAAATTTAATATCCAAGTACATATACGTCACCATATACAACCATGAGATTTGTTTTCTTGTGGACAGTCACAGTAAATACAAAGAAGCACAATAGAATCAATGAAAAACCACACAAAAGATAGTCAAACAACCACTGTGCAAGGACAACTAACTGTGCCAATAGAAAAAAAACAAAATAACAATAATCATAAATCAATAAGCAATAAATATCGAGAACTTGAGATGAGGAGTCTTTACAAGGTTGTGGGAACAGACCCATGTTGGGATGAGTGAAGTTGAATGAAGTTATGCCCTTTGGTTCAAGAGCCTGATGTTTGAGGGGTAACAACTGTTCCTGAACATGCGGTGTGGGTCCCTTCCGTACCTCCTTCCTGATAGCAGCACGGAGAAGAGAGCATGACCTGGGTGGTGGGGGTTCATGATGATGGATGATGCTTTCCTGTTACAATGATCCGTGTAGATGTGGTGAATGGTGGGGAGTGCTTTGCCCATGATGGACTGGGCTGTATCCATTGTTTTGTGTAGGATTTTCCATTCAAGAACATTGGTGTTCCCATACCAAGCCGTGATGCAACCAGTCAGTGTACTCTCCAATGCACTTCTAAAGAAGTTTGTCAAAGTTCTAGATGGCATGCCGAATCTTTGCAAGCTGCTAAGAAAGGACAGGTATTTGTATGGAATCATTAATGACCATATTCAGAGCCCATGAAAGGTGAATCAGTCCTTCGGGAAAGCACTGAAAACTTCCTCAGCAGTGAGATCATCAAACAAAAATCAGAATCAGAAACATGTTTATTTTCTCCACCTTATTGTACATGAACCTTTTGTGGCAGCAGGACAGTGCAAAGATGTAAAAAATACTATAAATTACAAAATAAATATATAGTGCAAAAGAAAGTAATAATGAGGTTGTGTTCATGGATTGATGAATCATTCGGAAATCTGATGGAAGGGAAGAAGCTGTTCCTGAACCATTGAGTGTGGTTCTAGTTACAGTGCGCAGTGGAAATATGCAAACCATACTGTTCTGCAGTAAATCAGAAACCATTTTATAAAGTTAGGCAATAGAATGGAGGGAAATGATGCCATATGACTGCTGGTTCCGGCAAGAAATGTGGTTTAAAAAGATACTGTTGTGTCTGTGCACAACCACACAACAATTAAATAAAAGCACACATGCAGGAGATTGTTTTTAACTGTTGTATTTACATTGCAGCGTGAGAGAGAGAGAGAGAAAGAGAACGGGCAATGCACATGCGTAGACCACAGCACATGCACAGACAACAGATCAATATGTAGTGCTAAGGGTCAATGCTCTAAAAGAAATAGATCCATACATTACACTTCTTCCCCCTTTAGATTAATGCAACATAAAACTTTATATGTACAAAACATTCAATTTCCCTTTCATAAGCCTACAGTATATTCCAATAAACATGCTTTCATAATAACAGTCCATAACTCCACAGTGCTAAAGATTCAGTCTTTTGGGTGGCACTCTGTTTCTTTCAGGATAGCACCTCTGGACCTGTGGAGTGGCAGGTGTCCAGTCAACGATAATGTTCTCGTCGCGTATCTGTAATTACGGACAAAATTGGCCCTGTATCTAGCTCCGTTTTCAGTTTATACCAGACAAATCGATTGTGATCCAGATAATTTTGTGATTTGCTTCAGTTGTACTATGCAGTTCTAGGCATGACAGTTCATCTTTATCAGACTCTGTGTTGTCAGGTTCTGTTTTACATTCGGTAACTTTATGCAGTTGCTTAGTTTGAGACTTTTCACTCGGTTGTGCTTTTTGTCTGCCTTGCACATTCTCTCCATGTGACCTTGTCTGTGACACTTTCTGCAGACTTTTTCTTTGAACCAACAGTCATTTGCACCATGGGACGATTTGCCACATCGATAACATTTTTGGCACTTTGCATCTTTCAGGGACATTTTGTGCATTTCACAATCTAACATATTCTGTAGTTCTGCTGCATCCTTTGCTGGAGCCTCTAAATATATTGCAATGGTCAATGCCTGTTCAAAGGTTAGGTCTCTGTTGGACAGTAGCCTCTTTTGAGTGCTTCGACTATGCACGACACATACAAGGCTGTCCCTCAATGCATCAGAAAGTCCATCTGGGATGGTCTGCGCATTTCTACAATGTATTCAGAAATGCTTTCATCTTTTGATTGCTTCCTTTTGTAAAATCTAAGTATCTCAGCTATAACCAGTGGTTTAGGGCTCAAGTGATTTCATAACATCGCAACAATTTTGTTGAACATCTTGCTTGCTGGCTTTGCAGGGGTAATTGAGCTATGTAAGAGACTGTACATTCTTGGGCCTGTTAAGCTAAGAAGTGTAAGGGCTTTCTTTTGCTCTTCCATGTTGTTCGCATTACAATATAGTTCAACCCTCTCGATGTACAAATCCCAGCCTTCATTAACTTTCCCAACTGAGCCATCACCACATTATTTTTTCTTTAAATTCAGTGCATCTTTCACTATTACCCACAGGCCCTTCAGCTTTCTCGCGCTGTTTGACTCCTGCTGTTTCATCCTGTAACTGTCAGTGCAGTTCATGATTTTCTCTGACATTCAGGTTCGTACTCATCACCAGTTTGTCGCGTCTGTGCAGAGTTACATATCAATTACATCAAAGCACGCATGTGGAAGATGGCTTTAGCTGGTGTATTCACATTGCAGTGAGAGAGAGGGAGAGAGAGAGAAAGAAAGAGAGAAAGAAAGAGAGAGCAATGCGCACATGCAGACAACAGATCAATAAGTAGTGCTAAGGTCGGGGGGGGGGTGGGGGAATTATTGCTCTAAAAGAAATAGACAATGAAAATGGGCCTAATTTATCATTGTGGGTACAGAGCTGTGTAACCAGAGAGGGCTGTGGGGGCCAAGACATTAGGTGTATTTAAAGGAGAGATTGATTGGTAAGGGGGTTAAGGATTACAGGGAGAAGGCAGAAAGATGGCAGAGCACTTGATGAACTGACTGACCTAATTCTGCTGTTATAACTTATGGTCTTATGGACATGACATTTGATATTAAAATTGGATGCCACATTACACTGATGAACCAGACCCAATGTGCAATTGACGGGCTGGTCAATGCAACACCTGAACTTAAACCGATATGACTGAATCCAAAAACCTTTACATAGTCATAGTCACACAGCACCGAAACAGGCCCCCAGACTCATGCTGATCCCTTCAGACGTCTACATGAATCCCATTTGCCCACATTACAACCCCATCCTTCTCTGCCTTGCCTATCTAACTGCCTGTCTAAATGCTTCCCAAATGTAGTTGTATCTGATTCCACCTCATCCTCTGGCAGCATGTTTAGAAGATTAGAAGATTATGGATTTAGAGCACAATGCAGCAAACGTGAATTCTTCAAACCAAGCATCACTTACTGTGGACACACTGTTGATGTTCAAGGATTACACAAGTGTACTGAGAAAATTCAAGCAGTGGTGGATGTCCCAAGGCCAAAGGACGTCACAGTTGTGATCCTTTTTATGATTTGTCAATTATTATAACAGGTTTCTGCCATACCTGGCTATTGTACTCTGCCTCACTGAACTCATTACTACAGATAACTACAAAAGAAATGGCAATGGACAAAGGCCAAGCAACATCTGTAGGAAGAGGTGCAGACGACGTTTCAGGCCGAGACGAAGGGTCTCGGCCTGAAACGTCGACTGCACCTCTTCCTACAGATGCTGCTTGGCCTGCTGCGTTCACCAGCAACTTTGATGTGTGTTGCTTGAATTTCCAGCATCTGCAGAATTCCTGTTGTTTGCAATGGACAAAGCAGTGTGAGGTAGCTATCAAGCAGGTAAAGGAAATAGTCAGCCAGCTGGTGGAGTAATGGCATCAGCCCTGGACTTTGAGGCGAATGGTCGAGAGTTCGAGTCCAGCCAGCTCGCTTTCTATATGTGCTCACACATGTCAAACTAGCAACTCTGCCTCGTAAAAAAAAGTCAAATGCTACAGAAATGGCAAAAATGCTGCTTGATATGCTACAAAGGTGTGAAAAGCAATGACAACAAAGGAAGTGGTGACACTGTACTCACACATTATGCTCCACATCACCCAGTGGACTTCATTCAACAGCATGCAGATTAGTGCTCTTTCTGAAACTGCAACTTGACAGTTTATCTTTTTCTCTTCCCTGTGCAGTCCATTTAATTTTATCTGCCTACATGTTCTTGTATGTGTCCTATTTTGTTGCATTTTCTGCAAGTTTGGCCTTGAAACCTGCATTGGTCTGGTGTATGTGCCATAACAGTAAGACAATTTGTTCAGCCAGGCCAGTTTCAGTTTAGATGTTGCAATTTTGTTCACACTCACTTTTATTCCTGACTGCTACTCAATTGCATCTCTGTTTGCTGTTTCCAGTGATACAGCAATTTCAACTGCTCTTTTAAATGTAACTTGCGCTTCAATTATGAGCAGTTTTTGAATGCTTTCTTTTAAGGTTCCAAAAACTGATTGATCTCTCAGAGTATCATTAAGCCTATCACTGAACTGACAATGATCATGTCACAATGGGGGGGCATAGGGAGCAAGGGTGGACCCACATGCGAGACACATCTTGTGAGGTTAATTAAATTGAGTTTGTTGTTCGATACCAGGAGAGCAAGGCAGGAGCAGGAATAGCAAACTGGACGAGGACTCAGGACCACGACTAGGCTGGGAATAAGGGTCTGGGCTAGGACTCGGAATCGGATCCCAAAACTAGAGGCGACATAAAGAGGCTACGGTATGGACTCTGAGCTAGGGACTGGGCAAGGACCCAGTACCTGGGTCTTGCCTCAGGCTCGGACCCCGGAACCAGGCATGGACAAGACATGGACTAGGGAGAGGAGGAACATGGAAAAACAGAGCCTCAGTCTCAGGAGAGCAGGTGCACGGAACCATGGACACATACATAGAACACAGGGTCGGGACCCCTCCTTGGGTACAGGACATAGGGCCATGACTCACACACAGAACAGAGAGCTGGGACCCCTCCTTGGGTACAGGACATTGGGCCGGGACTCATGACCCTCCACGGGGCAATGACAAGACGGCCTAACTTACCCCACGGAGGTGAGGACAAGACACGACAAGACATGACCCTCGCGGGGCAACGGCAAGACGGCCTGACTTACCCCATGGAGGCGAGGACAAGACAAGACCAACACGAAAGAACACCAGGCAGAACCTATCTAGCCCCGGCGATAGAACTAGATCGAGGTGCAGGCGAGGGTTGCAGACGAGGGCGAGAGGCGAGAGGGGCAGAGAAGGGATTCAGACAGGGGGGTAGGACAGGAATCACAGACTGCCAGGGCCAGGATTTGACTCGAAACTTGGATGCCGCCAGGACCAGGACTTGAATCCGAACTTGGATGCTGCCAGGACCAGGACTTGACTCAGTACGTGGATGCCGCCAGGGCCAGGACTTGACCAGGTACTTGGATGCCCCCAGAGCCAGGACTTGACTTGGAGCCTCCGGGTAGTGGCGAGCTCTCGACTTGGCCCAGGAACAGTAGACAACGGTTCTTGACTCCCTCCGGCAGGTTAACTGATGGACCCACCTCAGTGAGGAAACTTTGCAGGCCCGCTTTGGCGAGGTAACTTGACAGGGTTGCTCCAGTGAGGAAAGGTGAATTACCAGCACTCGCTTCGGGCAGAGACAAGGCTTGCTCTGGCCAGATGACATTGGCACGCCGTACTTTTGGTGACTTTGCAGACGCTCTAGCGCCGAACAGCTGAAAGCCAGAGACTATAAACTACTGGTTCAGCTGAGAGTAAATTGCCTCTAATCACCAAGGCCGAGGGACACGGGTAAACAGGGAACCAAAGGGAAACAGGGAGTCAACGGTCCGGATCGTAACATAAACAAAGTAAATTTAAAGAGACCCCGATCCGGACCATGACATATCAGATAACTTCAATTCAGCCACATATGCTGAAATGGACTCCCCCTCCTTTTGATTTTGATTATGAAATCTAAAGCATTCTGCAATCAACAATAGTTTTAGTTCTAAATGTTCTTACATTACCTTCACAATGTCAGCAAAGCTTATTTTGGCTGGTTTGGTATGAGCAGTTAAACCTCAAAGCAAACTCTATGCTTTAAACCCAATGCAATATACTCAGTATATAATATCCAGTTATCTCTTGTGCAATCAAACACGTCTATCTTTCTGATGTTGGCAGCCATTTTTGCTTACTTTATTTTAGTATTATTATCATCTGCTACTCACTGTTTATGACCTGTGAATTCCTCTGTTTATTTGTCTTTTTTAAAAACGTGACAGCTGCATTATTTTTTACCTCAAATGTCTCACTACGCCTTTTTATTTACACGTGAACGTCTCGCTGCACTTCAACAAGTAAGAAGTCATTTTGGGTTTCTTTAAAACTTACTGGTCACCACTGTTATGTTTTGTAACTCCTAAACATTAAACTAATAACAGAAAAACATCAGGAATCCAGGAGAATGCGTCTTAGTTTTGTTTTTAATTTAAGCAAGACACGTGACGTGGCGGCATGATGACATATGCCATTCACGTACTTTTACATATAACCCAGATTGCATAGTGGGTTCCATGAATTCTTAATCAAACAATATACAGAATTTACAATATTACTCAAACATTACTGCAATATAAAATACACAACTCTTACTAATCAAGAACCTATCAACTTCCGCTTTAAATATACCGAATGAGTTGGTCTCCACAGCTATCTGTGGCACTGAATTCCACAGATTTAGCACCCCTGTCTAAGGAAATTCTTCTTCTTCTTCTTGCATGAATAAAGTCACTGGATAAAATTACTGATAAATACAAAGCAGTTTCTTTATTCGACAAAACAAGGTACAGCAGGCATCATATGGAGATGCTTTTGGACAAAAGGTCTGCTGGCCCAATATGGGGCTCGATATTTTATGTACAAAACATCAAATGACAATTCCATCTTTACAATGTACGGACAATGCTTTCTTTGAAACTATATACAAGCTTCACACCTTCTGATTCACATCCACACCACAGACATCCAAATTAATTTAAATCAGCATTGTCTGGTCTGAGATTCACAGCTTTTAGGAACCCATTGTTCAAAGTTGCACTCCAAATTAAATCCACAATACATACTCAGATGTGAAGACTGGTAGCCAAAGTCAATTGCTAAATGTCTACGTCCTAAACCCAAAAATCACTCTAACAGTCCACTCTGTTCTAAATGATGATATCGGTGATGTCATAAGGAATGATGAACCAGAGGGAAAGGGCTTTGGTTTAAGGTAAGAGAGGTAAAATTTAAAAGCGACCTGTGAAACATCTTCACATGGTTTGCAGCTGTGGGAGGAGCATACATGTTAATGAGTGTGAGTGAGTAGCACCTTAAGCCTGATTTATACTTCTGCATCAACTCAACGCCGTAACCTACGCAAATGACCGACGCACGTTGTGAGCATTTATACTTGGGCGTTGGTGTGTCTGCGTTGCTCTGCAATTCGGGCACGTCGCGTATGCGCACACACCTGCCCGCGCAAGGCTTCATGGTTATGGTAGTCTTTCTCGGGGTAAACAAGTTTAAAGCGAGCGTCGTTTTTCGTAAAAGCGAAATGTGTCCTCCATAATTTCGGAGGTCTGTAAAGCCTTATGGAAAGCATTGCAGCCAGAGTTCCTTCCCTGCCCTTCAGTCAGCCAATGGGAAGCTATTGCAGCGTAGGATGAAATACGATGCTCCCAGGCGGACCAATCATTGCTGTTGTGTTCTGCGTTGCTGCGACACGCAGTTACAATTTGGGAGAGGTGCGCGTCAGGCTCTGGCGTAGGGATCCACATCGGCTCTGCGTAGGGTTTGTGGCGACGCAGTACGTATAGCGTCAAGTTGATGCAGAAGTATAAATGAGGCTTAAATCCTAAAAGATTGGGAACTGCTAATGGAAAATGTCTCCCAACGTCATTTGAAGAAGAGCACAATATTCACCTTTGGTTTTTTTTTTAGCTACTTTTTGTTCCTCATTCAACCAGATTAAATCAACTCATTATACTTTTGTCTGGTTATTCACTGGCACTTACAAGGTTGAAGGGGTGTTTATAGACAATAGATAATAGACAATAGGTGCAGGAGTAGGCCATTCAGCCCTTCGAGCCAGCACCGCCATTCACTGTGATCATGGCTGATCATCCAGAATCAGTACCCTGTTCCTGCCCTATCCCTATAACCTTTGATTCTGCTATCTTTAAGAGCTCTATCCATCTCTTTTTTGAAAGCATCCAGAGACTCGGCCTCCACAGCCTTCTGGGGCAGAGCATTCCATATATCCACCACTCTCTGGGTGAAAAAGTTTTTCCTCAACTCCGTTCTAAATGGCCTACCCCTTATTCTTAAACTGTGGCCTCTGGTTCTGGACTCACCCATCAGCGGAACATGCTTCCTGCCTCCAGCGTGTCCAATCCTTTAATAATCTTATATGTTTCAATAAGATCCCCTCTCAGCCTTCTAAATTCCAGAGTATACAAGCCTAGTCGCTCCAATCTTTCGACATGACAGTCCCGCCATCCTGGGAATTAACCTTGTGAACTTACGCTGCACTCCCTCAATAGCAAGAATGTCCTTCCTCAAATTTGGAGACCAAAACTGCACACAGTACTCCAGGTGTGGTCTCACCAGGGCCCTGTACAGTTGCAGAAGGACCTCTTTGCTCTTATACTCAATTCCCCTTGTTATGAAGGCCAGCATGCCATTAGCTTTCTTCACTGCCTGCTGTACTTGCATGCTTCTTTTGAAATGATGAGGGATGTAGGTAGTGGGAATGCATACTATCTCTTTCCAAGGGAATAAGGAACCAAAGGGAAAGGACTTTGGTTTAAGGTAAGTGAGGTAAAATTTAAATGTGACCTGTGGGACATTTTCATATGGTTTGCAGTGTGTATAGGGAATAAGCTAACAGAAAAGGTAGTTGAGATAGGCATAATAATAACATTTAAAAGACATTTGGATAAGTATATGGATAGCTGTCAGTCACCATGCCAGTACAGAAAGGTAACTGTATAAATCCAGCATAATGGTCCAGATCTTCTGTCACAATGCCTAGGGTATATGCCAGGGATTGTTCCACTTCGTGGGACCCAAGGGGTGCACATTTAGCCTCCTCTTGCAGCCGGGAGATCTGCCCACTGGCTCAAAGCCTGATCAAAACGCACACAAGCACAGCCAGCCCCGTTCAAATGCCAGGATAAAGATAAGAGTTATTTTTAGCCTTATGCTCGTTTCAATGTTAATTATTGATCTTTACTGTGTGACTATCTTTTTAAGTGTGCTAAATGTAACACCTAATATTTGACACCAGGAAGAGATCTCAGGCACGCAATTCTCTCCATCATCAATGATGTTTCTTTTTTCAGACAATGCTTCATGAGGTTCTATGAAAAGGAAAGGAAGGAACATTTGATAAGCAGCTTTCCATCTGCTATCGGAAATAGTTTTACTGGTTCTGCCGTTCTGTTCCATTGAAGCTGCTCAGACATTTTATCACAGTGGTAAAGTCTCAAAAACTTCAAAGTTCATAGTTCAATGTAAATTTATTATCAAAGTACATATATGCCACTATATACTACCCTGAGATTTATTTTTCTTGTGGTATTCACAGTAGAACAAAGAAATACAACAGAATCTATGAAAAATACACACAAAGACTGACAAACTACCACAGTCAGTCAGTCAGTGGGTGCCGAGCCAAATCCGGGGTTGACGGCTATGCACTTCCATCTTCTTCGATCTTGCGACAGCACCGAGTACAGCCTCTCCTCCAGTTTGTTCTCGCTGGCCGCCTTGGCACCGCCCGCCGCCGCCCCGCTGAACTCGAGCCTGAGGCCGTGTCGGCCTCCAGCCGCGGTTGCTTCTTCGAGCTTGGCCCTTCCTTAGGCGGAGGCCTTGGGCAGGTCCAGGCACACGGAGCAGTGCCAAAGTTCATCATGTCTCTTCTAACTAGGTGCATAGCATACGATTCATAGATACGTGGTGAGGCTTTAATCTCTTCCACGGAAGATGGCCGTTGGCTCACAAGGAGCTCATCTGCCCTTTGTCAGGTCTTGTTTTTTCTAGTCCTGCTGGGTGTCCTCACACCCTCCTTACCAGACTAAGTCCAGTGGGGGAGCCGGCCCAAGTCGCCAACCACTCCACCATGGCCCCCGGCAAAAGATGACAAACTGCAAATGCCAAAAAAGCCCAAATAATCATAATAATAGATAAAGAGTAAATAAATAAGACCGAAGATTTAACGCAGGAGTCAACCAGGTGGAGGTTCTCCAGCGTGCCTTTGATAGGGAGCTACCAATCCACATCAAGGTGTTGATGGCAGCCTGTCAAGTAAGACCTGGTACCCTTCCCCTTCTGCTTTAGCGGCAGCTTGATCCATGTTTTACATGCGCACCCTGCTTTCTAAACTGGCCTCTACTGACTCTCAATGGAACTGAATCTCTGGAGCAGACAATCGCAACACAGCTATTACATTCAGTGCCAGCAACAAGCGTCAAGTTTTAGTCCTAATGTGTTCAATGTGAAGCCCAGCGTAGTTCAAGGGAAGTAGTCTGAGGCGTGCAGGGGATACAAGGAGGCCAAAAATGTTTCCTTTCCCTAAATAACATTGGTGAAGTAACTGAACTGTATGGTCACCATTTTAATTCCAAAATTTTATTTAGTTGCGTTTAAATTCATCTTCATTGTAGATCATCAGCCTAAGCTCTCGTTCACTAGCTCACTGTGCCATCATTTATCTTATCAAGTATGTTTGCTAAGTGGACTGAACTATTAATATACCACTGATATGATCCATTCATTCCACTGCCATTTTTGGAAAATGGCCTCGAAAATAATAAGATCAGAGCATGTTCAAATTGCCAGGAATTAAGTCATTATTGCCCTGTGTGTACAGACAGATGATTCATGGCAGCTCATGCAAGCCTTTGTGTGCAGCAGTAAATCCGCCATATAAGGCTCGAGTTATTTTCGGATTAAACTGTGTTTCTTTCATTGACAGTCTGCACAAACAACTGTAAAGACAAAGGCTTTAAAAATAAGCATTCAATGCAGTTGGCCAGTTTTGTTTGAGTTGGTGGAGATTCTACCTACTCTTGTTTGACCAAGAGAGTTTGGGTAAAGATTACAAAATTATCCAGGGATATTAGGGAGTATCTAGTGGGACTGTGCATGATGTCAGCTCAATTCACACAATATCTATCCACATAATTGTGAAGCCCACAGCACTGTGACAAAACGGCCCTGTGCTGAACTGTACATTAAGTAGCAGGGATACGCCTTTAACAATATTCTAATAGCAGGAACATTCATCCAAGCAACACACACAAAATGCTGGAGGAACTTAGCAGGCCAGGCAACATCAATGGAAAAGAGTAAATAGTTGACGTTTTGGTCCTGAAGAGGGGTCAAGGCCCGATACATCAACTATTTACTCTTTTCCATAGATGTTGTCTGGCCTGCTGAGTTCCTCCTGCATTTTGTGTGTGTTGCTTTGGATCTCCAGCATCTGCAGATTTTCTTGTGTTGAGTAACATTCATCCATTGTCTTTCCCTATGTAGTTGCAAAGGGACAGAATCAGCGCTTATTGATATATAGGCCATTCCCAGTTTATGAACATCCAATTCATAGACTCCCATACACACCAATGAGCTCCCATTACATGATTAAATTCAAAAGTCCGATGCGTATACATAGGTTATTCCTCTGCATGGCAGAACAAGTTTCTTCTCTCTCTCAACCTTTAGTGATTGTTCCTCCTACCAGTCTTATGGACTTTTGATGTTGTTCATTACATTACTGTGCTGGTTTGGTTACCATATTGAGTGATTTTGTATATTTTCCAATTTACAGACAAAATTTATTTGAAGCCATCTGTAGAGACAGCTGTAACTATTTGAATTTCCTCATGATAATTCAATATGATGAACAAAGTACACTTTGAAGTGCATTGTGGGAAACATAGCAGGGAATATATGCACAGCAAATTCCCATCACCAAATAATCCATTTTATCAATGTTGATTGAGTGAAGAAGATTGCCCAAGATCCTTAGGATAATTTTCCATCTTCTCCTTACAATGATTTCATGAGACCAGTTTACATCTACCTGAGAGAGAAATTGTTTTAACATCTGACCAGAGCATAAAAATTAAGAGCGTGTGTAGGCCATGCATCCCCTCCAGCTCGCTCTGCTGCTTCACTGTGGTCAGAGCTAATCTGATCTTGGCCTTGACTTCCCCAGCCGTCTCTCGTGATCAAAAAATCAGTGTAGCTGGACTGATCAGGTTCACAATGATCTCTTGGGCAGAGAATTCAAAATGTGCACAGCTCTTTAAGGGACAAAAATGCTCCTCATCTCCACCTGAATGGGTAGGTTTTTATCTCAAGAAATTGTCTCTAGTCCTAGATTCTGCCATTACTGCACTTAAGTCCATCTAGAATCTTACATGTTTCAATAAAATCACCTCTCATTTCAGAGAATATAGGCCTCATCTATTAGCCTTGCCCATCCTTTATCATTCATTTTACATGTGAAAGGCAATATCTGTGACAGTGCAGCACTCCCTTGATGCTACATCAAAGTACCAGTTGAGCAATAAGTCCCTGTATTGTTTTCTTCTCTACTGAGTTGGCGACAGTTTATAAAACGTTGCCATTGCATGAGTGGTGATCTTCTGGAAAAAGCTACACTGCTAAAGCTGGGAGCCAAGTCCCTACAAAGTGTTGGTTTGAGAATGAGCCTTTGTCTTGAAGTTCATAAGTAACTTGTTGCTTTGTGCTCTTGTAAGTATAACCAGTCAGGTAACTCATTCTGAATGTTGGCACACCAACAAGTTTTGGGATTGACACTTGAGAGTTCAATAGCCTAGTGTTGTAATAGTTACATTAGCATTTTGTTGCCATGGTGGCAGAAATCCTACACGTCAATGTGATCAAATGAGAAGTTTTCAATAGTCATGTAATGAAAGAACCTTGCATTGCTTGTTCATTTTCCAATATGTGAATAGTTTGACTCCATTACATGTTTCTGAACAACAACAGACAGTGAAAGGGTTAACTGACTTTGCTGTAATGTCGTCAATTTCAAAGGGTCGTGGTAATCGGGGGAAGAGGTATGGAAAGTGGAAGTGTAGAGACCTAAATTTAAAAGCAAACAACAGGAATTCTGCAGATGCTGGAAATTCAAGCAACACTTCTCCTATCATTTTGGATCTCCCCCTCCCCCTCCCACTTTCAAATCCCTTACTCACTCTTCCTTCAGTTAGTCCTGACGAAGAATCTCGGCCTGAAACGTCGACTGCACCTCTTCCTACAGATGCTGCCTGGCCTGCTGCGTTCACCAGCAACTTTGATGTGCGTTGCTTGAATTTCCAGCATCTGCAGAATTCCTGTTGTTCAAGTTCTACACTACCAGGTTATTTCCCCTCAACCGTCGGCCTCTTGAACCAGTGGGGATAACTTCACTCACTCCTCACTGAACTGATTCCACAAACTATGGACTCTAAAGAACACTACAGCTCGTGTTCTTGATGTTGCGTTTTTTTTGCTTTGTTAATTGCACAGCTTGTTGTCTTTTGCACATTGTTTGTTTGTCCATCTCTGTTGCGGGAGGTTTTTCACTGACTCTGTTTCTTTCTATTTACTGTGAAAGCCTGCAAGAAAATGCATCTCAGGGCAGGACATGGTGACTTATATGTACATTGATAATAAATCTACTTTGAACTTTGGACTTTCCCAGGATGCTGCCTCAAAAAGGGGTCACAACGAGTGGCGGTAAAAGGCTGGACTGTTTTCTCTGGAGTGGCAGGGGCCAAGGGAAGATCTACCAGAAGTTTCTAAGACTATGAGAGGTATAGATAGGCTGCTAGTATTTAATCATTTCAAAATCTCTAATACCAGACTGCATTTATTTAAGGTGAGAAGAGAAATGTGTGAAACATTTCTTTTACACAGAGGGTGATGGGTTCCTAGATTGTGCTGCTGGGCTGGCTGAGGAAAGTACAATAGAGGCATTAAAAAGGCAAGTAGATAGACATTTACAAAAAAAGGAGCATTTCTGTAGCTAAAAATGCATTTTCAAAGGGACTTTGTGAAGGTGAATAATCGCAAGCTGCTTTTATATTTTCCTAATTTAGCATGAAAAGCCACCGTTTAGATGTGTTAGTCTGCTTTCTGCATAGCAGAATTGTGACCATGTTAATGAAATGGCATTGATTTCATGAGAACTGTAGAGTAGACAGGCAGTATCTTTTTCCCAGGGTTGAAATATCTAATTTCAGAGGGCATGCATTTAAGGTGAGAGGGGATAAGTTCAGAGGGGAAGTGAGGGGCAAGTTATTTACACAGAGTGGTGAGTGCCTGGAGTTCACTGCTTGGGATGGTGGTAGAGACAGATACATCAGTGTTGTTTAGATAGGCACATGGATATGAGGAAAATGGAAGGATATGGACATTGTGCCAGCAGGAGAGATTAGTTTAGTTAGCCATTTGATTACTAACTTAATTGGCCTGGCACAACATTGTGGACCAAAGGGCCTGTTTCTGTGCTGTACTGTTCTCTGTTCTATGCTCTTGTTAACCGAATCCTTTTCATAATGTGTTCCATAATCTGCATCGCAATGTGGAGGCTTCTAGGAGTGAGATGGATTGACTGATTGAGCGGTGTGGCAACAAAAACCTCGTACTCAACTTCAGCAAACCAAGGACTTCAGGGGGGGGGAAGTCGGAAGAACAGACACCAGTCCTCAGTGAAGGGTTAGCGGTGAAAAGGGTGAGAAGCCTCGATTTCCTGGGCGACAATGTTTTGGACGATCGGTCCTGGGCCCAATGTATTGTTACAATTACAAAGAAGGCATGCCAGCGGCTCTATTTCATTCAGAATTTGGGACTATTTGGTACGTCACCAAAGACTCTTGCAAATTTCTACAGGTGTACAGTGGAGAGCGTTCTGACAGGTTGGGATGAAGACTCTCAGTGCATAGCATCACGAGAGGATGCAGAACATTGTAGGTCCAGCCTGCTGCATCATGGGCACGGGTCATCCCCACCATTTTCATGAGATGGTGCCTCAAGATGGTGGCATCCTTCATTAAGGACCCTCACTATCCAAAGTATGCCCTCTTTTCATTACTGCCAACAAGGAGAAGGTGCAGGATCCTGAAGACCCAAACTCAATGATTCAGTAACAGCTTCTTCCCCTCTGTCATCATATTTATGAATGCCTCATGAACCCATTACACTACTCTGTTATTCCTTTTTTAACCATATAACCATATAATAATTACAGCACAGAAACAGGCCATCTCGGCCCTTCTAGTCTGTGCTGAACTCTTACTCTCACCTAGTCCCACCAACCTGCACTCAGCCCACAGCCCTCCATTCCTTTCCTGTCCATATATCTATCCAGTTTAACTTTAAATGACAACATCGACCCTGCCTCAACCACTTCTGCTGGAAGCTCGTTCTACACAGCTACCACTGTCTGAGTAAAGAAGTTTCCCCTCATGTTACCCCTAAACTTTTGCCCTTTAACTCTCAACTCATGCCCTCTTGTTTGAATCTCCCCTGCTCTCAATGGAAAAGGCCTATTCACGTCAACTCTATCTATCCCTCTCATAATTTTAAATACTTCTATCAAGTCCCCCCTCAACCTTCTACGTTCCAAAGAATAAAGACCCAACTTGTTCAACCTTCCTCTGTAACGTAGGTGATGAACTATTATTTGTACTATATTTGTACTATTTGTTTTTGAAAATTATAATTTTATGCCTCTACTGTACTGGTGATGCAAAAGAACAAATTCCACGTTCTGTACAGTAAGTCAGTGATAATTAATCTGGTTCTGATATATAACTTCTTTATTGGGTCAGGGGATGTGGATAAAACTGGCACCGACATAATTTATTGTCCATTCATAGTTGAACTGAAAGGCTTACTCAGCGGGCTGTTAAAAGTCTAATCACGTCGCTGAGGGTAAGAGTCACCTAAAGGCAGATTAGTAAACCAGGTCACGGTCACAATCGCTGGCGCGAATTTCTGAATTCACCTCTGAGGACGGAATTTGAAATTCCTTTCCCCAGAATAGATAACTGATCCAGAACCCTGGATGAGCGTTCCAGCAAAAGCAGTCAGTGAAAATACAGAGAGGGTGGGGTAAGGTAAAAGGGGAATGGGGACCATAGGGACAGAGAAATGCAGCTCCGTGGAAGCAGCCATATTGTATAATTTCTGGGGACGGTGAGATGCTTCAGGTTACTGTTTTAGTTTTGTCCGCATTACTGCCACGCACAACCTGGCAGACAGGCTGTTAGATACCTAAGTCAGGGAGTGCGATTGGCTTTCTTTGTGCCTTGCTCAATGGACTATACCAATATTGTGCTTGCTTTCAGTTGGCAGTTTGTGCCCCAAATGAAACAAAATCTCTGTTCTTGAGCGAGAAGAGTCTTCTCGAGAGACTGGAACAGTCTTTATTAGAGGTGTTGTGACTAATTTGCGCAACTCTCCCTCACCTAAATCCAAATCACGTGCTAGTCTCAACACCATTATGAGGTCCTCATCGACGTTGACGATAGACGAACATATGACTAATTTAAAACTGAGCCACACTGAAGCAGGAACTGGGAAAGACGGCAAATTGCAAGTCGGGACAAGTGCTACAACTGCCCCCTTACCTCCTCCTTCACCTCCCAAATACTCCTTCCGAGTGTGGCAACACTTCACCTGAAATCTGTCGGGTCAGCGGTACTCCCATGAGAGACCACTTCGTTGAGCACTTTGTTTCATCTGCCTTAACAGGTATGATCTGATGGCTACCCATTTTAATTCCACTTCCCATTCCCATTCTGTCATGTCGATCTGTGGTCTACTCCACTGCCACAATAAGGGCTCTCCCAGGTTTGAAGAGCAGAACATCATATTCTGTCTGGGTAGCCTCCAGCCTGACAGCATGAACAGCAATTTCTCTAACTTACAGTAATTTCTGCCCCTTCCTCCTTCTCTCATTTTCAATCCCTCATTCTGGCTCCCCTCTTACCCCTTCCCATCATACCCCTTCCCCTCTTACCCCTGCCATCACATCCCTCTGGTACCCCTCCTCTTTCCCTTTCTCCCATGATCCTCTCTCCTCTCCTATCAGATTCCTTCTTCTTCAGCCCTTTATCTTTTGCACCTATCACCATTCGTCTTCTTACTTCATCCCCCCTCTCCCATCCACACACCTTTCCTCTCACCAATTACCTGTGTTGCTCTGACTATGGAAACTAAAACTGATCCACATGGAACTGGAACTGGAAACTTTATTCACACACCAAGCCTCCAGGGGAATTCAAGAGAACCTCAAATTTCCTTACATGATGTTTTTTAGTTTTTCAACACAAAGATGACAATAATTGATTAACAGGCACAAAATGCTGGAGGAGCTCTGCAGATCAGACCTCACCTATGGAGATGAACTAACAATCAATGTTTGAGGCAGAACTGGAAAGGAAGGGGAAAAAGCCAAAGTAAAAAGGCGGGGGGGGGGGTGGAAGGAGTACAAATCAGAAGGTTGATAGGTAAAGTCAGGTGGGTGGGGGAAGAGGTAATAGGTAGAAAAGGTAAAGGGCAGGAGAAGGAGGAATCTGATAGGAGAGGAGAGTGGATCATGGGAGAAAGGGAAGTGGGGGGCGCTGGGGAGGTGATAGACAGGTGAAGAGAAGAGGAGAGGTGGGAGGGGAGCCAGAGTGGGGAATGAAAGAGGAGGGAAAGAGGAGGGGGAGATTTACTGGAAGTTAGAGAAATCGATATTCATGCCATGAGGTTGGAGACGACACAGACAGAATATGAGTTGGTGCTCCTCTATCCTGAGAGTGGCCTCGTCATGGCAGTAGAAGCAACTATGAACTGACATGTTGGAATGGGAATGGGGATTGGAATTAAAATGATTGGCCTCCAGGAAATCCTGCTTTTTACAGATGGAGTGAAGGTGCTTCGACAAGGCGGTTTTCCTACGCCAGTCTCACCAATGTAGAGGAGGCCACATCAGGAGCACTGGATCCCAACAGATCCAGTGTAAATGATCCCAACAGATTTGCAAATGAAGGGTTGCCTCACCTGAAAGGATTGTTTGGGGCCCTGAACAGAGGTGGCTCAGTTTTAGTTCAGGGTGAGGGTGGATGTCTGGGAAATGGAGGAGATGCGGGTGAGGGCAGGATCAATGATGGAGGAAGGGCAACCCCATCCTTAGAAGGACGAGGACATCTCTGATGTCCTGGAGAGGAAAGCCTCACCCTGAGACAGCTGTAGCAGAGCTGAAGGAACTGAGAAATAGGAATGGCATCCTTACAAGAGACAGCAGAGTGGGAAGAAGTACAGTCAAGATAGCTGTGGGAGTCGTTAGGTTTATAAATGATTGCAATTGCTATAATCACCACTTAACCTGAACATTTGGAACTTGGGCAGGTAAATTTACAGAATTATGCAGGTATTTGCAAAGGTAACACATTCCAACTAACAGAAGCCTGTTGAGTATTCAAAACTGGTGTCTACAGAGTGCAAACTGCAGGCACCGAAATATATAAATCTCTTTTGTTACAGCACTGAAGAATGGACCATGAATGTACAACTAGCCAGAAGGTTGACTGTACAGACCTGTCTTGAGCTGTGACTTAAGAAGCAGCTTATTTACTTACTGCCTGTTACACACTGGCATTTAGGGCCTCCATGAACATTCTGTTATCCGGTTCGGATATGGCCCAAGTGCGGAGTGAGAGACACTGAAGCAGGTCGATCGTTCACAAACTGTAATGCGAACAGTGTTAAAGGGAAAATAAACAATAAACGCTAGGCCAAACAGGGCCGTTAACTAAAACTCTCAAATGGGAAACGAAGCCTACACTGGGGCTGAAAAGAAGAGCTGAACATTAAACGGATACCACTAGTCTTCAGAATCAGTTCACTCGGAAGTCCAATTTCTCAGGGAAGGCCAAAAGCAAACAGGCAGCGAAGCGTTGCTGTGCTCTGTCTAAGTCTCGACAAGCACTATGACGGCAAGTATGGAGTTAAGTACCAACACAATTAAATAATAATTAACTGACCCGTGAAAATTCACAAGCGCAATTGCTGTATCTACTGCGCTGCCGAATCCGTGGTTGCGAGACATTCTCCATCTCTGGCGGTGTTCAGGCCTTCCTTCATCATCTCAGTTTTCGGTACTGCAGTCATACAAGTCCCGGGTGGAGACTCAGGAATACAGTACCATTGCACTCAGATGTAGAAGGATTCTTCTTTGCTGTTTCCATAACAATTTTGATTTACCAGTCAGGGCTGTTAGCCCTGAGCTGAACCTCCGAACCTGGAGGACCGGTGGACCACTCTTAGTCTGGCCTCTGCTCTTTGACCTGCTTGGCATAGGTGATCCTGTCAAGAACCAAAGCATGAAGCCCTGACTCCAGCAGCACAGCTCTCCGGGTCTTTGAGGCATCCAAGCCTCCAATCCCGTTGACAGGGTTGTGGTCCTCTTGGAGGCTAAGTAGCAGTGATATACCCCTAACAATGTGCTTATAGCAGGACCACTCATCTATTGTCTCCCCTTGTGTAGTTTCATTTGGATAGAATCAGAATATCATGCACCCAAATCATTGGTTTCACTAGCCACAAATTATTAGTTGGAAGTTAAATTGTGAACATGTTTTATTTCCTGAAGAGTGTTTCTTATTGTACTTCAGTCCATACTTATGCCATCTATAATTTCATAACTCCAGAATGATTCCTAACAAGGGGGCATTCAGGAGTATGGAGATCGTGTCTTCAAATTAAATAAAATTGATGTTTTTGAGCAGGAAGTGTCTGCTCACGAGACTGGACAGTCATTATTAGAAGAACATTCAGGGATAGAAAGGTTCTGCATCAATTGATGGGACCACCCATAAAATGCTGAAGGAACTCAACATGTCAGGCAGCATCTATGGAGAGGACGTCTTGATGAAGTGTTGCCGAAGAAGGTAGCATCCATCATTTAGGAGCATCACCACTCGGGACATCCTTTTTCTCATTTCTACCTCTAGGGAGGAGGTATAGGAGCGTGACGATCACACTCAATGATTTAGGAACAGCTTCCCTCCCACTGCCATCAGATTTCTGAATGGTCCATGGACCTACAAACACTC
Source organism: Mobula birostris (assembly GCF_030028105.1). Taxonomy (NCBI): domain Eukaryota; kingdom Metazoa; phylum Chordata; class Chondrichthyes; order Myliobatiformes; family Myliobatidae; genus Mobula; species Mobula birostris. Next base: position 21,401,280 of record NC_092387.1, on the reverse strand, counting down.
GCGCCACTTATCGCTGGATCTCCCCAGGAACACTACTTCACTATTCCCCTTTTTGCACCATTTATTTATTTTCTTTTGTAACTTACAGTAATTTTCTTTTATGTCTGGGGCTATACTTATGCAACAATGCAATAAGTTCGTGCGCCACGGTGGCAAAGCAGTTGGCACAACACCATTACAGCTTGGGGTGTCGGAGTTCGGAATTCAATTCCAGTGCTGTCTGTAAAGACTTCATAGCTTCGCCCCATAACCACGCGGGTTAGATCTGAGTGCTCCAGCTTTCTTCCACAGTCCAATGGCGTACCAGTTAATCAGTTAATTGGTCTTAGTAAATTGTCCTGTGATTGGACTGGGTTTAAGTAGATGGTTTGCTGGGTGGTACAACCCATTGGGCTGGAACGGCCTGTCCCACACTGCATCTTAAATAAATAAAACAAATGTTTAAAAAACTTTTTCTGATTCCAACGTATATTCTATTTTCTAGAATTGAGAAAAGAGACACGGAGGTTCAGGTGGTGTTAAGGCTATAGATAAAACACAGATAGGAAACTCCAGAATTTATATCTAGACAGCAAAACTGCAGTGATGAGAGTTAAGTTTGCACGTGGAGGAGCCCAGATGTCTCAGGGGCTGCGGAATTGGAGGAGTTTATACACTTAGGGAGGGCTGGCCATGAAGAAATTCGAAAACAATGATAAGAATTTTATAAGCAGGGAACTGACAAACAACTTTCCGTGGTAGTAGTCTGCTTTTAACCCAAAGAGAGAAGATGTTGAAGTCAAGTTATGGACATTGGATTCTAATAACCTTTGGCGAGCTTTTCTCTGGACAATACTCAGGCCAATATCCATTAACCATCTATGATTCAGTGCAGCGAAGTTCAAAACCAATTTTATGCAAGATGAACAAGGAGGCTTTTGATTTAAACTGACAAAAGAGAGTGGGTGCTCACAGCCATCCAAAATGACAACAGTAAACTGTAAACATGCAAAACCAGCTCAGAGCTGCCCTCTTGGGTGAGTGGTTAACATGCTGTCGTGGGAGAGTCAGGGCAGCGGAGGGCTCTACCTTGTCTGACTGTATGATAATGTTCAGAGGGTATGCCCATGCCTGGATAGCTCTGGGAAAAGGATATGTGGCACCCAGGAGTAACATAAAGATGTTTCGCAATCATTGGGCACTGCAGGGAATAAATGCCATCCTTGATGAGGTTGGGAATGTGTTAGTTTAGTCTGTCTTAGTCATGACTTGTCTGTTTTTTTGCTTTTGGTTGTATAACAGTGCTGCAGTGGTTTAAATTTATAATAAATGTATTTTTGTTAAAAAAAAAGAGGCGTTCTGGCCAACAGCTTCACTTAGCCTGGCTGCACCATTTATTTCTGTTGCTATTTTGGAATCTTGCTGTGCATATCTGCATGACATGATTCCCCTATCCCAGTGGAGGTGTGTGTTTCATGCTAAACTCTCTGTGGCACTCCGATGTGGAGGTTTAGTCGTACTTGTGTTCCCCCGACCTTGAGCACCTAATGATCAAATGCCAATTGTTCGAGTTACCAAGGGAGCTCTCCTCTGTAATCCTGACCACAGTTTACATACCACCGGTGGCTGACTATAATCAAGGCACGGAGATAGTGTATGATGCCGTCACCAGACAGGAAACAGTTCACCCAGACACATTTCATATCATAGTCAGGGATTTCAACCTGGCTTGTTTGAAGAAATCTCTGCCCAGTTACCATCAGCACATAGCCTGTAGCACCAGAGATCCCAACACACTAGACCAGTGTTATAAGGAATGCCTACCGTTCCATGCCCAGACCACATTTCGGTAAATCTGATCACTTGCCTGTCCTCCTCCTGCCTGCATAAAGGCAGAGGCTGAAGAGCAAAGCTCCAGAGATTAAGATAACAAAAAGGTGATTGCTGGAGGCAGAGGAATGGCGACGGGAATGCTTTGAGTCATCAGGCCGGGCCGTGCTCAAGCACTCAACTGTGGATCAGAATAAATGGTTGTTACAGGCTTTATTAAAAACCATTGTAGACGCGTGTGTCTCTACAATATCACTCAGAGTCTTCCCAACCAGAATCTCTGAATGAACCATGAGATCCGCAATCTGCTAAGCGCCAGATTCGAGGTATTTGAGTCTGGCAACCAAGATAGTAACTGGAGTTTGAGGTACGATCTCTGAACTATCACAAGCTTCTACAGACCTCGAAGATCCTGTGGTTTTGGTCTCTGAGCTTGACTTGCTAGCATTCTTCGGGAGGGTGAACCCATGGAAAGTATCCAGCCCAGATGGACTACCTGTCTGAGTACTAAAGACTCGAGCTGATCAACTGGCTGGCATGTTCACTGAAATCTTAAACCTCTCACTTTGGCAGTCTGAGGTACACACCTGCTTCAATTATACCTGTAGCTAAGAAGAACACGGCAACCTGCCTCAGTGACTATCGTCCAGTAGCACTTACATTGACTGTGAAGTGTTTTGAGAGGATGGTGCTGAAACATGTCAGCTCCTGCCTGAGAAGTGACTTGGATCCACTCCAATTAGCCTACCAGCACAACAGGTCCACAGCAGATGCCATTTCATTAGCTCTTCACTCAACCCTGGAAATCTGGACAACAAAGATGCAAACATCAGAGTGCTCTTTATTGACTACAGCTTGGCATTCAATCCTATCATCCCCTCAAAACTAGTCAACAAGCTTCAAGACCTTGGCTTCGATGTCTCCTTGTGCAATTGGTTCTTGATTTCCCTACTTGAAGATCCCAGTCAGTTTGGATTGGCAACAACATCTCCTCCACAATCTCCATCAGCACAGGTGCACCACAGGGATGTGAGCTTAGCTCCCTTCTCTACTCACTTTATATTTATGACTGTTAGGCCAAGCACAGCTCCATTGTCATATTTACTGTGAGTTTGTGAATGACACCACTGTCGTAGGCTGAATCAAAGGTGGTGGCGAATCTGTCTCATATAGGAGGGAGATTGAAATCTGGCTGAGAGGTGCTACAACAACAACCTCTTACTCAATGTCAGCGAACCAAGGAGCTGATTATTGACTTCACGGCAAGGAAACCAGAGCCCGTGAGCCAGTCCGCATTGGGGATCAGAGCTGGAGATTAGATTATTAGAGGGTCAGCAACTTTAAATTTGGTGTTATCATTTCAGAGAATCTGTCCTGGGCCCAGCACACAAGTGCAATCACACAGAAAGCATGGCAGCACCTTTACTTTCTTAGTTTGTGAAGAGACGGCATGACAACTAAAACTTTGACAAACTTCTATCGATGTAGTGAAGAGTATATTGACTGGCTGCATCATAGTCTGGAGTGGATACACCAAAGCCCTTGAATGGAAAATCCAACAAAAGGTAGTGGATATGGCCTAGTGCCTCACAGGTAAAGTCACTTCCACCATTGAGCACATCTACACAGAGCACTGCCGCAGGAAAGCAGCATCCGCCTTCACAGACCCCACCACTCAGGCCACGCTCTCTTCTCACTGCTGCCATCAGGAAGAAGGTTCAGGAGCCTCAGGACTCACAACACCAGGTTTAGGAATAGCTGATAACCCTCAACCATCAGGTTCTTGAAACAAAGGGATAAATTCACTGAACTTCACTTTCCCATCTCTGAATTGTAACCATTACCTATGGACTCACTTTATCTCATGTTTTCAATATTTATTGCTTATTCATTTATTACTTTTTTTTGTATTTGCACAGATTGTTGACTTTTGTACACTGGTTGTCCGCCCTGTTGGTGCAGTCTTTCCTCGATTCCATTTTGGTTATTGGATTTATTGAGTATGTCTACAAGAAAGTGAACCTCAGGGTTGTATACGGTGATATATATGTCCTTTGATAATAAACTTTGAACTTTGAGCTTTGTTTTCTTTCCGTGACTCCATCTCCCAGCTCTACCACACCGACTTCCCCATCTGGATCCATCTGCCCATCCTTCTGAAAAAAAACAGACATTTTGGTTATTGGTAGCGATAAAATTATTGTGAATTTTAGAAATAAACTCGATCATTTGGCCTTACAAGTTAAGCCAGAAGTAAAGAAATTCGGCATGAATTAAGACTACATTCTTTTATTTAGGAGCATTGCATGAATTTGATTTCCTATTACATCTCAAGATGCAGGAACATTGATACATGCTTTTGTGTTTAGCTGATTAAACTACTATAATGCACTCTTTCCAAGTCGGCCTAAGAAAGATATAAATCGGCTGCAGCTTGTTCAAAATGCAGCAGCAAGAATCTTAACCAAAAAATGAAAATCATAGCACATTTCACCAAAGAACATAGACGAGGAACAGGCCATTCGGCCCACAATGTTGTGCTGAACCAGCTACAAAGCAAATCAGAAACAACCAAACTCCTATCCCTCCTACCTACACCATGTTCATATCCCTTCATTTTTCTGACATCCATGTGCCTATCCAAATGTCTATTAAATGCCTCTAATGTATTTGCCTCTACCACAGTATCAGGCATCCGTGACACTCTTGAGTAAAAAAACATATTCCTCACATCCCCCTTGAATCTATCCCCCTCTCATCTTCAATGCATGTCCTCTGGTATTAGACATTCCATCCCTGGGAAACAGATGATCTATGCCACTCATAATGTTGTAAACCTCTATCAGATCTACCCTGAGGCTCCAATACTCCAGAGCGAACAACTCCAGTTTATCCATCCTCAAGTGGTAGTGCATGTCCTTTACACCAGGCAGCATCCTGGTAAGCGTCTTCTGCACCCTCTCCAAAGCCTCAATATCCTTCCTATAGTGGGATCACCAGAACTGCATGCAGTACTCCAAATGTGACTTAACCAGAGTTTAAAAAATTCCTGACTTTTGAAACTCAATGTGCCGATTAAGAAAAACAAACATTCCACAAGCCGTCTTTAACCACCTTTTGACCCGTGTAGCCACTTTCATGGAGCTATGAACTTGAATCCCAAGATCTCTCTGCTCAGTAATGCTGTTAAGGACCTTACCCTTAGCAGTGTACGGTCTCCCTGCATTTGCCTTACCAAGGTGCAACAGGTATTTATTTGGGTAAAACTCCATCTGCCATTTCTCAGCCCATATCTGCAACTGGTCTATACCATGCTGTATTCTTTGCCAGTCTCTTACACTTTCCACAACTCCACCCAATCTTGATATCATCCGTAAATTTACTGACCCATCCATCTACATTTTCATCTAGGTCATTTATATACATCACAAACAGCAGAGGTCCCAGCGCAGATCCCTGCAGAACTGTACTAATTACAGACCTCCAGCTCAAATAAGTCACTTTAACCATTGCCCTCTGCCTTCTATGCGCAAACCAGTTCTGAATCCAAGCAGCCCATTCACTGCGGATCCCATGTATCTTAATCTTCTGGACTAGCCTCCCATGAGGGACTTTGTCAAATTTCTCACTAAAATCCAGTGCCCTACCCTCATCAATCTCTCTTATCATTTAAAAAAAACTCAATCAAGTTCGTAAAGTACGACCTGCTATGCCAAAGCCATGCTGGCTGTCCTAGGTTTCCAAATCCTCATATATGCTAACTCTTAAGAATTTTCTCCAGCAATTTCCTACAACTGACGTAAGACTTGTCGGTCTACTGTACCCAGGATTTTCTCTTGTTCTCTCTTAAATGGAGGTACAACGTTAGCCACTGGCCAATCCTCCGGGACCTTGCCTGTGGCTAGGGAGGACACAGAGATACCGGTCAAGAGGCCAGAACTTTCATTTCTTGCCTCTGTCAATAACCTGGGGTAAATCCATCAGGCCTGGAGACTTACCCACTTAATACTCCTTAGTAGGCCCAACACTTCCTCCTCCTCGACCTCCAAAAGGCTTAGTGTATTTATACACTCAGCACTGCTCTCCTGGTCCCCCATATCCTTCTCCTTGGTAAATACTGAAGCAAAGTATTCATTAAGTACCTCACTCACATTCTCAGTATCCAAGCAACTGTTCCCCCCTTTATCCCTGAGTGGTCCCATCCTCTCCCTAGTTATTCTCCTGCTCTTGATGTATGTATAGAATGCCTTGGGATTCACCTTATCCTACTTGCCAAGGACTTTTCATAGCCCCTCCTGGCTTTCCTAATTCCATTCTTTAGTTCATTTCTTGCTCCATTATACTCTTCGTGTGCTTTGTTTGATCCTAACTTCTGAAGCTTTACATGCTTTTCCATTCTTTTCTTGACTAAATTCATCACTTCTCTGGACATCCAAGATTCTCTTATCATTCCCTCCCTGTCCTTCCTTCTAACAGGAACATACCTTTCCTGTAATTTGTGCAAATGATCTTTAAACACTCTCCACATGTCTGATGTGGACTTGCCAGAGAAAATGTGTTCTCAATTAAGCCACCCTGAAAGATAAGGAGTTGTGGTCAGTGCTCCCTACTCTTCACCCACTGAAAGGTCAGTCACATGGCTAGGCTCATTACCCAACAACCGGTCCAGTACAGCCCCTCCTCTCATTGGACAATCCACATATTAATTTAAGAAACCTTCCTAAATACACTTAACAAATTCAGCCCCATCTAAACCCTTTACACCAAGAAGGTCCCAGTTTATGTTAGGGAAGTGGAAATCCCCCATGATTTTGGTTTTGGCATCATTACACTCGCTGCCTATGCCCTGTAGGATCAATTTTAAAATCCTCTTAACTGTTAAATCAGGCTCTGAATAAACTAGCCCTTCTGTATATTTTGGAGTGTCCATCCCTATTATCTCTAATTATAACCTTAGATCCATTAATACTGGTTTGGTTATTGCTCCTATTGCCAAGTGTGTACGAACTGGTGATGCGGCCTTTTGCTCACGCACAAGAAATCTGGAATACACCAGGCTAGGATGCTGGAATGTTTCAAAACACTTCGAAAAACTTACTTTTAAAATTTGGCCTACTTATAGGATTACTTAGTGCCTGTGATGTTGATTACAATTATATAATCTGGTATATTCAATTACATTTTATTCTATATAATGTTTGTCTTTACTTAATATTTTTTAATTTTGTATTTTTATAACTATATCAGACATCTCACCCTGCAAAAACTCATTTCAGGGAGATAGCACCCTCTCTCCCCGCAACCCCATATCCGCCCCCCCCCCCACCGGTTGACCTCCAAGGGCGCATGTATACGGGATATTTGATTATGAAAGAACACAACAATTTATTTGACACATATTGAAACTATTTACACACACACACACACATATATATATATATATATATATATATATATATTCTTTGTTGAGTATTTTGTTGGCAATCTCAATGCCAATGCAAATAGCTTTTCTATTTCTTTTGCAAACTTTCCTTGTACTGTGATGTGGCTCTGCTGAAAAGAACTGTGAAATACCTGAGCAGCCTTCCCTGCGATTAGCCTCCCTAATATATGTGGTCCCTAGAAGAAATAAAAGCATAAGGTATATCCTTATTATATTGTCTTATGTAATACTTTGTTTAGTGATTTTGTCTAATCTGTAAAGTGGGTATATGCAGAAAATGTGACATTAAAATACAGTATGTACTTATATATCATCATGGAGTCGTTTTTAATTCTATTACAACTTTAAGCACGTCTACAGGAAGTTTGGCCTCATCACGTAGGACATCAATAGAGTAGCTCCTTAGCAGCTAGCCATCTAGTTTAAATAATGTTAGCTCTGCTAATGAACAAATGACCCATGTTAAATTCACCTCGACACGTCTTTTACAGTTTAACCCACCATGGGCAATAGAAAAGTCACTGTTGCAAACAATGCAGCGAGCAACACTGTCATTATTTTTGACCCCTATTAGGCAGGGGTACACTTTAGTGTAGTCTGGGGTGAAGTACGTTTTATATTTTCTTTTTTTGAAACACTCTGCCATGGCGGTGCAGGACATGAAACTGAACTGATGGAGAGACAGAGGTTGACTGTAAAGCCCGCCCACAGAGAAAACTGATTGGTCTCTCTTTATGCTAAGTAGACCTATCAGGATGCTCGCTCTTGCTCCCGCTCTCAATCTCACTCCCGCTCCCATTCTCGATCCCACCCTCCCTCTCCCTCTCCCTCTCATTTCTGGGATATTTTATATAATTTGCGGGCATCAGGGCGCTGCTATTAATATGCGGGAGACTCCCGGAACTTCCGGGAGAGGTGGGATGTCTGCTATATGACTTAACATTACTATGTAAAGCACTTTGAGCTGCATCTTAATGTATGAAAGGTGATATATAAATAGTTATTATAATTATAATTATTATGATTATTATCCTTCTCCCCTGTGCAGCCCACCAACCCCCTTCCAACCCTTGTCTAACCTCTCTCTTCTCCTCTTCATACAGGCCATTGCCTCTGTCCACTCAGTCCTGATTTAGGGTCTCAACCCAAAACGTTGCCGGTTCCCCTCTGATGCTGCTCAACCTACCGAGTTCCTTCAGCAGTGTGTCTGCTGCTCCAGATTCCAGCATCTGCAGCCTCTCTCGTGTATCCATCAATGCAATCATGACTCATCCTCTGTCTCAATACCATAATCCCCTACTCCTTGCTTCCCTTAGTGCCTTTTGTGTTTAGAAATTTATTCCTGCTGTTCCCTCAAGATCAAGCTGTATATTGGAGCTGTGCCACGGAATGGTGAGGGATAGCTACTGAGGGAGTTCAAAGCACAGAACGTGACATTAGCAACACACACAAAATGCTAGAGGAAATCAGCAGGCCAGGCACCATCTACGGAAAAGAGTAAACGGTTGACGATTTGGGCCGAGGCCTTTCTTCAGGACTGGAAAGGAAGGGGAAGGAGTCAGAATAAGAAAGTGGGTGGAGGAGAGGAAGAAGTACAAATGGCAGGTGATAGGTGAAACTGGGAGAGGGGGAGGGGGTTAAGTAAAGAGCTGGAAAGTTGATTGGTGAAAGAGATAAAGGGCAAATCTGATAGGAGAGGGCAAAAGACCATGGAAGAAGGGTCTAGAAGCAGCAGAGAGAGGAGATGGGCAGGTAAGAAGAGAAGGTGTGAGAGAGAAGCAACAATGAGGAATGGTGAGGGGGGGTAATTACTGGAAGTTTGAGAAATTGATGTTAAGGCCATCAGGCTGAAGCTACCTACATGCAATATAAGGTGTTGCTCCTCCAACCTGAGTGTGGGCTCATCATGGCAGTAGAGAAGGCCATGGCAGAATGAGAATGGGAAGTAGAATTGAAATGGCTGCCACCGGGAGATCCCACTTTTTCTGGCAGATGGAGTGAACATGCTCGATGAAGCAGCCTCCCAATCTACGCTGGGTCTCACCGATGTACAGGAGGCCGCACCAGGAGCACCGGGCACAGTATATGACCCCAACAGACTCACAGGTGAAATGTCGCCTCACCTGGAAGGACTATTTATGGCCCTGAGTGGTAGTGGGGGAGGAGGTGTGGCACTTGTTCCAATTGCAAGGATAGGTACCAGGAGCGAGATCAGTCAGGAGGACAAGGGAGTTGCACAGGGAGCGATCCCTGCAGGAAGCAGAAAGTGAGGGGGATGGAAAGATGTGCTTGGTGGTGGGACCCCTTTGGAGATGGCAGAAGCTATGGGGAATTATGTGCTGCATGAGGAGGCAAGTGGGCTGGTAGGTGAGGACAAAAGAAACCCTGTCCCTGGTGTGGTGGCAGGAGGATGGGGCGAGGGCAGCATGATGGTGAAGGAAGTTAAGCCCTTTTCTTTGAAGAATAAGGACATCTCAGTTGTTCTGGAATGGAACATTCGCATGCAGCCATGCTAGAACAAAATAAGGAAAGAACATTTTTATAAAGGGTGTATTGTGGCAAATAGAATGAGGCCATTCAACCCATCAAGTTTATGCTGACTTTCAGGGCAAAATTCCATTTCGCCACTTATTTCCCATTAATGTACTCTCTCTCACATGTTCTTGTATCCTTCCTCACCCCCAATCCCCCCACAATTCTCCCACCAACTTTAATTAATCTACTGAGCTGCACATGGTTGGGTTGTGGGAGGGAACCACTAGGTCACAAGGAGAACACTCAAACTTGAATCGAGCTGGCAGGAGCTGAGAGGAGGCTCTATCCAGTCACTAAAGCACCACTCTACATACTCAAAGACCCCTGCCATGTCGGGCGTTCTCTCTTCTCTCCTTCCCATTGGGCAGAAGATACTAAAGCCAGAAAGCACATTCGGCCAGGCTTAAGGACAGCTCCTACCATGCTATTATAAGGCTACTGAACAGTTCTCGAGTATGATAAGATTGACTTTCGATCTCACAGTCTACCTTGTACTTTATTGTCTGCCTGTGCCGCACTTTCTCTGCAACTGTAACTCGATATTCTGCATGCTTCTTACTTATCTCTTGAACCACTTCAGTGCACTGTTGTGATGAAATGATGGATGGTATGCAAAAAACAAAATTGTTTCCCCGTACCTCGCTATATGAGACAGGTTCCTAAATTGGTTCCTAAACCAATATTGGTTCCTATATTGGTTCCTAAACTATATTGGTTCCTAAACCAATTTACCACCTTACCTAGTGGCTAGCTGAAGGTTTCTGAACCAAGTGATGGCTACTTTGAACTGGAGTTCAGTCACAATCTAACTGAATAGAAGAACAAACCAAAGAACCTGTTTCCATTTCCTTAAAACATTCCATTAGCTGTGGAGCACTTTGTATTAGCCCGAAAATTAAGAAAAAATTCAGACGCTGTAAATCTGAAATAAAACAGGAAGCATTCAGCAGATCTGATAGGATCCATGGTAAAGTAAACAGAGCTGGTAGTGCCTTCAACCTGAAATGTTAACATTGTTTGTATCTGCCTGATTTCTTTGCTGCTAATATAAATTTAACGTTAGTTCTTCAGCTGAGCAGATGAAACTGAAATTCATTGAAACACAGCTTTTAAGTGTATGGGGCTGTTCACTTGTATCAATGCAACCTTTTCCATTCAGGCCAATCTCCAGCTCTGTATAGTATTTTCAGCTTTGGTAGATAAAATATTAAATACATATAAAGCAATTTTATGTCATGTCCAGAGCATGCTATTAAATATTTTAAAAGGTACCCTGTTCCTAAAAACGTTTTTAATCAATCTTGATGAATAAAAATAAAATGCCTGACTGTGTGAATGAAGCTTTTCAACCTGTTACATTAATTTTAATTTATGTGAATTTTTAAAGAAAAGGGAGATGCATTTTATAATTATGATGTTCAGAGGGAATTTTCTGTTTTCTGTTGTGTTATGAAGTTGCCACATTCTAAGATAAGTAACACTAGGCATTTTCGTATAAGCAATTCCATTTACAGATACAAAGATAGGAGTTAAGTGATGCATTGTGTCAGGAGTTGGCAGGAAGGGGGTACAGTAAAGTCTTAAAGTGTGTTCTGATGGTCTATAAGAGTTTTACTACGTGCAATTTGTGTTGTGATTCATTTAAGTGTACATGTTTGTGCAGTGTGTTCAAAATTCGAAGTAAAATTTATTATCAGAGTGCATACATGACACCACATACAACCGTGAGATTCCTTTTCCTGCGGGCATAGCCTCAGCAAACCTATAGAACAGTAACTGTAAACAGGATCAATGAACAACAAACTATGCAAATGCAAATATAAATAAATAGCGATAAATAATGAGAGCATGAAATAAGAAGATAAAGCTCCCTTAAAGTGAGATCATTGGTTGTGGGAACATCTCAATAGGTGAGTGTAACTATCCTCTTTTGTTCAAGAGTCTGATGGTTGAGGGGTAGTAACTGTTCTTGAACCTGGTAGTGTGAGTCCTGAGGCTCCTGTACCTTCTACCTGATGGCAGCGGTGAGAAAAGATCATGACTTGGGTGGTGAGGATCTTTGATGATGGATGCTGCTTTTCTATGGCAACATTTCATGTAGATGTGCTCAATGGTTGGGAAGGATTTATCCATGAGCTACTGACCTGAATCCAGATTTGTAGTATTCTGTGCTCAAAGACATTGACGTTTCCTTTCCAGGCCGTAATGCAGCCAGTCAGCACACTGTCCACCATACATCTATAGTGTTAGTGTTTAAAATAGACACAATATACACTCAGTGGCCACTTTATTAGGTACCTCCTGCATCTAATAAAATGGCTGTTGTGTGTATGTATGTTCGTGGTCTTCTGCTACTGTAACCTGTCCACTTCAAAGTTTGATGTGTTCTGCATTCAGAGATGCTCTTCTGCACACCACTGTTGTATTGCATGTTTTTTTTAGTTACTGTCACCTTCCTGTCAGCTTGAACCATTCTGACCATTGGCCTTTGACCTCCCTTATTAACAAAGTGTTTTTTCGCTCATAGGACTGCCGCCCACTGGATGTTTTTTGTTTTTTGCACCATTCTCTGTAAACTCTAGAGATTGTTGGGTGCGGAAGTCCCAGGGGATCAGTAGTTTCTGAGATACTCAAACCACCCTGTCTGGCACCAGCAGTCATTCCACGGTCAAAGTCACTTCGATCACATTTCTTCCCTATTCTGATGTTTGGTCTGCACAACAACTGAAGCTCTTGACCATCTCTGCATACTTCTATGCTGCCACAAAACTGGCTGATTAGATATTTGCATTAACGAACAGGTATACAGGTATACCTAATAATGTGGCCACCGAGTGAATGTTGTGTGTGTGCATAATACATAAATATACCAAGCTTTAAGACCCTGCTGTTCATTATGCCCTACTAATCCTCCAAAGCATTGACTGCTTACTTCCCTCTATAGATACTGCCTGACTTGCTGAGTTCCTCCAGCATTTTGTGTGTGTTGCACAAGATTTCCAGCATCTGCAGAATATCTTGTGTCACCGCCAAGGATTAAGTTCCTCCTGCCATCACACTGCCCTTCTTCCCAACTCGTGAATATTGTCTTGTAACTGAAGACTATCCTCGCTATAAATTGCACCGCCAATTTTCACGTCATCTTCAATTTGCTAATCATACCTCCTACATTCACATGCAAATTATTAATCATTGTGAGCAATAATTCAGTTACTGATTCAGTACTTCAGATTTCTGTAGTACACCATAGTCACAGACTTCCAATCACAAAGCAGCCTTCCACCATCACATTTATTATCAAATCATTGAGACAATTTGACCTGGATTCCACGGACTGTAACGGTTTGACTTGTATGTATTGTTGGACATTATCAAAGGCCTTAGATCAACCATACTACCCTCAGCAACACAATTTGAAAACTAATCAACAGATTCAATCGTTTTGGTCAACAGGATCGCCACCTAACAAAACTATGCTATCTTAGATTTAATTCTTGCCTTTCCAAGTATTTTATCATTTGATTTTTAATTATTATTGATTTTTTATTATTATTAATTATTGAATTGTTTCAATGACGTTCCCACTATGGACAGATTCACTGACATATTTTTGTCCAGCTTATCCCTTCTATCCTTCCTATGGTCCACAGTTTCTGACTTCTAATTATCAGGTACCTCACTGCCATTAAGTATTTTGAAATCCCCATCAGGGCCCCAGCAATCTCTTCCCTTGTCTGCCAAAACAGACTGGAATACATCTCCCAGGCTCTGGTGATTTATCCACATTTAAGCTCATTAAGACATTTAATACTTTATCTTTTTTTAAAGATAATTTGTCCTCCATGCTGAATTCTTCAACTACAGTGTCTTTCAGCTGGGTGAATACAGATGAGAAGAATTGTTTCAGACGTTATGTACATCCTCTGGCTCCATGCCCTGATTTCCTTTTTGGTACTTCGTTGGACACTACTCTCTTGCTCTTAACATACAAATTTTTGAATTGAAAAAATTCCACCATTGATATTTTGCTCCCACTCTTAATTTCCCCTCTACATTGGCCCTGAACTCTCACTGTTTCACATTGGAAGGATTCTCATTTGTTGGTTGTAGACTTACCTGTAGGTCACTTTTCCCAGTTACATTTGCCAATTCCTGCCCAATAACATTGAAATCACCTTCCCCTAATCCAGAATGTCTGGACCATCCTTATCCAATTCCATAGTTACCGTGAAGCCTGCAGATTTATGTCACCAGCTTCACACTGGAACTCCAATCTCTTGCCAGCTACATTCACTAGATTAATGACTCTGTGTGTGTGTGTGTGTGTGTGTGTGTGTGTGTGTGTGTGTGTGTGTGTGTGTGTGTGTGTGTGTGAGTGTGTGTGTGTGTGTGTGTGTGTGTGTGTGTGTGAGTGTGTGTGCAATGAGCAGGCATGTCGAGTGTTCGTGCGTGCAATGTTTAATTATTTGTGTGTGCGTGTTTGTGTGAATGGTGCACATCACAGTGTGCTGGTTTGTGTGCAATGCTTAGACACTGAGTCTGTGAAAGTGAAATACAGTCAACCGTGATTGGAAATGTTGGTGATGTCAATATTTCCAATCATGGACACATTATATTGGTGCATACATGCACAGAATTGACAATGAGTCTGTACTTGCAGAGGAAATGATGCACAAACTATTTTTTAGGAATTCCACACTGTGTACTTGCATTGGCACAGAATGCTTAGGCAGCTACTTTTAAAACCTGACAAAGGATGACTTGTTCACAACATACACTACAGTCAGCAGACCCAAGTTATAATGGAGACCACAGTTGGATACTGATGATTTTGTGACCAAAGTTTCTTCAGAAGGTAAGAGTGAAGCATAAAACTTGTTGCTTAATATCATTATTTATTTAGAGTTAACCAGGGGCACATGGCCAAGTGGTTAAGGCATTGGACTAGCGATCTGAAGGTCATGAGTTCGAGCCCCAGCCGAGGCAACACGGGTTGTGTCCTTGAGCAAGGCACTTAATCACACATTGCTCTGCGACGACACTGGTGCCAAGCTGTATGGGTCCTAATGCCCTTCCCTTGGACAACACTGGTGTCGTGGAGAGGGGAGACTTGCAGCATGGGCAACTGCTGGTCTTCCATACAACCTTGCCCTGGCCTGAGCCCTCGTAAGACTAACGGGTGCCTTTAATTGGACTTCCAAGAACTATAGACCCCACAACCTATATATAACTACTACAACCTAAGGACTTATTCTCAAGGACTCATCATCTTATGTTCTTGATATCAATTGCTTATTAATTTATTATTATTATTTCTTCTTTTTTCTTTTTGTATTTGCACAGCTTGTTGCTTTTGCACTCTGCTTGTTCATCCTGTTGGTGCGGGCTTTCATTGATTCCATTGTGGTGATTGGGTTTATTGGGTGGGCCTGCAAGAAAATGAATCTCAGGGTTGTATATGGCAACACGCGTGTACTTTGATAATAAGTTAACTTTGAACTTTGAACAAAGAAAGAGAAGAAAGAAGGAGCACAATGAAAGGGAACAAAGGGAGAAAGAAGATCGTGGAAAAGAGGCGACAGGGGCAAAAACCCCAAGGAAAAAGAGAGCAAACAAAGGAGACCTGTTCTTCTTGTACCAGACCTCTGATAACATTAACTTCCGTTGATAACGTTAACCAATCAGATAGTCAGATTCAAGCAATATGACCACCGCCACTGAAACCAAGAAGCTAACAGAAAAATAGAGGCAATTGTAACCACTGATGGGTGATTATATAAAAATACAAACAAGTATAAGAAAGTGAAACTACTGGAAAAATCCAATCCAATCCAATACTACACTCAGCTGGATTGGTACTGTGGAGCACAGAGCATAGAGATCTGCATCTTGATACTTCAGTTTCCAAGCCGAGGCCGCCTCTCTCATAACTCTACTTAACGTTATCAGAGACTGAGCAACAGGCAAGGATATTTAAGGAACATTGTTATAATGCGGAGTTACATTGCAGTGGCCTGTCCGAGGGGAGGATACACTGTTTTGTTTCTGAAGCGCACCAGAGTCTGCGCTGCATGAACATCCGTCTCCATTTGCAGAAGGGATTTTGGTACTGCATTAACTGAACAGTGGGTAGCTGGCCTTGCAGCAAGTACTTCTCAATGAAAGAAATCAGAGCACAAGAAGTTCCCACCCACGATATATAGATGCACATTCATCAAAAAATCACCTCTTCCTTTCCTTGTTCCCATCGGCTTGTGGGAGAGAGTGGATTGTGCCTAAGACCAGGTGCTTTCAGGGAACCACTTCCTTTTACTGCACTTCCAAAGCATTTCTTACTTGTTACGAGATGTAAGGAGGCCAATCAGCCCATCAACTCCATGCTAGCTTGCAACAGAACAATCGTATCAGTCACATACCCCCCCCCTTCCTTATTTCCCTATAGTCCTACGAATTTTTCACACAGAGGACTCCCCATGTGTGGAATGAGCTACCAGAGGAAGTGATAGAGATGGGTACAGTTAGACAAGTACATGGGATAGGAGAGGTTCATGGAACAAATGTGGAAAGCTGGGACTAGCTCCCTTAGGCAACTTGTTCAGCATTGACAAGTTGGGCCGAAGGGCTTGTTTTCTGAGCTGTGTAGCTCCATAAGTCTTAGCCTTAACTCATTCTCTCCCACATTCCTACCAACCTTCTTTGATTCCCTGGACACTTTCTTGCACTAAGGAGCAATTTTCATTAGCCAGTCAGCCTACCTGCACATCTTTGGAGATAGAGGCACCTGTGAAAAACCCACATCGTCACAGGGAGAACATTTACACTCCACACAGACAGATCCCCGGAGCTCTGAGCTATTATTGAAATTACTTGGTCAGTAACTGAGTGCAGTGACAAGTAATTATTGTCTAAGTGTATCTCCACTTGCATGGTCCAAGTTGCCTGGTGGATTAGATGATGCATCAGTATCATATCTTTCACAATCTGCCACTGGAGTCAATAGAAATTAGATATAGGGATGTTCAGATACTGAGCAAAACAAAATACTACTCTGAATCTGTGGCGCACTGTTGTGGGGTTGATGTACAGTCATCATGTTTAAAATGAGACCATAAGAGAGGCAGTGCATAGCGCATACTCAAGGAAAAACCAGGAGCTAATCATGGCTTTGGGAACAGCGGTGGGTTTGAAATTGGAGAGAAACTTTTAAAGCATTTCAGTGCGTGACTAAAAGTCCCAGAAATTGTGAGCAACACACACAAACTGCTGGAGAAGTTCAACAGGTCGGGCAGCACCCATGGAGGGGAATGAACAGTCAACGTTTCGGGCTGAGTCCCTGCATCAGACTGGAAAGGAAAGGGGAAGAAGCAAGGGTAAGAAGGTGGGGGAAGCGAAGGAGTACAAGCTGGCCGGTGATAGGTGAGACCAGGTTGGGGGGAGGAGCAAGGGTTGGAGAAGGGGGTGGGGTTGACATTAGAAGCTGGGAAGTGATCGGTGGAAGAGGTAAAGGGCTGAAGAAGAACAAATCTAATAGGAGAAAACAGTGGGCTATGGAAGAAAGGGAAGGAAAAGGGGAACCAGAGGGAGGTGATGGGCATGGGAGGAGAGAGTAAGGGTGTGAAGGTAAACAGAATGGCGAACAGAGAAAGAAAGAAGGAGGAGTGGAGGAGAAATTACCAGAAGTTAGAGAAATTGATATTTATGCATTCAGATTGAGAAATAGTGCTTGATCTCACTAAGATTATTGACTCTCTCATTACCTGTACGACTCTTAACGACTCTTGTGTTATTGCTATACCTTTAAACAACTCACAGAGTTTATAAACTCAAAAACTACACACCACAGATCAGAACTGAAGAAGCCTCTCAGATGAGTGGTGAAACGTCTCCTAGACAACACAACATATCGAGTTTTTGATTTACTACTGCTTGATATACAATGACCTGGATGACTGAGAACCTTCAAAGGCATCTTGTAGAGATCTGTTTTTACTTCGACACAAAAGAGCAGTTTTCTGTTTTTCTGTGTCAAAAAAGCCAAATAAAATCCATTGTGATTCAATGTTGTAAAGCAATAAAACATGAAAACTTCCAAGGAGGGTGAATACTTTTAACAGGCACTGTAAGTCAGGGGACAGAGAATGAAGGCAACGAGCAAAGGATTCAAAAGCAACACAGGGAAGATATGTTTTGATGCAATGTGATGGAGCACATTGTCAGTGAGGAATAGAGGAGGACCATTCAGTTCAAAACAGAGCTGGATAAGTATCTGAAAAGGCAGAGTTTGCAGAGCACTGGGGAGTGGGTGGGAAAGTGAGTATAGTTGGATTGCTCTTATATAGAGTGGAGCAGGGCAAATGTCCATTTTCCATACTGTAACTATTCTTTGAAATGAGTATCCTTACTGGGCTTGCCCAGACACAGGCCAAATCCGGATACAAGGGACCCTTTGTTCTGTATTGTACATCACAATCATTTTGCCTCCTCCTTTGACCTGTGTTTGTTCCAAAGGAATGCTGTGTGTTCTGTAGGACTTCATTGGAATCCGGTCCACCTAAGCAGTGCATTTGAAAGAGAAAGGTCTTGCCGAGTTCAGATCCTGCAGCTGATAGGAACTTCAGAGACGGATGGGATGCTTTAAAAACTCCTCCTGCCAAGAGTTCTGGCTCCCTGTAGCTCTGCAACTGATAACATAGCTGGAATTCTCATTGGAAGAGTCACGGGATCAACCGTCTACGAACGCCAATTTCATCCAGCATGTTTCAGCCTTTTATAGCTATTTAGCCAGCGCCAAGCTTCACTCAGTTTACCAGTCAGGTCTATGATGTTAAACAGGCTGCAACATACAGCCGGCTTCTAGCAATGCATGGAGAGAAAAGCTAGACTTTAGGTTGAGACTGGGGATGTAGTTTGTATCAAGTGTAGTGCTACAGAGTTATTTCCATTTCAGGAGGGCATGGATAATTACCACAATCCCCTCAGCTTATAGAGTTCACAGATGGGCCTGATGAAAGGTCACTGCCCAAAACGATGACTCCTTATTGCTTTCCATAGATGCTGAGTTCCTCCAGTATTTTGTGTGTGTTACTCATGAATAGGCCTACTCTGATGGGACACCCCACCCCCATTGCTTTTCATAGCATCCCCCTCCAAACTCCACACCCTCTTGTCACTTATGTCCACCTTCTGGTTTAAGATGGCGTGAATGAAGCCACGCGACAGCTTACTCGTAGATCGAAAGACAAGAGATTCGACTAAAAGCATTCGAAAGGCAAGAGTTTCGGCTAAAAACATTACTTGCAACATTTTTTTCTGGAACAAGTTGTGGTGAACTATTGCTGTAGACAGTGAGGAGGCAATGCTGGTTCAGGGGATGAGCCGTGGCGGGGCATTGCGAGGTGCGACATGTTTGATCCGTTGGGTTCACAGAAGGAGTTCGTATTACTGCTGGAGATGGAGTGAGCGATTTGGAGAGGAGTTGACGTGGAAGAGTGTCAGTACTCTTCCACCTAACCAGGGTGTGAGGTTGGATAACTCCAAGCACCGAGCTGATTTGGTGAGATCGAGAACATGTCGTGGTGCTGGGGTCTGGGTCCTAGAGTGAGGCATTACCTGGTGCTTGGACAGTTTAAACACCAGCTCAGATCGTCTGGAAGCCCAAGTGTTGGAAACAGAGACGTGGGTCAGGCTCGCTCTCCCACAAATGTTCATTACTTTCTCTGCGGTGCTGAGGCTGTGAGCAGATCTGGCAGTTCTGCATCCTTGCTCCGCTGATGATCTGGAACCGAGGCTTGGGCCTACTCTGCTGCTCCAGGAGCGGATCTGGGACTCAGTCCAGTTCGGAATGCCGTTGGCTTGCTTCTGTTGTTTCCATGACCTGTGGTTTTGTTACTCTCTCTCTTTCCCTGTGTTGTGGCTTTGTGGTCTTGCTCTTTTAAAAATTGGGTTATTCGGGTTTCTTGCTTTCTGGCTGCCTGTAAGCAGGCAAATTTCAAGGCATATAATTTATACATTCTTTGATAATAAATATGCTTTGAATCTTTGAATCTTGTGCCCCACCTTCACAACGAACCATCCATTCTCTAACGGGATCGTTTCTCTCTTTACCAAAGACTTCGTAATTATTAAATATGTTTGACTTCATATCTGTAATAAAATGCATTTAATGCCCCCAGTGAACATTTTGCCAGAAATAGTTATACCAGTGGGCATAATTTTAAGGTGACTGGAGGAAAGTATGGGGGGAATGCTGGAGGTAAGCTTTTTACACAGAGAGTGGTGCGTGTGTGGAATGCCCTGCCAGGTATGATGGTTGAGGCAGATAAATTAGGGCTAGAAACTCTTAGATACTCTTACCTGGTGCTTGGACAGTTTAAACACCAGCTCTTGGAAACTCTTAGATAGGTACATTTGTCTCTAAGATTACAGAGGGCTATGTAGGGAGGGAAGGGTTAGGTTGATCTTAGAGTAGGTTAAAAGGTCGATACAGCATCGTAGCTAAAGGGCCTCTACTGTGTTGTAATGTATGTTTTATGAATTTTCCTTACAATGGTAACATGAAAGTTGGGCTTCAAATAGTGAATGAGAATCCTTCACCTCCCAAAGCTACTCTGAGTGTGTCTGAGTTTAATTTAATGAAAGTAAGCGCATGTGGTTTTATTTATTTACTCGGTATGAAAAAACAAGACCACTCTGCCCTTTGGAGCCCTGCCAGCTCCCATCAGTCTTCCAGTCTAATTCCCCCCAGTATGTTTCTCTGTACCTTGTTCTCTTTCACATACCTAACATTTCTCCTTCTAATTCCTTTCCTGGTTACCTGCACTCAGAGGTGACAGGTCTTGATAGTGGGATGCAGAACAGAACTGGGGAAAGAAACACAACAGGAATAACTCCATTCGGTCCATTGTGCCCAACAAGAAGCCCCAAACCCTGCCCTTTCTCCTGCACAAGACAACATTCCTTATATCCCTTCCTGTTCCTTTTACTGTAATTAGGTAGAGTCATAGAGTATCACCATACCAAAACAGGAGCTTTGACCCATCTTGTCCTTGCCAACCTTATCTTCTGCTTAGTCTCATCTACCTGCACCCAGAGCATATCCCTCCAAACCCCTCCCATTCACATATCTATCCAAACTTCCCTTAAATGTAAGAATTAAGCCTGCATCTATCATTTTGGTGGCAGTTCCTTCCACACTTCCACTAGCCTCTGAGTGAAGCAGTTATCCCTCAGATTCCCCTTAAACCGATGAGCTCTAACTCTAGTCTCAGCCAACCTGGGGAGAAAATGTCTGTATGCATTCACTCTATCTATATCCCTCATAATTTTGTAAACCTCCATAAGATCTCCCACAATTTCTGTAGTATTGCAGGGAATAAAGTTCTATCTTTCCTGTAGATGTTTATCAGAAATGCACAGAAGTCTCTAAGTCATAGAGCATTACAGCTTTGATACAGGCCCTTCAGCTGAACCAGTCCACGGTGCCCAACTGGCTAAGTAGTATTTGGTTCTGACCCCTCTAAATGGTTCCTCTTTTGCACATTGCCCACACTGCAGTATAGGCCCATAATCTTCTCTGCTCTAGGTAGAACAACTCCTTCTTCACTGTCTCTGATCATAACTGTACTTTTTCGATCAGATGTTGTCATCCTTATAATCACAAATATACCATTCACCATGAGGAATGGCTGACAGTGGTGCCTGTTGGTTTATGGGGACAAGGGGTTATTGCCAGTGTTTACAAGTCGGAGAGATCAAGGGTCTGTCTGTGACTGATTTAGTCAGGGCACCTAGGAGACGCAAGTTTGCCATTAGACTAAGGATTAGCACTCTCAGCTGGGCTTGGAAAGTGCAATCGAGCTGGTCATGGCCAGGAAGGGTGGGTGGGGGGCATAGGGGTTTGGGTGGGTAGAAACTTGAAGAGCTCACTTGGAACAGCTTCCAAAGTCAAAATCGAGTTTTTTGTCTCCAGCACAAGTGCATGTACACACAGGCATATATGGTGAAATACATGCACTTAGGTAGTAAATTTACTTTGAACTCTGAAAAACCTGCTCGGAGTAGCATCACAGGCACGTAACCTCAGATACCAACATTCAAAAGAAAACATAAAGTAAACATAAATTATTAACAATCTTATTAGTAAACACAATTAGGACAGAAAAAAGATGCTCATTACTGTGCAAGGTGGTCAGAGAGTAGTAGTGATTGGGGTTCGGTCTGTTGGTTCAAAAACTATACGGTTGAAGGGACATAGCTGTTCTTGAACCTGGTGGTGTGAGACTTCAGGCTTCTGTACCTCCTGCACAATGCCTAACAAAGCCAGCCCTGAGCATCTTGCAGACCTACCCCAGAAGTGGCCAGTTGACCCATAAGCCACATTTACGTTGCAGAATATCACGGGAGTTGTGTCCAGTTGTGCACTGGAGTTCATGGAGAGTGCCCCGTTGCCTCTCTTCACACTTTGAGCAACAGCGATTCCAATTTTTCCAATCTCTGTTGTATCTGTATGTCCATGATTTTATCTGAGGAGAGATTTGCCATAGAGATTGCAGTACACTAGCCATTATGGTAAAGCAGCCAACATAATGAAAGCGTAACACAGGCAAGGAATTCAGCAGCTCAGGCAGCATCTATGGGAAGGAGTAAGGAAAGACCCACCCACCCTGCACATTATCTCCTCTCCCCACTTCCACTGGCAGAAGATACAAAACCAGAAAGCACATATGAATAGTCTGAAGAACATCTTCTATCCTACTGTAATAAAACTACAGAACCATCTCATGATATGATAACACTTGACTTCACCACCTACCTTGCTATGGCCCTACACCTTCTTGTCTACCTGCGCTGCACCTTCTCTGTAACCAGATTCTGTATTCTGGTATTTCTTTTCCCTTGTGCTATCCCAATATGATGGAATGATCTATATCAGGGGGGAGGAATAAGTACAAGGTGGTAGGCAATGGGTGAAACCAGGAGAGGGGGGCAGGTGAAGTCAAGAGCTGGGAAGTTGATTGGTGAAAGAGATAACAGGCTGGAGAAGGGAGAATCTGATAGGAGAGGACAGAAGGCCATGGAAGAAAGCAAAGGGGGAAGAGCACCAGAGGGAGGTGATAGGCATGTAAAGAGATAAGGTGTGAGACAGAAATGGGAATGTGAATGGTGAAGTGGGGGTGTAATTACCACAGGTTTGACTAATTTATATTCATGCCATCAGGTTGAAGGCTACCCAGATTGAATATAAGGTGTTGCTCCTCCAACCTGAGTGTGGCTTCATTGTGTCAGTAGAGGAGGCCATGGACTGACTGACATGTCGGAATGGGAATGAGAAAGAGAATTAGAGTGACCACCGGGAGATCCCGCTCTCCCCCTCTTTGACTCTCCTCTTTACCCTTCCCCATTGCCATTTCCCCTCTCAACTTATCTCCTTACCTGCCCACTACCTCTCTCTGGTGCTCTTCCCCCTTCCCTTTCTTCCATGGCCTTCTGTCCTCTCCTATCAGACTCCCCCTTCTCCAGCCCTTTGTCTCTTTCACCAAGCAACTTCCCAGCTCTTTCCTTCACACCTCACCCTCTCCCAGTTTCAGCTATCATCTACTGCCTTGTACTTATTCCTCCCCTCCCCCATCATCTTACTCTGACTTCTCATCTTTTTCCTCCAGTCCTGATGAAGGGTCTCGGCTCGAAACATCAACTGTTTACTCTTTTCCATAGATGCTGCCTAACCTGCTGAGTTCCTCCAGCATCTTGTGTGTGTTGCTTGGATTTCCAGCATCTGTTTGAACAATAATAAACCAATTTACCAATTTACATGAGCAGAAAGTTCCTGAGCCAGGGTCTCAGTCCATGTAAAGTTAGGCACCTGTGGCTGTATACCATTCCCTCATTATAGCTGTGAAGAACAGGCTTAGATTTTGTGTGTCTGCAGTGAGGCAGACCCACAGGCTTTTGATTCAGGTATGGGAGTGGCATGAAATGGCGAAAGTGAGAACAAAATCTTGGGGTTTTTCTTTTGTTTTGTGGACGTCTGTGGAGGGTAAGAATTTCAGGTTGTATTTTTTTATTTTTTGGCGCTATAACCACTTGGCATGTGGCCAAGTGGTTAGGGTGTTGGACTAGCGATCTGAAGGTCGGGGGTTTGAGCCTTGGCCAAGGCAGTATGTGTGTCCTTGAGCAAGGCACTTAACCACACAATGCTCCAGTCTACCCAGCTGAGAATGGGCACCAGCAAAAATGCTGGGGTTTAACCTCGTGATAGACTGGCATCCTATTGGGGCGGAGGGGGAGTCTTGTACTCTCAGTCACTTCACGCCACGGAAATTGGCATAAGCACCGGCCTGATGGGCCACAAGGCTCGTGACAGACTTTAATCTTTAATAATTGAAAATGTGGAAGAATTTATTCCTCCTGGAAACCATAAGGTTAATCTAGCCATTATTAATTTGTTCATTCTGTAGTGTATAACCGTTGAATCCCTTCCCTTTTCTGCAAAGGGGCACTCATCTGGTAAGATTTTGTGAGAATCAGGTTTATTATCACGGACATATTGCATGTCATGAAATTTGTTGTATTGCAGCAGCAAGACACATATATATATATATTACTATAAAATGCAGTAAGAAATATTTTCAAAAGTAGTGCAAAAAGTTAGATAGCATTCATGCATTCATGGTCTGTTAAGGAACCTGGTGGCAGAGGGCAAGAAGCTGTTACTATAATGTTGAGTATGTTGTGGGGGTTTATCAGAAGAAACCTGACCAATTAGCATTTGTCAGCAAGAACACTCACTTTGATTCATCTCAAGCAGCCTATGGATGCTTGTCAGACTAATCAAGTGACATTAAGACCTGAAGAGTTTGCACTAGCTCCTCTGGGAATAGAGGCAAAACTGTCAGTTTGTAATGATATGGTTCAGTCACTGCTTTGTGGATGTATGATGCAAGAACCAAAGGAATTTACTTGTGTACAGTCAGCCCCCAAGTTTTACAAAAGCAAAGGGAGCTAATATTTAACTCTGGGATGTACCTGTTCTGCGTCAATGCCTAGGCCGCACTTGCAGCTGGACTACCTTGTTTTGGATTGGAAGGCAGAGTTGAACAGCAGTGCAGCTAATTTGTTGGTACCTCAGAGTGCCGGGGATCCAGGTTTGATCCTGACCCCAGGTGCTGCTGAGTGGAGTTAGCACGTTTATCCTGTGACAATATAGAGTTCCTCATGGTGCTCTAGTTTCCTCCCATATTCCTCCCATATTGGTATGCTAGTTGGCCACTGTAAATTGTCCTAATTTACAGTGTAGATGTGTGGTAGAAACTAGAGGTAGTTGATGGGAATGTGGGGGAAATAAAAACATTAATGTAAGTGGGTGAGTGAAGGCTAATGTTGATCTGATAGGCCAAAGAGCCTGTTTATTTCCAGCCCTAATGAAGGGGCTCAGCCTGAAACGTCGACTGTTTACTCTTTTCCATAAATGCTGCCTGACCTGCTGGGTTCCTCCAACATTTTGTGTGTGTTGCCCTAAAAAGCTGTTCCCTGTTTTTTTTTACAAAGTGGACCATGTCTGTTCAAACTTCTTCTTGGTAAATTATTAAAATTACTTTCATATTAAGCTGATTAGAAGTTTGACATTTAGAAGTCTTACCTAAGTGAAGTGGATCGAAATTGTGTCACCTTGAAATCTTTTCAGCTGTACTCCAGGTGATGGAAAGGCAGTGATTTGTGTTAATTCTTGAGTAATAAACTCCCTTTGTTGACCCAGACACGGTGTGGGTGTCTGTGAAGTAATCCGTGGGAAAGGCCTAGTCCTCTCTCAATTCTGAAGGTTGCAGTAGTTTCTCTAAGGTACTTTCCCACAGAACAGAATAAAGGGTGGGTCATTATCAAATATTTGATTGCAGACTAAAGCAGCAGGTCAGGAGATTATGTTGTTGGGAATCAATGTGTGAAATCATTGGAGATTAGTGTGAAAAGATCATTGGAAATGAGTGTGTGAAATTATTTGTGATCAGTGTGCAAACCATTAGAGATCAACATGTGGAATCATTGGAGATAGTGAGATTGGAGAGCGTTGTGTGAAATCATTGGTGATTAGTGTATGAAATCATTGGTGATCAATGTAAACCATTGAGGTGTCTGTGGAAACTTGGATTCAGAATAGTTCCAAGACAGAGGGAGTGATCTAATTGCTTTTTAAAATTCTATTCACAGGATAAATTTTTCTCGGCAGTTGATTGGGACAGGACTGTGCAAGCGCGTGCAAGTCAGTCAATGAGGCAGCAGGAGTATTTAAAAGAGAGCAGTTTGACGGAGTGGGCGACGGAGTAGTGGGAGACAGAGTAGGAAGGCTTTGTCTCGAGAGGCTTCGGCGAGCAGAGGCTGAGGACGAGCTTCACTCCAAGTGAGGTAAGGCCGGGTAAGTTCCTTTAAAAGGAGAACGGTCTGCAGCAGTATTTTATTTGAAGCATGGAAGGCGGCGAGGCTGTAGTGTATTGGGTAGGTCATGTCAGCTGAGATCGGTCCCGTGGTAGGTTCCTCCTGCAGCATGTGGGAAATCAGGGATACTTCCAGTGTCCCTGACGACTGTGTGTGCAGGAAATGTGTCCAGCTGCAGCTTCTGGCAGACCGCATTGAGCAGCTGGAGCTGCGACTGGATTCACACTGGAGCTTCCGCGATGCTGAGACAGTCGTGAATAGCACGTTCAGTGAGTTGGCCACACCGCAGGTAAAGGCTACACAGGCAGAAAGGGAATGGGTGGCCACTAAACAGTGTAGCAGTAGGCAGGTAGTGCAGGAGTCCCCTGAGGTCATCTCCCTCCTAAACAGATATACTGTTTTGGATACTGTTGGGGGAGATGTCTCATCAGGGGAAGGCAGTAGCAGCCGAGTTCATGGCACCATGGGTGGCTCTGCAGCACAGGAGGGAAGGAAAAGGAGTGTGAGAGCTATAGTGATAGGGGATTCGATTGTAAGGGGAATGGATAGGTGCTTCTATTGCCGCATACGGGACTCCAGGAGGGTATGTTGCCTCCCTGGTGCAAGGGTCAAGGATGTCTCTGAGCAGCTGCAGGACATTCTGGAGTGGGAGGGTGAACAGCCAGTGGTCGTGGTGCACATAGGTACCAACGATATAGGTAAAAATCAGGATGAGGTCCTACAAGGTGAATTTAGGGAGTTAGGAGATAAACTAAAAAGTAGGACCACAAAGGCAATAACCTCTGGATTACTACCAGTGCCACGTGCTAGTCAGAGTAGAAATAGGAGGATATTTCAGATGAATACGTGGCTTGAAAAATGGTGCAAGGGAGAGGGATTCAAATTTCTGGGGCATTGGAACCAGTTCTGGAGGAGGTGGGACCGGTACAAGCAGGACAGTCTGCACCTGGGCTGGACTGGAACCAATGTCCTAGGGGGAGTGTTTGCTACTGTTGTTCAGGAGGATTTAAACTAATGTGGCAGGGGGTTGGGAACAAGTGCAGAGAGACAGAGGGGTGTAAAAAGAGGGTAGAAGCAAAAAGTAGTAAGGTGAAAAGTAAAAGTGGCAGGCCAGCAAATCCAGGGCAAAAATCAAAAAGGGCCACTTTTCAACATAATTGTATAAGGGCTAAGAGTGTTGTAAAAGCACACCTGAAGGCTTTGTGTGTCAATGCAAGGAGTATTCATAGCAAGGTGGATGAATTGAATGTACAGATAGTTATTAATGAATATGATATAGTTGGGATCACAGAGACATGGCTCCAGGGTGACCAAGGATGTGAGCTCAATATTCAGGGATATTAAATATTCAGGAGGGATAGACATGAAAGAAAAGGAGGTGGGTGGCATTGCTGGTTAGAGAGGAGATTAACGCAATAGAAAGGAAGGACGTTAGCCGGGAGGATGTGGAATCGATATGAGTAGAGCTGCATAACACTAAGGGGCAGAAAACGCTGGTGGGAGTTGTGTACAGGCCACCTAACAGTAGTAGTGAGGTTGGGGATGGCATTAAACAGGAAACTAGAAATGCGTGCAATAAAGGAACAGCAATTATAAAGGGTGACTTCAATCTACATATAGATTGGGTGAATTACCAAATTGGTAAGGGTGCTGAGGAAGAGGATTTCTTGGAATGTATGCGGGATGGTTTTCTGAACCAACATGTCGAGGAACCAACTAGAGAGCTGGCCGTTCTAGACTGGGTATTGAGCAATGAGGAAGGGTTAGTTAAGCAATCTTGTCATGTGAGGCCCCTTGGGTAAGAGTGACCATAATATGGTGGAATTCTTCGTTAAGATGGAAAGTGATATAGTTAATTCAGTAACAAAGGTTCTGAACTTAAAGAAGGGTAACTTTGAAGGTATGAGACATGAATTAGCTATGATAGACTGACAAATGATAATTAAAGGGTTGACGGTGGATATGCAATGGCAAGCATTTAAAGGTCGCATGGATGAACTACAACAATTGTTCATCCCAGTTTGGCAAAAGAATAAACCAGGGAAGGTAGTGCACCCGTGGCTGACAAGGGAAATTAGGGATAGTATCAATTCCAAAGTAGAAACATACAAATTAGCCAGAAAAGCGGCATACCTGAGGACTGGGAGAAATTCAGAGTCCAGCAGAGGAGGATAAAGGGCTTAATTAGGAAAGGGAAAAAAGATTATGAGAGAAAGCTGGCAGGGAACATAAAAACTGACCATAAAAGTTTTTATAGATATGTGAAAAGCAAAAAATTGGTTAAGACAAATGTAGGTCCCTTACAGTCAGAAACAGGTGAATTGATCATGGGGAACAAGGACATGGCAGACCAATTGAATAACTACTTTGGTTCTGTCTTCACTAAGGAGGACATAAATAATCTTCATGAAATAGTAGGGGACCGAGGGTCTAGTGAGATGGAGGAACTGAGCGAAATACATGTTAGTAGGGAAGTGGTGTTAGGTAAATTGAAGGGATTAAAGGCAGATAAATCCCCAGGGCCAGATGGTCTGCATCCCAGAGTGCTTAAGGAAGTGGTCCAAGAAATAGTGGATGCATTAGTGATAATTTTTCAAAACTCTTTAGATTCTGGATTAGATCCTGAGGATTGGAGGGTGGCTAATGTAACCCCACTTTTTAAAAAAAGAGGGAGAGAGAAACCGGGGAATTATAGACCGGTTAGCCTGACATCGGTGGTGGGGAAAATGCTAGAGTCAGTCATCAAAGATGGATAACAGCACATTTGGAAAGCAGTGAAATCATCGGGCAAAGTCAGCATGGATTTGTGAAAGGAAAATCATGTCTGATGAATCTCATAGAATTTTTTGAGGATGTAACTAGTAGAGTGGATAGGGGAGAACCAGTGGATGTGGTATATTTGGATTTTCAAAAGGCTTTTGACAAGGTCCCACACAGGAGATTAGTGTGCAAACTTAAAGCACACGGTATTGGAGGTATGGTATTGATGTGAATAGAGAATTGGTTGGCAGACAGAAAGCAAAGAGTGGGAATAAACGGGACCTTTTCAGAATGGCAGGCAGTGACTAGTGGGGTACCGCAAGGCTCGGTGCTGGGACCCCAGTTGTTTACAATATATATTAATGACTTGGATGAGGGAATTAAATGCAGCATCTCCAAGTTTGCGGATGACACGAAGCTGGGTGGCAGTGTTAGCTGTGAGGAGGATGCTAAGAGGATGCAGGGTGACTTGAATAGGTTAGGTGAGTGGGCAAATTCATGGCAGATGCAATTTAATGTGGATAAATGTGAGGTTATCCACTTTGGTGACAAGAACAGGAAAGCAGATTATTATCTGAATGGTGGCCAATTAGGAAAAGGGGAAGTGCAACGAGACCTGGGTGTCATTGTACACCAGTCATTGAAAGTGGGCATGCAGGTACAGCAGGCAGTGAAAAAGGCGAATGGTATGCTGGCATTCATAGCAAGAGGATTCGAGTACAGGAGCAGGGAGGTACTACTGCAGTTGTACAAGGCCTTGGTGAGACCACACCTGGAGTATTGTGTGCAGTTTTGGTCCCCTAATCTGAGGAAAGACATTCTTGCCATAGGGGGAGTACAAAGAAGGTTCACCAGATTGATTCCTGGGATGGCAGGACTTTCATATGATGAAAGACTGGATCGACTAGGCTTGTACTCTCTGGAATTTAGAAGATTGAGGGGGAATCTGATTGAAACGTATAAAATTCTAAAGGGATTGGACAGGCTAGATGCAGGAAGATTGTTCCTGATGTTGGGGAAGTCCAGAACGAGGGGTCACAGTTTGAGAATAAAGGGGAAGCCTTTTAGGACTGAGATGAGGAAAAACTTCTTCATACAGAGAGTGGTGAATCTGTGGAATTCTCTGCCACAGGAAACAGTTGAGGCCAGTTCATTGGCTATATTTAAGAGAGAGTTAGATATGGCCCTTGTGGCTAAAGAGATCGGGGGGTATGGAGAGAAGGCAAGTACAGGGTTCTGAGCTGGATGATCAGCCATGATCATACTGAATAGTGGTGCAGGCTCAAAGGGCCGAATGGCCTACTCCTGCACCTATTTTCTATGTTTCTATGTAGGCATTAACTGCATTTGTTCTCCACTTCTACTTGCCCTTGAATTGAGAGGCAAGTTATAAGCCAACCACAGTGATTGGTAGGGAGTCAGACAAGGCTAGATCACGCATCAGGATGCAAAAAGTGGGAAACAAACAGCTGAAATATCTCAGTGGGTCAAGCAGGATCTGGGGAGGGAGAAGAGTTGTTGGTTTTTCAGGTCAAGATGCTGCATCAGATCCTGATTCAGGGTCTTAGCCTGAAACGTTAACTCCCCTTGTCACAACCATGGAGTCTGGGCACCCTCTCAGGCGGGCTGCTGAACGGGATCTACAATTACACTCGCGAGTATGCACATTCCAGCTAATTAGTGTTTCACTGTGGTTGTATTTAACTCCCTCCTCTTGTTTCAGTCTTGTCGAATCTTGACCAAAAGCACAGCCACGTCAATGCTCCCTCCTTTTTTTTGTTCATGTTCCAGGAAAGATTACCACTTAGATTGACACTGTAAAGGAACGGTATTTATTTAGTATTAAGTTAATGCTTTGGAGAGGCAGTGTCAATGTCAGGTTTTAGCTTGAGATGTTTAGTTAAGGCCCTGTTGACTTAGCGTTTATTATTGCTTTTCCTTTAGTTCTGCACAGTTCTTCCTAAAAGTCAGTAAACTGTTCATCTGCTTCAGCGAATCTCCATGTCCACATCGGCCATAACCGTACACTTCTGCTAGCAAGGTTCGACCAGCTACGGCGGGCCCAGTGGAGAGAGAACAGCTGATCTCGGCTCTGAATTTCATTGGGCAGATGGGAGAGGGGCTAAAGTCAGTAGTACATCGAGGTACTGCAGATGCTGGAAATCTAGAGCAATACACACAAGGTGCTGGAGGAGCTCAGCAGCTCAGGCAGCATCTATGGATGGGAATAAGGTCGATGTTTCAGGCCGAGCCCCTTCAGCACAACTTGCAGAAGCTGGGCTGGTAGATGTGACAACTACTTGTAGAGTGGCAAGCCCCATCCACATTGAAGTTCAACAGTCAGTTGCAGAAGAAGATAAAGTCAATGGAGTCTGAGTTGGCAGAAGAGGCTCGCACAGTGCAACAGAGCCAGCAAGCCCAGTCCGAACAGGAAGAACAGGTAACAGCACTCACAGTTGCGGATCAGCGCTCACCACAGACAGCCAAAATTGGGTGGCAGCCATTACTGCTCTCACTGACGTGGTTCACTACTGACAGCCAGAATCAGGAGGCTGCCATTACCACTCTCGCTGCCCGCAATTCAGCTGCCACAGCCTTCTACCTGGAGAGTCCCACTCCCAGCATCTCCCTCGTCTTCCTCTGTAACAGTCTCATCAGCCTCAGCCACTAATGCCCCAATTCCCACAGCAGCTTCTGGATCAGAACCGAGTATTCCTCCATCAGACAGATACTCCAGTGACCCTGATGACTGCAGAAACTTTATCACCCCGTGAGAGCTGACTTTTCAAGCCTATTTTTGGTCAGTTCAGTGATGATGCATGTAAACTGGCTTACATGGTGAATTTCTTAGATGGACCTCCGCACCCCCCCCCCACACTCTGGCTGTTCAACATTTTAGGAGGACAAAGTAGCCGGCTGCCCAATCCATCCAACAATTCATGGAATTCATGGTTAGTTCAGCACATGTTCAGGCTGCATGGCTTCCCTTAGGCCATAGTACCTGAACGAGGACGACAGTTCACATTCTGTTTTTGGAAGGCTTTCTGTCCTCTTTTGGGAGTCACAGCCAGCCTCTCATCAGGTTTTCACCCCCAATCTAGTGGCCAGACTGAGAGTGAATCAGGAGTTGGAGACAACCCTGCGCTGCCTTGCCTCTTCCAATCAATGTTCCCTCTAATTTGTAATGACTAGTATGCGCAAAAATCTTGTGCTGTGCAATTTTTTGCCCAGTGACAACATGTGCGCAATGAATTTTATATATCGAGGTATTCATTTTAACAGCTAGCAAAAACACTGCCAATAAGGGCTTCAATCTCCTCTGGGTTTGACCGTTTTCACTCTTGTTCATCTGCACTCTCACAAGACATACATTTCAGGCCTGTAGCAGGTAATGAAGGATTTTCTCACTGGAGCTTTTGCACACCGTCCTTATATGATTTGCTTGGTAAATAATGTTTTAAAAAGTCAAATTTCCAAATATCACTCCACTGCTTCTTATGTGCAAATTCTCCAGCAATGTTTTCTGTATTGTACATAAATATTTCTCCTAGCTGCGCATTCCTGACTTCTTGAACTTTCGGTGTAGCGGTTTCTGCTGTTTCATTGAGCCATTCCGCTTTAAATGAACTAGCAGCTCTTTTGCGCTTCACCCCCTTTGCTTCTTTGGAATTCGATATGGTGAATCAATAATTTCATCAATAAAAACACTATAAATGAAGGAAAGGTACGTCGCAGCTGGAGTTTCTCTGGTTAGCGGATGATTTCCCTCCACGCCTCTCTAACATAGTGGGGAACCGCGTACGAGGCAAGTTACAGCAGTAGTTTGCCATTGTCTTCTGCTGGGTGAGCCAATTCTAAAATCTGCAGACAAATCTTTTTATATAGTAAAGGAATTAAGGGTTATGGGGAAAAGGCAGGTAGATGGAGCTGAGTTTATGGACAGATCAGCCATGATCTTACTGAATGGCGGGTCAGGCTTGATGGGCCGGATGGCCTACTCCTGCTCCTATTTCTTATGTTCTTATGCTGTATCATCACAAACTCCACATTGTCAACACCGTCTGATCAGAAACTGGAAAAGGAAATGTAATTGTGTATGATTGTGAAATATACTTAACATGCCAGTGAGGTAGAGGGTGACAACCTTTTGTGCGCAGTTGTGCATGTGCACATGTGCACACTTTAGAGGGAATATTGCTTCCAATCTCATGACCTGGAGCTCCCAACTGGTTTGGGCAGAGATTGCCCACAACCATCCTCCAATGGCATGTCCCCCTTTGAATGTCAGAAGGGATTCCAGCCAACACTCTTCCGTGGGAGTTCCTGATGCTGAACCGCTGGTCCAACGCTACAAGTGCACGTGGAGACGGGCCAGGGCTTCTCTACTGGACACTCAGGAACAATGTGTCTGGGAGGCTGATTGGCTCTGCTGATGGGTGATGCCTCTCAAGCCAGGGGAGAAAGTCTGGCTGGCATGCAAAGATCTTCTTTTGAAAGGTTAGAGCCTCAAGTTGCTCCCACGGTGCACAGGACCATTTGTAGTATAGAAGGCTATCAACAGAGTCTTATATAGACTGTGCTAACCATCATCGATGAAGTTTGTCCCAGTGTCCCATGTTTCCCAGCACAAGTCGGTGACTTCCTCCCCCCTTGTTCCAATCACCCCCTCCTCCCCACTTGGTAGACTCTAGTCTATTTGGTGAGGTGCCTCCTGGCATCTCGCAGGGTGCAGGGCAGGGTCCAGTATCTCATGGGTTGGGAGGGGTACGGCCATGAGAAACATTCTTGGGTTCCAGTCATGACATCCTGATAAGTCTCTGATCCAGGACTTCTAGTAGTCACGGGTCTCTGGTGACCCGGGAGCTGTGCCTAGGGAGGTGGGCCTAGGCCCTGTCACAACCATGGACTCTGCGGTAGGCCTGGCAATCACGCTTGTGAATATGCATGTTTCACTGTGGTTGTATTTAACTCCATTCCTCTCATTACAGTCTTGTCAAATCTTTGACCAAAAACACAGCAACATCAACATTTCCTGCTTTCCTTTGTCTTTGCTCTGGAAGGAAGACTACTTATTAGATTGACACTATAAAGGAGCGGTGTTTATTTAGTATTCAGTTACTGCTTCTGAACCACGGTGCCAGCATCATCTTACAGCTTGAGAGCTTTAGTTAATGGCTCTGTTGGCCTAGTATTTATTGCTTTTTTTTCCTTTAATTCTGCACAGTTCTTAATAAAAATCTTCATCTGCTTCAGTGCCTCTCCCTCTGCACTTGGGCTGTAACCACACACTTTTGTCACCCATAGACGAATTCAAGACACAGTAGAGCAGAACCTTTGGTCCATCAAACTGATGCTGAACATTGAGAATCCATCTATATACTGTAACTCCCATTAATCAGCACTTGGTCCATAGACCTCTCTTGGCGGTTTGAGTATTTATCTATTGATTCTAAATGTTGTGAGGGTCTTTGCCTTTACCATTCCTTCAGGTACGGAACCAGGTTATCTGTATTTTTTTATGTTGATGAGAAATAAGCACTGATGATCGGGGATAAATCCTCTGTTTCTTTTGAATCTTTTATCTCAGTCGGAATGGGACGCAGGTATTAGTGTCTCAGCCAAAGAAAAAGCACAGGTGTTTAACACTTCAGACTGGGGCTTGAACCCATGACTCCAAGTGAGAGGGCCTCATTGGAGCTATGGTCGACACACTTCCTGCCTCGTGCTCTGGTGGGAATAGACAGTTATAAACAGAGTCTTACTGTCCGTTATGTTTACACTTCTCTCTGTCTTGGAAAAATAGCCCACATAATCAATTATCACACCTACCCAGAATATTCTTCTTTTCTCTCACCCCACCCCATCAGGTAGAAGATACAAGTGTGAAAGCACCTACCTCTAACTTCTATTCCACTATTATAAGACTATTGTATCATAAGATGGACTCTTGATTTCACAATCCGCCCTGTTATGGTCTTGCACCTAATTGTCTACTTGCACCGCACTTTCTCTGAAAATGTAACACGTTATTCTGCCTTCCAACTCTTCATGCTCTCCATAGTACATTTGTAGAAGTCTTTGAGTGTTTTAGGCGACAAACCAAATCATTGCAAACTCCTGATAAAGCATAGCTGCTGTCTTGCCTTTTCTTTGTACAAAATGATGGGACAAGATTAGATCCTCAGATATATTGACACGCAGGAACTTGAAGCTGCTCACTCTCTCCACCTCTGATCCCTCTATGAGGATTGGTTTGTGTCCCTCGCCTTACCCTTCCTGAAGTCCACAATCAGCTCTTCGGTCTTACGGACGTTAAGTGCCGGGTTGTTGCTGCAACGCCATGCAACTAGCTGGTATGTCTTGTTCCTGTATGTCATCTTGTCACCATCTGAGATTATGCCAACAGTAGTTATATCATGAGCAAATTTATAGATGACATTTGAGTTATGCCTAGCCACACAGTCATGGGTGTAGAGAAAGTAGAGCAGTGGGCTAAGAACACATCCCTGAGGTGCACTAGTGTTAATTGTTGGCGAAGAGGAGATGTTATTACCAATCTGCAGAGATTGTGGTCTGACGGTAGGAAGTCAGGGATATAGTTGCAGAGGGAGGTACAGAGGCCCAGATTCTGTACCTTTTCAATTAGGATTGTAGGAATGATGATATTAAATGCTGAGCTATAGTCGATGAACAGCACACTGCCATAGGTATTTGAATTGGCCAGGTGACTAAGGCCGTGTGGAGAGGCATTGAGATCGTGGCTGCTACAGACCTATTGTGGGGGAAGGTAAATTGTAGTGGGTTCAAGTCCTTGCCGAGGTAGGAGTTGATTCTGGTCATGACCAACTTCTCAAAGCATATTATCACCATAAATGTGAGTGCTACTGGACAATAGTCATTAAGGCAGCTCACACTGATCTTAGGCACTGGTATGATTGTTGCCTTTTTCAAGCAGGTGGGTACTTCTGACTGTAACAGTGAGAGATTGAAAATGTCTTTGAATACCCGTCAGTTGATTGGCACAAGTTTTCAGAGCATTACCAGGTACTCCTTCGGGGCCTGTCTCCTTGTGAGGGTTCATCGTCCTGAAAGACAGCTTGATGTCGGCCTCCATGACAGGATTTACAGGATCACTGGGTGCAGCAGGGATCATCAAAGCCTCTGGAAGATCCTGCTTTTTCTGGCAGATGGAAATTAGGAGGGCTGAAAGTAGACATGACGTTGCACTAGCAGACAAGATGATGGAGAATCCTAAGGGATTCTACAGATATATTAAAAGCAAAAGGATAGCAAGGAACAAAATCAGCTCTCTGTAAGATCAGAGTGGTAATCTGTGCATGAGGC
Organism: Mobula birostris; assembly: GCF_030028105.1. Classification (NCBI taxonomy): domain Eukaryota; kingdom Metazoa; phylum Chordata; class Chondrichthyes; order Myliobatiformes; family Myliobatidae; genus Mobula; species Mobula birostris. The sequence continues at coordinate 21,364,961 of NC_092387.1, read as the reverse complement.
TGAATGGGATTCTGGACATCTGTAATGGATTTTTTTTTTTGCATCTGTATTTACCCAGGAGATGGACACTGTCTAAAGAAATGAGGTGAAGTAGCAGCAAGGTCATGGACCCTATACAGATAACAGAAGAGGAGGTTGTTGTCTTGAGGAAAATTAGGTTGGATAAATCTGCAAGGCCTGACAAGGTGTTCCATCCTGTGGGAGGCAAGTGCAGAAATTGCAGGGGCCATAGCAGAGATATTTAAAACATCCTTAGCCATGGGTAAGATACAATGCTACTATTTTTCTATTGCTTAAGAAAGGCTCTAAGAATAAATCAGAAAATTATAGGCCAGTGAATCTGACATCAAAAGTGAAAAGTTTTCGGAAGGTGTTTTAAGCGTCTGGATATATATGTATTTGGATAGGTAGGGACTGATTAAGGATAGTCAAGCAACACACATAAAAGTTGCTGGTGAACGCAGCAGGCCAGGCAGCATCTCTAGGAAGAGGTACAGTCGATGTTTCAGGCCGAGACCCTTCCTCAGGACTAACTGAAAGAAGAGCTAGTAAGAGAGTTGAAAGAGGGAGGGGGAGGGGGAGGCAGAGATGCAAAATGATAGGAGAAGACAGGAGGGGGAGGGATGGAGCCAAGAGCTGGACAGGTGATTGGCAAAAGGGATATGAGAGGATCATGGGACAGGAGGCCTAGGGAGAAAGATAAGGGGGAAAGGGAGAAAAATGTGGGTTTCTGTGTGGTAAGTCATGTCTAACCAATCTTATAGAGTTTTTCAAGGAAGTTACCAGGAAAGTTGATGAAGACAAAGAAAGTTGCTGGTGTCTACATGGCATTTATCAAGGTCCCGCATGGGAGGTTAGTCGAGAAGGTTCAGTCACTTGGCACTCAAGATGAGGTAGTAAATTGGATTAGACGTTGGCTTTGTGTAAGGAGCAAGAGAGTGGTTGTAGGTGTTTCCCTCTCTGGCTGGAAGCCTGTGACTCGTGGTATGCCACAGGGATCAGTGCTGGGTCTGTTGTTGTTTGTCATCTATATCAATGATCTGGATGATATTGTAGTAAACTGGATCAGCAAATTTACAGATGGTACCCATGACTGGGGTGTAATGGATAGTGAGGAAGATTAGCAAAGCTTGCAACGAGATCTGGACCAGCTGGAAAAGTTGTTCTGAAAATTGGCAAACACGAGAAAGTCTGCAGATACTGGAAATCTAAAGCAACACACAAAAAATGCTGGCGGGAAAATGACAGATGAATTTAATGCAGTTAAGTGTGAGGTGTTGCACTTTGGGAGGACGAACCAGGGTAGGTCTTACATGGTGAGCGGTAGGGCACTGAGGAGTGCAATAGAGCAGAGGTATCTGGGAATACAGATCAATAATTGTTTGAAAATGGCATCATAAAGATAGGTTCATAAAGAATAGCTTTGGCATATTGGCTTTCATAAATCAATGTATTGAATACAGGAGTTGGGAAGTTATGTTGAAATTGTATAAGACGTTGGTGAGGCCTAATTTGGAATATTGTGTGCAAGTTTTGTCAGCTACCTACAGGAAAGATGTAAATAAGATTGAAACAGTGCAGAGAAAATTTACACAGATGTAGTCGGGGCTTGTGGACTTGAGTTGCAGGGAAAGGTTGAATAGGTTAGGACTTTATATCCTAGAACGCAGAAGATCGAGAGGAAATTTGAAGAGGTATGGAAATTTTTGAGGGTATAGATAGGGTAAATACAAGCAGGCTTTTTACACTGAGGTTGTGCAGGACTAGAACTAGAGATCATGGGCCAAGAGTGAAAGGTGAAAAGTTTAAAGGGAACGTGAGGGGGAGCTTCTTCACCCAGATGGTCGTTAGAGTGTGGAGTGAGTTGCCAGCACAAGAGGCGGATGTGGGGTCGATTTCATTATTTAAGGAAACTTTAGATAGGTACATGGATAAGAGAGGTATGGAGGGCTGTGGTCCAGGTGCAGGGCAATGAGGCTGAACAGATTAACGGCTCGGCACAGACTAGGTGTTTCTGTGCTGTGATGTTCTATGACCCTATGACTCCCTGACTCTGTGGCTGAATTCTGTCCCTATGTTCTCATAGCATTATTGTGTCAAGAACTTGCCAAGACCATTGGCCCATGTTGTCACTTTGTAACGACAAGCTTTTGAAAGTCAGAGGGGAATGCTGATTTGAAGATTTGCATGTGAAAGTGCATCTTTCTAGATTGCTTCTGCTCATTATTCAGCTTTGAGCTCTTGGTGTAGTTTCCATGGGTCACGTGCAAAGCTTTATCATTCCCCATGCAGCTTTGCTTTGAAACTCATAAAACTGGGCTGCATTATTTGGAGGAATAACTACCCACAGTCAATCCAAAAATTATTTTGACCTGCAGTGGACCTGTTTAAACAGGGGACTAAATTTTGGGCAGCCCATCACTGGAAATCTTCTGCTCTATCTTCTTATGGTCGCCAAACCTACCATGTTAACCTCTTTAGACATAGAACATAGAGAACAGTACAGCACAGGAACAGGCCCTTCTTCACACAACCTTCTGCTGAACCAGCTAAAAAGCAAATGAAAAACACCAAAACACTAATCCCTCCTACTTTCCCAATGCCCATATCCCTCCACCTTCCTTACATTCATATACCTATCTAAATGTCTCATAAAAGCCTGTAAAGTATTTGCCTCTACAATCATACCAGGCAGCGTATTCCAGGCATCCGCACCTCTGAGTAAAAGGCTTACCCCTCACATCCCCTTTGAACCTACTCCCTCTCACCTTCAGTCCATGCTGTCTGGTATTAGACATTTCAACCCTGTGAAACAGATCCTCATTGTCTACTCTATATATGCCTCCTATAATCTGATAAACCTCTATCAGATCTCCACATGGGCTCCACTGCTCCAGAGAAAACAACCCAAGTTTATCCAGCCTCTCATGATAGCACATACCCTCGAAACCAGGCAGCATCCTGGTAAATCTCGTCTGTACCCTCTTCAAAGCCTCAACATTCTTCCTCGAGTGGGGCTGCCAGAACTGCATGCAGTATTCCAGCTGTGGCCAACCAACGTTTTATAAAGTTGCCACATAACCTTTTGACTTTCGAACTCAATGCCTTGACAAATAAAAGCAAACATTCCATAAGCCTTCTTACCACGCCGTGTAGCCACTTTCAAGGAGCTATGAACTTGGATCCCAAGATCTCTCTGCTCAATAACACTGTTAAGAGTCCTGCCCTTAACAGTGTACTGTCTCTTTGCATTTGCCCTACAGTTATCTGGGTTAAACTGCATCTGCCATTTCTCTGCCAATATTGTGACAAGAATACACATAGATTAAGATGTTAGCTGTCCTGTTCTGGCACCAGTGGGATCAGCAGTTGGTCTGCCACCTGTCTTCAGGAGAAAGAGAGATAAGGAAAACAATGGAGCAGCACTTGGAGATGTTAATGAAGGGACGGGAGAGTTTAACGGAAGGAGAGCTGTCAAGATCGGCTCCCCCTTTGAACCCTGAACTGTTTGAAGCGATGGACAGGTGATACCCCAGCAGGGGGATAAAAAGGGACAGGTTCGTTAAGGCAAGACACACACGACACCCCGAGGTAACGAGACCCTGGAAACGGTGAGTCTCCCACAAGTCGGTGGGAAGTTTTGGAAGGCTGGTCGCGGGACCAAGCCAGAGACGCACAGGGTGGAAAGGCACGATCAGCGGGAACCTGGTGTGTGTGTCCGCCCTTGCCTGGGTGCCAGGTTCACCGCAGAGAAACGATCGTATCTGGAAACGGAGGGGTCACGGTCGGTGACCTCAGAAGACATCACAAAGGGCTCGCCCAAAAGCTGACTGCGAAGAATATCGAAGGTCTGTGTGGAAGCCGTTTGAATATTCATTCGTTTTTGCTCTCTCTCTCCTTCCCCCCACTGTCCATCTCCCACGGCAATGATTACTGTGAACTGAACTGAATTCAATTGAACTGAACTTTGTGTCACTTTGAAACTGGTCATTTACCCCTAGACAACGATAGAGCTTGATTGATCCTGTTATCCTAATTCTGTGTACATGTGTGTTTATCATTGCTGAACTGTTGCATTTATTATCCTTTTGATTAGAGTACTGTGTTGCTTGTTTCTTTAATAAAACTTTCTTAGTTCTAGTAATCCAGACTCCAACTGAGTGATCCATTTCTGCTGGTTTGGCAACCCAGTTTCGGGGTACGTAACAATATCTACAACTAAACTATATTGTACCATATTCTTTGGCAGTCTTCTACAATATCCACAACTCCACCAATCTTGGTAACATGCATTAATTTACTAACCCACCCATCTACATTTTCATCCAGGTCATTTACATGCATCACAAACAGCAGAGGTCCCAGCACAGATCACGGTGGAACACTGCTAATTACAGACCTCCAGCTCGAATAATTCCCTTCAACCACTGTCCTTTGCCTTTTATGTGCTAGCCAGTTCTGAATCCAAACAGCCAATTCACCACGGGCCCCATGCATTTTAATCTCCTGGATTAGCCTCCCATGAGGGCCTTTGTCAAACACCTTACTAAAATCCATGTAGACAACATGCCACAATGTGCCGATGAAGCCCCTCTAGAATGCCCCTGTCTCTTTCTGGCCTTACCACCCAGCCTAGACTCTCGTGCTTGAACACCCTAGGCAGCACTGTTGAACAACTAGCAAACTCACTGAAAGCTGCAGCGACCTAGGTTCAATTCTGACCTTGGGTGCTCTCTGCGTGCAGTTTGTATGTTCTCCCTGTGACTTCATGGGTTTCCTCTTGGGACTCAAGCTTCCTTTCACATCCCAGAGACGAGCAGGTGTGTAGATGGATGGGCTGCTGTAAATTGCCTCTAGTGTGTAGATGGCTGGTGGAATCTGGGGAGTTGATGGAAATGTGGAGAAAGTAACAAAAATGTAAGGAGGAAATGGGATCATATTGTGCGTCAGAATAGACTTAAGAGGCCAAATGGCCTCCATATGTCTGTTTGGAGAATTTGGAAGTATTATTATCATTAGCCCACAACTAAAACAATCGTTGGCTTGTCACACAATTCTCCTTAATCTAACACACATCATTCATTTTCCTCAAGGATGAATAGTGATCTGTTTCCATTCTTTAAGCCCGCAAAATTGGCTTTTTGCTGATTACTTTCCCAAAAGTGCCAGATCCACCTGCAGAGATCATAGATGTCTGGAATGTGAGATTTTCACTGTCACTTAGTGGAGAAGGCAGCTCAGATCACCTAGGGTCCAAGCGCCGTGTCTTTGTTCCCTGGACTGTGTGTGAACTCACATCCATAAACACTGTTTTCAGCTGAGAATCCCACAGCAAAACAGTGAGATCATTAATTCTATCTTTTACCTCCCTACGGTAGTTATCTTGGCATTGATTTCAAACAAAAACTGGATGGGATTTCAGGATTTTAATTTCCTGTCATGAAAGAAGATTTAAATATTCAATGATTAAATGCTACAAGAGACATTTTTAGATGCAAACTTAGATGATGCCAAAATATTACATATTCCTTAAAAATATGCCAGAAAACTTAAAATAGATATTGGTCATTTAGTAATTACCCTGATTGAGAAACTATTTGAAATTCTACTCTGCGGTTAATGAAGTTCACCTGGAAATATCATATCTCACAACCCACATAAACCAATCTAAGTGGTACCTTTGTCCATTCGTCCCTCCCTACTAATTTCCCTTCTGGCACTTATCCCTGCAAGCAGCCAAAGAGCTACACCTGCCTATACACCTCCTCCCTTACCTCCATTCAGGGCCCAAACAGTCCTTACAGGTGAGGCAACACTTCACCTGTGAATCTGGCAAGATCCGTTGTAAACAGGGGGACTGCCTTGTTGAGCTCCTCCGCTCCATCCACCAAAAGTGGAACTTCCCATTTGGCCACACATTTTAATTCCAATTCCCATTCCTGTTCTGACGTTTTGGTCCACAGCCTCCTCTTGTGCCACCTCAGGGTGGAGGAGCAATATCTTATATTCCATCTGGTAGTCTCCAACCTGATGGCGTGAATATTGATTTCTCTTCTGGTAGAAAAAATCCCTCCCACTTCCCTCTTCTTCTATTCCCCACTCTGACCTCTCCTCTGTTTATTACATACCCCTGGGTCCCCTCCTCCTCTCCTATCAGATTCCTTCTTCTTCAGCTCTTTACCTTTCCTACCCACCTGGCTTCACCTATCACCTTCTCGCTATCCTCCTTCTCCTCCTCCCACCTTTTTATTCTGGCACCTTTCCACTTCCTTTCCAGTCCAGAAGAAGGGTCCCAGCCCGAAACATGGACTCTTTACTCTTTTCCATAGATGCTGCCTGACCTGCTGATTTCCTCCAGTATGTTATGTGTGTTGTTAAGTGGTCACACCAAATAGCAAAGTCACCCACTATGAATTTTCTTCTGGGATAAATACAGCGCTATTATCCGGCAGGAAAACTTTGTTATTTACAAATACGTGAGAGGTCGTTAAATAGACTGAGCTCCTGGGTGGGATACTGTAAGCTTTGTTTTGCAGCTGGTTATTTTATAAGTATAAATACTCAGAAAGATTAAAGATATCGATAAAGACTTCACATGTAGTTTTTTTCATATTTCATTCCAACATTGAAGGAGGCAAATTGAGCCCATTGAGAATAAATCCATTTTTCCAGTTAATCTCTTACTATGCTCCCTCATGTAAGAACACAAGACCATAACAATTAGGAGCAAATTTAGGCCATTCAGCCTATCAAGTCTCCCTCTCTATTCAATTGTGATTTTATTTTTTAATCCCATATCCTGCCTTCTCCTATTAACCCATAACCTCTTTACTAATCGAGAACTTACATTTCTGCCTTAACACTACCCAGCGTCTTGCCCTCCACACTTCTCTGTATCAACAAATTCCAAAAATTCATCATCTTCTGACTGAAGAAGAAACTCTTCCTCATCTCACTTTTAAATGGACATCCCTTTATTCTGAGGTTGTGCCCTCAAAACCTAGACTCTACTACTAATGCAAATGTCCTTCGCCTCCAATTAATTCAGGACTTTTAGTGTCGGATAGATTTCAAAAGATCCCCTTTTCTGCTTCTGAACTCCAGTGAGTACAGGCCCAGCCATCAATTTAGCAATCATTTTGACTCTGTCAGTTAAAGGAGACTGTGAGCTGCCTTCTCAAGCTGATTTCCAGCTTTCATCTGCTGCATTGATGCCCAATGTCGATGAGACTGCAAGTCCACAGGAGGCTGGAGGCCCGGAGGCAGTCTGTACTGGGGTTGGAGGGTTGCCTGTGTGTGTTCCTGGGTGGGTGGTTGGGAGGGAGGGGGGGAGGAAAGGGCTTGTTTTGCTGTTATTGCTTGAGTTGTTCTGCTGAACGTTATGAGCATACAATGTTGGCACCGGAATATATGGTGACACTACCAGGTTTCCCCAGCACATCCTTAGGTTGTGTTTGTTGTAATACAAAGAACACATTTCTTTTGATAAATAAATGAATCTAAATCTGAATCATACATTAACCCTCTCATTCCTGGAATACACTCTAGGACCAGCACATCCTTCCTCAGACACAGGCCCAGATTTGCTCATAGTATTCCAATGCAGTCTGCTCAATGACTTATAAAGCCTCAGCAGTACAAACTTACTTATATACCCATCAACTCTACTCATTCCTTCTGCGACTCACATACATGAGGGATCATTTACAGTAGCCGATAAAACAATGTGTCTTTGGGAAACTGGAGTATCCAGGAGAAAGCAGTGCTGCCTCAGGGAGGGAGGGGGGGAGGGAACATCGACTCAGACCATGAGAGGCCTGTGTTGGGTATTTTCATGCCTTACAAGACACAGATTGGAAGTCTGTGTGGGGCACCACTCCTCGCACAGACGCTAGAGCAACGTGTGGTTAAGTGCCTTGCTCAAGGACACAAACTCGCTGCCACAGCTGAGGCTCGAACTAGCGACCCTCAGATCACTAGACAAACGCCTTCACCACTTGGCCACATGCTGCCTTAGGGAGAGTGTGAAAACTCTGCAAAAACAGCAAGGTCAGCGTTGAATCCAAATCACTGGTGGAAAAGCATCCAGCTTACTTTGAATGTAGTTTAGCTATTCCAACCAAACCATTTTCTGCTTTTCTTTCAGATTGCTAGCACTTGCAGCCTTTTTGATGCCCATTTAGTAAGAAGTTTTATGTGGACACTGGACCATTGCCTATCAATTCTGTGTAACCAATGTTGCTCTATTTTACAATGTAAGTACAATAATTAAGTAGTTCTCTGATTATTAATTATTTCTGGTTTAGTGCAAAGAGTTTAATATGGCATGTTCAACGTTCTGTCAGTGTTACGATATGTACCCATCTGTGCCAGCTTCTGGAGTTTAGACGCTCTTACTCCCTGGAATAGGGATGGCTGGCCTGCCCCACTAATTGGAGGCCATGTTTTAGTGCTAGGATTTTAATATTTAAAGAGCACCTGAACTGAGGTTCAGATTCAACCACCAGCTCTGCTCTGGATTCTCATCTAGCATCTAGTTTAGAACCCTGACCTCGTCACTCACTCTGACCCCAACCCTGTCACTCTGCATAGTCTGTCCACCTTCAGTACCCAGAGAGATTCGGTGGTGACCCGGGCTCATGCCACAGCTTCCTAACTCAGTGTTTATTGGTGTTTGAACTCCAGCCATCCCGGTTCCCTGCGGAGTGCGGAAAGGTGACCTCATGATCTCTCTTCCAACTGGGAGAAGCCTGGCCTGGGACCACCATGCAAAGAAAGTGGAGGTCGGAGACTTGCTTGAATCTGGAGGAATTCATGGGCACCTGGAAGAGTGCCTTTCATCATCCTGCCGGGGCTAGCAGAGCCTCGGACTGTCTGATGAACATGTAGTCAATCAGCAGCCAACTACACTGTTGAGTTTCAGACTTTGGCAGAGGAATGTGGCAGAAATGGGAAGGCCTTGGCCACTTTGTACTGCCACAGACTCCAAGGTGAACTAAAAGATGCCCTTGCCTTGGGAGAGCCAGTAGAGAACTTAGAGACTCTGCTTGATCAGTCCATCTGCCTCAGTAATGGCCTGGTGGAGTGAGAGTGGGACTACCTCAAGAGGTTAAAGAGGGCTAGGCCAAGCTAAAACCATCCAGTATTGGGAGGACTGCTACGGTAACAGCCGCTACTCCGAACCCTACTGATTCTGGTGTCACGCTGAAGGCAGAGATCCTGGGGAAAGAACTGGCAAGAGGTGAATATCTTAGTGGACTCTGGGGCAGTTGGTAATTTCTTGCAGGAGTCGAGGCAGCCCTTGACTTCAACTGCTGTGGACGTTTATCCTCTTGGGTCCGGGCAGATCCGGCAGCAGACATCGGTTTGGCAAATGAGGTTAGAGGAACATGCAGAAGACATTTCTTTTTATATCATCGATTCTGCCCTTGTGCCCCTGATCCTCGGGTACCCTTAGTTGTCCAAGCATAACCCTTTCATGAACTGGATGGAAAGGAGAATCATTGCATGGTCAAATCATTGCTAGAGGGAATGTTTTCGGTTTAGCGTTCTGACTTCCAGATTCTCCTGGACCAGCGGCTGATGAGAAGGTAGACTTTTGTTCAGGGTAACCTGAAGACTTCAAAAGACCCAGTCCTGCCTCCAAGGTCAGATAAGCCAGCTCCAGTCAACAGGACCATGCGAGTCCCGCCCTTGTCTAGTTAGAGGTGTGCTGGAACTGGCAGAGGGAGGTTCTCTAGTACAAGAGCAGGCCAAGAAGTCCACCAAGGAGGTGCCCAAAAATTCCGTAGACCTAGCAGCCAAGCCTAAACAAACCAGTTGCCAGGTCCTGTCTAAGGGAAAGGCTCCAAAATGTAGAACCTTGGAACCTAGTCCCAGGAGGACAAAAACTACTCGTAGTCCTTCATTGCCAACGTCTGAGGAGATGGATGAGGACTTGGACTCTGTTTTGATTCAAGACTCTAGTGAACCCATGGAAGAGACTTGCCCCTGCTACCTAAGAAGCCTCAGGAGTCAGCCTCAGAGGGAGGTTCAGGGGTAGATGTAACACCCAAGCCAATCAAAAACCCTTCTATCTACAAGGATTTGGATGAGGTCTTCAGCAAAGGAAAGGCCTTGACTTTTCCACCAAACCAACCCTACAACTGTGCAACAGATCTACTGCCTGGTACTTACCCTCCACGAGGTTGATTGTACGCGATCTCCAACCCGGAGGAGTGCATAAAGGAGGCTCTTGTCATGAGATTCATTCAGCCCTCCACCTCAGGCTTCGTCATCGTATGGATAAAGGACGGGAGCCTGTAGCCATGGATTGATAATGGAGGGCTGAATCATATAATGGTCAAGAATTCTTACCCATTTCTACTGCCTTCAAGATTGTCCAAGGGGCAAGAGTATTCTTGAAACAGGACTTGTGGAGTATGTACAACCTGGTCCGCAAAGGAGGGAGACTGCATTCAACATACCAACGGGGCACTATGAGTATCTGGTCATGCCCTTTGGCCTCGCAAATGCTCCAGCAGTTTTCCAGGCTTTCATAAATAACCTGCTCTGGGATACTCTTCTTACGTATGCCTTCGTCTACTTGGATGACGTCCATCCATGGAGGAGCATGTCAATCATGTCAGAGATACCATAAAGAGGCTTTTTGATCATGAACCTTACGTCAAGCTGGGGAAATCCAAATTTCACATAACCACCATTTCAGTTTTGGGTTTTATCATCTCTAATAGCAGTCTCTAGATGGATCCTACTGAGACCCAGGCATTCGGAGACTGGCCATCACCATCCAGTGTGAAACAAGTCCAATGATACCTGGCATTTGCCAGCTTTTACTAGGAGTTCACCAGGAGCTTCAGCTCAGTGGCGGCTTTGCTAGCAGCAACAACCAAGAGATCCATGGGCCCTTTTGATTGGACCACCGAAGCGGAGGCTGCTTTTGCAGAACCCAAACAACGGTTCACAACAGCTCTCATTTTGGTTTCATCTAACCTGGGTGAGTAACTATAGATTATAGTTGAATAAAAATAGTTTATTGCTGAATAAAGATTTCAATATCCATCAGCTTCAGTGTCTGTCCAGTGACTTCGTTCACAGTCACAATTCTACCATCTTTTAAATATTTCCTGACATGGAAAGGGTTAAAAACTCTGGGCAACAAAGGGAGGTTATGGGCCACCACTGCGTGTGTAGACACTGCCTACAAATAACAGGGAGAACCACATTTTGGATAACCCATATAGACCTATCTTAGACTTAAGCTCCGGAAGATAATACACAATCAGAATCAAGGTTAACATTACCGGCATATGTCACGAAATTTGTTAACTTTACGGCAGCAATATAATGAAATACATGATAAATAAATACAGAGAAAAGTATCTGAATTACAGTAAGTATATATGTCTATTAAGTAGTTAACTTAAAAATAAGTAGTGCAAAAGATAGAAATAAAAGCAAGTAGTGAGGTAGTGTTCATGAGTTCAATACCCATTTAAAAATCAGATGGCAGAGGGGAGTAGCTGTTTCTAAGCTGCTGAATGTGTACCTTCAGGCTTCTGTCCCTCTTTCCTGATGGTAATAATGAGAAGAAGGCATGTCCTGGGTGGTCGTGAGCCTTAATGATGAACACCGCCTTCCTGGGACACCGCTCCTTGAAGATTTCTTGGATTCTGCGGAGGCCAGTACCCATGATGGAGCTGACTAATTTTTAAGTTTCTGCAACATACGTCAGTCTTGTACAGTAGCCCCCCACCCCCCAAACCAGACAGTGATGTAGCCTGTCAGAATGCTATCCATAGTACATTTGTAGAAGTTTTCGAGTATTTGAATTGACAAACCAAATCTCCTCAAACTTTGAATAAATATCTCTGTTGTCTTGCCTTCTTTATAGCTGTGTCAATATCACCAAAATCAAAACAAAATCAAACATTCAAGAAGGCAAAACATACTTCATATTTTCTCATACTTCATTGCAACGTAGAAAGAATTACATTCATTGTAAGGACTTGGACTTCACAGGCTGAGCCAGCATTTAATTGGCCTTTCCTAGTTGCCCTTTGTCATGAGCCCTATGGCTTGCCATACAACATTGAGCTACTAGGGTCTCTGAGCAGCTGTATTTACTAATCAAACTCTTAACTAGAGTTGCTAAGACCTTGTATTTTCGGTTTAATCTTTGTCAAGTTAATTGTAGCTGGCACATGCTTCCCGTGTTCTAGGATTATTTAAAGAGGACCTGCAGTGGCTTACTGGGGTAACTGTATCACAGAGGATGAATTACCTCCTGGAGTGGTTCCTCTGATTCTGATGTTTAACCTCTTGTTTCTGTCTCTTCCTGGGGATCCTGCTGTTCCTCTGCACCTGGGTCCTGTTCTTTATGAGCTCACCATGACAGAATGACCCTACCCTTATGGACCCAGCTGAAGTTCTGAGTTTACGTTTGAGATGTTTTTCTGAGGTTCTCTGGGTGTACAAGGTTCATACGGTCTCCTATGTTATTCTTTTTTTCCAAGTTATATGTTTTGTTTTCAGAGTTGAATGCTATGGTTTGAAGTTATATGCTATGTTTCTGAGTTGTATGCTGTGCTTCTGAGTCAAATGTAGTGGTTTCAGGTTATGTGCTTTGTTTCTGAATTGTATGCTGTAGTTCCAAGTCAAATGCTGTTTTTCCAAGTTATGTGCTGTATTCCCGAGTAGTATACTATGTTTCTGAGCTGTGTGCTATGTGTTGAGCTCCAGGTGCGTCTTGTGTTTTTTTTTCAGACCTGTCTTGGGAGCACCAGATATATCCTTGATTCTTCAGCACTGCCTTGAGCTTCATGTCTGCCTTGTATTTTTCAGGCCTGCCTTAGGAGCATCAGAGTGCTGCCTTGTTTTTCAGACTTGCCTCGAGACCTCTCTGGGCCATTGGGTGCCAGACTTGGGGGAGGGGGGAGGTGCTGTCATGAGCTCTGCAGCTTGCCATAGAGCATTGAGCTCCAGGGTTTTTGAGAACCTGTAGCTACTAATCAATCTTTTAACTAGAGTTGTTAAGCTCTTGTGTTTTTGGTTTAATCTTGTCAGGTTAATTGTGGGCTGATGCATGTTTCCCGCATTCTATAATTATTTAAAGAGGACTCCCCTGCAGTGCCTTAGTGGTCACTGTGTTGGAGAGGATGAATTGCCTCATGGTGTTGCTCAGTCACTCCTCTGAAGATCTTACTTCAACATTTAACCTCTTCTGTCTCTTCCTGGGGATCCCGCAATTCCTCTGCACCTTAGCAAAGTCCATTGTGAGTGCCCCATTAGTGCTGTTGAAGCTGCCTTCACCCAAGCAAGTGCTGCAATTCAATCACAGCTCTTGACCTGAGTCTTGCTATTGTAAAACATAGAACATTACATTACAGCACAGTATAGGGCCTTTGGCCCATGATGTTGTGCCAAATTTTAACTCTAAGATCAAACGAACCCTTTCCTCCTCCATACCCCCTCCATTTTTCTATCACTCATGTGCCTATCTAAGGGTTTCTTAACTGTCCTACCATATCTGTCTCTAACATGGCCCCTGCAGGACGTTCCATGCACTCACCATTCTGACATTCTTCCCCCCCCACCCCTGGCCCCCATACTTTCCTCCAATCACCTTTAAATTGTGTCCCTGGCGTTAGACACTTCCATCCTGGGAAAAGTGTCTGGTTATTCACTTGACTTGTGCCTGTTATTGTTTTGTACAGCTCTATCCTGTTTAGGGAGGTGACTTACTCACTACGGGATTCCTAGCCTCAATCATAACCCCGTAGCCACATTGTGAACAATGGCTACCCCAGTCCAGTTTCTGGTAACTAGTAGTCACCTGGGATATTGGTAGAGTGGAATTTACTGGTGTTGATTCCATTGAATGCCAGGGGTAATATCTGGATTTTCTCTGGGGTATCATTTGGCACATTTATACTGGTCTCAGAGAGAGCCCATTAATTTCATTCCCAAATTTTCCCCCTCAGTCTGTTTCATCTTGCCTTTTCTAGCCACATAAAGGTCTACGTGTTAAGCTGTGCCAATTTGTAATCCTTGTAGTCGGTTACATGAATCTCCTTGGCTCATGTTCATTGGCTGCATTATCCCTCCGATAAGGAGGTGCCCAGAATCACATCTATTTCCCTAGCTGTGTGGTGAGCCTCACTAGTGACTCACTGTGTCTGGCAATAGTGCGTACTCCTCTACCTGACACTGCCAGCTTGGCCATACCCAGCAGACTGTACATCAATCTTGGCTCCAGATGAGGGTAACTTCTGTTTCTGGTGGGCTGCAAGGCAGGACATTGGGCCAAGCTCAGCTGAAAACTCCGCCAGCCATCTTTGAAGTCCATTAAATAAAACTGACTGTGTTAACAAACACAGTTGTAGCAGATTATGCCTCTGATGTAACAGTCATTCAAACTGGCCTCAATGGCGTATTATCAGACCAAGTTCAACATGAAATGTGAAACTGTGGCAACTGGCCCAAAGACCAGGCAGAAAGGTAGAACCTAAGGGCATAAGAACAGAAGAAGTTAAGAGCAGGAATAGGACATTTGGCCCTTTGAGCTTGTCCCACTATTCAATGAAATCATGGCTGATTTTCTAGGCCTTGTCTCCTTACCTCCGTCAGCTTTCCACAGCACTCAATTTACATAGCCTGAACAAGTTTATCTACTTCCACTTTCAGTACCTCCAGTGATCCAACTTTCACATGCCTCTAGGGCAGAGAATTCCAGAGATTTACCATCCTCTGCAAGACAAAGTTCCTATGCTCTCAATTACAAAGGACCACTTACTAACTATGTCCCCTTCTTTGAAGTTCTCCACTGTGACATGCCCATTTGGAATATTACATAGAACATTGAGCGTAGAACATTGCAGCACAGTACAGGCTCCTTGGCCTATGATGTTGTGCTGAACTTTTAACCTACTCTAAGATCAACCTAACCTTTGCATCCTACACAAGTCTTCATTGTTCTGCCACCCATGTGCCTATCTAAGAGTTCCTTAAATGCCGCTGATGTTTCTACCTTTACCACCACCCCTGGCAGTGCACTGTATAGGCAGGGTTCTTAGCATTTTCATGGATCTCACCTAGCCAGCCCACAATCTTTGACCCCCAGGCAGGAGATACCTTTGCATTAGGACAAGGACTGTTAGGTTGGGAAGCAGCTTCTTCCCCAAAGCTGTGAGACTAAACTCCCTGCCACCACCCAGGTTTCATCACTTACAAAGCATTTTCCAAGTGTTGATCTGGACTTCCAGCATCTGCAGAATTTCTTGTGTTCGTGATATTACCTTGCTGTCCTTGAACCCAATATCCCAGCTAACGAAAGCCAACATGCTATATACCTGCTTAACAACCATTGCATAGCAATTTGTGAGAGATCTTGTATGTTTAAATAAGAGCACTTCTCATTGTAAACTCCCAAATTACAGTTGTACTTTCTTGTGTTGGTTTGAAGAGGCAGAGAGCTACTAAGTTTTAGGAAAGGAACCGAAGGTTGATGAAGGCTTGGCTGCATATTGGGTTGTTGGGATTCATTAATGCCAGAATTGGTGGTAATCGGTAAAATGCTTGCTTCCTGCTGAAGTTACATCTATGTGTGTACCATGAGTGATCACATCACGGGGGAATTTCAAATTCACTTTGAGGGTGAGCAGCTTGGGTCTGAAACTTCTGTGCAAAACTAAAACAAGGGCTGTTACAGTGGTCCATGTGGACAATTGGCTAAGGAGGACTAGGAAAATAGATTAAGGAGTCAGATGGTTGAGCAACAGTGTTTTTGAGGAGAATTCCATAACTGTATATTCCAGTGACAGAGGACCCATGATCCATTTTAAATGTACAAAGTTAAAGAGGACATCAAATGAAGAGGGAACATGTCATATTCCAAAGGTTAAAGTTCAAAGTAAGTTTAATATCAAATTACACATGTTGCCATATACAACCTTGAGATTCATTATCTTGTAGGCATACTCAATAAATCCATAATAGAATAATAACCATAATGGATTCAATGAAAGACCACATCAACTTGGGCATTCAACCAGTGTGCAAAGACAACAAACTGCAAATACAAAAAGAAAAAAAAATAATAAATAAGTAATAAATATTGAGAACAGGAGATGAAGAGTCCTTAAAACTGAGTTCATAGGTTGTGCGAACGTTCCAGTGATGAGGCAAGTGAAGTTGAATTAAGTATCCCCTCTGGCTCAAGACCTGGTGAGCAGTAATAACTGTTCCTGAGCCTGGTGGCCTGCGTCCTGAGGCTCCTGCACCTTCTTCCTAATGAGAAGGGAGCGTATCCTGGGTGGTGGGGTCACTGATGGTAATGCAGTTTTCCTGCGCCAACTTTTCGTGCAGATGTGCTCTGTGGGGGGGAGGGCTTAGTGGTAGGCTTGAAGGCCGGGGAATGTTTAGTAACCAGGAAAGGACGAAAAGATTGAAAAGGAGGGAGGAGTGCCTGAAGGAAGCCAGCTCTAGTTAACTTTCCACCTGTACTCCTTGCCACTGATCCTAATCAGTGCTCCCCGTCATTCCTCTCCATCTGTCCCCCATCACACATCCCCTCCTCTCCTTCCCCCATCACTCCTCCCAGTGACATATCCCTCTCATTTCCATTGGTGGCATGGTAACACAGCGGTTAGAGTGATGCTATTACAACTCGGGGCGTCAGAGGTCAGAGTTGAATCCTGACGTCCTCTGTAAGGAGTCTCTGCACCATGGAATATGTGAGTTTTCTCCTAGTCCTCTGGTTTTCTCCCACCGTCCTTAGACTTACCGGGTAGGTTAATTGGTTATTGCAAATCATCCCATGATTACATTAGATCTAAATTGGGGTAGTTAAGGGTTGCTGGCTGGTGTGGTTCAAAGGGCTGTATCTTTGAATAAATAAAATCTGCACACAGACAGTATCCATGGTCAGGATTGTACATGGGTCACTGGAGCTGGCATGAGGGGCAAAGTGAAGGTGGTCAAGAAAACTATCGCTTTGCCTGCATCAGGTGTCATCAATGTGGAGGAGACCGCACCGGGAGCACCGGATACATCAATGCGGAGGAGACTGCCCCGGGAGCACCGGATACATCAATGTGGAGGAGACTGCCCCGGGAGCACCGGATACATCAATGCGGAGGAGACGGCACCAGGAGCACCGGATACAAGAAATCACCTGTGTAAGACAGTCACATGTGAAAGCCCCATCGTAGGTTATCCCAGCGATAATCAGCCATGGCTAAGTGTTGGATTGTCTTATGTTTTGTAACTCCAAAACATTAAACTAATTAGCAGAAAGATGTGGGACTAGGGATGGTTAGCACAATCACATTTCAGCACCAGTCATCACTGATCACGGTTCAACTCCCGCCACTCTCTGTATGGAGATTATACATTCTCCCCATAACTACGTGTGTTTCTTCCCGGTGCTCCAATTTCCTCCCACATTCCAAAGTATGGTCGGGGCAGTGAGTTGTGGGCATGCTATCTTGGTGATGGAAGCGTGGTGATACTGGGGGGCTGCCTCAGACTGTATTGGTCGGAGTCCAAAAACAATGCATTTCACTGGATGTTTTGAAGTATGTGTGACAAATAAAATTTAAATCAAATAAAGCTAATCAGTATCTTCTACCTTTCATTTGGAAGGTAGGGCAGGTAAAATACTTTTACAAAATTAACTATTTCATGGAAAGCACCACACAAAGACAAAGATCAGATGGAAAGCTGTAGCAGAAAAGGCAAGAAGATATAAAATGCGAATGGTTCAGATGGAACTGTACTGTGGTTACACTCGGAGAGGAAGAGGTCTAATCTTTTTCCTGTGGCACTCTCGAAACATCGTAGTAAAGTGAAGGATAAGCTGCTGTGGAGTAACGTGAATCATCTGGGTACAGAATATTTAAAGTGTGTGCACAAGGCTGCCTGTGTCATTGATGTTATCAAATGGAAGCATTGACTAGCCAACCGGAACCCAGGCTGGAAGTTTGTTGATGAATTTATTTCAAATGAGTGGGTGAAGGAGGAGAGGAGGCACTCTATGGGAAGAGGAGCTGAGACTAGCATAGATCAGCCATGGTCATTCTTAACAGTGGGGCTGGTCTGACTACCCCTGCTCTCATTTTCCTGTGCTCTTGTGTCATGAGGTGATCCTACATTACTCTTACTGTCAGAACATGCTGGGAGCCTGAAACTGTACTCTGAATGGGAATGTGAGAACGTGGGCAGTGAGGCAGGTTTAATCCTGACCTCGGGGCACCCGCCTGTGTGGAGCGTGCACGTTTTCCCTGTGTTCATTTCCAAAGTTCCCAAAGTTCATTTAAGTCAAATTTATAGTCATATGCACAAGTGTAATGAAAAACTCACCTGCAGCACAATGCAGGCACATAGCACCAGACACACTATGGATCTGCGCCTGGAAAGTCTTCACTGTCCAGGGTGCAGGCCTGGGTAAGGTTGTATGGAAGACTGGCAAGTCTTCCCTCTCCATGACACCGATGTTGTCCAAGGGCGTTAGGACCCATACAGCTTGGCACCAGTGTCGTTGCAGAGCACGGTGTGATTAAGTGCCTTGCTCAAAGACACAACACGCTACCTCGGCTGGGGCTCGAACTCACGACCTTCAGATCGCTAGTCGAATGCCTTAACCACTTGGCCACGTGCCCAACCAGACACAGAGCATTCACAAAAAAAAATATCAGTTAATTATAAATGATACATACCTTTTACAAGAAAGAACAAAATTGGAACAAAAGAGACTACTTTAGTGCAAAGTGGTCATAACATTGCTAAATTACAGTGATTTGGATTTTGCCAGTTGGTTCAGGACCTGAAAGGTTAAAGGGAAGTAGTTGTTCTTGAACTTGGAGGTGTGGAATTCCTGGATATTCCGGTTTCCTCCTACATCCTAAAGGCATGTGGGTGCGAAAGTTAATTGACACTTAATATGTTGGTCAACTTCACTATCTGGGGGGAGGGCAAGGTTGCATAGAATGTGGGAAGAATAAAAGTAATAGGATTAATATAGAAACACAAAAAGTCTATAGATGCTATAAGCTGGAGCAAGAAACAGTTTGCTGGAGAAACTCTGTGGGCTGAGCAACAGTCTATGGAGAGAAGATGAATTCTCGAGGCTTTCAGTCAAATCCCTGCATCAGGAATAATGTACATAAGCTGAGTGTAAAATGGGTGTTGAGCATCGGTGTGAACTTGATGACCAAAGGACCTTCTTCTTTGCCATGTCATTCTTTAGCTCCATGACTTTAATGTAATCGGATGTTGGAGAGAAGTGCAGCGGATTGCTGCGTTTATAAAAATCAGAGGGCAGTTTCCTGAGGGGAAATGTGAGAGGGGGTGTGAGATTGCCAGGACGGACTTAATTGTCTGTAGTGGAGGTTGTGGTGTCGGTATGTGGATAGGTGTAGTAACAGAGCCCCTGTCTCACATAGCTGCAAATGATCTGTGACCCGATCAGGGAAGTTCTGTGCAGCGTTTATCCTTTGGTGAATATTTATTATCCTGATGAAGGAAGGGTTTCAGAAAGGTACATTAACTCTGCTTCTCTTTCCATTGATGCTGCCTAACGTGTTGAGTTTTTTGGCTTTTATGTCAGATTTTCAGTTTTTTCCCCATTTTTATTGATGAATTATTATCCTTTAACCAACGTCACTTCAAAGCATGGGTTCCCAGTGAGTGGTAGGGATGATCCATGGACCCCATCGCTTAATGGTAAGGGTCCATGGTATAAAAAAGGCCTGGGAATCCCTTAAGCAAATGACCTGATCATTACCACGTCAGGGGGCTTTGATGAGCTGGCTTCTCGAACCCCAGCAGTTCTGCTGTTGTTGGGAGACAGTTTCCACTTTATAAATGAAACTTTCCTTCAAAAAATGTTTAGTTTGTTGCAGCATGAATTGGACTGAGGTCACAGGAAGTTGTGTACAGTATAAAGGCACTTGCGGAAAATAGGTGCTAGTGCCATGTTCAAAGTCAAAGCTGAGTTTATTGTCATTTGCACAAGTACCTGTATGCACATGTGCAGTGAAAAGCTAACTTTCAGCGGCGTCACAAGCACATTGCATCAAATGAACAGCTTTCTCAAAACACCATCAATTAAATAAATTGTACTCAACTGTTATGAGAGAACATGAAAAAATGAAAACGGAGCATCCAGATCTCATCAAAATGATCTCATCCAGATCTATACGTTCCTGACTTTCCACTGAGATGTGGTGCAGGTGGCAGAGATGCAGCCTCACTGCCCCAGCGGCCCAGGTTCAATACTGAACCCAGGTCCTGGCTGTGTGTAGTTTAAACATTCTCCACATGACCACAATGGTTTCCCCCAGGTGCTCCTGTTGCCCTCCCAGATCTCAAAGATGTGCCAGTTACTAATCTGCTGTCAATAGGCTCTCGTATGTAGCCGAGTGGTAGGGATAAGGAGGTTAAAAAAGGGATTAGGCTAGATGGGTAAATGGGTGATTGATGCTCAGCACAGATTCAGTGGGCTGAAGAGCCTCTTTCTAACACTACATGAATCTATGACTCTTTGACCATAATCAGACACAAAGACAGGCCTGAGGGAGGATCATTGACCTCAGGATAGTAATGGTGGGACTGAAATGTGTGTCATTTTTCACAGCACAAATAAAACTAACGGAGATAACGGGAGTGCAGATGCTGGAATCTGGTGCAATAATACACTGCTGGAGGAACTCAGCGGGTTGAGCAGCATCTGTGTAGGGTGGAGGGGGCCAGGGGGTTGATGGGCGGAATTGTCACCTCTTCAGGTCGTGATCCTGCATCGAAATTGAGACTGAGATTTATTTATCACAAGTGCATGGAAACATAGAATGAAATGCATCATTTGCATTAACAACCACACATTCCAGTGTCAACATGGCATACCCACACTGCAGAACAATGCAGAACATACCAAGCAACAAAGCAACTTCAGTGAAAGCACGCCCCATTCCTCCTGCCCTGCCACACGCATACATAGTCCTCTAACCCCAGGATAAGCCGTCTTCTTCTGCCTCCAGTCTTGTGGATCCACAGACACTGGATCTCGACTTCCCCAGCAGACTTGCAGAGATTCGTAAACTTGGGGCTCCAGCCATGGCCCTCAAGTGGACTTCTGGTCGATCTTTAGCCTTCGATCCCGACCGCTGATTGGCCTTCAGGCTTCAAGAATTCAGGACTAACAGAAGAGAGGGGCAATGTATGCTGCCAATCTCTCCTTTCCACCCTCAGACCTGATGTAGGGCTTCAACCCGAAATGTCAACAGTTGCCTTCCCCACAGATGCACCTCAAACTGCTGAGTCCCTCCAACCGTCTGTTTGCTGCCCCAAATGAATAGATAAACAGCAACTGATCAGCTTGTGTCTCAATGGCTCAGAGAAGACAGACTCATCACATCAAGCATTGCGTGGAGTGTTTCTAACCTGAATGCCATCATCCTGCTGGAAATCTGGGAGCCACTGTAATGGAACTGTGCCTCCTGACTTTCATTATTGTGTTCACATCCGCAAATCACCTCCAGCGGAAAAAGCCCAGGCCAGTAGCAGTCCTAAGCTCCTGAACTTGTTTGGTTCAACCTCAGATGGAAGAAGTTCTGCCAAAGGCTGCATAGTTGGCAACTGAGCCTTTGATTTTTGGGAGAGATGATTCCTAGATTTCTTCTAAAAATGCCTCAGCATAAACTAAACATTATTTGAATTGTAAACAAGTTAGCAATGGGATGATGCATGGAGGAATGGGAGTGATTGGTTATGGGGTGGGGAAAGTGCTGAGGAATGCTTGAAGGTTTTTATTCCTTTTACCAAACTCTGGGAGAAAGCTTAGGCCATATGAAGTAGCAGCAGGAGTAGGCCCATTATTCCTGCTCTGTCACACTCACAGTCCGACTTTTGTATCAGAGCCACTGGAAATATTAAGGTCATGAAGTGGCCAGGAGTAGGACAAGGGGCCTTTCAATGGAGGTGGAGATTTTGGAAATAATATTTATTTATTTATGTATTTATGTATTTAAACATCCTTGGAATGTGAGAGGAAATTGGGGCACCTCTAAGAAACCCTTACAGCCGCAGGGAGAAAATCTAAATTCTTTACTATAGGCCGGTGAGTCTCATTTCAGTTATAGGAAAATTACTGGAGAACATTCTTAGGGATAGGACGTATGAGCATTTGGAAACCCATAGCCTAATGAGGGAGAGCCAGCTGACTTCGTGCCAGGTAGGGTTTGCCTTACCAACTCTTTTGACAAGGTGACGAGAGAGATTGACGAGTATAGGGCAATGGATGTTGTCTACATGGATTTCAGTAAGACATTTGACAAAATCCCTCACGGGAGGCTAATCCAGAAGATTAAGATACATGGGATCAGCATCAGTTTTGGTTGTCTGGATTCAGAACTGGCTTATGCATAGAAGGCAGAGGGTAGTGGTTGAAGGGACTTATTTGAGCTGGAGGTCTGTAATTAGTAGAGTTCTGCAGGGACCTGTGCTAGGACGTCTGCTGTTTGTGATGTATATAAATGACCTGTGAGTACAGAGAGGAAATTAAGAACCTGGTGGCATGGTGCGAAGACAATAACCTATCCTTCAATGTCAGCAAGACGAAGGAATTGGTTGTTGACTTCAGAAGGAGTAGCGGACCGCATGACCCCATTTACATTGGTGGTGCGCAAGTGGAACAGGTCAAAAGCTTTAAGTTCCTCGGGGTCAATATCACAAATGACCTGACTTGGTCCAACCAAGCAGAGTCCGCTGCCAAGAAGGCCCACCAGCGCCTTTACTTCCTGAGAAAGCGAAAGAAATTTGGCCTGTCCCCTAAAACCCTCACTAATTTTTATAGATGCACCGTAGAAAGCATTCTTCTAGGGTGCATCACAACCTGGTATGGAAGTTGTCCTGTCCAAGACTGGAAGAAGCTGCAGAAGATCATGAACACAGCCCAGCACATCACACAAACCAATCTTCCGTCCTTGGACTCACTTTACACCGCACGCTGTTGGAGCAGTGCTGCCAGGATAATCAAGGACACGACCCACCCAGCCAACACACTTTTCGTCCCTCTTCCCTCTGGGAGAAGGCTCAGGAGCTTGAAGACTCGTATGGCCAGATCTGGAAACAGCTTCTTTCCAACTGTGATAAGACTGCGGAACGGATCCTGACCCGGATCTGGGCCGTACCCTCCAAATATCTGGACCTGCCTCTCGGTTTTTTTGCACTAC
Organism: Mobula birostris; assembly: GCF_030028105.1. Lineage (NCBI taxonomy): Eukaryota > Metazoa > Chordata > Chondrichthyes > Myliobatiformes > Myliobatidae > Mobula > Mobula birostris. The sequence continues at coordinate 21,341,733 of NC_092387.1, read as the reverse complement.
CTTACTTTCCATTTTATATTTTCTATTTATGATTTATAATTAATATTTTTAATATTTACTATCAATTTGTACTCCAGGAAGCTCGAAGCGCAGAATCAAATATTGCTGTGATGATTGTATGCTCTAGTATCGATTGTTTGGTGACAATGAAGTATAAAGGATGAAAGTGTACATGGATGGGTTAGTAAATTAGCAGATGATACCAAGGTTGGTGGAATTGTGGGTCGTGTAGAAGACTGCCAAAGAATATGGCACGATATAGTTTGGTTGTAGATATGGGCAGAGAAATGGCGGATAGAGCTTAACCCAGACAAATGTGAGGTGTTGCCCCTTGGTAGGGCAAATGCAAGGAGACAATACACTATTAAGGGCAATATCTTTAACAGTTTTGCTGAGCAGAGAGATCTTGGGATCCAAGTTCATAGCTCCTTGAAAGTGACTACACAGGTCGATAGGGTGGTTCAGAGGCTTATGGAATGCTTGCTTTTATTAGTTGAGGCATTGGGTTCAAAGGTCAGAAGGTTATGTTACAACTTTATAAAGCTCTGGTTTGGCCACTATAGGAAGGATGTTGAGGCTTTGGAGAAGGTTCAAAAGAGGTTTACCAGGATGCTGATTGGTTTAGAAGGCATGTTCAAAACGCATGTGAGTGGTAAGTTTTTGGCCCAGAGTCGAAGATGCCTGGAATGCGCTGCCTGATATGGATGTGGAGACAAATATATTAGAAGTTTTAAGAGACATTAGGATAGGCATATGAACGTAAGGGAAATGGAGGTATATGGACATTTTGTAAGCAGGAGGGATTAGTCTTTGGGTGTTTGTGATTTGCTTTTTAGCTGGTCGGCACAATGCTGTGGGCTGAATGGCCTGTTCCTGGTGCTGTACTTTTCTATATCTATGTATACTTACAGACAGTGACGGAAATGATTCCAGGTCGCTTGTACTGTAATACCAACTCAATGGGTCCGATTGTAACTGTGGAAGGAAAGGGATAGTCAATGTTTCAGGTCAAAACCCTGCCTGAATCTGATACAGGTCTCCACCTAAAGGGTTGTTGATCTCTTTCTCTCCACAGCCCGACCTGCTCAGTTTTTCCACTGACCTGTTTATTGGTCCAGATTCCAGCATTAGCAGTCTGTTAGAGTCACAGAGCAATACAGCATAGAAACAGGCCCTTCGGCCCAAATCACCTATGTTGACTCTGTTGCTTAACTGACCTAGTCCTATTTGCCTAAGTTTGGCCCCTATCCCTCTAAACCTTTCCTATCCATCAACTTATCCAAATGACTTGTGTCTGCATTTTACTGCTTTCTCATCCATTCAAGGAACATCATTTGTATGAACATAGTGTGCAAAGGCCATGATGAGGCAGACTGAGAGATTGAGTTCATTTTTTTAGCATTTGAGAGGTCTGATCACAGTTGGATAAAAGTTGTCCTTGATCCTGGTGGTGAAGCTGGGTAGGTGGGAGATGGGAGACTGAAGTGAGAAGTTAGGAGGGTATAGATAGAAGAGGGGACTGAAGTAGAAAGTATCTGACAGGAGAAGATATTAGACCATGGGAGAAAAGTAAAGTGGAGGCGGGGTGAACCAGAGGGAGTTGATGGCCAGGTGAGAAGAGAAGGGATTAGAGGGGACCCAGAATGGGGAAAGGAAAAAGAGAGAATGGGGGAGGGGGAGGAGTTGGGGCAAAACTACCAGAAGTTATAGAAATCAATGTTCATGCCATCAAGTTGGAGGCTAACCATATGGAACATTCTGTAGATGCAGCCTAAGCTGTTGAGTTCCTCCAGTATTTTGTGGGTGTTGGTCAAGATTTCCAGCATCCAAAGAATCTCTTGTATTTATAAAAGTAGGGGAATCACTGGAGAATTACTCAATTTCCTTTGTTTTCTAAGGAAGTAGAGTTGTTTATGTGATTTCTTGGCCATAGTGTTTATGAGGATGGACCAGGAAAAGTTTTTGGTGATGTTTACACTTAGGAACTTGAAACACTAAATTATCTCCACCTCAGCACCCTTGATATAGATAGGGGCTCATACTCCACCTCATTTCCTGAAATCAATGAGCAGCTTCTTCACTCTGCTGGCATTGAGGAAAAGGTTGCTGTCAGGGTACTACGCCACCAGCCTTCTCTGTCTCCTTCCTGTACTCTATTTCGTCAGTGTTTGAGATCCAGCCCACTATAATGGTGTTATCTGTAAATCTGTAGTTTGAGTTAGAGTAGAGTTGGGTCACGCAGTCCAGGGTATATAGGGAGAAAAGTAGGGCAGTCAAGGATCCAGCTGCAGAGGGAGGTGCCGAATCCCAGGGATCCCTGGAATTATGTTGTTGAAAGAGATGCTGCAGTCAATAAATAAGAGTCTGATGTAATTGTCTTTGTTATGCAGATGTTCCCAAAGATGGGCCAGGGAGATGTCGTCTGTTTGTGGACTTGCTTCAGTGGTAGGAGAAATGCAGTGGGCCGAGGTTATCTGGAAGGTTGGAATTAATGAATACCCTACCAGCCCTTTGAAACCCTTTGGTTCTTTGTGGAAATTGGACCTGCTCTCGGGGCCTCACGACTGGCCGCTTTTCGATATGCCAAGGATGCGGCCTGGAAGACTAGCACGCAGTCAAGGCGCCGGAGTTTCGTGGCCCTGGAGGTGGGCGGATTCAAGGCCGGTGCCGCTGCCTGATGCATTGTGGGAAATGGAAGACTGTAAGCTGCTAGCTGGTTGCTGGCTGTGTGCCCAGAGTCCCAAGTTCTTTGGGCACAGAGCTTGGAAATAGCGACGCAACAGACTTTTAACACCATAAATCAGGGAGTTGCTTTGTTCTGTCTCCCCTCTAGCTGTGAAATGGGGACACCCCTTTTTCCCTTATTCGGTAGAGAGAGACAGCCTGTGGTATGTTGAATACTGGGTGAATGAGTAATCTTTGAGGTACTGCAAGTCTGTGTCTTTACTGATGCTTTCCTACATGCTTGAGTGCTTGGTGGGGGGTGCCGATGCTTTTTTTGCTGGGGGTGGTTGTTACTTTGCTGCTGCTTCTTATGTGTGGGGGGGAGTTGGGGGGGTCTTTGGGGTTCTAACATTTAACTGTCGTTCATTCTTTGGGGCACTCCTCTGTTTTCGTGGATGCTTGCAAAGAAAAAGAATTTCAGGATGTATATTGCATACATTTCTCTGACATTAAATGCACCTATTGAACCTATTGAGAAGTGAGTCCATAGACACAAAGCCTGGAGCAGCTGGAGCAGGGAACAGCCTCAGCGTCAGTTCAGCGCAGAGCTGAGTAATCATCACAGAGCAGCGAGTGGAACGGGCCTGACCCTTGCCTCTTGTCCCACACTCTGCTTTTTCATTCCATCTGGCCCAGCGTTTAAATCGTCTGAATAATGGATCATTTCTCGCACTAGGATCCAGGCCAAGTCACCTTGATTCACTCTGGGCCCACACCCTGCCACCACGTTTCAGCCCGTGCCCGTACCCGACCTTTCCAAACTGGCCTGGTGCTTAGATCAATCAAACCTCGCTCTCGGTTTAGGTGGATGGCCCTTGACTCTGTCATTCCTCCGCTCTGCTCACCCCAGCTTTGCCTTGAATATAACTTGGCCTTGCCCTGGCTCTGCCTTGGATGTGCCTTGATCTCGACTTGATCTCACCTTACACCCGCACGATTCGACCCTCGACTCGGCCTCCCCTTCTCTCGTCTCTCCATTGCTGACAGTGATCATTTACCATAAATTTGCTGAAAAAACGTGTCATTAATAAAGTATTTATTAATAGCACAATAACAGATGAAGTGTCAGATAAGCAATAGTTTTTGCCGACTGCAGATCATAGTCTCCCTTTGGGTGCCTTGCTCTTTCTTGGTGGGTGGTGGTGCTAACACTTGATGGTGAAATGGGTTGGGGGGGCAGGGGTTGATGTTCATACTTTGCTGCTGCTTGTGGGGGGAGAGGGGGCTTTGGGGTTCTAACATTTTCCTGTTGTTTGTTCTTTTGTGGTTCTTCTGTTTTGTCAAGGATGTCTATGAAGACTAATTATTTCAGGTTTTGAATACTGTATGCATTGTCTGATAATGAATTTAGTTGCATTCTTTGTTTTGTGGTTCTCCAGCACCATCTTACATTGAGAGTCCACAATAGATTCCTTGGTCTTGAGGATATTAAGTGTGAGGATGATGTTGTTAGGACACCACTCTGCCAGCCGATCTATCTCACTATTGTATACCTCCCCCTTGGCATCTGAAATTTATAATTGGTGTTTGAGCTGTGCCAAGCCACAAGGTCAAGAGGAAAGAGAGTAGAGCAGTGGGCTAAACACACATCCTCGAGGTACGCCTGTGATGATTGTCAGCGAGGAGATGTTATTATTGATCCAAATTGACTGTGTTCTCCTGATAAGGGACTAGCAGAATAAAGCTTCAGCACAGACTAGAGGGGCCGAATGGCCTGTTTTCTGTGCTGTAGTGTTCTATGGTTCTATGGTTGAGGATCCAGTTGCAGATAGAGGTACAGAGTTCCGGTTTTGAAGTGTGTACTGAGGATATTGGCCGGTGAGAGGACATTCACTTGTCCTTCCAGAGTATTTTGTGGAGACAGTGTTGGTGTTATTTTTCCACAGCCTTGAGGCTCCCACTATAGGTAGTAGATGAATCAGAAGCGGACAGGAGGTCAGAAGCAAGCCCGCCGTGAGAAGGTCATAGCAAAGCGTGCAATGTTCAGTTTTGTTACCTATCAGCTGACCAGGTCTTCCAGAAAATCTTTCCATCTCAATCAACTTGTCCAAACTTCTTTCAGTACAAAACAACCAAATACCATAAATACCAAACTGGGAAAGATGCCAGCTCACCTTTGGACATTTTACACCTTTGGATGAAATCAAAATTACTCCCAGAGAGTCTTCTTTTAATTAAAAGCAGGTTCATTTACATTACCAGGTAACTCAATATTTTAGCACTAAATTCCTACTCTGCTGTATGTGATTAAACTTAAATTAGTAACTCATTCACTGTTTTTGTGCAATAAATGACCCTGAATTGACAAGAGCATTGTGAAATTTTTATATTTTGGGTTAACTGTTAGTAGTAGAGGAGCATTCCCAGTAAGAATTGCTCATGAAGGGAGTTCAGCAATCCTACAACTAAGGTTTGACAGGACAGCATGTCCACGTCCATATGTAGCCTGGTGTTTTCACTCACTAGTGGAAAACCCAGGATTAACCAGAGCTCTCGCTCAGTGTGCTACTGTGCACTAACCTGGCTTTCAGGCAAGGCAGAAGTACAGGACACTGGAAAGGGAGCAAAAACAGAATTATTTTAACCAAGTGTAATGTAGCTTTAAAACTTCACCACAAGATTTCACCAGGAATGTAATGAAGTAATTGCTTTATGACTTGATGGAGCAAGGTCTTATTCCAATGGCAAGAGAAGTCCAAGGCATAAGTCCATGAGGCTGCTTAAAAAGATAAGAGCCAGTAGTCCTAGCAAGAAAGGTACTAGCATGGATTGATGGACTAGCAGAAGGCAAAGAGTGGGATTAAAGGAGGTCTTTTCTGGCTGGCTGCTGGTGACTGCTGGTGTTATTTGTCAGTGATTTGGATGTAGGAATTGATGGCTTTGTGGCCAAGTTTGTGGATGATATAAAGATAAGTGGAGGGGGAGGTAGTGTTGAGGAATCAGGGAGAATGCAGGAGGACTTAGACAGATTGGGGGAAATGGGCAAAGAAGTGACAGATGGAATGTAGCGTAGGGAAGTGTATGGTCATACACTTTGACAGAAGGAATAAAGGCATGGTCTGTTTTTTAAATGGGGAAAAAAATTGAAAATCAGAGGTGCAAAGGGGCTTCGGAGTTCTCAGGCAGGATTCCCTAAAGGTTAACTCGCAGGCTGAGTCGGTGGTAAGGAAGGGAAATGCAATGTTAGCATTCATTTCAGGAGGACTAGAATATAAAAGCAAGGATGTAATGCTGAGGCCTTATGAGGCTCTGGTCAGCGCACACTTGGTATTATAAGCAGGTTTGGGCCCACTATCTAAGAGATTTGCTGGCATTAAAGAGGGTCCAGATAAGGTTCACAACAATGCTCCCAGGGATGAAGGGATTAACATTTGAGTTTGATGACTCTGGACCTGAAGTCACTGGAGTTTAGAAGAATGAGGGAGAATCTCATTGAAACCCATCAAATATTGAACAGCCTAGAAAGAACGTAAATGGAGAGAATGTTTCCTATTTTGGGGGCGTCCAGGACCAGAGGGAACAGCCTCAAAACTGAGGGATGACCATTTAGAATAGAGATGAGGCAAATCTGTGGAATTCATTGTTACAGACAGTTGTGGATGCCTAGTCATTGGGTATACTTAAGGGGGAGGTTGATAGGTTCCTGATTAATCAGGGTTTATGGGGAGAAGACAGGAGGATGGGGTTGAGAGGGATAATAATTTAGCTGTGATGGAATAGTGGAGCAGATTTGATGGGCCAAATAACCTAATTTTGCTCCTATGTCTTATTTATGCACACACGCAAACACACGGACACACACAAACATGCACACATAGATACACACTGACATATACAGACATAGACAAAGGCAAAAGCATACATTCACACACGCACACGCGGACAAGCACACACGTGTAAACAGAATCAGAATCAGGTGTATTATCACTGACAGGAGATTTATTGTTTTGTGGCAGCAGTACATTGCAAGATATAAAAATCTCTTTAAGTTACAATAAATAAAATAAATAAACAGATACATAGAAGAATGAATGAGTTGTGCAAAGAAGGACTATCAGGCCTCTCAGGCACACCCTGCCATCCAGCATGATCTGTGCTATTCTCCGCTCCTCTTCTGTGCCAGTTCCGTAACTCTCAATTCCTCAGCCTCGCACATATTTATTCATCTCCATCAAATATGCATCTATTGATCTGGCTTCCAACCCCCTGGGGTCAGAGGCTCATTGTTCTCTGAGAGGAGAAATTCCAGAGATTGGTTACTGTCTGAGAGAAGTCATTTCTGAGTGCACTCTGACAAACTCTGCTCACACACACAGAGACGTGGGCACACTGCGTGGAGGATGATGAACGCCTGACATCCAATGAAGAAGAATTCGCGGAAAAACATCTTTCACTCCTCAGGACTGGAGTGGGAACATGTTATCCTGAGGGACTTCCTAAGAAGATGCAGAACTCCATGACCTGATTGATTAAAATATGAAATAGGTGTATGAAATTGAACGATTGTTTTCCTTCAGGACGCACCTCTTCTTTGGTTCTCTTCACCACTGAGATATCTGTTCCCATTGTCCTACAGTCCTCATACTCCTAAACTCTCACTTATCTCTCATGTTCCTCACTCCTCAGTTTCAGTCCATCTTTCCTCATTTAATGCATGAGATTTGGAATTATCTCCTTATTCTTCTCTATTCCCCTCTTCCTTCCCATTTCCAATGCAAACTTTCAATTCAACCTTATTATCAAACTCTCACATAGCGTTAATACAAGCTGCACATTTTCAACATTCCATTCCAATGCAGAATTTTGTTCTGAAATGTTTACAGTTCTTCCTCCCACAGATGCTACTGCTCGAGCCACTTATTTCCTCCAGCAGATTGGGTGTTCCTCCAGATTCCATCATCGGCGGTCTCTTGCGCCTCAACTTACAGCTGACTTGGCTGGAGAGGGAAGCTTTAAATAACTTCAATGGCTTCTGAATATTCTGAAAGCAATGTAAGTGCAACTTTTTAAATGTATCTGTCTTGCAAACATTGGAAGTGGGCATGACGTTCCTTTCAAATCCTAATGAACACATGTCAACACTACCACTCAGTAAGATTCTGGGATATTCAACAATATCTGTTACTCCTCGTGGCGCAGCATTAAATAAATGAAACACCACTTAGTTCTTTCAATACTCTCTGTAATATTGCTAAAAATAGATAATTAGGTGAATTTATGGCAGGGTTTAAAGATTCAGATGGGAGGGCACTGCTGTTACTAAAGGTGCACGGACATTGAATTCTCCATTGACGAGATCGTGCAGATTTATTTTTGGCTCTTATTGATCAACCATGAATCAATTGGAGGCAGGAATGGAATGAAACTCACATGAATGAGATTATGGCTCCTGTGGTTAACTTAACCCATTTAAAATCACATTCTGAATAATCCCTGCTTACATTTAATGATCGCTAAGAGATTATGTATCTGCAGCGAAGACTGATGGACAGCAAAACTAAAGGATATCATCTTTACAAGTTGCAATCCCTCTGGCCAGTATTACCTGTTGTTCCCACTGGGCTCAATGAAACAAGAGATACCTATGAGGAATCTGTACCAGTATTTACCAAAGACATAGGTCTGCGGACATTATATTCCTTGAGAAATATAACTACATTGTATTATTAATTCCTTGGTACTCACTGCTATAAATTTGGAAACACAGCACCTAACTTACAAACAAATTCTTACAAACTCTTTAAATATATACTTTACTTTATTGTTGCCAAACAATTGATACTAGAACGTACAATCATCACAGCGATTCTGCGCTTCCCGCTCCCTGGATTACAAATCAATAGTAAATATTAAAAATTTAAATTATAAATCATAAATAGAAAATAGAAAAATGGAAAAATCTCTTAAGAAGTTTGATACCACTCAGGACAAGTTAGGGCACTTGATGGGCGTCCCATCCATCATTTTAAACATTCATCCCCTCTGCCACCTGTGTAAACTATCTACAAAAAGTGCTGTAGCTTCTCACACAGGCTACCTTGACTGCACCTCCCAAACCCGATACCTATTGACACCAGGAGCAACAAGGTGATATAAGATTAACTTTATTCATCACATATACATGGAAACATACAGTGAAGTGCGCCATTTGTGTCAGTGACCAGCACAGTTTGTGGATGTGCTGGGGGCAGCCTGCAGGTGCCGCCAGGCTTCTGGAGACAACATAGCAAGCCTCGCTTGTATGTCTTTGGAATGTGGGAGGAAACCGGAGCACCCGGATGAAACCCATGTGGTCACAGGGAGAATGTCCTTACAGACAGTGGCGGGAATTGAACCCAGGTCACTGGCACTGTAAAGCCTTGTGCTTATTGCTACACCATGATACCGCCTGAAGGCAGCAGCCATGTGCACACTCCACCTGCAGGTTGTTCCCCGTATTTGATTAGATTATACAGTATTAGTTTAGTATATTTTCATATACATACATCAGAATGCAATAAAATTTCTTGTTTGTGTGAAGCCCACAGAGTAAACAAGTAATTATAAATATATAAATACAATAAACACAATGACAGGCATAAAATAGCAGAATGGTGTCACTCTGAAGTGGTGTAAGAGAAATAATAAAGTGACACGAGAAGGAGAGTTAAGAGACCAAGCACGAAGCAGTACCATTGGGAAGGGAATGTGAAAGAGATGACTGGTTCAGGAATCTGACAGCAGTGGGGTAGAAGCTGTTCTTAAATCTGTGTGTCCAGGCTCTCAAGCTCCTGTATCTTCTCCCGGAGAGTAGAAGAGAGAAAATAGATTGGCTAGGATGGCAGGTACTAAATGAAGTTCACAAAATTGAGTCTGTCGCCATGAAGGCAGTCACAACCAGTCCAGGAGCACATTGGTTGCAGGCCACAGCCTCAGTTCAGTGCAGAGATGAGTAAACCTCATCAACTGCAAGCTGAATACCGGGCCGTCCTTCTCCTCCTTCCCTGACACCCTGACCTTTTCAGTCTGGCCCAGTTTGGCTTAAACCGGCCAAACATCAGGTTGGTTCTCGCGTTCGGACCTGGGCCCTGCCATCTTTGATACACTCTCGGGCCTGGGGCACGCCACCTCGATTCGACCCGTACCTGACCTTTCCAATCTAGCCCGGTGGTCAAATTGGTCAAACATCGGCTTGTTCCTCGTTCTATGGCCCGGGACCCATTGACTTGATTCACCTCACGTCATTTCTGCCGCGTGGAATCACCTCCAAGCCAGCTCCAGCAATGACCAAAAAACAAGTATTGTGATATCAACCAGATAATCTGTTTTAGGATTGCTGATCGAGGGAAAAATGTTGATGAAGATTTCCATTAGACCGTAAGACCATTAGTCATAGGAGCAGAATTAGGCCATTCAGCCCAGTGAGTCTGCTCTACCATTCAATCATGGCTAATTTATTTTCCATCTCAATCCCATTCTCCTGTCTTCTTCCTATAACCTTTGATGCCTTTACTAATTAAAGACCTATCAACCGCTGCTTTAAATAGAGATCAGCAAGAGGAAACCAATGGCTCAAACAGCATCTGTGGGCAGAATTTTGGGTCAAAACTTTGCACCAGGACTGACAGTAAAGAGTCAATATGGCTAGTGTAAAGAGGTGAAGGGGTATGGTGAGAAAGGAGACTGGGAAGGGTGTAGGATGACAGGTAGGGGTTAGATGAAGTTAGAAGACAGGTAAATGATAGGTGGAAGCAGAGAGCGAGAAAGAAAAACCGAGAGGCAGGTGGAGTGATGTGTGGGGAGGGGAGGGTGAAGGTCGGATGATGGGAGAAAAGCAGGAACACAAGGGGCTACCAGTGCTGGACTCTGATAAGTAAAGGGGGGCGTGAATGAGAACAGTGGGGTGGGGCCAGGGGAAATACTGTGCATGAAGTGTGTATGTATAGTGGGTGGATGGAACCAAGGTGAGAAGGGACACAGCGATGGGCGAGGAGAGGCTGGGGAAGTATAAGGGAAAGAAGACAGAAGTGAAAAGACCAGAGGAGGATTGGAAGGACGAGTGTGAGGAGAGAAAACAATCCACCAGAAGGGAGGGTTACCTGTACTTCACTGATATTGTACTTCCCTTCAGTCTCTATACTTGGCAGAAGTTGTCGTAAGTTAGCCAGGCTTTATAAATGTCACTAAGTTACAGACTCATAGAACAACGCAGTGTGAAAACAGGCCATTTGGCCCAAATGGTCCATGCTGACCACAGCATCCTCCCTGCTCGTCACAATTGCCCACATTCAGCCCGTAACCCTTCAAGCGTTATATATTATTCACCAATTTGTGGTATATTTTGTCTGTGCTGTGTGTGATATTTATATTGTGGATGCACTGTGGTCCAGAAGAAAGTTGTTTTGTTTGGCTGCATATATGTAGATACAACCACAGGACAATAAACTTGAACTTGAAGCCCCTCTCCCCCATGTGCCTGTCTAGATGCCTCTTAAATGTTGCAATTGAACCCACCTTGACCATATCTTCTTGGCATCTCAACCCAGGGACTCACTACCCTCTGTGTAAAGAAGTTGCCTCTCAGAACCCTGAACAGGTGGTATGTTCTATACTTGTATATATGGATTGGCATGACTGCAAAGGAATAGATTATGAAACAGGTGGTAAATTTGTACAGACAGTTAAGCAAAGGATACTATATCCCCAAGTCTTTAGCTGCGTAGTAACCTCCATTCATAGAAGCCAGTGCACTTCCCACTGCAATTCTTTGTAGCCCTGCTCTTCTTCCTGTGTCTGGTCTTCGTACAAGCAACCGAAGCTGATGGACAGCACTAGTATGTAATTAGCAATAACTGATATAAATCACATGGATACAATTAATGGATTCCTTTCTTTCTATTTACCAATAAAATTGGGATTGCAGAATAAAGTTTAACTTAGATAGACTGCATGTGGACTAGAGAGCATGACGTCAGAATAGAGGGATATCCATTTAAAATGGAGATGAGGAATTTAGCCAGAGGGTGATGAATTCGTGGAATTCATTGCCACAGACAGCTGTGGAGACCATGTCATCGAGTGTATTTAAAGCAGAGGTTGATAGGTTCTTGACAAGTCAGGATGTGTGAAGGTTATGGGGAGAAAGCAGGAGAATGGGATTCAGAGGATCTCAGTGGGCTGAGTGACCTAATTCTGATACAGGGCAGGAATAGAGCAGATATCTGTCCCAGGATCTTCCATCCCTTGGACACACAGTGGACTGTCCACATGAGACTGCTCCTGCTTACTACTTATGGCAACTAATCCCAATGCTCCAAGCTCTTTTACTGACTCAGCAACTGAGCAAACCCAGGCGCCTGGTATAGAGAGTTCAAAGTTGAAGCCCGACAGTGAGTGGGGAACACTGCCTTAATGGTGTAACTTGAGATTAGGATAGGCAAGGAATTTGTGGATGCCAAAGAAATGAGAGTAGGAATTGACCATGCGGACTCCTAGCTCTGACCTGAATCTGTTCACATCATTGAAGACCTGCTCTACTTTCCTGCCTGTTGTTCTAATTACCAACTGCCTTGGAGGCCAGAGATCTACCTACCTATACATTAAAAATATTCGATGGCTTCAGCTCCACAGCTCTCCCAAATGGAGAACGACTTCAGTGTGGGTGGCAGGGCAGCGTACTGGCTACAGCATCACTTTACAGCACAAGCAATCTCCGACTGGGGTTCAATTCCTGCTGCTGTTTGTGAGGGGTTTGTACGTTCTCCCTGTGATCGCTGGGGTTGCCTCCAGGTGCTCCAGTTTCCTCCCACATCCCAAAGACTGGCCAGACACCTCTCATTAACAATACATTTTTGCCCACAGACTGCTGCTCACTGGATTTTCTTTTAGTTTTACAACACTCCATGCTCTGTAAACTCTAGAAACTGTTGTGTGTGAAAATGCAAGGATGGTCAGCAATTTCTGAGGTACTCAAACCACCCCGTCTGACACCAACAATCATTCCATGATCAATGTCAATTACATCATCTTTCTTCCCCATTTGGATGTTTGGTCTGAACGAATGAACATATTGACGGCATCCTTTTATAGAAACATAGAAAACCTACAACACAATACAGGCCCTTCGGCCCAGAAAGTTCGGCCAAACATGTCCCTACCTTAGAAATTACTAGGGTTACCGATCACCCTCTATTTTTCTAGGCTCCATGTACCTATCCAAGAGTCTCTTAAAAGACCCTATTGTATCCGCCTCCACCACCGTTGCCGGCAGCCCATTCCACACACTCATCACTCTCTGTGTAAAAAACTTACCCCTGACATCTCCTCTGTACCTACTCCCAAGCACCTTAAACCTGTGCCCTGTTGTGGTAGCCATGTCAGCCCTGGGAAAAAGTCTCTGACTATCCACACGATCAATGCCTCTCATCATCTTATACACCTCTATCAGGTCACCTCTCATCCTCCGACGCTCCGAGGAGAAAAGGCCAAGTTCACTCAACCTGTTTTCATAAGGCATGCTCCCCAAACCAGGCAACAGATTTGTAAATCTCCTCTGCAGCCTTTCTATGGCTTCCACATCCTTCCTGTAGTGAGGCGACCAGAACTGAGCACAGTTCTCCAAGTGGGGTCTGACCAGGGTCCTATATAACTGCAACACATATTGAGTTGTTGCCTCATGATTGGCTGATTAGAAAATTGTATTAATGAGCAAGTGCACATGTGTACCGAATAAATATCCACCAAGTGTAGATTCATTCTTAGCGTATGAGCGGTCTATTCAAAAGTCTGACAACAGTGGGGTAGGAGTGGTCCTTAAGCTTGGTGATGTGTGTCCTCAAAAATTTGTAACTTCTACCCAAAGGAAGAAGGATTATTCTTCGTGGGGTAAAAATGGCTGAAAGGGCATTTGGTAAAGGCAAAAAATGGTTTAGAAAGTAGTTCCTGTCAGTGCATGGTTCTTGTGTCTCCTTCCCAAGTGTCCGGCAATGCTGGGGTGACAAATTTTCATGAGCAAGATCAATGGATGTTTGTGTTTCAATGTTTTTGTAATATAATAGTATATCATTAAGATACAGATCAGTCATCCACGACTTGTCGCAGAGTCAAGAGGCCTGTCAGAATGTCAATGCTGCAGAGTCCAAATCACCAAGGGAAATGTTTCCCAGGTTTCCTGGCATCACCTGTATTGCAGCAGCAGGTTTAGGTATGGTCACATTCTGGCTGGGCTGGGGTGGGTGGCGGGGGGGAATCTCATTGAAACCTATCAAATATTGAAAGGCCTAGACAGAGTGGGAGAATGTCACTTTAGAACAGAGATGAGGAACAATTTCTTCAGCCACAGCATAATGAATCTGTAGAATTCATTGCCACAGATAGCTATGGAGGCCAAGTCATTTGTTACAGATTTAAAGTGGAAGTTGATAGGTTCTCGACTGTTAATGGCGTAAAAGGTTATGGGGAGAAGGCGGGAGTATTGGGGTTGAGAGGGAGGAGACGTGCTTTCCTGTGATGATTTTGGACTTCAGGAAGGAGCAGGTCGACCATTCTCCACTACGTATCAGTGGCTCTGCCACGGAGAGAGTGAAGAGCACAAAGTACTTTGGTGTGCATATGGCGGATGACCTAACCCGGACCTTCGACGCCTCCTGATTAGTCAAAAAGGTACAGCAGCGTCTATACTTTCTGAGGAGTTTGAGGCATGCAAGACTCCTCACCCCCATTCTAACAACTTACTACAGGAGCACCAGTGAGATTGTCTTTAAAACCGTAAGACCCCGCAGAGTATAGCAAGAACCACCAAGAGGATCACTGGGGTCTCCCTCCCCCTATCTGTGACATTTACCAGGAGCATTGTGTATGAAATTTCTGGAGTATTGTTGAGGACCCCTGCCACCCATCCCACAATCTCCTTTATTATTTACTCAGGTACAGCGCAGAACAGGCTCTTCCAACCCTTCAAGTCATGTCGCCCAGCAAACCCCAACGTAACCCTAGCCTTATCAGGGGACATTTTACAATGACCAATTAACCTACCCACCGGTAAATACTGTATTTGGATGTTGGGAGGAAACTGGATTGCCTAGAGGAAATCCACACAGTCATGGGGAGAACGTACAAACTCCTTACAGATGGCGGAGGGAGTTGAACCTGGGTCGCTGGTACTGTGAAGCGTTGTGTTAGCCACTACGCCACCCTGCCAGGAAGGAGCTACAGGAGCATCAGGACTAGGATTGCCAGAGTGTGTGAAAGCTTCTTTCCCCAGGTTTTGAAAGTAATGAATACCCAGCTACCACCGAGGTCGCTTCACTAGGACAGTGAGCTGGTTACTGTATATCTTTACCTGTGCTGCAAACTTCACTTGCATTTCGAATTAGATTAGATTATGAGGACACGCAGTCCTCTTTTATTGTCATTTAGTAATGCATGCATTAAGAAATGATACAATGTTTTTCCAGAATGATATCACGAAAACATATGACAAACCAACTTAAAAACTAACAAAAACCATATAATTATAACATATAGTTACAAAAGTGCAAAGCAATACCGTAATTTGATAAGAACAGACCATGGCACAGTAAAGTCTCAAAGTCTCTAGAAAGTCCCATCATCTCACGCAGACGGTGAACCTCCAGCGCTGCCAACTTGCCGATGCAGCATACTGGAAGCATCCTACCACAGTCCGACTCCGAGTCCATCCGAAAACTCCGAGCCTCCGACAGCTCTCCGACACCGGACACTGAGCACCATCTCTGCCGAGCGCTTCGACCCCAGAAGATTCTCGATTGCACAGTAGCAGCGGCAGCGAAGCAGGCATTTCAGAAGTTACTCCAGGTGTTCCTCCACGCTTCTCAGGGCTGCCTCCATCAAATATGGATTGTGCATGGCCCCCTAGTTACACATATGATATTCATTCAGAATGGCCACGCACACTGCGTCACGCCGCTAGCTTCTCCTCTCTCCTTATCTTTATTAACTTATTTCGGTTTATGTAGTGTGAGTGTGATATATATTGTAGGTGAACTGTGATCAGGACTAACGTTGTTTCACTTGGTTGTATATATGTATAGTCAGATGACAATAAACTTGTACTTGAGCTTAAATCAGCCATGATCAAATGGCGGACTAGACTTGATGGGCCAAGTAACCTAATTCTGCTCCTATGTTGTATAGTCTTATGGACATGCAGACAATACAACAAAGTGTTAAACTTCCCTTACCCCCATCTCCACACTTAACTGGCACCCCGTCTTATCGTTGCGGAGACTGCTGCATTGGAAATGAGGGCTGAAGTCGACAGCCATCTCCACCACTCACTTCACTGTGGCACAGATGCAGCATTACAATAAATTATTCAGCCAATAACTCACGCTTGCAGGAGCAAAGTGACACTATAACCCACTGGACCACTTCATAATTCACAGGACATGGCCTGTGAATTTTCAACTGACTGAGCAAGCTATCATTGAATTAGCGCAAAAGCCCAAGCCCTGTTCCTCTGCCCAAACTCTACAGAGTCCATTCATTTTTGATGTGGTGAAATGGTTTTGGAGACATTTCATCAAATTTAGAGGCTGCAGTGCCAATTCCACTTTTCTCAAATGCAGTTTCTGGATTCAGACTCAGGAATATATTTGGAATATCTACAGCCAGCCAAATTTCCAAGTCTCCCTCCTTTTTATTTTGTTGTAATCTAAGTCTACAAAAAGTGGTGCACAGCCCAGTCCATCACAGCCAACGCTATTCACACCATTGAACACATTTACAAGGAGCTCTGTCACAAGAAAGCAACATCTTTCTTCAAGGACTCCCCACATTCCAGGCCTTGTCTTTTCTTGCTACTGCCATCAGGGCAGGATGTAGACCCACATCACCAGGTTCAGGAACAGTTATTACTCTTCAACCACCAGGCTGCTGTACCATCATGGATCATTTCTCACCTCAATGTCGAACTGACCCCATAACCTATAGGTTCACTTTCAAGGATCCTGCATCCCATGTTCTCAGTATTATTTATTTACTTTTTTATTATGTGCATGATTTGTCTTCTCTTGCACATTGGTTGTTTGTCAGTCTGTATAATTTTTCATAAATTCTATTGTATTAATTGTATTAATTCTATTAATTCCTGTAAATACATGCAGGAAAAATCATCTCAAGGTAGTACTTGGTAACATATACATACTTAGATTTTCAAAGTTCAAAGGAAATTTATTATTGAAGTACATATATGTCACCATACACAACCCTGAAATTAATTTTCTTGCAGGCATACCCAGTAAATCCGTAATGAAAGACAGCACCAACTTGGGTGTTTAGCCAGTGTGCAAACGACAACAGACTGTGCAAATACAAAAAGAAAGAAATAATACTAATATATAAGGAAGCAATAAATATCAAGAACATGAGATGAAGAGACTTTGAAAGTGAATGTATAGGTTGTGCGAACGTTTCAATGATGGGCAAGTGAATTATCCCCTTCGGTTAAAGAGCCTGATTGTTGAGGGGTAACAATTGTTCCTAAACCTGGTGCTGTGAGTCCTGAGGCTCCTGCACCTTCTTCCTGATGGCACAATCGAGAAGAGAGCATGACCTAGCTGAGTTTACTTTGATAACAGGCTTACCATAATGAAACAAGAGCCTACTATCTTCTTCAGTAACTGATCCAAGAAGGTTCTAACACTGGAAGCTTCCCATTGCTGTATTAGAATCAGGAAGACTTTTAAAGCAACACACACAAAATTTGAGAGGAACTCAGCAAGTCAGGCTGTATCTATGGAGGAGAATAAACAGTCGATGTTTCAGGCTGGGACCCTTCATCAGGATCGGAAGGGAAGGGGACATAGCCCGAATAAGGAGACAGGCAGGGGGTCAGGAGTAAAGCTGGCAGATGACAGGTGAGACTAGGTCAACGGAAAAGTGGATGAGTGGGGTGGGGGGGGATTTGTGGAAAAGGAAATTCTAATAAGCTCCAGTTGATGATTTTGTAACGAGGCTGATAAGTGGACTAGTTACATAAATAATGTCGCTACAAGAAAAGATCAAAGGCGATATAACTTAATGCTCATTACTCACATCCTGACACTTCAAAGCCTTTCCACCAGCTACAGTATATAAGTTAGGAATATAATGAAATGCCTTCTACTTGCCTGGATGAATGCAGCTCCAACAACACGTAATAAGCTTGACACCATTCAAGGAAAAAACAGCCTGCTGATTGGTCTCACTTCCACTGGACTAACCACCTCTAACCCACGGAAAAGGCAGTGGTTAGCAAGTACAAAATACACTGCTGTTACTTGCCACTCCAATAGCACCTCCCAAACCGATGACTTATACCACCAAGAGAAACCAGGAGAGCACCACAAAGTGGACGTTCCCTTCAAATCACACTTTACCATAGTCTAAGTCCTGGAATACCAGCCCCCCGCCCAACAGCTCTGTGGGAGCACCTTTACCGAAATGATCACACCTTAGAACATAGAACAGTACAGCTCCTTCAACCCACAATGTTGTTTCAACCATTTAACCTACTCCAAGATCAAACTAACCCTTCCCACCCTTGCAGCATGTTCCAAGCCTCCTTCTATGTAAAAGCCTACCATGGACATCTCCCTGTTCTTTCCTCCAGTTACCTTAAAAGTACCTCCCATAGCCATTGCCACCCTAGGAAAAGTTGTTGGCTGTCTGCTTCATCTATGTCTCATATTATCTCATACATTTCTATGAAGTCACCTCTCATTCTTCTTCGCCCCAAAGAGAAAAGCGCTAGTTTGCTCAACTTTTCCTTGTAAGATGTACTCTCTAATCCTGGCAGCATCCTGGTAAATCTCCTTTGCACCATCTCTAATGCTTCCACATCCTTCCACCGCTGTTTATTGCTTACTACTCGCACCGTGCTTTGCTGTGGGTGTGCTGCAGCGTGTAATAACCCAAGGTGCTGGCTTTGAGTGAAGTGCTGCTATCTGTTGGTCACTGTTGCACTCAGTGCAGTGTATGAAAGCTTTACAGTCTTTTGTTTGCTGTGCTGTTGAAGCACGACATTTGAAACATATTAAGTGCTCTTTTGGAATGCTCCGCTGGACTACAAACAGTTTCTCGCTGAATCCCCTGCATTTCCGTAAGGGGTGAGGTTTTTTATGGTCAAGGGCATTGTCTATTGGGGTTCAGGATAGAGTTTTCTACTTCTGTTTTGTTGATTGTGATAGGGGTTTTTGTTTTCCAAAAGTCCAGAGTCTCTATTCATGAGAAGAATAAGAGCAACAGATCTCTGCTGCCCAATGCTGTGGTGACGCTGTTCTGTTATCGTCCTTGTCCACAGGCAATGGAAGATTTCTTCATCACCAAACTAGCAGATTAAATTCTGGACCTTTTTATCTAAAAAATATAAATCCGATCCCACTACATCAGCTCAAGAATCTAAATTTGGGTGATTAAATAACTCTGGAATTTAGAAAACAAACTGGCCTCTGTAAGCATAAAATTTCTGGATTCTCGTCAAAGTAATTCAATCATATCCTTCAGGCAATCATCAAAGTTCAAAGTAAATACATGTCATCATATACTACCCAGAGATTCATTTTTTTCTGCGCATCCATAGTAAATACAATAGAATCAGTGGAAAATGACACACAAGCAGAAACGGACAAACAACCAATCTGCAAAAGACAACAACTTGTGTAAATACAAAACTAAAAATGAATAATAACAGATAAATACGTATTCATTAGTTGAGTACATCAGTTGAAGAGTCCTTGAAAGTGAGTCCACATGTTGTAGACTTAACTTGGTCTCTATTCTGGCTGATATGGGGATCTAGGATCAGTATCGTTGGCCATTAACAGCCTCAGAGCAGTTGGCATTGAGGGAGGGACGATATATGCCAGCAGTGCCATCCATCTCCATATATTATGAACAAGTGAAAAATACTCTCTCATTAGCTTAAATTTTCAGCTCTTCTCAACCCTTTTATGCTTTCTCCCCTCTCTCTCTTCTATCCTCACTCTCCTGTCTTTTCTATTTATGTCTTTTCTCTTTTCTCTTTCTCTTCTCCCTCTCGTCGTTCTTTTAAAATTATTTGTCTTCCCTCTCACTTTTCTCTCTAGTCTTTCTCTCTCTCTCTCTCTCTCTCCTTCCCCCACCCCCCCTCTCCTCGCTCCACCCCTCTCCACCTCTCTCCACTCCTCTTCAACCCTCTCCTTCCCTCTTCACCTCTCTGCTTCCCTCTTCACCTCTCTCCTTCCTTCTTCACCCCTCTCCTCTCCACCCCCTCTCCTCCCCTTCCCTCCCCTCCCCTCTCCTCTCCTCTCATCTCCTGTCCTCTCCTCCCCCCATCCTCCCCTCCTCTCTCCCCCTCTCCTCCTCTCTCCTCCCCTTCCCTCTCTTCTCCTATCATCTCCTCTCCTCTCCTATCATCTCCTCTCCTCCCCTCTCCTCCCCTTCCCTCTCCTCTCCTATCATCTCCTCTCCTCTCCTCTCCTATCATCTCCTCTCCTCTCCTCCCCTCTCCTCCCCTCTCCTCCCCTTCCCTCTCCTCCCCTTCCGTCTCCTCCCCTTCCCTCTCCTCTCCTTCCCTCTCCTCTCCTATCATCTCCTCTCCTCTCCTCTCCTATCATCTCCTCTGCTCTCCTCCCCCATCCTCCCCTCCCCTCTCCCCCTCTCCTCCCCCTCTCCCCCTCTCCTCCCCTCTCCTCCTCTTCCCTCTCCTCCTCTTCCCTCTCCTCACCTTCCCTCTCCTCACCTTCCCTCTCCTCTCCTTCCCTCTCCTCCCCTCCCCTCTCCTCTCCTCCCCTCTCCCCCCTCTCCCCTTCCCCTCTCCTCTCCTCCCCTCCCCCTCCCCCTCTCCCCTCTCTTCCCCTCTCCTCCCCTCTCCTCCCCTCCCCTCCCCACCCCTCCCCTCCCCACCCCTCCCCTCTCCTCTCCTCTCCCCTCCTCTCCTCTCCTCCTCTCTCCCACCTCTCCCCCTCTCCTCCCCTCTCCTCCCCTCCTCCCCTCTCCTCCCCTCCGCTGCCCTCCTCTCTCCTCCCAGCTCCTCCCCTCTACTTCCCTCTTCTCCCCTCTCCTCTCCTCCCCTCTCCTCCCGTCCCCTCCCCTCCCGATCCCTCTCCTCCCCTCTCCACCCCTCCCCTCTCCACCCCTCCCCTCTCTCCCCTCTCCTCCCCTCTCCTCCCCTCTCCTCCCCTCTCCCCATCTGAGCTTACATTAAATGGAACAGACGTTTGGACACTACTGTGAATTTTGGCCAACTTTTTCACAAGTTGTCTCACACTGTGCTGTCAGATCTAACTTGGGTCGCAACACAGGGTACATTTTTCTCATTTGCTCTCTTAAAATGGCACTCAGCAAAAACACCCCTTTTGCAAAAGCAAGTCAAACAACTGAACCCTCAGAGGAGATCAGACAAACACAAAACAGCTCAGGGGGACATTAACAACAGGAATTCTGCAGATGCTGGAAATTCAAGCAACACACATCAAAGTTGCTGGTGAACACAGCAGGCCAGGCAGCATCTCTAGGAAGAGGTACAGTCGACGTTTCGGGCTGAGAGCCTTCGTCAGGACTAACTGAAGGAAGAGCTAGTGACAGATTTGAAAGTGGGAGGGGGAGGGGGAGATTCAAAATGATAGGAGAAGACAGGAGGGGGAGGGATGGAGCCAAGAGCTGGACAGGTGATTGGCAAAGGGGATATAAGAGAATCATGGGACAGGAGGTCCGGGGAGAAAGACGGGGGGGGGGGGATCCCAGAGGATGGGCAAGGGGTATAGTCAGAGGGACAGAGGGAGAAAAAGGAGAGTGAGAGAAAGAATGTGTATATAAAAATAAATAACGGATGGGGTACAGGGGGAGGTGGGGCGTTAGCGGAAGTTAGAGAAGTCGATGTTCATGCCATCAGGTTGGAGGCTACCCAGACGGAATATAAGGTGTTGTTCCTCCAACCTGAGTGTGGTTTCATCTTTACAGTAGAGGAGGCCGTGGATAGACATGTCAGAATGGGAATGGGATGTGGAATTAAAATGTGTGGCCACTGGGAGATCCTGCTTTCTCTGGCGGACAGAGCGTAGATGTTCAGCAAAGCGGTCTCCCAGTCTGCGTTGGGTCTCACCAATATATAAAAGGCCACATCGGGAGCACCGGACGCAGTATATCACCCCAGCCGACTCACAGGTGAAGTGTCGCCTCACCTGGAAGGACTGTCTGGGGCCCTGAATGGTGGTAAGGGAGGAAGTGTAAGGGCATGTGTAGCACTTGTTCCACTTACATGGATAAGTGCCAGGAGGGAGATCAATGGGGAGGGATGGGGGGACAAATGGACAAGGGAGTTGCGTAGGGAGCGACCCCTGCAGAAAGCAGAGCGGGGTGGAGGGAAAGATGTGCTTAGTGGTGGGATCCCGTTGGAGGTGGCGGAAGTTACGGAGAACATTGCTTTGTGCATCCAGAAATGGCTTGCCCACAGAAGGCAAAGAGTGGTTGTAGGCGGGTCATATTCTGCTTGGAGGTCAGTCACCAGTGATGTGCCTCAAGGATCTGTTCTGGGACCCCTACTCTTCGTGATTTTTATAAATGACCTGGATAAAGAAGTGGAGGGATGGGTTAGTAAATTTGCTGATGACACAAAGGTTGGAAGTGTTGTGGATAGTGTGGAGGGCTGTCAGAGGTTACAACGGGACATTGATAGGATGCAAAACTGTGCTGAGAAGTGGCAGATGGAGTTCAACCCAGGTACGTGTGAGGTGGTTCATTTTGGTAGGTCAAATATGATGACAGAATATAGTATTAATGGTAAGACTCTTGGCAGTGTGGAGGATCAGAGGGAACTTGGGGTCCGAGTCCATAGGACACTCAAAGCAGCTGCGCAGTTGACTCTGTGTTTAAGAAAGCATATGGTGCATTGGCCTTCGTCAGTTGTGGAATTGAATTTAGGAACCGAGAGGTAATTTGCAGCTATATGGGACCCTGGTCAGACCCCACTTGGAGTACTGTGCTCAGTTCTGGTCACCTCACTATAGGAAGGATGTGGAAGCCATAGAAAGGGTACAGAGGAGATTTACAAGAATGTTGCCTGGATTGGGAGGCATGCCTTATGAGAATAAGTTGAGTGAACTCAGCCTTTTTTCCTTGGAGCAACGGAGGATGAGAGATGACCTGATAGAGGTGTGTAAGATGATGAAAGGCATTGATCGTGTGGATAGTCAGAGGTTTTCTCCCAGGGCTGAAATGGCTAGCACGAGAGGACACAGTTTTAAGGTGCTTGTAAGTAGGTACAGAGGAGATGTCGAGGTAAGTTTTTTACACAGAGAGTTGTGAGTGTGTGCAATGGGCTGCTGGTGATGGTGGTGGAGGTGGATATGATAGGGTCTTTTAAGAGACTCCTTGACAGGTATATGGAGCTCAGAAAAATAGAGGGCGATAGGTAACCCTATGTAATTTCTAAGGTAAGGACATGTTCGGCACAGCTTTGTGGGCTGAAGGGCCTGTATTGTGCTGTAG
The DNA here is from genome assembly GCF_030028105.1 of Mobula birostris. Lineage (NCBI taxonomy): Eukaryota > Metazoa > Chordata > Chondrichthyes > Myliobatiformes > Myliobatidae > Mobula > Mobula birostris. The sequence continues at coordinate 21,318,543 of NC_092387.1, read as the reverse complement.
GTTTTCTATGTTTCTATGTTTTTAGCTCGCATTTCCCGAGCTGTGATTTTTAAAAAAAATTTGCGTGCCATTTATTTGATGGAAGCTAAAAGCTGTAAACAAAGCTTTGAAACCAAATGGCAGTGCTAAAAGTATGGAGGAAATGAAGCTGAAAGGACATTGAGCACCAGTTGGGGAAACACAGAGAGATGGAAGTGGCTGGAAGAATTGCTAAAAGCCGATTCTCCCTGTAGGTTTGTCGAGGAAATGAAAGTCAAATTTCTGACAGTTCTCTGTTTCAGACAGCATCCAGCAAAGGTCAAATGCACAGCTTCTCAACCTGCTCTCCCTCACTATATCTTGTACATTAAAATAAAAGTTTTGTTTAGTTTGATTCTTTTAGCCATACATGGTCAATCTCACATGCCTTTGATGGCAACCGCAGCGCAAGGCCCAAAAGGTCAAAAGGCATGGTGAGGCCCCACTTGCACTGCATTTTAAGTGAATGATCCCAGGAAAGAGAGCCTTTAGACTGGAGAAGCTAATATTAATTTATTATCACCGCATGCACTAATATTGGGCCATATATACTGTAAAGACACCAAAGTATTAAAACAGTGAAACAGAGTGCAAAACTGCATTGTTGCAGATACAGAGAAAATGCAGAACAGGTAGGCAAGTAAAGTGCAAGGGCCAAGATGAGGCAAAATGGGAGATCAAGAATTCATCTTTTAGCGTATGAGAGGTCTGTTCAAGATTCCGACAACAGTGGGTTAGGAGCTGTCCTTGAGCCTGGTGGTGTGTGTTCTCACACTTTCGTATCTTCTGTCCAAAAGGAGATGATTGTTCTTCTTGGGTTAAAAATAGTTTGGAGGGCATTTGGTTGAGGTGGAAAGGGCTTGGAATGTAGTTCCTATCAGTTTCTGGTTCAAGGGTGAAATGGGGAAAACAATTTTCAATGGGATGTGAAAATAAATTTAGCTGGCAGGGAGGAGTTATTGTCAGGAACCTTTTGGCTGTAAGGATGGTCGATCAGAAGTCTGGAAGTCGGGGCTCGATGGCTGGAACTCTGAGTCTACGGATCTCTGCGAGGTCACTGGGAAAGTTGAAGGCCCAGTGTCTGTGAGTCCACTGGAGCTGAAGACAGTCTGTCCTCGTGGGTAGGTGGGAGGGAGGAACGGGGCTTGATTTGCTGTTGTAGTGTTGTCGCTTGCTGTGTCCTGTTTTGTGTTACTCTGCATTGTGCACTAACTATGTTGGAGCCAGAATGTGTCGTGGCACTCGTGGGCTGCTCCCAGCATATTCTTTGGTGTGTTAATTGTTAAAACAAACAAGATCATTCACTGTATGTTTCATCTTACATGAGATAAATAAATCTGAATCTGAGTCTGAGGTCATTGACCTGAAACATCATCTGTTTCTACAGGGGCTGCCTGCTTTTCCCTGTAACAACTAGGACCAATGCAAGAATAAAGAACAGCCCCTCATCTTCCGTTGAAAAGCAGCCTTCTGTATCAAAATCTCCATCTTCAGTTTCTATCTGAAACTAGTCTTATCTGCTGTACGTCATAAATCTATAATATTGACTCTATTTTGCGTCCCTCCATTAGCTCCGCTTGATCTTCTGGCTATTGGCAATACATTGCACATTTCATAGCTACCATCATAAATCCTTAGATGGTCACTGGGGGTGTGCTCCGAAGTAAACAGATACCACCAGGCAGAAGGACAGCTTTTATTCTGCTGTGAAAAGTTATTTGAGTGAACCCCTTGTACGATGAAGCTGAACTCACAATCTCTCAATCTACCTCATCATGGCCCTTTGTCTACCTGTCTTGCACCTTCTCTGTTTCATTGTATTCTGCTTTCAAATTATTATTTTCTACTTGTTCTACCTCAGTGTATTTATGTATGGATTAGTTTAACTGGATGGCATGCATACAAAATCTCTTCACTGTATGTCGTAGATGTGACAATAATAAACCAATTTTCAATTTCCTTCTCATTTCCTTTATTTGATGTCAGCCGACGGAAGAGAGGGTATCTCCAGAATCAATGCCCCGATCCAGCAGGAGCTGGATTTTCATCCCAAATTCATTCCTTTTCTCCTTTTTCAAACTCCCTGGGAGATACTTGCCTCAACAGGAAAAACAAGGCTGAGTATCTCCCAGAATTTAAATCCTTCTGTGAGCAAAGTGACTTATATTCATAGACATGAGAGATTCTGCAGATGTTGGAAAACTAGTGCAACACACACAAAATGCTGGAGGAACTCAGCAGGTCAGGCAGCATCTATGGAGAGGAATAAACAGTCGATATTTTGGGCTGAAAGTCTCCTGCTGAGTTCTTCCAGCATTTGATGTGTGTTGACTAATATTCATGTCGGTTTATCTGCACCTCCACACTGCAGAACATGAAGATATTTTGGGACAAGTATTGCATTAGTATATGTGTCTGAGGCAGCTTGGTAGGAGGAAGGAATAGCTCAATAGGAGCTCTCCCAGTTTCCTGGAATAACTGGCTATTTACTCTATTCCTCTGCTGATGGTGCAAAAGGTTCAGTACCAAAGAGTTGCCCATAAACACGGGTGGTGGCACAGATAGGAGTGGTTCCTAAACCTGTTCTTTGATGACACCTGGTGGCAAGAAACTTTGCGCTGTTGTTGTGGATTACATGAAACCACACCATGACTGTTGACATAGGAAAATTAAGTGAGGAATAGTGGTACAAATATTTAATATGCTAGCTCTTTACGCAGATGACTAATCAAAAATTAATGTTGTAAAGTATAGGAAATTCATGCACTTCATCAGTTTTGAGCGCGTGTGAGTGTGTGTGTGTGTGTGTGTGTGTGTATATGGCCGTACATATGCAGATATTTGTGAGTTTGTGTGTGTGTGTGTGAGAGAGAGAGAGAGAGAAACAATGTCTTGCACTCTACTCCTTATTCTACTGTTACTATAGTCCTCAAGATCATCTTCCCTTGATTGGTCTCAAAACCTTACCTCCAATTACAGTCACAGTACTTACACAGAAAAGGGACGTGGGTCAGACGTAGAGAACGGGAGCTACTGTAGCTCAGAGAGACATCTGGGCCACCATGGACTCACAGGGCAGAAGGGCCTGTTTCCATGCTGCTGAACCCAATGACTCGAGGACCAGAAACCCAAATCTACATTGACTCACAATCAATCTGTTTGTTGCCAATAAACTGAAGAAGAAATTCAACAGAAATTTCTTGGCCCAGTGAATTGTTTGAATGTGGATCTCACTATCACAAGGATGTAGTGGAGGTGAATAATGTTTATCGAGTTATTGAGATACATCACAGAATATGCCCTTCAGTACTGCCCAACAACTCCCAAAGTAACCCTGGCCCAATCACGGGACAATCTACAATGACCAATTAACCAACCAACCGGAACATCTTTGGACAGTGGGAGGAAACCAAAGCACCCGGAGGAAACCCATGTGGTCATGGAGAGAACATACAAACTCCTTACAGACAGTGGCGTAAATTTCACCCTTGTCACTGGTACTGTAAAGCTTGTGCTGACCACTATACTGTGCCACAACCACTACCATGTGTTGATGCCTTCAAAGGAAGCTGAACAAGTATATGGCAAAGCAACATAGGAAGATTGTGTTGCTGCGATTAGATAGAGGAGACTGGGTAGACAAACATGTAGAGCATCGAACATCAATACAGGTAGCTCAGGTGAATAAATTATTTTTGTTTTGTAATTTTTAATGCCCAATTAAAATGCAAGAGTATTAGAAATAATGAAAAACATTTACCAGATGGAGGGTCAAAACCGAATCTCAGCAACCTGAAGGTATTGGGAAGATCACAAACAAGAGAAAATCTGCAGATGCTGGAAATCCAAGCAACACATACAAAAAGCTGGAGGAACTCAGCTGGTTGGCGAAAGATGATTAGTGAAAGAGATACAGGCTGGAGAAGGGGGAATCTGTTAGGAGAGGACAAAATGCCATTGAAGAAACAAAAGGGGGAGGAGCCCCAGAAGGAGGTGATGGGCAGGTAAGAAGGTAAGATGAGAGAGGGAAACGAGAATGGGGAATGGTGAAGGAGAGGTGGAGGCCATCACCGGAAGTTCAAGAAATCAATTTTCTTGCATCAGGTTGGAGGCTACCCAGATGGAATATAACGTGTTGCTCCTCCAACCTGAGTGTGGCTTCATCATGACAGTAGAGGAGGCTAAGGATTGACATAAAAACATAGAAAAACTGCAGCACAATACAGGTCCTTTTGGCCCACAATGCTGTGCCAAATATGTACTTACTTTAGAAATTACCAAGGGTTACCCCCTAGCCCTCTATTTCTCTAAGTTCCATGTACCTATCCGGGAGTCTCTTAAAAGACCCTATTATATTTGCTTCCACCACCGTCACTGACAGCCCATTTCATGCACTCACCACTCTCTGCGAAAAAACTTACCCCTGACATCTCCTCTGTATCTACTTCCAAGCACATTAAAACTGTGCCCTCTCATGATAGCTATTTCAGCCCTGGGAAAAAAGCCTCTGACTATTCAATTGATCAATGCCTTTCATGAACTTATACACCTCTATCAGGTCACCTTTCATCCTCTGTCAATCCAAGGAGAAAAGGCCAAGCTCACTCAACCTATTCTAGTAAGGCATGCTCCCCAATCCAGGCAACATCCTTGTAAATCTCCTCTGCACACTTTCTGTAGTTTCTACAACCTTCCTGTAGTGAGGCGACCAGAAATGAGCACAGTACTCCAAGCGGGATCTGACCAGGGTCCTATATAGCTGTAACATTATCTCTTGGCTCTTAAACTCAATCCCATGGTTGATGAAGGTCAATGCACCGTATGCCTTCTTAACCACAGAGTCAATCTGCACAGCAGCTTTGAGTGTCCTATGAAATCGGACTCCAAGATCCCTCTGATTCTACACACTGCCAAGAGTCTTACCATTAATGCTATATTCTGCCATCATACTTGACCTACCAAAATGAACCACTTCACACTTATCTGGATTGAACTCTATCTGCCACTTCTCAGCCCAGTTTTGCATTCTATCAATGTCCCGCTGTAAACTCTGACAGCCCTCCACACTATCCACAACACCTCCAACCTTTGTGTCATCAGCAAACTTACTAACCCATCCCTCCACTTTGTCATCCAGGTCATTTGTTAAAATCATGAAGAGTAAGGGTCCCAGAACAGATCCCTGAGACACTCCACTGGTGACCGACCTCCATGCAGAATATGAGCCGTCTACAACCACACTTTGCCTTTTGTGGGCAAGCCAATTCTGGATCCACAAAGCAATGTCCCCTTGAATCCCATGCTTCCTTACTTTCTTAATAAGCCTTGCATGGGGTGTCTTATCAAATGCCTTGCTGAAATCTATATACACTACATCTACTGCTCTACCTTCATCAACGTGTTTAGCTACTGTCACACTTGATTGGTCCTATTCTCTCACATCTTATCCTCCTGCTCTTCACATACTTGTAGAATGCCTTGGGCTTTTCTTTAATCCTGCTTGCCAAGGCCTTCTTATGGCCCCTTCTGGCTCTCCTAATTTCATTCTTAAGCTCTTTCCTCCTAGCCTTATAATCTTCTAGATCTGTATCATTACCTAGTTTTTTGAACCTTTTGTAAACGTTTCTTTCCTTCTTCACTAGATTTACAACAGCCTTTGCACACCATGGTACCCTACCATTCTTTCCCTGTCTCATTGGAATGTACCTGTGCAGAACGCCATGCAAATATCCCCTGAACATTTGCCACATTTCTGCCATACATTTCCCTGAGAACATCCCTTCCCAATTTATGCTTCCAAGTTCCTGCCTGATAGCCTCATATTTCCCCTTATTCCAATTAAACGCTTTCCTAACTTGTCTGTTCCTATCCCTCTCCAATGCTATCTACAAGGAGATAGAATTGTGATCACTATCTCCAAAATACTTTCTCACTGAGAGACCTGACGCCTGACCAGGTTCATTTCCCAATACCAGATCAAGTACAGCCTCTCTTCTTGTAGACTTATCTACATATTGTGTCAGGAAACCTTCCTGAACACACCTAACAAACTTCACCCCATCTAAACCCCTCACTCTAGGGAGATGCCAATCAATATCTGGGAAATTAAAATCTCCCACCACGACAACCCTGTTATTATTATACCTTTCCAGAATCTGTCTCCCTGTCTGATCCTCGGTGTCCCTGTTAATATTGGGTGGTCTATAAAAAGCATGCAGAAGAGTTATTGACCCCTTTCTATTTCAAACTTCCACCCACAGAGACTCTGAAGACAATCCCTCTGTGACTTACTCATTTTCTGCATCCATGACATTATCTCTGATCAACAGTGCCATGCCCCCACCTCTTTTGCCTCCCTCCCTGTCCTTTCCGAAACATCTAAGGCCTGGCATTCGAAGTAACCATTCCTGTCCCTGAGCCATCCAAGCCTCTGTAATGGCCACAACATCATAGCTCCAAGTGCTGATCCACGCCTTAAGCTCATCCACTTTGTTCATGATGCTTCTTGCATCAACATAGACACATCTCAAACCATTGGTCTGAGTGTATCCCTTCTCTATCACCTGCCTATCCTCCCTCTTGCACTGTCTCCAAACTTTTGCTATATGAGAGCCAACCGCCACTTCTTTCGTCTCTTCAGTTCTGTTCCCACCGCCCCCCCCCCCCCCGCAATTCTAGTTTAAACTCTCCACAATAGCCTTAGCAAACCTCCCTGCCAGAATATTGGTCCCCCTCGGATTCAAGTGCAACCCATCCCTTTTGTACAGGTCACACCTGCCCAAAAAGAGATCCCAATGATCTAGAAATCTGAATCCCTACCCCCTGCTCCAATCCCTCAGCCACACACTTATCCTCCACCTCATTCTATTCCTATACTTAATCCCAAGATTACTACCTTTGAGGTCCTGCTTCTCAACTTCCTTCCTAACTCTCTGTACTGTGTTTTCAGTACCTCCTCCCTTTTCCTACCTATGTCGTTGGTACCAATAGGTACCACGACCTCTGGCTGTTCTCCTTCCCACTTCAGGATATCATGGATGCGATCAGAAACATCCCGGACCCTGGCACCTGGGAAGCAAACTACCATCCGAGTTTCTTTCCTGCGTCCACAGGATCGCCTGTCTGACCCCCTAACTATACAGTCCCCTATTACTGCTGCCTTCTTCCTTGCCCTACCCTTCTGAGCCACAGGGTCAGACTCTGTGCCAGAGGCACTGCCACTGTTGCTTCCCCCAGGTAGGCTGTCCCCCTCCCAACGGTACTCAAACAGGAGTACTTATTGTCAAGGGGTACAGCCACAGGGGTACTCTCTAGTACCTGACTCTTCCCCTTCCCCCTCCTGACTGTTACCCACTTGACTGTCTCCCAAGGCCCCGGTGTGACTACTTGCTTATAGCTCCTCTCTATCGCCTCCTCACTTTCCCTGACCAGACGAAGGTCATTGATCTGCATCTCCAGTTCCCTAACATGGTCCCTAAGAAGCTGCAGCTCGATACACCTGGTGCAGATGTGGCCATCCGGGAGGCTGGGAGTTCTCACATCTGACACCCAGTACAGAACACCGGACTTGCAGACATACTTCCTGTTTCTATTCCTCACAGGTAACTTATCTCACCTTGACCCTTTATCGCCGAAGCCCGAATGAGCAAAAGCCCTACCACTCTGCCTCAGATCATTCCATCGATGACCGCTCCGCGAGGCAGTGTCTCCCTTTTATGCCTGAACCTTCCCTGCTATCTAACTGGTGCTCTGGTTATAGCCGCTGATAAGCCATGTACGATGGATTAATGTTCTCGAAGCTCCCCTTTTAAATAACCGCCACTGACCTGCAAGAAACCCCTCTTGGTAAAGCTCTTATAACGGAATGGGAATAGGAAGTTGAATTAAAATGGGTAGCCACTGGGAGATCCTGCTTTTTCTGGAAGACAGAGCACAGATGCTCGATGAAGCAGTCTCCCAAATCTACGTCAGGTGTCACCGATAGACAAGAGGCCACACCGGGAGCACTGGACACAGTATATGACCCCAACAGTCTCACAGGTGAAGTGTTGCCTCATCTGGAAGGAGTATTTGGAGTCCTGAATGTTAGTAAGGGAGGAAGCTTAGGGCAGGCGTAGCACTTGATCAATGGACAAGGGAGTCGTGTAGGAGCGAATCCTGCAGAAAGCAGAAAGGTGGTGGAAGATGTTCTTGGTGATGAGATCCCATTGGAAATGGCAGTAGTTATGGAGAATTATGTGTTGTACGTGAAGGCTGGTGGGGTGGTAGGTGAGGCAGCAGGAAGCCTTTCCCTGGTAGGGTGTTGGGAGGATGTGGTGAGGGCAGACGTGCGTGAAATGGAAGAGATGTGGTTGAGGGTAGCGTTGATGGTGGAGGAAGGGAAGCCCTTTCTTTGAAGAAGGAGGACAGCTCCTAAGTTATGGAATGAAAAGCTTCACCCTGAGAGCAGATGTGGGGGAGGCAAAGGAATTGAGAGAAGGGAATGGCATTTTCACAAGTAACAATGTGGGAAGAGGCATTGTCCAGGTAGATGTCAAAGTCAATGGGTTTATAATAGACATCAGTAGATAAGCTGTCTCCAGAGACAGAGACAGAGAGATCGAGAAAGGGGAAGGAGGGATCAGAAATGGACCAGGTAAATTTGGGGGCAGGGTGGAGGTTGGAGGCAAAGTTGATGAAGCCGACAAGCTCCACATGAGTGCAAGAAGCCCCACCAATGCAGTCTTCGATGTCGCGTAGGAAAAGTTGGGGAGTGATACCAGTGTAGGCTTGGAACATAGACTGCTCCACATAACCAACAAAAAGGCAGGCATAGCTGGGACCCATGTGAGTGCCCGTGGCTACCCCTTTGTTTGAAGGAAGTGGAAGGAACCAAAGGAGAAATTATTGAGAGTGAGGAAAAATTCCACTAGGCAGAGGAGAGTGGTGGTGGAGGGGAACCAGTTGGGTCTGTTGTCCAGAAAGAAACAGAGAGCTTTGAGACCTTCTTGCTGGGGGATGGAGGTGTATAAGGACAGGACATCCATGGTGAAAATAAGATGATCGGGGCCAGGGAACTTGAAATCATTGAAAAGATCAAGCGCTTGTGAAGTGTCATGGATGTAGGTAGGAAGGGACTGAACCAAGGGGGATAAAAATGATTCGTGGCATTCAGATATAAGTTCAGAGGGGCAGGAACAAGCTGAAACAATGGGTCTACCTGGACAGGCAGGTTTGTGGATGTGGGTAGGAGGTAGAAACGGGAGGTGCAGGTTAAGGGAACTGTGAGGTTGTTGACAGTGGATGGGAGATCCCCAGAGTTAATAAGGTTGGTGATGATGAAGTAGTAGGAAGACATTAGCTGGGAGGATGTGGAATCGATATGGGTAGAGCTGCATAACACTAAGGGGCGGAAAACGCTGGTGGGAGTTGTGTACAGGCCACCTAACAGTAGTAGTGAGGTTGGGGATGGTATTAAACAGGAAATTAGAAATGTGTGCAATAAAGGAACAGCAGTTATAATGGGTGACTTCAATCTACATACAGATTGGGTGAACCAAATTGGTAAGGGTCCTGAGGAAGAGGATTTTTTGGAATGTATGCGGGATGGTTTTTTGAACCAACATGTCGAGGAACCAACTAGAGAGCAGGCTATTCTAGACCGGATATTGAGCAATGAGGAAGGGTTAATTAGCAATCTTGTCCTGAGAGGCCCCTTGGGTAAGAGTGAACATAATATGGTGGAATTCTTCATTAAGATGGAGAGTGACATAGTTAATTCAGAAACAAAAGTTCTGAACTTAAAGAAGGGTAACTTTGAAGGTATGAGACGTGAATTAGCTAAGATAGACTGGCAAATGACACTTAAAGGGTTGACGGTGGATATGCAATGGCAAGCATTTAAAGATCGCATGGATGATCTACAACAATTGTTCATCCCAGTTTGGCAAAAGAATAAATCAAGGAAGGTAGTGCACCCTTGGCTGACAAGGAAATTAGGGATAGTATCAATTCCAAAGAAGAAGCATACAAATTAGCCAGAAAAAGTGGCTCACCTGAGGACTGGGAGAAATTCAGAGTTCAGCAGAGGAGGACAAAGGGCTTAATTAGGAAGGGAAAAAAAGATTATGAGAGAAAACTGGCAGGGAACATAAAAACTGACTGTAAAAGCTTTTATAGATATGTGAAAAGAAAAAGATTGGTTAAGACAAATGTAGGTCCCCCTACAGACAGAACCAGGTGAATTGATTATGGGGAGCAAGGACATGGCAGACCAATTGAATAATTACTTTGGTTCTGTCTTCACTAAGGAGGACATAACTAATCTTCTGGAAATAGTAGCAGACAGAGGGTCCAGTGAGATGGAGGAACTGAGGGAAATACATGTTAGTAGTGAAGTGGTGTTAGGTAAATTGAAGGGATTAAAGGCAGATAAATCCCCAGGGCCAGATGGTCTGCATCCCAGAGTGCTTAAGGAAGTAGCCCAAGAAATAGTGGATGCATTAGTGATAATTTTTCAAAACTCTTTAGATTCTGGACTAGTTCCTGAGGATTGGAGGGTGGCTAATGTAACCCCACTTTTTAAAAAAGGAGGGAGAGAGAAACCGGGGAATTATAGACCGGTTAGCCTAACATCGGTGGTGGGGAAACTGCTAGAGTCAGTTATCAAAGATGTGATAACAGCACATTTGGAAAGCGGTGAAATCATCGGACAAAGTCAGCATGGATTTGTGAAAGGAAAATCATGCCTGACGAATCTCATAGAATTTTTTGAGGACGTAACTAGTAGAGTGGATAGGGGAGAACCAGTGGATGTGGTATATTTGGATTTTCAAAAGGCTTTTGACAAGGTCCCACACAGGAGATTAGTGTGCAAACTTAAAGCACACGGTACTGGGGGTATGATATTGATGTGGATAGAGAATTGGTTGGCAGACGGGAAGCAAAGAGTGGGAATAAACGGGACCTTTTCAGAATGGCAGGCAGTGACTCGTGGGGTACCACAAGGCTCAGTGCTGGGACCCCAGTTGTTTACAATACATATTAATGGCTTGGATGAGGGAATTAAAAGCAGCATCTCCAAGTTTGCCGATGACACGAAGCTGGGCGGCAGTGTTAGCTGTGAGGAGGATGCTAAGAGGATGCAGGGTGACTTGGATAGGTTAGGTGAGTGGGCAAATTCATGACAGATGCAATTTAATGTGGATAAATGTGAAGTTATCCACTTTGGTGGCAAAAACAGGAAAACAGATTATTATCTGAATGGTGACCGATTAGGAAAAGGGGAGGTGCAACGAGACCTGGGTGTCATTATACACCAGTCATTGAAAGTGGGCATGCAGGTACAGCAGGCGGTGAAAAAGGCGAACGGTATGCTGGCATTTATAGCGAGAGGATTCGAGTACAGGAGCAGGGAGGTACTACTGCAGTTGTACAAGGCCTTGGTGAGACCACACCTGGAGTATTGTGTGCAGTTTTGGTCCCCTAATCTGAGGAAAGACATCCTTGCCATAGAGGGAGTACAAAGAAGATTCACCAGATTGATTCCTGGGATGGCAGGACTTTCATATGATGAAAGACTGGATGAACAAGGCTTATACTCGTTGGAATTCAGAAGATTGAGGGGGGGGATCTGATTGAAACGTATAAAATCCTAAAGGGATTGGACAGGCTAGATGCAGGAAGATTGTTCCCAATGTTGGGGAAGTCCAGAATGAGGGGTCACAGTTTGAGGATAAAGGGGAAGCCTTTTAGGACCGAGATTAGGAAAAACTTCTTCACACAGAGAGTGGTGAACCTGTGGAATTCTCTACCACAGGAAACAGTTGAGGCCAGTTCATTGGCTATATTTAAGAGGGAGTTAGATATGGCCCTTGTGGCTAAAGGGATCAGGGAGTATGGAGGGAAAGCAGGTACAGGGTTCTGAGTTGGATGATCAGCCATGATCATACTGAATGGCGGTGCAGGCTCAAAGGGCCGAATGGCCTACTCCTGCACCTATTTTCTATGTTTCTATGTTTCTATGATGTGAGAGGCAACGGCCTGGTGCTCCTTAGCGGGGTCCTGTTCGAGGGGTAAGTAAGAGGAGGTGTCCGACAGTTGTTGTCGGGCCTCAGCAAGGTTGAGGACAGTCTGGCAGACTATACAGCACCTCCCTTATCTGCAGGTTTGTTGGTGAGGTTAGAATTAGTGTGGAGAGAGTGGAGAGCAGTGCAACAGGAAACAGTGAGGATGGAATTGGAGAGAGGAGTGGTGAAGTCGAGACGGTTGATTTCCCGTTGGCAGTTAGCAATAAAAAGATCCAGAGCAGGCAGAAGACCAGGATGGAGTGTCCAGGAAGAGGAGGATTGAAGTTGGGAGAAGGGGTCATCGGAGAGGGGTGAAGTTGGTACAGAGACGGAGGTGGCAGAAGAAGAAATTGGCATTATGGTGGGAGCAGCAATGAGGTGCGGGCACAGTGGGCAAAGGTAAAGCCTTTACTGAGGACAGAACATTCTGCCTCAGAGAGGGGAAGCTTGGAGGAGATGAGAGCTGGGATCACAGGGGTGTAGGGGATTGGTTGTGTCAGAGGAGAGAAGAGGGTTGGGATGTTCAGGGAAGGCGCACTGAGAGGAAGCTGGAGTCTCCAAGGACTCAAGAGCTGATGGTGGGATAGCATTGTGGTGGTGAGGGAAGGCGATACGGGGGTTCCAGCGGCAGAGCGTGAAGACCCGGACTGGAGGTGTTTTTGGTCAAGTTTGAGGATTGCACAATTGGTATTTTGAAGGTGTCCGAGGTCATTGGAACTCACCTTGATGGCAGTGGAGTCTGGGTTCTGAATCTGTTCGGGATTAGGAAGATCTGAAGCTGTTCTGTCCCTTCTCTATTGATATTGCCAGATCCAAGATTCAATGACGGCCCAATATTACGCTGTCAACCATTGATTGTCATTCATTATGAAACATCTGTCATCACCACCATCTGGATCATGGCATCTTCTCACAGCTACTGTCGGGCAGGAGGTACCAAAGTCTGAAGATCCACACCCCTGCTACCTTCCTTCAGCCATTCTGTTCTTGAAGCATGATCACTACCTCAACATGGCAACAATGAGACCACTTTGATCACTTTCTATAATGTATGGATCTATTTCTTTTGGAGCAGTGACCTCCCACCCTTAGCACTACATATTGATCTATTGTCTACACATATGCACTGTTTTCTCTCTCTCTCTCCCCACCTTCTCTCTCTCCCTCTCTGTCCCTCCCTCCCTCTCTCTCTCCAATGTGAAAACACCAGTTAAAGCCATCTACCATGTGTGTGCTTTTATTTAATTGATATATAGTCGTGAACAGATACAACACTTTCCACTGCAATGGACAGATTCTTTTTGTTCTAATTGTATTCTCTCTTGTATAACTTCATATAATTTATCATTTATAATTTGTATCATTTATAATTTATGTTTTTTTTGTGAAAGTTGTGAAAGTTCTTTGTGAAAGCTGTGTGGCTGCGATGCTGCTTCAAAAAAGATTTTCATTGAACTTACTGAAGCTTATATATACTTGTGATATCAAAGTAAATCAAAGTAATTTTACAATCAAAGTACATATATGTCACCATATACAACCCAGAGATTTGTTTTCCATTCAAGTGTATTGGTATTTCTGCACTAGGTTGTGATGCAACTGGTCAATATACTCTCCACCGCGCATCCATAGAAATTTGTCAAAGATTTAGCTGCCATGCTGGATGTTCACAAACTTCTAAGGAAGCAGAGGTGCTGCCATAGTTTTTGCATAATTGCACCTACATGCGGGGCCCAGGACAGATCCTCTATAATGATAAAACCAAAGAATTTAAAATTGCTGGCCCTCTCCACCTCTGATCTCCCAATGAGGACTTGTTCGTGGACTTCTGGTTTCCTCCTCCTGAAGCCAATAAACAGCTCCTTGGTCTTGCTGACATTGAGAGAGGTTGTCGTGGTGACACCATTCAGCCAGATTTTTAATCTCACTCCTATATGCTGATTTGCCACCACCTTTAATTCAACTAACGACAGTGGGTGGTGTTCTCAGCAAATTTACACATGGCATTGGTGCTGTGCTGAGCCTCGCAATTGTAAGTAGGGAATGAGTGAGGCACTTAGCCATGTGGTGCACCAGCGCTGATGGAGATTGTGGCGGAGATGTTGTCATCAACCTCAACTGAGTGGGGCCTGCAACGGAGGAAATTAAGGATCCATTGCATAAGGAGGTATTGAGGCTACCATCTTAAAGCTTATTGATTGCTTTTGAGGGGATGATGGTATTAAATGCCAAGCTGTAGTCGATAAAGAGCATCCTGATGTGTGCACCTTTGCTGCCCAGATGTTCCAAGGTTGAGTGAAGGGCCGATGAAATGGCATCTGCTGTGTACCTGTTGTGATTGTGGCTATATGGCTATAACGTTGAAAAACAATTCACAATGCAGACCATAACTCCCATGGTCAGTCAATATTGCTAAGAACAATTGTAATTCAAATTTTATATTTAGTGTTAATTGACTCAGAAAAAGAAAGACGTTTGCAATATTATGGAGAATTTCCATAAGTAAAACTTCAAAGGTTTCAAAGGTACATTTAATGTCAGAGAAATGTATACAATATACATCCTGAAATGCTTTTTCTTCCCACCATCCATGAATACAGAGGAGTGCTCCCAAAGAATGAATGACAGTTAAATGTTAGAACCCCAAAGTACCCCCCCACTCCCCTCCCTCCCGCACTTAAGCGGCAGCAAGCAACAATTCCCCCTCCCCCCCACCAGCAAAAAATTAGCATTGGCACCCGCCACTGAGCACTCAAGCGTGAGCAAAGCAATAGCAAAGGCACAGACTTGCAGTACTCCAAAGACTACTTGTGCACCCGGTATTCGACATACCACAGGCTCTCTCTCTCCCTAATAAGGGAGAAAGAGGTGTCTCCGTTTCACAGCAAGAGGGGAGACATAACAAACAACTCGCTGGTTTACGATGTTAGAAGTCCATTGTGTCGCTTTTTCCGAGCTCTGCGCCCAAAGATCTCACATCTCTGGGCATACAGCCAACGATCTTTCGACTCCCATGACACACCGATCTCCTGCCGTGACACTGACCTTCGACTCACCCATTTCCGGAGCCATGAAATTTTGGACCTCCAAAAGTGAGTGAAGCTATTAGGTCGAGCCCTTGGCAAGTCGAATAACAGCCATTCGTGAAAACCTGAGAGCAGGAGCAAGTTCCGTTCCTGTAAAGAACTATAGTCAGCATGTAACTCCAGGTCAGGGTCTTCAAAAGAGCCCTGAATGGGAAAAATAGAGGTATTAAAGATAGAAATAGAGCTGTTTCCGAAGATGCAAGCAAAGGAGTGGCCATTAGGTGCCATTGTCTCTCCTAATTCTATTATGGAGATTATTATGGAGAATATTGCAATATTATGGAGAATTTTCACTGGCAGGAGTCCTTTAAGGTTGTTATAGCCAGAAGTGGTAACAGGGACAAGCTCCCATTACCTTTTCAATGTTCTGAGTGGCGTGCTCCTCACATACCCTCTGCCAATCAAGTCCAGCTCCTAGCCTTCACATGTGACTTAGTTACTGTGCCCTCACAGACCCCTGACCTAAACATCATCGAAAATCTGTGGATAGACCTCAAAAGAGCAGTGCTTGCAAGATGACCCAAGAATCTCACAGAACTAGAAGCCTTTTTCAAGGAAGAATGGGTGAAAATCCCCCAAACTAAAATTGAAAGACTCTTAGCTGGCAACAAAAAGCATTTACAAGCTGTGATACTTGCCAAAGGGGGTGTTACTGAGTACTGACCATGCAGGGTGCCCAAACTTTTGCTTCAGGCCCTTTTCCTTTTTTGTTATTTTGAAACTGTAAAAGATAGAAATAAAAAAGTAATCTTGCTTAAAATATTAAAGAAATGTGTCATCTTTAACTTTATGCCTTTTGGAAATCAGGTTATCTTTTACTTGCTTAGCTATGAACAGTAACAGAAATTTTGACTGGGGTGCCCAAACTTTTGCATGCCACTCTGTATATATATATATATATATCAGTGAACTAAGACTTTTGCACAGTACTGTAGTGATTTTATGTATTGCACTGTAGCTGTAAAAAGAAACAATTTCATGACATATGTGAGTGATGATAAACCTGATTCTGGTATGGATCTCTATTGTGCACTGAGAGTGGGAAGGGGGCAGGGAGAGGGGAGGGTGCAGGAAGCACCAGCGAGACTTTCTGAAATGATCAATAAATCAATTGTTTGGAATCAAATTACCCTGCCTGGTGTCTGAGGGCTGGGTGTGACTGCATCTGCTCCACCCCTCACACCAGGCTCTCCTTCTCTGCCACCGGTCCCACCCCCACCCCCACCCCCCCCATCAACCATTGGTGCTCCCAAAATCCTTTGGTCCTATCAGATTTACAAACCTGCACTCCCGTCCATGGTGACAAACACAGTACTGTGCACCCTAGCTATATATACTGTATGTGCCTAAGACTTTTGTACAGTATTGTACAATAATCTCATTAATAAGTAATTTCATGACATACGTCAGTGATAATAAACCCAATTCTGATTCCGATTCATTCTTCTAAACTCCAAAGAGGATGAACCCTGTAAATAATGTCGGGTGGTTCCCTCAGTAGACAGTCAATGTTATCTTGCAGAAAATCTTGCGGCTAGAAATCACCTATAGGCACCAAATACATCCTTACATGGCAATGAGAGGGACATCCCAGTCAGATCCTTCCTACATGGTTGGATCTTAACCACAGCACATGTTATCCTTGGGACAGCTCCAATGAGCAGAAGATAATTGCCCATCTCTTTGTAGAATTTGCATTGGCAAAGAAGATCCGAAATATTATTTAAGAGTCTTCGTTGAAGTACATCCCAAACCATTGCATAACGGGCACTCTCTGTTCCTGTAACACCTACAGAAATAGACATCAAGATTATCAATATGGTGAATGATGCTTTTTGCTCTGTCCGAACCATTGAGATGGCAGAAGGGAATGCTGCAACCATGCACACCAGGCTGCAGGAACACATACTGAGGGACACGTGCTGCAGGAACACAGGCTGAGGGACACATGCTGAGGGACACATGCTGAGGAACACATGCTGAGGGACACATGCTGAGGGACACAGGCTGAGGGACACATGCTGAGGAACACATGCTGAGGGACACATGCTGCAGGAACACAGGCTGAGGAACACATGCTGAGGAACACATGCTGAGGAACACATGCTGAGGGACACATGCTGCAGGAACACAGGCTGAGGAACACATGCTGAGGAACACATGCTGAGGAACACATGCTGAGGGACACATGCTGAGGGACACATGCTGAGGAACACATGCTGAGGGACACATGCTGCAGGAACACAGGCTGCAGGAACACAGGCTGAGGAACACATGCTGAGGAACACATGCTGAGGGATACATGCTGAAGGATACATGCTGAGGGACACATGCTGAGGAAAACAGGCTGAGGGACACATGCTGAGGAACATATGCTGAGGAACACATGCTGAGGGATACATGCTGAGGGACACATGCTGAGGGACACATGCTGAGGGACACGTGCTGAGGGACGCATGCTGAGGGACACATGCTGAGGGATTCCCTGAAGCTCAGTGCAGACAATGCAAATTCTCTGTGAGAAGGATCACAGTCTAAGGTCCTTCTGCAGTTGGACATTGAGCGATTGGATCCTTTGCGAAAAAAACTCTCGAACACTTGAAGCTTGTTTCATCCTAAGATGCCAGCTGAGCGGAAGAGATGCCTTGTACACATAGAATTTGCTATCTATAATAGAATTGTATATATTGAACAACACTATGTGTACTGACTGAACAACATCACAAATGTCATGAAAGCGTTTTTTTTTAATTCTGGCTTAATTCTTTATGAATAGTTTATTTTTCAAACAAAGGAAAGCTTGACTAAGGTGGATCTCTTTTTCTCTTAAAATAGAAAGAATGATGAGTGACTTCTTAAGTATTTAAAATTACGCAACATTTCTAGAATGCATGCTCAAAGAGTATTTATCAGAAAGAGCAAAGACAGAGGCCATCAAAGTAGAGCAGTTTGCAAGAAATGTGGAACATTTGTGTAACAGTTGGGTTGCTGCAGTTGAAGCCAGACGTTCTGGAAAAATGTTTATTTAGAGATAGAATGAAGCATAGGTCCTTCTGGCCCGTCGAGCCACACCACCCTGCTAACCCCAACAACCCCATTTAACTCTCATCTAATCACAGGACAATTTACAATGACCAACTAGCCTACCTGGTACGTCTTTGGATTTTGGGAGGAAACCAGAGAAAACCCACTCATTCCACAGGGAGGACCTACAGAGACGTCTTACAGAGGATGCTGAGATTGAACTTTGAACTCAGACACCCCAAACAGTAATATCATTGCAATAACTTCTACGCTACCATGATGCCAATTAACCCAGAAGTACAGGTTCTAGTCCAAGTCAAGTAATTACATAAATTTGGAATTCAGCAAAAGCAACTACTCTCAGTAACATTAAACTTAGAACATAGAAACATAGAAAACCTACAGCACAATATAGGCCCTTCGGCCCACAAAGTTGTGCCGAACATGTCCTGACCTTAGAAATTACCAGGCTTACCTATAGCCCTCTGTTTTCCTAAGCTCCATGAACTACCCAAAAGTCTCTTAAAAGACCCTATCGTATCGGCCTCCACCACCGTGGCTAGCTGCCCATTCCATGTACTCACCACTTTCTGAGTAAAAAACTTACCCCTGACATCTCCTCTGTATTTACTCCCCAGCACCTTAAACCTGTGTCCTCTTGTGGCAACCATTTCAGCCCTGGGAAAAAGCCTCTGACTATCCAAACGATCAATGCTTCTCATCATCTTATACACCTCTATCAGGTCATCTCTCATCCTCCGTCACTCCAAGCAGAAAAGGCTGAGTTCACTCAACCTATTCTCATAAGGTATACTTCACAATCCAGGCCACATCCTTGTAAATCTCCTCAGCACCCTTTGTATGGCTTCCACATCCTTCCTGTAGTGAGGCGACCAGAACTGAACACAGTACTCCAAGTGTGGTCTGACCAGGGTCCTATATAGCTGCAACATTACCTCTTGGCTCCTAAATTCAATTCCATGATTGATGAAGGCCAATACACCGTAAACCTTCTTAACCACAGAGTCAACCTGTGTAGCAGCTTTGAGTGTCCTATGGACATGGACCCCAAGATCCCTCTGATCCTCCACACTGCCAAGAGTCTTACCATTAATACTATATTCTGCCATCATATTTGACCTACCAAAATGAACCACTTCACACTTATCTGGGTTGAACTCCATCTGCAACTTCTCAGCTCAGGACATCCTATCAATGTCCTGCTGTAACCTCTGACAGCCCTCCACACTATCCACAACACCTCCAATCTTTGTGTCATCAGCAAACTTACTAACCCATCCCTCCACTTCCTCATCCAGGTCATTTATAAAAATTACGAAGAGTAAGGGTCTCAGAACAGATCCCTGAGGCACACCACTTGTGACCAACCTCCATGCAGAATTTGACCCCTCTACAACCACTCTTTGCCTTCTGTGGGCAAGCCAGTTCTGGATCCACAAAGCAATGTCCCCTTGGATCCCATGCCTCCTTACTTTCTCAATAAACTTTGCATGGGGTATCTTATCAAATGCCTTGCTGAAATTCATACACACTACATCTATGACTCTACCTTCATCAATGTGTTTAGTCACATCCTCAAAAAATTCAATCAGGCTCGTAAGGCACGACCTGACCTTGACAAAGCCATGCTGACTATTCCTAATCATATTATACCTCTCCAAATGTACATAAATCCTGCCTCTCAGGATCTTCTCCATCAACTTACCAAGCACTGAGGTAAGACTCACCGGTCTATAATTTCCTGGGTTATCTCTACTCCCTTTCTTGAATAAAGGAACAACATCCGCAACCCTCCAATCCTCCGGAACCTCTCCCGTCCCCATTTATAATACAAAGATCATTGTCAGAGGCTTAACAATCTCCTCCCTCACCTCTCACAGTAGCCTGGGGTACATCTCATCCGGTCCCAGCGACTTATCCAACTTGATGCTTTCTAAAATCTCCAGTACATCCTCTTTCTTAATATCTGCATGCTCAAGCTTTTCAATCTGCTGCAAGTCATCACCACAATCACCAAGATCCTTTTCCATAGTGAATACTGAAGTAAGGTATTCATTAAGTACCTCATATCTGCTATTTCCTCTGGTTCCATACATATTTTCCCACTGTCACACTTGATAGGTCCTATTCTTTCATGTCTTATCCTCCTGCTCTTCACATACTTGTAGAATGCCTTGGGATTTTCCTTAATCCTGCCTGCCAAGGCCTTCTTATGGCCCCTTCTGGCTCTCCTAATTTCCTTCTTAAGCTCCTTCCTATTAGCCTTATAACCTTCCAGATCTCTAACATTACCTAGCTTTCTGAACCTTTTGTAAGCTTTTCTTTTCTTCTTGACTAGATTTATTACAGCCTTTGCACACCACGGTTCCTGTACCCTACCATAACTTCCCTGTCTCATTAGAACGTACCTATGCAGAACTCCACACAAATATCCCCTGAACATTTGCCACATTTCTTCTGTACTTTCCCCTGAGAACATCTGTTTCCAATTTAAGCTTCCAATTTCCTGCCTGATAACCTTATAATTCCCCTTACTCCAATTAAATGCTTTTCTAACTTGTCTGTTCCTGTCTCTCTCCAATGCTATTGTAAAGGAGATAGAATTATGATCATTATGATGAAACAACTGGATTGTCATAAGAACCTATCTGGTTTACTTATAAATTCAATTTAAGACTACATGGAAGATTACGTACTGTAATTATATAATAAATCTTTTCCCAAGGAGTAAAGGCAATAATGTACATAGTTGTGTTGGAGGTTATACTGATAAAAGCTGTGAAAATAGAGGGTACATTTACTGTGATCTCAACACACGCTGTGCAAGTGCAAATTAAATCAAAGTTTCTGTATACCTAACGGTGAACTGACAGAACGATCAGTTGAGTTTGAAATGAAAACAGAAAATGCTGCAAACACTCAGCAAGTCAGTCTGCATCTGTGTGAGGAGAAGCAATTTAATGTTCTAGGTCCAGAGTCCTTTATCAGAATCAGGAAAGAGAAAAAAAAACATGTTGGCTTACAGGAAGAGAGATGGGGGAGGGGATGGTTAGAATGCCCTGCTGAGGGTCTTGCCCTGAAACATTGGCAGTTCCTTTCCTGCCACAGATGCTGCTTGCCTGCAAAGTTCTTCCAGCACATTGTATGCTGCTCTGTATTCCAGCATCTGTGGTCTCTTGTGGCTGTCTAACACCTCGCCGTATTGAGTTCTCCTCCAGCTGTACAGCTCCAGCTCCTCCTTCCAACGTCTCTGCACTCCTCCAGTTCTGGTCTCTTCACTACCCCTGCCTGTAATTGCCTCACTACTGTTGATGTACCTTCACCCTCCTGAATATATCCGCAGGAAAATTAATTGCAGGGTTGTAATATGGTGACATACATGTACTTTGATAAAAAAAAATTATTTTGAACCTTCAGGGTCTTGTGACTTTTGGCTTTAATCCCCTTCTTTTACAGTCCTGATGAATGGTTTTTGTCTAAAATGTTAGACAATAAAATCGTAAGACGTAGGAGCATTAAAATTACGACTAGGCTATTTGGTCCATTGAGTCTGCTCCACTATTCCATCATGGTTGATTTATTATCCTCCTCAGCCCTATTTTCCTGCCTTCTCCCTATGAATTTGACACCCTCTCTAAACAAGAACCAATCAAACTCCATGTTAAATATATTCAATAATTTTTGGCCTCCACAGCCATCTGTGGCAATAGGTTCTACAGATTCACCATCCTCTGGCTAAAGAAATTCCTCCCAATCTCTATTCTAAAGGGTTGTCCTTGCATTCTAAGGCTCTGCCCACTGATCCTAGAATTCTCCACTATAGGGAACACCCTCTCCATATCCACACTATCTCAGCCTTTCGATATTCAACAGGTTTCAATGAAATCCTCCCTCATTCCTCTAAACTCCAGTGAGTACAAGCCCAGAGCCATCAAACGTGCCTGATATGTTAACCCTTTCATTCCTGGGATCATTCTCGAGAGCCTCCTTTAAATCCTCTCCGATGCCAGCACATCCTTTCTTAGATAAGCAACCCAAAACTGCTCGCTATATTCCAATGGAGGTCTGACCAACTCCTTTTAAAGCCTCAGCATTAAAACCTTACTTTTATATTCTAGTCTTCTTGATTAGACTAAATGTTGACTGTTTGTGCTACCTGACCTGCAGAGTTCCTTCAACATTTTGTGTGTTTTGCTCAAGATTTCCAGCAACTGCAGAATCTCATGTCTTGTGTCTTCACATCTGATAGAAGGATACATTAATCGGTTTAGTTGCCAACATATTAAGCTATTTTGTGTGTATAATGCCTGACCAATGACAACACAGGAAAAGAATCTTGATTGTGCTGGTAAGTGCCCCCATTAAACCATTTGGTCTCACTCTATCAGAGTTGCTCCCACTTCTGCTGTTGTAACTCATCCACTTCAAAGTTCGACGTGTTGTGCATTCAGAGATGCTCTTCTACACACCACTGTTGTAACGTGTGGTTATTTGAGTTACTGTCGCCTTCCTCTCAGCTTGAACCAAACTGGTCAATCTCATTCTCCTCTGACCTCTTCCATTAACAAGGCATTTTCATTCACAAAACTGCCACTCATGAGAAGTTTTCCTTTTTGTTTTTTGCACCATTCTCTGTAAACTCTAGAGACTGCTGTGCATGAAAATCCCAGGAGGTCAGGAATTTCTAAGAAACTCAAACCCGGCACCAACAATCATTCCATGGTCAAAGTTACTCAGATCACATTTCTTCCCCATTCTGATGTTCAGTCTGAATAACCAAGAACCTATCAACCTCTGCATTAAATACCCCCAATGGTCTGGCCTCCACAGTTGCCTATGGCAACTGGTTCCACAGATCCACCACCCTCTGGTAAAGAAACTCCCCCTCATCTCCATCAAAAATGAATTTCTAATCATAGCCTGATTATTGAAAACTGATACAAGGACTGATCACTGTATCAGGATTGGTACAAGATCTCAAACTGAAATCCAGCTACTTCTCTGCCTCTACAGATGCTGCCTGACTTTCTCCAGCAGTTTGTTTTTTTGCACATTGAAGACAGGGGAACTGGAGGTCTCTCACACGCGATGAGTCAGTCAGGCCAGCCTACCCGTGCCTGCTCACTCTCCCTTCTCCGCTGTTTCTGCAATCCTCTCCCACACACTGCGTTTGTTGATTTCTGATCTATAAACAGTTTGGATTCTGAACAGCTCCCAGGAACAGAGAGCCCTGTCATAATCCGGGGAAAACCTATGCGTCATGTGTCACATTCTCAAAGACCTAAATTTATATTTTGTAGCAGAATCAGTATTGGCGTTATTATCACTGATATATGTTGTGAAATTTGTGATTCTGAGGCAGCAGTACAATTCAGTGCATACAAAATTATGATACAATATAAAAATCAACAAATAGTGCAAAAAGAGAGGCAAATCGTGAAATAGTCTCCATGATGGATCGTTCAAAAAATCTGAAGACAGAGTGCGGGGAAGGCTTACAAGGATGTTGCTGGGACTTAAGAAACTCAGTTACAGAGAAAGGTTGAATAGGTTGGGACCTTATTCCCTGGAGCGTAGAAGAATGAGGGGAGATTTGATAGAGGTATAAAAAATTACGATGGGTATAGATAGAGTAAATGCAAGCAGGCTTTTTCCACTGAGGCAAGGGGAGAAAAAAACCAGAGGACATGGGTTAAGGGTGAGGGGGGAAAAGTTTAAAGGGAACATTGGGGGGGGGCTTCTTCACACAGAGAGTGGTGAGAGTATGGAATGAGCTGCCAGACGAGGTGGTAAATGCGGGTTCTTTTTTAACATATAAGAATAAATTGGACAGATACATGGATGGGAGGTGTATGGAGGGATATGGTCCGTGTGCAGGTCAGTGGGACTAGGCAGAAAATGGTTCGGCACAACCAAGAAGGGCCAAAAGGCCTGTTTCTGTGCTGTAGTTTCTATGTTTTCTATGGAAGAATTTGTTCCTAAACTATTGAGTGTGCATCTTCAGGCTCCTGCACCTACATGGCCTCCTCTACTACCATGATGAGGCTAAACTCAGGTTGGAGGAGCAACACCTCATATACCGTCTAGGTAGTCTCCAGCCCCTTGGTATGAACATCGAATTCTCCAACTTCCGGTAATTCTCTCCCCCTCCCTTCCCCTATCCCAGTTCCTGCACCTCCTCCCTGATGGTAGCAATGAGGGGAGGGCACGTCCTGGTTTTTGAGGGTCCTTAATGATGGATTACCCAGGGTGGCAATGGCTAATATGAGAGGACATACTTTTAAAGTGATTGGAGGAAAGTACAGAGAGGGTGTCAGAGGAAGGTTTTTTTACAGAGAGAGCGGAGGGTGTGTGAAAAACATTGCCTGCAGTGGAGGTAGGGGCAGATACATTAGGGTCACTTAAGAAACCTTTAGATAAGCACATGGATGAGAGAAAAATGGAGGGATATGTAGGAGGGGAGGGTTAGATTGATCTTGGAGTAAATGAAAATGTCGGCATAGCATTATATTATGAAGGGTCTATCAATATAAACTTTCACAGTGCATCTTTCCATTTCCACTAACCAGTAGATTGGAGTTAATCCAGATGGAAGTAGGATAAACTTCCAATGATCTATTAATAAATATATTAATTCATACTTAATTGTAACTATGTAAACATATATTTATATACATAATTATAACTATTAAATTAAGTTAATGAAGTTGTCTTATGAAAGTTCTGTCCAATAAGGAGTTAAATCTTTTTAAAAGTTACGATGAAGGTAAGTTCACTTTTGGACTGGCAGACTTGGTGTTACATTGCAAGGCACTCTAGAACCCAATAACTGTGTGCTTGATATCTGTTATCTCTTGTCATTCCATCAGCTTTAGCTATCACAGCTCCATATTCATGAAAGCAGAAGTGAAGGGAGTGAGCTTGAGACCAACAGGGCAGGAGTACGCTGGAATCATTGCTGATTTCCTCAACATAAACAGAGAAGGCAGGTTTACCAGGAAGATAAATCACTTTGTTGAGATTTGACCCCGAAAGCCGCTCACTGCACTGCGAGAACAAGGAGTTACCAGTGTGAAACCTTAGCCAACATTTACTTCATACTGAGATCAAAAGGCTGCAGGAGGGAGGAGGAGAAAGTACAAGTATCATGCACAAACACTGTACTTCTGGCAGGTTACTGCTCCAGGCTCCTAGTGCACAGCATGGGTCTCATGTGAACAAGTTGTTGAGAGTTTATTCAGAGCTGCTGCTGCCATTACTTGCTATGGAAACACCAATTCCCGGGAATGGAAAAGGCTACCTAAAGTGCTGGATAGAGCCCAGTCCATCAAAGGGAAAGTTTCCCCACCGTTGAGTAAATTTACATGGAGCATCCATCATCAAGGACCCCACCGTTCAGACCAGGCCCTCTTCTCACTACTAGTATCGGGCAAAAGATACAGAAGTCTTAGGTTCCGCACCAACAGATTCAGGAACAGTTAATACCCTTCAACTATCAGGCTCCTGAACCAGTGTCGATAAATTCATTCACCACCTTTCTGAACTGATTTTGCCACCTACAGGCTCACTTTCACTTTTTGTAAAATTTCATAGTATTTCTTTTTTCCTGACGATGCCTGCAATAAAATAAATCTCAAGTTAGTATATGGTAACATACTGTATGTGTGCTTTGGTAACACATTTTCTTTGAACTTTGAACTGAAGTGTTTTCTCTCAACACTGTGCTGCTTCTCCTCCATGCTCCCTTCTGCCCCTCTCCCCGCTTTACTCCCCCTCCCTGCCCACCCCTGTCCCACACACACTAGCTGAGTGCTCCTTCAGTCTGGGTAAAGCTCAGGTCTTGGACTCTCCCATCCATCCCTTTGCCTCCGTCATTCCCTTTGTTGGTGATACTGGGATGGTCACAGCTGCCCAAATTTTGAAGCCTAGCGCTTGGGGTTCTGAGACTGGATGTTCACTCCTGGGAATTTGAAAGTCTCGGCGCTCAGCACCATTGACGAGGACAAGATCATGTGCACTGTCTCCCTTCCTAAATAAGTTATCACTTGATCAATGTCATTTGATCTAAGTTCTGGAAATTCCCATCCAACAGCATTGCGGGAGCAGCTTCACCAGAAGTGTAATGTATGCAAGTTTACCTTTAAAAACCAATTTGATTCATATGAGAGGATTAATATATTATTGCACCAGACACTGCAGTTTAGTTAAGAGTTACTGCATTAAAAAGTCTTGTATGTCTGCACCTCGGCCTGTTTGGCTGTACTTGCGGCAATGTCAAATAAATTCACTGAAACTACATTAGAAATGAGGATGGGACGTTATTGGCAAGACTCTGATTCAGCTGTTGAAAACAGGGGAGCAGGATTCTCCATGAAGGAGCAAGTGTAGAGAGGAGGCAGGAGGGGGACATGTTGGGTATAAATGAAAGCTCAACAAACTGCCTGAGCCATCATGTAGAAATGTTTCTCCAAGGCTTAATAGAACACAGAACATAAAGCATATAACAGAACAGTACAGCCCAGCCAACAATGTTGTGTTGACCTTTTAACCCTCTCCATAATCAACCTAACCCATGCTCCTACATAGCCTGCAACTACCATTTTGCTTTCATCTATGTGCCTATCTAAAAGTCTGTTAAATGTCCTTAATGTATCTACATCTACCCCATACCCCCAGAAGTGTGTTGTAGGGGCTTACCACTCTCTGTATAAAAATCTACCCATCATCTCCCCTAAGCTTTCCTCCGCTGACTTTAAAAGGTAGCAATGAGATCGCAAAAAAAGAGACTTGGCGAGGGTTGAGAGGAAGAATATGATAATTGCTTTTGGTGGTTGGGTGGGAGAAGTTTCCAGCAAATTTGCAGATGACACCAAGTACTGAACATTGAGGAAAGCTATCAATATTTGTAGTGGGATTTGGACAAGATGGAAAAATGGACTGAAAAATGGCAGACAGAATTTAACGCAGACATGTTTCAGGTGCATCACTTTGGGAGAACAAACCTGGGTAGGACTCACACAGTGAATGGAGTGTGGTAGAACAGAGGGATCTGGGAATGTAGATCCATAATTCCTTCAAAGTAGTGTCACAGGTAGATAGGGTTTTAAAGGGAGCTTTTAGCACATTGGCCTTCATAAATCAATGTAATAAGTACAGGAGTTGGGATGTGATGTTGAAGCTGTATGCAACTTTGGTGAGGCCTAATTTGGAGAATTGTGTACATTTCTGGTAACTTACCTGCTGGAAAAATATCAATAAGTTTGAAAGAATACAGAGAGAATTTAAAAGAATGTTTCCATGACTAGAGGACCTGAGTTATTCAGAAAGGCTGAATAAGTGAGATCTTTATTCACTGGAGCGTAAAGAAGTGAGGGGGGATTTGACAGAGATATAAAATAAGGAGGAGTATTGATAAGGTAAATGTAAACAGGCTTTTTTCACTGGGTTGGGTGAGTCTAGAACTAGAGGTCATGGGTTAAGGGTGAAAGGAGAAATATTTAAGGGAAACATTTTGAGTGGGAACATTTTCACTCAGAGGGTGGTGAGAGTCTGGAACAAGCTGGCAGCAGACGTAACGGATGTGGGTTTGATTTCAGCATTTAAGAGAAATTTGGTTGGGTATATGGATGGGAGGGATGTGAAGGGCTAGGGTTCAGGTGCAGGTCAATAAAACAAGGCAGAATAATAGTTCAGCATAGACTAGACAGGCCAGAAGGCCTGCTTCTGTGCTGTAGTGATCTGTGATTCTATGACTCTACGTTTAGTGAGTCTATAGGCTCACCTGTTAGGAGGAATGGATGGTGACCAAAGAAAAGATGGCGATTCACCAGCACCAACACTGAGAGAATCCGGTGAAAGTCCTCTCTGGAGATGAGAAGAAGACCAGGAAATTAAATGTTATAACTTTTTAGAAGAGGTAATTGAGAAGTATGCATGGATTGCGTACTGTGGAAAGCAAAGAACTGGGAATTAGATCAAAAGCAATGGTAAAGTTATGTGGCAATATGACAGTAAATGAGATCAAGACAT
The DNA here is from genome assembly GCF_030028105.1 of Mobula birostris. NCBI lineage: Eukaryota > Metazoa > Chordata > Chondrichthyes > Myliobatiformes > Myliobatidae > Mobula > Mobula birostris. Next base: position 21,290,318 of record NC_092387.1, on the reverse strand, counting down.
GGTTCATGGTGAGATGGGAAACATTAAGGAAGATATGGGTTCAGTGCAATAAAGAGTACCTTCCATAAGAGCCAGGGATTTGCAGAGCCTACTGTTCAGGAGGCAAACAGTTAAAAACTGGGTATATATGTATTCACAAATGGGCAACAGATGAGGAAGGACTAACAGTCCTTCGAGCAGAATAAGAATCAGATTTAATATCCCTGTCTTATTTAGTGTGAGCCTTAAGATCCACATTCAATGATTCAGAAACAGTTTTACAACCCCCTCCCCTCTCCCGTCTACTTGTAGTACCAGAGGAAACAACACACTGTTACACCACCATCAAGAGTGCCTACTGTGCTATTCTACACTCACAGTTTGGTAAGTCTGATCACCTGGCTTTACTTCTACTCCTGAGTATCGGCTGAGACTGAAGACTGCAGCAGCAGCAGTGAGGACCAAGAAGGTACGGACAAGGGAAGCACAGGAGCTATTACAGGTCTGCTTGAATTGATTATCTGGACTATATTCAGAGATTCATCTCCAAGTCCGGAGGAGAACGCCACAGTTGTCACCGACTTCATTAAAACCCGTGTAGACAAGTGTGTGCCTATGAAATCACTGTATATTTCCAAACCAAAAGCCGTGGATGAATCAGGAGGTTTGCAGTAGGCTGAGGGCTAGATCTGTGGCATTTAAGTCTCGTGATCCAGGTCAAGAAAACCAGCTATGACTTGCAAAGGACTATTTCAAGCGAGGTCAGATGCACGTCAACTCCGACAGGGTTAGCAGGCCATTATTTCCTACAGAGTAAAACCCAGCAACATGATTGGCAGTGATACTTCACTACCAGATGAGCTCAATGCCTCTTAAGCTCACTTTGAAAGGGAAAATAAAAAACTACAGCTGCGAGGATCCCTGATCCCTGCAGCACCCGGTGATTCTGTGATTTCTGTCTCGGTGGCTGATGTCAGACTGTCTTTCAGAAGGGTCAACCCTCGCAAGGCAGCAGGCCCCAATGGAGTACCTGGTAACGCTCTGAAAACTTGTGCCAACCAACTGGTAGGAGCATTCAAAGACATTTCCAATCTCTCCCTGCTATGGTTGGAAGTTCCCAACTGCTTCAAACGGCAACAATTATACCAGTGCCCAAAAAGAGCAGGATACCCTTAATGACTATCAGCCTATAGCACTCACATTTATGGTGACGAAATGCTTTGAGAGGTTGGTCATGGCTAGAATCAACTCCTTCCTCAGCAAGGACCTTGCTGGGCAGTGTGTCTCAAAGAACCAGAGAATCTACTTTGCACTGCATTTCAATTAAAAAAAAAATCTACCCAACATCTTTCCTGAACTTTCCTCCATTCACTTTAAATAGATGTTCTCTGGTATTAGTCATTACTGTCCTGGGAAAAAAAGTTACTAGCTGCCCAATCGATCTATAGCTCTCATAATGTTATACACGTCTATTAAATTGCCTCTCATCCTCTATCCTAAATTTGCCCATCGCCACAATAGGTCTACAGTGGATAGGATCTCAATGGCTCTCCACGTGGCCTTGGATCACCTGGACAATACAAATACCTATGTCAGGATGCTGCTTATTGACTCTAGCTCAGCATTTCACACCATCATTCCTACAGTCCTAACCGGAGGACCACGGTCTGTGCAGATAGGAAATAACATTTCCAGCTTACTGACAACTAACACTGGCGCTCCACAAGGATATGCACTTAGTCCACTGCTCTACTCTTTCCACACCCATGACTGTGTGGCTAGGCATAGCTCAAATATCTTCTATAAATTTGCTGATGATACAACCAGCGTTGGCGGAAATTGCGGAATTTCAGACGATGATGAGAGGGCATACAGAAGTGAGATATACCAGCTAGATGAGTGGTGTTGCAGCTACAACCTTGCACTCAACATTATTAAGACCAAAGAGCTGATTGTGGACTTCAGGAAGGGTAAGATGAGGGAACACACACCAGTCCTCCTAGAGGGATCAGAAGTGGAGACAGTGAGCAACTTCAAGTTTCTGGGCGTCAATATCTCTGAGGATCTAACCTGGTCCCAACATATCGATGTAGTTATAAAGAAGGCAAGACAGCGGCTATTCCATTAAGAGTTAGAGGAGATTGGTTTGTCATCTAAAATACTCAAAAAACTCTACAGATGTACCATGGAGGGCATTCTGACTGGCAGCATCACTGTCTGGTATGGTGGGGGGAGGGAGGAGCTGCTGCACAGGATTGAAGTAAGCTGCAGAGAGTTGTAAAATTAGTCAGCTGCATCATGAGTACTAGCCTCCGTAGCAGCCAGGACATCTTCAAGGAGCAGTGTCTCACTCAGAAAGGCAGCATCCATTACTAAGGACCCCCAGCACCCAGGGCATGCCCTTTTCTCACTGTTACCATCAGGTAGGAGGTACAGAAGCCTGAAGGCACACACTCAGTGATTCGGGAACAGCTTCTTCCCCTTTGCCATTCGATTCCTAAATGGACATTGAACACTACCTTACTACTTCTGTTTTATTTCTGTTTATACACTGCTTATTTTAATTAACTATTTAGTATATATACATACCTAATGTAATTTAGTCTTTTTTCTATATTTAGCATGTATTACAATGTACTGCTGCTGCTAAGTTAGTAAATTTCAGGACATATATTGGTGATATTAAACTTGATTCTGATTCTGTCAGATTTCTGAATGATCTGGGAACTCATGAAGACTACCTCACTATTCCTTTTTTAGCACTATGTACTCTCAATGGCCACATTATTAGTTACATCTCTACACCTGCTCGTGAATACAAATAGCTATTAGCCAAGCATATAGACATAGTAAGAGGGTCATTTGTTGTTCAGACCAAACATCATAATGGAGAAGAAATGTGTTCTAAGTGACTTGGACCATGGAATGATCGTTGGTGCCAGATGGGGTGGTTTGAGTATTTCAGAAACTGCTGATCTCTTGGGATTCTCTCATGCACAATAGTCCCTAGAGTTTACAAAGAATGTTGTTAAAAAGTGGTGAGTGGGAGTTCTGTGGGCGAAAGTATCTTGATAATGAGATAGGTCAGAAGAGAATGGCCAGACTGATTTAAGCTGGCAGGAAGGTGACAGTAACTGTAGTGTTGCTGTTACTGCAGTGGTGTGCAGAAGAGCATCTCTGAATACACAACACATTGAACGTACAGTAGAAGCAGATGGGCTACAGCAGTAGAAGACCACAAACCTGCTCTCAGTGTCCACTTTATCAAGGGCAGGAAGTACCTAATAAAGTGGTCACTACATGTAGCTTTGTAATTTATAGTAATTTTTATGCCTTTTCACTGTACTACTGCTGCAAAACAACTCATTTCATGTGATATAAGTCTGTCACAATAAACCTGATTCTGATTTGTTGCTTTGTGGCAGTTTGCTCTAAATTACAAAAACCGCAATTACAAAGGTGTTTGTTATAGAAAGATCTACAAATATCAGCATGGTGTTCAACAACAGGACTGCGGAGCGAGTAAACAACTCAGGCAGAGAATTAGATAGGGCTGAGGTGTCCCAGACAGAAAGGTGTTCTGAGGACAGCAAAGGACTCCGTTGTATATGTCCCAGTCAAAGGCATCACGTTGACAGTTGACATACCCAGCTATTACAGGCGGGTAGATCAATGTGAGGGAAGTAATCACAGAAGTTCTACAAAAGCAGTTGTGTCACTACAAAGGTCTGTAAGTATCAAAAACAAAGTTGAGTTTTTTATTTTCTGTACAAGTACTTGTTTGCACAGGTGCAATGAAAAACCTACTTTTGCATCACAGACACGTAGCATCAGATAAACAACATTCACAAGAAAAACATTTTAGGCGTAAGTTGTACAAAACTTACACTACTGTGCAAATGTCTTAGGCACATATACTGTATATATAGCTAGGGTGCCTAAGACTTTTGCACAGTACTGTATTTGTTAACGTGGAGTGGAGAGACAGTTTGTAAACCTGGCTGCAGCAAAAGATGTTGGGAATGAAGAGGATGGAGTGCCACTTAGGGGTGAGGGACAGGTGGCAGAGAAGGAGTGCCAGTGGCGGGGGTGGCATGGGTCCAGACACCCCCAGCATTGAGGCTCCAGGCAAGGTCATTTGATTCCAAACAATTGGTTTATTGATCATTACAGAATGTCTCTCTGGTGCTTCCTGCTCCCTCCTCTCTCCCTTCCCCTTTTCCCAACCATGATTCCCCTCTCCCTGTCCCCTTCCCTCTCAGCCCACAATAGAGACCCATATCAGAATCCAGTTAATCATCAGTCACATATGTCATGAAATTTGTTTTTTGGCAGTAGTAGTACAATGCAATACATACAATTACTACAGTGTGGTGCAGATATCTTAGGCTCCCTAGCTATATACTGTATATATATGCTTAAGACTTCTGCACAGTTCCACAGCAGTTCCAAAAGCCTACAGCAGTGAGGGTAGTCAAGATGGTTATGGTGTTGCTATATTGAGGTGGTGATTAGAGTTGATTACATTGCTTCAAGAAGGCAAGTGGGAGCTAAATGAGGAGCAGAGCCTCGGACCAGAGGTGCTGCAGTGTAATGACGAAGACAGTACAGAGGAGAAGGATCAGACCAAGTGGGCTTGGTTTCTGCTGTCTGCAGAATAGCGGAATGCACTTTGAACAGGATGCATTTAGAGAGGACTGAACTGTAATGTGGAGATGGTTTCAAAGCTCCAAAGACCCTGTGAAGAGTATAAGGGTAGGATGGATTTCTTCATATCAGCATAGTCAGACTGAAAAGGACTAGGCTGAAATTAAAGCAACACACATAAAAGTTTCTGGTGAACGCAGCAGGCCAGGCAGCATCTCTAGGAAGAGGTACAGTCGACGTTTCGGGCCGAGACTCTTCGTCAGGACTAACTGAAAGGAGAGCTAGTAAGAGATTTGAAAGTGGGAGGGGGAGGGGGAGATCCGAAATGACAGGAGAAGACAGGAGGGGGGAGGGTTGGAGCCAAGAGCTGGACAGTTGATTGGCAAAAGGGATATGAGAGGATCATGGGACAGGAGGCCTAGGGAGAAAGAAAAGGGGGAGGGGGAGAAAAGCCCAGAGGATGGGCAAGGGGTATAGTCAGAGGGACAGAGGGAGAAAAAGGAGAGAGAGAAAAAAAGAATGTGAGTATATAAATAAATAACGGATGGGGTACGAGGGGGAGGTGGGGCATTAGCGGAAGTTAGAGAAGTCAATGTTCATGCCATCAGGTTGGAGGCTACCCAGACAGAACATAAGGTGTTGTTCCTCCAACCTGAGTGTGGCTTCATTTTTACAGTAGAGGAGGCCGTGAATAGACATATCAGGATGGGAATGGGATGTGGAATTCAAATGTGTGGCCACTGGGAGATCCTGCTTTCTCTGGCGGACAGAGCGTAGATGTTCAGCAAAGCGGTCTCCCAGTTTGCGTCGGGTCTCGCCAATGTATAGAAGGCCACATCGGGAGCACCGGACGCAGTATATCACCCCAGCCGACTCACAGGTGAAGTGTTGCCTCACCTGGAAGGACTGTCTGGGGCCCTGAATGCTGGTGAGGGAGGAAGTGAGGGCATGTGTAACACTTGTTCCGCTCACAAGGATAAGTGCCAGGAGGGAGTATTGTCACAGTATACAACCCCATGACAATGACTCTCAGGATAGTGACATTAGGATGTGAGGCAGTGTAGACACCAAGATAGGAGACACAAGAGAGTGCAGATGCTGGATCTGGAACTGAGTGGGTCGAGCATGCATTGGTTCGGATGCACCATTTTGACCTGAAACTTTGCCAGTTCCTTTCTCCCCATTGATTACTGCTGGGTCTGCTGAGTTTCTTCGGCAGATAGTTTGCCACTGAAAACCGAGGTTAAAGGCTGGAGATTTAAGAGGCAATCTAGGTAGAGATGGATGCGATGGAGACCTGATGCTGATTAATGGCCCAAAGACTTTGTCAGGTTGTAATTCCTGTATTAAATTTGATGTTAACGGTTTAGGTGACACACAGAAGCTTATGGTCCAGGATATAACACAATCTAATCCAAATCTTGAAGACAAGTATGTTGAAAAGTTGCAGAACAGGACATAAGACCAGATGTGAGCATGGGGAAATGATCCACATAGACCACTAATCCCTAGAGTAGAGAAATCAGAGATAATGAATGCAGCTTCCAGTGAAACCAAGGAAGCAGCAAATGTATCACTGGGAATGTAAATACTTAACCAATTGTGCATCTTCAACTATGCAATTAATTAATTGACTGTACGAGTTTATTTCATTTCTAAAGGAGAATGGGTGTAGTCTGTCTGTCTGCTTGTCTGTAGAGAAATGTTCTGTCTTTAACCATTTAAAATGTTGGCATTTATATTGTTTTATTATTGTTATGTGTACGATGAAGAACATTTAGTTTGTGGGCCACCCAGACAAATCATTGCATGCACAAGTAAAATAGGAAAACAGAATGCAGAATATAAAATTACAGTTGCAGAAAAAGTGCAGTGCAGGTGGGTAAATGTGCATGGGCCACAGTGAGACAGGTCGGGAGATCAAGAATTTGTCCTTTAGTGCAAAGGGGCCTACTCAAAAATCTGGTAACTGAGATAGCAGCAGTTCCATGCTCTCAAGCCTTTCGTATCCACTACTCTACTAGATAGGTGAGTCTACCAGGTATTGCAGTTTGGATCATCTGGTTTTTGTGGGTGTATTCCATGAACCACGTTACAGCAACAAGACCTAAGTTTAGAGGGTTTGATGATGCCATTGCATCCTGGCTAATATACCTTCCTTATCTCTTAAATATCTCCCAGCAAAAGATCCATTCCCAACTCTGGTGGGATATATTTTATCTTAATATCACATGCTTCCAATTATCCTGAATGTCCAAATAGCTTTTTTGCCTCTCTGAACTTTTTTGAGCAAACAATAAGGCCCCTATTGTTAGAAAATTAAAAATCCTATCATTTAACAAAAATATTTTTACTTCCAAGTTTGTTCGCAGCAGGAAACTTCTAGAGGTCCCAGGAGGCTTGTCAGGGAGAAGTCCAGTGGAGTTCTTCCCTGGCAGTGGATTGGGACGTGGATAACAGTTAACCCTCAGCTAGCATCTCCAGACCCAGTCTTTTGTTGTGCTTGCTCTGCTGGGTTTTCTGCCTTGCTCGCCGCACCAAACCCAAAATGCACTTCACTGGCAGTTTCAAGGTCGTTTAGGGTCACCCAGAGGTTTTATAAAGTGAAGGAGAAAAGCAAGTTTTATTTTGTTAACTACAGTGGACAATCCTGCCCCTTGCAGTGAGACCATGGTACATGTTACAGGCTGCTGGAGTCTCTCAGGGCTTACTGAGGAGTGGTGACTCGGTGGACGGCGATGATGATAGTATGCACGGCACTCACTCCTGCCCTTTTAAGGAAAGTTTTTCAGGTTGAACTTCAACACCTCTGAGTGCCAGGTGACACTCGACTGAACACAAAGGACACCCGTCAACAAACAGTGCTGAAAACAGCATTGCTCTGTACAAGTTAAGTCACAATTTCCCTTGAGTCACTTTAGACAACATTGGCTCTTGTGCTGAAACTTTATAATCAGTTCCCACTCTGTGGCAAAATCTAATCACTTTACATGACAGTCATTCAACTCAGCACCTAATTCCACGGACGAGGAATTTCAACTCCAAGGTCAAATGCCTCTAACTCCATCTACAAGTTTGCAGATGATTTCCGTCATCAGGGAGCCCCACCATCCAGGCCATATTCTCTTCTCGTTGTTGCCATCAGAAAGGAGGTACTGTAGCCTAGGTCCCACAACACCAGGTTCAGGAACAGTTATTGCCCTTCACCCGTCAGGCTCTTAAACCAGAGAGGATAACTTCACTCACCTCAGCACTGAACTGATTCCACAACCGATGGGCTCACGTTCAAGGACTCTACAATTCACGTTAAAAATAATAATATTATTTGCATTATTTTATTTGTCTGCCTTTGTTTGTGTGTAGTTTTTCATTGATTCCACTGTGCTTCTTTGTATTTACTGTGAATGCCTGCAAGAAAGTGAACCTCAGGGTGGTATGTATGTAGTTTGATAATAAATATACTATGAACTATGAACTTTGAACTTTGATACCATCACAGTGGGGCATACCTTAAGTAATGATGGATTGGAGTATAGGAAGGAGATAGAGAACTGGGTATATAGCATACTACAGCACAGTACAGGCCCTTCGGCCCACAATGTTGTGCTGACCCTTTATCCTACTCCAAGATCAATCAAACTCTCCCCTCCCACATAGCCCAACGTTTTTCTTTCATCTATGGGCCTATCTACGAGACTCTTTAATGTGCTTAATGTATCTGCCTCTACCACCACCACTCCTCGCAACATGTTCCACGCACCCATGACACTCTGCGTAAAAAAAAATCCTACCTCTGACATTCCCCAGCCTATATTTTCCTCCAAACATGTTATAGTTCTTCTTCTTTGGCCTCCGTCGGTCAGAGCTGACCATGGATATTGAGTCCTCGCTGTCTAGACACGCAAACCTGAACAGTATGACATGGAGAGCAAGCTGTTGCCCACGTAGGAAGCTCCACCTCTCCACGGAACTGCAGAGACCAATGCAGTCTGGCGCCAGAATCTTCGCAGGAGTTGCCAGTCAGCATTGAACTCAATGTAGGACTGTCTTAGGGACTCCAGCTCCGGATTTTTCCCTTGGGGTTTACTCCCGAAGTCTTCCCCATGAATGGGTATAGTTGCAAGGCAGTAGAGGTTTGAGATCAGACTTGTCCCCCTTCATATATTGGACATTTCTGCCCTGGGAAAAAGCATTGGCTATCAACACGATTTATGCCTCTTATCATCTTGTAGACCTCTATCAAGTCATCACTCATCTTCTTTCTCTCCAAATAGAAAAACCCTGGCTCACTCAACCTACCCTCATAAGGCAGCATCCTGGTAAATCTCCTCTGCATCCCCTCTAAAGCTTCCACATGCTTCCTATAATGATCAGAACCAAATACAATAATCCAAGTATGGTCTAACTGGAGTTTTATAGAGCTATAACACTACCCCAAGGCTCTTGAACTCAATCCTAATCAAGGCCAACACACCATGTGCCTTCTTAACCTCGCTGTCAACTTGCACATCAACTTTAAGGGATCTATGGATGTGAACCCCAAAATCCCTCTGTTCCTCCACACTGCTAAGAATCCTGCCACTAACCCTGTATCCTTCCCTCAAGTTCAACCTTCCAAAGTGAATCACTCCACTCGTTAGTATTTAGGGTTTTGATGTGTGGTTGAAGAACCATTATAAAATGATTTGTGAGCTGCTCTGGTTTGAAGATTGTGCATGTGTGTCATACAGTTCCTCGTGTCCTGCAGAATTTGAACCAAGCTACCTTTAATGAGGCCCCTACAGGGGGCTCCTGTAATGCCTCTCTACAGTATGTGAATAGGGGTGTTAACCTGTTTATTTTCCACGGGTCATTTCAATGCCTCAGAGATTCCGCTAATCAAGGGAAAGAGGGCAGAAGAAATGACAAGGGAATTAAAGAGTAAACGGACTTTGCCAGGAAGGAGGGTTTCCACAGCCATTGCTATCATTCCAAGAGCAGGACGGTTTTCTGGATATGGGGCTTCCTGTTGGGAAAGTTCCACCCAAAGCTTGTGTGTTTGCCTTCATTCAAACTTCCTGCTCCCCTCATTCTATGCACCACCTTTGCTTTCATTAGATTCATGTTTGGGATGGGGTGTAGAGTGGAGAGGGAATATCAAACACAGGACGTAGAACAGGACAGCATAGCAACACATTGAGACTCATTTACTTATCTCATGTACATGGGAACACACAGTGAAGTTCATTGTTTGTGAGAACAGCCTCTACAACCTGCGGGCGTGATGATGGGGGCAGGCCGCAGGTGTCACCACACATCCAAGTGGCAACATAACATGCCCAGAGTGTTCGGCAGAACAACACATGTCACAACAAAACAGAATACATCGAGCAACAAAACAAGAGCAAAACCAGCCCTGATTCTCCCTCCCGCACACAAACGTGCACAGACCGTATTCCGACACCAAGACAGGCTGAACTCCAGAGAACGTATGGACTTGCAGACCCAGGGCTTCGGACATCAGGCCTTAACCTCCTGTCCTCTGGTCCAGGGATCCCCAACCTTTTGCACACTGCGGACTGGTCTAATATTGACGATATTCTTGCGGACTGGCTGACTGGGGGTGGGGTGGGGTGTGGTGTTCAAGTTCAACAGTGCGTGACAGGGAATGAGGAAAGGTGCAGCTGACTCATATCGTTTCATATCGCCAAATCATATCATTACCGCATGGCTCGGTAGCATATGCTCGCCACTGTTCTGGTCGATCTTCAGGATTTGATCTTCGTTAGGACTTGTTGATGATGATGAATGAGGACACTGGATGAGGACCTCGAAGTCTGGATTCTCCAATGTCCGGGACCCGAACACGAAGCCTTGCTGACTCGTGTACCTAAGGAGTCACTGGCCCTATGCCTCCTGCCTGCACGGTACACAGATTCTGAAACCTGTCTATGATTCTCTGACCTGGAACTGACCATCCTGGCCTCGCTGGTCCCTTCATGACATCCAACCACAGATGTCTGGCCGACATCTATGTCGCTGGCCTTTGAACTCGAAAAATGAAGTGGAGGCTGGGACTCTGGCCTGACCGCTAACTCTCTCACATCCCTGTCCCCAACTTTACCTCTACCAACCCACATCCCCATCCCTAAACCAGATCCCTAACACCCCTCCCCGACATCCCCGTCTCTAACCTGACCTCTAACATCCGTACATCCCTGTCCATAAGCTGACCTCTAACTCCCCCACATCCCCGTCCCTAACCTGACCCCTGACTCCCCCACATCCCCATCCCTAACCTGACCCCTGACTCCCCCACATCCCTGTCCCTAACCTGACCCCTAACCCCCCAAATCCCCGTCCCTAACCTGACACTTAACTCCCCCACATCCCTCTCCCTAATCTGACCCCTAACTCCCCACATCCCCGTCCCTAACCTGACCCCTGACTCCCCCACATCCCCATCCCTAACCTGACCCCTGACTCCCCCACATCCCCGTCCCTAACCTGACCCCTGACTCCTCCATATCCCCGTCCCTAACCTGACCCCTGACTCCCCCACATCCCCATCCCTAGCCTGACCCCTGACTCCCCCACATCCCTCTCCCTGATCTGACCCCTAACTCCCCACATCCCCGTCCCTAACCTGACCCCTGACTCCCCCACATCCCCATCCCTAACCTGACCCCTGACTCCCCCACATCCCTGTCCCTAACCTGACCCCTAACCCCCCAAATCCCCATCCCTAACCTGCCACTTAACTCCCCCACATCCCTCTCCCTAATCTGACCCCTAACTCCCCACATCCCCGTCCCTAACCTGACCCCTGACTCCCCCACATCCCCATCCCTAACCTGACCCCTGACTCCCCCACATCCCCGTCCCTAACCTGACCCCTGACTCCTCCATATCCCCGTCCCTAACCTGACCCCTGACTCCCCCACATCCCCGTCCCTAACCTGACCCCTAACCCCCCAAATCCCCGTCCCTAACCTGACCCCTGACTCCCCCACATCCCCCTCCCTAACCTGACCCCTAACCCCCCAAATCCCCGTCCCTAACCTGACCCCAAACCCTCCACATCCCCGTCCCTAACATGACCCCTAACTCTCCCACATCCCCATCCCTAAGCTGACCCCTGACTCCCCACATCCCCATCCTTAAACTGACCCTTACTCCCCTCTTTGACCCCCAAAAACTATCCATACAAACCTAATAAGCAACTAAGTCTTGATGGTGACTGCAACCGGAGGTTTTCTAAACTGGAATATGAGGTGCTCTTCCTCTAGCTTGTGCTTGGCTGTAAAAGAGGACAGGAACAAGATGAGAATCAGAATCAGGTTCGATATCAACAGGTTATGTCCCGAAATTCGTTAACTTGTGGCAGTGGTACAATGCAATACATAATAACAAGGAAAAAGAAAATTTGAATGATAATAGGTAAATATGCAGAATTTAAATAGTTAAGTTAAAAAGTAGTTAAAAAAAAACAGAAATAAAGAAGTAGTGGGGTAGTGTTCATGGGTTCAATGTCCATTCAGAAATTGGATGACAGAGGGGAAGAAGTTGTTCCTGAATCGTTGAGTGTGTGTCTTCAGGCTTCTGTACCTCCTCCCTGATGGTAACAATGAGAAGAAGGCATGTTCCGGGTGATGGTGGTTCTTATTGATGGGTGCTGTCTTTCTGAGGCACCATTCCTTTTGAAGATATTCTGGACATGATGGAGACTAGTACCTATGACAGAGACCAGCACCTATGACGGAGACGAGTGCAATGACGGAGTTGACTAAGTTTACAATTCCCTGTAGCTTATCTGGATTCTGGGCAGTAAACTCCATCTCCAATATCAGATGGTGATGTGGCCAGTTAGACAGTTGGTGTGTGGGCACAAGGAGATGCATTAAAATGGCTGGCAGCCTGGAGATCCGGACAGGTAAATAGAGGCAAGGTTTAGACCAGCTGAAGGAAAAACAGCCAGAAGAGCAAAATAGCCTTCACCCACTCCTCCACATCCCCAGACAGGTTTCATTCTATGTTACCTCACAAACTTTAAGCCATTTATTTCAGAAAAAAATTATGATTTCCTCTTTCGTTTCCTTTTAGGATTAAGAGTTCCTACTGCCCACAACATCTGCAAAAAGCCTTGAATCAGCCTCAATATTTTAACCAAGTTTGATTTACAACTTAAGCATGGACTTTAGAAATGTCTACTCCACTTCAGTCTCAGACAATGCTCAATGTTTTACCATTTCCCATTTTTAGGTTAGATCACGTTCAAACTTGACATGTATCTGTGAAAGATTAATCTCTCACATGTAGACTCAAACACTAATATCTGCCTGTATAAAGACTGGTTCTTCAAAAAAAACTTAAATATTTCAGTTGGCTATATTAACACATCACTTTTAGAATATACCTGCTTATTAAGCTTGTTAGCAGTTAATGAGATGTCATCAAAGTAATTGGACATTGCAACTCCATTTACATGTCCATTATTTATCTGAAGAAAGTAATTAAATAACAGTAAGCCGAATGCAAACTTCTTTATTAAACTGTTATTAATCAGCTGTGACTTTTGCAAAGGGATTGCAGACTGGATGACCTAATTTTAAAATAATTCTAAGAAAGCTCTTCCATCTCTTCAATAAATTAAAACAAGAAGCCCTCAAGCTAAACAGATCTCGCCCATTTATCACTTAACTGAGTTAATAATGCTGTTTCCATCGCAGAGCTGAGTTTCAGCTGGGTAATGGGCCCCCGATAGAGGGAAAAAGTCCAAATGCAAGAAGAGAGAGAGAGTGCACGAGAGAGAGAGAGAGAGAGAGAGAGAGAGAGAGAGAGAGAGAGAGAGAGAGAGAGAGCACGAGAGAGAGAGAGAGAGAGAGAGAACGTTTAATTCATGACACATTCTGTTCTATTGTTAGCTAATCTTCAAAGGATTTCTTTTAAGGAAAACACCCATGGTTTGTGTTAAAGCAGGGCATGAGAGATTTGTGTGGAATGTGGTGAAATAAACACTTTTAATCTCACAAGATTGACAGTGCATGAGATAAACACACTGAGGATAAATATCAATCAGGGGATTAGTCTTTTAGCCATTTCCCTGTGTTTTGAAATAAGTAGCCTGTTTCAAGGATCTGTACAGAATCCGGATTCATGGACATGAGGTCAAAGACTAAATCTTTTCTTTGTTCTTAGGGTGAGTGAGGCACAAATGCTCAACGCACCTTCCTCCTTACTTTGCCTTGAGAAAATGGTGGCCATTATCCCTCACCTACCCCAAACCTCTGCCTGTGGAAACTTGATGACTTGCTTGAGGAGCTTCAGAGGGCACTAATAGGTCAGCGTCTGATGGAACAGTGGTGGTTAGCACAATGCTCTACTGTACCCAGTGACTTGGGTTCAATTCCTGCCACTGCCTGTTAGAATTTGTACGTTCTCTCCATGACCGCGTGAGTTTCCTCCATTGCAGAGACCTACCGATCGGTAGGTTAATTGGCCATTATAAATTGACTCGTGGTTAGGCTGGGATTAAATTGGGGGACTGCTGGGCTGGAAGAGCCTATTCCACATTGTATTTCAATAAAGTAATTAATTAATTGACGTCACCTTGCTAGCCAATGAGGTGGAGGCAGGGATGCAAGAAATCCCTGGGTTTATGGCACACAGTGGATTATATACCAATCAAGTTCAGCTCCTTTAAAATATATTCATTCACAGGAGGCGGACATAGCTGGCAAAGCCAGCATTCATTGTCCATCCCTAATTACCCGTAAGGTCAAGAGGCTTTTTCAAAGTCAACTGCACCAGAGAGCCTGGAGTCACATGCAGGCCAAAGTCATAGTCATAGTCATACCTTATTGATCCCGAGGGAAATTGGTTTTCACTACAGTTGCACCAATCAAGAATAGAGTATAAATATAGCAATATAAAACCATAAATAATTAAATAGTAATATGTAAATTATGCCAGGAAATAAGTCCAGGACCAGCCTATTGGTTCAGGGTGTCTGACCCTCCAGGGGAGGAGTTGTAAAGTTTGATGGCCACAGGCAGGAATGACTTCCTATGACGCTCTGTGTTGCATCAAAGTGGGTAAAGATAGGAATAGGAATTGGTTTATTATTGTCACAGGTACTGTGATATAGCGAAAAACTTGTCTTGTATACTGTCCCTACAGATTAAATCGCTACACAGTGCATTGAGACAGAACAAGGAAAAACAATAACAGTGCAGAATAAAGTGAAACAGCGACCGAGAAAGTGCAGTGCAGGTAAATAATATGGTGCCAGATCAGAATGAGGTAGATTGGTCGAGTCCATCTTATCACATTAGGGAAATGTTTAATCTCTAAATTTATGTTGATATAATTCTTTATAATGGTTGAAATTTGTAATTTTTTTGTTGTTGCATGTCATGCCAACAGGCCAAAGCAAATTCCTAGTACTTGTAAATATGTATGGTGAATAAAGATGGTCTTTAATCCTTTAACAGTTTAGACGCTGTCCTTGAGCCAGGAGACACATGCTTTCAAGCTTTCATGCAGTACTGTGCAAAAGTCTTAGGCACTTTTATATACAGTAGCTGGGGTGCCTAAGGCTTTTGCACAGTACTGTAGTAATTTTATGTATTGTACTGTACTGTTGCTGCAAAACAATTAACAACAAGTTTCATGACATATGTGATTGATGATAAACCTGATTCTGATACGGGTCTCTATTGTGGACTGAGTGTGGGTAGGGGGCAGGGAGAGGGGAATCATGTTTGGGAAACTAGGAAGGAAGAGGGGAGGGAGTGGGAAGTACCAGACAGGCATTCTGTAATGATCAAAAAAAAAACAATTGTTTGTAATCAATTGACCTTGCCCGGTGTTTCAGGGCTGGGTGTGTCTGCACCTGTGCCACACCCTACTCCTGACACTCCTTCTCTGCCACCTGTCCCACAACTCTCCCAATCCACCTTTGCCATTCCCAGCATCCTATGCTCATGCCAGATTTACAAACTCACTTTCTGGTCCACGTTGACAAATACAGTACTGTTCAAAAGTTTTAGTCGCCTATCTATATATATATATATATCTATCTATAAATATACTTTGCACAGTACTGTACCTACTGCCGGATGGGAGAGGGAAGAAGAGATATTGTCTGGGGTGGGCAGATTTCTTCCACTGAAAGATGTCAGTGAGGCAGATGGGTTATTAACAATAAATTGTAGCATCATAATTTTAATATCTGATTTAATTATGTGGATCAAAATCACCCAGCTATCATTTTTGGATTTGAACTCACATCTCTAGGATACTAGTCCAATAACAAGGCCAGCTACAAATCTACTTGGAAGACAGTCTACTTAAAGTGCAACTGGGAGGGGTTCATATTTTCTTTTATCTTTCCTTCTTGTATTACCGCATTTATTGTTACCTTCCAATGCACGCTTCTTCAAAGCAAATAGTTATCAATCACTAAGTGCCATCAGCACCTGCATTCACCTGGTTCTGTCTCTCCTTTTGTTCATTTAATCCTTCTCGTTCAAGTCGTGAGTCTTTGGAACTCCTTGCTACAGAGTGGAGGGTAGAGTCCTGGGGTGCACTTAAAGCAGCAGGTGATTTAAAGTCAGCAAGAAAATCGAGGGAAAGGACAGGAAATGGGACTCAAAGATGATGAAGAGCCTTTGATGTAAACATGAAGCATTGCTCTTGCCATAAACTGTCATAAGCCGGCGGCTGGGAACGGACCCAAGTGCAAGACACAGACACTGAAGTACTAGGGACAGGACTAGGATACAGGGTGAGGGCAAGGACGTGGATACGAAAACCGGGAACCCAGAACAGGACTGGACAAGAGAGCTAGGAGCCCAAGCTTGGACTCCAAGCCAGAGACTGGACAAGGACCTGGGTCTTGCCTCTGGCTCGGACCCCAGAGCTAGGCAAGGACGAGGCTTGGCTGGCAGGGAGGATGAGACTGGAGTCTTCAGGCTTGAGGCTAGAGGCTAGAGACGAGGCTTGGCAGGAGGCAGGAGGCTGGAGTCTTCAGGCTTGAGGCTAGAGGCTAGAGGAAGCGAGGCTTGGCAGGAGGCTGGAGGCTAGAGACATGAGGCTAGAGACTTGAGGCAAGGCTTGGTAGGAGGCTGGAGGCTAGAGACTTGAGGCTAGAAACTTGAGGCGAGGCTTGGTAGGAGGCTGGAGGCTAGAGACTTGAGGCAAGGCTTGGCAGGAGGCTGGAGGCAGGAGTCCACTCCTGGGCAGGACATGGTACTCCTGGGCAGGGCGCGGATCACCACCCGACAGAGGCAAGGGACAGGAAGGGACAGAACCAACCGCAGGTAACGGGAAGATGGTCTGGCATACCCGACAGAGGCAAGGGACAGGAAGGGACAGAATCAACCGCAGGGTAATGGCAAGACCGCCGGACTTACCCGGCGGAGGCAAGGGACAGGAAGGGAGCTAGGTACGGGGTGGCTCCAGGACAAGACTGCAGGTGAGATGAGGCGAGAGCTACCAGCAAGACCAGGCAAGGCTTCAGGCAATGCAAGGCGAAACGAGAACTTCAGGCGAGGCGAGAGTTACCGGCAAGGCTTCAGGCGAGGAAACAGAAGGCAGAGGAAGGGATATAAGGAGTAAGGACAAGAACAAACCAGCAGCCACGCCCTGGTATCTGAAGGTATTTATATAGCCAGCCCCAACGAGCATCGGCTGCCTCAATTAGTGCTCAACAAGAACAGAAACAGGGTAGAGAGGAAACCTGGAGCAAGGGTCGATGGACTGGACTGTGAACCAGAATACGGACTTCATGGACCGGACCATAACAGTAACCCCACCCCCACGGGAGCCTCCTGACGACCAAACAGGGTATCCAGACTATGGATGACCCGGGCGGGTGGGAGGGTATTTAACAGAAAAGAACCCCGGGTGGCAAGAGGAAAACGACAGTGTCTGTGTCACTGGGTCCATGGTTGGCTGGATCGTTCTGTCATAAGGCGGTGGCTGGGAACGGACCCAAGTGCAAGACACAGACACTGAAGTACAGGTTTCCTCCGCCATCCGAAAGTAAAGCGTTCCTATGAAATGGTTCGTAAGCTGAAATGTCGTAAAGTGAAGAAGCAATTACCATTTATTTATATGGGAAAATTTTGTGAGCGTTCGCAGACCCAAAAATAACCGACAAAATCATGCCAAATAACTCATAAAACCTAAAATAACAGTAACATATAGTAAAAGCAGGAATGATATGATAAGTACACAGCCTATATAAAGTAGAAATACTTTTCCACAATCATTGCCGGCACAGATCTCCGTAGCGAAAATCTCACGCAAGCACCGTCGGCAGAAAATCTCACGCAAGCGCTGTTGGCAAAAACATGGCACAAGTGCTCTCCAGTAATTAAACTATGAAGCTGCCAAACCATACCAAATAACACGTAAAAATACACAGTCGATATAAAGTAGAAATAATGTATGTACAGTGTAGTATCACTTACCGGAATTGGGACAGCGCCGAGCACACTGATTGTGGTGTGTTAGACTGAGTCGTCGCAGGCTGGGTGGTGCAGTGGCCACCACTCTCCGGGCTGCCGACCCGATACATTGCTACGAAGAACGCAGGGGTCCAGCGGTATCCGGGACGCACCCTGCACATCTTTAAGAAAAAAGCCGAAATAAACATGCTAATTAATTACATGCTGCCCGACACGTAATGTCGGCCCAGATCAGTGCCGATTGCCAATTGCATCGCCTCTGATCTGGGCCAACAATTACATGTCAGCGGCACCTAATTAATTAGCATGTTTATTTCGGCTTTTTTCTTAAAGATGTGCTGTGTGCCTCCCGGCTACTGCTGCATTCTCCACTAATCGGTACAGTATCTGTCCGGGGCCCGGGTGTTGGGGTGGTGGGACACGGGGATGTCATCTCATCGCCGATCAGGGCAGGCAGCTCATCTTCTCCTGTGACTGCCCGCCTTGATGTCGAAGGTCGAGGTTCGTCATCTGCTGTGGCTGATGTGGAAGGCTTGCTTGACTGCCAAGCCGCGCGCATTTTTCTATCATACAGTTCTTTGTAAGGACTCAAAGAATCTTGCAAATATCCCCTAAACCTATGTACTCGTTCAAAATTAAAGTCGTACTTTCTCATTACTCATTCGGTTTCGATTGTTATCCTTCCCTCTTCCAATTGCATCAGCTCTTCATCTATCAGTTCTTGGTCATGGGATGCCAAAACCTCTTCAACATCACCTTTGTCAGCTTCCACAAGCCAAACTCACTTTGTCCTTGCTTCGTTCACCACGATCAAAACACTTAATTATGTCTAGTTTTACGACAAGTGTAACACCCTTACGAGCTCTCTCAGGCTTTTCCAACACCATAGAACTCATCTTGCAAACGACTGCTCACAGGCTCGTGTTAAAGCAATGCTGGCGAGAATGTCGTTCTGAATCCGGGGAGAGCGACTGCTCGGGGCGTGCGCTGCATTTATTGCGCGCTGAATTTTTTATTGTGCACTGATTTTTTTTCATAACAGTGAAAACACCTTCTGAAAGTGAAAACAGGGTACTAATGTAGGTCTTTCATAACAGTGAGGTTTTGTAAAGTGAACGTTCAAAAAGCGGGAGACACCTGTACTAGGGACAGGACTAGGATACAGGGTGAGGACAAGGACATAGACACAAAAACCGGGAACCCGGAACACGACTGGACTAGAGAGCTAGGAGCCCGGGCTTGGACTCCGAGCCAGATACTGGACAAGGACCCAGTACCTGGGTTTTGCCTCTGGCTCGGACCCCAGAACCAGGCAAGGACGAGGCTTGGCTGGCAGGCAGGACGAGGCTGGAGTCTTCAGGCTTGAGGCTAGAGACTAGAGGCGAGGCTTGGCAGGGGTCAGGAGGCTGGAGTCTTCAGGCTTGAGGCTTGAGGCTAGAGGCTAGAGGCTAGAGACTTGAGGTGAGGCTTGGCAGGGGGCAGGAGGCTGGAGTCTTCAGGCTTGAGGCTAGAGGCTAGAGACTTGAGGCGAGGCTTGGCAGGGGGCAGGAGGCTGGAGTCTTCAGGCTTGAGGCTGGAGGCTAGAGACTTGAGGTGAGGCTTGACAGGAGGTTGGAGGCTAGAGACTTGAGGCAAGGCTTGGCAGGAGGCTGGAAGCTAGAGACGAGGTGAGGCTTGTCAGGAGGTTGGAGGCTAGAGACTTGAGGTGAGGCTTGGCAGGAGGCTGGAGGCTAGAGACTTGAGGCAAGGCTTGGCAGGAGGCCGGATGCTAGAGACTTGAGGTGAGGCTTGGCAGGAGGTTGGAGACTAGAGACTTGAGGTGAGGCTTGGCAGGAGGTTGGAGACTAGAGACTTGAGGCAAGGCTTGGCAGGAGGCTGGAGGCAAGAGTCTACTCCTGGGCAGGGCGTGGATTACCACCCAACGGAGGAAAGGGACAGGAAGAGACAGAACCAACCGTAAGTAATGGCAATACAGCCTGGCTTACCCAACGGAGGTTAGGGACAGGAAGGGACAGAATCAACTGCAGGGTAATGTCAAGACGGCCAGACTTACCTGGTGGAGGCAAGGGACAGGAAGGGAGCTAGGTACGGGGTGGCTCCAGGACAAGACTGCAGGCGAGACGAGGCGAGAGTTACCAGCAAGAGCAGGCAAGGCTTCAGGCAATGCAAGGCAAAATGAGAACTTCAGGAGAGGCGAGAGTTACCACAAGGCTTCAGGCGAGGAAACAGAAGGCAGAGGAAGGGATACAAGGAGTAAGGACAAGAACAATCCAGCAGCCACACCCTGGTCTTTGAAGGTATTTATGCCGCCAGCCCCAACGAGCATCGGCTGCCTCAATTAGAGCTCAACAAGAACAGAAACAGGGTAGACAGGAAAACCTGGAGCAAGGGTCGATGGACTGGACCGTGAACTGGAATACGGACTTCATGGACCGGACCATGACATAACCACTATCTAACCCAATGAAAACTTTGAGCATTTTTTTGGTTGAGCATCTTTTTCAACATTTGCAGGATCTCTTAAATTTTCTTGAGAAATGTTGAATTAACTTAGATTCTAATAACTGGCAGTGCAGACTTGAGGGGCTGAATGGCCTTCTCTTATTACCACTTCTTATGGTTTTAAATCCTGGATTCGAGACACATACGTAGGCTGAATTAGAATTGACAATGCCAAGGTTAAGTATTTCTCAAAACTCATCTACAAACCATTTGAAAACTGTGCTGCAATTATCTCTTATCTGGATGGATGGAATGTGAACATAAAATTTTTCAATCAGATCCCTTTTCCACTCTTGTAAACTATCTTTTTCAAGTACAACGTAACCAGAAGATGCAATGCAGTAACTCACCAAGGTGTCCCCACAGTATCTCCCAAATCTATCACCTCGGAGAAAAGCCCAGCACTGTGACGCAACTGGCTCCAGTCTCCCTAATCACGCACTATTCTGATGTGGTCCTTATTTGGGTCTACACCCCAGAGCTGTCTACCTTTCAGCATTGTGAGAGCATCTTCTGAATATGGACTGCATAATCCATCGCTGTACAGACAAGCCAGGTTCAATTCCCGCCACTGCCTGTAAGGGGTTTGTACCTGTTTCCTGTGATCACGTGGATTTCCTCTGGGTGCTCTGGTTTCCTCCCATAGTTCAAAGGTGTACCTTGGTAGGTTAATTGATTATTGTAAATTGTCCCATGATTAGGCTAGTGTTAAAATCCAGGGATTACTGTGCAGCCTGGTTTGAAGTATCGGATGGGTTTATTCCTTTCTGTATCTCAACCAATCAATCAATCAATCAATAAATAACATTAATAGAATCAATGAAAGACTGCACCAACCAGTGTGCAAAAGACAACACACTGTGCAAATACAAAAAGAAAGAAATAATAATAATAAACACGCAACACACACAAAATGCTGGAGGAACTCCACAGGCCAGGCTGCATCTATGAAAAAGCGTACAGTCAACATTTCAGGCCAAGACCCTTCAGCAGGACTCGAAGGGAAGGTTTAAACCTCTTCAGGGTAGGGTAATCAACAAACAAGCAATAAACATCGAGAACATGGGACAACCCCACCTCCCCACCCTGAAGTGAGTTGTGGAAACATTTCAGTGATGAGGCGACTGAAGTTGAGAGAAGTTATCCCCTCTGGTTCAAAAGCCTGGTAGTTGAGGGGTAATAATTGTTCCTAAACCTAGTGCTGTGGGCCCTTATGCTCCTGTACCTTCTTCCTGATGGCAGCAGAGAGAAGAGAGCATGACCTGGGGGTGGAGGTTGTGTTATTATGTATGGTCAAAATAGAGAACTTCACTTCCCAGTATGCAATGCTAGTGGTTCACCTGGAACTGGAAGTGACATTGGTGAACAGGACACATATGCTTTTGGTGGGCTGAAGGTGATCAAGCTAAAGCCACCTGTAAATCTGTAAATAAAATCGTTCTAGCATCTTACTCACACAAGTTTGTTTTTGTTAAAGAGCAAATAGAACAGTGCTCCTTGACGTTAAATGTTGCTTTCCTGCAACAATGCTCCATGTAGATGTGCTCATTGGTGGGGAGGGCTCTATTCATAAATTGAATTGAATTGAATTGAATTGAATTTATTACTTACATCATTCATATAGGTAAGGAGTAAAAATCTTTACATCATGTCTCCACTTAAATGTGGAATGTGACTTGTAATAAATAGTATGTACAACAGGAGAGACAATATAACATAAAAGTACAATTGTATCAGCATGAGTTAATCAGTCTGATGGCTTGGTGGAAGAAGCTGTCCTGGAGACTGTTGGTCCTGGCTTTTATGCTGCGGTACCATTCCCCAGATGGTAACAACTGGAACAGTTTGTGGTTGGGGTGACTCAGGACCTAGTGACCCTTTGGGCCCTTTTAACATGCCTGTACTGAATGGTGGGAAGATCACATCTACGGATGTGCTGGGCTGTCCGCACCACTCTCTGCAGAGTCCTGTGACTGAGGGAAGTGCAGTTCCCTTACCAGGGAGTCATGCAGCCAGTCAGGATGCTCTCAATTGTGCCTTTATAGAAAGTTCTTAGGATCTGGCGGCCCACACCAAACTTCTTCAATAGTCTGAGGTGAAAAGCGCTGTTGTGCCTTTTTCACCGCACAGCCGGCGTGTACAGACCACATGAGATCCTTGGTGATGTTTATGCCAAGAAACTTAAAGCTGCTCACCCTCTCAACCCCAGATCCATTGAAGTCAAGAGGGGTTAGTCCATCTCCATTCCTCCTGTAGTCCATAACCAGCTCCTTTGTTTTTGTGACGTTGAGGTTGTTTTCTTGACACCACTGTGTCAGGGTGATGACCCCTTCTCTGTAGGCTGCCTCATTATTATTTGAGATTAGGCCAATCAATGTAGTATCATCAGCAAATTTATTTAGCAGATTGGAGCTGTGGATGGCGACAGTCATGGGTGTACAGAGAATAAAGGAGGGGGCTTAGGACACACCCTTGAGGGGAACCTGTGTTGAGGTTCAGAGGGGCAGAGGTGAGGACCCAGGTGAGGCATGCAGTATATTGGTGCCACAGTCATGTGGTGGTATGTATTGATCACCCTACAAACAACCATTCAGAAATAGAGGTGTAAAAGATTATAAGAGGCCTAGATAGAGAGAAGAGCAAGCACCATTTCCCCAAGGGGCAATGATCAATACCAGAGGACATCCATTTAGGTGATTGGAGTGAAGTTTAGGGAAGCTGCCAGAGAGAGGTTCTTATGCAGAGATTAGCAAGTGACAGAAATTCACAACCGGGAGCAGTGGTAGAGGCAGATACATTAAGGATATTTCTTAGTTAGACACATGAATGAAAGATAAATGGAGGGTTATGGACTATGTAGCAGGGGGAAGGGAAAGATTGAACTTGGAGTCAACTAAAAAGTCAGCACAAAGGGCCGGTATTGTGCTGTACTCTGCTATGATCAATGAAATTGTGTGGAAAGGGTGGTGTCAGGATTTTGATGAGACTCCAGGTTCACTAATTTCCAGCTCTGTATGGACCATCACAAATCCTGCTTTGGATTGTAGGGAGAACTGTCTCCCTGAAGGCACACACAGCAGATGTGTATGGCCGCTCTGCCTTCTGAAGGGTGGTGGCCCACCATCTGGGCACACTAGTGTACAAGTAAATTCACACCTGCACACCAATGCACACGTATAGACACATACGGATGCCCATCTAACACATTTATGTGGGCACCAACACATCCTTGAAGAAAAATCATCTTTTTCTATGCCTGAACCCTTTTTCTCTTGGGTAGTTCCACAGAGACTGAGGTGATTCACGAGTCATTGAAATATCAGCACATTTTGCCATAGGTGAGGCACACAAAGCTTGCCTTCTTTGATGCTTCCTCGCCAGTTTGCATTGCCTTGGGTCAATGGATTCTCATGACTCAGTTAAAGTTGAGCAATGTTTCGTTGAAGAGTTTCCAGTGATGTCCTTGACGAAGTTTCTCTGTTCATAACTTTCCCACGAGTGGAAACATTTCAAAGTTCAATGTAAATGTAATATCAAAGTTCATATATGTCACCATTTATAATCCTAAGAATAGAAGAACAGAATTAGGTCATTTGGCCCATTGAGTCTTCTCCATCATTCCATCATGGCTGATTTATAATCCCTCTCTATCTCCTTCTCCCCATAACCTTTGATGTCCTGACCAATCAAGAACCTATCAACTTCCACTTTAAGTATGCTTAACAACTTGGCTTCCACAGCTATCTGTGGCAATGAATTCCACAGAATCACTACCCTCTGCTAAAGAAATTCCTTCTCATCTCCATTCTAAATTGATGCTCCTCTATTCTTAGGCTGCACCTCTGGTCCTAGACTTTCCCACAAAAGGAAACATCCTCCCCACGTCCTCTCTATCCGGACCTTTCAATATTCGATAAACTTCAATGACCCCCTCTCATTCAAAGAATCTGAATCAGAATCAGGTTTATTATCAGCGGCATGTGACGTGAAATTTGTTAACTTAGCAGTAGCAGTTCAATGCAATACAGATTAGCAGAGAGAGAAAGAGAAATAATAATAATAATAAATAAAATAAAATATAATAATAAATAAAAAAGTAAATCAAATACATGTATTGAATAGATTTTTTAAAATGTGCGAAAACAGAAATACTGCATATTAAAAAAAAAGTGAGGTGGTGTCCAAAGATTCAATATCTATTTAGGAATCGGATGGCAGAGGGAAGAAGCTGTTCCTGAATCACTGAGTGTGTGCCTTCAGGCTTCTGTACCTCCTACCTGATGGTAACAGTGAGAAAAGGGCATGCCCTGGGTGCTGGAGGTCCTAATAATAGACGCTGCCTTTCTGAGCACTGCTCCCTGAAGATGTCCTGGGTACTTTGTAGGCTAGAGCCCAAGATGGAGCTGACTAGATTTATAAACTTCTGCAGCTCCTTTCGGTCCTGTGCAGTAGCCCCTCCATACTAGACAGTGATGCAGCCTGTCAGAATGCTCTCCACGGTACGACTATAGAAATTTTTGAGTGTATTTGTTGACATGCCAAATCTCTTCAAACTCCTAATAAAGTATAACTGCTATCTTGCCTTCTTTATGACTACATCGATATGTTGGGACCCGGTTAGATCCTCAGAGATTTTGACACCAAGGAACTTGAAACTGCTCACTCTCTCCACTTCTGATCCCTCTATGAGGATTGGTATGTGTTCCTTCGTCTCACCTTTCCTGAAGTCCACAATCAGCTCTTTCGTCTTACTGATGTTGAGTGCCAGGTTGTTGCTGCAACACCACTCCACTAGTTGGCATATCTCACTCCTGTATGCCCTCTCATCACCACCTGAGATTCTACCAACAATGGTTGTATCATCAGCAAATTTGTAGATGATATTTGAGCTATGCCTACAGATAGAGATTGCCACACAGTCATGTGTATACAGAGAGTAGAGTAGTGGGCTAAGCACACACCCCTGAGGTGCACCAGTGTTGATCGTCAGCGAGGAGGATATGTTATTGCCAATCCATACAGACTGTGGTCTTCCAGTTAGGAAATCAAGGATCCAATTGCAGAGGGAGGTACAGAGACCCAGGTTCTGCAACTTCTCAATCAGGATTCTGGGAATGATGGTATTAAATGCTGAGCTATAGTCGATGAACAGCATCCTGATGTAGATATTGGTGTGGTCTAGGTGGTCTAAAGCCATGTGGAGAGCCATTAGGATTGCTCTGCCATTGACTTATTGTGGCGATAGGCAAATTGCAGTGGGTCCAGGTCCTTGCTGAGGCAGGAGTTCAGTCTAGTCATGATCAACCTCTCAAAGCATTTCATCACTGTAGATGTGAGTGCTACTGGGTGATAGTCATTAAGGCAGCCCACATTATTCTTCTTAGGCACTGGTATAGTTGTTGCCATTTTGAAGCAAGTGGGAACTTCTGCCCATAGCAGTGAGAGGTTGAAAATGTCCTTGAATACTCCCGCTAGTTGGTTGGCACAGGTTTTTGGAGCCTTACCAGGTACTCCATTGGGACCTTCTGCCTTGCGAGGGTTCATTCTCTTTAAAGACAGCCTAACATTGGCCTCTGAGACAGAGATCACAGGGTCATCAAGTGCAGCAGGGATCTGTGTTCTCCCTTTCAAAGCGGGCATAGAAGCCGTTGAGTTCATCTGGTAGTGAAACATTGCTGCCATTTGTACTATTGGGTTTCGCTTTGTAGGAAGTAATGTCTTGCAGACCCTGCCAGCGTTGCCGTGCATCTGATATCGCCTCCAACCTCATTCAAAATTGTCTCTTCACCCTTGAAATAGCCTTCCGCGAATCTTTCCTTCTTTCTTTTTAAATCTTTTTATTAATTTTCAAAATTATGAACAAAATAACAATGTTGATACAAAGAGATTGGAATAATCTTATTATTACTAAACATATACAAAAAAGTTTTCAAATAACACGGTATAATAGACTTCCAAACTCATGATGTAATTAATCATAAAGAAAAATAGAAATAAAAAGAAAAAAATATATACAAACCCCCCCCCCCAAAAAAAAGCAAATGGAACAAAACAGGACTAGACCAATATTTTAAATCGAACACGTTCAGTAATGTCATCAACTCCGCTCCTCTATTCATATTTTTTAAGTTAATAAGGAAGATTCAGAAAGGTCAAATTACATCCTCAAGTCATACCTGGTTTTCTGGTATAGGCCTGGGCTGCCAGACTTGAATGCCACATATCTAGCCTTCAGCAGACGACATACCTCCTGGTTTATCCACGGCTTTTGGTTTGGGTATGTACAGTAAGTCTTAGTAGGCACACACTCATCCACACAGGTTTTAATGAAGTCAGTAACAACTGGAGCATCCTCATCCAGGTTTGAAGATGAATCCCTGAAAACAGTCCACTCCACCGATTCAAAGCAGTCCTGTAGGCGCTCCTGTGCTTCCCATGTCCATACCTTCTTGGTCCTCACTGCTGGTGCTGCAGTCTTCAGTCTCTGCCTATACTCATTGAGTAGAAGCACTGCCAGGTGATCAGATTTCCCGATGTGAGGGCATGGAGTTGCATGGTAGGCATTCTTGATGGTGGTGTAGCAATGGTCCAGTGTGTTATTTCCTCTGGTATTGCAAGTGATCTGTTGATGGAAGTAAACCATATCCACTAACTCTCCTGTCAACCCTGCCTGCTTTTTTCTCAAAGAATTCCAACAAATTTGTCAGACAAGATTTCCACTTAAGAAATCCATGCCAACTGTGGCCTATTTTATCATGTTCCTCCCAGTACCCCAAACATCACCTTTGATAATAGTCATCTTCCCAACCACTCTAGGTAGGCTAACTGGCTTATAATTTCCTTTCTTTTGCCTCCCTCCCTTCTTAAAGAGTGGAGAGACATTTGCAATTTTTCAGTGCTTTAGAACCATTACAGAATCTAGTGATTCTTGAAAGATCATTACTAATGCCTCCACAATCCCTTAAGCTCCATCTTTTAGAACCCTAGGGTGCAGTCCATCTGGTCTAAATGACTTATCTACCTTCAGGCATTTCAGCTTCCCAAGCACCTTCTCCTTATTAATAGAAAAAATACTTACTTCTGCCCCCTGACACTCTTGAATTTCTGGCACATTAATGGTGTTTTCCACAATGAAGACTGATGCAAAGTACTTATTAAGTTCATCTGTCATTACTTTGTCCCCAATACTACCATTCCTGCATTATTTTCCAGTGGTGTGATATCCACTCTCACCCTTTCCTTAATTCTTTAAATATCTGAAAAAAATCTTTTGGTATCCTCTTTTTCTGTTATTGGCTAGCTTACCTTCATATTTCTTTTTTTCTCTTTTATGGCTTTTTAGTTGCCTTCTGTTGGTTATTAACTGCTTCTCAACCCTCTTACTTTCCAAGAATTTTTGCTCTAATATATACCCTCTCTTTTTTTTTTATACTGTCTTTGACTTCCCTTTTCAGCAACAATTGCCTCCCTTTAGAATATACAGTGGCATGCAAAAGTTTGGGCACCCCGGTCAAAATTTCCATTACTGCGACTAGATAAGCCAGTAAAAGATTAATTGATTTCCAAAAGGCATAAAGTTAAAGATGACACATTTCTTTAATATTTTAAGCAAGAAAACTTTTTTATTTCCATCTTTTACAGTTTCAAAATAACAAAAAAGGAAAAGGTCCCGAAGCAAAAATTTGGGCACCCTGCATGGTCAGTACTTAGTAACACTCCCTTTGGCAAGTATCACAGCTTGTAAATGCTTTTTGTAGCCAGCTAAGAGTCTTTCAATTCTTGTTTGGGGGATTTTTGCCCATTCTTCCTTGCAAAAGGCTTCTAGTTCTGTGAGATTCTTGGGCTGTCTTACATGCACTGCTCTTTTGAGGTCTATCCACAGATTCTTGATGATGTTTAGGTCAGGGGACTGTGAGGGCCATGGCAAAACCTTCAGCTTGCACCTCTTGAGGTAGCCCAAACTCTTGCATGCCACTGTATCTGCATCTTTGCGATGAATCAATCCTGCACCATCCAACTTACCCACAGAAGCTCTGGCCATTGCTGTTCTCTATCATCCCGAATAGAACCCATTTCCAATCAACTTTGGCCAGCAACTCTCTCATGCCTCTGTAATTCCCTTTACTGTAATACTAATACATCTGACTACATCTTCTCTGTCTCAAACTGCAGGGTGAATTCTATCATATGATGATTACTGCTCCTAAGTGTTCCTGTACCTTAATCTCTCTGTTCAAATTTGGTTCATTACACAATACCCAATCCAGCATTACCTTTCCCCTAGTGTACTTAACCTTTTAGTGCTCTAAAAACCCATCTTGTAGGCATTTTATGAATTTCCTCTCTTGGAATCCAGCACCAACCAGATTTTCCTAATCTCCCGGCATATTGAAATCCCCCATCACTATTGTAATATTGCCCTTTTTACGTGTATTTCCCATTGTAATTGGTATCCCATATCCTGGCTAGTATTTGGAGGTCATATATAGCTCCCATTAGGGTCTTTTTACCCTTGCAGTTTCTTAACTCTACCCACAAGGATTCTACATCTTCCCATTTTATGTCACCTCCCTCTCTAAGGATTCAATTTCATGTTTTACCAGCAGAGCCACCCCACCTCCTCTGCTTACCTGCCTGTCCTTTTGCTGTAGGGCTACCAGCTGCAATCTTTTAACCATGACTCAATAACGCCCACAATGTCATACCAGCCACTCTTTAAGTATGCTACAAGATCATCTAGATTATTCTGAATACCGCGTGCATTCAAATATACCACCTTCAGTCCTGGATTCATCACCTTTTCAATTTTGCCCCCACGTTACACTTCAACTCGTCCCTCTGACTGAGATATATTTTCTTTGGGCATTCACAGTAAACAAAGAGAAACTATAGAATTAATGGGAAATAAAATGCAGACAACAAGATGGACACTACCAACGTGCAAAAGACAACAGACTGTGCAAATACAAGAAGAAAACAAAATATTAAATATACAATAAATATTGAGACCATGAGCTGAAGAGCCCTTGAAAGTGAATCCATAGGGTATGGAACAGCTCAGTGTTGGGATGAGTGAAGCTGCATGAAGTTGGCCCCTCTGGTTCAAGAGCCTGATAGCTGAGGGGTAATAACTGTTCCTGAATTTGGTAGTGAGAGTATGGAGCCTCCTGTGCCCCCTTCCTGATGGCCGCAGTGAGAAGAGAGTATATCCTGGATGGTCATGGTGCCTTATGATGGACGCTGCTCTCCTGCAACAGCACTCTGTGTCGATGTGCTCAATAGGTGGGCAGGGCTTTACCTGTGCTATATCCACTACTTTTTGTAGGCTTTTCCATTAAAGCGTTTCCATACTAGGCTGTGATGCAACTAGTCAATATATCTACACATGGCTTGCTTCTGTATTAGTTTCATGGGATCTGAAGTGACCAATGAAGTCAACATAGGAATGGCAACCCCTCCCAGAGATGGGGCAGAGTCTGCTAGACAGTGTTGTACACGGGCAGTCCGAAATGGTGAAAATCTTCAACACACTTCTTTTTCTGCCTAGTAAATGATCCTGGGGTTCTCAATACAATTTGGAAGGTTTCCTCTGCGCTTTGAGCAGTCATAAGCTCATGATTCTCAGGGGTCAGTGGGGCTGCTTAGTTTTCTAGAAGGCTTTGCACACATCCTTAACACAAGAGATTCTGCAGATGCTGTAAATCCTGAGAAACACACACAAAATGCTGAAGGAACTCAACAGTCAGGCAACATCAAGGGGAATAAACATCCAGTGATTTGGGCCAAGACCTTTCATCAGGACTGGAAATGAATGGGGCAGAAGACTGATTAGAAAGTTGAGGAAGTGAAATAAGTACAAGCCGGCAGGTGACAGGTGAGACCAAAAGAGGGGGGTAAGTAAGCGGAGGAGGGGGGAATGAAGTAAGAGACTGGGAGGCGATAGGTGAAAGGGGTAAGTGTTCGAAGAAGAAGGCATTGAATAGGAGAGGACAATGGACCATGGGAAAAAACAGAAGGAGAGGGAACCAAAGGGAAATGATGGAGGAGAAGAGAAGCGGGAGGGTGGGGGTGGGGGAGGGGGGGAAGAGGGTAGCCAGAATGGGGAATGGAAAAAGGAGAGAGGGATGGAGAAATTACTGAATGATCTTGCCCTGCAACTTTGGCTGTTTATTCCCCTCTGTGGATGCTGGCTGACTTGATGAGTTCCTCCAGCATTTTGTGTGTTTTGAACACATCTTTGTCAATCTGGTGAACTCTACTAATGACAAAAGCTCAGAAGGGAGTGTCTACTTCAAGAGTGGAGTGCTAGGCATACAAATGAAATGGTCTACAAGGAGAAGCCACTGGGGTTATTGACCTTGTAATGGTTACTGACATCAATTTGTCTCTACTTCCAGAGAAGCTGGAGGACTTTGTGGAGACGTTGTTGGTGGTATTATTCTCACTGATAATAAATTGAATAAAATAAGCTAACAAAAATAACTGAGAGTGGGCCGGTGGTACATCTAGGATACTACATATGCCAGATAGCAATAACCCTTTCATGGCTTTGGCTCAGGTCCAAGGATCTAATTTTAGAAGGGGTACCTTGTGATAGGTCTGTCAGCCACTTACCCAGTAAGTGCCATTAACGGGATTGGGAGGGTCACCAGTAGTTTTGGCATTGCACGTATTGTTACCCAAGTCTGATCCTATCCCTTGATGGCTACGATGACATAGTTCACCCCCATCCCCATGAAGCAGCTTCGGAGCAGAGGGAGTGGGGCTGATACAGTCGTTGTTCCTCAAAACAGTTGCATTGGCAAAGTCATTCCTATGAGCAGAGCAGCCCCGTGCTCCTTTACGATTCTAGTTTCTTTATCGAGGTAAGACACATAATCAAACTCACTATGATTCATGGGTATAAACACATCGACAAGCCATCTTCTGAATGTATAGGCCTCTCTGGAAAACACCCAACAACCTGATTAGTTATTACACGACGCATATTCATAACTAAGGTGAAGCAAAGCATTAGGAGAAATAGTGAGGTGAGATACTTCACATTTAGGCAGAAAACAGATGTCCAGATTACCCAAAATTTATAATACATAGGGATTACTTGAAGTGGCAAATAGCAAAGATCAAGAGTTCAGCCCATTAGTCCTCATCATCAACGTCCTTCTGGCCTCCTGTTCCCTGGTCCGGTGACATTGCTGGCTGAACATGTGAGGCATGTATCCACATTGGCTTTCCTTGGATGTTTACTGTGGTATATGTGGTCAGCAACACTGAAATAGACCAGCCCAATGGGGCTCGAGGCAGTTCATTCATTAATAGGCACTCATCAGTACCCAATCTCCCGGATGGTAGGTGTGGCACTCTGCAGCCAGTGCAGTCTTATTGGCTTTAAGTACCTGTTGATAGAAATATTTAAGATCTTATGTGCATGTTAGATGATAGTGCAACATGCTTCCACTTATAATATGGATGCCCATCTGTTTAATTAGAAGGGAGGGATGTCTGGCAAGTGCGTGGGACCTCCCAAAATGATTTCATGTGGAGATAGACATGTTACGCAGTTCGGAGCACAGCACGTTGTCACAGGGGCCAGTAGAAGCACTGTACCTCCGACCACTTTAGCTTGATCACATCAAACAGTTCAGATAACCTTCATTTAGGGCCCCATTCTGTTTTTCAGATTGAGAGTGATTAGGGCAGGTGAAATGATATTTAGACTTCAAGGCTTTTGTCCACTCATTTATAACCTTACCAGTAAAGTGAGGACCATTATCACTTGAGATTTTCCAAGGAATCCCAAACCTAGGAATGAATTCTCATAGTCTAGATATTAGCAACAGTTACAGCATCATTTCTCTGAGCTGGATAATCACAACCCATACATTTAGGTAACTGCATAAAATCCATTTGGAGATGCACAAATAAATTCCAGCAGGAGGACCCAGCAGCGGCAGATACCAGCAGTGTCTTCAGGATTATGTTTCTGGAAATCATACAGTTCCTGCTACCTTCCTTGCTATGGTCGGGAATCTCTCATTTTCAATTTACCCATCATCTTTTATAGTCTTGCACATAGCTTGCTTTACTCCATAAGGTCTTTTCAACCACTGACACATCACACAGTAATTATGCTAGTTCATCAAAACATTTAGAAAGTATTGGCAGCCTAATCACACTGGAGTACCATGTGGTCATAAAGATTTGCTGTTGCTACCTTAGCAAAGGAGTCTCCTCATGTGCTCCCTCTGGTTATTTCATCCTTTTCATTATTATAAGCCTCATAGTTTAGAACAGCAATTGCAGTAATAATTTAAAAGCAGGAAAAGGTTCATAGTTAGTTCACCGTGTTTTCTTGGAGTTTGGAAGAAGCGAGAACACCACGTAGTTTCCATAGTTGTCCATTGTCATGTGTGATCCTGTATAACGAGATTCAGTGCACCAGTTGCAAGGATTCAGGCTTTTGTTGAGGCAAAAAGGTTCAGCTACTTGAGCAGAACAGGAGGGAAGGTAACTGTGCAACACACACAAAATGCTGGAAGAACTCAGCAGGCCAGGCAGCATCTGTGGGAAAGAGTACAGTCAATGTTTCAGGCCGAAACCCTTCCCATAGGTGCTACCTAGCTTGCTGAGTTCCTCCAGCATTTTAGATGTTTTGCTCAGATTTCCAGCATCTGCAGATATTCTCTTGTTTGGGAAGATAGCTGTGCCGTCTCAACTGCTATATGAGGTGCACACACCATATTTCCACTACAATTATTTCTAGTATTAGATCGGGAGGAAGAGCCGTCAAAGAAAAATTACACCCAGGTTTACATCAGGTGACAAATTACAACAGGCAGAATTAAAATTGTACAAGTTCTTAAGTACTTTTTAAAATAAACCGTATTGTCTATGGTGCAGGTGGGGGTGGAAGAGGAAACTGTTATCAAAGTTGCCCTGACATGAGGGCATCTTTGAACCCAGTGGCCAAGCTGTCTGCAAACAAAACATACACCTTGTGGACATCCCCCATGCTTACCCCTACCGCATCCACTGCCCCACTTTCATGTTTGTTGGATCAAAGAACTGTAAAGCCGTGAACTTAGAATAGTATTATCTAAACAAGCATACTGTTCAAAACAAAAAATATCACTCATATGAGCCATATGTGTATGAAGCAGGTAATGTTAAACAGAAGTTGATCTGGTAATGATTATCTAAAATTTGACCACTGTCAATTTGGTTAAATATAAAACAAAGCTATAAGTTAAAATAACATTCAAATTGTACAAGACAGCTATCACAATACCCTTAAAACAATGTACAATATTGCCCAGAGGCTATAGTGAAGCAGCCAGGAATTCTCACACAAGTATTGTCCATATTCCCCTTAGCAACTTTAATCCTTGGAAGTCCTAATTGCTTTTGGCAATATTGTAAAACACACCCAATTACTGAATTCATCTCACTTCACACAAGTAACATTAAATGTTTTTTCCTTTAACTTAGGTTGCAATTTATCTACAATAAAATTTATGTCATTGCTTCTAGAGTTAATTTGGATACTTTTGAAAACATTTTTTCACACATTCTACACATTTATTAACACCATTGTCTCCTATCTGACACTGCTTTTATGTCAACCTAGAGCGTGAGGGAAACATTTTCTTAGAGCTTCTACTAGACCATTTCTAGGTACATTTAACTCAACATTTCACTCATCCCCTATGCCTCCCATCTCCCGTAGTGTTATTGGGAACCACCGTCTGTGGCACGGCACCAGTAGTTACCACCTTCACCAAGTATTCGGCAGGCATCACTTGGTATGGCCCTTATTGAAACCATGCAGCAGCTGAGAAGTGGCAGATGGAGTTCAACCCAGAGAAGTGTGAGGTGGTACACTTTGGAAGGACAAACTCCAAGGCAGAGTACAAAGTAAATGGCAGGATACTTGGAAGTGTGGAGGAGAAGAGGGATCTGGGGGTGCATGTCCACAGATCCCTGAAAGTTGCCTCACAGGTAGATAGGGTAGTTAAGAAAGCATACAGGGTGTTAGCTTTCATAAGTCGAGGGATAGAGTTTAAGAGTCACGATGTAATGATGCAGCTCTATAAAACTCTGGTTAGGCCACACTTGGAGTACTGTGTCCAGTTCTGGTCGCCTCACTATAGGAAGGATGTGGAAGCATTAGAAAGGGTACAGAGGAGATTTACCAGGATGCTGCCTGGTTTAGAGAGTATGGATTATGATCAGAGATTAAGGGAGCTAGGGCTTTACTCTTTGGAGAGAAGGAGAATGAGAGGAGACATGATAGAGGTATACAAGATATTAAGAGGAATAGATAGAGTGGATAGCCAGCGCCTCTTCCCCAGGGCACCACTGCTCAATACAAGAGGATATGGCTTTAAGGTAAGGGGTGGGAGGTCAAGGGGGATATTAGAGGAAGGTTTTTTACTCAGAGACTGGTTGGTGCGTGGAATACACTGCCTGAGTCAGTGGTGGAGGCAGATATATAAGGCATCCGTTAGTCTTGCGAGACCATGGATCTGCGCCTGGAAAGTCTTCACTCTCCAGGCCTGGGTAGGGTTGTATGGAAGATCAGCAATTGCCCATGCTGCAAGTCTCCCCTCTCCACAGCACCGATGTTGTCCAAGGGAAGAGCAAGGGCTAATACAGCTTGGCACCAGTGTCGTCGCAGAGCAATGTGTGGTTACGTGCCTTGCTCAAGGACAGAACATGCTGCCTCGGCTGGGGCTCGAACTCATGACCTTCAGGTCGCTAGTTAAATGCCTTAACCACTTGGCCACATGTCCACATGGAGGCAGATACACTAGTGAAATTTAAGAGACTACTAGACAGGTATATGAGGAATTTAAGGTGGGGGGTTATATGGGAGGCAGGGTTTGAGGGTTGGCACAACAATGTGGGCCAAAGGGCCTGTACTGTGCTGTACTATTCTATGTTCTCTCTAGGTTCTATGAACAACGACACCTAGATCTCGTTGTACTTCCCCTTTTCCTAAATTGACACCATTCAGATAGTAATCTGCCTTCCTGTTCTTGCCACCAAAGTAGATAACCTCATATTTATCCACATTAAACTGCATCTGCCATGCATTTTCCCACTCACCCAACCTGTCCAAGTCACCCTGTATTCTCATAATATCCTCTTCATATTTCACACTGTCACCCAGCTTTGTGTCATCTGCAAATTTGCTAATGTTACTTTTAATCCCTTCATCTAAATCATTAATGTATCTTGTAAATAGCTGCGGTCCCAGCACCGAGCCTTACGGTACCCCACTAGTCACTGCCTGCCATTCTGAAAAGGACCCGTTAATCCCTACTCTTTGTTTCCTGTCTGTCAACCAATTTTCTAACCATGTCAGTACCCTACCCCCAATACCATGTGCTCCAATTTTGTCCACTAACCTCCTATGTGGGACCTTATCAAAGGCTTTCTGAAAGTCCAGGTACACTACATCCACTGGCTTTCCCATGTCCATTTTCATAGTTACATCCTCAAAAAATTCCAGAAGATTAGTCAAGCATGATTTCCCCTTCGTAATCCATGCTGACTCGGACCGATCCTGCTACGGCTGTCCAAATATGCTGCTATTTCATCTTTTATAATTGACTCCAGCATCTTCCCCACCACTGATGTCAGACTAACTGGTCTATAATTGCCTGTTTCGTCTCTCCCTCCTTTCTTAAAAATGTCCTCTTATGTTAGTGATTTCCGCCCTGGGGAAAAGGTGCTGGCTGTTTATTCCATCAATACAGCTTGTTTTTGTTTTCCCCATCTGGGATTGAAGGACATGCCCAGTATGACCTGCCAGGGAAGTCTTCCTGCTCAGCATTTTGCAATGGCTATGATCTTCTGTCTATATTCTCACTCCCCAAGTGCTACTACTCACCCACTGACCAGTGAACCTTGTTCACAGCTTATCGCCATGGTTACCCTGGTTTTACCCTACCAGAGGCATCTCCCCAGTCTCTGCCATCGGAACTCTTTGCAGCTTCTTTCATCCCCTTCCCGGTTCTGAGGATGGGTCGGCAACCTGAAAAATTGACCCTGTTTCTGACTCCACAGATGCTGTCTGATGGTGAGTACTTAACAGCGTTTCCACTATTTTTTTTTAAATTTTAGAGTTCCAGCATGGTTTTGGTTTTAGTTCAGAAAGATTAGTGACACTTTTGAACAGGGCAGCAGACCTTGGTGTGATGTTATCAAGACCTCTGGCCACCTACAGCTACTGCAACTTCTTCCTGGTTCTCACCCTTCTACTCCGTGTGGCCCCAAAATCTTTTTCACTCACGTGCCAGGGAAACCGACCCTTTGGCCCACTGAGTCTGTGCCGACCATCAACAATCCATTTACATTAATCTTACATTAATCCAGTTCTTTAGAATTCTTGCCACATTTTATCATCTCCCCACCCCCCCACCACCACCCAGTTTACAGTAGATTAGGGTTTAGGGACAGGGATCTGAAGGAGTTCGAAGTCAGGCTCAAGTCCGGCCTCTGCACTTGACTTCTGATTGACTTTTGGGCTTTGATCTTGACCTTTAATTGACCTTTGGGCTTTGATCCAGACCTCTGATTGACCTTCAGGCTTCGATCCAGACTTCCTATCGACCTTTGTACTTTGATCTGGACTTTCTATCAACCGTTGGACTTCGATCTTTGGTATTGACCAAGGCCTCACAGATGTTGATGAATGAAGACCCTGGGTGAGGGCCCAAACTCCAGGCCTTGAATGCCAGACTGATCAATCATGGGACCCTAAAATCTAGGCCACAAGCTCTGGTCTCACTGATGACGAATGTCCTTGTAGGTTGCCGGCCCAACATCAGACCACGTCCTCACCACTTTGCCTTCAAACATGAAGCAGACTCCTGCTTATCCTGTAATTCCTCAAATTTTTGTTCTTAAACCCAAACCTGACCCCTAACTCTTCTCTCTGTTCCAAAAACAATCCTCGTAAACCTTAAAAAACCCTGAAAAAAGTAACTATGACCTCAACGGAGAATGCAGCTCAGTGCCATCTTGAGATGTTGTGTTGGTGTCGGAATGTGTGGTAACACTTGTGGGCTGCCCCCAGCACATCCTTAGGTTGTGTTGGTTGTTAATGTCAATGACATATCACACTGTATGTTTCAATAAATAAATGAGTCTGAATTGAGTCTGAACTTACCACTCACCCATATGTTAGGGGCTAATTAAGCTACTGTCACGCACATTTTTTAGGGTGTGGTGGGAAACCAGAACGCTTGGAAGAAATCAACGTGGTTAAAGGGAGAACATGTAAACTTCACACAGACAATACCAGACCTGGTGCCTGGACCCATAAGGCAGCAGCTCTAATATCTAAGGAATGGTTTTCGTATTAAATCTATATGAAATGTTTGAGCTGCATTAAGGATAGCAAATAATGAAAGGCTGTTTATTTCTCCACAAGCTGAAGATAAACAAATGCCTTGGCTATTAATATTCCCAAGTGGAGAGAAGCAGAAGGGCCTGAGAACAGATCTAATGTCAAAGGTCATTACTAAAGGGAACTCTTTCCCAGACCAGGAAAACCACTTTCCAGAAATTCACACTAACGTAAGAGATGCTACTGTAAACATGTATCCTAAGGTTTTCCACGCTATTGTCTTGGATTCAAAGAACAGCAAAGCTTCATAATAGGTTAAAACCTGTTCTGGTAAGACATTAAGTCTGAATGAGTGTGCAATGTTGTGTAGTTCCTGTCAGAAGTCCCCGACGGGAAATTTAGAGTTTATCATATGGAAGTTATTAGTTAACAAAAATATACATTTCTGACAGTTTTAAATTCAATCCATTGTTTTCAAACATGTAACAGGATTAACACATTCAGAAGGACTTCTTGTCCCTGGCAAGGTAGAGTCTTTCTTTTGATTTGGCCATGATTTGGAAAAGTGTTTGATTTTTATTGGGTGCACTGCATAATCGGTAGTAGAGGATTGGATCAAGATCATAGATTCTAAACTGATGCACACCATAAGCTATTAGTGTCACAAAATGTTTTCCTCTGATCATACTTCTACACATTTAAATCCGTGCTAAACGGTCCCTTTCATCTATCCAATCTCCTGTACCTGCTTCCACCCCTCCTCTCCCAGGACCTCACTTCCAGGGCTTTTCCAAGCAATTACTACCTCTAAAGGCTCTTCTGCAATCTGGCACCATGTAATTCTGTGTCTAAGTGGAAGAAGCCATCCATCTAGGAGGCAGCCCATGATGGCCTGAAATAATCTCTTTCTCTAAGGGGCACAACTTTGCCGTCTAAGTAGAGTCACATCACACCAATTCCCAACAGCTACTTGGGATGGGATTCTCGACTGTACACCCAGCCAGCAAGAGCAACTCGCCACACTGTTTTAATTATCTAACTCCGCCAATACGTGATGGGGCTTCAGAACCTGAATGAAGTGAGACAACATGGAGCCCATACATTAACCTATTTGTTTTATAAATATTTTCCAGTATTGGGCCATATTTTATTGGCCAGGATGGCAGGCAAATAGTCTGCTGCCTTTGGCACTCCTTGGATTTAAGGACTGCTCTTCTCACCTCCTGGCACCATCAGATTTTCCAACGCATGTAGCTTGGTATGGCCCTAAAATTAAAGCTAAGATTTGTCCAATTGTTCCACCAGAGTGTGGATGAGCTGGAAAATGATGCCAGGTCAAGATTAGGGCCTTTGTTCAAAAGCTCATGTCTAGAGCAAGGATCAGATCTCAATGTATTAAGGACCACATGCCCTTGATTCTGTTCTCTTGCCTAGCACTGGGTTTTATCACATACAATGTCCATTTTCTCATCTGAACATAGATGGTAGAATGTGGAATATACAACATAGAACAGTGTAGTACAGGAACAGGTCCTTTAGTCTGTGTCCACCATGGTATCATTTTAAGCAATCTACCTGCATATGGTCCATGTCCCTCCGTGTGCCTGCACCTTGAACATTGCTATTATATCTGCTTCTACCACTTCCCCTAGCAGTGTGTTCCAGGTACCTGCCTCTCTCTCTGCGATAAAAAACGATCTCATATTACTTCTATCTTCTGGTCCTACAAGCAGGAATCAAAACTTGATCTGCGTCTTCAAGGACCCTACCAGACACGAAGCAGATGTTTTGAATATTTTTGGTTGTTGCACTTTAACATAATTTATGAGCATTTTGGTTATTTTTAAAAGCCACTTAAAGTCATCTTACTTGGAAGCAATGGGTTATTCTTCTCATTAAGAAATACTATTTCTATTTTCAGTTGCATTAGTCAACTTGCATCAAGTTAAATCTCTCAAGTATGCCGAGAATTTTTCTTCTAAAGGAGAAATATTTCAATAAACAATCCATTCTAACAACTGCTGCAATAGAGGCAGGTTTTATCTTCAATGGTGTTCAAGTATTTGAACAGGAATTCAGGAAAATAAAAAAAGTAATAATTTTTGCACTGAGATTAGTCATTGTAGATAAAGGGGAAACACAGGCCAGACACAAAAGAGACAGGCAAATGGCAAGTGTGGGAAAGGTTAAAATTCACAAGGAGCTGTGAAATATGTAAGAGAAGCCAAACCAAGAGGCCAAGTGATTCTTCCTATAAGTAAATAAGGCACAGGAAACATTATAAAAATCATTTCCTCTTTCACTTTCTAAGTTATTCCCAACTGGGACACTCTCTAGTAAATGAGGGAGGAAATAGTTTCAATGTGGAAGTGATACTTGTATCTTATTTTCCTGTTTCTTCGTACAGAAACTCAAGAGCATTTTGAGAGACAGTGAAGAAACCACAGCTTCTAGGTTAAAGTTTAGTTATATAAAGAATGATTTATGTTTCTGTGGGACCCTGTGATGGAATTATGGAGGGATGCCACATTTTAAGGTTAAATAGGGTAGTTCTTC
This sequence comes from Mobula birostris, assembly GCF_030028105.1. Taxonomy (NCBI): domain Eukaryota; kingdom Metazoa; phylum Chordata; class Chondrichthyes; order Myliobatiformes; family Myliobatidae; genus Mobula; species Mobula birostris. The sequence continues at coordinate 21,249,824 of NC_092387.1, read as the reverse complement.
CATTATGGGGGTCATAGAGTCAAAGAGTCCAGAGTCATATTGAGTGGAAAAACACAGAAGCAGTACATTCAACCCAGTCATGTTCCACTCCACCAGACTAAACCCATTTATAGTCATGGAATTCCACAGGAAGGAACCAGCTCAACTTGTCATTACTGAGATGGCCATCTCAGCTAGTCACATTTGCCCATGTTTGGCTGACATCTTTCTAAACCTTTCCTATCCATGTACCTATCTACACACCTTTGTAGAATATAGAACAGTACAGTATAGTACATAGTAACAGAAGATGTTGTGCCAACCTTTTAATCTACTCCACAATCAATTTAACCTTTCCCTCTCACATAACCCTCCATTTTTCTTTCATTGATCTGCCTATCTAAGAGTTTCTTAAATATCCCTAATGTATCTGCCTCGACAGTGCATTCCAGGCACTGTAAAAAAAAAACTATCACTTACATTCCCCCCATACTTTCCTCCAATCACCTGAAAAGGATGTCCTCCTGAAAAAGGTTATCAATTTCATGAATGACTCCACCCACCCTGCTCATGGACTGTTTGTCCCACTTCCAGCAGGGAGGAGGCTACATAGCATCCATGCCAGGACCACCAGACTCAAAACGTTATTTGTCCCAAGCTGATTAAAACCTCCACCCACTAACCCACCCCATCCACCTCCCCCACCCCACCATCACTACTTTATTATTTCCCGTCAGAGTCACCTTATGTACAGACACTCCTATACCTAACATCACTTTATGGGCATACAACCAAACTGTATATAAGCTATCTTATGTATTTATATTTATTGTCTTTTTTTATTATTGTGTTGTTTATCTTACTATGTTTCTTGTGCTGCATCAGATCCAGAGTAACAATTTTTTCATTCTCCTTTATGTTTGTGTACTGGAAATGAGAAGTTTCTGAAGGCTTGGCATGACATCTAAAACTTTGATAAACTTCTGCCGGTATGTGGTGGAGAGTATGTTGACTGGCTGCATCATGGCCTGGTATGGAAACTGGTGTGTATCAAATATTTCAGTAATCTTGTATATAAACTGGTTGATTAATCATTTTTATTTCTTTAAACAATTCATTATGGGTTATATATAAAATACATGAATTGCATATGTCATCACACCTCCAAGTGATACGTGCATGCCTCACTTTAACTAAACACAAAATTTCAGACTCCCATGACTTCCTTTGAGTTAGTTTAATATTTTGAAGTTACAAAATATAACAGAAACTACAATGCCTTTGAATGGAAAATCCTTCAAAAGGTAATGGATACAGCCCAGTCCATCACAGGTAAATCCCTCCGCACCATTGAGCACACCTACGTGAAGTGCTTTTGCAGGAAAACAGCAACTATCATCAAGCGTCCCCCACCATCCAAACCATGCTCTCCACTGTCTCCCAAGTGATTCTAACCACTCTGTGAAAATAAAGGTTTCCTTTTTATACCTCTCACTTCTCACCTTATAATATTTGTCTTAGACATCCTCAACACGGGGAAAAGATTCATCCTATTTGTACACTTCTGTCATATCACCTATCAGCTTTCTCCATTCCAAGGAACACAAAACCACTCTATCCAATCCTACCATTGCCACACTCATGAATTAAATCATTTTGCTCTTTGTGTGAACTCAGCTGAAGGCAAACTGCATTTCCTATAGGTTGTACACTCAGCGGCCACTTTATTAGGTACAACTGCTCGTTATTACATTGATCTAATCAGCCAGTCATGTGGCAGCGACTCAATGCATAAAAGTATGTCGACATGGTCAAGAGGTTGAATTGTTGTTCAGACCGAACATCAGAATGGGGGAGAAATATGATCTAAGTGACTTTGACCATGAATGATTGTTGCTGCCTGACAGGGTGGTTTGAATATCTCAGAAACTCCTGATCTCCTGAGATTTTCATGCACAACAGTCTCTAGAACTTACAGAAGGAGATGCTCAAAACAAAAAAAAAAACATCCAGTTCTGTGGGCAAAGGTGCCTTGTTAATGAGAGAGGTTAAAAAATGGCTAGACTGGTTCAAGCTGACAGGAAGGGGACAATAACTCAAATAACCACAAGTTACAACAGTGGTGTGCAGAAGAGCATCTCTGAATGTACAACACATCGAACCATCCGGATGGACTACAGACCATGGATACCTTCTGTACCCAATAAAGTGAATGCAGAGTGTATGTGGTGCTATAGCAATGCAAGTAATTTTACTGTTTTGTGATTAACTAAATTACCACTTGTTAATTAAGCCCCTTGATCTGTTATCACTAATGATGCAATAATTACTCTTTTCACTGGAATAAGACTTATGGATTTAGAGTAATGAAGAAAGACAACTTTTTAATTAACCTAAGTATTATGAATTGATGAGGTTTAATTAATATATGTTAACAGTATTGTTTTGAAGCACCCAATAACCCCTTCAAGAGCTAATGAAAGTCATCCTACTTTAAGGGCATTTGCACCCCATGAATTAGCTCTCCAAAGGAGTGGTCCACAGTGAATTTACTGTCTTGGCTATAATGTCCAACACGCTCCCCTTCTACTTCTCTGATGAGGAGCATGGACCCATTGAATCAAACTTTCAGTCCTTTGTATATATTTCCTCACTTAAGTTCCATCTGTGGTAGTTGACTGTGGATTGACAGGCATCTGAATATGAGAGAACATACTTATAGAATTTTTTGAAAGATTCATGAAAATCAACAAAACTGCAGATGCTGGAAATCTAAAATAAAGGCAGAAAATAGTGGAAACACTCATCAGGTCAGGCAGCGTCTGTTGGAAGAGAAACAGAGTCAACGTTTCAGGTCATCGGCCATTAGTTAGAAATGGGGAGGAAATGAAAGAATCTGCTTGAAGGGTGGGGGAGGAGGATGCCCCTGATGGAGTAAAACTGTAAACAAGGTTGTCTGCTCAATGAATGAATGGGAACAGGTACAGAGTGAAATTGTATGCAGAAGAACATATACAAAAGAATTGTGAGAATTGCAAAATTCAGAGTAGGGAGATACCTCCCTTCCCTGCAGGTAGTGTGGGTTCCTTGCCAGTTCTCAGGTTGACCTGAAATGTGATGTTATTTCTCCCCCACAGATGCTGCCTGATCTGCTGAGTATTTCTGGCATTTTCTGTTTTTTAAAAAAAATATATTTGAAATTAGCTACAGCCCTTCAAAGTGTGTACCAATCCTTCGGGATCACTACAGAGTTAATGCCCCTTTTGCATTTCTGAGAAGGGTTAGAAACTCAGAAGGCAAATGACATTTTGGTCTACGTTGGAAGGTGGTTGGAGTTCATGAATAGGGATGTTTTGTTACAATTTTACAGTTTGTTGGTGAGGGCTTGTCTGGAATATCTCGAAAAGTTTTGGTTCAATTCTTTAAAAAGAAGATATACAAACACTGGAAGTAGCATAGCAGGGATTTACCAAGTTGATTCAAAGAAGGTTGTCCTACCAAGAAAGAATAAATAGTTCAGTACTTTATTTAGAAGAATGAGTGATGATCTTATTCAAATACATAAGATCCCAAGCAAATTTGACAGTGTAAATGTTGAGATCCTTGAACTAAGATGGTGACGTACCCACTTGCAATGGTCACTCTGGTCCACATATGAAACGCCAGTAGTATTATACTGTTTACTTTTTAAATTGTGTCGTAAACGCACCTTATTATTTGTTAATTTATTTATCTCACTTCACGTGCTGTGTGCGAGTTATATGTACTGTGTTCTGCATCTTGGTCCGGAGGGACTTCGTTTTGTTTGGCAGTATATGATTGAAATGACAATAAACCTGAGCTTGAGATGTTTTCACTAGTGGAAGAGTTATGAACAAGGGGACGTAGTTGCAAGATAAGAGACTGGTCATTTAAAACTGAGGTGTGAAGAAACTTCACCTCACAGAGGGCGGTGAGTCTCTGGAATTCTTTTCCCAGGTGTAAAGTGCAAGCTGGATTATCAAAGTTATTTAAAGTGAAGCTGGATAAATTGTTGATAGACTGAGGAGTAGAGGGGCACAGAAGAGGAGTTGAGACCAGCTCAAACTAGGCAGGATTATATTGAAAGGCAGAGCATGCTTGAGGGGCCTGATGGCCTACTCCACTTCCTATCTTTTCATGTTCTTCTGTTCACCAATTGTGAAAGTATTGTCCACCTTCGCAATGCCTTTCTGGTGGCCAATTCTAGTGGGAATGGAGTGTACCCATTGGCCAATATTCCAGTGCCTGTTTCATCCCTGAAGGATCAAAGACCCCATCTTACATTTGTATTATGGACTAAGTTGGTCAGAATTCACTGTAAAAGTTCCTTACAAGGGAGCCCCATCTCCTAAAGCAAAATTCCATGGCTACTGAAAACCTAAAATGCCTGGAAATCTCAGCAGGTCAGGCACCATTTGTGGAGAGAGAAAGAGTTAATTTTCAACTCAAAAGACAGGAAATTTGAGTTCCCTATCTTGGCTGTTGTGTGGGGTGCAGGAACCTGCTCTGTGGAGAAGGTATTTTTAGATAAATCTGAAATTGCCCATTAATGGCAGTATCTATATTAATAGGCTCTTCATTGATAATTTTAAGTGCCAGCGTTAATTCCAGAGAAAGGTAATTCCTGAGGCTTTTCTTTCTGACATTTAGAGAGTGAAATAAAATTGTTTATACTCATAGCGGAAACGTTGAACAGTATTTTCCACTTGGTCTGTGGAATGATCTAATCTTAGCTGGGATCAATCTGCTGGCCTGTCAGACCCTGGCACTCTGTGCTGGCCCTCCTGAGAACTTGCAGATCTCAAGAGTATTCCAATGCTGGTACAATGTTATGCCCTTGTATTAGCGCTGTACGGCATAGAAACAGGCTCTTCTACCCAGCACATCCATAGCGCCCCTTTTGCTCATCTGCACTAATTCCTTTAGCTCACATTACGTCCACATCTTCTATGCCTTTCATATTTAAATGAATGCCTGCTTATATAGGTATTGATTTTCTCTGATTCCACCACCTCCTCTGACAGAGCATTATAGATATCAAACACTGTGTGAAAAAAAATCTTTCTTATTAGAACTCCTTCCTCACACCTTAAACGTAAGCCTCTCATACCCTTCTCTTTTCCCCACCTGCCTATCCCCTCCCCCTGGTGCCCCTCCTCCTTCCCTTTCTCCAAGGGGTCCACTCTCCTCTCCTGTCCGATTCCTTCTTCTTCAGCCTTTTGCCCTTTCCGCCTATCATCGATCAGCTTTTCACTTCATCCCCTTCCCCCACCCTCCCACCTTCCCCGTCACCTGGTTTCACCTGAACCTACCAGCTTGTACTCCTTCCCCTCCTCCCACCTTCTTATTCTGGGTTCCTCCTCTTTCCTTTCTGGTCCTGATGAAGGGTCTTGGCCAGAAATACTGACTGTTTATTCCTCTCCATAGATGCTGCCTCACCCGCTAAGTTCCCTTGCATTTTGTGTATGTACCTAAGCCCTCTTGTTTTTATTATATATCTCTACCATGAGAAGGGATTCTAGCTATCTACCAAATCAATGTTTCTCATAATCTTATTAACCTCCATCAGGGCACCTTGGCCTCTTTTGATCCAGAGAAAATAAGCCCAGCTATCCAATTTCTCCTCATAATTAAAATCCCCACTCCAGGAAATATCCTGGTTTATCTCCCATGCACTCTCTCCAACATCACCACATCTTTCCTCTAGTGAGGTGACCAGAACTGCACACTATACTCCAAGTGTAGCCTAACCAGTGCTTTCTAACATTGCAACATAACGCCCCAATTTTTACATTCTAAATCCCGTCCTCTTGCAACGTCACCCATGTAAAAGTTCAAGGTAAATTTATTAACCAAATACCTACTTTATACGTCACCATATACTACCCCGAGATTCATTTTCTTGCGGGTGTTCTCAGTAGAACAAAGAAATACAATAGAATCAATGAAAAAATGCACACAAAGACTGACAAACAGCCAATGTGCAAAAGAAGAGAAGCTGTGCAAATACAAAAATAGATAAGTGTGTAAATAAATAACCGCACAATCACCCAACCACAATCAACCTGAGGTGCCCCTTTGAAGGAACAATGAACTAGCATAGTGGCACAGCAGGACATAATCTTGGTCTAGGGTGCTGTTTGTGTGGAATTAGGGAGTTTCTCCTACAACTTCTTCTGGGTGCTCTGGGTTTCTCCCACACACTAAACGCATCCTGACAGGTTAACTGACTGCTGCAAGTTACCCCAAATATACAGTAGGTTAATGCAAAAGCTCAAGGGGAGTTGATGGGTGTGTGTGAGAGAAAACAAATTACAAGGATAACAGGAAATGGGAATGGGACTAATCTGCTGGGAGCCAGCATGAACTTGTCACCTTCTGTGTAGCAGTAAGTAGATATAAGTTTTGTTTCACTGTGAGTAATACCACTGTCTTTAGCTGTTAAATAATTCCAGTAGATAACCCCAAATCGCAGTGGTGTCACTGGTAGATAGGGTCGTAAAGAGAGCTTTATGCACATTGGCCTTCATTAATCAAAGTACTGAGAACAGGAGTTGGGAAGCTATGTTGAAGTTGTATAAAATGTTGGGGGAGGCCAAATTTGGAGTGTTGTGTGCAATTCTGGTCACCGGCCTACAGGAAAGATATCAATAAGATTGGAAGAGTATAGGGAAAAATTACAAAGTTGTTACCAAGATCTGAGCTTTTTGGGAATGATTGAACAGATTAGGACTTTATTCCCTAGAGCATAGGAGAATGAGGCAAGATTTGTTAGAGTTATTCAATATAATAAGGGGTATACATAGGGTAAATGCAAGCAAGATTTTTCCACTGAGGTAGGGTGAGACTAGAAGTTAAAGGAGAAAGATGAAATATTTTAGGGGAAACTGAGAGTCAACGTCTTCATTCATAGAGGGGTGTGAGTGTAGAACAAACTGCCAGCAGAAATGCTGGACCAGGTTCAATTGTAACATTTAAGGGAATTTTGGATAAGGACATGGATGGGATGGGTGTGGAGAGTTATGGTCCAGGTGCAGGACAATAGGAATCAACGGGACTAGGCAGAATAACAGCTCAGTATGGACTAGATGCACCAAAGTTCTCTAAGATATTGTACAGTTCTGTGCTGTAGTGTGTATTTTCTGTGCTATAGTGCTCTATGACTTTGTGCCTCTAAGCTGCAACCTAATCTCTGGAATGGTGAATTTGTTCAGAGGGGAGAGATTCAGCAAAACAGACCTGCACTCCCTAGAACTCATGGGAATGCAAGGTGACCTCAATGATCTGTGCAATATCTTAAAGAACTTGATGGTGGAGATGAAGGGGCACTTCCCCTGGTTGGACGACCTAGAATCAGGAGCCACAGACTTAAAGTAAGAAGATGGCCGTGAAAGACTGAGACTAGAGGAAAATTCTCCACCCAGAGAGTGGAAATCATATCCCAAAGTGGCCTTAGAGGCTGAATATGTACAAGACAAAGAACAATATTAAGAGAATTAAGGAGTTTTAGTGCAGGCAAATGGTTCTGAGACAAAAGATCTCACTGAATTGGCATGCAGTTACGAAGGGCTGAACGGCCTGGTTCCGCTTCTCGGTCCTTGTACACAGAGATTAGTCACACAAAAGCAATTTCCCGATGGCTTTCCATTTGGCAATCATCATGATTAAGGTTTGTTCTCATTCACAGATATAATTTAGTCCTATCTTCTTGTTATGTTCAGCATTTGAAATTTAATTATATTAACTTCTGTGCAACCAAACTTCTGAAACAGTGTTCGGTAAGCAACTCCTGTAATACTGAGTGTTCGAGGTCTGATTTCCGGGTGAACTTACGGCTATTCTGATCTCCTCATGCACATCTCCTCTGCCCACTTTGGATAGGTTACCAGAGACTGGGGTGTGTTACGTTAATGGAAGGATGGCGAAAGCTGCCGACTGATTTATGTAAGTTTGCACTGTCTAAATCAGGGGTTCCCAACCTTTTTTGCACCGCGGACCGGTTTAATATTGACAATATTCTTGCGGACCGGCCGACCGGGGGGGGGGGGGGGGGGGTGCGGTGTTCAAGTAGGGTTAAACTCACCTCAACATGTCCTTTACAGTTAGGGTTGCCAACTTTCTCACTCCCAAATAAAGGACAAAAGTAGCAGTCAAATCCCGGGACACTTTACCCCTGGAAAGACTACCATGACCATGAAGCCTTGTGCGGGCACCTGTGTGCACATGCGCGTACGTGCCGATTTTGTCCCCCACAAATCGGGTTTGCCTTCATCTTTCCGACTATACTGTACACACATTATTTCTACTTTATATAGGCTGTGTATTTATCATATTATTCCTGCTTTTACTATATGTTAGTGTTATTTATTTTCGGTTTTATGTGTTACTTGGTATGATTTGTTAGGTTATTTTTTGGGTCTGGCAGTGCTGAAAAATTTTTCCTATATAAATTAATGGTAATTGCTTCTTCACTTCACGCCATTTCAGCACGAAAGGTTTCACAGGAACGCTCTACTTTAGCGGGGGAAATACGGGACAAACCAATTTAGCTCAATGTACGGGATGTCCCAGCAAGTACGGGACAGTTGGCAACCCTATGTTCAAGTTCAACAGTGCGTGATGGGGAATGAGGAAAGGTGCAGCTGACTCGTATCGTTTCCTCACGGCCCGGTAGCACATGCTTTGCAGCCAGGTACTGGTCCGTGGCCCGGTGGTTGAGGACCGCTGGTCTAAATGTTTGTATCTAGTGCATAGTTTGGAGTCCAGTAGCTGACTAACTTCGAATCTTGGGGCCATACAGCAGACCTGATCATCAAGCATCCATTTACAGCAATTCACTCCACGCTCCCATCAACTCTACTCCAGTCTCTACTACTCAACCCATACACTAGTTGCAATTTACAGTGACCGATTAACCTACCAACCCATGTGGGAGGAAACCAGAGCACCAGGGATGGGGTGGGCAATATGTGGTGATGTTTTGCGGGCCGCTCACGTAACTACTAAATATACACTCAGGTCTTCTGCGGCTATATCCAATCACTTCAAGCTTCAACGTCTTGTGTATTCAGAGATGTTCTTCTGAACACCACTGTTGTAATGCATGGTTATCTGAGTCACTGTCACCTTCCTGTCAGCTTGAACCAGTCTGGCCATTATAAGACCATAAGAACATAAGATATAAGAGCAGAAGTAGGCCTTTCGGCCCATCGAATCTGCTCTACCATTCAATCATGGGCTGATCCAATTCTTCCAGTCATCCCCACTCCCCTGCCTTCTCCCCATATCCTTTGATGCCCTGGCTAATCAAGAACCTGTCTATCTCTGCCTTAAATACACTCAGTGACTTGGCCTCCACAGCTGCTCATGGCAACAGATTCCACAGATTTACCACCCTCCAACTAAAATAATTTCTCCGCATCTCTGTTCTAAATGGACATCCTTCACTTAGACTTCAATCCTGAAGTTGTACCCTCGTGTCCTAGATTTCCCTATCTTGGGAAATAGCTTTGCCATATCTAATCTGTTCAGGCCTTTTAACATTCGGAATGTTTCTATGAGATCTCCCCTCATTCTCCTGAACTCCAGGGAATACAGCCCAAGAGCTGACAGACATTCCTCACACGGTAACGCTTTCATTCCTGGAATCATTCTTGTGAATCTTCTCTGAACCCTCTCCAATGTCATTATATCCTTTCTAAAATAAGGAGCTCAAAACTGCACACAATACTCTAAGTGTGGTCTCATGAGTGCCTTATTGCTGAGTGCCCTATTGCTGAGTGCCCCAACATCACATCCCTGCTCAAATATTCTATACCTCTAGAAATGAATGCCAACATTGTACTTGCCTTCTTCACCACCGACTCAACCTGGAGGTTAACCTTTAGTGTATCCTGCACAAGGACTCCCAAGTCCCTTTGTATCTCTGCATTTGAATTCTCTTCCTATCTATATTAATAGTCTTTCCATTTATTTCTTCCACCAAAGTGCATGGCCATACACTTTCCAACATTATATTTCATTTGCCACTTCTTTGCCCATTCCCTTAAACTATCTAAGTCTCTCTGCAGGCTCTCTCTTTCCTCAACACTACCCACACCTCCACCTATCTTTATACTATCAGCAAATTTAGCCACAAATCCATTAATCTCATAGTCCAAATCATTGACATACATTGTAAAAAGCAGCGGTCCCAACACCAACCCCTGTGGAACTCCACTGGTAACTGGCAGCCAGCCAGAATAGGATCCCTTTATTTCCACTCTCTGTTTTCTGCCAACCAACCAATACTCCACCCATGCTAGTAACTTCCCTGTAATTCCATGGGCTCTTATCTTGCTAAGCAGCCTCATGTGTGGCACCTTGTCAAAGGCCTTCTGAAAATCCAAGTACACAACATCTGCTGTATCTCCTTTGTCTACCCTGCTTGTAATTTCCTCAAAAAACTACAGTAGATTAGTCAGGCAGGATTTTCCTTTCAGGAAACCATGCTGGCTTTGGCCTATCTTGTCATGTGCCTCCAGGTACTCCGTAATCTCATCCCTAATAATTGATTCCAACAATTTCCCAACCACTGATGTCAGGCTAACAAGTCTACAGCTTCCTTCTTGCTCCCTGCCGCCCTTCTTAAATAGCAGAATAACATTTGCAATTTTCCAGTCATCTGATACAATACCAGAATCTACCGATTTTTGAAAGATCATTGTTCATGCCTCCGCAATCTCTCCAGCTACTTCCGTCAGAACCCGAAGATGCATTCCATCAGGTCCAGGAGATTTATCCACCCTCAGACCATTAAGCTTCCTGAGCTCCTTCTCAGTTGTAATTTTCACTGCACATACTTCACTTCCCTGACACTCTTGAATGTCTGGTATACTGCAGACATCTTCTACTGTGAAGACTGATGCAAAATACACATTCAGTTCCTCTGCCATCTCTGCATCTCTCATTACGATATCTCCAGCGTCATTTTCTATTGGTCCTATATCTACCCTCAACTCTCTTTTACCTTTTATATACTTTAAAAAGCTTTTAGTATCTTCTTTGATATTAGTCGCCAGCTTCCTTTCATAATTCATCTTTTCCTTCCTAATGACCTTCTTAGTTTCCTTCTGCAAGTTTTTAAAAGCTCCCCAATCCTCTATCTTCCCACTGGCTTTGGCTTCCTTGTATGCCCTCTCTTTTGCTTTTACTTTGGCTCTAACTTCACTTGTCCGCCACGGTAGTGTCCTTCTTCCATTCGAAAATTTCTTCTTATTTGGAATATATCTGTCTTGCACTGACCTCTGTCATTGACAAGCCATTTTTACACACAGAACTGGCAATCATTGGATTTTTTGTTTTTCATACCATTCTCTGTAAACTCCAAAAGCTGTTGTCTCAGGAGATCAGCAGTTTCTGAGATATTCAAACAACCCCATCTGGCACCAACAATCATTCCATGGTCAAAGTCACATAGATTACATTTCTTCCCCATTCTGATGTTTGCTCTAAATGACAATTGAACCTCTTGACTATGCCTGCATGCTTTTATGCATTGAGTTGCTGCCACATGAGTGGCTGATTAGATATTTGCACTAACCAGTAGGTGTACAGGTTTTCCTAATAAAGTGGCCACTGAGTGTACTTTAACTGTGCTGATTTGGAGATGCTAAACTGATCACAGGACTAGGAACAGGATAGGATGGGTAATGCTTCTTTACAAATCTGCTTCACCAGTTTATGTCTGATCATTGACCTCAACTCCCATCTTGCTGCCCAGTTCCCACAACCCTTCAATCCTCTCCAGTCCACAAAGCTTTTTTTATCTCAGCCTTCAGTATACTGAAAGACTCCGCCTCCACAGCTGTCTGGGCTTGAGAGTTCCAGAGAGTCACAAATCACACACAGCGGCAAGTTGTGTCTGAACTCTGACTGGATGCAGCTGTTGTGCACCAGTGTCAGCTGCTCTTCATGGACCTACCAGAGGTTTGCAGTGTAGTGCCACTGAAACTTGTTCGAGAATGACTGGGCCAACAACACAGAGGGTACACAGGTTCCTAGAGGATGTGCTAGAGTTCCATCCTTACCCCAAGATCCTGACCAGGATGGATGTGGACAGGAGGTTTCCTCCCGTGGGAGAATCTAGAACTATGAGGTCAGTTTTTAAAAATAATGTATTGCCCATTTTGAGACAGGCATTTCAGATATTTTTCTCCCACGGTGACGGTTTGGAGCCTTCTTCCTTATAGGGGCCAATGCAGAGTTAGACAGTCTGTTGATAAGTGAGGGAGTGAGAAGCTATTGGAGGGAGGCAGGAATGCAGATCTGAGACTATAGCCCAATTAGCCAGGACCTGATTAAGTGGGGGCTGAGAAGGTACTCAGGAAGCTTAAAGGTCTGAAGGTGGATAAATCTCCTGGACCTGATGGAATGCAGGCTTGAGGTGCTGAGTGGCCTGCTCCTGAAGACAATTTATATGTTCTGTCATGGAGTTTCTTGTGTAGCTTCATGCTCTCGTCTTCCTCCAGGGTAACCCAGGAATCTGCCAAGGGCCAACTGCTCATCGTCATGCAACATGGAAAGAGGACCTTCAGGCCAACAGGTCCATGCCAACCAAGATTCCTACCTAAGCTACAATGCCATAGCGGCTATTCGGACCATTGAGCCTGCTCAATCATGGCTGATTTATTTTCCGTCTCAGCATCACTCTCCTGCCTTCTCCCCAGAACCTTAGAAACCCTTACTGAAGTAGTCCCAATTGCCCACGTTTGGCTGATCTGACTATAAGCTGAACTCTACATTCCTGTCAACTTGTTAATCCTTTGCTTATGAAGAATCTGTTTACCTCTGCCTTAAAGTATTCAAATATTCTGCTTTCTCTGCTCTGTGGAAGAGAGCCCTGAAGATTCGTGATCATGTGAGAGAAAAGAAATTACCTAACCTTGCCATAAATGGATGATTCATTACTTTTAAACATTTGCCCCTGGTCCTGGATTCTCCCACAAGGGGAAGGATCCCCTCCACAACATCTTATCAAAACCCCTTAGGATCCATCAAGTTGATGGCATGGTAGTATAGCGGTTAACGTAATGCTATTACAGCAGCAGTGGATTACTGATTGGGGTTCAATTCCCACTGCTGCCTGTACAATCTTCCCATGACCACACGAATGCTGCAGTTTCCCGCCACCTTCTAAAGTTGTTGGCACCAAAAGCATGGCAACCTTTGGCGGGCTTTCCTCTCATCCCATAACTGGACTATGTTGGCCGATGAGGCAAAATGACACATTTTGCTGTATGCTTTGATGTACATTTGTCAAATAAAGCTGATAAGCTCCCTCTTATTTCTCCAAACTCCAGTGGATCCCAGTCATTTCTTAGCACAGCAATCTCAGCCACTCAGGCACTGAAAGTGGATTTGTGCTTGTATGGTACAAGGAACAGAAGACAAATGTGGACTGCTTCTAAACAAAGCTATGGCTGCTCTGTGCACGGGGCTGCATATCAAAGGGGAGGCTTCTCCAAAAGAGGTAGAAATCAGGAACTTTACTGGGAATCGTCCAACCAAGAGGGACATGGTCAGGCTCAAAATGACGTCCCACATGTTTTTCTATTTTTATGGAACTCACGTTTTAGCCGCAGTTTTGACAACTCTTCCATAAAAGGGATTGTCTTCAAGTTGTTGGCAGCTGTCTCTGACCTCTGACCTTGATGCTAATTAGCACTAATTGTTGTCTTTATCCACAGTAATCTAGACATAGGAACAGTAAGGAATATTTTGTCTTATATGACCACATTAACCTGATACAAGCAGTAATTTTTACCATAGATTAACCAGCCGGTTACTCTGAGGATTATATAACACAATGTAGAGTCAGAAGTGCAATGTAATAAGTGATTTGACATTAGTTTATATCAAAATCTGTGCTTAACTTTTACTGCAAAAGATTGTTTAAACTATTCAGAGCTGACAGATCTCATTTGAGAGGTATTTTGTGTGTATTTCGTCAGTGACTCATTGCTGTATCATCTCTCTTGACCCTGCCCTTTTGAATGTGCCTGAATGTATTTATATGTGTACGGTATATCTCTGCATTTGTGAGTTTCTTAAATGTCAATCAATTGGTAGCAATCGTTTACATTTTTATAGACATATAGGCTGCATCTGGAGTATTGTATTCAGTTCTGATCATACTATTATAGGAAGGATGTCAATGCTTTGGAGTGGATGCAGAAGAAGTTCGTCATGATAGTCACAAAAAATGATGGAGGAACTCAGCAGGTCAGGCAGCATCTATGGAGAGGTATAAAGAGCCGACATTTTGGGCCCTTCCTTTCCAGTCCTGATGAAGGGTCTTGGCCCAAAATGTCAGCACTTTATTCCCCTCCACAGATGCTGCCTGACCTGCTGAGTTCCTCCAGCATTTTGTGTGTGTCACTCTGGATTTCCAGCGTCTGCAGAACTTATTGTACTTATCAGCAGGTTGCTGAAGCAACTCAGCAGGTCAGGCAGCATCTATGGAGAGGAATAAGGAGCCAACACTTAGGGCCAAGAGTTTTCATCGAGATTGGAAAGGAAGGAAGGGTCTTGGCCTGAAACATCAGCTCTTTATTCCTCTCCATAGATGCTGCCTGACTTGCTGAGTTCCTCCAGCATTTTGTGTGTGTTACTCTGGATTTGCAGCACCTGCAAAATGCTGGATTAGAGGGCATGTGTTCTCTAGGAGTGTTTGACCATATTTGGGTTGTTTTCTCTAGAATGATGGAGATTGAGAGAAGATCTCATAGAGGTGTACACCATCATGAGAGGCATTGATAGAGTAAAGAGCTAGTATCTTTTCCAGCATTTAAGGTGAGAGGGAGTAAGTTCAAAAGAGATGTTTAGGGCAAGTTATTTTATACAGAGATTGGTGGATACCTGAAATGCACAGCCAGGAGTGATGTTGGAGGCAAATGTGATTGAGGTGCTTCAAGAGACTCTCAGATACGCACATGAATGTGCAGGAAATGGAAGGATATGGGCATTGTGTAGGCAGAAGAGATTAGTATGTTTGGATACTTGAATACAAATTTACTTAGCTCTGAACAACATCGTGAGCTAAAGGGACAGTTCCTGTGCTATATTGTTTCTTGTTCTGTGTTTGATGATCTGTAGAATATAGGAGAAGATGTGGGGTTTTCGACCCTTTGAGTCTGCTCGGCTGTCTAATGTGGTCAGTACCATATTCCTACCCTCCCTCCCTCACCTCTTGTTGTCTTTGTATCCAGAAACCTACCTATCTCATTCTTAGATATGTTCATTAACTTGGCAACCACAACCCCGTATGGAAACAAATTTCACAGGACTTCTCTTCTTTATGCTGATCGGCAGCTCATTGTCTTGAGATTGTAGTGTATGTGGCCGGGTTACACAACAAAGCCATAAATAAAAACACTGGAGATGGGAGCTAAGTTAACATGGTTCTTTACTGGCCGAAACCGAACTGAACACACACGTACAGATCAATACGTGCCTAATAGCGCATTCAACAACATGTTACTACAACATAAAGTAGTCCCATAATATACAGTAGGCTATATGGTACACTCCTCCCCTTTTATTTTAATAGTGTATCAACTGATTTTTTTTCTGGAGCACCATGCTAAAGAAATCTGTGTACCCTTAACATAGAAACGCCTACCAATTGTTTACTTAGCAACTTAATAATATCAAATTATAATAACGTAATGTAATAATAATAATAATTATAACTCAAGTCTCTGGGGAGGTCTTCTCTGCCTCTCTGGGTAACGTCTGTCCTGAAACATTTGCTTTGGGGAATGAGTCTCCACAGGTACATCAGGTGGGTCATCAGCATTATCTGTGGATGAGGCTGATGTGGTGACATCAGGAGTGTTTGCTTCTATGTCAGGGGAATCCGGGCAAGGTGTTGTTGTGTTTTTCACCTGAGCATGCAGGATTTGATCCACATGACATCTCCATACGTTCTCTCCCACCTGTACTCTATACATCAGTGGCCCGTCTATGGCGAAAATTATATCCGGCTCCCACTTTTCAGTCCTGTAATAACTTGCAAAAACTGACTGTCCCACATTGAAGCTCCGTGTTGACTTAACATTCAAGTGTTTGAACTGTCTGTTCTCCACATCCCGCCGTACATCTGGTTTGAGAAGATCCATGTGGGACCTCAGGTTCCTGTTCAGAAACATCATCGCAGGAGTCTGATTAGTGGTTGCATGAACTGCATTACGATAGGCAAGGAGGAAGTTGTCTATCTTGTGTTGCAGTGGTCGTTTTTCATTGTCCATAGCCTTGAATGTCTGCACAAGTCCTTCTGCCAAGACATTTGTAGATGGATGGTAAGGGGCGGATGTAAAGTGCTTGATTCCATTGTTCTTCACAAAACTTTGGAATTCTTCAGAGACAAATTGTCATCCATTGTCTGTGCAGATTTGTTCTGGTATGCTGTTCCTGGTGAATATGGTCCTCAGAACTGTAATGGTCTATTCCAATATGGTTGTTTTCATTTTGATGACCTCTGGCCATTTGGAATGTGCACCGATTGCGATCAAAAAGATAGAGCCCATGAAAGGTCCAGCAAAGTCAATGTGCTCTCATTGCCATGGTGATGAGGGCCACTCCCATGGATGGAGAGGAGCTTGTGGTGGTGTGCCTGGATCTTTTGACATCCAGTGAAATTCTTGGTTAAGTCCTCAATCTGTTTATCGAGTCCTGGCCACCACACATAGGCATGGGCAGACTTTTCATCTTCACAGTACCCAGGTGCCTCTCGTGCAGTTCCCCCAGCACTCTGGTATGTAACTTGGAAGGAATCACAACTCGTAAGCCACACATTAGTGCTCCCCGACATACTAACAACTGCTCCTTCCTCGCTGAGAAGGCTGGAAACAGTGTGTTACCCCGCGCTGGCCATCCCTTTACCGTGATGTCACACACTTTTGACAACATAGGGTCATTGCGTGTTTCTCTTTCAATGAGGTTGTTTGTCACTGGTAATTGTTCAACTATTGTTGTGTGAAAGGCCTCTGCTGAATCCATTTGTGTAGTTATCTCTGAAGTCAGCAGTGGTAAACGTGACAAACCATCCACGTTGCCGTGTTGCTTGGTCCCCTTGTGTTCAATGTCATATATGTCACCTCCTAAGAAAAGGGACCATCGCTGCAGCCTTTGTGCTGCCATCACTGGAACACCTTTCCTTGGGTTGAAGATTGACACGAGAAGATGATGGTCAGTCAACAGGGTAAACCTTTGGCCATACAGGTAGTGACTGAATTTCTTGACTCCCCACACGAGGCTTAGGGCCTCTCTGTTAATCTGTGTGTAATTGTGTTCAGTTGAAGTTAGCGTTCTTGAGGCAAAGGCTATTGGTCTTTCTGAGCCATCTGGAAAATTGTGCGATAACACAGCTCCTATCCCATGGGGTGAGGCACCACAAGCCAGTTCGATTGATAAGGAGGGGTCAAAGTGTGCGAGCACCCCTTCTGAAGTTATGAGTCTTCTAGATTCTTGAAACACTTTCTCACAGCTCTCAGTCCACTTCCATTGTGTCCCTGTCTCTATTAGTGCATTTAGTGTGTGTAGGACTATGGATAGGTTAGGCAAGAACTTATGGTAATAGTTCACTAAACCAAGATATGCTCTCAGCTGAGACACATTTTCAGGTAGTGGTGCCTTAAGCACTGCTTCTATCTTGTCTTGAGACATGTGTAAGCCATCCTTGTTGATCACATGCCCACAATATGAGATTTCCTTTTTGAAAAACTCACATTTCTGTCGATTAGCTCTGAGCCCATGATCTCGTAACCTGCTGAGCATTTGTTTTAGGTTAGAAAGATGTTCATTGTCATCTTTGCCAGTGACAATGATGTCATCCAGGTAACACTGAGTCCCTGGAATCCCCTGCAGGACCTGGTCCATTGCCCTTTGCCAGATTGCAGGAGCTGATGCTATCCCAAACACCAACCTGCTGAACTGGTAAAATCCTTTGTGTGTATTTATTGTTAGGTATTTCTTGGATGCTTCATCGATTTCCATTTGGACGTAAGCCTGGGTCAAGTCAATTTTTGTGAAATGTTCCCCTCCTGACAGGGAAGCAAATGTGTCCTCAATACGAAGTAGATGATACTGTACTGTGCGGAGAACTGGGTTAACAGTCACTTTAAAGTCTCCACATATGCGCACCTTGCTTGGTTTTCCTGGTTTTGTGCTGGAGGTTTTCTTCATCACTGGAACAATAGGCGTGGCCCATTCACTCCAATCCACCTTTGACAGGACCCCAGTCTGCTCCAGATTTTTCAGCTCAGCCTCTACTGTAGGACGGATTGCATATGGCACTGGTCTGGCTTTGTGAAACTTTTGACAAGCATTTTCCTCATCCTCAATCTTTGCGTTCATGCCCTGAAGAGTTCCTATTCCTTTCATGAATACTTCCTCAGAGTCAGCAAGTATTTGTGACAATTTCTCAGATGTAGCCTTGCTGCCCTCCTTTGTTGACACATCTAGTGCCTTGATGGTGTGCCAATCCAACTGAATTTTCCTGAGCCATTCACATCCCAGCAACGGTGGTCCTCCATTTTTCAGTACATAGAGGTTCAGCTGCTGTGTTTTGTCTCTGTAGGTCACCGTCACTTTAATTTTATCTTTGGGACGTACTTTCTGTCCTGTGTAAGTCTTTAGCAGTAGTTTAGTTTGTTTCAGAGGTATGTGAGAAAACAGTCATTTGTAGTTGTCTACAGAGATCACTGTGTCCAATTCCATTTTCAGTCTCATGCCTGCCCCTTGTGGGGTGAGCCATATTACTCTTCGATCATCTGTCTCTTTCACCCTGTGAAGTTGCAGACAAGACAATTCACTTTTGTCTGAGTCATTTTCATCAGAGTTGCTTTCTTTCATTTTATGCACATTGTTGTATTTTCCTTTCTGGGGTTTCTTGTTTCTCTGTATTTTGTCTTTTTAATGCTGTTTCTTAGCTTTGCATACTCTGCCAATGTGGCCCTGTTTGCCACAGTTTCTGCATTCTTTATCTTTAAACCAACAATCATCAGGGTCATGTGACCTGTTCCCACAACAGTAACGTTTCTTTCCTTCATTTCTGTTCAGTGACATTTTATTTGTGGCATATTCCAGAGATTTTTGTCGTATCTCAGAAGCACCCCATGCCGCTGTTTTCATTGATATTGATATTTAGCACTTTCTCGAATGTAAAGTCTTTTTCACACAGGAGATTCTTCTGTGTGGTTTCACAGTGCATGCCACACACTAACCTGTCCCTCAATGCGTCTGATAGACCAGCTCCAAATTGACAATGTTCTGATAATTTGCGCAATTCAGCACAATATTCAGAAATGCTTTCATTTTTGCTCTGATTCCGTTTATGGAATTTAAATCTTTCAGCAATGACCAATGGTTTAGGGTTTAAGTGCTGTTGGAGAGTGTCTACTATTTGCTTGACTGTTTTGTCAGCTGACTTTTCAGGGGTTAACAACTCCGTAGCAGTCTGTATGTTTTTGCTCCCATAATACTGAGTAAGACGCTGGCTTTCTTTTCATCATTAACACCATTGGCCTCACAATATAACCCCACTCCTTCAATGTAAGTTGCCCAGTCTTCAAAGTCTCTATCAAATGCTGTAATGGTTGTATTCATCGCTGTCTTTGTTATGTTAATTAAGCCCCGTTCTCCCCTTATTTTCCTTTTAGACTCACGTGTCCTTTTTGCTAGCGCCATGAGCGTACTCCGTCTAGATGTGTGTGTGTGTCGCTCCTTTTTATCTCCCTGCTGGGGCAGGCAGACCCTCAGTCCCTGGGGTCAGCACCAGCTGTGGTCTCGGCTGGACATGCTGCGGCTCTGACTGTCTCTTGGTCTCTCTATGTTCCCAAACTGTGGCTGTGCTTCCATTTCCTTTCAGACTTGCGGTCTTGCTCTGCCTTGGCTTGTACCTTGCGCTCTTCTTCCAAGTGCCATCATCCATTAAAACAGCGTTCCGATATGATGTAGGTCCATTAACCTCATTGCTAATTTGTTGTCTATGTGGCCGGGTTACACAATAAAGCTATAAATAAAACTCTGGAGACGGAAGCTAAGTTAACAGGGTTCTTTACTGACTGAAACTGAACTGAACACACACGTACAGATCAATAAGCGCCTAATAGCGCACGCAATGACGTGTTACTACAACATAAATTAGTCCCATAATATGGTACAGAGATTATGAGCCCCTAAGTCTAAATAGTTCAAGCGGGGAAATACCTCCCTACTCGTCTTTCCCAGACCTGTCAGAATTTGCTATTTTTCAATTAGATTTCCCACTTTTCTAATCTCCACCGAGTACAAGCCTCAATAATTTAATTTGCTCTGCATATGCAGGTACAGAGGCCTGAAGTCCCACACCACCAGATTCAGGAACAGTTACTTTCCTTCAGGTTGTTGAGATGACCTGTCTAATACTAGCCTTGCATTAACAATGGAACACTTCAAACCACCTCTTGCATAACTGTGCAATTCTTTCAGATGGTGGGTTTTATTTGCATTAATGTCTTTCTTTTGCAGGTCTTTTTTTGCTTTTCACTGTTTTGTATTATTTATACATAATTTATGTATTATTTATGTATAATTCATGTGTTATGTGCTGTCTGAACCAATGTGCCTGTGATGTTGCTGCAAGCTAGTTTTTCATTGTACATCTCCCTCACCTTGTTTTATATATATAACAATAAACACAGTTTCACCTGACTTGACTCGAATTCATTGCACCAACATGAGAATCAGTTTAGTATCACTTCCTCTACAGCAGGAGCATCAATGTCTTCAGGAAGGAAGTCAAAACTGCATTCAATATTCCAGTGTGATCTCACCAAGACCCCGTATAAGACATCTTTGCTTGTGTATTCAAATTATCTTGTCATGAAAGCCAACATGCAATGTAAGATGGTTTACAGGAATGTTATCACTCCAAATTTGACACCAACCCATGAAAAATATAATAATTAAAAATTACTATTGTCATTGCCTACTCGGGGATAGGGTATTGGGTGTCACTCTATTTATGCCCCTTATCATCATATACACCTCTATTAAGTCACCTCTCATTCTCCTTTGCTCCAAAGAGAAAAACCCCAGCTCACACAAGATTTCCTTATAAGAGATGATCTCTAATCCAGGCAGCATCCTGATAAATGTCCTCTGCACCCTCTCTAAAGATTCCACGTCCTTTCTGTAAAGAGGTGACGGGAATTGAACACAATACTCAAAGTGTGGTCTAACCAGAGTTTTATAGAGCTGCAACATTACCTTGTTGCCCTTGAATTCAATCCCCTTACTAATGAAGGCCAACATACCATCTTACCCATCTTATCAACTTGCAAGGCAACTTTGAGGGACCTATAGATATGGACCCCAAAATCCTTCTGCTTCTCCACATAGCCAAAATTCTGCCATTAACATTCTACTCTGCCTTCAAGTTCGACCTTTCAAAATGTAACACTTCATGTTTTTCTGGATTAAACTCTAACTGCCACTTGTCAGCCCAACTCTGCATTCTACCAATATCCAGTTTTAAGCAACATCAGCCTTCTGAATTATCCAAAACACTTCTTGTCATCTGCAAGCTTACTAACTCACCCTTCTACTTTCTCATCCAGGTCATTTATAAAAAACACAAAGAGCAGGTTCTCAGAACAAATCCTCGCAGAATACCACTAGTACTGGACCTCCAGGCAAAAAAACACTCAAACTGCAACCACCCTCCACCCTCTGCCTTCTGTGGGCAAGCTAGTTCTGAATTCATGTATTGAAGAGGCATTGAGTACATTGAGAATGGTCTTGTGGCTCCTGTACCTCCTCCATGATGGTACTACTGAGAGGAGATGGCATGTCCTGGATGATGAGGGTCCTTAATGATGGATGCCATCACCTTGATGCACCATCTTTGGAAGATGTCCTCGATGGTGGTGTCAGTTGTCCCCTTGATGGTTCTGGCTGAGCTTGCAACCCTTTGAAGCCTCATATGACCCTATGCATTGCTGCATCTTGACGTAGCATCTACTGTATGTCAGGCGCATTCAGGATTACATCATTTACCCCACTGCATTCCTTTAGGAGCATTCTGGGAAAATTTGGACCACCTTATACACCTTTCTCCACTACAGCTGAGGAGTCTTGTGGCATGGAATCGAGGCATGATTTAAAGGACAGCTATGTCAAACAAAATTGGATCAGCTTCAGTATTTAAACCTTTCACCTTCAACACAGGGAAGTTTTGAGAGCAGAAAGTTTTACACACCTGCAATGAAGTGTGTAATTTCTGTCCATCAATGGAGTAAGAGCAAGCTAAGTGCTTTAGGGGATGTAGGATGTGACAGCATCAGCAGAGGGTACAGATTCAAGAGAGCTGTGGTCTCTGGCGTCTACCAAGTTGTCCTACTGACTGAGGAATGGGCATTTTCAGTACTCTCCATGTCATACTGGTCTGTCAGATAAATCACACACTTAACATCAATTGTTTTGCACCTACCCCACCTCCTCTACCACATTAAACATCCCTCCCACCTATGTCAATATCACCTCTCAAATTCTGGTCCTCCGATCATAGAAGGCCTGAAGTTTGTGATCTGCGAATCAACAATGGACGCCCATCTCCTATAACCTACCATATCACCAACCCAGACACAACCCTGGGCCACACCTCTTAGGTCCACCTGCCTTTGTAGCCCACAGCTCAGTTTCTGGTACCTTTCCCCATCCCCTTATCCCATCCATATTTGGGGTATATGGTGTGTCTAGGGAAGGGTAGCACCTCGGGTGAAGGGGCTTGTCATGTCCATTCCTGGGCAGCTCACTCACCTTTGGTCCCCACTGGACACTCAGCTCTCACCCATGGCTTCAAGTAGTTGTTTGCATGCGACAGCAACCACATCCCAGTACACTGCTTCAACAGGCAGGCTAAACCAGGTAAGGGCAGCTGGAGTCTTACAGGCCAGTGAGATAGAAACATGCTTGTCCTAGCATACGACCGGACGGATGAGGTCTACAGTGAGGTCCGACAGCCAGGAAGGTGGTACTGCAACACTCAGTGGAGAGCAAAAGGGATGTCAAGGCACAGAAGACGTCATGGCCATCTACTGCAACCAAGGAAGATCCCAGTTTGTGGCGCTTGTGCTTACCACTGGACCGGGACAGCTGAGGTCCAGCAGGTGGAACTGCCCCAGTGCAACGGCTTTTCCACTTTAAAAACTCTATCGCACAAATTTTCTGTCATCCTCGGACATGATGGGCAACCACCGTCCCATCCACAATTCTTATAAAGGGTCTTCAGACTGAAATATTAACTCAGTGTCTCTTTCTACAGATGCTGCCTGACCTGCTGAGTGTTCCCAACATCTTTCAGTTTCATTTCTGCTCTAGGTCCATCTTCCTGTTAACATGCACTGGCTGTTCAGTCAGTCGGTAGGGATCAGGGAGGGGTCTATCCACAAATAAAACAAGAGCACATAGATCTAAGGTAAGAGGAGGGAAGTTTAAAGGAGATTTACACAGCGACATCTTATACAATAAGATGTACACTTGACGTCACAATCTACCTTATTATGATCTTGCACCTTACTGTTTACCTCAGCTACACTTTCTCTGTAGATATCACACTTCATTCTGCATTGTTCCTGTTTTACCTTGTTCTACCTTGTAATGACTTGATCTATCAGAGGAGAATGCAAGACAAACCTTTAGTTGTTTCTCCCTACTTGTGACAATAATAAACCAATATCAATATCTAAACCAGGTGCCTGGAACACATTACAGATACAATAGCAATGTTTAAGAGACATTTAGACAGGCAGCATCTTGTTCAGTACCAACATGATGGACTGAAGGGCCTTTTTCTGTTCTGTCCTATGCCCGGAACAGACATTGGCATCAAATGCATTAGGATTAGGGTCCCCATGCCCTAGAAACTCTCCAACAAGCTCTCTTATTTGAGTTTTGATCCTGCTTTATTTAATGGTGCTGTCTAAGTGAGCCTGAGATCCTGTTGTCAGCACAGCTAACATCTGACATCAACCGTGTAGACAGACTCAGATACTTAAAAGCTCTGCTCCCTTTGTAGCTTCTTTTTTCCAGCCTGCGGAACACCTCGGTGGTCTCTGGAGACCACAGCACACAGCTTTCTTCCTTCTATACGCTGTACTGAAGCCGTCACATCCAATAACCCCTCAAGCAGTCTAAAGCGCTCAGCTTGCATACATTCCATCCACAGGCATAAAGTGTACTCTTCCCATGTAGGCGGAGGAGATCTTTCCTCAGGACTTTCCAGAGCTGCTTCCGACTGATTGATGCTGATTTAAGCATTGATTTATGTTTAAATTAAATCCCAATAGCACAACAGACACAGTGAAGCCAAGTAAGGACCCAGGATTAACAGAGCCAAATCAAGATCCAGTTTATTGTCACGTGCACAAATGCACGTGCGGGTGCAATGACAAACTTGCAGCAGTGTCACAGGCACAGGGCATCAGATATAGAACAGACGCAAAAAAAAAAAAACAAGTTCTACAAAGGAATGAAAACAATTAGAAAAAAAGAGTCCATTGCATTGCAAACTGGTCAAAGTGGTCATAAAATTGCTATGCCGAGGAAGTGATTAGGTTAGTGAAGGTTGGTTCAAGAACTGAATAATTGAAGGAAAGTAACTCTTTTTGAATGTGATGTTGTAAACCCAGGCTCCTCTCCTTCTGCCTGATGGTAGATGTGAGAAAATGGCGTAGTTTGGATGGTAGGGACCTTTGATGATCGATGTTGCTTTCTAGGGGGAGCAATTCATGTAGATCTTACTAATTATGAGCAGGGATGAGTCCATTATGTACTGAGCTAAGCCCATTACTCTCTGCAGCTCTTACCTTTCTGCACATTTGAATTTCATACTAGGCCATGATGCAGCCAGTCAGGATACTTTCAACAGTGCATCTGTAGGAATTTTTAAAAAGTGTTCTTTGGTATGCTGCACCTTGTTAATCTTCTAAGAAATGACTAGCAGATGGACAGTATTGTGAATATAATGGAAGGAATGTGCTGGTAACTGTTATCCATAACCATTTCAACTCATCCTATCACATACTTTCCCTTTGTTCTACATGCCTTCCCAACCATATTTCACTCTCTCTCTCTCTCCTTCTTTCCAGTTCTGATGAAGAGCTCCAGACGCAAAGCATTGACCCTTTCTCTCTCCAAAGATGCTGCCTGACGTGCAGATTTTTTTTTTCTCCAGCAGTTTTCATTATAATTTCAGATTTCCAGCATCAGCAGTATTATTTTTCTGATTCACATTAGTAAGACTGAGATTAGTAGACATTTGCAGGGGCTGTAAATCTCCATCAAAGAGTTTCACATGCTCCACTGTTGAGTATGTTCAATACTGGGATTGAAAGGTATTCCCACTCAAAGAGAATCAAAGGATATGGAATGGAGTGGGGCGGTGGCTTGAATCAGAATCAGATTTACTATCACCTATATATGTGGTGAAATTTGTTAACTTTATGGCAGCAGTATAATGAAATACACGATAAATAAATGCAGAGCAAAAAACTGTTACATTAAGTACATATATATGTCTATTAAAGAGTTCAACTAAGTAGTGCAAAATAACAGAAATAAAAAGGTAGTGAGTGTTCATGGGTTCAAAGTCCATTTAGAAATCGGATAGTAGAGGGGAAGAAGCTAACCCCTGAATCACTGAGTGAGTGCCTTCAGGTTTTTGTACCTTCTTCCTGGCAGTAACAGTGTGAAGAGGACATGTCCTGGGTGGTGGGCATTCTTAATGAAGGACGCCGCCTTTCTAAGGCACCCCTCCCTGAAGATATCTTGGATACTATGGAGGCTGGTACCCATGATAGAGCTGGCTAATTTTAAAAGTTTCTGCAACTTATTTTGATCTTGTGCAGAAATCATCCCATACTAAATGGTGATGCATCCAGTCAGAATGTTCTCCACAGTACATTTGTAGAAATATTTGAGTGTTTTAGTTGACAAACCAAATCTCCTCAAGCTCCTAGTGAGGAGTTAATGAGGACCCTGACGAAGGGTCTCGGCCTGAAACGTTGACTGTACCTCTTCCTAGAGATGCTGCCTGACCTGCTGCGTTCACCAGCAACTTTGATGTGTGTTGCTTGAATTTCCAGCATCTGCAGAATTCCTGTTGTTTGCATAATTAAGTGTTTCGATCGTGGTGAACGAAACAAGGACAAAGTGAGTTTGGCTTGTGGAAGCTGACGAAGATCTGTTGAAGAGGTTGTGGCATCCCACGACCAAGAACTGATAGATGAAGAGCTGATGCAATTGGAAGAGGAAAGGATAACAATTGAAACCGAATGCAGTAGCAAAAGTGAAATCGTCCAGAAACTGAACAGGAAGCAACTGCATGAGATCTTCGCTGCAATGATAAAGTACGACTTTAATTTTGCAAGGGTACGTAGGTTTAGGGGATACTTGAAGGATGTTTTGAGTCCTCGAGGCCCAGCAGTCAAGCAAACCTTCCACATCAGCCACAGCAGATGACGAACCTCGAACTTCGACATCGAGGCAGGCAGTCATAGGAGAAGATGAGCTGCCTGACCTGATCGATGATGAGATGACACCCCCGTGTCCCACTACCCCAACCCCCGCGCCCTGGGCAGATACTGTACCGATTCGCGGAGAATGCAGCGGTAGCCGGGAGGTACACAGCACATCTTCAAGAAAAAAGCCGAAATAAACATGCTAATTAATTAGGTGCCACCTAGCACGTAATTGTCAGCCCAGATCAGTGCTGATGCAATCGGCAATCACCTCTGATCTGCGCCGACATTTACGTGCCGGGCAGCACCCAATTAATTAGCATGTTTATTTCGGCTTTTTTCTTAAAGATGTGCTGTGTGCCTCCCGGCTACCCCTGCGTGCTTCGTGGCAATGTATCAGTTGGTGGCCTGGAGGGTGGGGGCCACTGCACCACCCAGCCTGCAACGACTCAGTCTAACACACCACCGTCAGTGTGCTCGATGTCTTCCCAATTCCCGTAAGTGATACTACACTGTACATACATTATTTCTACTTTATATAGGCTGTGTATTTTTACGTGTTATTTGGTAGATTTGGCAGCTTCATAGTTTAAAGGTTACTGGACAGTGCGTTTATGCCAACAGCGCTTGCGTGAGATTTTCTGCCAAAAGCGCTTGCGTGAGATTTTTGCTACGGAGATCTGTGCAGGCAATCCTTGTAGAGAAGTATTTCTACTTTATATAGGCTGTGTACTTATCATATCATTCCTGCTTTTACTGTATGTTACTGTTATTTTAGGTTTTATGTGTTATTTGGCATGATTTGGTAGGTTATTTTTGGGTCTGCGAATACTCACAAAATTTTCCCATATAAATAAATGGTAATTGCTTCTTCACTTTACGACATTTCAGCTTACGAACCATTTCGTAGGAATGCTCTACCTTCAGATGGCGGGGGAAACCTGTATCTCAATAATGTATAATAGAAACTAAACACAACAGGCAACTAGGTAAACTTTAGGCAGGGGGAGTGAAAGCTAGGAGCAACTGTTTGACACCAGCTAGTTCAATGAGTGAACGAGGTCTGTGGAAAAACTGGGGTTAAATAGGCTGCAGGTGACGGGTGTTGGATGAGAGGCAGGTGAATCCTTTTATCTGGGTGGTGACTGCACGTGCAAGCTAGGAGCAGACTTGACAGGCCAGCCCCCTAACAGCTGCCCACAATGAACCAGGATGATCCAGATGGGTCCGATGGAACTCATTGATGAGCAATGGATCCAAGTTGTAACTGGATGGCACCCGAGACCTCTGCCCCAGGCTGTACACTTCCCAGTCAACCAGGTACTGCACACCCTGTCCACAGCAACCATGGTGTTCATGGTGGGCCACCAAAATGGCATCAGAGAAAATCCAGAGTCTGTTGTGCACCTAGGTGGCTGGAGAGAAGTAAAGAGTAGGTCCACTGGAAAGTACCAGAGCCACGTACCTGTGGTTGACAGGTGTGTTGGCCGGAGCAGGCTCGTACTACAGGGCCTGGCAGAGCTAGTTTACTAGGTCTGAGGGTTGATCTCCGTTACAGGTGGGTCATACTGTCGTGACAGGGCGTGCACCTTTGTGTTTTTGTGGTACTGTTGATTTTCAAACAGATGCTGAAGGCCTGAACGGATGTGACAGGTGTGGTCTTGGGAGATCTTGAAGAAGATGAAGATGTCATCGAGGTAGACAAAAACATATCTGTGTAGCATGTCTCAGAGAATTTAATTAATGAAGGCTTGGAAAAAGGCTGGACTGTTGGAAATTCCAGAAAGCATCACCAAGTATTCATGGTGGCCAACGGCCATTATGAACACTGTCTTCCACTCATTCCCCTGGTGGATGTGGATCAGGGTGTACACATTCCATAGGTCCAGTTTGGTGAAGATTGTTTCAAATGCACTATCCAACAAGGGGGAGGGTAGTGGTTCTTAATAGCGATTTTGTTGAATCTACATTCGTCAAAGCAGGGACGAAGACCCCCATCTTTCTTTTTGACAAAGAAAAATCCTGCACTGGCTGGGGACTGGGATGGGCGAATAAAACCATTCTGCAGTGACATAGTCATTCATGGTGAGCCTCAGGAGGGCAGAGGGAGAACAGACATCCCCAGGGAGGGGTGGTGCCCAGGAGGAGGTCAATTGCACATACTGTGATCTGTGAGGTGGTGGGTGGCTAAGTCATGATATTCCAGTGTGAGTTTGGTGAGTTCAAGGGTTCCTCCATCACCACAGATTTGCATGACTCTGTGACTCCATGGTTCTATGAGAGAGAGCCCAACAATTCTGGTCACTCCATTACAGGAAAGACATGGAAGCTTTGGAGAGGGTGCAGAAGAGGTTTAGTAGGAAGATGCCTGGATTAGAGAGCATATGCAGTAAGGAGAGGCCGGAAAACATGAGCTGTTTTTTTCTGGCGTGACAAAGATTGAGAAAAGACCAGAGAGTAGTTTATAAATTTATCAGAGGCATAGATAGTGTAGATAGTCAGAATCATTTTCTCAGGGTAGAAATTTTAAATACTCAAAGACATTTAGGGTGGGTAAGATTAAAGGAGATGTGCAGGTCAAGATATTTAACTTAGAGTGGTGGGAGTCTGAAGTCACTGCCAGAGGAGTTGGTGGAAAAGTATACAATACTGCTATTTAAGAGACTTTAGATAGACACATGAATATACAGAAAATGGAAGCATATAAATCATATGCAGGCAGAAGCAATTTAGTTTGATTTTGCATGATGTTCAGCACAGATATAGTGGGCAAAGGGTCTGTTCCCGTGCTGTACTGGACCATAAGGTATTGGAGCAAAATTGGGCCATTCGGTCTCCCCACCATTTCATCATGGCTGATCCGTTTCCCTCTCAACCCCATTCACCTGCTTTCTCCCTGTTAGCTTCCACACCCTGACTTATCAAGAATCTGTCAACCTCTGCCTTAAATACACTCAATGACCTGGAGGTTTGGTAACCTGTTTTACTAATCCTGACCCAACTATGAAACATTATATTGCTAGTTAATTTAGGCACCCCTGCAAATCTATCATCTCCGTGAATGTGTTAATGCATCTCCCACCTTCAGTGCACTTATAACTTCTCACAGTAGCTGTGCTATTCTTAGTGTTCACCAGCGGAGCAGGTCAAAGGCAGACATGTCACAAAAGACAACTCAACACATAAACAACAGCCACAAGTTACGCAGAGAGACTTTAATGCAAGGTGCTTGACAGGAGTGTTTTCAGACAAAATTTAGTACTTAGCCAGTGGGAGGTAATAGGAAAGATGACCAATGGTTTGATTAAAAAATATTGACACTAAGGGAGGGAGAGAGGGAGGGAGATAGGGAGAGAAGGAGGGAGAGAGGAAGAGAGGGAAAGGAGAGAGGGAGGGAGAGAGGAAGAGGGAGGGAGAGAGGAAGAGGGAGGAAGAGAGGGAGGGAAGGGGGGAGGAGAGAAGGAGGGAAAGACTCCAACTTAGCCCCAGTGGAATCATATAGTAGACCAGTCAGTAAGTTATACACATGCCAGAGAACAGAACAACATCCGCACAAAAAAAGTGGCGCAAATGGCAAGAACATCAAACCTCAACCCCACCTGCACAACAAAACTATCAAATCTCGCCAAACAGCAACAGGAAAGAATGGCTACATGATCATCAAAACCACCCCCACGCAAAAAAAAAGAATTGCACAAGACAACAACAAGAGCATCAACCAGCACCCCCAGCCCCGCCATGCAGAAAAAACAAATTGCAAAAACTGCAAGGTCATCAAACCCCAAAAAACCCCCCACGCCAAAAAACTAACAACTAGTGCCGAACGGCAGCAAGAAAGAAGAGCCAAAACGCAGAATATAGGCTGTCACACACAGGCGTCTTATCCGGCAGCAGCGAGAGATCTGTCACAGCAGTGAACGGGAGGCCGGAAGTTGGTAGGTGTTGCATAGTTCTTATTATATTATAATTATAACAGCAAAATGTATTGCATCCACGCGGAAACTTAGTTATCTACTGATCAAATTGGATGGTTAGTTATCAGGAGGACAGTCAGCTCCTTTGACAGCTACAATGTTGATAACATACTCTTATGACTTTCCAGAACACTCAAAAGTGCATTGCCAGTGTGAGTGTTTGTAAACAGGAAGCCCTTGACTCATGACATGGCAACAATTGCTTGTGCTCTAAACGAAGCAGCCAGTCAAAGATCACGTCTGGAGCTCCCAATGTCTCCAGGCTGTTGGGGTTCATTGAATTCATGGAGCTAGCTCCCATTTGGGGAAAGCTGAAACTTTTAAGTGCAGATCCATTTTAATGAAGGGTTAGGGTAGAGTATGAAGAAAAATTTGCATTCATGAATTGCTTTTACTGGCTGAGTATAGTGGCATAGTGGTTAGATAGTCTCCCAGAAGTCTGGATTATCGATCTGGAGGCACAAGAGTAGATCCTACCCCCACAGATAAGGAATGTAAATTATAGTTTATATGATGGTTGACTTGTTAAAAGGAGAGAAACCTGTGGCACATACTTCATCAGTAATTCCATCCACTGCCTATACTCCTTTCTAAAACAATATTGGTCTTACCACTCACTGACGTAGCTTAGAATGATGGTCAGTTCGAAACAGGACAGAAGAGACTGCAGATGCTGGAATCTAGAGCAGCTAACAGCCCGCTGGAGGAACTCAGTGATCTGAGCAGCATCCGTAAGAGGAGAGGAGGTTGTTGACATTTCGAGTTGAGACTGGCTCCTGGATGTAGTGTCCAAAGTGTCCTGATGCTGGTCTCCATCCAAAATATTGACAGTTCTTTCCCTTCCACAGAGGCTGCTCAACCTACTGAGTTCTTCCAGTGGATTGTTTCTTGTTTCAGCTCAAAGTTAGCCATAGGAGTAAATATTAATGCAGCCTGTGATATGAGCATTCTGTGTGGCAATACTTTGAAACAAAATATTTCTCTTGTTTTCACAGAAGGAGACCATTTTCTCTATCAAATCTATGCCCGCTCTCTGAGCAATCCAATAATTTGCATTCTTCTTTTATTTGCTATTCACCCTCAATTGTTTATCAAATCTTCCAGGTCACAGAACATATCCAAGGGCCTGTTCCTGATATTTAGATGATGATTTAGGATCCAGGCAGAATCGGAAAGGTTAGATACAGGTTGGATCAAAGTGGTGGGGTCCAGATCCCAGAGCATATCGAAGAGACAGAACCCCATATTTGGACAACTTAGGTGCCAGGGCAGATTGTAAGGGTCAGGGTACAGGGTACTGGGGCCTGAGGCTGGGACGGGCCAGTTCAGCTTGCTGCTCGGTGACATTTTCTCAGTTCTGGGGACGGACTCTGTGGACTTCAGTTCAGAACACTATTTGCTTGTATTATTTGTTTGCATGATTTCTTTCTTTTTTTAAGATGGATTCTTCTGGGTTTCTTTGTTTTGTGGCTGCCTGTTAGGCGTCGAATCTCAAGGTTATACTGCATAATGTGCGTGTACTTTGATAATGAATGTACTTCGAACTTTGAAATCCATCAGATAGTCCCACTACACACCCTCATATGGGGAATTTTATAGTGACCAATTAGCCAACCAATCCACTCATCTTTGAAATTGGGAGGAAACTGGAGCAATTGGAGGAAAGTCATAGGGTCACCGGGAGAACATACAAACTCAGGCCTGGGTTATTGAAAAAGTAAGAGAATTAAACATATCTATTGTGCATTAAATGTATCAAGACCTCTATCCAATTAAATTTGACTCTAATTGGGACTGGAAAAAACTGAGATCACTTGGTCAAGGTTTAAAGGAGCCTATAAGAGGAGGGAAAAATGAAGTGAAAGGCAAGAACAACCAAAATCCCTTCAAAATAGCAGTAAAGATAAAACTTACAAAGTATAAGGAGATTGGAACTAGAGGAACACAGAGATCTCAAGGGGATAAAGGATATGGATGAGAATTCAGAAACAGGGAGAAATTAAAATGAGGGAGAAAAGATTGATGTTAAGGTGACATCTATTAAATTGGGAAGAACTGTGTCAATACATTGGAGAACATGGCCTGCTCTGTAATCCTATTTATTGGCTGATGACTGTTTCTCCATCTCCACTCCACCATCTTCAATACAGACCTTCCTATTGACTGAATTCAAGTCCATTTAAAAATTGAATTGGTGCTTCTGAAAGAAAAGTCACAAATCTCTTTGAGCAAGAGACAGAGGTAATCCAAAAACTCTCTTCTCTCAAAATGGCTGCATATGTTAAAAGTCAGTTGAAAGACAGAGGCTATTAGATTTTTGTTAAACAATCTGGAGCAAAAGCTGGTAAATAATGATGGAATACACACCAGCCTGATTTAACTGAACAGACAGGAAAGAATGAAAGGACTCTGTGTATCACTCTAATTCCTGAGATAACCAGGCTAATTCAAGAATGACTAAATTAATTCCTGAGATAACCAAACTAATTCCAAGAATGATTGTATTAATTCCAGGGATTATTGGCTTAATTCCCAAGGTGACAAGGCTTATTCCCGAGATGAGAGCTTTGTCCTATTATAAGATCATAAGACCATAGGACTTATGATCAGAATAAGAGCAGAATTAGGAGATTTGGCTCATCAAGTCTACTCCACCTTTCAATCATGGCTGATTTATTTTCCCTCTCAAACTCAGTCTTTTACTTCTCTCTGTAATCTTCGATGCCCTTACAAATCAAGAACCCATCAAACTCCACTTAATTATACCCAATGACCTGGCCTCCATGGCAGATTATCGCAATGAATTCCACAGATTCATCTACTAACGAAAGAAATTCCTCCTAACCTCTGTCCTAAAGGGGCATCCTTCTAAACTGAGGCTGTGCTCTCTGGTCCTCCTCCGTCACAATTTTAGAAACATCTTCTCTACATCCACTCTATTTAGGCCTTTAAATATTCAATAGATTTCAATGAGGTCCTCCCTCATTCTTTTAAACTCCAGTGAATACAGGCCCAGAGCCATCAAACAATTCCTCATATGTTAACCCTTTCTTTCCTAGAATAATTAGTGTAAACCTCTTCTGGATGCTCTCCAATGCTAGCAAATGAGTTACTATTGATCGATATGCTTTTGAGTTTTGCAGATTGAAGGCTGATCTTAGTGAAAGATGTAAGATCCTGAGGGATCTGACAGGGTAACAGTTCAGGTATTCAAAATTCAAAGTAAATTTATAGTACATATATGTCACCATAAACAATCCTGAGATTCATTTTTGTGTGGACATACTCAAATCGGCGGGAGAAGCAAGTGCAGCGCGTCACGCGTTCGCAGCCCTCCGGTGAAAAAATGATAACGTATCCGTTAAACAGGGGCCGTGGACAATTCTGTTTGATGGAGACAGATGTGAAAGCACGGAGGAACATCTGGAGAAATTTCTGAAACGCCCGTTCGCTGCTGTCGTTACTGTGCGATCGTGAATCTTCCGGAGGGAAGGCCTCAAAATCCCCGGCTTTGTCTGCTGTTGGCGACCGAGATTGAGGGCGAATCGCTCGGATAGAGATGGTGCTCAGTACTCGGTGTCGGAGAGCTGATCGGAGGCTTGAAGTTTTCGGATGACTCAGAGTCGGACCGTGGTCGGGCATGGCGGGGAGAGTTTTTCTTCCTTCTCCCGTCTGCGTGAGATGTGGGATATTTGAGAGACTTTGAACTTTTTACTGTGCTCATGGACTGTTCTTCATCAAGTTATGGTATTGTTGCACTGTTGTAACTATATGTAATAATTATGTGGTTTTGTTAATTTTTTCAGTCTTGGTCTGTCCTGTATTTTGTGATATCACACGGGAGGAAATATTGTATCATTTCTTAATGCATGCATTACTAAATGACAATAAAAGAGGACTGCGTGTCCTCATAATCTAAAAAATCAATCCATAATGGAATAATAACCATAACAGAAACGATGAAAGACTGCACCAACTTAGATATTCAACCAGTGTTATGAAGGCAAAAAACTGTACAAATAGAAAAAGAAAGAAATAATAATAACAGAACAATGGATGAGAAATGTAATCAACAGGCATGAAACAAGGCATCCTGATGCCTTCCCCATCATTTTGGGGGATTTTAACCAGGCCAGCCTGAAAATGGCTCCAAATAATTATCACCAACATTTCACTTGGGGGACCAGAGGATCCAAGTGTTATATTATCACCAAGAGTGCTTTACCGTGCCACGCCACACATACACTTTGGAAAGTCTGATCATCTATCTGTCAGTCTACACCCTGAGTATAGGCAGAGACTGAAGACCACAGCACCAGTAGAGAGGACCAAGGAGGTATGGACAAGGGAGGCAGAGGAGCACCTACTGGACTGCTTTGAGTCAGTGGACTCGAGAGAATTCAGGGATTCATCTTCGAGTCTGAATGAATATGCCTCAGTTGTCATTCACTTGATTAAAACCTGCATGGATGAGCGTATGCTTATGAGAATATACCAAGCATACCTGAAACAAAAGCCGTGCGTGAACTAGGAGTCTGTTGAAAGTTCACGTATGGCTTACTGGGGGCTACCTCAAGAACAATTCCAACTGAGGTTAGAGACGGAATCTGTTGCGTGTCAACGCTGTCAGGGCTTGCAGGCTATTCCTCCCTACAAAGTAAAACCTGACGTTATGAATGGCAGTGACGCTTCACTCCCAGATGAGTTAATGCTTTTAATGCATGTTTTGAAAGGGAGAATAAAACTACAGCTATGAGGATCCCTGCAGCACCCAGTGACACCGTGATCTCTGCCTCAGAGGCCGACATTAGAATGTCTTTCAAGAGGGTGAACACTCGTAAGCTGACAGGTCCTGATGGAGTACCTGGTAGAGCTCTGAAAAGAAGTGGCAACTAACTGCTGGGTGTGTTCAAAGATATTTTTAACCTCTTATTGCTACAATCAGTAGTTCCCACATGCCTCAGAAGGGCAACAATCATACCAGTGCCCAAGAAGAGCAGGGTGAACTGCCTTAACAACTATCATCCAGTAGCATTCACATCTATGACAAAGAAACGCTTTAAGAGGTTGGTTATGGCCAGAATCAACTCCTGGCTGAGCAAGGACCTGGACCTACTGCAAGATTTAAGATTTAATATACAATTAGATAGGTTTTTACATAGTAAGGGAATTAAGGGTTACGAGGAAAAGGCAGGTAGATGGAGCTGTGTTTACGGACAGCTCAGTCATGATTTTATGGCATGGCAGGGCAGGTTTGATGGACCGGATGGCCTACTCCTGCTCCTATTTCTTATGTTCTTATGTTCTTAAGTTGCCTATGGCCACGATAGGTCCTCAGTCGTGATTTCATTAATCCTTCACGCAGTTCTGGATCACCTAGACAATACTATTACTTACATCAGGCTGCTGTTTATTGATTACATTTCACTGTTTAACACAATCATTCCTACAGTTCTGATCTAAAAGCTCCAAAACCTGGGACTCTATACCTCCCTCTGCAATTCTATTCTATACTCCCTTACCAGAAGACCACAGTCTGTGCGGATCAGAAATAACATCTCCACCTCGCTGACCATCAACACTGGCACACCTCAAGGATGTATGCTTAGCCCACTGTTCCACTCTCCCTATGCCCATGACTGTATAGCCAAGCACAGCTCAAATGCCATTTTTAAATTTGCTGATGACACAACTATTGTTGGCAGATTTTCTGATGGTGAGAAGGCATGCAGGAACAAAATACAGATCAGCTGATTGAGTGGTGTTGCAACAACAACCTTGTACCCAACGTCAATAAGACTAAAAATTCATTGTGAACTTCATAAAGGGTAAGATGGGGGAACTCACACCTGTCCTCATTGAGAGATCAGAAGTGGAAAGGGTGAGCAATTTCAAGTTCCTTGTTGTCAACATCTCTAAGGATCTATCCTGGACCCACCTTACTGATGCAGCTACAATGACAGTGGCTATTTTTCATTAGGAGTTTGAGGAGATTTGGTATGTCACCAAAGACACTCTCAAGTTTTTACAGATGTGTCGTGGAGAGCATTCTAACTGGCTGCATCACCATCTGGGATTGGGAGAGGGGACACTGCAAAGGATCAAAATAAACGGCAGAAAGTTGTAAACTCTTTCAGCTCCATCATGGACTAGCCTCCCTAGCATCTAGAACATCTTTAAGGAGCAATGCCTCAGAAAGGTGGCATCCATCATTAAAGACCCCCATCACGCAGACATGCCCTCTTCTCCTTGCTACCATCAGGGAGAGGCTGTAGGAGCCAGAAGGCACACTCAATGATTCAGGAATAGCTTCATCCCCTCTGCCATCCAATTTCTGAATAGACATTAAACCCATGAACACTACCTTACTACCTTTTTCTGTCTTTGCTCTACTTATTTAATTTAACTTTTTAAATACACATATACTTACTGTGATTTACAGTTTTTATTATGGCATAATAACAAATTTCACAACACATAAGGAGGGACATATTTCACAATATATAGGGAGGGAGAAGAAAATGGCAGCGCGATACAGCTCGCAGCGGCCACTCCGGTGGTGATGTCTGTTATCTGTCAAGTAGGGTGCCGTGCACAATCCTGATTTGACAGACGTGAGAGCACGGATGGTGAGAACATCTGGTGAAACTTCTGAAGTGCCTGTTTTGCTGCCGCTGCTACTGTGTGATCCAGAATCTCTGGAGGGGAAGGCCCTGAGCCCTCAGCTTTGCTTGTTGCTCGGCGGCCGGGGCGGGGTCGAAACACTCGGCAGAGATGGTGCTCGGTGTTGGAGGGCTGGTCGGAGGCTCAAAGTTTTCAGACAGACTCAGAGTTGGCTGCAGTCGGGTGCATCCAATGCATCGGCATGTTTGCGGTGCCTCCGTCTGTGTGAGATTATGGGGCTATTGGGACTTGAGACTTTTTCTTACCATGCCCATGGTCTGCTCTTTATCAAATTACGGTATTGTTTTGCACTGTTGTAACTATATGTTATAATTATGTGGTTTTGTCAGTTTTAGTCTTGGTTTGTCCTGTGTTTCTGTGATATCTTTCTGGAGGAACATTGTATCATTTTTTAATGCATGCATTTCTAATTGACAATAAACGAGGACTGAGTATCCTCATAATGTAATATACCGGTGATATTAAACCCGATTCTGAAATAAGTAAGCAATAAATGTTGATACCATGAGACGAACAGTCTTTGAAAGTGAGTCCATTGGTTGTGGGAACATTTCAATTATGGGGCAGGTGAAGTTGAGTGAGGTTATCCCCTTTGGTTTAAGAGCCCAGTAGTTGAGGAGGAATAACTGTTTCTGAACTTGGTGGTGTATCCACTACTTTTTGGAAGATTTTCCATTTAAGAGCATTGGTGTTTCCATACCAGGCTGTGAAGCAACCAGTGAATATACTATCCCCTACACATCTATAGAAGTTTGTCATAATTTTAGATGTCTTGAATTTTCACAAGCTCCTAAGGAAGTAGAGGCACAGCTGTGCTTTTTTTTTTGAAATTGCACTTACGTCCCGGACAAGTTCTCCAAAATACTAACACCAAGGAATTTAAAGTTGCTGATCCTCTCCACCTCTGATCCTCCAATGAGTACTGGCTCATGGACCTCTGGTTTCCTCCTCCTGAAGTCAATAATCAGCTCCTAGATCTTGCTCACATTGAGTTAGAAGTTGTTATTTGACACCATCCAATCAGATTTCCAATCTCCCTCCTATATGCCGACATCATCACCTTTGACTCAGCCTACAACAGTGGTGTCATCGACAGACTTGAATATGGTATTGGAGTTGTGCTTAGCCAACCAGTCATAAGTGTAAAGCAAGCGGAGCAGGGGGATAAGCACACAGCCTTGTGGTGCACCTGTGCTGATGGAGATTGTGGAGGAGATGATGTTGCCAATCCGGACTGGGGCATGCAAGTGAGGAACTCCAAGATTCAATTGCACAAGGAGGTATTGAGACTGAGGTGTAGGACTTATTGATCAGCTCTGATGGGATGATGGTTTTGAATACTGAGTGTAGTCGATAAAGAGCATCCTGGTGTATGGATCTTTGCTATCTAGATGTTCCAGGGTCGAGTGAAGAGCCATTTGACCTGTTGCTTTGGTAGGCAAACTGGAGTGGATCCAAATAGCTTCTCAGGCAGGAGCTAATCTGTTTCATCGCCAACCTCTTGAAACACTTCATCACTGTGGAAGTAAGTTCAACTGGGTGATAGTCATTGAGGCAGATTACTACGTTCTTCTCAGGCACCTATATAGTTGAAGCCTGTTTGAAGCAGTTGGGTACCTTAGGCTGCCAAAGTGGGAGGTTAAAGATCTCAGTAAACACTCCAGCCAGTTGATCAGCACAGGTCTTTAGTACTTGGCCACATACCCCTTCTGTGCCGGATGATTTTGGTAGGCTCACTGTCCTGGAGGCTGCTTGCACGTCAGTCTCAGAGACTGAAGTCACAGGATCATCAAATGCTCTGCGAGTTCGTTATGAGCCCTCCAAGTTTTGATGATCAAAGTGAGCATAGAAGTCATTGAGCTCATCTGGAAGCAAAGCTCTGTTGTTGCCTACGTTGTTTGATTTAACTTTGTAAGAGGTGACAATACTCAAGCCCTGCCACAACTGTCGAGCATCCTTCATTGATTCAAGTTTAGTCCAGAATTGCTACTTCATCCGTGAGATCGCTATTCAGAGATCACATCTAGACCTCTTGTAACTTCCTTGATCGCCAAACTTGAATGGCTCTGATCTGGCTCTCAGCAAGTGTGGATCTTATGGTTCATCTGGGACTTTGGGTTGCGGAAGACTCTGAATGATTTTGTGGGGGCACACTCATCTACAACAGTTTTAATAAAGTCTGTGACAATCATGGTGTATTCATTCAGATCCACAGATGGGTCCTTGAGCACAGCCCAGTCCATTAACGTGAAGCCACCCTTCTGCCTCCTACGACCACCTTTTTGTTGTCCTAATCTCTGGAACTTTGCTATTTGGCATCTGACTGTATGCATGTAAGGGGACAGCCAAGTGATTCGATTTACCAAAATGTGGTCTGGGCTTGGAATAGTAGGCATCTCTTATCGTAGTATAACAGTGGTCTAGTGTGTTGGGACCTCTGGTGCTACAGATTGTATGCTGACAGTAATTGGACAGAGAAGCCTGTTGAAGTCTTCCTCTATGATTGTAGTCATAGCATTGCTAAACTCTAGTGCTCAGGGTTGTCTTAGACTGTTCAAGAATCAAATAGTTGAAGGGAAGTAACTATTCTTGAACCTGGTGGTGTGGGACATCAAACTCCTGTCCCTCCACTGGATCTCACTGGACTCCGTCACCATTCGATACTGAGTAGCAACCTCTCAGGAGCTCCCCAAGGGAATTATTAAGGAGGAATTATGGGTAGCACTGATGCACTGTAAGACAATATATTGATGTGATGGAACAATGAATGAAGAGAAAGATGTGTACCTAAATATATTTCCTGAATATACTGTATTTGAGATAAGCAACACACACACACACACACACACACACACACACACAAACACACACACACACACACACACACACACACACACACACACACACACACACACTCTCTCTCTCTCTCTCTCTCTCCAGGAGCAAACTGGAAAGGTTATGTAGATTTTATAAAGCATACATATTGCCTGGTTGAATCACTATTAACTCAAGGTGCAGAGGGATACTGAACATACTTTCTGCACCCTACCAATCCACTCACAGATCTGAGTGTGTCCTAACCTTCTGGTTCCTTTTCAGCCTTTATGGAGACTGAAGAAATCCGTTGAAGTTAAAATGAAGCGGAGAGCGTGAAGTCAGGAGATGCTGAGTGGCCCAGGCAAGCCTGGGAAAAGGAGAAGGCCGGGGGTACAATCTCAGAATGGTTACATGCACCAATGCATTTGAATGAACAGAGCCAGAAGCTGAGATCATTGTCCCAACGGGATTGTCAAGTCTGGATGCATACCTAACTGGAAGTTTCATTACAAGACCCCCATCTCTCACTCTTCCACCTAGAATTATTTTCTTTCTCTGATGTTTTTAAACTAATGAAAGTGAGGAAGTGATGTTAAAAACCTTAATATTTAATGACCACGGTGATATTTTCCCCTGTTGCACCAGGAAGCATGAAGTATGTATTAATTGGGAAAGGGAAGGGAGAGAGGAAACCAGAAACATTACAATCACCAAGGCAGTGGTGCTGAGCAAATATTTGAAAGTGGGCTGATAAGTCTCTGGTCCTGATGAGCTGCCTTCATAGGTGTTCATTTTCCAAAGCTCCTGAAGTTTGGTAACTGTTCCATTAAATTAGAAAATAATAAAATTAACTCCTTCATTTCAAAGGGGAGAGAAAGAAAGAGGGGTACTGCAGGTCAGTTGGCTGAACATCTGCCATGAGGAAAATATTAGAAACTATTAGGAATGATGTTAGAACAGGGCATTGAGGGGAATTCAAGGTAATCAGACAAAGTCAATGCTGTTTAATCAAATCATGTTTGATTAATATACAAGCTGTCCTTAGGTTACCAATTTCCAACTTATTGACACTCTTTTATATGAATGAGTTGTCATAATATTATTAAATTCAGAAGTCCCAGGCAAGTGCATGCATTCATTCCTACTTGAGGGCTCCCTCTCCTGTCTCTATCTCTGTCTGTCTTTATCTGTCTGTCCCTATCTCTCTCCATCTTTCCTACTCTCTTTCACTCTCTCACACACTCTTTCTCTCCCTCCACTTTCAGTAATTGTTCTTCTTTGTTAGTTTTATGTGGTTTTGATACTATTTCTCACATTTCTGTGAGAGTATGGATATTATAGCAAACGACTTTGTGTATTCTCCAACTTACAGCCAAAATCAGCTTTTAGACATCTGTAAAACCGGCTCCCATTCATTGCCTGGGACAGCCTATATTGGATTTCACTGAAGGAGGAAGATGCCCTGCCAATAAAGGAGGACCAGTAGATGCTCTACAGTTAGATTTTCAGGCACGTCATAAGGTTTCATGTCAAAGTTAGGGCAGAAAATAGAAATCCCCAGTGTATGCAGTATCATATTGGCAAACTTAGAAGATTGGCTAACCAGCAGGGAACAGAGAATAGGCATAGATGTTTGCTTTCTGGTTGGCAGGATGCAACAAGTGATGTGGTGTGGGCAGCTTGGTTTTATTTTAGTATTTATATAAACAGCTTGGATGAGAGCACTAAGGGGTCATTTTTAAATTTGATGAAGGTTGGAGAGAAAGTTGTGGGAAGGACATATGGAGAACATGAAGGGATACAGATGGATTAAGTGAGTGGGCAAAGATTTAGCAAATAGGATACAATGCGGGAAACTGAAACTGTGATAGGGAAAATTAAAATAAAGTGGAATATTATCTAGGTAATGAGAGATTACAGAGCTCTGAGGTACAAATGGTTTTGGTGTGGTCATTACAATTCACAAAAGAATGTTGTGCAGGTGAAGTAAGTAATTAGGAAAGCTAGCAAAATGTTCTTGTTTATTACCAAAGGACAGGTCATGCCTCAGTCAAGATACACTGCTAGGAACAAACACCCAAATGGAATTGGAAATAAATGGGATCATTACCATATTAAGATGAGTTGACAGAGCTGCTGCACAAGAAACCCGTCACAAACCGTTTTCCTCCCAACTGTGCCTCACTGCTCAACAGAGAACTTGGCACAAATCCAGCAATGAATCGCCTATGGCTCTGCCTGAGAGAATGGTTTTGGGGCGTGCCATGGTGAGTGTTGAGATGTGAACCACTGCTGGAGACCAGTAGCACAGGCCGCATGAGTTCAGGGACAGCCCGGATCCCACCCACATAGAAACATGCAGCACGGACTCGAAGGTTCAAAGTACATTCGTTATCAATGTATGTGTGCAGCATTCAATCCTGAGATTCATCTTCCCCACAAACAGCCACGAAACAAAGAAAACCATGGAATCCATTCAAAGAAAAACAACAAACCCCCAATGTGCAAAAAAAACTTGCGCTAACAGCAAAAAAACAAACAAAGAACAGAGAATATTAAACGCCAACCCACAAAGTCATTGAAAGAGTCTAGGAATATTCAATACAGCTCAGTTCCGTTCAATCTAGTACAGGATTTACAGTCCAAATTGGTCTGTGCCTACCAACTGAGTCCTATTTGTGTGCATTAACCCTCTAAACCTCCCTATCCATGCATCTGTCTGATTGTCTTTTAAATGTTACTAATGTATCCACCTCAGCTACTTCCTCTGGCAGCTCATTCAACCTGTACCCTTGGGATGAAAATAATGCTCCTCAATTTCCTGTTAAATCTCTCTCCTTTCTCCTTAAACTGCCTTTTAATGCTTGATTCTCCAACACTGGGAAAAAGACAGAGTTCAATCAGCCCACCTATGCCCCTCATGATTTTGTATATATCTATAAGATCATCGCTCAGCCTCCTCAGCTTCAGGGAATAATGTCCTAACCTTCTTGGTCTCTATAAATCAGTCCCTTGAGTCTTGGCTGTACCCCGATAAACACTTCTTGTATTCTTTCCAGCTCGATGGCATCCTTCCTATAACAATATGACCACAACTGCACTCCAAATGCGGCCTCCTTCATCACTGTTGTCTCCCCATTCTGCTTGACTGCACAACTTTGCCCAGCTCAGACACCTCTAGTTACCATAGAGAAATCTCCCGAGTGAATGTGGAGAAGTTGCATCCTCTTACAGGAGAACCAAGAACTAGGGGACACTGTTTAAAAAATAAGTGATCGCTTTCAATTAAGATAGAAGTGAAACAAGATGTTTTCTCTCAGAGGATCATGATACTTGGCTAGCATGGACCAGTTGGGTTGAAGGGCCTGTTTCACAGAATGGTGGAAGTCGAACATTTTTACAGTAGAGATAGATTAATCCTTGATTAGCAAGAGGGTGAGCAGTTGCTGGGGATAGGAGAGTCAGGATATAGAAGTTACAATTTGAGCAGTTCTGATTTCATGTAGCACACACAATATGCCGAAAGAACTCATCATTCTTGGGGAGGAATAGACTCAATGTGTCATGCTGAGACCCTTCAATCGGACAGGAAATTTAGAAGGAAGGAACTAGAATAAGGTGGTGGTTGGGGGTGGTGTTGGTTTTGGGAAGAGAAGGAGTACAAGTTGGCAGGTGATAGGGCAGGTACATGGTTGGGGGAAGGACAGATGGTGAGAGGGTGGGAGGTGAAATGGAAGAGGTGGAAGAGGTGAAGGACTGAAGAAGAAGGAATCTGATAGAGAGGACAGTGAACCATGGGAGAAAAGGAAGGAGGAGGGGCACCGGAGGGAGGTGATAGGCAGGTGAGGAGAAGAAAAGGAGTAAAAGGAAAACCAGAATGGAGGGTGGAAAAGGAGAGAAGGAGGAAGAGTGAGAAACTACCGGAAGTTGGAGAAATCGATGTTCATGTGGTCAGGTTTACAGCAGGCTTACTCTTGCTCCTAATTCATATATTTGCATCAAACTTAGAACAAAGAACAGTATAGCACAGGAACAGACCATTCGGCCCATAATGTTGTGCTGTACTAATTAATCTAATGATACTCAATCCCTTCTGCCTTCACATAGCCCATATCCCTCTATCCTCTGCACATTCATGTGCCTGTCAAAGAGCCCCTTAACTGTCCCTATTGTATCTAGATTCTTCACCACCCCTGGCAGCATGTTCTAGGTATCTACCGCTCTCTGTGTAAAAGACTTGCCCCACACATCTCCTTTAAATGTTTTCCACTCTCACCTTAAATACATGCCTTCTAGTATCAGTCACTTTGACCCCAGAGAAGAGATACCAGCTGTCTACACTTGATAATCAAAAACTTGATTATCTGTGAAAATCTCTGCCACAGGAAACAGTTGAGGCCAGTTCATTGGCTATATTTAAGAGAGAGTTAGATATGGCCCTTGTGGCTAAAGGGATCAGGGGGTATGGAGGGAAGGCTTGTACAGGGTTCTGAGTTGGATGATCAGCCATGATCATACGGAATGGTGGTGCAGACTCGAAGGGCCAAATGGCCTACTCCTGCACCTATTTTCTATGTTTCTATGTTTACAATAATTTTCATGATTTTGACAACCTCAGCCTCTGCCACTAGAGAGAAAACAACCCTACTTTTTCTATTGTTTCCTTATGGCACAAGTGCTTTATTCTAGGCGTCATTCTGGTAAATCTCCTCTTCACCCTCTCCAAAGCCTCCACATCCTTAGTATAATGGGGCAACCAGAATTGACTCCATATGTGGCCTAA
The DNA here is from genome assembly GCF_030028105.1 of Mobula birostris. Classification (NCBI taxonomy): domain Eukaryota; kingdom Metazoa; phylum Chordata; class Chondrichthyes; order Myliobatiformes; family Myliobatidae; genus Mobula; species Mobula birostris. The sequence goes on along the minus strand of NC_092387.1, from coordinate 21,205,023 downwards.
CCAAGCTGCAACCTCACCTGGTGGACTGGTAAATTTTGAGTAGGTCTGCAAAGAGCAACTTGCAATGAACCACCACACACTGGCTCATCTTGCCTCTCGTTTACAGGAATTCTCCTGACTCTTGAACTCAGTGCCTCAAGTAATGAAGCCAAGCATGTCATATGCTTTTTTGCCTTTTTATTGGCACCCCATCAACCTCTACAGCCATTTGCAAGAAGCTATGAACTTGGACCCCAAGATCCCTCTATACACAAGGGTCCTGCCCCTTTACATTTAATCTCCCGAATACAACACCTCACACTTGGCCAGATTAAACACCATCTGCTATTCCTCTCCCCATTTCTGCAACTGTCTTTTTCCATCCGATAGACTTGTGCACGTAAGCATATCTTTAATTCTCATATAATGAAAGAGCACCCAAAGAGTTACCGGCAACCCTGGTCCCAGACAATTGCCTTTCCCATGCAGTTCAGATGGGGGACGGATACTCTGGCTAAAAGATGGACATTGGGAAACTAAAAGCAGTCAGACTTAAAGAGCTCCAGCTGTTAATCACATCTACCAGACCTTCTATTTCAGATGTTGCTGGGACTTTGGAAACTGACCAAAAGGTCAGAAGCAAGAAGAGCCCTCCCACAGAAGAAGGGTTAGTGGCTCCTTCTACCACACTTGGTGGGGGTGCTGGAGCAGAGCTACGGACATTGGCTAGACCTAGTTATTCCAGTCTCCCTCTTCATCAGATATTTCCTGGAGGATGACCAGCATAGATTCTCCCTCCTGCTGCTGAGATAAGCTGGTGAGCAGCTGACAGACAGAACTATCTCCCCCAACCACAGTGTGTGGGAGTTGGTGCATCTGTGTCCTTCCCAGAGAAACAGAGCAGCCTAGACCTTAGCTACCAGGCTGTAACCAAGCAGGACCCTTCCTTGTTAGAAAACCTGCCAAGGATCATTCATCATCAACTACCCCCTTTCAAAAACACATCTGGCCAACCCCTCATCACCCAACACACATTAGGCCTCTGACATGGCAAATGCCCAAGATGCGAACCAGCAAATGTGGGCAGGTGAAGGCTGAAGAAGCCACAGCATCACATCCTGGTTGTCATGTACTCCCAACATCCCTCCACCTTCCCAGGAGGTTGAAGGGATTTGTGTGCTTTGGTAAAGGGACAAGGTTCATGTGAGGAGCCTGCACAGATTTGGAAGAACCATTCACTATGATCAGTGGTGCAGTGCTTGCTAGGAAAGGATGCAGAGACTGAATGAATTGTGGCTCCATGCAAGGGACAGGAGGAGAAAATTCCATCCTGATTGCAAAGATGAACATCCAACAGACATGGAACACAGTAATGGATTTCAGAGGGGCCCCTGGCAAACGTTGACACTTCTTTCCCAGTTCTCCGACAAGATAGGCACATCCTTCAACTCCTTGAGGTTACTCAGATAAGATGACTTTGTGCATGGTAGGTCTTGTCTATCCAATTTTATAGAGTTTTTCGAGGAAGTTACCAGGAAAGTTGATGAAGGCAAGGCAGTGGATGTTGCCTACATGGACTTCAACAAAGCATTTGACAAAGTCTCGCAATGAGGTTGGTCAAGAAAGTTCAGTCGCTTGACATTCAAGATGAGGTAGTAAATTGGATCAGACATTGGCTTTGCGGAAGAAACCAGAAAGTGATAGTAGATGGTTGCCTCTCTAACTAGAGGCTTATGACTAGTGGAGTGTGCTGCAGGGATTGGTGCTGGGTCTGATGCTGTTTATCATCCATATCAATGATCTGGATGATAACATGGTTAACTGTATCAGCAATTATGCAGATGACACCAAGATTGGGGGCGTAATGGTCTGCAAGGAAGGCTATCAGATCTTGCAGTGGGATCTGGATCAACTGGAAGAATGGGCTGAAACATGGCAAATGGAATTTAATACAGACAAGTATGAGGTGCTGCACCTTAGGAGGACTGATCATGGTAGGTCTTACACAGTAAGCGGTAGGGCACTGAGGAGTGCAGTAGAACAAAGGCATACAGGTCCATAACTCATTGAAAGTGGCATCACAGATAGCTAGGGTCATAAAGAAAGCTTTTGGTACTTTGGCCTTCATAGATCAAGATATTGAGTACAGGAGTTGGGATGTTATGTTGAAGTTGTGTAAGACATTGCTGAGGCCTAATTTGGAGTATTGTGAGCAATTTTGGTCACCTACTTACATGAAAGATATAAGTAAGATTGAAAGAGTACAGAGAAAATTTAAAGGATGCTAAGGAAAGATTAGATCTTTATTTCCTACAATATAGATGATTGAGGGGAGATTTGATGGAAGTATACAAAATTATGAGGTGTATAGATAGGATAAATGCAAGCAGGCTTTTTCCACTGAGTTTGTGTGAGACTACAACTAGAGGTCATGGGTTAAAGGTGAAAGGTGAAATATTTAAGAGAAACATGTGGAGAAACTTCTTCACTCAGAGGGTGGTGAGCATTTGGAATGAGCTGCCAACACAAGTGGTGGATGCAATTTTGATTTCAACGTTTAAGAGAAGTTTATGGATAGCTACATGGATGGGCGGGTATGGAGGGTATGGAGGGCTATGGTCCCAGTGCAAGCAGATGGGACCAGACAAATTAAATGGTTTGGCACCTACAAAATGGGCCAAAGGGCATGTTTCTGTGCTGTAAGTTTCTATGACTCTATGACGCTAGAACTAGGAATCCTATCAACCATGTTTCTTGCTCCTGGAACTACTTGTATTACCTGGTCATTGCTTCCTAGCAAGGAAACTTCCTCCAACCACACTGGCACTGCAGCAGACAGGGTATGCTTCACCGTAACACTAAACCGTTTCCCCAGTACACACTCCGCACTGTATCCCACAGGACAAACTTTGGGAACTTCAGTCAGTGCTCACAGCGAAGGGGTGGGGGGCACACAGCAATGGATGGATGCGTTACTTCTCGCGATTACCTCTTGGATCCCAATCTTCAGAGCAACTCTTTAGATGGAAGGATCTCTACTTGTGACAGATTCCAGTCCAAGTTCCAATTTCCAAGCATTCGAAGTTACATCTTTCATAACTGAGCTACAGCAATGAAACTAGGCCTTTGGTCATCCAATCCATGCCAACTATCAAGAATCTATTTACACTAATGTTATATCAATCCTACTTTTGTACGTTCTCCTTGTCCTCCCGCTTTACCATTTACCTACACGTTAGAGGTAATATTTACAGCAGCCAATTGACCTGCATATTTGGAGGAAACTAGGGTACTTGGTAGAAACGTACATGGTTACAGGGACAACCCACAGACAGCACCCAAGGTGATGATTGAACCTGGGTCTCTAGCACTGATGCAGCAGTTCCACCAGCTGTGCAACTATGTCTCGCACTGCCCCTTCCCATTGTCGAAAGCTTCCAATAGCCCTTCCTATCCGGCCTCCAGAGGAGATTTGAACCATTCAGGGCCATGAACAGTCACTCCAGGTGAGGCCACATCACCCCTACAAGTTTGTCAGGGTTATCTACTGCATCCAGCGTTCCCAGTGTGGGCTCCCTCTAAATCGGTGAGACACGACATAGATCAGGGGGCCATCTCCACTCTCTCTTCAGCAGGCAGGATTTCCCGGCGGCCAATCACTTTAATTCCACTCCCCATTCTCTTCCAACATGCCAATCCATGGCTTCCTCTACTGCCCCAATGAGGGCATTCACAGGTGGAAGGAGCAACACTTCATATTTTGTCTGGGTAGCCTGCAAATGGATGGCATGAACATTAATTTCTCCAATTTCTGGTAATTTCTCACTTTTCCCCCTTCTCTCCATTTCTGTTCCCCATTCTGACTCCCCTCTTGCCCCTTCTCTTCTTTTCACCTGCCTGTCGCTTCCTTCTGGTGCCCCTCCCCATTCTCTTTTTCCCATGGTCCATTGTTCTCTCTGTCCTTTCCTCCTTCTTCAGCCTTTTCCTTTTCCACCTGTCACCTCCCAGCCTCTCAGTTTATCCCCCGTACCCCAGCCACCTACCTTCCCTCTCACCTGGCTTCACCAATCACCTTCCAGCTTGTGGTCCTCTCCCCGCCTTCTTTACTGGCTTCTTCCTCTTTCCTTTCCAGTCCTGATGAAGAGCCTTGGCCCGAAACGTCGACTCGTTATTCTCCTCCAGCATTTTGTGTGTGTTACTCCTTTGCTGGCTGGGTAATCAGAGGCTGCCATAGCTGACAATGGGAAGAGAATCTGAACGCAAGAGTTCAAGCCTCACCCAGCAACTGGAGAATTTACATTCAATCAACTACATTAGTCTGGAACCACACATTAGGCGTACTGACTGAGTGACCATGTAACCACTGGACAGTTGCTCGAGTCTACCTGGTTCCCAAGAGGAACAAATATTTGAAAAGCAATAAACTATAGATTTGGTAACACCAAAATAAAGACATCACTTGCTGGAAGTACAGGAGTTTCTACAGATGTCGGAAATCCAGAGCAATGCACATTAAATTCTGAAGGTCTGGCAGTATCCATGGAGGGGAATAAACAGTTGAAGTTTCGGACCGAGACCTGAATAGGAAGGGAACGAGGCCAACCTGGATGCACTCAGCAGGTCAGGCAGAATCTCTGGAAAGAGATGAGAAAGAGAGCGAGAGAGTGAGAAGGGATTAACCTTTCAGGATGAAGAGCCCTCGTCAGTTCTTGTGCTTAATGAAATGTTAATTCTGCTTTTCTTCCCACAGGTGCTGAACAAACCTGTTGACTGTTTCCAGGAAAGTATGTGACATATCTGCTCGTGAGCCACACACATGATTCCAGAGCCCTCAACATGATCGGAGCCTAACTACCCTCGAAAGCAGTCCCTGCCAGAGTTGTTGCCTCCAGAGCCAGTCCACTGTGAAACAGTTTAAAAACTATTAGTTTCTCTTCTTTCTCTCCCTTGGGAGCAAGTAGTATCATGCCGGAAGCTGGACCCTTCTAACCTTAGGATAACCCCTTGGCACAGGTGCAGTTTAATTCACGGATTTCTGAATGGTTTTGGACAGGAATGTAAATATGAGATGGAAACGCAAAAGGTTTGGTTGATTCCGTCCTTCACAATTCTTAGTTGACGTTCTTGCAAAGGAAGTCGTTAGTAATTAAAAACGCACACATAATCTTGAAAGGTCCATCTGTGGAATGGTATCAATGTGGAAAAGATATTGCTTGAGAAAAATACACTCTGTCATAAAGTGAGTAATCATTAAAGCAGGCTCTCCGGAGGTTTACAACTGCAATCCAGAGCGTGTAGCAGCTGGTTTTATCAACACCACACGAAAGGTGTTTTGGCTTCTTTCCACATCCTCTAAGAAGCCTTACCTAATTTAGCTGTCTTGACACTTCTCAGGGGCTATTGTCAGTGCCCATGCCTGGAAAATAGGGTACTAACTATGCTGATGGAAACTCCTGGTAACTGATGGCCAGAAGCCCCATCATTTCTTTTCATAGGTCATGGCATTGGTCAGAGCCCACTGCTTGTAGTGCATTGGAGTCTATCCTTTATTTACTTCCCCGCTCCATTAGCACAGCCTAGCTCATGACTCACAATACATCACACTTCTTTCTCACCCTCTAACAATTCCATTAACAGCCCATTCCCTCAGCAATTCTGTCACAGATATCCTCTTTCAAAAAAATTTAAAGATTAGTTTTGTATTTGTCACATGCATATTGAAACATTAAAACATAGAGTGCAATGCGTCGTTTTCACGTCAATGACCAACACAGTCCGAGAATGAGCTGTGGGTAACCTGCAAGTGTTGTCAATGCTCTGTCGCCAACATTGCTTGTCCACATCTTACTAACCTTAACCCATAGGTCTTTGGAATGTGGGAGGAAACCGAATCAAACCAAACCATGCTCAACGGTGTTGTGTATTTGATACTTTTAGATAGATAGATAGATATACTTTATTGATCCTGAGGGAAATTGGGTTTCGTTACAGCCGCCCAACCAAGAATAGAGCGTAAATATAGCAATACAAAAACCACAAACAATCAAACAACAAAATGCAAACTATGCCAGATGGAAAATAAGTCCAGGACCAGTCTACTGGCTCAGGGTGTCTGACTCTCCACGGGAGGAGCTGCAAGTTCGATGGCCACAGGCAGGAACGACCTCCCGTGCCGCCCAGTGTTGTATCTCGGTGGAATGTGGCCGAAGTCCAACAGCAAAAAGTTCAATATCCGGTTTACAAACACATTCCTCAATCGTAATATGACCCGGATTGCACCATCTGTTGTTAACCAGAACAGTAAGCACCCAACTCCTTTACGCTTATCGCTCTCAGTGCACTTCCGGTCAGCCCGAACGGTCTGGAAGCCGTCCATGGAAAAGTTTTGATCGGGTATGTCCTTGTGCAGCCCCGTTCCAGTGAAACACATATTTGAGTATCCTTGCATATCTGTTATTTAATTAAGCATTCTTGTTCTTTTAAATAATTAATTATGGGTCATATGCAGAAGTACATTAATTCCATACATCATCACACTACCACATGATACACACGCTCCGCACTAGAAGTAAAGTTACACTGCATTTTGGTCTCCTGTGCCTTCCTTTGAATTAGTTTAATATTTTGAAGTTACAGAACATAACAATGGGGAGAACGTACAAACTCCTTACAGACAGAAGTGGGAACTGAACCCCGGTTTAAGACATTATGCTAACCGTGACACTATCATCATCCCTCTCCCAGCTTCTTTCCATTTTAACGCAAGCCACTTCCTTTTTCCCAGTTCTCAGGGTTTTCAATCTCAAATGTTAACTCTGTTTTTCTTTCCACAGATGCGGCCTAGCATGCTGAATATCTCCAGTATTTTGTGTTTCTTTCAGACGTTCATCACCCGCGGTTTAAAAAAGTTTCATTTCGTCTACAGTAATTTGAAACTAGTTATCGTCCCTGTTATAAGAATTTCCTAAGGGAGTGGCAACAACATTCATTGGGTGTAATTTCACTAGACTGGCTACTTGCTGAATAGTTAATTTCTGTCTAGTTAATGGAGAAGTACATCACAGGCCCTGCAGACCTCTGAGTTTGCAGTCGCCATCAAACACTAATCCTACATTAATCCCAATTTTGAAGGGTGCTATTAATCTGGATTTAATGATTTTCAGATTCTGGATTCACAGGCACAGATGTGATGAGGCAAATAGTTGGCCACGCGTACAAAATGCTGGAAGAACTCAGCTGGTCGGGCATCATCGATGGAAATGAGTTGATAGTCAACACTTCAGGCCGAGACCCTTCTTCAGGGCTGAGAAGGAAGGGGGAAGATGGCAGAATATAAAAGGTGGGAGAAGGGGCAGGAGGCTAGCTTGAAAGTGATAGGTGAAGCCGGGTGGGAGAGAAAGGTCAAGGGCTGGAGAAAAAGGAGCCTGTTAGGAGAGGAGAGTGGACTATAGGGAAATTGTTGCAAATTTAACGATAAATTAAACAATGTTTTGTCCCCGTCGGGATATCTCATCCACCTGGCATTCAATTCTCACCTGTGCCGTTTGCTGTGACAGCGGCCGCGCCTCGGTACACTGCTCTGACAGGTGGGCTAAGCCAGGTGAGGGTAGCCGATTTGCTCAAGTGTTGGTGGGATAGTAGGGACACGTCTATCCTAGCACACAAAGTCAGTTTCGGTGCGCCGGGCTGATGAGATCCGACAGCCAGGAAGGCGGTTCTGCAGCACTCTGTAGAGAGGGAAGGGCGTGGCACGGCACAGATGATGTCATGGCCATCCACTGCAACCAAAGAGGCCCCTAGTTGCGACGATCACGCGTACAACTAGAATAGGGCTTCTGAGGTCGAACTGAGAGGAACTGCTCCAGTGCAACGCCGTTTCTACTTTAAAAGCTTTCCCGCACAGGTTTCCATCGTCATCGTCGAAATCAGCAGACTGCCAACAAATGATAAGATAAACTCTTGACCTCACAGTCTACCTTGTTACAAATTTGCACCTTTTTGACTATCTACACTGCACTTTCTCTGTAATGCTACCTTTGATTCTGCAACCTGTAGTTATTGTGTTACCTCATTCTACCTCCATGCACTGTGGAATGATTTGATCCATATGAAATGTATGCAAGACAAGCTTTTCACTGTATGTAACAATAATAAAGCAATTCCTATTCCAGTTCAATTTCTAATGACTCCAGATTCCCAGAGGAAACTTAGATTCAGTGGAGCACTAGAGGTCCAAACCCCAAAGCCAGACTCAGTCCTTCAGGACCCAGACTCCAATGGTATTGGTTGTTAAAAATCAGCAGCCAGAGTTCTTTACTGTTAATTTCCACCATGGTAACTGGCAAATTTAATTTCAATGATTAAATATATTAAAATCTTGGAAATAAATTGATGGTGAGCTTCACTTACAGTAACCACATAGATAAGAATGGAGAGCAAAACATAGGACAGGACATAGAAGAGTACAGCACAGGAACAGGCCATTCAGCCCACAATGTTGTGCTGAACCAGCTGAAAATCAAATCAAAAACACCCAAGCACTAAGCAATACACGCAAAATGCTGGAAGAACTCAGTAGGCCAGGCAGCCTTTATGGAAAAGAGTAAACAGTCAACTTTTCGGGCTGAGACCCTTTATCAGCACTAGAAAAAAAGATGAGACGTTAGAGCTGAAGAAAGTGGGGGAAGGGGAGGAAGACATACATAGTGGTAAGTGACAGGTGAAACCAAGAGAGGGGGAAGTTGATAGGTTAAAGAGATAAAGGGCAGGAGAAGGAGGAATCTGATAGGAGAAGGTAGAAGACCATGGAAGATAAGGAATAGAGAGGAACACCAGAGGGAGGTGATGGAGGTGATCAGAGGTAAGGAGATAAGGTGAGAGAGGGAAACAGGAATCAGAATGGTGAAGGTAAAGGGGGCAATTTCTGGAATTTCAAGAAATTGATGTCATGCCATCAGGTTGGCGGCTACCCAGACAGAATATATGTTGCTCCTCCAACCTGAGTGTGGCTTCATTGTAGCAGTAGAGGAGGCCATGGACTGACATGTCGGAATGGTAATGGGAAGTAGAATTGAAATGGGTGGCCACTGGGAGATCCTGCTTCTCTGGCATACGGAGTGTAGGTGCTCATTGAAGCAGTATCCCAATCTACGTTGGGTCTCACCGATATACAGGAGGCTGCACCAGGCGCGCCAAACACTGTACATGACCCCAACAGACTCACAGGTGAAGTGTCGCCTCACATGGAAGGACTGTTTGGGGCCCTGAATGGTAGTGAGGGAGGATTTGTAGGGGTAGGTGCGGCACTTGTTCCACTTGCAAGGATAGGTACCAGGAGGGAGATCAATGGGGAGGGATGAATGGACAAGGGAGTCACTTAGGGAGCGATCCCTGCGGAAAGTGAAAAGTGGGGGGGGGGAGGGAAAGATGTGTTTGCTGGTGGGATTCCGTTGGAGATGGCGGAAGTTATGAAGAATTATGTGCTGGACACGGCGGCTAGTGGGTAGTAGGTGAGGACAAAGGGAACTCTATCCCCTGTGGGGTAGCGAGAGGATGGGGTGAGGGCAGACATGTGCGACAACATACATTAAAAGTAACTGGTGGATACCATTTGGAACACAGACTGGAAACTTGTGGTTGGTTGACTGGAAAAGGTTCTCAGTGAAGTATTAGCATGATGGAATATTGCTCCATTATTTAAATTGGTCAGAATAGTACACCTGAATCACAGTCATCGAGCAATTACAGTGTGGAAGGAGGCTGTTTGGTCCACCATTCACATGCTGACTGATTATGAGTAGATGATCCATGATTCCATTAACACTATCTCATTATTTTGCTCCTTTTGCACCATTAAAAAAAATTTCTTCGTATGACTTATAGTAGCTTTTTTTATGTCATGCTTCAGCAAAACAACAAAATTCACAATATATTGTATGTCTCTGTTAATAAAACTGATTCTGATTCTAATTTGGAAAAGAGCAAAGGCAAAGGGAAATTTGTTGAGAAGTCATCCGTCTATTGGATATAAGAGCAGCACAAGGCCACTCAGCCCTCGAGTATGATCTGTCATTTCATCATGGCAGATGTATTTTTTCAAACCCATTCTCGTGCCTTCTTGCCTTATCCCTTAACTCCTCAACCAATCAACAGCCTATTAATCTCTGCCTTGAAGACACCCAGTGGTTTGTCTCACTCCCTCCGTGGCAACGAATTCCACAGTTTCATGATCCTCCGGCTGAAGAAATTTCTCCTCTTCTCAATTTTAAAGGGGCAGCTCTTTATTCTGAGACTGTACCCTCTGATCCTGAACTCTCCTACTAATGAAAACATCCTCTTCACTTGTTCAGGCCTTTCAGCATTCAGTAGATTTCAATGACACCCTTCCCCCTCATTCTTCTGAGCTCCATTGAGTCCAGGTCCAGAGATGTTGAACTCTCCTCAACAGTGAACTTCTTCATTCCTGGGATCATTCTTGTGAACCTCCTCTGGACCCTCTGCAAGGATAGCAAATCTTTCCTTAGATATGATGCCCTAGACTTCTTATAACACTCAAATGTGGTTTTGATCAACTTAAGGGAGAAGTCGGGGCCAATGGTTACCGTTCATATTCTACCCAAGGCCTTTTGGGTAACCAGACCTGAAGCCCAATACATCCAACCTCTGTGGCTATGGCTATTTCCAGAAAATATTACTGCTTTCCTAATATATTTTGGGAGTATGATTTACAGTCAATAGTGAAGTCAAAGATTAGGTGACAGCCAACGTCAGATTAGGAATGACCTTTCTGAATGACAGAGCTAGCTCTAGGGTCTCACGTGGTCTACTATCTTATTTCTTGTGTACGTTGATTATATTACAGGACTAGGAACCCAAGGGAGTAGCTATTGATCTCAGGGTAAGAGTTCAATCCCATCTTGGAACTTGGGAAAGTGAAATTTATTTAATAATTAAATACATGTGCAGCCAGGCATCCTCTTCAGCAATGATGACTGTGAATCTGCGTGTTGTTGTAAAAACAAACTCGTTTTACATCAAGGAAGGAAAACTACTATCCTTACCCAATTGGGTCTTTTTGTTACTCCGGACCACCCCCCCCCCCCCCCCCCATCTGCTTGATCCTTAACTGTGAAAAGTCTCAACAAACCAAAAAGCTCATGGGCTCAACGGGGAAAGGTCGCCAAATTCACATCCAATGAAAGAATCGACAACAAGTGAGTGCAGGAAATTACCAGTGTTGCAACTGAGAACCTAAAGATGTTTGGACAGAAAGCTGGAATATCAGAAAGCAAGAACGTATGGGAAAGTTGTGGGCGGGAGCCACAGGACTCAAAATTGGCACAACAGTTACTAAAATGACTTCGTACGCAATTGACAGTGATCATTTAGTTTGTACACATTTGATCTACACTTAAGCAATTTTAGATCTGGTATATTGGTTCCTTCGTTCCCCTGTTGCGTCCTAAGTCATAATTAGAAAGCAGTCCCCAAAAATGATGGAGTTTTTCTTTAATTGTGACTCCCATGTTTTTGACATACTCAAGACAGGAAATTCCATTAAAGCGGAATGTCATTCACTGCTGCCACTGCAGTGAACTCTATCAATAACAAATATTCTGTCTGTGTTTTTATACAAGGATTGCTGATGGTTTGGGGATTTTTTTTTCCAGACTTCTCACAGAACTGAAACACAAACAAATCAGTTATATTTTTCATGAGTCTGTCACTGAGGTTGTGATTTTATTTATTTTAATGCAAAGGATAATAATGATTTTTGCTCGTGACGTTCACCCCTAATTCCCTCTGCACAAAGAAATACGTCTGAACTTGGGCCTCAGGCTTCATCGCCCATGGTCAAAAAGTGCCAGAAATCTGCTGAGTATCAGCTTGCGGCGCAAGGAGAGAACAAGAAAGTGATGGAGAGAAGATGGGAAGTGAGTCATAGGCTTTGCCGGGGAGTGTTGGTGATAGAGTTTTAGAGTTACCCAGTCCCTTTGACCCAACTTAAGCATACTGAACAAAATGTCCTCTGTTCGGCCCGTATCCCTCGAAACCTTTCCTAATCGTGTACTTGTCTAAATCTCTTTTAAACAATTGTGCCCAACTGTTCCCCTTTCTCTGCCAGACCTACCACCCTATGAGTGGAAAAGCTTTCCTTCAGGTCCCTGTTAAATCTCTCCTCTCTCCAGCATCTGCAGATCTTCTCTTGTTTGAGAGTAAGAGACTGATTGGATCACTCTGTGGGAAGGTTCATCAAACATGTCAGTCTTCCCTTGTCATTTCTTTCAAGGAGTGATCTGAACACAAAAATGAGACATTTTATTGAAGTGTGGATGGCTTGGGAGCCAGTGTCCCTCTGAGAGCACACAGCTGATGTCTAAACAGGACCTGGAGTTAGGTGGAAGCCAGGCCTCCATTGTGTTCTTGGCAACCTTAGACACTGAGTGATCGGCAGGAAGAATATTACATAGTGCTATGGACATTGAAGACATATTGCATGCATTTTCCCTTGATTCATTCTCTTTGTAACTTGAGAGATTTATAGTCAATCATTTTTCTCCATGTAGTCACTAAGTAATTCAGGCTAATACCACTGAATGTGAGATTTTATTTTCCCCAATACGCACATAGACATGGATTGGGTGTTACACTGTTTTTTATGGAAATCCCAGCACTGTTTGAAACCCAGTTATTTCCCCAGTCTAAGCACAGGTGATTGTCTGTAAAATGATTCCAGGACCTTTAAAAATAATTCTTCAATTGCCTGTTTTTCTGGGAACTTTATGTTTGTTTAATAATGTGATAAATAACAGGCATCAATCAAGCTGCCACATTATCCCACCCGCCTGACCTGTTGCAGCTTTAAGACTCAAATGTTTATCGTAGTTTATTCTCAGACACACACAGAGCTGTGAGACAGATGAGGCCCAGGTTCAGTACAGACCTCGAGTGCTACCAGGGTGGAGCCTGTATGTTCTCCCTGTGACCTGGTGGGCTTCCCCTGGATTCCTCCCCCATCCCAAAGACACGTGGATTGGCCACTGTAAATTATCCTTAGTGTGTAGTAAAGGGTAAAATCCCAAGGGGGTTGATGAATTAAAAAATGGGATTAACATAGTATTAGTGTAAATATGTGGTTGCTATTTGGTGTGCACTCAGTTGGCCTAACGACCTGTTTCCATGTGTATCTTTGAAACTCCCTATCTGTTCTAATGAAAACCAATATTCCATCAGACTTAGAACATAGAACATAGAATAGTACACCACAGTACAGGCCCTTCGGCCCACAATGTTGTGCCGACCCTCAAACCCTGCCTCCCATATAAGCCCCCACCTTAGATTCCTCCATATACCTGTCTAGTAGTCTCTTAAACTTCACTAGTGTATCCGCCTCCACCACTGACTCAGTCAGTGCATTCCATGCACCAACCGCTCTCTGAGTAAAAAACCTTCCTCTAATATCCCCCTTGAACTTCCCACACCTTACCTTAAAGCCATGTCCTCTTCCTAACTCTTCCTAACTCTTGCCAACTAATTTTCTGTGTTATGTGAACTACGGGCCAGCAGATCCCTTTGTATTACATTTTGTAGTTTAGATTCTTTATTCTTCCCTTCAGAGTGGGTCACCTCACATTTTCCACATTATACTCCATCCGCCGAATTCTTGCCCACTCACTTAACCTATCTATATCCCTCTGCAGGCACTTACTGTCCTGCTGAACCGCAGCGTCCTCAGTGCCTTCATCCAAGTCACTTGTATAGATGGTAGATAGTTGAAGATCCAGCACTGACACCTACCATGTACAGATTACCGTCTGAAAATGACCCACTTATACCAACTCTTAGTTACACTCTCCCTAATCCACACGAACATATTACACTGTAAGACTATAAGACATAGGAGAAGAAAGAGCCATAAGGCCCATCAAGTACACACTGCCATTCAGTATTGGCTGATTTATTTTCCTCCTCAACCTTGTTCTCCTGCCTCCTTCCTGTAACCTTTGACATCCTTACTCATCAAGAACTTATCAAGCTTCACTTTAAATATACCCATTGACTTGGCCTCCACAGCTATCTGTGACAATAAGTTCTGCAGGTTCACATCCACTAGCTGAAGGAATTCCTCCTCATCTCTGATCTAAAGGGACATCTTTCTCATCTGAGGCTGTTTCTCCTGTTCTGAGTCTCCCCCACCATAGGAAATCTCCTCTCTACGTCCACACCATCTAGGCCTTTCAATATTTGACAGGTTTCAATGAGATCCCCCTCCACGTTCTTCGTGTTGTAATGTGAGCATTATTAAAAGTAAGTTAATACTAATTAGGATAATGGGTGGTTTCACTTCTGTTCTTTTTACTTCCAGTGTGCTCTGTATTTAGTGTCCCTGCCATGCTGTACGGGTTGTGAAAGCCTCTGTATATACATAACAGTTTTGAAGTTCGAGATAAGGTTGTCTCTTTGGCATGAAGTGTGCCTTTTTCAAAGTAGAAGTTGCTACATATTTTTGGCGACGAGGTGAACTGGTTTTGTGTACATATCAGCATGTTTTTCGAACGGGAGCTTCGTGTTTCAGATGGCGACGTTTGGAACTATTGGTGAATTTTTGGAAGGAAACGAGGACTGGCCGGAGTATGAGGAAAGGTTGGGACACTTTTTCTGTGCTAACGAAATTACTGAGGAGGCTAAGAAGCACTCTATTCACCTGAGTGTGAGTGGGGCAAAGACTTACAAGCTAATAAGGAATTTAGCCGCACCGTGGAAACCAGGGGACATTCCATATGACGAACTGGTCAAGTTCGTGGGGAACCACTACAATCGGAAACCTTCTGTGATAGTCCAATGGTGTAAGTTTCACAGCCGTTTTAGGAAGCCAGTTCAGTCTGTAGGCAATTTCGTGGCCGAGCTTCGGCAGCTGTCAGAGCATTGTGATTTCGGAGCAGTGTTGGAAGACATGCTCCGTGATAGATTGGTATGCAGCATTAATGATGACAACATACAACGCCGCCTGTTAGGGGAAACCCCATCACTGACATTCAAGAAAGCCTTATAGATTGCCCAAGGCATGGAGATGGCTGCTAATAATATCAAGGATATCCAGAAAGGACATGGGGGGGGGGTGGTGTTCACAGTTGGCGACAGTGCACCAAGTCAGGAGGGAGACTGGTAAACAGGCAAAGCAGGTGGAATGTTTCTGGTGCGGAGGGACACACTATGCAAATGATTGCAAATTCAAAGACACTGTCTGCCATGCTTGTAGCAAAAAGGGACATTTAGCTAAAAAGTGCAGAAGTTCAAAGGGTAAGATTAAGCCTGGGCAGGGGAAAGCTCATCAGGCTCAGGCAGCCACACACCATCTAGAAGAAGCAGATGAAGAGGCAGCGTGTGCCTACAACATGTTCGCAGTGGAAACAGATGAGGAACCACCTGAACCATATTATGCCACAGTTCACTGTCAGGGGAAAGGACATTAAGTTTGAGATTGATTCAGGGGCTACTGCATCGGTCATTAGTGAGCAGACCTACAGGAGGACATGGGGGTCCAGCCTGCCTCCCATTAAACGGTCAAAGCTCAAACTTAGGACCTATACGGGGCAGCCCATACCCCATTTAGTGGTGTTATATGTGGACATTTCAGCCAGGGGTCAGACGGCTGAAGCCAGGCTAGTGATAGCTAAGGGCAGGGGACCCAGTCTTTTGGTCGCAATTGGCTTCGCAAAATCTGGCTAAACTGGCATGAAATTAAGTACGCACACACGATGGAGGATCGTTCAGAGAAGCCTACTGGTTTTGCTTTACGTACCCTGACAGCTGCTGAGAAGGGATATTCACAGCTAGACAAAGGAGGTCTGGCCATTGTTTTTGCGGTCAAATGCTTTCATCAGTACCTTTATGGACACGTATTTACAACTTATACGGACCATAAACTACTGATGAGCCTTTTCAGTGAGACGAGATGCATCCCACTGCTAGCTTCAGCCAGGATACAGAGTTGGGCTCTTACATTGTCAGCCTGCTGGTACATTACAGTACACAGAGCGGGTGGGAATAATGCAAATGCAGATGCACTGAGTCGACTACCTTTACCTGAGACACCTGTTACTACATATGTGCCTCCAGAGACTGTGTTTTCATTGGAGAGGCTGGCAGGGACACCTGTAAGGGCGACCCAGATCAGGCAGTGGACAGAGAGGGACCCAGTCCTGTCCCAAGTCAAGACTTTTCTTTTACAAGTTTGGCCCAGAGTCGTGGAAGGAGAGGAACTGAGGCCTTATGCCAAACACAAGACAGAAATCAGTCTGCAGGATGGCTGCATTTTCTGGGGGGGGCAGGGGTCATCGTGCCTCCCCCGGCCATTCACAGGTTGTGGAGGAAACTCATGAGACTCACCCAGGAGAATCTCGAATGAAAAGCCTTGCAAGATCCTATGTTTGGTGGCCAGGAATGGATCAAGATCTGGAGAACAAGGTAAAATCATGTACGCAATGTCAGACTAATCAGAATATGCCACCACCAGCTCCTTTGCACCCATGGAAGTGGCCAGACCACCCCTGGTCTAGGCTACATTTGGACCTTGCTTGCCCTTTTATGGGGAAGATGTTTCTTGTAATGGTAGATGTGCATTCTAAATGGATCGAAGCTCGCATCATGAGCAACATCACAGCCCCCTCACCCACAGACAAACTCAGGCAAGTGTTTGCAGTCCACCGGTTGCCTGACCCTCTGGTCACTGATAATGGCCCGCCGTTCACCAGTGATCTGTTCAGTGTGTTCATGCAGCAGAATGGCATTCATCACATTCCGACGGCCCCTTTCCACCCAGCCTCCAATGGTTTGGCTGAGCAGGCTGTTCAGACAGTGAAGGAAGGCCTGAAGTGGATGACGGGACTCTCTTAGCATGTGGCTTTCACGTTTCCTGTTTAAATACCACCCCACACCACAGACTACGACTGCCCGCACTCCACCAGGGATGCTGATGGGGCATAGGCCCAAGTCAAGATTGGACCTGCTGCACCCGGACATGAAGGCAAAAGTAGAGAGAAAGCAGGAAAAGCAGAAGGAGGGACATGATCAACATGCATGAGAGAGATAGTTAAAATCGGATGACAATGTCTATCTGAGAAACAATCAGCAATGGCTGCCTGGCATTATTCTTAAGCAGAGTGGTCCCGTCTCCTATATTGTTAAGCTGACTGGTGGGCGTGTTTTCCGCAGACATCAGGACCATGTGCGCCTGCGTCATGATACTGGCTCAGAGGCAGACAGTTCCATGGAGTTTCCATTTGTGAGTCAGACTATGGTGGAAGCATGTCCACCAGTGACTTTGCCAGAGGGCAAGACACTGGCAGGGGGGTCGGGGTCCCCTGAAGAGGATGGACATTCTCATGCAGACACACAGACCCCTCTCATACCCCCAACACTAGACCCACCCAAAATACGCTCACCAGCAGTGCCTGCGGGGTCACCGGGGGTAGTGCGCAGATCACAGCGCACTCGTAAACCTCCTGACAGACTGGATCTTTGACGGGACAGTTCTTTTTTGTTGTTGTTAGATTGAATGTTGAATCTGTCATATTTTCCAGATGTTTTGTATTGGTAAACTGTTGCTGAGATACTAGTATAAGTTTTCAGGGGTACGCAAGTTAATAACACCACTGTTTTTATTTCCTAGTTTTTACATTTGGGGAATGTTGGATTTTAAAGGGGGAGAGGTGTTGTAATATGAGCATTATTAAGAGTAAGTTAATACTAATTAGGATAATGGGTGGTTCTACTTCCGTTCGTTTTACTTCTGGTGTGCTCTGTATTTAGTGTCTCTGCCATGCTGTACGGGTTGTGAAAGCCTCTGTATATACATAACGTTTTGAAGTTCGAAATAAGGTCGTTTCTTTGGCATGAAGTTGTAGAGTGTGCCTTTTTCAAAGTAGAAGTTACTACACTTCTATACTCCAGTAAGTACAGACTCAGAGCCATCTTTGTTAACCCTTGCATTCCCAGGATAATTCTTGCTCCTCATGTATTAACCCTTTCATTTCCAGGATGAGCGCCAACCCCAATAGCTCTTACACTGATGCAAAAAAATCTCTTCAGCAGCAAATTACTGAATGCCTTCTTGATTCTGTTTTATCAACACTGTTTGTTGCATCCTCAAAGAACTCTCTCAAATTTTCCAAATATGGTTTCCCTTTCATAATACTAAATTGACTTAATTTAATTGTCTAATAATTTTCTAAAGGTCCTGTTATGATCTCAGTATTAATGCTCCATCATTAAGGACTTGTCTTCTCTTATTACTTCCATTAGGGAAGGGTACAAGAGTTTGAAGACTCACATTCAAATTCTTACGAACAGCTTCTTCCCTTCTGCCTTTAGATTTCTGAACAGTTTATGAATCTGCTCATTATTTTGCTTTCTTTTTGCACTATTGACTTGTTTTTTATATCTCTTATTGTAACTTATAGTATTTTTGCCACATCGCACTGCACTACTGCTGCGAAACAACAAACTCACAGCAGATGTCAATGGTAATGAACCTGATTCTGATATTGCGTTCCAGGATTTTCCAAATGACAAATGTTAACTGTCTACTAATTGCCTGTTTACAGTCTCCTTCATTTCCTGAATAGCAATTTTCACTTCTCTGGGGCCTCATCAATATGCAGGGAAAGTTGTTTTGGTTTGCATAAGGGTGAGATCATCCCAGGAATGAAAAGGTTAACGTATGAGGAGCATTTGATGGCTGGAGTTTAGAAGAACGAGGGAGGATCTCATTGGAATCTATCAAGTATTGAAAGCCTAGATAGAGTGGACATTGAGAGAATGTTTCCTATAGTGGGGGAGTCTAGGAACAGTAGATACAGCCTCAGAATAGAAGGATGAGGAAGAATTTCTTTAGCCAGAGGTGATGAATCTGTGGAGCTCATGGCCACAGACAGCTGTCATTGGATATATTTAACATGGAGGCTGATAGGTTCTCGATTAATTAGGGTGTCAAAGGTTACAGGGAGAAGGCAGGAGAAAGGGGGTTGAGAGGGAAAATAAATCAGCTGTGATGGAATGGCAGAGCAGAATGGATGGACAGAATGGGCAAACTCTGCTCCAATGTCTTATTGTGTTATTCCAAACAGTGCATCAACTATCACAGCAGCCACTTCCTTTACATTCCTGGGATGGTGGACATCAGGGCCAAGTGACATATGAGCCTTTCACTAGTGACGGGGTTTATTTTAAATTCCCCTCTCCTTATAGCTCAATAATTATCTGTCATTGTTGGAATGTTTTCATTGTTATCTACTGTGGTCACTGATCCAAAATAATTATTTAGACTTTCTGTCATTTCTTAATTTCCCGTTATTAATTCCCCACTCTCATTCTCTTAGCAACCAATGTTGACTTTGGCTCCATTCTTCATTTTCATGTGCCCATAGTTGTTCCATTTTTACATTATTTACAGTTTACTCTCTCTTCTCCCGCTGTTATTTTTACTTATCCTTTGCTGGTTTATACAGATTTCCCAAACCCACTGGCCTGCCACAAATCATTGTGATATTTTGTGGCTTTTCTTTCAATCCGAGGACATCCTTAACTCTCATAGTTAGTCAAAGACGGTGCAACCTTCATGTGGGGTCTATCTTTTCCGCCAGAATATCTCAATGTGGAGATTTATGAAATATTTCCTTAAACGCAGATTTATCTTTTTAAATATGTTTTTTCAACCCACTCTATCCTCATACCATTGTAATTTGCTTTACGTTCAGAATAGTATCAGTCCCAGTTTTCTTACTCTGAAAATGCCCTTATCGCTCATTAGGCAAAGGAAGATAGTTGCAGCTGTGGACTTCAGTTATTGCAGCTGGTGAACCTCCCCACAGGAGATCCTCAGCCCAGTGTCCTGAGCACAACAATCCACAGATGCTTCAACATCTTCCTTCCTTCAGAAGGTAGAAATGGGGCCATTTGCTGATGGTTGCACAATGCTCAGATCCATTTGCAACTCTTCAGTAATTAGTCCATGCCTGCATGGAGCAGGACCTAGCAGAAGGTAACATCTCTAACAAGAATGAGCTCAACCATTGACCATTGACAGTCAATGTGATTACGGTGACTGAGATCCCCTTACTACCAACAACCATTGGGTTCACCATTGGGCAGAAAGTCAAGTGGACCAGCCACATAAATCCCACAGCTACAATGGCGGGTTAGATACCGGGTGCCCTGCGGTGAAAGACATCCCGAAGTCTTCCCACTATCTGCAATGCATGATTAGGAAGTCTGATGGAAAGGACATTATGGACAACATTCAGGATGTAGCAGTCTATTTGACTGGTGCCCCATTCACTCGTTCCATCACTGGCATACACTATCTGCCATGTTTACCTTCTACAAAATGCACTGCAGTCACTTGTCCAGGCAATTTTGAGAGCAATCTCTGAAACTAATACATCTACCATCAAGATGGACAAGACCATAAGGTATATTTATCAACCATAGGTTTCCCTCCAAGGCTCCAGGTAGAAAGATATCACCAATCTTTTGTCACGGCCATGGGAGAACACACACCTTTATAAGTAACTACGTTCAAAGCACTGTTATCCAGTCACAGACTCTGCTGATACAGGTCTGGAGAAATAGATGGGTCTAGTTAACGTTCCCATTGCCAAAGACTCACAGTGTTGCCAATTCCAATGGATGAGTCTCCCTGCCCTGACTTGTATACATGCCAAGATCCCACAGTACAACTGCAAGAACAGATTGAATCCCTGGCCACAGTCCCTGTCTCACTCAACACTGCCAACAAATGACTGGCCATTCATCCAATTTACTGTGCGTTCCCAAGAAAGATGATAGGCTTTATTTGTCACATGTACATCAAAACATTGAAACGTACAGGGGAAATACGCCATTTACGTCGATGCCAAGCACATTCTGAGGATGTGCTGGGGGCTGCCCACAATCATCGTCAAGTGCCAAATAGCACGCCCACAACTTGCTAACCTATACTAACCTGTACGTCCTTGGAATGTGGGAGGATACCAGAGCACCTGGATGAAACCCAGGTAGAAGTGATGATCCAAATATTCAAAGGTTCAAAGTACATTTATTATCAAAGTATGGATGCAGTATACAACCCTTAGATTCGCCTTCCCCCAGACGGTAATCAGAAACTAGAAACACATATTACATGAACTGCAGAGTTCTCTAAATGAGTCCAATCCACAAACTGTGCTGATCAAACCTTGCCCAAGACCCAAGACTCTAGCACCTTCGACCGGCAGCAGCGAGCGAGAGGGAGAGGAAGCCTGGTCAAATGCAGGCAGACAGCGCTGAACACCCACTTGACTTCTGCTGTCGTCCTCGCAGGTTTCAATCTTGCTCAATGCTTTAATCGGCGAGATCGGGGAGAAGCAGAGTCAATCTCGGGCTCATGCCCCGTTTCCCAGCTTCTTGCCTCCAGGCTGTGCACTCTGCTCCAAATCTCATCAAACTCCGTTGGAGACAGCAAATCGCCAGATCGCTCAATCAGCCCAAAAACACACCATCAAAATATAAATCACAGGGGCTAATCACACGCAGCTTAGTGAAATCATATTTCAAAGAAGGAAAAAGGAAAGAAGTAGTTTCAGGAACAAACTAACTCCTTACAGGCAATAGTGGGAATTGAACCTGGGTTGCTAGCACTGTAAAGCCTTACACTAGCCATTACACTACTATGCTTAGTATGAGTTCACTTCCTGTGTTTACTATGAAATTGACAGATGACTGATTAACTGCTATGTGAATTAGTTTCTTCCACTAACGAGAACTTTTCCAAACTCCTCATTTTGAGCTAACAACAGTTTCATCCCCAGGTTTGCTACCATTTATTTTTGTCTTACATTGACTCAACAGCAAATAAATTGGAAACAAGTTAGAGAGTCATAGATTATAGAGCAGGTAAACAAGCACTTGGCCCAAATTTCCCATCTAAGCCCAGTCCCATTTACCCATATTTGGTCTGTATCTCTATAAGCCTTTCCTATCCTTGTACTTATCCAAATGTCTTTTAGGTATTGTTATTGTACCTGCTTCAACCACTGTCTCTGACAGCTTGTTCCATTTAAGCACTGCCCTCCGTGTAAAGAAGTTGCCCCTCATGTCCAGGTAGTTCAATTATGAATCATTTCCTTAGCATCCAATTTTCCAACATGACAAGGAGGACCAGCATTCAAACGCACTTCATTGGAGTTCCTGAGGTCTGAAGTATGCAGGAAAAATAGAAATACCTTTTCTAAAAACAAGTGTGGTACATGATCCTTGAGATCTCCTGGTTTTGATGGTTAAGTAGAGTTAGCAAGACTTTTTCCAGAGTACTTTTCCCTTTCTCCAGAGTATCTTTTCCATTTTCCTTTGAATTTTATTTGTTTTATTTGTGCGTTTCCCACCTGCCTTTGGGAAGGATGGGGAGAGGAAGATATCAACCTGGAGTGTGGAGAGCTCTGTGGGTTTTTGTGTAGATTTTCAAGCTGTCATCTAGGATAAGATTGATGCTATCTATCAGTGGCCTGTGGAAAAAATTGCCTGGGAGTGGTTTCTGTGTAGCCAGCTTTGATGTCAAGCAGCAAGAAGGAAATCTAACCCTGGTACTGTACAGTAATGATGAAGGCCAAAATCCTGAGGCTTCCTGAGTATGAATATGCCCTTTCTATCCAGAGTTTTAAATAACTTGTATTGCAGTGTTCACCATTTAGGACATTTTCAAAAGGTGATGCCTCAAACACTGGTATTCATCATTAAGGACTGCCACCTCTCACAATGTGCCCTCTTCTTATTGCTACCATCATAAAGGAGACACAGGAGCCTGAAGACACATAGTGAATGGTTTAGAAACTATCTCTTCCCCTCCACCATCAGATTTCCAAATGGGAAATAAAGCCATGAACATTATGTTCCTAGTTATGCCCTCTTTTTGCACTACTTAGAAACATCGACATAGAAACATAGAAAACCTACAGCGCAATACAGGCCCTTCAGCCCACAAAGTTGTGCCAAACATGTCCCTACCTTAGAAATTACTAGGCTTATCTATAGCCTTCTATTTTTCTAAGCTCCACGTACCTATTCAAAAGTCTCTTAAAAGACCCTATCATATCCACTCCCACCACCATTGCCAGCAGCCCATTCCACGCACTCACCACTCTCTGAGTAAAAAACTTACCCCTGACATCTCCTCTGTACCTACTCACCAGCATCTTAAACTTGCGTCCTCTTGTGGCAACCATTTCAGCCCTGGGAAAAAGCCTCTGACTATCCACATGATCAATGCCTCTCATTATCTTATACACCTCTATCAGGTCACCTCTCATCCTCTGTCGCTCCAAGGAGAAAAGGCTGCGTTCACTCAACCTATTCTCATAAGGCATGCTCCCCAATCCAGGCAACGTCCTTGTAAATCTCCTCTGCACCCTTTCTATGGTTTCCACATCCTTCCAGTAGTGAGGCCACCAGAACTGAGCACAGTACTCCAAGTGGGGTCTGACCAGGGTCCTATATAGCTGCAACATTACCTCTGGGCTCTTAAACTCAATCCCATGATTGATGAAGGCCAATACACCGTATGCCTTCTAAACCGCAGAGTCAACCTGCACAGCTGCTTTGAGCGTCCTCTGGACTCAGACCCCAAGATCCCTCAGATCCTCTACACTGCCAAGAGTCTTACCATTAATACTATATTCTACCCAGATCTCACTTTTTTAGCTTTTACAGATTAGAAACTTCTTAATTACTGTTTACCCTAATTTTCCACACCCATACCCAATGGACACTTTGGAAAAAATTTTAGATTTAAATCTTGCTCAGAAAAGTGTTGTAGCAATTATATATAATATAATTATGAATTTATTCCCTGATGTTTCCAATAAAATTAAAGCTGATTGGGAAAGAGAGCTTGATTGTTATACCGACTGAAAAATGGGAAAAAATTCTTCAATTGGTTAATTTATCCTCTATATGTGCCAAACATGTGCTGATACAGTTTAAAGTAGTGCACAGGGCTCATATGTCCAAAGATAAACTATCTCGTTAATACTCTTACATTAACCCAATATGTGATAGATGTCATTGCGAGATATCTTCTTTAACTCACATGTTTTGGTCATGTCCTTTGTTGGAAAAATATTGGAAAGATATTTTTGTCATTATTTCAACGGTTTTGAATATAGACTTATTACCTCACCCAATTACGGCTATCTTTGGATTACCAATGATAGGTTCAAGTTATTTAACCTCTTCAGCACGTAGGATGATTGCATTTCTTACTCTAATGGCTAGAAGATCTATTTTGCTGAATTGGAAAGAGATTAACCCTCCTACGGTATTCAATTGGTTTTCACAAACTATGGTGTGTTTGAATTTGGAAAAAATTAGAAGTGCAGTTTATGACCCTTCCAATAAATTTGAAAAAACTTGGAGGCCACTTATTCAGCATTTTCATTTGATGTAAGTTGATCATTTCCAAACTTGTTTTATCTCTCTGTACTGCTGGTTGAGAGGAGCGGAGTCATCGACACTAAGGTTTTCTTCTTTCCCATTTTTAAGTTGTTAGTACTGCCCAAGTCTTTAGTTTAGTTGACTAATTCTGTTTCGTTTAGTCTTTTTGGGGGATAGGGTTTTTTTCTTTTTTTTTCTTTTTCATGTTTTTTTTCAGTTTTTTTTGCTTTGTATTATTCATTCCTATTCTACACGATTGGGAGTTTTGTCAATTTACACTATTTGGTCTTACAATTATTTATTTTAACTGTAACAATGTATCTCCTACTATTTGTATTATTGCTACGTTATGTTTTCATTCTATGAAATTAATAAAAAGATTGAAAAAGAAAGAATACTTTATTCTGCCATCATATTTGACCTACTAAAATGAACCACTTTACACTTATCTGGGTTGAACTCTATCTGCCACTTCTCAGCCCAGTTTTGCATCCTATCAATGTCCCGCTGTAACCTCTGACAGCCCTCTACACTATCCAAAACACCTCCAACCTTTGTGTCATCAGCAAACTTACTAACCCATCCCTCCACTTCCTCTTCCAGGTCATTTATAAAAATCACAAAGAGTAAGTGTCCCAGAACAGATCCCTGAGGCACTCCACTGGTGACCGACCTCCATGCAGTATATGACCTGTCTACAACCACTCTTTGCCTTCTGTGGGCAAGCCAGTTCTGGATCCACAAAGCAATGTCCCCTTGGATCCCATGCCTCCTTACTTTTTCAATAGGCCTTATCAAATATATATCAAATGCCTTGCCTTATCAATGTGTTTAGTCACATCCTCAAAAAATTCAATCAGGCTCGTAAGGCACGACCTACCCTTGACAAAGCCATGCTAACTATTCCTAATCATATTATACCTCTCCAAATGTTCTGCCTCTCCGGATCTTCTCCATCAACTTACCAACCACTGAGGTAAGACTCACTGGTCTATAGTTTCCTGGGTAATCTCTACTCCCTTTCTTGAATAAAGGAACAACATCTGCAACCCTCCAATCCTCCAGAACCTCTCCCGTCCCTATTGATGATGCAAAGATTATTGTCAGAGTTTCATCAGTCTCCTCCATCACCTCTCACAGTAGCCTGGGGTACATCTCATCTGGTCCCCGCAACTTATCCAACTCGATGCTTTCCAAAAGTTCCAGTACATCCTCTTTCTCAATATCCACATGCTCAAGCTTTTCAGTCTGCTGCAAGTCATCACTACAATCTCCAAGATCCTTTTCCATAGTGAATACTGAAGTAAAGTATTCATTAAGTATCTCTGCTATTTCCTTCGGTTCCATACATACTTTCCCACTGTCACACTTGATAGGTCCTATTCTTTCACTTCTTATCCTCTTGCTCTTGAGGTTTTGTAGAATACCTTGGGGTTTTCCTTAATCCTGCCCACCAAGGCCTTCTCATGGTCTCTTCTGGCTCTCCTAATTTCCTTCTTAAGCTCCTTCCTATTAGCCTTATAATCTTCTAGATCTCTAACATTACTCAGCTCTCTGAACCTTTTGTAAGCTTTCCTTTTCTTCTTCACTAGATTTATTACAGTCTTTGTATACCACGGTTCCTGTACCCTACCATAACTTCCCTGTCACATTGGAACGTACCTATGCAGAACTCCACACAAATATTCTCTGAACATTTACCACATTTCTTCCATACTTTCTCCTGAGAATATCTGTTTCCAATTTAAGCTTCCAGTTTCCTGCCTGATAGCCTTATAATTCCCCTTACTCCAATTAAGTGCTTTTCTAACTTGTCTGTTCCTAGCTCTCTCCAATGCTATTGTTAAGGAGATAGAATTATGATCACTATCTCCAAAATGCTCTCCCACTGAGAGATCTGACGCCTGACCAGGTTCATTTCCCAATATTAAATCAAGTACAGCCTCTCCTCTTGTAGGCTTATCTACATATTATGTCAAGAAATCTTCCTGAACACACATAACAAACTCCACCCCATCTAAACCTCTTGCTCTAGGGAGATGCCAATTGATATTTGAGAAATTAAAATCTCCCATCACGACAACTCCGTTATTATTACACCTTTCCAGGATCTGTTTCCCTTTCTGCTCCTTGATACCCCTGTTACTATTGTGCCACCTATAGAAAACACCCAGTAAAGTTATTGACCCCTTTCTGTTCCTAACCTCCACCCACAGAAACTCCGTAGACAATCCCTCCATGACGTCCACCTTTTCTGCAGCCGTGACACTATTTCTGATCAACAGTGCCACGCCCCCACTTCTTCTGTCTCCCTCCCTGTCCTTCCTGAAAAATCTAAAACCCAGCACTTGAAGTAACCATTCCTGTCCCTGAGCCATCCAAGTCTCTGTAATGGCCACCACATCATAGCTCCAAGTACTGATCCACACTCTAAGCTCATCCGCTTTGTTCACAACACTCCTTGTGTTAAAATAGACACATCTCAAACCTTCGATCTGAGTGCGTCCCTTCTCTATCACCTGCCTATCCTCCCTCTGGCACTGTCACAAGCTTTCTCTATTTGTGAGCCCACCTCCTCTTCCCCAGTCTCTTCAGTTCAGTTCCCACCTTGTTTAATTTATATGCATATTTTTTCTTAATATCATACATAGTGTATTTTATGTATTGCACTGCCGCAAAACAACAAATTTTACGCCATATGTCAGTGATAACAAACCTGGTTCAGATTCTGAGTGAGAATTCAAAGGTTAGTTCCTGCTGTCATGCCACTGCTTGAATGAAAGTATATCAAATTGTTACATATCCAGAACACCTTTTAGATTAGATTAAATTAGATTAGATTCAACTTTATTGTCATTGTGCCGAGTACAGGTACAAAGCCAATGAAATGCAGTTAGTATCTAACCAGAAATGCAAAGGATAGTGTTATTTACAAAATAACTGCAAATAAAAAGTAAGTGCTACAGCACACAAATATAAAAGTACTGAGACAGTACAATACGGATGCAATACTGCCTAGTGCTGTGATGAGAGGTTCAGCAGTGTCACAACCTCAGGGAAGAAGCTCTTCCTGTGCCTGCTGGTGCGGGAGCGGAGGCTCCTGTAGCGCCTACCGGATGGGAGGAGAGTAAAAAGTCCTTGGTTAGGGTGAGATGCATCCCTGATGATGCTTTTTGCCCTGCCCAGGCAGCGTTTATGGTAGATGTTCTTAATGGTGGGCAATTGGGTGCCGATAATCCACTGGGCAGTTTTCACCACACACTGGGGCACTTTGCGGTCCAATACGGGACAATTGCCATACCACACTGAGATGCAGTTGGTGAGTATGCTCTCAATGGTACAGTGGTAAAAGTCTGTCAGTATCCTGGGACAGAGGTAAGTTTTCTTGATCCTCCGCAAGAAATAAAGGCGCTGTTGCACCTTTTTGGTCAGGATGGAGGAGTTCAGGGACCAGGTAAGATCCTCGGAAATGTGGACACTAAGGAATTTGAATCTTGATACACACTCCACTACAGCTCCATTAATGTAGATGGGGACTTGAGTGTGGCTCCTAGCATGCCTGAAGTCCACAGTGATCTCCTTGGTTTTCTGGGTGTTAAGGGCCAGGTTGTTGTCGGCACACCACACGGCCAGGTGCTGGACCTCGTCCCTGTAGGCCATCTCGTCATCCCCTCTGATCAGACCAACCACCGTGGTGTTGTCTGCGAACTTGATTATGGAGTTAGAACCATGTACAGGAACACAGTCATAGGTGAAAAGGGAGTACAGAAGAGGGCTCAGCACACAGCCTTGAGGCAAGCCTGTGTTCAGGGTGAGAGTGGAGGAGGAGAGGTTGTCTAACTTAACTGATTGGGGTCTGTTAGTCAGAAAGTCCAAGGTCCAATTGCAGAGGAATGAGCTGATACCAAGCTGGAGAATTTTGGCGATCAGCTTGGAGGGGACCACAGTATTGAATGCCAAACTAAAGTCATCAAACAGCATTCTGACGTAAGAGTTGGGGCTGTCCAGTGGGTCAGGGCAGAGTGAAGTGCCGTGGAGATGGTGTCCTCTGTTGACCTGTTGGTGCAATAGGCAAATTGATGGGGTCCAGGGTAGTGGGCAGACAGGATTTCAGATGTGATAGAACCAGTCTCTCATAGCACTTTACAATGATGGGGATGAGTGCAACTGGATGGAAGTCATCCAGGCCCGTGGCAGTGGAATGCTTCAGCACTGGCACGATGGTGGCGATCTTGAAGCTTGTGGGGACAACTGCCTGTGCCAGGAACAGATTTTCCAGAGAAACCGGGGGTGTTGGATAATCTGTCAACCATTCTTCAGCAAATCACCTTTGAAGATGTAGAACTGACATGGGGAAAGCCCCAGTGATGGAGAGCTTTGGGAGGCATGGATCAAAGTTGTTCCCCTTGCCCTTTGAACTGAAAGGTTGCGGGTTCAAATCCCACAGCAAACAACAAGTCCTACCTGCGCCGTCTGCTGCAGTGTGCTGCAAGTGTGTTCGAAAGGAGCTATGGTTGGCTCCGTTATTATTAAGGAACACTGCTTTTTGGATCATGAAGACCATTCCTGGATGCAAGACATTGTTTTCATTGGTGAATGGGAGAATCGCAGAGATGGATGTGTCCATCAAATCTGAAAACAACTTTGTGCACCTGGGTGCTGCTTTATCCAAACACTCCCAAAATGTGGAAGCTTGACTCACACAAACAGTTGGGATCTTTACTATAAGGAACCAACTTGAAGACAACAGAATGGTGGGAATGGTTTGCCCAGTGCTTATCCCTTTATGTGGTTGGGTGCCAAGGGTTGGAATGCAGACCAGGAAAAAGAGAAGAAAGGAAAGAACGAATATTTCAACATTAACATAAGTGGTTCGGCTTGATATGCATGCAAGTAATGTTATGCTGACTGTACTTGAAGTGAGCGTATTTTTCTGCAAATCTGTTAGCTATTAAAAAACTATTTTTAAACTGAACTTCATTTTGAAGTGGTCATGACTCTTACCTCTGTTACATACCCCGTAACTGGGTTGCCAAACCAGCAGAAATGGATCACTCAGTTGGAGCCTGGATTACTAGAACTAAGAAAGTTTTATTAAGGAAACAAGCAACACAGTACTCTAATCAAAAGGATAATAAATGCAACAGTTCAGCAGTGATAAACATACATGTACACAGAATTAAGATAACAGGATCAATCAAGCTCTATCGTTGTCTAGGGGTAAATGACCAGTTTCAAAGTGACGCAAAGTTCAGTTCAATTTAGTTCAGTTCAGTTCGCAGTAATGGCTGCCGTGGCGATGGACAGTGGGGGGAAGGAGAGAGAGAGCAAAACGAATGAATATTCAAGGCTTCCACACAGACTTTCGCAGTCAGCTTTCGGGCGAGTCCATTGTGATGTCATCTGAGGTCACCGACCATGACCCCTCCATTTCCAGATACAATCGTTTCCCTGCGGTAAACCTGGCACCCAGGCAAGGGTGGACACACACCAGGTTCCCACCGATCGTGCCTTTCCACCCTGTGCATTTATGGCCCGGTACTTCCCACCGACTTGTGAGAGACACACTGCTTCCAGGGTCTCGTTACCTTGGGTGTCGTGTGTGTCCTGCCTTAGTGAACCTGTTCCTTTTTATCCCCCTGCTGGGGTATCGCCTGTCCATCACTTCAAACAGTTCAGGGTTCAAAGGGGGAGCCGATCTTGACAGCTCTCCTTCCTTCATTAACATCTCCAAATGCTGCTTCATTGTTTTCCTTATCTCTCTCTCTCCTGAAGACAGGTGGCAGACCAACTGCTGATCCCACTGGTGCCAGCCCAGGCCAGCTACATCTTAATCTATGTGTATTCTTGTCACACCTCATAGAATAATTTTTCACAACTAGCTTTGTCCAACATAAAAACAAATCAGAATTCCTTGCCACTCTTTTTGTTATTCAAACAGGCACACAAAGGTGGGATCTTCCCACCCCACCCCTTTGCTCCCACATGGTGGCAGGTACAATGAAAGTAGAATCCTACTCACCCCCAAAGCCCCTCAAGGAGACCAGCAATGTCCTATTTTGCTCTGTACGAGCAGATGTTAGGTGATCCAGTCTCCACTCTGTGGGCGTTGCTTAGGGCAATGTGGACACTCAGATCTCCGGGCCAGAGGCCTTGAACATGGCTGCCTAGCTCCTTGACACTACTCCGTCATTCAATGTCATGGTGACTGGTGCTTAACTTCATGTTGGCCAATTCTGTTTCTGGTTTGGTTGGAGTTCACTCCATGCACAATGAACTTCTTGGTCTGATCTCACTCACTCAAAGGAAAGAACTTTTCCTTTGTTTCCCAGGGGATACTGTTCCTCTGACTTTCTGTCACCTTGTGATCACAGAGTGTACTCAATGCAGTGCACAAAACACAAGTCATAGGCACTGGCAGATCTCTCCCCAACATTGGTCTTATCTACCTGGTGGCGTTGCCCCTGAGGGTAACATCACGAGGCATAGATGGAGTGGACATCAGAGACTTTTTCCTGTGGCAGTAATGGCTAATACAGGGGGTCATAATTTTAAGGTGATAGCAGGGATGTATAGGGAGGATGTCAGAGATAAGTTCCCTACGTAAAGACTGGTGGGTGCCAAGGATGGTAGTGGAGGCAGATACATTAGGGGAATTTAAGAAACTCTTTAGTAGGCACATGGATGATAAAAACAATGGAGGGCTATGTAGGAGGTAACGGTTTGATTGACTTAGAGTAGGTTATAACAGCATTGTGGGCCAAAGGGCCTGTTCTATGCTGTAACGTTCTACGTTCTACGTCCTATCAAAGATATCCACCATACAGGCCATGCCAGTTTCTCACTGCTGCCATTGGGCAATAGGTAAAGAAGCCTGAAGTCCCACAACAGCATGTTTCCCCCGGGATCAATAAGGTATGACTATGTTCAAGAACAGGTACAGTACTTCCCTTCAGCCATTCGGTCCATGAACAGAACTGCTCAACCAGAATCACTATCTCAGCACAGCAATGCTATGACCACCTTGATCTCTTTGGATGACATTGGACTTTCTTTATGTTCTAATTGTGTTTTTTGTATAAATTATGTATAATTTATTTTTTTTCTTGTGAATGTTGTAAATCTGATGCTATGTGCCTGTGATGGTGCTGCAAGTAATTTTTATCATTGCACTTGTACATAAATGTGCTTGTGCATATGACAGTAAACTCGGCTTTAACGTTGATGTGGGTCACACCAGATGAACTATAGTGTAACGTAGAAACTTAGAAACATAGAGAACCTACAGCACAATACAGGCCCCTCGGCCCACAAAGCTGTGCCGAACGTGTCCTTACTTTAGAAATTACCTAGGGTTACCTATAGCCCTCTATTTTTCTAAGCTCCATGTACCTATCCAGGAGTCTCTAAAGAGACCCTATTGCACCCGCCTCCACCACCATCGTCAGCAGCCCATTCCACACACTCACCACTTCACCATATTGAGCACAGGAGGAAAGTGCAAACTCCGCATAGACAGCACCCTAGGTCAGAATTGAACTGGATCTCTGACTGTGAGACAATGTCTCCACAAGCTGTGCCACTCAGCCAAGCTGGGAAAGTCTGATCCCACAATAGCAGAATTGTGTTTATTAACACTGACTTATATGATGTGAAAGGTGAAATTTGTTGTTTTGCAGCAGCAGTACGGAGAAAAAAAAAAGCATAAAAATTAGTATAAATTATAAAAATAAGAAAATAGTTAAAAAATAATGTAGTGTTCATGGATTTTTATACAGTTCATAAATCTGTCGATGGAGGGGAAGAAGCTTTTCTATCATGTTAAGGGTCTTCCTGTACCTCCTCCATAATGGCAGTAATGAGCAGAGGGCATGTCCCAAATAGCAAGGGTCGTTAATGATGGATGCCACCTTCATGAGGCACCAACTCTTGAAGCTGTCCTTGATCGAGGAGAGGTTTTGTCCATGATGGAGCTGGCAGGGTCTACAATCCCCTGTAGCCACTTATGATCCATTGCCTCGGGACTTCCATAACAAGCTGTGACGCATCCTGTCTAAATGTCCTCCACTGTACAACTGTTGAAATTTGAAAGAATTTTTCGGTGATACACTGAATCTCCTCAAACTCCACACGAAGTAGAGCCGTTGGTGTAACTTCTTCATGATTACGTCAGTGTGTTGGTCCCATGATAAATCCTCTGAGATGTTGATACCCAGCAAATTGAAGCCACACACCCTTTCCATCCTCCCAGAGAACAACTGTTAGTTTTATCACAGAACATTTAACTTTCCAAAATTATCATAAATCAAAGTCTGCAAATGTGACCCATTTCCGTTAAATACTTCTAGTAACGATACACAAGTACCTCAACTCACTCTTAACACATTGTTAGTGTGGGAACTATATTTTTTATTTCATAAGATTTAATTTTATGGCAGTAATGGATATTTATGTTGCCCAGTGGAATGATAAAATCTGCAGGAGGGAAACATGAAAACACATATGTGAATCCTGTGTAATGTTTCCCAGATGCATACGGCTTTCACAAATTCATAGGAAATCTTGTCTGGACTGGCACATGATAGCATGTATTGTTTAATATCCATCTTTTTACTAAATTCATAGCTAAGCTCAAAGCTTAATCCAAAGCCTTTAAAGGGCTGGTTCTGTAAGCTTCTAAAATGAATGCCCATGAAATAAATGCTGGCCTGCCTGTGAGAGTCTTGCAGTATCCTGGGCAGCACGTGTTCTAATGCACCAAGTCCTGTTCACCTATCACCTTGGTCCCATGGCTTCCAGCAGCATCTAAATGTTAAGCAATGCACACAAATGGCTGGAGGAAATCAGCAGGTCAGGCAGCATCCATGGAAATGAATAAACAGTCGACGTTTCAGGCCGAGACCCTTCTCCGAGACTGGAAAGGAAAACGGAAGATGACAGAATATAAAGCTGGGGAGGGAGGGGGCAGTGGAAGGAGGACAGCTAGAAGGTGATAGGTGAAACTAGGCGGGTAGGAAAAGTAAAGGCTTGAGAGTCTGGGTGAGTACATGGTCGATGAATTGGAGGTCAGGAGAGATGACAGAGGGGGAGCAGTGAGAGAGGGGCTCACTGAACTCCCGTCGAAGAGAAGTTTTAACCTTCCCAGGGCAGGCGTTCCTTGGAGACTTCACATTCATTTGTTCAAACCCCTTCAGAGCCCAACCCTGCCTTTCACAGTCTCCTCTCCCAGCCCTGCCTTTATCCCCCTCCTCTCCTAACCCTGCCTTTCACCCCTCCTCACCTAACCCTGCCTTTCACCCCTTATCACCCAACCCTGCCTCTTACCCCTCCTCTACCAACCCTGCCTTTCACCCCCTCCTCACCCAACCCCAGTCATCACTGTGCTTTCTTCCAGAGATCTTTATCTGCTTTAAGAACAAGAGCATGGGAGCAGGAGAAGGTCACTGATGACTTCTGCACCATTCTCCATGTAATATGAACACAGCTGATCTTATGGCTTCCCTCTCTCTTTACTCTGCTGTTCCTGGGTTTTCTGTTGCATTGGTCAATAAATTATTTCGTAAACCTCCCTTGCAATCATTAAAATCCTTCCCCCTTCACCAATTTTTTGTCCACCTGCACTACTGACTCAGTTGCCTTTTGTTTGATCTAGCTCTTAGAAAGCTTTTTGGTGACATGAGAGATAATACAGAAGTGCAAATTTTTGAGTTGCAAACATTTATATTTTTTGGTATCTGGAATAGTGTGTCATTCAAGCACGTGTGTGTGTGTGTGTGTGTGTGATATATCCATGCCACAACCCTTGTCTGATCTACGACCCTTCGCATGATAAAAGCTGACGTCATTCTATTAATCAGATTTGTTCTGGTGATCCTCCAGATCCTTAACACCAACTCTAACAAGAAGACCTACTCATGGTGTGTCCATTGTCAATGAGAACACCAGCTCACAACCATGACCATACCTAAATTATATCTGCACAGTCCTGACGCAGAACTTCAAGAGGAAACATCAATAAATCCTTCCTTTCCACTGATGATATTGCTCAACCCATTGAATTCCTCCAGCAAACTGCTTGTTATAACTGTACACGGCCCCTCCAAGTGCTTCTGCTCAATTGGTTCAGTCCGACCCAGGCTCACCAGCTTGCTACCCATGAGAAATGCCTGCAACGTACGCTGCCCAGTGAACCCACCACAAGCTGCCAACTTCCCCTCTTCTGCTGATCCCACATCTTTGCAAGAGATCTCATGACGCATCCTCACACAAGCTGCGGATCCATCATGGGATCCCTCATGCACTTGATTCCAGGAAAAGTTTGTTTCCAAGTTCCCTTTAGGAAGGAAGTTAAGGAAACGTGCTGTAGAAAACCCAGCAATGGCAGGGTAAAGAGAGTGGGAATCCATAAGATAAGTTACGATTGACTGTGTGCAGGATGGGTCCAGCTGACAGGTCCAGATCCCTCACACATATCAACACCTGAACCTCCCCAAAAGTAAAGCATCTTTTGTAAAATCCCAGAGTCAAGGCTAGAATACTTCTTATTAATAAAGGATATGGAAATTACATTGTACCTGGGTTTAACAGAACTCCCAATTGAATCACAAAATAGATTAGAACTTCCATGTCAATATTAAAAACGATATTGACATCTAGAGAATAATAAAATATGGCAAATATGTATTTTGTGATCTTAATGAAGCAGGTCAGACCCTGAGGGAGTTTGACAGGATTTATGTCAAGGTGTGTTTTCTTGCTGTGATGGAAGAATCTCGAATGAGGGACATGGGACATGGATTAAAGGACAGTCATTTAAATCTGAGTTTTAAAGGAATTTCTTCTTGCAGGGAATGATCTATCTCTGGAATTCACTACCCCAGGGCATTATGAGGGTCAAAGCATTCAAAGTGGAGTTAAATATATTTTTAAGACTTCAGGGAATCGAGGAGAATGGGAAACTGACACTGAATGAGAGTTGGTAAATGGATAAATTGGTTTATCATTCTGCGGCCACTTGATTAGGTACTTGCTGCACTAATGAAGTGGCCACTGAGTGTACATTGTGGTCTTCTGCTGCTGTAGCCCATCTACTTCAATGTTTGAAGTTTTGTGTGTTCAGAGATGCTCTCCTGCACATTATCGTTGTAACGCATGATTGAGCCAGAAGGGAAGAAGATAATCCTCCCATACCCAGGAGACCAAGTCATGATATGGGAGCTGCCTGAAAAGCCAGGTGGATAGACCACAGGAGATGCTTCTGACAAATGACACTTTTATGTTTAGGTACAGACCCGACGAGGCAGCCAGTGGAAACACTGGACTCAGGTTAAACCGTATGACTCACCTTCTTGTCACTGTCACAGACAGAACAAATGATCAAGTTCACTCTTTAGCAGTGTCATTACAAAGAATTTACGTGATGAACACCAGTCTGCAGCATCACATCTGACCACGCTGAGGAGCCCACAGATGAAAGAGAATGGAAACTCAAGAGCAGAAGACTCACAGAGAGAGAGAGAGAGAGAGAGAGAGAGGGTGTGTCAGCAAATAGTGAATAAAGTTTAAAGTATTATGGTAACTATACTTTGTAATAAAGGCTGGTTCTTGGAGGTAGGTAATTAATTGTACAGATCAGAATAGAAAGTGGAAAATCGGTGGGAAGAGAATCTGAATTAAAGCAGAGACATCAAGTTCCGTAACCGAGAAAGAGAGAAGAAATCGCACACAACATCGGAAGACAGCTAACCCAGCTGAATGGGATGTGATCACAAATAAGCTGGGCCCTTTCAGTAGTTGAGCCAGTGATTGAAAGGATAGTGTGAGAGGGGGGTGTCATCGGGAGAGGTCCTTGCTGCTATTCAAATGTAGGCCACCCCAAATCCTCCAGTAGATCAATCAAAAAGACTGGTTTTTAAGATCGTTCTGATAATCTTCTGTTATGGCATGGAGTGTGAACTGTTACCTGTGAAACTGAAAGAAGGTTACCTTGCTGTGGCCCTGCCACAGCGTAAGTACTGACAGTTTCTACATAGTTTTAGCTCTCAGAGATTGAAGGGATAAAGAGGGTGTGATGAAATTTCTAGAATACTTTATTGCAATTTCTGCTCAGTCTTGTAAGTAGCCAATTAGGGATGTTAGATAGTGTAGATGTAGGCACACATGTTAGTAATTGGGGAAGTGGTCTGAAGTGAAGAGCATTTTTGCTGTCCTGCTTCATCAGATTCTCCTCAAAGTTTGGTCTTCCTAGGACAGATTTATGTCCAGGGGCCATGAGGAGGGTACGTTAAGAGTAACACCCACAGTTAGATCTATTTAGGTCAACAGTCACAAAACTATGGAGTATCAAAGGATATGTCAGTCAGGTAAACCGGTAGATATAAAAATAGGTGTGTGTGTGTGTGTGCGTGTGTGTGTGCGTGTGTGTGTGTGTGTGTGCGTGTGCGTGTGTGTACGTGTGTGTGTGTGTGTGTGTGTGTGTGTGTGCGCGTGTGTGTGTGTGTGTGTGTGTGTGTGTGTGTGTGTGTGTGTGTGTGTGTGTGTCTATGTGAAAGAGACTAGCTACCAAAGGAGTCAAAGGTACATTTAATGTCAGAGAAATGTATACAATATACATCCTGAAATGCTTTTTCTTCGCAACCATCCACAAATACAGAGGAGTGCCCCCAAAGCATGAATGACAGTTAAATGTTAGAACCCCAAAGTCCTCCCAGCTCCCCTCCTTCCTGTACGTAAGTGGCAGCAAGTAATGATCCCCCCTCCCCAGCAAAAAAAGCATCAGCACCCACCACCAAGCACTCAAGTGTGAGCAAGGCAACAGCAAAGACACAGAGTTGCAGTTACTTCAAAGACTTCGTGTTTCACCCAGTATTCGACATACCACAGCTCTCTCTCTCTCTAGTAAGGGAGAAAGAGATGTCTCCGTTTCACAGCGAGAGGGGAGACATAACAAACAGCTCACTGGTTTACGATATTAAAAGTCTGTTGTGTCACTTTTTCTGAGCTCAGCCAGAGTTCTTCTGACTCCCATGACACACCGGTCTGTCAGCACACCGACCTTCAATCTGCCCGCCTCCAGAGCCCCGAGATCCTAGGCCTCCAAAGATGAGCCAAGTTCTTAGGCCGGGCCATTGGCATGTCGGATAACGGCCAGTCATGAAACCCCGGGAGCGGGTCCCATTCCCACAAAGAACCGAAGTCGGCTTGTAACTCCAGGTTTCAAAAGTATCCTGAAAGGGAAAATAAGGATATTAAAGATGGAAATAGAGATGTTTCTGAAGGTTAAGCGCCATGTAGTTTGTTGAGACTGGGTTACCAGTTGTGAAAATTGGTTACTAACTGTTTGGGTCACCAGAAGAAGTGTGTATACTCGTTTAGTAGGCAATGGATTATGTGTAATGTAGCTACTATGAACACATTGATAGTATGGGAGATACCGTTCGGGACTCCAGAGGGTGTGTGCATACTTGTTTGGGGAATTCTTTGTGTATGTCTGATTGTATGTGGGAAGACCTGAGAATCAAAGCCTAAGAAAGGCGATAGTACAGAAATATTTAACCTTCTACATAAAAAGAATACGGCAACATCATGGGCTCTGTTATGAAGAGGGGTAAAACTCACAGAGTATATAATCCATAAACTTGAGAAGGTTGAAGAATGGACAAAGCCAGATGGGTTAAGGCCTAGAGCCTGGAGGAACATTGGCTGTGGTGGAAAGGCCAATCAAAGAGGAAGGGAGAAAAAATAGCAGTCATTCCTTGTCATGGATATTTACAAGAGAGAACAAAGTGCCTGGAATCACATTGTGGATTCGGAGCAAGAAGGCTGTGAGTGGAACAGCTAAGGATGTCCAGAGTGAAGGCATTTGACTCCTCGGGGTAAAAGAGAGGCAAGACTGCGCAGTCACGTAACGTCAGCCAGTAGAGCGGGAGAAGTTTAAGAAGAAGACTGCCATATCCAGCGGCAGCAGAGAGAGAGAGAGATAGATGAGTGATAGGGCTTTGGCTCAACAGGCTTAGGCGGTAACGAGACGAGGTAGGTTTACCTGTGTTAATTGCAGAAAGGAAGTATGTGTGTGAAGCCGGTTTCTGTGCTCGGTGTCAGATGTGGGAGGTCCTGGAGTCTCCCAGCCTCCCGGACGGCCATATCTGTACCTGATGTGTTGAGTTGCAGCTCCTAAGGGACTGAGTTAGGGAACTGGAGATGCAGCTTGATGACCTTCCGCTGGTCAGGGAGAGCGAGGAGGTGATAGAAAGGAGTAATAGGCAGATGGTCACACCGGGGCCACGGGAGACAGTCAAGTGGGTAACAGTCAGGAGGGGGAAGGGGAAGAGTCAGGTACTAGAGAGTACCCCTGTGGCTGTACCCCTTGACAATAAGTACTCCTGTTTCAGTACTGTTGGGGGGGACAGCCTTCCTGGGGGAAGCAACAGTGGCTATGCCTCTGGCACAGAGTCTGACCCTGTGGCTCAGAAGGGTAGGGAAAGAAAGAAGAAGGTAGCAGTAATAGGGGACCCTATAGTTAGGGGGTCAGACAGGTGATTCTGTGGACACAGGAAAGAAATCCAGATGGTAGTTTGCCTCCCAGGTGCCAGGGTCCTGGATGTTTCAGATCGCATTCAAGATATTCCGCAGTGGGAGAGAATACAGGCAGAGGTCGTGGTACATATTGGTACCAATGACATAGGTAGGAAAAGGGAAGAGGTCCTGAAAAAAGACGATAGGGAGTTAGGAAGGAAGTTGAGAAGCAGGACCACAAAGGTAGTAATCTCGGGATTACTGCTTGTGCCACGTGACAGTGAGTATAGGAATAGATTGAGGTGGAGGATAAATGCGTGGCTGAGGGATTGGAGCAGGGGGCAGGGATTCAGATTTCTGGATCATTGGGACCTCTTTTGGGGCAGGTGTGACCTGTACAAAAAGGACAGATTGCACTTGAATCCCGGGGGACCAATATCCTGGCGGGGAGATTTGTTAAGGCTACTGGGGAGAGTTTAAACTAGAATTGTTGGGGGGTGGGAACCGAACTGAAGAGGCTGGGGAAGAGGAAGTTGGCTCACAAATAGAGAAAGCTTGGAGACAGTGTGTGAGAGAGGATAGGCAGGTGATAGAGAAGGGACGCGCTCAGACGGACGGTTTGAGATGTGTCTATTTTAACACAAGGAGTATTGTGAACAAAGCGGATGAGCTTAGAGCGTGGATCAGTACTTGGAGCTATGACATGGTGGCCATTACAGAGACTTGGATGTCTCAGGGACAAAAATGGTTACTTCAAGTGCTGGGTTTTAGATGTTTCAGAAAGGACAGGGAGGGAGGCAAAAGAGGTGGGGGCGTGCCACTGTGTCATTGCTGCAGAAAAGGTGGAAGTGTGGGCACGTGGCCAAGTGGTTAAGGCATTGGACTAACGACCCGAAGGTCGTGAGTTCGAGCCCCAGCCGAGGCAACATGTGTTGTGTCCTTGAGCAAGGCACTTAATCACACATTGCTCTGCGACGACACCGGTACCAAGTTGTATGGGTTCTAATGCCCTTCCCTTGGACAACATTGGTGTCGTAGAGGGGGGAGACTTGCAGCATGGGCAACTGCTGGTCTTTCATACAACCTTGCCCAGGCCTGCGCCCTGGAGAGTGAAGACTTTCCAGGCACAGATCCATGGTCTTGCAAGACTAACGGATGTCTTTATTATGGAGGGATTGTCTACAGAGTCTCTGTGGGTGGAGGTTAGGAATAGGAAGGGGTCAATAACTTTTCTGGGTGTTTTTTATAGGCCGCCCAATAGTAACAGGGACATCGAGAAGCAGATAGGGTAACAGGTCTTGGAAAGGTGTAATAATAACAGAGTTGTCATGATGGGAGATTTTAATTTCCTAAATAGCGACATGTTCGGTACAACTTTGTGGGCTGAAGGGCCTGCAGTGTGTTGTAGGTTTTCTTTGGTCTATGTTCCAGTAATAATAGAGCTACAGAAGGAAGGGGATGATTGCAGGGAACAGCGAGATGGTGTACAAGTGACAGCAGGTCATATTGAAGGAACAGTTAGAACACTTATGGAGAGAGAGAGGTGGAGAGAGAGAGAATGGAAGAGAGTGAGAGAAAGGGAGAGAGAGAAAGGGGAAGAGAGAGAGAGTTGGGGGAGGGGGAGAGGAAGAGAGAGAGAGAGACATGGGTGAAACACAGGCAGAACAATTAGAACAATACAAGAATGAATTAGTCAGGGATCTGGGGAATAGGATAAGGTCCAGTAGGTGGGTGCTCTCTGGGCAGCAGACTTGGGAATAA
This sequence comes from Mobula birostris, assembly GCF_030028105.1. NCBI lineage: Eukaryota > Metazoa > Chordata > Chondrichthyes > Myliobatiformes > Myliobatidae > Mobula > Mobula birostris. Next base: position 21,164,304 of record NC_092387.1, on the reverse strand, counting down.
CTGCTGAGGAAGATGATGAGGTAAATTGGGAAGTGTTGGGTCAGGGAGCTGACAAGTACTACAAACAAGAGAGGTTATACCCAGTACTGCCTGCCAGAATGGCACCAAGCAATGCAGGATCAAAATCCTGATGACCGCAGCGAGCCTCACACCCTCATCCCCACCATCCACAAGCCCTTCGCCCCAGGAGAAAAACAGAACCTTCTATCTGAACTGCCCTTATTTAGAGTTGCGTGTGACAATGCAGAATGTTGGTCTAAGTTAGAGGAAATGATTGAAATCCACCAGATTCTCCCCAAAGGCTATTGGTTATATGACTCGTTTGGAGAAGTGTCCTGACAGGAGAAGGAGACATGAGAGTCACCCATTAAGACAGGTAGTGACTACAACAGAACCTAAGTCCCCATTCTTGTTCATTTAAATAATTCAATCTCAACAGGCATTAAGTAATTCTATAAGTAGGTCAAGTTAAAACAGGTAGGATTTCAGAAGTGTTTTGAAATGATCCACAGTACCAGCCTGGTGTATCTCAATGGGTAGAGTATTCCAGATTTTAGATGCATAAGAACAAAAGGCCGCATCACCAGTTTTTATGTGCTTGGTTCAAGAAACATTAAGCATACAGGTATTCACAGATTTAAGATTACAATTAGGGATGCAAAGGGGTAGACACTCCAAAACATACGGAGGAGCTAGATTACTCAGAACCTTATATACAATTAAGAGTATTTTAAACTGATATTTAGGCTGATACTGACCTGGCTCTCAAGGAACTGTACGAGACCATCAACATGGTGGGGACTGCACACCCAGAGGCTGCCTTCATCGACACCGGTGATTTTAATTGAGCGTCGCTGATAGAAGTCTCTCTGAAGTTTTGTCAGCACATCCAGGTGAGCACTCATGGAGATAACACACTTGACCACTGTTACACTCCTTTCTGCAACACTTATGAAGTTCTCCTTCGCCCAGCTTTTGGAAAATCAGATCACTCTTCGATCCTGCTTTTGCTGACATACAGGTGGCCATGGTTAAAACTGTCCGCTGTTGGTCTGACCAATCAGCCTCCATGCTTCAGGAATGCTTCGTTGACGTCGACTGGAATGTCTTTCTTGATGAGGATGTCTCTGAGTTCACTGGTGGAGTCATGTGCTTCACCCGGAAGTGCATCGACGATGTTGTCCCCCAGAAGTTGGTCAGGATCTTCCCGGACCAGAAACCCTGGATCAATAGTTCCGTGCGAACAGCACTTACAGAGCGAAGTCGGGCTTACATTGCTGGCGATCAACTAGAGCTCAAGAAAAGCAGCTATGATCTGCGCAAAGCTATCAAGGCCGTAAACAATAAAAGGAGAAGACTGAGTGAAAATTCACAATGAATAGCACACGTGACTTGTGGCGAGGGCTGCATACCATCGCAGACCTCAAAGCCAAGCGTTGTGGTGCCACCAACATTGCGGCCTCTCTCCCAGATGAGCTCAATCGCTTTTATGCTCGGTTTAATGTCGCTAACTCTGATTCTCCGGGGAAAGCCACCTGCAACCTGGTCATCTCTGAGGCTGAGGGACGCACATGTTTCCAACGAGTGGACAGTCGCAAGGCTGCAGGACCGGACGGCATCCCAGGGTGAGTACTCAGGATGCGCACAGCACAACTGGCAGGTGTGTTTACAGACATTTTTAATCTCTCCCTCTCCCTGTGTAGAGCTTCAAATTATCCACCATGGTCCCTGTACCAATAAAGACCAAGGTAACATGCCTGAACGACTGGCGTCCTGTTGCACTCCCCTCAATAATAAGCAAGTGCTTTGAGAGGCTGCAGCTTGCTACCACCCAAACTGGACCCCGCGCAGTTCGTCTACCGACACAACCAATCGATAGATGACGCAATAGCCACAGCTCTACACACCGTCCTTACACATCTGGAGAAGAAGGATGCTTATGTGAGAATGCTTTTCTTGGACTACAGTTCAGCATTCAATACCATAGTTCCATCCAGGCTCGACAAGTAGCTCAGAGACCTCGGCCTTGACCCTGCCTTGTGCAGCTGGATCCTGGAATTCCTGTCAGATCACCAGCAGGTTGTAAGAGAGGGCTCCCTCACCTCCAACCCTCTGACTCTCAGTACAGGAGCCCCTCAGGGCTGCTTACTGAGTCCCCTCCTTTAATCCCTGTACACCCATGACTGTATCACCACCCACAGCTCCAATCTGCTAATTAAATTTGCTGGCGACACGACATTGATTTGCCTGATCTCAAACAATAACGAGGTGACCTACAGGGAAGAAGTAATCTCTCTGACACAGTGATGTCAAGAAAACAACCTCTCCCTCAATGTCGCAAAAACAAAGGAGCTGGTTGTGGACTACAGGAGGAATGGAGACAGGCTAACCCCTATTGACATCAATGGATCTGGGGTTGAGAGGGTAAACAGCTTTAAGTTCCTCAGCATCCACATCACCGAGGACCTCACGTGGTCCGTACACACCAGCTGTGTTGAAAAAGGCACAACAGCGCCTCTTTCACCTCAGATGGTTGAGGAAGTTTGGTATGAGCCCCGAAATCCTAAGAACTTTCTACGGGGGCACAATTGAGAGCATGCTGACTGGCTGCATCACTGCCTGGTATGGAAACTGTACCTCCCTTAATCGCAGGACTCTGCAGATAGTGTGGACAGCCCAGCGCATCTGTAGTTGTGAACTTCCCATGATTCAGGACACTTACAAGGACAGGTGTGTAAAAGGGATCATTGGAGACCCGCGTCATCCCAACCACAATCTATTCCAGCTGCTACCATCTGGGAAGCAGTACAGCAGCATAAAAGCCAGGACCAACAGGCTCTGGGACAGCTTCTTCCACCAGGCCATCAGACTGATGAACTCATGCTGATTTGAGTGTATGTCTATGTTACGTTGACTGCTTTATTTATTATAAATTATTATAAATAACTATCATTGCACATGGGACATTCAGATAGAGACGTAACATAAAGATTTTTACTCCTCATGTATGTGAAGGATTTAAGAAATGTGTGATTAAGTGCCTTGCTCAAGGACACAACACGTGTTGCCTCGGCTGGGACTCAAACTCACGACCTTCGTGTCACTAGTCCAATGCCTTAACCACTTGGCCACGTGCCCACACTTCTCTGTAATGGCCACCATGTCATAGCTCCAAGTACTGATCCATGCTCTAAGCTCATTCGCTTTGTTCACAATACTCCTTGTGTTAAAATAGACACATCTCAAACCGTCCGTCTGAGCGCGTCCCTTCTCTATCACCTGCCTATCCTCTCTCACACACTGTCTCCAAGCTTTCTCTATTTGTGAGCCAACTTCTTCTTCCCCAGCCTCTTCAGTTCAGTTCCCACCCCCCAACAATTCTAGTTTAAACTCTCCCCAGTAGCCTTAACAAATCTCCCCGCCAGGATATTGGTCCCCCGGGATTCAAGTGCAATCTGTCCTTTTTGTACAGGTCACACCTGCCCCAAAAGAGGTCCCAATGATCCCAAAACATCGACTCATCGTTTCCACAGATGCTGCCCGACCTGCTGAGTTCCTCTAGCGTGTTGTGAGTGTTGCTTTGACCCCAGCATCTGCAGATTATTTTGTGTTTAAGAAACCAGATAGATCATATTGGTTAACAACAAACTACACCACCCTCAATGAGACCACACTGAGATGGCATCGATTTGTGGCCAGCTCAGCCACGATCCTCAATGGTCTGTCTCCAGAACAAACTCCTGGACACTGCAAATGGATTTTGAGGGCTCCTATTAGCGCCTGAGTCACAAGACCGATTTGCCTTTACCCTGAGTGGGCAGCAGTATATGTGGACCAGACTCCCCCAGGGATTCCACAATAGCCCATCCATTCTTCATAAGGTCACAGCACAGACAATCCAGCACCCTACTGCTCGACCATCTTACCATATATAGATGATCTAATTGCCTCAGAGGATGAAGCCGGTCACTTGGATTAGATTAGATTATGAAGACACGCAGTCCTCTTTTATTGTCATTTAGTAATGCATGCATTAAGAAATGATACAATGTTCCTCCAGTATGATATCACAGAAACACAAGACAAACCAAGACTGAAAAACTGACAAAAACCACATAATTATAACATAGTTACAACAGTGCAAAGCAATACCGTAATTTGATAAAGAACAGACCATGGGCACGGTAAAACAAAGTCTCAAAGTCTCTCGAAAGTGCCATCATCTCACGCAAATGGTAGAAGGAAGAAAAACTCTCCCTGCCATGAACCTCCAGCGCCGCAAACTTGCCGATGCAGCCCCCTGGAAGCACTTAGGGGCGATAGTCAGTGTTTCAGAAATACTGCTGTTGCCGTTGCTGCTGGTTGGAGCCACTACCATCGGAGGTCGGGTCACTGCCATTGGATCCCGATGGTCTCGGAGATGTTATCAAAATTCTGGTATTTATTCAAACTAACTGTAGTTCATATTGACCTCTTTCAGTTAGATGTTTTCTTCGTGTCCTCGCCATTCTTTTCTGTTGGGGATTGGCGAGCTGGGGTTAGTGTGATCTGTTAGTTTTTGTATGAGGAAGGGGTTGGGGGTGTTTGGGCTTTGTGAGGTGGAGGGGGCAGAATTAATGTCTTTCTTTCTATTACCTATATGGCTTTCTGTATTCTACGGCTATCTGGAGAAGACAAGTCTCCGAGTTGTATTCTGCATATATACTTTGAAATGTGGGTAGTGCAAGTAAGTGAACCTGTTGTGATGATGGGACAACTGATATTACACACTCCCAGTACCAGCGCAGAGCTTCTGAACACATGGAGGCTGAGAACAGTCACCAACTGCAGAAAGGAAGCTTGGGAGCTCTCATCCTCAAAGACAAGTCAGTAATCATCATCCTAACAGAGGGGGAGGCACACGAGTGCCAAATGGAAATTAAAATTAGAATTAGAATTAGAATTAGAATAGAGTTAGATCTTACATCTGTCCCACAACGTGAGCGAGTAAAAATCTTTGCGTTATGACTCCATCACAATGTACAGACATGTGAATTAAGAACTTGTAGAAAGAAGCTATCCCGTAGCCTATTGGTACTAGCTTTAATGCTATGGTAGCATTTGTGAGATGGAAGCAGCTGAAGCAATTTATGGTTGGAGTGACTGGTGTCCCCAGTGGTCTTCCGGGCCTTCTTTCTGCACCTGCTGCTTTCAACGTCCACGATGGAAGAAAGTTCACATCCACAGATGCACTAAGTTGTCCATACCATTCTCTTTAGTGTCCAGCAATCAAGGTTGGTGCAGTTCCCGTACCAGGTGGTGATACAGCCAGTCAGGATGCTCTCAATAGTGCCCCTGTAGAAGGTCTTGAGGATTTAGGGGCCCATGCTGAACTTCTTCAGTCACCTGAGGTGGAAGAGATGCTGTTGTGTTTTTTTTTGCTACAAAGCTAGTGTGTACAAAGTAGGAGAAAGATATTGGTGTGAAGGAAACACCTCCAGAAGGGGAAACAGAGGACATTTTTATAGATAAGTCTCGGAGGTATGCAGATGGAAAGCCAAGGACTGGATGGACCATGGTGAAGGAAATAGGTGAGGAATTAGCTGCAGGAAACACTGAACTCAGGTTAAACCGGTTGACTCACCTTCTTCTTGCCTCAGAGACAGAACAAAGGACCAATTGTTAGTGTCATTATAGCGAATCTAAGTGGTGAACACCAGCCTGCAGTGTCACATCTAATCACAGCTGATGGAAGTGGACCCACAGATGAAAGAGAATGGAAACACAAATGCAGAAGACAGAGGGAGATTATGTCAGCGAACTGTGAGTAAAGCTTAAAGTATAACAGTAACTATACTTTGTAATGAAGGCTGGCTCTTGGAGGTAGATGGTTAGTTGTATCGAATCGAAAGATATTGGGGAAAATAGATGGGAAGTGATCCTGTTTAAGGTAGAGACACCACATTCCACAACCTCAATGACAAGGCAGACCAGGAAGGAGAGAAGAAATTGCACACAGCATCGGAAGGCAGCCGCCCCAGTTGAATGGGAAGTAAACACAAATAACCCTTTCAGTGGTTGGACCAGCAGTTGAAAGGAGAGCCCAGGAGGGGGTGCCATCGGGCAAGGTCCTTTCAGCTATTCAAATAGAGACCACCCCAAACCCTCCTGGAGATCAATCAAAAAGACTGAATCAACTGATACGAAATGCTGGAGGAACTCAGCAGTCAGGCAACGTCTATGGAAATGAATAAACAACGTTTCAGTCCTGAAGAAGGGTCTCGGCCTGAAGCGTTGATTGTTAATTTATTTCCATAGATGCTGCCTGACCTGCTGAGTTCCTCCAGCATTTTGTGTGTTGCTCCAGATTTCCGCCATCTGCAGAATTTCTTAAGCTTATGTTGAAAAAGGCTGGTTGTGAAGATCATTCTGATCATCTTCTGTCATGGCATGGGGTATGAGCTGTTATCTGTTAACCTGAAACAAAGTTTCCTTGCTGTGACCCTGCCCACAGAGTAACCGCTGACTACCACAACTGATAGCTTTAGCTATCAGAGATTGAAGGGGCGAAGAGGATGTGATCAAATTTCTGGAGCATTTTATTGTCATCTCTGCGCCATCTTGTAGACAGCCAATTAGGGATATTAGATAGTGTAGATGTAGGTGCACATAGGTTAGTAACTGAAGAAGGGATCTGAAGTGAAGGACATTTTTGCTGCCCTGCTTAATCTGATCCTCCTTAAAGTTTTGCCTTCCTGGGATTGATTTATGTCCAGGAACCATAGTAGGGTATGTTAGGGAGTATTCTGGAATCATGTGAATATAGCAGATATTAATTCAAACAAGAACAAGGCTACAATTCTTATTGTAAATGTAAGTGAGTTGAGGAAGCTTGCTATTAGCCTTCAGCTTTTTGTAATTTGCAAGCTGTAATTTGAAGTTGTGTAAAATGCTCCACAGACTAAGAGATTGCATATGCAAGAGCCAAATGTTAAGACAATGGGGTTGTGCTAATTGGCTTGCATCAAATCAGACAACATGGCTAAGTTATTTGCACCATGGTGACTTGAGTGCAAGCTGGCAGACCAGACGGATGTTGTCACTTAGCATATCAAACATGGTTATAGGTGTAGGATGTCAATAGTTTTTGTGTATTTATTATATTTGTGCACTCAGAAACAGTCCTGACAACATTAATTTTGGGTAACTAGCTTCCCTATCATCAGAAGGTTTTAGAATAGTTATACAAATTAAGGCATTTTGATCTTCAGAAGTGTCTTCTCAATTACAATGCGCTTCCCCTATGTATCTCAAAGGAACTATTTTTCAACACAAAATACTGAAGTGAATAATGTCATTGCAACTACTGAAATTATATTGAATCACCTGCTGTTACATTTGGTCTTAAGGGTATAAAATGTGATGTGCATTTGGGTTTGAGAGCCTCTATTGAGAGAGTCCCCAAAATGATGCCAGCTTGTTGTGTTGAATCTGAGGACTCAGTCGATCAAGGTCGACCACGGGCGTTGTGTCCTAGTTGTCTAGATATGCAAGCCTGGGCAGTACGATACGGAGAGCATGATGTTGCCCATGTAGTAAGCTCCGCCTCTCCACGCAGCTGATAAGGAACAGCAGAGACCCATACAGTTTGGCTCCAACAGTGTCACAGGAGCTGTCAGTCAGCTTTGAACTCCAGACTTTTCCTTGGGGTTCACTCCCAAAGCCTTCCCCATGAGTGAGTATGGCCACAAGGCAGAAGAGGTTTGGGAACAGAGTTTTCCTTCTCCTAGATGAACTGCCAACCACGGCCGACGAGCCCCGTCTGCCTGAAGCAGCTGGTTTTAAGGTGCCACTAACCTGCCTTTGCCCCTTCTCCTGTCAGTAGAAATGGTTCTTCTGGGCTTAGTAACTAAGCCACACGTGAAGGCCAGGTGCTCGACTTGGTTGTCAGAGGCTATTTGAGTTGGATGCCATTGGGAGCATTTAATAGGTAATGGGAACTTGTCCCCATTGTCGCTCCCAACTATAACAACCTTAGGAACCTTGTACCAAATAAAGACGTTTACATCATCAGCTTCAGTGTCTCTCCAGTGACTTTGATCACGGTCACAACAGGAACATAAATTGATCTTCGTTCTTGCTTCACTGCATTCAGTTGTTTGTTCATTAGTAATACCTGTCTATGCTCAGACTGGAACTAATTTTCCTCCCTCTTCCCACAAGACCTTCTGTCCTCAGCTTCCTTCATTGCCAGAATGAGGCTAAACATTAACTATAGGAACAGTACCTTATATTCCACCTGAGTAGTCTAGAACCAAAGACATGAATATTAAATTCTCCAATTTGAGGTCAACTGCCTCTCTCTGTCCCTTTGTGATCTCTTCTCCTGAACTATCCAATTCTTCCCACACTCACTACAGTCCCTATCACCCCCATTATTCCCATCTGCTCTCCTCCCTTCCTGTCCTTGATTCCATGCTCCACCTTTTTCTCCTATCAGAATTCATTTTCTGATGCCCTCTGCTGCCTCCACCTATCACCTGCTGGCCTCTGTCACTATATATGCTCCTCCTCCATCTGCCAGTTTCCCCATCTCACCTGGACCCTCCTATCATTTTCTAGCTGTTGCTCCATCCATTCCATAAGAACGTAAGATGTAGGAACAGAATTAGGCCATTTCCCCCATCGCATCAGCTCCACTGTTTCATCATGGCTGAGCCATGTTTCCTTTCTGCTCTAATCTTCCACCTTCCCCCCATCCCTTCATGCCCTGACCAATCAAGAATCTATCAACCTCTGTCTTAAATATACATAAAGATGGCCTCCACAGCTGCCCGTGGCAAAGAATTCCACAGATTCACCTCTCTCTTGCCAGAAAAATTCCTCTTCATCTCCTTTCTAAAAGGATACCCTTCTATTCTGAGGCTGTGTCTTGGACTCTCCCACGATAGGAAACAATCTCACCATATCCATTCTATGAAGCCCTTTCACCATTCGATGGGTTTCAATTAGGTCACCCTTCATTCTTCTGAATTCTAGTGAGTACAGGCCCAGAGCCATCAAACGCTCTTCAAACGACAAGCCATTCAATCCTGGAATCATTTTCATGAACCTCTTTTGAACCCTCTCCAGTTTCAGAACGCCCTTTCTAAGATATGGGACCCAAAAACTGCTCACAATACTTCATGAGGCCTCACCAGTGCTTTATAAAGTCTCAACATTACATTCTTGTTTTTATATTCTAATTCCTCCAGAATATAAATTATAGTTCATATAAATATAGATTAAATTCCCTCCACCTTTTTACAGTGGCTATCTTCCCTTGATCTTTCATTCCAGATGAAAAGTCTCAATGTGAAACGCTGACTGTCCATTTCCTTCCACAGATACTGCCTGACCCATTGAGTTCCTCCAGTGTCTTGTCTTTTGTTCATATTCCAGCATCTGCAGTCTCTTGTGTCTCCACAGAACTAGGTCTTCTTGTTTGAATAAGTAAGAAAGATAACACTGACTTCACGATGTGCTATCAGAATGGCAGGTTGGTAAATTGATAAATTGGTATATTGTTGTCACATGTGCTGAGGAACAGTGAAAATACAGATCATTTCATCACACCGGTAAATTGAGGTCATGATTCAGGTGCCTTGCCGTTTGGCGTGGGCGATCATGTCTCTCCATCCATCACAGTCCCTGACCCTCTGAATGGTAGTTGTTGCCTCCCCTGTTTCTAACCATGATGTTATTCCATCTATCATTTTCATTCTCTGTCTGCCTCTGCTTCTTTCTCCTTCCAGCTTTCCAGTTGTAACTAAATGTTCTAATGTCTCTCTTCGCATGCTGTGTCCAAAGAATCTTGATTGCTGCTTTCTGATTTTTTAAAGTAATGTACGTTTTGTTTTCGTTCTCTGTAGAAATTCTTTGTGGGTTATCCTGTTTGTATATGCTATGTATAGCATTCTTCTGAGGAACCACATCTCTGCTGCATTGATTCTTTTTCCCATTGCATTTGTGATGGTCCATGGCTCGCAGCCATCCATCAATATAGGAAGAATGTGGCAGCTGAGAGTTCTAAGGCGGATGTCAATTGCTATTTTCTTGTTCGTTAGGATGTTTCTCATTTCTGTAAATGCTGTTCTTGCCATTGCTATTCTTGCTTTTATGTCTGTTTCACATTTGCCATCAGATTTTCCCCATGATCCAAGGTACTTGAAGTTGTGAACTTGTTTCAGGATTTCATTTCCCAATACGATCCTACAGTTTGGGATATCAGGTTTCTCTGATATTACCATTACTTCAGTTTTCTTTTTGTTTAAGTTTAGGCCAAGCCTTTCGCTCTCCGTGTTGATGGTAGATACTAGTTTCTGTAAATTGAGGTAGTACAAGGGAAAAGCGATAACAGAGTGCAGAATAAAGTGTTACAGTTACAGAGAAAGTGTACTGCAGGCAAGGGAGCTATTCAGTAATTTTATATCAGTGGTATAGAAGCTGTCCTTGTGCTTTCAGGTTTTTGTGTCTTCTGCCTGATGGAAGGGGTGGGGGAGGAGAAAATATAAGAGATGGAGGGGTCTTTGATGATGTTGGCTGCTTTACAAAAGTCACAGGGTAACACTGCACGGGAACATGTTCTTCAGCCCACACATCTGCCATAAAGTGATGTGAATTTAATTGCAACACACATAAAAATTGCCGGTGAATGCAGCAGGCCAGGCAGCATCAATAGAAAGAGGTACAGTCGACATTTCGGGCTGAGACCCTTCGTCTGGATTTGATTGGTTTATTACTGTCACATGTACTCAGATACAGTGCAAAGCTTTTCTTTCATATTTATACTGATCAGTGCACTGTGGGATATCAAGATAAAACAATATCAAGATAAAACAATGCAGAGTAAGGCTACACAGAGAGTGTAGAGAAGTTAAACATTAAGGTCATAACGAGGTAGATTGTGTGGTCAAGAGTCAAATTTATCATACTAGGAAACTATTTAATAGACTTATAACAGAGGGTGGAAGTGTCCTTCAGCCTGGATGCTTTCAGGCCTTTGGATCTTCTACCTGACGGAAGAGAGGAGAACAGAGAATGCTCAGGGTCCATTCTCCATTGTATTCAACTCATCCATGTCTCCTGCCCATTCACCAACATATAGAACATAGAATAGTAGAGCACAGGAACAGGTCCACTATGTTGTGCCAAACTAATTAAGCTAATGACACCTAATGCTTTCTGCCTGCATCTTGCCCCTTTATCTTCTCTGCTATGGTATTTTGGGTGAACCCCTAGATACTTCTAAAGTGCAAGAGTCTGCCTTCATAGCCATTTCAAACTCAAGCTACATTCTGGATGAACAATTCATAGTGATACACCCTCTAGACCACTTACTCAACTTCAACCTATACCCTTTGCTCCTGAACATTTCAAAGTTCTTTAATGTACTATAAAAGTACTGTAAATGGATATAATATATATAACTATATACTACACTGAGATTCATTTTCTTGCAGGCATTCACACTTCCACAAAGAAAAACAATAGGATCAATGAAAAACTACACACAGACTGGAAAACAACCAAATGCAAAAGACAAACTGCAAGTACAAAGAAAAACAAACGGTAGGTAAACAAGTAAACAGATAGATAGATAATACTGAGAACATGAGTTGTAGAGTTCTTGAAAGCGAATGCTTAGGTTGTGGAATCAGTTCAGAGTTGAGGTGAGTGAAGTTATCTACATTGGTTCAGGAGCTCGATGGTTGAACGGTGATAACTGTTCCTGAACCTGGTGTGGTGTGGGACCCAAGAATCCTGTACCTCCTTCTCAATGGCAGCAGTGAGAAGGGAGCGTGGCCTTGATGGTGGGAGTCTTTGATGATGGATGCTGTTTTCTTCTGGCAACGCTGCCTGTAGGTGTGCTCAGCAGTGGAAAGGGCTTTTCCTGTGATCCATTACCTTCTGTAGGCTTTTCCATTCTTGGGCATTGGTATTTCCATACCAGTGGTGTTTCCCGTTTCTACTAAAGGAAAATGCTTCCTAATACCCATCATATTCATAGCCCTTGGAATTTTGCCTACCTCTATCAGTTTCCCTGTCATATTCCTCTGTTCTGAGGAAAACAAACTGAACTTATCCAGTCTCACCTCAAAGCTCTATTTCTGGAAGTTTCTGATTGAAACTCCCCCACCCCTTCCCCAGTACTATCGTGCCAATGACTGGACAATACTTTGTCAGGCACCCATTCAGACTAAAACTGGGGTGAACTACCATCCTGGTGTGGGGTCCTCCTGTGTGATGTTCCTGTGAACACAAAGCTGCGTGCAAAGTGGCCAGGGTCTGCAATGGAGTTGAGCTGGCATCCGACTCTCTTTAATTAAATTGGAATTAGTATTGATTTATTATTGTCACATGTACCAAGATACAGTGAAAACCTTTTGCTTGCATGTTGTCTGGACAGATCATTCCTTACATAATAAGTACATTGTGCTTGTAAAAAGAAAGACAAAACGCAGGACATAGTGCAGCACCTACAGAGGAAGCACAATGTGGAAAAACACAGTAAGTTTGTTTGAAATTGTTATATGTCCCATAGTACAGTGAAAAGACTTTGTTTTGCCTGCCACCCATACAGATCATTTCACTGTGTTCAGTTCTGGTCACTTTATTATAGGGAGGATGTAGAAATGTTAGAGACGGTGCAGAGGAGACTTACCTAGATGCTGTCTGGATTAGAGAGCTAGGGCTTTTCTCTTTGGAGAGAAGGAGGATGAGAGGTGGCTTGATAGAGTTGCATAAGATGATATAAGACATGGATTGCTCAGCCAGCACTTCTTTCTCAGGATAAAAGACGGCACAATTTTAAGGTGATTGGAGGGAGGTATAGTGGGGGTATCAGTATCAGTGAGCATGCAGACAACAATAAACCAATCAATTTACCAATTTTTCAGCTTACAAATTCAGCAATGAGGGAAGAAACCAGAGCACCTAATCTCCTTTTCTAACACCTGCATTTCAATGTATGATGTATATGTGACATCCTGTCAGATATTTTAACTAGACCTTGCTGTATACATCCACTTTCCTCTCCCCAGTCCTCCTCATTTCCCTGCACCCCTCACCAAGCCAGATACATGTTCCTTCCTGTGGGTCTCAAGACGCCAGAGGGCCTCTCATCACTCAGATGAACCTGTGAAACTTCACGGACTCTTGGTTGCTGCTTGTGGAGCTCTCTGCAGATGCAAAGGATGGGTGAATCAATACGCGTTGTTTGGATTCACCAGCGAAGGACTGGCAGTACAACAATCATTATTGCCTCTAGTCAAGAGAGACACCCACCTGAAACACAGCTAATCACCAGACGTTACCGCTGGTGGTAAGGAAGTAGATTGAGCCCAGTGATACAGATCCCACGTCATTGGGCTAGGGCTATTGGCCAAAGGAACATCCTTATCACCAAGGCTGGGAACCTGGAGGTGATGCTATTCCATTACATCAATCCCTCAGCCTTCTGCACAGTCAGGACTTAAAATATATCCATTCTACAAATAACAGCGACTACAATTTTGTGCTTTTAAATACTCCTGAGAAAAGTTAGACAAACAGTCTATCCATAATTGATTCTAAAGAAAAATAACTAAATAATAAAGCAATTAGTTATTTAGCTCCCATGAACAAAGGTTTAAAATAAAGATGCAAGAAGCTGATAAATTGTAGATTTTGGTTTCACTGGTAGATCCACTTATAGACAAGGAAGAAGAAAGAATATGAATTTTCAAATTTCCATTCCCACGATTATATTCATCATGAAATGAGTTTTCCAGTCTCTGAATAACATTTGTATTTCTGCATGTCAGAGAGTAAACAAATATAGTTCAAAAGCCTTTGATAATATATTGTCTACAATGTGTCATAGCTTGAGAAGAAAGCTCAAAGGTACATTTCCATAATTGCCTGAAGATAGATGCTTACTGGAGCTGATAGAGTTTGTATTACAGAGTACCTGCTCTTGATTTTTTTAAATTCAGGACAGTGCTAACAGGGAACCATTCATTATCTACTCCTAATTGCTCTTGGGAAGTTAATGGCAAGTTGTTGCCTTAAGCCACTGCAGTCCTTTTGGTGAATGCATTCCCCATTGTTGTTGGACAGGAAATTCCGGGGTTTAGACCCAATGATAAAGGAGGAATGGTGATTCATTTCCAAGCCAGTCAGCTTGCAGAGAGTGGTGAACACAGCCCAGACCATTATCCAAATCAGCCTCCACTCATTCTGTCTACAGTCTTCACTGCCTTGGGAAAGCAGCCAACATAATCAAGGACCCCACCTAGTTCTTCTCTTTTCCTGCTGTGTCATTGAGCAGAAGATACAAAAGCTTGGGAATACGTACCAACAGGCTCTAGAACAGCTTCGATCCTGCTGTTGTCAGACTCTCGAGGGGATCTCTCATACACTAAAGGATGATCTCTTGATCTGCCAGTCTAACTCAGTGTGGCCCTTTCACTTCATCTGTCTATCTGCACTGCACTTTCCCTGTGACAGTAACACTACATTATGCATTATATTTTCTCTTTTACTTATGGATGGAATGGTTTGTCTGGATGGCATGCTTGTTTGCTTTGTCCTCTATCTTGCTACTGTACATGAGGCATTAATAGACCAAAAAATTAATACCAAGTCAGCACTTGAAAGGAACCTTGTAGCTGGTGATGCTCCTATGTGCCTGCTGCCCATCTCCGTCTGGGTGACGGAGATGAAGAGGTACTGGAGTAGCCCGAGTGAGTGTCTGCAGTGCGTTGTGCGGATGCTCAACATTGGAGCCGCTGGGTGTCAGTGATAGAAGGAGTGAATGTTTAAATTGGTTGATAAGCTGCCAGTCTGGTTGCTTGCTTTAACCTGGATGGTGCTTGTGCTGCCAAGTGAGAAGCATGACATCACGCTCCTGAGCTTTGCCTTGCGGGTGCTGGTGATAGAACACATGTGTGACCAAGTAACCAGAGATTTAAGCCTTATTTTCCTTACTTGCAAGAGAACTCACACTAGTCTTCACTCAGAGGTCATCGGGGGAAAGGGTGAAGAGCTTCGACCTCCTGGGCATCAATATCTCAGAGGACTCTTTTCCGGGCTAAACACTGATGCAATCATGAAGAAGGACTGCCAATGCCTCTATTTCATTCGGAGTTTGAGGAGATTCAGTACGTCTCCGAAGATTCCAGCTAATTTCTACAGATGTTCGGTGGAGAGCGCTCTGACTGGTTACATCACTGCCTGGTGGTGGAAGCTCCAATGCTCAGGGTCAAAAGAGGCTGCAGATGGTGGTGGACTCAGTTAGCTCCATCATGGGCACCATCAAGGACATCCTCAAGAAGGCTGCATCCACTAACAAAGGACCTTCACCTTCCGGGACATGGCCTCTTCTCATTAGGGATCAAGTACAGGAGCCTCAAGATCTACACTCAGCATTTTAGGATCAGCTTCGTCCTATCTGCTGTCAGATTTCTGGACGGTCCATGAATCCATGAACACTGCCTTGTTTTTCCTCTTTTGCACTATTTACTTATTTTTTATTTTGTTGGAACCTACGCTAGGTATTTATGCTTTGCACTGCTGCCACAAAACAAGTTTCATGACTTATGTCAGTGATCAGTGTCGAGGAGTGTATGATTAATCACTTTGGTAGAAGAAATGAAAGGGTTGACTATTTTCTAAATGGAAAGTATTACAAAATGCTGAGGAGCAAAGGGACGTCGGAGTCCGTGTGCAAGATTCCCTAAAGGTTAATTTGCAGGTTGGGTCTGTAGTGAGGAAGGCAAATGTGATGTTAGCATTCATTTCAAGAGGACTAGAATATAAAAACAAGGATGTAATGTTGATATTTTATAAAGCACTGGTGAGGCCTCACTTGCAGTTTTGTGAGCAGTTTTGGGATGCATATCCTAGAAAGGACATTCTGAAACTGAAGAAGATTCAAAGAAGGTTCACGAAAATGATTCCAGGATTGAACGGCTTGCATATAAAGAGCGTTTGATGACTTTGGGGCTGTATTCACAAGAATTCAGAAGAATGAAGGGTGACCTAATTGAAACCTATCGAATAGTAAAAGGCCTTGATAGAGTGGATGTGGAGAGGATGTTTCCCATGGTGGGAGAGTCTAAGACCAGAGGACACAACCTCAGAATAGAAGGGCATCCTTTTAGATTGGCAATGAGGAGGGATTTCTTCAGCCAGAGAGCAGTGAAGCTATGGAATTCTTTGCCACAGGCAGCTGTGGAACCCAAGTCTTTATGTATATTTAAGGCACAGGTTGCTAGTTTCTTGATTGGTCAGGTCATGAAGGAATACGGGGAGAATGTAGGATATTGGGGCTGAGAAGAAAAATGGATCAGCCATGATTGGCGGTGCAGGCTCGAAGGGTCGAATGGCCTACTCCTGCACCTATGTTTCAATGATGAAATGGTGCAGCAGACTTGATGGGCCAAGTGCCATGACTCTGCTCCTATATCTCATAATAAACATGATTCTAATTCTGATATAGGCTGTGACAATTAAATACTTTTGATGTCTTTCATATAAGATATGGTTTCAGAATTACTGACATACTAAAGATCAGTTATTTTATTAATACAGACAATACATCCTTCCCAACAGAATGTCAGTCTATGCATGTTTAACTAAGCCTTTGCTTGGGATGCACTGAGCCATTTCAAGGAGTTGCTGCACTGGTTGTCTGTCTCTGGGTAGCATTTTTGCTTCTGAGGCAGAAAGGTTGTGGGTTCACACCCCACAATGAGTGAAAACATTAGTAGACTGTGTAGAGGAAATTCTAAACGACTTCAGGCACTATTCTTTGGAGATGACAATGAACAATCAACAGGAGGGCATAGTTTTATGAAGAGACATAGGAGATTTAAAAGGGAATATTTTCTATACAGAATGTTTGCTATCTGGAACGGAACATGCTAAGAGAGGAGTATGAGCAATCAGATACAATAACTATAACTGAGGCAATACTTACAACTGTATATAGGCAAGGCATAGAAGAATACACCCCTGAAGCTGGTGAAACTGGAACTAGAAATCACAGGTTAAGGATGAAAGGTGAAATATTTAAGGGGAACCTGAGAGAAAACTTCTTCAATCAGAGGGTGGTGAGAATGTGGAACAAAATGGCAGCAGAGGTGGTAGATATGGGTTTGATTTCAACATCTCAGTAAAATTTGGATAAGTACGTAGATAGAAAGGTTATAGTCCACGTGGATGAGATGGGACTAGGCAGAGTGACAGTTTGGCATGGACTAGATGGGCTGAAGGGCTTGTTTCTGACCTGTAGTGCTCTACGACTCGACATGGAATTAGTGTAGATGGGATGAAGATTGGTTAAAACATAGAGAGGTAAAGAGCCCATTTCTGCTCTGAACAACTTCATGACTCTTTGACTGTATGAACTGAGACTCTGCCTTTCTTTAGATAGGTGGATGCAGACAGCAGTTATGTGCTCCATTCTGGACTATCACTTCATTGTTGAGGGGCAAACTGGCTTCTCTGTTTCAGACTGTACAGCAGTGACCACACTTCAAGATGGACTAAAGTTATAAAAGTGTGGGTATAAAAAGTCTTCCTTCCTCCATTTGCTCTCCCACTCATCCTTTATCTCTAGACAATTATTTTATTTCCACATTACTATAAAACTATCTGGCTGTTTGTCAGCAGCCCTAACCTTTGCTTTGCTGTGTTGCAATGAAAGCAGAGAAACAGCTTGTTTGTACACTCACCCCCCTCACACCCTCACCTCATCTGTACACCAGCAGAAACAGGATCAGATTTGTTACCTATATAGGACCCTGGTCAGACCCCACTTGGAGCACTGTGCTCGTTCTGGTCACCTCAATACAGGAAGGATGCGGGAACTACAGAAAGGGTGCAGAGGAGAGTTACAAGGATGCTGCCTGGATCGGGGAGCATGGCTTATGAGAATAGATTGAGTGAACTTGGCCTTTTGTCCTTGGAGCGACGGAGGATGAGAGGTGACCTGATAGAGGTGTATAAGATGATGAGAGGCTTTGATTGTGTGGATAGTCAGAGGCTTTTTCCCAGGGCTGAAATGGCTAACACAAGAGGGCACAGTTTTAAAGTGCTTGGAAGTAGGTACAGAGGAGATGTCAGGGGTAGGTTTTTTACTCAGAGAGTGGTGAGTGCGTGGAATGGGCTGCTGGCGATGGTGGTGGAGGTAGATACAATAGGGTCTTTTAAGAGACTCCTGGATAGGTACATGGAGCTCAGATAAATAGAGGGTTATGGGTAACCCTAGGTAATTTCTAAGGTAAGGACATGTTCAGTACAGCTTTGTGGGCCGAAGGGCCTGTATTGTGCTGTAGGTTTTCTATGTCTCTATGTTCCTATCATGGACATATCATGAAATTCGTTCTTTTCCAGCACTTGCATAAAAAATACCATAAGTTACAATAAATAGATGAATAAATAAAAGGCAAATAAGTAAACAAATAAATAAATAGTGTGAAAAGAGAGCTAAATAGTCAAGTCTTTATTCCTCCCCAGGGTTTGTGTGTTGAAGACCACTTACTGTCCATCCCTAGTTGCCTGTGGAATGGGAATATGATGTGGTTGCGTGATATGATGTGATTACTGATTACACAAAAGTATGTGGAGTGGCAGATAATAAAGAAAGTTGCTTAAAGGTACTGGGGGAAATAGATCAGTTGGAAAATGGGGTGGGGGGGGCAGAGAGTGGATGCATATCAGATTTAACCCAGGCAAGGGTGGAATAGTGCACTTTGTGAGATAAAATTCTGGTGGGAAGTGTTATCTAAGTAGAGAGACCTTGTGAGCATTGATTTACAGAGAGTTGGGGTGCAAGTCCATGGCTCCCTGAAAGTGGAAGATCAGGTGGATAGGATGGTGTAAAGGGCAATTGGTACGTTTGCCTTCAAAGTCAGAGGCACTGAATGTAAGAGTTGGGATACATGTTACACTGGAGTTCTGGTCACCACAATGCAGGAAGGATTTAGCAGCAAGAGAGACTGCAGAGGAGATTCACCGTAATGTTGTCTGACTTTAATCAACCCTCCTCTCTTCCTTCTACATTTCACTCTCTCAATATAACCTTTGCCTCTTTCTTCTTCCTGTACGTTGCTAACCTTTACCCATTTGTGCAGCGTAGCTTTTGATTGGACAGCTGTGTTGCTAAATAAACGCAGAGACAAATCTCTCTGCGCCCACACCATCATTCTTTACTGACTAAACGTCTACTCAAATGGCTTTCAGCTGGATTCAGTAATGTTGAAATCTTCTCTTTAGATGGATTGCTTCTTGTCATCAGTTCTGAGAAAACGAAACACAGCACATTGCTGTTTTGCTAATATTGCCCCGAAAATCATCTCAATAAGCTTTGCGTATATAAAAGAAGTCTTCAACATTTAGGACTTAGGAATGAAGAGATCTTATCTGCAAAACTTCTGTTGGCAGTAAATGCAGGCAGTTTTCCCAAACTATATAAGGAGTAATGAGTTACTAATCCTTGGAAACACAGTCCGTTGCAGCTGTTTCTTTTGGTAACTTTGAGCAATTGGTAAATTATTTTTGGGAGAAAACAACAGTGGTAAAAAGGGAAACATTTTATTTTTAATTCATGTTGAATGAACGCAAATTTTTTTTGCATGAATCAAGATTCCTATTTCCTTGGCAATAGATTAAGAATATTTTCCTTAGTTCTTTATGAGTTAGGAAGTACTGTCCTTTCTACAGCCGCACATAACAAGGGATGCAGTGGGGCTGTCTCCAGGTGAATGGAACTAGTGAGCCTGTGGTGTGTCTCTGAGAGCACGGGCTTGTCTGCAGTGTACTGCTTTTCTAGATGGACCTTGGACTCGCTGAGTTCTAACCACAACCAAAGCGAAAAAGAAGACTGTGCGCTTTGTTCTAGGATAACAACACACTGGCCTGTGTGGAGTCAGCACATTCTCCCTGTGACTGTGGATTTCCTTCCTCCCACAATCCAAGGATAGCTGGGACGAATGGTGAGGATGATGAGGTTGGCAAAATGAGTTGCCAATGAATGGCCTATTTCCATGTTATATGACCCTGTGATATGAGGTTCAGTTACCACAACCACAGACCCTGCTCTGTGGTCTGCATGCCCTCCACAGGCATGCTGCACAGCTGCTTCGCAATTGCGCCTGTGAATATGCTGCTAATTACTGTTACACTATGGCAGTATTTAACTCCCTTCTTTTCTTTGTAGTCCTGTCGAAACTTGACCAAAAGCACAGGATCAATGCGCACCCTATTTACCCTTGCATTTGTCTGGGGAAAGGACGACCGTTTTGACTGACACTGGAAAGGAGTAGATTTCATTTAGTATTTAATTATTGCTCTCAGCTGCAGTGTTGGTAATTCCACTGATTCACTTCTCTCTCTGGAAAAGCAGTTTCTCCTCATCTCCATCCTAAATCTACTCCCCTGAATCTTTAGGCGAGGCCCTTTGTTCTAGTCTCACTTACCAGTGAAAATAACTTTCCTGTCTCTACTTTATCCATCCCTTTTATGATTTGACATCTCCTCTCATTCTTCTGAATTCTGGTGAGTATAGTCCCAGGAGACTCAATCTCTCCTCATAGGTACCCCTCTCATCACCAGAATCAATCTAGTGAACCTCCTCCATTTCGGATTTGTGTAGAAATGGGTGGTTGGAGGTCAGCAAGAGCCCATTCCCATGCTGTATTGCTCTCTGTAGCTCTAACAGCACATCATGTACAGATATGATCCCACCATTATTGTCTATTTCATGGGTCTTATTGACAATAATGCATAAAAACACCACACTACTTGTCGCCTTTGAAGAGTATGCACACTCATCCCTCATTGTCACAATTATTACAATTTATTCTATTGACTGGCTAACTCAGTAGATTCATTTCCTCAGCCGTGTACATGGCTCATATAGAACATAAGATCATAAGATCTCAGAACCGAGTTACACCATTCAGCCCTTTGAGTCTGCTCTGCCATTCAATTGTGGCTGATTATTTTCAATCAACTCTCCTGCCTTCTCCCTGTCACCTTTAACTCCTTTACCAATCAAGAGCCTCTCAATCTCTGTCTTAAATACACCCAATGACTTGGCCTCCACAGCCACCCGTGGCAACAAATTTCAACAGATTCACCACCCAGCTGCAGAAGAAATTTTGCTCATCTCAATTTCAAGTGACGCCACTTTATTCTGATGTTCTGCCCTTGTTTCAAATGACCCTCCTACAAATGAAAATTTGCTCTCTACATCGACTCCATCCAGGCTTTTCAATATCCCATGGGTTTAAATGAGATACCTGTCCCCCATGCTCCTCACCCCAACTCATCCTTCTGAACGCTATTGAGTACAGGCCAAAACATCAAACAGTCTTCATAGGTTAAAGCTTTCATTCCCAAGATCATTCTTGTGAACCTCCTCTGGACCCTCTCCAGGGTCAGCACATCTTTCTGGTCGACCTTGCTCAGTTCTGGTTGCCTCACTACAGGAAGGACATGGAAACCATAGAAAGGGTGCAGAAGAGATTTACAAGGATGTTGCCTGGATTGGGGAGCATGCCTTGTAAGAATAGGTTGAGTGAACTCGGCCTTTTCTCCTTGGAGCGATGGAGGATGAGAGGTGACCTGATAGAGGTGTATAAGATGATGAGAGGCTTTGATTGTGTGGATAGTCAGAGGCTTTTTCCCAGGGCTGAAATGGCTAACACAAGAGGGCACAGTTTTAAAGTGCTTGGAAGTAGGTACAGAGGAGATGTCAGGGGTAGGTTTTTTACTCAGAGAGTGGTGAGTGCGTGGAATGGGCTGCTGGCGATGGTGGTGGAGGTAGATACAATAGGGTCTTTTAAGAGACTCCTGGATAGGTACATGGAGCTCAGATAAATAGAGGGTTATGGGTAACCCTAGGTAATTTCTAAGGTAAGGACATGTTCAGTACAGTTTTGTGGGCCGAAGGGCCTGTATTGTGCTGTCGGTTTTCTTTGTTTCTATGTTCTATGTTTCTATCTTTCCTCAGAATGAAGCCCAAAATTGTGCACAATGGTGAATTGTTGCTTCAGTTCCTTAAAGGCGAGAACATGGCAATAACTCAAGCTGTTCTGTGATTCTTCAATAGTGGCTGACATCAGGAATAGATTCATCCTTGCATTCATGTCAGTTTCTTTTGTCAGAAATTCCCAGATTGATGATCTAGACCCTTTATTGAATCTCTAGTGAATTCACTAGTCTAGAGGCTCTAACTCTCACTCAGAGCTATTACCCTTGTCCTTCAGTCATTGGCATTTGTTTCTGTTGCTTTCTCTACCGTCCACACAAGGGCCGGTGTCGAAGTGCTCGGCAGGAATGGTGCTCGGTGCTCGGTGTCGGAGGGCTGGTCGGAGGCTCGAAGTTTTCGGACGGACTCAAGAGTCGGCTGTGGTGGAGTGCTTCCAGGGTGCTGCATCAGCATGTTTGTGGCGCTGGAGGTTAATGGCAGGAAGAGAGTTTCTCTTCGTTCTACCATCTGCATGAGATGGTGGGACTTTTGAGAGATTTTGAGACTTTTTTTTACCGTGTCCATGGTCTGTTCTTTATCAAATTACGGTATTGCTTTGCACTTTTGTAACTATATGTTATAATTATGTGGTTTTTGTCAGTTTTTTTAGTCTTGGTTTGTCTTGTGTTTCTGTGATATCATTCTGGAGGAACATTGTATCAATTCTTAATGCATGCATTACTAAATGACAATAAAATAGGACTGCAGTCCTCATAATCTAATCTAATCTATTCGATTCTATTTGCCCATTTATTTTAAGATTCAGCATGGAATAGGCCCTTCTGGCCCACTGCGCCCTGCTGGCCAGCAAACCACCGACTTAACCCTAGACTAATCACAGGACCAATTAACCTGCTAACTAACACATCTTTTGACTGTGAAAGGAAACCTGAACACCTGGAGAAAATCCAAGCACACATGGGAAGGAACGTACAAATTTCCTTACCAAGGACTCTGGAATTGAACTCAGAACTCCAATGCTCCTATTTCTAACAGCATTGCACTGACCCATATGCTACCGTGGCTCCCCACTCTTTTCATGGTGCTGTCAGCTGGTGGTGTCAACTATAAGTGTCAAGCTCACCAGCTCACAGAGCTAACACTGGCTGTCACCTTCACTCTCTTCACCCACACACTTTGGTTTGTGTTGAACTAACACTTGGGCCCAGAGATAAAGAAGGGCTGGCAAAATTAGTATTTTCTCACCTTACTCCCTTCACTTGAAATGTGCATGGCATAGCCTGCTCCCCTGGGGCGGGGTAGGGGATGGGGGTCCTGAACCATGCCAGGCAAGAAGCTGACCAGGAGACATACTGTAAGGGATTGCAGATGGTGGAACCAGGAACAACACACAAAATGCTGGAGGAACTCAACCGGTCAGGCAGCATCTGTGGAAATAACTAGACCATTGATATTTTGGGTGGAGACTCTTCATCTGGACACTGGAGCTGACTTACAGAGCTGAATATCTTTCCTCAGGAACATGCAAAGTGCATACCCAAGCTCTAAAAGGGAGACCTGATGGACGTTTATAACGTTATGAGAGCCAGAGCTAGAGTAGAGAGTTAGATTCTTCCTCGCAGGTTAGAAATGTCAAGTACTTGACATGCATTTAAAGTGAGATTTATTCTATTCATTTATGTATGTAACCCTTGGGTTCGGCCGGAGGCGTTAGTCTAGGGAAGACAGTCTCTGGCCCCGCCAAATGTCTGAAATCTGAGGTGCAATACCTCTTGTTTATGTAGATGCTGCGTGATTTGTTCCCCATTACAAATTAGTACCACGAAATAACAGAAAATACACCATATGCAATATTTGACTAAAGAGTTAGTAACGAAAAACAAAAAGAAAAGGGCCCATTTTAATGGAGCAGTCTAATGTGCCCGTTGGAGCTCACAGTTTCTCTTCCATTGGTCCTCCATCGTTCGTTGGCTCCCAGCCCCACTCCAAGTCCACTGCATCCTGCTGTCTACGACCTCTCCTTTCTGGTGTCTGATCACTGAGTGAAAGACCCAAATCACCTCATTCTCAGGCACACAACTAGAAAGAAACGCTCCCTTCATTGGACGGGACACGTTCCAAAGCCCCCATTATCTCTAGCCATAACCCAAACACTGCTGCTACAGAAAAACCATTACGTTAGCAGTGAAACATTTCCCAGGGTCTTGCATTTATTTACTGGTTGATTGATTGACTGACTGATTAAAGTACAACGTGGAATAGGCCTCCCAGTCCTTCGAGCCATCCTTCAACTTAATCCACATCTAGTCACGGAGCAATTTACAATGACCAATTAACCTACCAACTGGTACATCTTTGTATTGTAAGAAAAAGCTAGAGCACCTGGAGGAAACCCACAGGATCATGGGAAGAACGCACAAACTCCTTACAGGCAGCAGCAGGAATTGAACCCCGGTCACTGGTACTGTAAAGCACTGTGCTAACCACTATGCTACCATGCAAGGCAATTTTTTTTTCCCACAGTGTGGCAGATGCCGGGAACAGGCTGCCAGGTTTAATGGAAACAGATACAAAAATGGCATTTGAGAGGCTGTTGGACAACTCGAATGTTATCTATAAATGGCACCACAATTGGGAGCATCTCAGTGGCGTAAAGAAGTGAAACAGATTGCCGGTTGAGTGACGTCACAACAACAGTCTCAGCAAGCCACAGAATTGATTGTGGATGTCATGAAGGGGGAGTCAGGAGTCCTTCTGAGGGGTCAGTGGTGAAAAGAGTGAGCAGTTCCAAGTTCCTGAGCATCAACAGCTCAGAGAATCTATGCCAGGCCCTACAAATTGATGCAATCACAAAGAAGGCTCGCCAGCGGCTGTGCTTCATTAGGAGTTTGAGAAGATTCGATACCAAAGACTCTAGCAAATTTCTATAGATGTTGGTGGAGAGCATTGTCAATCTACATGGACTTGCCGATGCACAGACGACTGCAGAGGGTTGTAGATTCAGTCAATTGCATCACGGGCACAATCTATGCACTACTGAGGACATTTTCAGGAGGCAGTGCCTCAAAAAGGCAGCATCCATCATTAAAGACCCAATGCTTTCATTGGGTTACAGCCATCGGGGATGAAGTACAAGAGCCCGAAGACCCACAGTCAATGTTTTAAGAGCAGCTTCTTCTGCTCCTCCATCAGGTTTCTGAATAGTCCATGAACCATCACATTGCCTTATTAGTCATCTTTTGCTCTATTTGTTAACTTATAGTAATTTTTATGTTTTGCACTGTACTGCTGCCACAAAACAGCAAGTTTCATGACATGTAATAACAAATGTGATTTGGCTACTGATTCCAACATAGACCATGTAGAGGCAGAAGAGATTTAGATTAATTCAGCTTTGTGTTTGACGTATTCATCGTGGACTGGAGGGCCCATTCTTGTACTGCAATGTGCTATGTTTTACACTTCTTGTTCAAGTGTGCTGAACTGTGACATGTTTTTTGGCAAGTTCAAGAGCAATCTGGGCAGACCAAAGCATGTTCTCCTTACCAGGAATTCTCTTCTCCAGTGAACGATTGAAATCAAATATTTTATGAAGTGAATGCTTTAGAAGCGATTCCTTATTGTTACGACATAAATTTGGGTGCTATGATTTAAAAGAAAACATTGTATTTTTCGTTGCTCCAAACAGCAAAAAAAAATATTTTTGAAATATATTGCAGTCCCTCTTGTTTTAAGTAAGTAAAAGGCAGCAACTAGTTCACACACAGCACCATTCTGGATGAGCTCTGTCTTGATATTCTTTCTCAATCCATATCCAAGTACTTTGTCGCTATTTGTTGGAACTTGCTTTGGAGAATAGAGAATGCATCTATGATACAGCAGTGAACTTCAGTTCAAAAGGGCTCCGACAGAATGCATGAAAGGTGTGATATAAATGCAAGGCTGCCTTGATGTGTTAAGAGGGAGCACTGTTACGCATTGGCATATCAGATAAATAAATCTACTACCTACGTCATACATGTGAGTGATGACAGCCCTCCTTGGATTCTGTCCATCTAAACATCTGCTTTCTGAACTCTCTGAGCTTGTGGTTCATGTGACCTTAGAACTGAGTTAAGATCTATATGACCTGGTTGCCATCATCAGCTTGCAGATGGTCATGTCTCTGTATTTCCTGCTGTTTCCCGTGCTTCTCCCCGTCCTCCAGGGCAGAGCATTTTCACCTTCCAACACCCCTAGAATTACTTTTAAAGCTGTTGCTCAGGTTTTGTGATAAGGAAGAAATCAAATCAGAGCCGACACACTGAACCTCATACAGAATTCTACACGTGTGTTTCAACCGTGTCACTGCAGCATAATCATTCCAATTTGTCACAAGTCCTGTCAATTTCTATTCACAATGGTAAGTCACAACACAATGTACACAAACCCAGACTCCAAAGAAGAGGAGACACAAGAGACTCAGATGATAAAATCTGCGATAACAAACAAAGTGCTATAAGAACGTAAGGTGATAAGATATAGAAGCAGAATTAGGCCATTTGACCCATCAAGTCTGCAGCACCATTCTCATCATGGCTGATTTATTATCCCCATTTTCCTGTCTTTTCCCCATAATCTCTCATGCCCCAATTAAACAATGTTGACCAGACCAGAAAGAGCTGTAAATCAGCAAATAGGTATAAAGCAAGGGCAGTTGAAATAGACAAAGCAAAAGTCATTGTTTTTACCATTAGGTTGCAGGGATGGAGGTGGCCATTTTGTGAGACTGTTCTTGCAGCCACCATTTTATGAACTGTTTGGCGAACTAGTTCTTGCTCAGGGATAACTTAATTAGGGCAATTGAACATGGACACAAGGAGTTTCTGCTGATCATCTGAAAAACCTGAGACCATTCTCAGAGAAGAAGCTGTTTATTATATAAAGTGCAGACCGAGCAGCATGTGATCTGGTCTTCTGAGTCCAGTGTTCGGCTGACCTAGTTAGACTGGTTTGAACCAGTCTGAGTTGGACAGAACAAGAGACATTACCTAAGTCATAAGACTGAAGTAAAGATCCATAAAGCAATGATGCTTGTAACCTTGGGCCACATCCAGTGAGAACTAACACAGGTCAGTCAGATGACCTTGAGTCAATGAAACTGAAGCATCATAGACTGAACTGATAAGGAAAAGAATAAGAATAGAGAATGATAGGTAGATAGATAGATATACTTTATTAATCCCGAGGGAAATTTGGTTTCGTTACAGCCGCTCCAACCAAGAATAGAGCGTAAATATAGCAATACAAAAACCACAAACAATCAAACAACAAAATGCAAACTATGCCAGGTGGAAAATAAGTCCAGGACCAGTCTATTGGCTCAGGGTGTCTGACCCTCCACGGGAGGAGCTGCAAGTTCGATGGCCACAGGCAGGAATGACCTCCCGTGTCGCCCAGTGTTGTATCACGGTGGAATGTGGCCGAAGTCCAACAGTAAAAAGTTGGGTCCACAGGCAGTGACGACTCTGTGGAGACCAACAATTGCAGAAGTGGAAACATGGAGATTACATTGGGATCAAGAAGTATGGCCAGCCAGTGTAAATTCCTTTTCCTAGGTATAAAATTTTTTCTTCTTTGACTGTTCATGGAAGGTCAGGGAAACACAGTGGGAGTGCACACCAGTATTCAGTTGTGTAAATTCATGTGCTTGCGAACTAAGCCAGTAAAGGTACTTGTCAGTAAATACGGATCCTCTCTGTGCCTAACTGATCATTATTATTGAGGGATAATCCTTGCAACATCAAGAACCTATCAACCTTCACTTTAAATAAACCTAATTACTTGGCCTCTACAGCCATCTGTGGTAATATTTTACCACACTCTGGCTATAGTAATTCCTCTTCATCTCTGTTCTAAGTGGATGTCCCTCTACTCTGAGGCCGTGTCCTCTGGTCCTAGACTCCCCACTATAGGAAACATCCTCTCCACATCCACTATATCTAAGCCTTTCAATATTCTATAGGTTTCAATGAGATATCTCTTCATTTTTCTGAACTTCAGCAAATACAGACCCAGAGGCATCATTCACTCTTCATATGTTAACCCTTTTTTTCCTGGAATCATTCTCGTGAACCTCCTGTGGACCCTCTCCAATGTTAGCACATCTTTTCTTTGATAACGGGCCCAAAACCACTCACAATACTCCAAGTGTCGTCAGACCAAAGCCTTATAAAGCCTCAGCATTACATTCTTGTTTTTTATATTCCATTTCCCTTGAAATGAATGCTAACATAGCATTTGCCTTCCTTACCACTGATTCAACCTGCAAGTTAACCTTTATGGAATCCTACACAAGTTCTTTTGCACCTCTGATTTTTGAATTTTCTTCCTACTGGAGAAACATAGGGGGTCAGGTGGCATCTGCAGAGGGAAGCAGACAGCTGGAAGGCTGAATACTAGCAATCTGTCCACCTTATCGTCTTCTAGCCCTTGTCACTATTTCCACCTTTCCCTTCACCACCCCCCCTAACCTGGATCCACCTATCTCCTGCCAGCCCTTGCTCCATCCCTTGTCCCACCTCTTTTATACTAGCTGCTCTTTCAGTCCAAATAAAGGACCTTGACCTGTAACTTTGACGATTCATCTCCCCTAAAGGAGACCATTCAATCGAAAACTATGTTTGACCATGTTAATAACTTATATCAGCACCATCTTCTATCTCCATAACCCTTTATTTCTGAGGTCCCTGTCTTACTTCACCCTCACCATGCATTTGTGGTGGAAGAATTCCAAGATTCGATATCATTTAACATCAATAAGGAAGCTCAGGTTTAGAATTGAGGCCCTATGTGCCACCTAGGCACTAAGGGTTCAGACCACGACGAGGTTTAGAATTACATCACTTCCTCTGCATTCCCGCATTCAGAGGAAAAACCTTCTCAAAGTCTATACATCAAATGTTTTAAACACTTTGACCAAATTAAGTTCTGCCGAACTTCTATTTTCTGGAGGAGAAAGCCATGACTATGCAACTTGTTTTAACCCCAAGAGTTTGAATCAACAATACCTATAAGAAGCAATTATTTGTGAGTGACAGCATGTTTCACCATTTGAATGGTGCAGTTGAACACTCTGATACTCTCAGCCCTCAGAGGTTACCCAATCTGTTATGGATCAGTACATCATCATACAAGAGGTTGCCCAACGTGACCTTATTCTTACCTCATTAATCACCTTGTTAGAAGTAAACACATACCAAGTAGGCAGCCGTGTTGAAATGTTATTCCTTATGTTTAAGATATATTGTCATTTCTACCCTGACCTTTAGAAATTCCATAATCTTTACATTGACATATTCCAGACCATTGCATGGTCCATATATATGCACCATCCAAAGCCCCGAATCACTTTAAGAAAATACACAGCTGAGCTAGGAAGACACCAGATCGCCCTGTATCTCATGTACCTTAACCATCTAGATCAGCCTAGCACACTGAACATTGCCAAGTGTCTTACTAAAGTCCAAAAATCCTGGGCCCAACAGGTTGATATAACTATGAAGAAGGCATCAGCAGCAATACTCCATTAGGAATTTGAAAAGATGAGGCATCTCATATCTATGGTGATGAAATGCTTTGAGAGGTCTGTCACGGTTAGAATCAATTCCTGCCTCAGCAAGGACCTAGATCCACTGCAATTTTCCTTTTGCCGCAACAGGTCTACAGTGGACATGAACTCAAGGCCGCTCCACATGGCCTTGGGTCATCTGGACAATATGAACACCAAGGACAGGATGCTGTTTATTGACAACAGCTCAGCGTTTAACACCATCATTCATACAGTTCTGATCAAGAAGCTCCAGGACCTGGACTTCTGTTCCTCCCTCTGCAACTGGATCCTCGACTTCTAACCAAAATACCAAAATCTGTTCGGATCAGAAATAACATCTCCACCTTGCTGACAATCAACACTGACACACCGCAGGGAAGTGTGCTTAGCCCACTGTTCCACTCTCTCTACACCCATGACTATGTGGCTAGGCACAGCTCAAAATCGCTGATAATACAAACATTGTGGGTAGAATCTCAGATGAAAATGAGAGGGTGTACAGGAGTTAGATACACCAGCTAGTTGAGTGGTGTCGCAGCAATAACCTTGCACTCAATGTCAGCAACACCAAAGAGCTGATTGTGGACTTCAGAAAGTGTAAAGCGAAGAAACACAAACCTTTCCTCATAGAGGGATCAGGAGTGGAGAGAGTGAGCAATTTCAGGTTCCTGGGTGTGAATTTCTCTGAGGATCTAACGTAATCCCAACGTATCAATGTAGCTATAGAAAAAGCAAGACAATGGCTATGATTGTCATTGACAGCAAGACAAAGCAGAGATTTGAGAAGATTTGGTTTGTTGCTTAAAATACTCAAAAACTTCTACACTTGTACCATGGAGAGCATTCTGACTGGCTGCATCACTGTCTGGTATGGGGAAGGGGGCTACTACACAGGATCAAGGTAAGCTGTACAGAGTTGTAACTCTAGTCAGCTCCATCATGGGATCATGCATACTAGCCTCCATAGTATCGAAGACATCTTCAAGGAGCAGTGCCTCAGAAAATTGGCTTCCATTATCAAGGACACTCCCACCACCCAGGACATGCCCTCTTCTCATTATTACCGTGGAAGGACTGCACTTGACCACAGCTGAGGCCATGAAACCTGGCGTGTAATGGAACTGTCAGTCGAGCAACATTTTGGAAACTGTGATCACAATTTTGTAAGTTTCAGGATATTTACAGAAAGAAGTGAGGTTGGTCTTAATGGCCCTAGATTTGTAGAGGGCTAATTTTGATAGCACAGAAGAGGACCTGCTCAAAGTAGAGAGGAAGCATGATCAGATAAATGGGAATCTTTTAAAATTATAATAATAATAATAAGCACTTTATTGATCCCATGGGAAATTATTTTGTTACTTATTTTATTAATTATTTTATTAACAACCTGGATGTCGGGGTAGAGGGGTGGGTTAGCAAGTTTGCAGACGACACAAAGGTTGGTGGTGTCGTAGATAGTGTAGAGGATTGTCAAAGATTGTAGAGAGCCATTGATAGGATGCAGGAGTGGGCTGAGAAGTGGCAGATGGAGTTCAACCCGGAGAAGTGTGAGGTGATACAATTTGGAAGGACAAACTCCAAGGCAGAGTACAAAGTAAATGGCAGGATACTTGGTAGTGTGGAGGAGCAGAGAGATCTGGGGGTACATGTCCACAGATCCCTGAAAGTTGCCTCACTGGTAGATAGGGTTGTTAAGAAAGCTTATAGGGTAACACACATCAAAGTTGCTGGTGAACGCAGCAGGCCAAGCAGCATCTGTAGGAAGAGATGTAGTCGACGTTTCAGGCCGAGACCCTTCGTCAGGACTAAGCTTATTGGGTGTTAGCTTTCATAAGTCGAGGGATAGAGTTTAAGAGTCGCGATGTAATGATGCAGCTCTATAAAACTCTGGTTAGGCCACAATTGGAGATACTGTGTCCAGTTCTGGTCGCCTCACTATAGGAAGGATGTGGAAGCATTGGAAAGGGTACAAAGGAGATTTACCAGGATGCTGCCTGGTTTAGAGAGTATGGATTATGATCAGAGATTAAGGGAGCTAGGGCTTTACTCTTTGGAGAGGAGGAGGATGAGAGGAGACATGATAGAGGTATACAAGATAATAAGAGGAATAGATAGAGTGGATAGCCAGCGCCTCTTCCCCAGGGCACCACTGCTCAGTACAAGAGGACATGGCTTTAAGGTAAGGGGTGGGAAGTTCAAGGGGGATATTAGAGGAAGGTTTTTTACTCAGAGTGGTTAGTGCGTGGAATGCACTGCCTGAGTCAGTGGTGGAGGCAGATACACTAGTGAAGTTTAAGAGACTACTAGACAGGTATATGGAGGAATTTAAGGTGGGGTGTTATATGGGAGGCAGGGTTTGAGGGTTGGCACAACATTGTGGGCCGAAGGGTCTGTAATGTGCTGTACTGTTCTATGTTCTATGTTCTATGTTACAGCAGCAACATTTAAAAACACATTTAGCAATAATAATAAATAATTATAATTATAATATCAACTAATAATAAAGTACAGAATGATAATATACAGAATAATAATTTACCAATGTGCAATAATATGCAATACTGTGCAATAATAATGTATGAAATAATAAAACAGAGACTATTGTACTATGTTCTGTGTTCTCCTGTCGCTCAGAGATGAACTGTTGTATATGCTTATTGCATTTGGTAGGAAAGGTTTTCTGTAATGATCATTGTGACAGCAAAGTTGAACGAGTCTGTTTGAAAGGTGCTCCATTGCCTTTTCAGTAGGTCATGGAGAGGATGTGCCTGATTGTTTCTAATGGATAACAGTTTGTTTAGTGACCTCCTCTCCGCCACTTACTCAAAAGAGGGTTTGCAGAAGTTCAGGGCTAGCACATTGCAGTGGAGGTGATGGTTACCGCATTGCTTTACAGGGCCAATGATCATTGATCAATGTTTAACTCCTGCTGCTGACTGTACGGAGTTTGTACCTTCTTCCCATCGCCACGTGGATTTCACCCGGGTGCTCGGGTTTCCTCCCAGATTCTAAAGACACATGAGTTAGTGCTAATGAGCTTTAGACCGATTATGTTGATACCGGAGCATGGCGACTCTTGTGGATTGCCCAGAAAGATCCTTACTGATTTGATTTGATGCAAACACACCTCACTGTATGTCCTGCCAAAGGGTTTCGGTCCAAAACACCAACTGTACTTGTTTTCCATAGCTGCTGCCTGGACTGTTGAGTTTCTCCAGCATTTTGTGTGTGTTGCTCGGATTTCAAGCATTTCTCTTGTTTGTCACTGTATGTTTTGAAGTTTTGATGTTCATAGTATAAATAAAGCTAATCCTTAAGGATGAAAGCAAAAAAAATAGTGTAACCCCCAGGTTCGGTGGGCTGCGTTAGTCTAGGGAAAGACACTCTCCGGCCCGGCAAACTTGTGAAATCTCGTTTGAGTGGATGCTATGTGATGTTTTCCCCTGTTACTAATCAGTACTATGAAATAACAAACAGTAAACCACATGCAATTAAATGATTTAGCTTTATCATTCTTAATTTGACTAGAGGGTTAGTAAACAAAAAGAAAAGGGCCCATTTTAATGAAACAGACTATTGCACATGTTGGAGCTCATGACTTCCCTGTCAATTCGTTCTCCATCCATTCCTCCCCCACCCCCCCCGGGCATAGTCGACTCCTGACCCCATTCCACATCCACTCAGTCCTTTTGTCCACAACCTCTCCGTTCTGGCATCTTCTTTCTCCGAGTTTGAATGACGAAGTTTATTGAGAACCTGATCAAGAAAAGGTATTAAGTATACAAGTGCCAGAGAGGGTTTAAGATATTATTTAAAAATGAAATTAGAAAGGCAAAAAGAGGTCCTGAAATACCCTTGGAAGATAAGATGAAAGAGAATTTAAATAATTTAATGAGGAAATTAGGGTCAAGAGGTAGCTGGGGAAGAGTGGGTCCCCCCGGGAGCAAAAGGGTAATCTATGTGTGAAGCCGCTAATGTGAGGGAGGTATAAATGAAGATTATTTGTATTCACCAAGAAGGACATGAAGGATAGTGAGTTAAGAGAGGGATACGTTGTCTGGAGCATTTTGGTACGAAAAGGTGAGGGGGTTAGATTTCTTGAAAAATACATTAGGGTGAGTAAATCCCAGTCTGCTACGGGAAACAGGATAGGGGATTGCTAGGGCCCTGACAGAGCCACTGGAGGGGTACCAGAAGACTAGAGGACAACTAATGCTGTTTCTTTATTTAAGAAGGCAAATAGGGATGAATGCGGTAATGACTGGCTAGTGTGTTAGGGAAATTCCAAGGGACGGGATTTATGTACATAGAAAGTCCGGGACTGATTAATGATAATCAACATGGCTTTGTGTGCAGAATTCCAGTCGCAATAATTTGATTGCGTTTTTGAGGAAGTAACAAAGGAGGTTCATGATAGCAGGGCAGTAGATATTTCTTTACAGGATTATTATCACTGATATACTGTATGCTGTGAAGCGTGCTGTTTTACGGCAGCAGTAGAGTGCAAGACATAAATATTACTCAAAGTTTCAACAAATAAATAAGTCCAAAAGAGGAACAGTGAGGTAGGGGAGGTGCTGTAGTAAACTGGTGGACCAACCTCCACTTTGCCGAGGCCCAGTGACAACTCTCAGGCACCTCCTTACTTACCCCATGAGCAAAACCCCACTAAGGAGCACCGCGTCGTTGTTCCCCAAACCACCACCAACCTTATTAACTCTGGGGATTTCCCATCTACCGCCACCAACCTAATTGTTCCCTTACCCTGCACCTCCCGTTTCTACCTCCTACCCAAGATCCACAAACCTGCCAGTCCTGGTAGACCACAAACAACAGGAATTCTGCAGATGCTGGAAATTCAAGCAACACACACCAAAGTTGCTGGTGAACGCAGCAGGTCAGGCAGCATCTCTAGGAAGAGGTACAGTCGAAGTTTCAGGCCGAGACCCTTCGTCAGGACTAACTGAAGGAAGAGTTAGTAAGAGATTTGAAAGTGGGAAGGGGAGGGGGAGATCCAAAATGATAGGAGAAGACAGGAGGGGAGGAATGGAGCCAAGAGCTGGACAGGTGATTGGCAAAAGGGATACGAGAGGATCATGGGACAGGAGGTCCGGGAAGAAAGACAGGGCGGGGGAACCCAGAGGATGGGCAAGGGGTATAGTCAGAGGGACAGAGGGAGAAAAAGGAGAGTGAGAGAAAGAATGTGTGTATAAGAATGAATAATGGATGGGGTACGAGGGGGAGGTGGGGCATTAGCGGAAGTTAGAGAAGTCAATGTTCATGCCATCAGGTTGGAGGCTACCCAGACGGAATATAAGGTGTTGTTCCTCCAACCTGAGTGTGGCTTCATCTTTACAGTAGAGGAGGCCGTGGATAGACATGTCAGAATGGGAATGGGATGTGGAATTAAAATGTGTGGCCACTGGGAGATCCTGCTTTCTCTGGCGGACAGAGCATAGGTGTTCAGCAAAGCGGTCTCCCAGTCTGCGTCGGGTCTCGCCAATATATGGAAGGCCACATCGGGAGCAGCGGACTTAGTATATCACCCCAGCCGACTCACAGGTGAAGTGTCGCCTCACCTGGAAGGACTGTTTGGGGCCCTGAATGGTGGTAAGGGAGGAAGTGTAAGGGCATGTGTAGCACTTGTTCCGCTTACACGGATAAGTGCCAGGAGGGAGATAAGTGGGGAGGGATGGGGGGGACGAATGGACAAGGGAGTCACGTAGGGAGCGATCCCTACAGAAAGCGGGGGGGGGGGGAGAGAAAGATGTGCTTAGTGGTGGGATCCCATTGGAGGTGGCGGAAGTTACGGAGAATAATATGTTGGACCCGGAGGCTGGTGGGGTGGTAGGTGAGGACCAGGGGAACCCTATTCCTAGTGGGGTGGCGGGAGGATGGAGTGAGAGCAGATGTACATGAAATGGGGGAGATGCATTTGAGAGCAGAGTTGATGGTGGAGGAAGGGAAGCCCCTTTCTTTAAAAAAGGAAGACATCTCCTTCGTCCTGGAATGAAAAGCCTCATCCTGAGAGCAGATGCAGTGGAGACGGAGGAATTGCGAGAAGGGGATGGCGTTTTTGCAAGAGTAGACCGGTTGTTTCAGCTTGTTCCTGCCCTTGTGAACTTATACCTGCATACCTCGACTCAGTTTTATCCCCCCCCCCCCCCCCGGTTCAGTCCCTTCCTACCTACATCAGTGACACTTCACACACTCTTGGTATTTTCAAAGCTTCAAATTTCCCTGGCCCCAAGCATCTTATTTTCACCATGGATGTCCAGTCCCTATGCACCTCCAAACCGCACCAGGAAGACCTCAAAGTTTTCCGTTTCATTCTGGACACCAGACCCAATCAGTCCCCCCACCCACCCACCCGCTGGAATTTGTCCTCACTCTGAATAATTTCTCCTCCGGCTCCTCCCACTTTCTTCAAACAAAAGGTGTAGCTACGAGTACTCACGTGGGTCCCAGCTATGCCTGCTTTTTTGCTGGCTATGTAGAACAGTCTCTGTTCCAAGCCTACACTGGTGTCACTCTACAGTTACATAGATGCTGCTTCCTGCACCCATGATCAGCTCGTTGACTTCACCAACTTTGCCTCCAACTTTCACCCTGCCCTCAAATTTACCTGGTTCATTTCTAACACCTCCCTCCCCTTTCTCGATCTCTCTGTCTCTGTCTCTGAAGACAGCTTATCTACTGATGTCTATTATAAACCCGTAGACTCTCACAGCTACCTGGACTATACCTCTTCTCACCCTGTTACTTGTAAAAATGCCATCCCCTTTTCTCAATTCCTCCATCTCCACCGTGTCTGCTCTCAGGATGAGGTTTTTCATTCCAGAATAAAGGAGTTGTCCTCCCTCTTCAAAGAAAGGAGCTTCCCTTCTTCCACCATCAACACTGCCCTTAACCGCATATCTTCCATTTCATGTATGCCTGCTCTTACACCATCCTCCCACCAGGCCAACAGGGATTGTGTTCCTCTTGTTCCTTACACCTACCACCCCACCAGTCTCCGCATCCAGCACATAATTCTCCGGAAGTTCTGCTGTCTCCAACAGGATCCCACCACCAAGCACATCTTTCCTTCCCCCCTACTTTCTCATTTCCACAGAGATCGTTCCCTATGTGACTCCCTTGGCCATTCATTCCTCCCTACTGATCTCCTTCCTGGCACTTATCCTTGCAAGCAGAACAAGCGCAAAACCTGACCTACATCTCCTCCTTCAATATCTTTCGGGGCCCCAAACAATCTGTCCAGGTGAGGCGGCACTGCAGTGTGGCCTACTGTATACTGGTGAGACCCAAAGTAAATTGGGAGACCACTTCACCAAGAGCCTGCACCCCGTCCGCCAGAAAAAGCAGGATCTCCCAGTGGCCACCCATTTTAATTCCACTTCCCATTCCCATTCCAACATGTCAGTCCATGGCCTGCTCTTCTGTCATGATGAAGCCACACACAGGTTGGAGGAACAACACCTTATATTCCTTCTGGGTAGCCTCCAACCTGATTGCATGTACATCGATTTCCCAAACTTCAGGTAATCCTCCCACCCCCTGCTTCACCATTCCCCATCCCTTTTTCCCTCTCTCACCTTATCTCCTTGCCCACCCATTGCCTCCCTCTGGTGTTCCTCCCCACTTTTCTTTCTTCCATGGCCTTCTGTTCTCTCCTATCGGACTCCCCCTTCTCCAGCCCTGTATCCTTTTCACCAATCAACTACCCAGCTCTTTACTTCACCCTTTCCACCTCCCTCCACCACCCCTGGTTTCACCTATCACCTTGTGTTTCTTCCTCCCCCTCCCCCTTCTAACTCTGACTCCTCGTCTTTTTATCTCCAGTCCCGATGAAGGGTCTCAGCCCGAAACGTCAACCATATTCTTTTTCATTGATGCTGCCTAGCCTGCTGAGTTCCTCCAGCATTTTGTCTGTGTGTTGCTGGGAATGCCTTGCCTTTTTTATAGCTGCATCGATATGTTGGGACCAGGTTAGAGGACCAGG
Organism: Mobula birostris; assembly: GCF_030028105.1. Classification (NCBI taxonomy): domain Eukaryota; kingdom Metazoa; phylum Chordata; class Chondrichthyes; order Myliobatiformes; family Myliobatidae; genus Mobula; species Mobula birostris. The sequence goes on along the minus strand of NC_092387.1, from coordinate 21,126,711 downwards.
AACTTGAAATTGCTCACTCTGTCAGTATTGTCTCAGAAAACAACCTTGGACACACTGTACAAATTTTGCCCCATCCCTTCAGCCATCACAGTCAGTTTTAGGAAAGTGAAAACCCCCTCTACTATAACCCAATTGGTTTTACACATTTCTACTTTCCCTTACATACCTTTTCCTCTAATTCTCGTCAACTGCTGCAAATGGGTCCAGATTAGATGGCCAAGTTGGGGCAAAAGGCCTATATTCCCGCTGTATTACTCCATGACTCTATGAATGCAGTATAAACCCAGCAAAGTGACCAACCCTCTCTTATTCCTAAATTCTACCCAGATTGGACGATCCCCGCAAGATATCTTTTATACATAGTGCTGTTAAGTTCTCCCTAATCAGCTGTGATTCACTCTCCTTCCCCCCAACTTGGCATCTCCCACTGTCACGTCCGAAACTTCTATATCCCAGAATGACCTGCTACCAGTCCTGCCCCTCACTCAGCACATTTCTAATTATTCTAACATATCGTAATCCCATGTGCTGAACCCCACTCACAGCTCCTCTGACTTTACTTGTGAGTCCCTTTGCATTAAACACCATTGAACTTACCAGAAACCACCCACCTCCACTTCCCATTCTTCCTAACCTGCCTCTTTGTGCTCTACTGGTTGGACCTGCTTGATTTATCCTCTACATTTAGGTTAATCTCCCCACCCGCCGCAGAATTTCCAACCATCACCCCACTGACCAAATTAGTTTAAACCCTCCCACTTAACATGAACCACCTCCCTGCAAGGTATTAGATACTTACCAGGTTAAACGTAACCTGTCCTTCATGTACAGGTCTCACCTGCCTCGGAGGCGTCCCACACTTCTCAAGCCCATCTTCCTGCACTAGCTCTTTCAGCACACTTTCAACTACCGATCGTCTGCAGATTTTTTTTGTGTTTATTCATCTGTTGTATCCTTCTTTTACCCTCTCTATCATGCCAAGAAATCCTGAGATTTTGACCATTGAGGTCCTGCTTTTTAGCTTCTGTCTAATCCGCTAATTCTAATCTGTCGGTCTTTGTCTCTCTTTCTACCTCTGCCATTGGTATCAATGTGTACAGCGACCTCTGGCAGTTTTCCTTCCCTGTGAGAAATTCCTAACAGTCCTGTCCTACAAAAAGCAGTGGAAACGGTAAAGCCCTCCTCTGCATTGAGCACATCTACACGGAACGCTGTCACAGGAAAGTAGCACCCATCATCAGTGACCCCCACCACCCAGGTCATGCTCTCTTCTCACTGCTGCCATCAGGAAGAAGGTGCAACAGTGTTAATACTCATACCACTTGGTTCAGGAACAGTTATTACCCCCTGCCATCAGGCTCTTGAACCAAAGGAGATAACTTTACTCAACTTCAGTTGCATCATCACTGAAATGTTCCCACACCTATGCAATCACTTTCAAGGGCTTTTCATCTCATGTTCTCTATATTTATTGCTGATTTATTTATTATTATTTTTCTCTTTTGCATGTTTGCACAGTTTGCTCCCTACTGTACTCTGGTTGAACACCTTAGTTGGGCAGAATTTCATTAATCCTGTTATGGTTATTATTGTAAGATTTATTGAGTATGCCCACAGAAATGAATCTCAGGGTTGTATACGGTGACATATATGTACTTTGATAATGAAACTTACTTTGAACTTTAACACCGAGACTCTCCCCTTGCCCAACCCAACATCAACATCTCCCATCTACTCCACAACCCCCAAGCTCCACCTAATTTTTCTCACGTTAGTGTGTAAATTGTTTTCAGCCTTCTCTTGTACCTGAATAGCTGAATTCCAGGCTGTGTGTCAAGTGCAAGAAAATAAACACAGTTAGAAACTTAGAAAATCTACAGCTCAGTGCAGGTCCTTCAGCCCATAAAGCTGTGCCGAACATGTCCTTACCTTAGAAATTATCTAGGGTTCCCATAGCCCTTTATTTTTCTAAGCTCCATGTACCTAACCAGGAGTCTCTTAAAAGACCCTATCGTTTCCACCACCACTACAGTCGCGGGCAGCCCATTCCATTCACTCACCACCCTCTGAGTAAAAAACTTACCCCTGACATCTCCTCTGTACCTACTTCCAAGCACCTTAAAACTGTGCTCTCTCATATCAGACATTTCAGCCCTGGGAAAAAGCCTCTGACTATCCACATGATCAATGCCTCTCATCATCTTGTACACCTCTATCAGGTCATCTCTCATCCTCCGTTGCTCCAAGGAGAAAAGGCTGAGTTCACTCAACCTATTCTCATCAGGCATGCTCCCCAATCCAGGCAACATCCTTGTAAATCTCCTCTGCACCCTTTCTATGGTTTCCTCATCCTTCCTGTTGAGAGGCGACCAGAACTGAGCACAGTACTACAAGTGGGGTCTGACCAGGGTGCTATATAGCTGCAACATTACCTCTCAGCTCTTAAACTCAATTCCACGATAGATGAAGGCCAATGCACTATATGCCTTCTTAACCACAGAGTCAACTGCGCAGCAGCTTTGAGTGTCCTATGGACTCAGACCATAAGACCATAAGACAAAGGAGCAGAAGTCGGCCATTCGGCCCATCGCGTCTGCTCCGCCATTTTATCATGAGCTGATCCATTCTCCCATTTAGTCCCACTCCCCCGCCTTCTCACCATAACCTTTGATACCCTGGCTACTCAGATACCTATCAATCTCTGCCTTAAATACACCCAATGACTTGGCCTCCACTGCTGCCCGTGGCAACAAATTCCATAGATTCACCACCCTCTGACTAAAAAAATTCCTTCGCATTTCTAATCTGAGTGGGTGCCCTTCAATCCTTAAGTCATGCCCTCTCGTTCTAGACTCCCCCATCATGGGAAACAACTTTGCCACATCCACTCTGTCCATGCTTTTCAACATTCAAAATGTTTCTATGAGGTCTCCCCTCATTCTTCTAAATTCCAAGGAATACAGTCCAAGAGCAGACGAAAGTTCCTCATATGTTAACCCTCTCATTCCTGGAATCATTCTAGTGAATCTTCTCTGTACCCTCTCCAACGTCAGCACATCCTTTCTTCAATAAGGAGACCAAAACTGCCCACGGTACTCCAAGTGAGGTCTCACCAGCGCCTTATAGAGCCTCAACATCACATCCCTGCTCCTATACTCTATTCCTCTAGAAATGAATGCCAACATTGCATTCACCTTCTTCACTACCGACTCAACCTGGAGGTTAACCTTAAGGGTATCCTGTACAAGGACTCCCAAGTCCCGTTGCATCTCAGAACTTTGAATTCTTTCCCCATTTAAATAATAGTCTGCCCGTTTATTTCTTCTGCCAAAGTGCATAACCATACAATTTCCAACATTCTATTTCATTTGCCACTTCTTTGCCCACTCTTCCAATCTATCCAAGTCTCTCTTCAGACTCTCCGTTTCCTCAGCACTACCGGCCCCTCCACCTATCTTCGTATCGTCAGCAAACTTAGCCACAAAGCCATCTATTCCATAATCCAAATCATTGATGTACAATGTAAAAAGAAGCGGCCCCAACACTGATCCCTGTGGAACACCACTGGTAACCGGCAGCCAACCAGAATAGGATCCCTTTATTCCCACTCTCTGTTTCCTGCCAATCAGCCAATGCTCTATCCACATATGTAACTTTCCCGTAATTCCATGGGCTCTTATCTTGTTAAGTAGCCTCATGTGTGGCACCTTGTCAAAGGCCTTCTGGAAATCCAAATATACAACATCTACTACATCTCCCTTGTCTAGCCTACTGGTAATTTCCTCAAAAAATTGTAATAGGTTTGTCAGGCAGGATTTTCCTTTAAGGAATCCATGCTGAATTCTGCCTATCTTGTCATATGCTTCCAGGTACTCTGTAACCTCATCCTTGACAATCGACTCCAACAACTTCCCAACCACCGATGTCAAGCTAACAGGTCTATAATTCCCTTTTTGCTTCCTTGCCCCCTTCTTAAATAGCGCAGTGACATTTGCAATCTTCCAGTCCTCTGGAACCATGCCAGAATCTATCGACTTTTGAAAGATCATCGCTAATGCCTCCGCAATCTCCACAGCTACTTCCTTCAGAACATGCGGGTGCATTCCATCTGGTCCGGGAGATTTATCCACCTTTAGACTATTCAGCTTCCTGAGTACTTTCTCTGTCGTAATTGTGACTGCGCACACTTCTCTTCCCTGCCACCCTTGGGTGTCCAGTATACTGCTGATGTCTTCCTCAGTGAAGACTGATGCAAAATACTCATTCAGTTCCTCCACCAACTCCTCATCTCCCATTACAATTTCTCCAGCATCATTTTCTATCCGTCCTATATCTACTCTCACCTGTCTTTTACTCTTTATATACTTGAAAAAGCTTTTAGTATCCTCTTTGATATTATTTGCTAGCTTCCTTTCATAGTTAATCTTTTCCCTCTTAATGACCTTCTTAGTTTCCTTTTGCAAGCTTTTAAAAACTTCCCAATCCTCTGTCTTCCCACTAATTTTTGCTTCTTTGTATGCCCTCTCCTTTGCTTTACCGTTGGCTTTGACTTCTCCTGTCAACCACAGTTGCATCCTTTCTCCATTCGAAAATTTCTTCTTTTTTGGAATATACCTGTCTTGCACCTTTCTCACTTCTCGCATAAACTCCAGCTACTGCTGCTCTGCCGTCTTTCGCCCAGTGCCCCTTTCCAGTCAACTTTGGCCAGTTCCTCTCTCATGCCACTGTAATTTCTATTACTCCACTGAAATACCGACACGTCAGATTTCGGCTTCTCTTTTTCAAATTTCACAGTGAATTCAGTCATGTTATGATCACTGCCTCCTAAGGGTTCCTTCACCTCAATCTCTCTAATCCCCTCCGGTTCATTACACAATACCCAATCCAGTACAGCCGATCCCCAAGTGGGCTCAACAACAAGCTGTTCTAAAAAGCCATCTCGCAGACATTCTACAAATTCTCTGTCTTGAGATCCAGTGCCGACCTGATTTTCCCAATCCACTCGCATGTTAAAATCCCCCACAATTATCATAACACTGCCCTTCTGACAAGCCTTTTCTATTTCCTGCTGTAATTTGTAGTCCACATCCCTGCAGCTGTTTGGAGGCCTATAAATAACTGCCATCAGGGTCCTTTTACCCCTGCGATTTCTTAGCTCAACCCATAAAGATTCTGCACCTTCCGATCCTATATCACCTCTTTCTAATGATTCAATATCATTTCTTACCAATAAAGCCACGCCTCCCCCTCTGCCTACCTTCCTATCCTTCCAATACTCCGTGTATCCTTGGACGTTCAGCTCCCAGAGACATGCATCCTTAAGCCAGGTCTCATTGATGGCCACAATATCACACCTGCCAATCTGTAGCTGTACAACAAGATCATCCGCCTTATTCCTTATGCTGCGTGCATTTACGTATAACACCTTAAGACCAGTATTTGGTACTTTTCGCTTTGATTTCACTGCAACTCATCCCAATGGCTACACATTTGCCCCATCACCTGCCTGTCTTTCCTGACATCTTTACTGCTCACTATCTTAGATTTATTTCTGTTTTCCCTTTCCTCTGCTCTATCATTCTGGTTCCCATCCCCCTGCCAAATTCATTTAAACCCTCCCTAACAGCTCTATTAAACCTTCCCGGCAGGATATTCATCTCCTTCGGGCTCAGGTGTAACCTGTCCATTTTGAACAGGTCATACTTCCTCCAGAAGAGATCCCAATTATCCAAGAATCTGAAGCCCTGCCCCCTGCACCAGTCTCTCAGCCACGCATTCATCTGCCTGATCCTACTATTCTTGCCCTCACTAGCATGTGGCATAGGTAGCAATCCCGAGATTACTACCCTGGAGGTCCTGCTTCTCAGCATCTTTCCTAACTTCTGGAAATCTCTCTTCAGGACCTCCTCCTTCGTCCTATCTATGTCATTGGTACCAACATGCACCAAGACAACTGGCTGCTCACCCTCCCCCTTCAGAATATTCAGGACCCGATCCGAGACATCCCATAAACTGGCACCTGGGAGGCAACACACCATGTGGGTATCTCTATCAGGCTCACAGAATCTCCTGTCCGTTCCCATGACTATGGAATCCCCTACGACTACCACATTCCTCTTCTCCCTCCTTCTCTCCTGCACAACAGCGCCAGGCTCAGTGCCAGAGACCCGGTCACCGTGGGCGTCCCCTGTCAGGTCATCCCCCTCAACAGCATCCAGAACAAGTTATTTGTTGCTGAGGGGGACAGCCACAGGTGTGGTCTCCACTATCTGGGCATTTCCCTTCCCTCTCTTGACAGTGATCCAATTTTCTGATCCCTTTAGCCTAGGGATGACTACTGACTCCTGTAGCCTAGGGATGACTACCCCCCTGTAGCTCCTGTCCATCACCTCTTCACTTTCCCTAATAAGCAGTAGGTCATCAAGCCACAGCTCCAGATCCCTAAAACAGTCTCTGAGGAGCTGCATCTCGGTGCACCTGGCGCAGATGTGGCCATCAGGGATGCTGGAGGTCTCCCAGGATTCCCACATCTGACACCCTGAACAAAGCACTAACCCTGCAGGCATGCTATCTAATTCTACAGGAAAAATAAGTCTACTCACCCACTTACCTCGCCAAACAGATGAACTTATTAAACTGTTAGCTCATACCATTAGCTGTGAGAGCCCTGCTGTTCCTGTCTGTCCGGGCCGATTCGCGAAAGGGGGTGGGGGGAGAAAAAAAGAGTTGGTGTTTCGCTCTCGCCTCTTCCCGTTTACTGGTGAAGCCTGTTGAAGTCAAAGCCCTACACCCTGCTGCCGCTCATTCCGCTGCCCACTCCGACTGCTGCCTGCTGTATAGGGTGGTCTCCTTTTTAAACTCTCCGCGCTGTCCTGTTGACGTCACGCGCCTGCGCAGTCTTGTCCTTCTTGCACTCAAAGAAGTTTTTAAAAAAAAACTGCCTTCCTTCAGAATTCAGCTCCCACAACGCTCTGTAGTCCCAATCCAAAAGACAGCCATTGGTAGCAACCTTCCTCTTTAAACTCTCCGTGCTGTCCTGTTGATGTCACGCGCTTGCGCAGTCTCAACCTTCTTGCACTCGAAGACCCCAAGATCCTTCTGATCCTCCACACTGCCCAGAGTCTTACAATTAATGCTATATTCTGCCATCATATTTGACCTACCAAAACGAACCACCTCACACTTATCTGGGTTGAACTCCATCTGTCACTTCTCAGCCTAGTTTTGCATCCTATCAATGTCCCACTGTAACTTCTGACAGCCCTCCACACTAACCACAACACCATAAACCTTTGTGTCATCAGTAAATTTACTAACCCATCCCTCCACTTCCTCATTCAGGTCATTTATAAGAATCACGAAGAGTAGGGGTCCCAGAGCCGATCTCTGAGGCACTCCACTGGTCACCGACCTCCATGCAGAATATGACTCATCTACAACCACTCTTTGCCTTCTGTGGGCAAGCCAGTTCTGGATCCACAAAGCAATGTCCCATTGGATCCCATGCCCCCTTACTTTCTCAATAAGCCTTGCAAAGGGTACCTTATCAAATGTCTTACTGAAATCCATATACATTACATCTACTGGTCTACCTTCATCAATGTGTTTAGTCACATCCTCAAAAAATTCAATCAGGCTCGTAAGGCACGACCTGCCATGCTGACTATTCCTAATCATATCATGCCTTTTCAAATGTTGATAAATCCTGCCTCTCAGGATCTTCTCCATCAACTTACCAACCACTGAAGTAAGACTAACTGGTCCATAATTTCCTAGACTATCTCTACTCCCTTCTTGAATAAGGGAACAACATCTGCAACCCTCCAATCCTCTGGAACCTCTGCCATCCTCATTGATGATGCAAAGATCATTGCCAGAGGCTCAGCAATCTCCTCCCTTGCCTCCCACAGTAGCCTGGGGTACATCTCATCCAGTCCTGGTGACTTATTCAACTTGATGCTTTCCAAAAGCTCCAGCACATCCTCTTTCTTAATATCCACATGCACAAGCTTTTGAATCCACTGTAAGTCATCCCTACAATTGCCAAGATCCTTTTCTGTAGTGAATGTTGAAGCAAAGTATTCATTAAGTACCTTTGCTATCTCCTCCGGTTCCATACACACATTTCCATTTTCACACTTGATTGGTCCTACTCTCTCATGTCTTATCCTTTTGCTCTTCACATACTTGTAGAATGCCTTGGGATTTTCCTTAATCCTGTCTGCCAAGGCCTTCTCATGGCCCCTTCTGGCTCACCTCATTTCATTCTTCAGCTTCTTCCTGCTAGCCTTATAATCTTCTTGATCTCTATCATTACCTAGCTTCTTGAACCTTTCGTAAGCTTTGCTTTCCTTCTTGATTAGATTTACAACAGCCTTTGTACACCACGGTTCCTGTACCCTACCATCCTTTCCTTGTCTCATTGGAAAGTACCTATGCAGAACCGCACACAAGTATCCCCTGAACATTTGCCAAATTTCTTTTGTACGTTTCCCTGAGAACATCTGTTTATGCTTCCAAGTTCCTGACTGATAGCCTTATATTTCCCCTTACTCCAATTAAATGTTTCCATAACTTGTCAGTTCCTATCCCTCTCCAATACTATGGTAAAGGAGATACAATTGTGATCACCATCTCCAAAATGCTCTCCCGCTGAGAGATTTGTCACCTGATTAGATAACAGCACCTGTTAATCATAAGTTGGAACAATTTTATTCATACTGGAAAAAATGGTTTAACTACATAACACCTCATAGGCCTGATTTTATTCTCACAAGTCAATAAATATGTTGTTAAAAAAAGATCACTCCCTGCTCTGTACATAGTTTTCTTCTTTCGATTGTTCTTTCTTTCCTCTCCTTTCTCAGATAAATATTATGTGTAGATTTGTGACAAATATATGATATATATGTACAGTATCTGAAATACATCTTATGAAAATGTTTGTTTGATGATGAAATTCAATAAAAAATAAATTACAAAAAAGAAGTACAAATAATTAAAGCCATGAGTGTGGAAAATGCCATTCTGATTGCAGAGCCGTAGGTACAGCGTATGGCAGGATTGTTATTCCACTTAGTTCTTTGTTTATGCTTCGAGAACAGTATTAATGAAATCCACATTACACAGTGTACTGATTCCCTGGCTGCTGTCCATCAGACAGAGAACGGAGGCAGCATCTGTGGCCCAGCTGCTGCTCTAACCTCGGACATCCTCAAGGCAAGCTTGATCTGGCTGGACATATTTGGTGGCAGTGCTGGGGCTGGGGATTGGCAAGGACTCAGTGGTTTATGGGAGAGGAAAGATGTGAGAAGGAATGCAGTATACAAATGTCACGTCACTCCATTGAGTTGTAGGGAGTCATAAAGAATTGCCATTTCGGTCTGGAGATTCTTGGAAAATTTCATCAAATGATTTCCCCTTCCAACTATCATGGCCAGGTGACTTTACTTTGTCTAAAGAAAACCTAGCAAATTGAAGTAAGAAAGTTCTTTCTTTTCTTTTTCAATCTCTTTATTAATTTCAGCATTATAAACATTACAAAAAGTAGATACAGAGAAATTGGGATTACATTATTGATAAATAGTTTATACAAGTATGAGCTCAATTGACACATAATTAATGGGCCTCCTAAAATCTCAAACAGTACAAATATAATATAGGAAAATATAAAGTGAAAATATCATGAAAAAAGAGAAAAAATTATACCCCAAAAGAAAAAAAAAACTAACCCAACTAGAAGAAAATGAGAGAAAGAAAAAGAGTGGGCAATTATGATACCTCAGATAAGAACATTAGTGTCGTTAACTCCGCTCCTCTCCTCATATATGGAGTAACAAAATAGAATTGGAAGGAGTCAAATTACATCATATGAAAATATTGAGTAAATGGTCTCCAAATCTCTTCAAATTTAATAGAAGGTTCGTAAATGACGCTTCTAATTTTTTCTAAATTTAAGCAAGACATAGTTTGCGAAAACCATTGAAATGTAGTAGGAGGACTAATCTCTTTCCAATTCAATAGTATGGATCTTCTAGCCATTGGTGTAACAAAAGCAATCATCCGACAAGCTGAGGGGGTCAGATGATGTTGTTCTATCATTGGTAAACAGTAAGAAAATTAATCAAATGCATACTTTCTAGAGTTAGAGAGAGCATAGAGAGAAACAATTAGAAAAAGGCCCTTCAGCTCACCAAGTCCGTGCTGACCATAGCCACACATTTACTCATCCTACATTAATCCCGTATTTTATTTTTCCTGCATCATCAACTACACTGCACACCAATAGATTCTGCCCCTCACTTATACATTGGAGCAAATTACAATAGCCAATTAAATCCCAAGCCACATGCCATTGAGATGTGGAAGAAATCTGAAATATGCTGAGGAAATCCATACACTCACAGGTGTTCTGTTTTGTAACTCAAAAACATAAAATGAATTGAAAGATAATATGAAAACAATGGAATGCATGTCTTAGTTTTCTTTTTTATTTTAAGCAAGGCACACACTTAAGACATGGTGGCATAATAATGTATGCTATTAACTTACTTTTACATATAACCTGTAATGAACTATGCAAACAACAAAGAATGATTAATCAAACAACATATTTACAATGTTACTCAAATATTACTGAAATATTAAATACACAACACTAAATAAACAGAATCAACAAACTCATTTGTAAGCCCAGTGATGTTGTGGGGATGGAACTGGACTCTCTGACGGTGGTGTCTGAAAAAAGGATGCTGTCTAAGTTGCATGCCATCTTGGACGATGTCTCCCATCCACTACATAATGTACTGGTTGGGCACAGGAGTACATTCAGCCAGAGACTCATTCCACCGAGATGCAGCACAGAGCAACATAGGAAGTCATTTCTGCCTGTGGCCATCAAACTTTACCACTCCTCCCTTGGAGGGTCAGACACGCTGAGCCAATAGGCTGGTCCTGGACTTAATTCCTGGCATAATTTACATATTACTATTTAACTATTTATGGTGTTATTACTAATTATTATTTATGGGGCAACTGTAACAAAAACCAATTTCCCCCGGGATCAATAAAGTATGACTATGACTCCTCCCTGCTTAGCTATAAACTCCAACTCTCTATAGCATACAAAATAGCAACAGAGAAAGAAGCAATCAGAAACCAGAAACACATCATAATGCGAACTACAGAGTCCAAGCCACAAACCCTGCCAATTAAACCTTGCCCAAGACCTAGAACTCTGGCACCATCCTCCGACAGCATTGAAGGAGAGAGAGACCATCCGAATGCAGGGAACCTCCTGCGGGAGCAATGAGTGAAAGGGAAAGGGAGACTGCCGCAAGCAGACACTTCCCTCTGACAGCAGCAAGCAAGAAGCTGGTAGACGGCACTGAACAACCCCTTGCCTTCTTCTTCAGCCCTTTACCTCTTCCATAGTGTCCTTTGCTTTTCTCTGGTTGAGAGGAATAGTGCTAGCTTTAGATTTAGCTGTTAAACTCAAGAGATTGGAAATCATGAATATCATACACAACTGATCAGGTAGTATATATAGAGTATAATTAACAGTCAGAGTTTTGGGCTGAGACCCTACATTAGGACTAAAAAGGAAGGAGAAGAAGCCAGAATAAGAGGGTGGGAGGGGGGAAACGGAAGAAGTACAATCTGGCAGTTGATAGGTAAGACCATATGATCTTTCCTGTAGGTAGGTGACCAAAACTGTACACAATACTCCAAATTAGGCCTGACCAACATCTTATACAACTTCAACATAATCACCCATCTCCTGTACTCAGTACTTTGATTTATGAAGGCCAGAGTGGCAAAAAGCTTTCTTTATGACCCTAACTACTTGTGCTGCCACTTTCAATGAATTATGGACCTGTATTCACAGATCCCTTTGTTCTACTATATTCCTCAGTACCCAACCATTCACGGCGTAAGACCTACCCTGGCTGGACATACCAAAGTGCAATACCTTGTACTTGTCTGTATTAAATTCCATCTGCCATTTTCCATTTTTACACTGATCCAGATCCCACTGCAAGCTCTGATAGCCTTTCTCACTGTCCACTCCACCCCCAAATTTGGGGTGCCATCTGCAAATTTACTGATCCAGTTAACAACATTATCATCCAGATCATTGATATAGGTGACATACTACAACAACGGACTCAGCACTGATCCCTGTAGCACTCCACTAGTCACAGGTCTCCAGTTGGCGAGGCAACCATCTACTATCACTCTCCAGCTTCTCCCACAAAGCCAATGTCTAATCCAATTTACTACCTCATTTTGAATGCTGAGCGACTAAAAGTTCTTGACCAACCTTCCATGCAAGACCTTGTCAAGTCCCTTGATAAATTCTATGTAGACAAAATCTTTACTTCATCAACTTTCCTAGTAACTTCCTCGAAAAACTCTGTAAGATAGATTAGGCATGACCTACCACGCATGAAATCATGCTGACTATATTAGTCAACGTCCATATCCATCCAAATACTCATAAACTTGGTCCCTTAGAATACCTTCCAATAACTTTCCTACTATTGATCTCAGGCTCACTGGCCTATGACCTCCTGGTTTATTTTTAGATCCTTTCATAAACAATGGAACAACATTAGTTATCCTCCAATCCTCCAATCCTCTGATACCTCACCGGTCACTAAGGGACAATTTAACTATCTCTGCTAGGGCCCCTGAAATTTCTGCACTTGCTTCCTACAGGGTCCAAGGGGATTTGTCAAGCCAGGGGATTTATCCACCCTGATTTGCTTCTCGGTATGAATCAAGTAATGTAACCTCCATGTTCCTGTGATTTACTGCGTAATCTCCTTGGAAGCCAATGGATGGGTTGTCCAATGGAATGTGGTATATCTGCTTCTGGTGGTATTGGAGGGACAACTATTGGTGTGATATTGGTATTATTTTTGGTATTGGTATTGGTGTTAATATTGGCATTGGTACTGGTAAAGCAGTCTGTACTGAATCACATATTTGGTCCACTTTAAGCTTGAAATGTATTCACAAAAGAAATACTTGAATTGAAAGTGTTCACTGTGTTCAAATGTAAAGCATTCAATAAACTTTGCATCAACTCAACTCCTGTCTCAGACAGAGGAAGTACATTAAACCCCGGTCAAATACCAAGCATCAACATAATGCTTATAACATGCTTGACAGCCCAAGAATAAACAACGACAACTTGAGTCCATGATTTCAAGTACTGAACATGTTTAAGTTGCAATTCACATGGGTCAAAGCAGTAATTTGTTATGGTCTTAAGGAGCAGGAAAACAAATCTATGCAGTGAGCAATCTCGTGTAGCCTCCATGGCTTTTGGAAATACCAGGCAAATATAGGTATCCTGAGTTTGCCGTCTCAGAGCCACCGTAAATTTCTCTGAAGGTGCAGCCACTGATCTATGTATGGAATCAAAAAGAGCTTGCTAGGTTCTCCAAAGCTTGCACTGAGGATCTGCACACATACCCAGTGCAAGATTTCTTCATCCTCTGTTCATTTCCATCCCTTCCTAACAATGGTTTCCATTTGTTCATTATCCTATCTCCTTCTAGTTTCACCTGTCCTCAACCAGTGTCTATCCCACACAGGTACTGCTATATACTGGCAACCTCTCTTCCCTCTCGGTCCTGTTGCAGAATCTCAACCCAAGACATTGACTCCAGAGACGCTGCTTGACTCTCTGAGTACTTCCAACATCCTGTATTTTTGTTCCAGATTCCAACATCTGCATGCCATTTCTCTTCAATCTCAGAGCCAACATTTGTTAATGCTTATTTATATGTGTTTACGTTTCTTTTAAGGCAATTGCATGCAAACATGTATAAACATTTCTGCACCAAAATTGGCAACTAAAAGATCAGATCTAGTACCTCAATAAAAAACAACACCACGCATTGACATTATATGACAGGAACTTGGAACTGAACTTACAATCAAATATTTCTATTATTATTTTTGTGACACAATTAGAAAAACTGCTGCCTCATATCTCCAGTGACCTGGGTTCAATCTTACAGTGTAAAGATTGAATGCTCTCCCCGGGACCAGGTGAGTTTGCTATGGATCCCCCAGTTTCTTCTCACATGCCAAAGACATGTGTGTAACTTCCATTCTTACGTATGGATGTGAGACGTGAACACTCACCAAGACTATGCGAAAGTCTCTGGATGGTTGCTCTACACGAATGCTTCGGATGGCTCTTGATGTGAGTTGGCAACAGCACATGACGAACATTGAGCTTTATGACAACCTACCGATGCTCACCACTAAAATCGAGGCGAGAAGACAGCAACTAGCAGGGCACTGTCTACAATACTCCGAGCTACCTGCCAGCCTAGTCATCATATGGGAGCCCAAGCATGGGAGGATGAACCCTGGGCACCCTCCCAAGACTATGGTCAACACGCTCCTAGAAGACAGCGGCACAGCTAATGTAGATGAACTGAACACACTGATGAGGGAGAGGGAGAAGTGGAGAGTCCGTCATCCTGCCCGACGCTGGCCCCCTAGGGCTGAGTCAATGTAGTAGTAGTAGCCAAAGACATGAGAGTTGGTTAGTTAACTGGTCACTGCAAATTGCCCTTTGTGTATCGAATCTAGGAAAAGATGAGGGGAATGTGGAGAGAATAGAATGGGATTAGTGTAGAATCAGTGTAAATGTCGTTTGAAGGTTAATGCAGACTCAATGGGCTGAAAGACCTGTTTCTGTCCTGTACATAGAAGACCTTTGGTACTAGTTGTGGAAACATCATTTCAGTATAACCAGAGAAAGATGAGTGAGAAGAAGCATCTCCATTGTATCAGCAACACACATCAAAGTTGCTGGTGAACACAGCAGGCCAGGCAGCATCTGTAGGAAGAGGTGCAGTCGACGTTTCAGGCCGAGACCTCTTCCTACAGATGCTGCCTGGCCTGCTGCGTTCACCAGCAACCTTGATGTGTGTTGCTTGAATTTCCAGCATCTGCAGAATTCCTGTTGTTCCCATTGTATCAGATCCCCTTCTCTTGCATCTGTACAGACTGAACTCTACCTCACCCCACCCCTGATCTTTCCAGTAAGACCATAACATACAGGAGCAGAATTAGACCATTTGGCCCATCGAGTCTGTTCCATCATTTCATCATGGCTGATCCAATTTTCCTCTTAGCCCCAGTCTCCTGCCTTACCCCCCATATCCCTTCATGCCCTGACCAATCAAGAATCTATCAACCTCTGCCTTATACATACGTAAAGATTTAGTCTCCACAGCTGCCTGTAGCATAGAATTCCATGGATTCACCACTGTTTGGCTAAAGAAATTCCTCCTCATCTCTGTTCCAAAAGGATGCCCCTCTACTCTGAGGCTGTGTCCTCTAGTCCTGGACAAGATCATGATAGGAATCACTCTCTCCACATGCACTCTGTCAAGGTCTTTCACCATTCGATGGGTTTCAATGAGGTCATCCCTCGTTCTTCTGAATTCCCGTGAATACAGGCCCAGAGCCATCAAATGCTCTTCATATGACAAGCTATTCAATCCTGGAATCATTTTCATGAACCTTCTTTGAACCCTCTCTAGTTTCAGCACATCCTTTCCTGCTCACAATAGTCCAAGTGAGGCCTCACTAGTGCTGTATAAAGTCTCAATTTTACATCCTTGCTTTTATATTCTAGTCCTCTTGAAATGAATGCTAACATCACATTTGCCTTCCTCACCACAGACTCAACCTACAAATTAACCTTTAGAGAATCCTACACTTGGACTCCCAAGTCCCTTTGTGACCTGGTTTTTTGCATTTTCTCTTCATTTAGAAAATAGGCAACTCTTTTATTTCTTCTACCAAAGCGCATGACCATACACTTCCCGACACTGTATTCCATCTGCTATTTCTTTGCCCATTCTCCTAATATATGTAAGTCCTTCTGTAGCCTCTCTACCTGCCCCATCTGCCCCACCACCTATCTTCATATCATTGCAAACTTTGCAACAAAGCCATCACTTCCATCATCTAAATCATTGACGTACTGTATAAAGTAAAAAGAATCAGTCCCAACACAAATGCATGCGGAACACTAGCAGCCAACGACAAAAGTTCCCTTTCTTCCCACTCTTTGCCTCAGCCACTGCTACATCCACGCTAGAATCTTTCCTGTAATACCATGAGCTCGTAGCTTGTTTAACAGCCTCATATGTAACAGTTTATCAAAGCCCTTCTGAAAATCCAAGGACACGACATCAAGCAATTCTCCTTTATCTATCTTGTTTGTTAAGTCTTCAAAGAACTCCAACAGGCAAGATTTTCACTTGAGGAAACCATACTGACTACTGTCTATTTTATCATGTGCCTCCAAATACCCTGAAACCTCATCCTTAGTAATCGACTAACACCTTCCCAATCACTGAGGTCAGACTATCTGGCTTATAGTTTCCTTTCTTCTGCCTCTCTCCCTTTTTGAGGAGTAGAGTGATATTTGCAATTCTCCAGTCTTCCGGAACCATTCCAGAAGCTAGTGATTCTTGAAAGATCATTGCTAATGCCTCCACAATCTCCTCAGCCACTTCTTTCAGATCTCTGGATTGTACACTATCTGATCCAGGTGACTTATCTACCTTCACACTCTTCCTGACCTCTGACACCTGGAACTTCCTTGGACATTAAGCACAGTAGGGACCATGGAGTAGGTGTAGGGTCTATAATAATTCCCACCCCTATTGCATCCAGACGGAGCCTTTATTGTCGCTGGGGACTTTAATCATTGCAACCTACGTACCGTGCTTCCAAGATTTTACCAAAATGTATTATGTACCACAAGGGGAAATAAAACCTTAGATCATGTCTACACAAATGTGGCTAATGCTTACAAAGCCACTACCCTCCCCCACCTGGGACAGTCTGACCATCTTTCATTGTTTCTGCTTCCCAAGTACAGCCGGGTCATTAAACGTGTGAAACCCACAATGAAGACTATTAAGATGTGGCTGGAGGGTGCTGACTCTGCTCTTCAGCACCAATTCCAGCACACAGACTGCAGCATGTTTGCTGCCCATGCCACCACAGACTATCAGATTAACATTGACTTATATACCAACTCTGTCCTTCAGAACATCAATGAGTGTGTAGATAGAGTGACATCACAAAAACAAGTAAAAGTTTTCCCCAATCAGAAAACATGGATGAACAAAGAAGTTTGTCTCCTGCTCAAAGCCAGAGATTCAGCCTTCAGGTCTGGAGACCGGGAGACTTACAGCTCAGCCAGGGCCAACCTGAGGAGGGGAATCTCTCAGGCTAAACACATATACAAACAGGGAATCGAGGAGCATGTCAAATCCTCAGACCCCCAGTCCATGTGGAATGGCATACAGGTCATTACAGACTTCAAACCACCTAGTACCGTGCCCCCTTCCAGCTCTGCTTCCCTCCCTGATGAGCTCAATTATTTCTATGCTCGCTTTGACCGAGAGAACATCGGCATGCCTCAAAGCTATGTGCTGAGCCCTCTTCTGTCCTCCCTTTTCACCTATGACTGCGTTCCTGTACCCAGTTCTAACTCCATAATCAAGTTTGCAGATGGCACCACGGTGGATGGCCTGATCAAAGGGCATAATGAGACAGCCTACAGGGACGAGGTCCAGCACCTGGCTGCGTGGGGTGCCGACAACAATCTGGCCCTTAACACACAGAAGACCAAGGAGATCATTGTGGACTTCAGGCATGCTAGGAGTCACACTCATGTCCCCATTTACATCAACAGACCTGTAGTGGAGCATATATAAAGCTTCAAGTTCCTTGGTGTCCACAATTCCGATGATCTCACCTGGTCCCTGAACTCCATCCTGATCAAAAAGGCACAAAATGCCTTTATTTCCCGTGGAGCATCAAGAAAGCTCACCTCTGTTCCAGGATACTGACGGACTTTTGCTGCTGTGCCATTGAGAGCATACTCACCAACTGCATCTCAGTGTGGTATGACAACTGTCCCGTATTGGACCGCAAAGCACTCCAGCGGGTGGTGAAAACAGCCCAGCGGATTATCGGCACCCAATTGCCCACCATTGAGAACATCTACCATAAACGCTGCCTAGGCAGGGCGTAAAGCATTATCAGGGATGCATCTCACCCAAACCAAGGACTTTTTACTCTCCTCCCATCCGGTAGGCGCTACAGGAGACTCCACTCCCGCACCAGCAGGCACAGGAAATGCTTTTTCCCTGAGGCTGTGACCCTGCTGAACCTCATATCACAGCGATAAGCAGTATTGCACCCATATCGTACTGTCTCAGTACTTTTATATTTGTGTGCTGTAGCACTTACTTTTTATTCGCAGTTATTTTGTAAATAACACTATTCTTTTGCACTTCTGGTCAGATGCTAATTGCATTTCATTGGCTTTGTATCTGTACTCGGCACAATGACAATAAAGTTGAATCTAATCTAATCTATTTCTGACTACAGCCTCATTCCTTCCTCATTCCCACGTACAGCACACTATAACGAGGCTAGTCTCTTGGTGTAGAGAATTCACACAGACTTAAAAATATCCAAAAAGTCTGTGTAGGTCATAGAATTATAGTTAAACAGCATGGATACAAACCCTTCAGTCCAACTTGTCCAAGTAGCCACACTGAACTTGTTTCATTTGCCTGTTTGGAGCATATCCTTCCAAACCTTTTCTATCCAGTACCTGTTCAAACTAGAGCTATAGATTGTCCAAACAGAGCCCGCGCTATCTCTGCTATTACGACAGAAGGACATTTAGTCCATTCTGCCACAAGTGAAAATTTCTTTCTTTCTGAATACTACCTCTGAGCAAGGTTCAGGGCACCTACCCTGATGCTTCCCTAAGGGGCTAGGCCATTAGTGGTCCACAGTTTTGCTGGATGATATTCCTTTTCAGCACTTTGAGTCATCCTACCAACACTGAAGGTGCTTTTGTACTTGACATTGCTGTTGCTCAACCTATATTTCTGTACCAGGTTCAATCCAAAGAATCCTCTTTCCTAAGTTGGAGTGTGGTGAGGGGGCAAGAGAGCAGGTTAAATCAGGAGAGCTAAAGGAGAACAATCTAACTCAGGAGTCATGCTGATTTTTTCTGTACAACTTGGAGGAGGAAACCAGGCTCAGAATAGGGGGACATCCATTTAGAACAAAGATAAGGAGGAACTTCTTTCACCAGAGAGTTGTGAATATGTGAAATTTATTGCCACAGGTGGCTGTGGAGGCCAGGGTCATCAGGTAAATTTAAGGCAAAGGTTAATAGAATTTTAATTAGTCAGGGTGTGAAAGGTTATGGGGAGAAGGCAGGAGATTGGGGCTGAAAGGGAAATGGATCAGACGTGATGAAATGGCGATGCAGACTCGATGGGCCAATTGGCCTAATTCTGCTCCTATTTCTTATGGTCTAACATAGAACATGGAACATAATGCACAGCACAGGAAAGGCCCTTCATCCCTCGATGTTATGCTGAACTAATTAAACTAGTAATTAAATGCCTCACTAAACTAATCTCTTCTACCTACACAACATCTATAACCCTCCATTCTCTGCAAATTCATGTGCCTATCAAAGAGCCTCTTAAACGATTCTATTGTATTTGCCTCCACTATCGTCCCTGGCAGTACATTCCAAGCACCCACAACTGTGTGAAAAAACCCTGATCCATACATCTCCTTTGAACTGACCTCCTCTTCGCCTGAAATGCATGCTCTACAGTATTAGAGATTTCAGCCCTTGGAGAAAGTCTATCCTAGTCTATCCTTCCCTAGTCAGATCTGCCCTCTGCTTATAGCACCTCTGCTGTGAGAGACCACGCTGTTTTATTTACCTGTTTTTTTCACAATCAGGCCATCAAGTGCGAGGCCAGCATTTATTCCCCATCCTAGTTGTTGCTAAGAAGGTGGTGATGTGTTGTCTCTTTGAACCGCTACAGTCCTTTTAATGGAAGTGCCCACACAGTAATGGAAGTTCTAAAATTTAGACCCAGCACAGCAAAGCACCACCTATATCAGCGCAGAACAACTCTGGCTGGACCAGCCTTGAAGGAGTTTCTCTCCAGTGTCTCTTCTCCACAGTTGCGAATAACCTGCCAAGTATGTATAGCATTATCTTTCTTTATCTATAATGGGGTTTGTGAATTGATTTCTTCACTGAGACTAATTCTTGGACACAGCCACCTTTAAATGGGCCTACCCAACCTCGTGGGAGAGTCAAACAGAAAGAAGTTGTGCCTTTAAAACTGGTAATGGGGTCATTTGTACATCAAAGGATCCTTGATTTGGCTTGCTGTTTGAAATAGTTGGCCTTTGATTTCTGTCACTGATTGCCAAATCAGTGTTTTGCCATTGTCATGGACCATTGAACCATATTAGTAGTAGAAACATCAAACAGTTTATGTAAAAAGGAAGTTACTTCATTGTTTCCATTTGCGCATTGAACTGAATGAAAAAAAATTCTGGGATATCCTGAGGTTGTGAACATCCCAATTTAAAGTGCAACTTATTTTGTTGCATTTCGGAAGATTTGCTTTCTGAGAAAACTGTCCGTGAACCTATGTTCTGTAACCTCGAACCTTGTTTGGCCCATTGAATTCCATGTTATAATTAGACATGCATTCCTATGGGATGTCTTTTCTCTCAACGTTAATTGATGCAGAAGGGAATTCTGATTGTATTGTAGACTAGAAGAGAAAAGGTTGTTGTTTTAAGTAGAAATGGATGCTACATTGTTTGATAAAGTATTGTTGTACCAATATCAACAGAATAAATTGTCTTGTCAGTTTCCAAAGTAAATCCCTTAAGTGGCCTCCCACTGTGAACTGGTAGCCTGCGATTGTTGGCTTTGGCAAACTGCATACATTTTGTATTTTACTTCAACATAAATTCAATATGCACAAATTTTCATTCTGTACCCAGAATCCTTTGTGAATTCCCTGAGGTGAATTTCTGGTGCCCTAAGAGCCATAACATGAGGGTATACTGTAGTTTCTTTTGTAGAGCTAATTGACCTTCTTTTCTGCTGTAACAATGCGTGAAGCAATAATTTCATGATGTATTGTTGGTTTGTGGGCTGAATTGTGGCCAAATTAGTTTATCCTCATCTGGTTCAACTTTATTCATTTATTATGCCATGAAGTATTTTTATATTAGAATTATTATTCAGCTGGAGAATTGCAGACATTTGTGGGAAACAATGTCAGGTAGGCTGGAGAGGGAAACTGCGAAATTGCTACCATAAAGAAGAGACTTCAGTTATTTATATTTTATTTTTCAATGACAAAACTGGAGACCGTCTGACTCAAGCCTTTGACAGAACTGAAAGACAATTTATCAGTCCCAGTTACCCACTCATCCCCCTGTAACCTATTCTCTCTCATATGACCATCACCATCCAGTTCTTCTGTCACTCACCAACACTGGGTGGAACTTTCAGTTAACTAATTAAACTACCAGAATCTCTTTGAGGAAAGCAGAACACCTGGGCAAACTCAGGCAGCCACAGAGCAAAAGCACTGCAAGGTGCACACAGACTGCACCAGAGGTCTGGATCAATCCCTGGAAGCTGCAGTTGTGTGGAGAAAAATCCAGAAGTGACATGAAAAGAGTTTTCCCCACGAGCTAAAACAGCAAAAGATGGAAACACCCAGTGTCAGGCTGCATCTGTAGGAAGAGAAACAGTTGATTTCACAGGTTGAGAACAGTTCATCAGAACTCAGTTTTGAACGGAAATATTCTCTGTTTCTCCTTCCACAGATGCTACCCGACCTGCTGAGTGTTTCCATCGTTTCCTTTTTCGGCACAGGATAGTATTAGCAAAAGAAGAGCAGTGGAAGCAGATTCAAGAGTTTGTTCTGAAAGGGAGTGACAATCCACCTGCCAGAGGAGCTCAAGGGGTCAGGCAGCGTTTTTGGAGGGAAAGGAATTGTTGACATTTCCAGTGCAAAACGCTGCAACAGTACTCATGTTGTATTGCGCTCTGATACAGGGTTTCATCCTGGTATGGAGACTACCATGTACAGGATCACGAGAGAATCCAGAGGTCTGTAGACACAGCCAGCCCCATCATGGACATTAACCTCCCCACCAGCAGGGATATTTTCAAAAGGTGGTGTCTCAAGAATATGGTATCCATCATTCAGGATCCTAACAACCATGGACATGACCTGTTCTCATTGCTGATATTAGGAGCCTGAAGACCCACATTCAATCTTTAGAAACAGCTTCTTCCCCCTGCCATCAGACTTCTGAATGGTCCAGGAACTCATGAACACAGCCTCACTATTCCTCTTTCGATTCATTTGTTTGTATGTTCATTTATTATTTATTGTGATGGATAGTAACTGTTTTATGCCTTTCACTGTACTCCTACTACAAACTAACAAATTGTACAATGCATGACCATGATTATCAACCTGATTCTGATTCTGGTGAGAATTGCTTCAGATGCCAGCATCGCATTCTCTTGTGTCTCCGCTTTCAAAAGGGAATGGGGAAACGAGGAAACTTTGAGGGCAGGGGAGCAAGAAGCACAGCAGGGCAAATGTGAGATTTCTTTCAATGAGCTGACATGTTTATGATGGGCAGAATGGCTTTCTTTTGTGTGGTGAGAGTCTATGAAAATACCAAGCAATAAGGTTTCCATAAAAGTTGCCAATTATGCCTATCAGTCTTTGAATCAGTATTTTCTTTATAATCACACCAAATTGGGCGTTCTATGTTTTAACCTGCTAGTTATAGTAAAAACTTCATCAAGTAAGTGCAAGTCACATGAAACTGCCTCCCACAGCTTTAAAACAGCAGAAGTGTCAGAGTAATTGTTTCTGAGGTAAAGCTCCTCTAAGCTACAGATAGGCTCCTGCTCCCTCCGTTCTGTCAGACCTGCATGTTTCTTTAAACAAACAAGGAGAAAAGGACCCTGATTGATTGCAACAAGCTAAAGGCCAGGCAACAGAGTTAAATGCAGCAACTCGGTCCTGTGTTGGCCTAACATGGATAAACTATCCCACCTTTAGAATCACAGCCTGTGACTCTAACAGGCCGGATGCTGTGTGCTGCCCTGTCGCTTACAGCCCTGTGTCACGGTGGAATCATTATCAATCAGTGCATTGAAGCGTGATTCAGAAAACAGGCCGCTTTACAGCTGCCAGAATGTAAAGGGGGGACTGAAATCCTTCATGTGCAAAGCACGATAAATATTCCTTCAAAAGGCATGTTTCCCTCCCATGCATTGGACAGACAGCAGACAGGAATCTCAAAGATTTATGTCTATACATGACCTTTTACATCACTAGAGTTCATTGCTCATGTTGCCTTTATTGGAAACAGATGTCCACTCTTTTGAAATAACAATGCAATAATTGCGCATTTTTGTGGTTCGCCTCCATGGCTGACACCAGTTACAAAAGGCCAATCTGTTAGCTCCAGCATTTCACTGCACACATTCTTCCTCCTCTGAGCGACACCACAGGCTTGGTGACTACAGGGTCCCTCAGTCTCCAGGCTGGAGATTTAAAGCAATCTCCAGCAGGTAGATGAAGAAGTGATAGGTCCTTCAGGCTGTGCCAAAAATGTCTCCCATCACTCAACTAGTTACAAAGATGTAATATCATTTGTAGGCCATCTCTCGGTAATGAACAACTTACATGCAAACAAACATCCATAATATTATAAGATTCAAAAGTCCAACATAGGTGCAAGTATTTGTACTTAAGAATGGCAGAATTCATTTTTTTCCCATTTCCTCTCCCTCTTCCCTCTCTCTCGACTTTCTGTATTTTGTTTTCTGTTATTGTAGAAGTGTAGTTACCATATCAAGTGATTTTTTTTGGTTTATATTTACTGACTTATGGACAAAATCAATTTATGAAATCTGTAAAACCCGTATCCGTTCATTCCACAGATCCCTTACTGCCCCATGTATCTTCCAGTCATTCATTTCAAACCTATTTGGCTTACACAGATCCCTTACAACGCCATGTCCTTACTCCATCACAATTCTATTCAAGGTCCTTGCTCTGGAGAGAGTGCAGAGATAATTCCTGTCGCCTGATTACAAGCCGTTAGTCACAGATGGGTATTGGTCAGGCTGGGTTTCTTTTCCCTGGAGCTAAGGAGGATGATGAATAAATTGATGGATGTAGGACTATGAGAGGCAGGAATAGGGTAGGAAGTCATAATCTTTTTACCTATGATCATATGTTCTTTATGTGCTGTGCCATGTGATGTGACCATGATTGCTCTTGGCGGAAGTTCCTGCAGAAGTGGTTTGCCATTGGCTTCATCTGGGCGGTCTGTTTACAAGACAGGTGACCCCAGCCATTATCAGAGATTGTCTGCCTGGTGTCTGTGAAAGCATAACTGAGATTTGTGATATGCAGCAGCTGCTCATACAGCAGTGCACCACCTGCTCTCATGGCTTCACGTGACCCTGATCTATGGGGGGTGGGGGTCCGGGGCAAAGCAGATGCTCTATCTTGCCAAAGGGTAGCGGAGGGAAAGGAGCGCCTTACACCTTTGGTAGAGACCACCCGCCACTATATTTGATAGCCATGACAGGTTTATCAAAAACCATAAGACCATCATCATCATGGGTATCCCTCGAGGTCGAGGATGATGGTCTTCGTTCTGAAGAAGTGGCCCACAGAGCGAAGACACCTGTGCATGTATTTGTTTAACGTGTACTTGAAGTTGCACTCCAGCAAGCATACGATACTTCACAAATCAACCAACTGATTCCAATGGCATGGAAACCACGATGAGCTGATGGATTTGTTGCAGCCTTCATCCACCTTCACAGCTGTTGAGTTTGAAGTAACTTTGTCCGCCTGGTCCACCGTTGAGGTCTGGGTTGGATTGTTCTTTGTTAGGGACCTCACCCTCGACCTTACCGCCATGGGTGACCCTACCAGGAGCATAGCTCCAGATGGCATCACTCTCAGGATCTCAGGACCACACAAGCTTCTCCACCACGACAAGGTGACAATCCACAGAGAAGCATGCACCATCTATCAGAGGAGCAGAATTAGGTCATTTGGCCCATTAAGTCTGCTCCCCCATTCCAACATGGCTAATTTATTATCTCTCTCAACCCCATTCTCCTGTCTACTCCTCGTAACCTTACTAGCCAAGAACCTACCAACTTTGGTTTCAAACATACTCAATGACTCGGCCTCCACAGCTGTCTGCGACAATGAATTCCACAGATTCACCAAAAAATAAGAGCATAGGTTCAGTTGAGAAAACAGTGTTTTGAAGTAAATTTGAAAGGTAAGGCTTTGTTTGCTCAGGAAATAGTTGGTACTTGGACCCACTGAAAGGTGATGGTGGAATCAGATACAATTACTGACCATAAGAGGAACTTAGGCAGGCAGTTAAATAAACCAGGCACAGAAGGATATGGTCCTAATTGGGCAAATGGCAACATGCTGGATAAGGTGGTGAAGAAAGAAAATGGGCTTATAAGAGCAGGGAATTTATGGTTACATAGGTATGGTTAGGCCAGTGCTGGGTGCTGTTCTTGTCACCATGCTGCAAGGGAACGAGGTGGAAATCATGCAGAAGAGATGTTTCCTGGGATGAAGTGTTTCAGTTATGAGGTAATATTGTGTAATCTGGGTTTGTTTTCCTTGTCTGGTGGAGGCTGAGGGACTCCTGATGGATGTCGAGCATGGGAAATTGATCGGGTAGACACCAAAACACTTTCATAGCAAGTGTGTTTAAAACCAGAGGGGAGAATTTTAGGGTGAGGAGTAAAAGGGCTGGTGGGGATTATTTTTCATCTAGAAAGTGGCTGTGATCTGGAACACCTTGTCTGAGAAGCCGATGGAGGCTGGTACTGTTGTAGCAGTGAAGAATCTCAATGAACACTTGAATGGGCAAGGCACAGAGGCTGGTAAATAGGATTAGTGCAGTTTCATACTTGATGGTCAGCATGGATGTTGTGGGCCAAAGGATGTACTTCAGTATTGTATGGTTGTAGGACTCCATCAAGGGCAACTTGATATGGGCAACGCAGGTTGCCTTTGCCAGGGTTGTCCAATTCCTGTGAACAGATAAATAAAATATCTCCAAATTCGGACAAACCCGTAAGACTTGTGCCTTAGAGGTAGGGCATTAAAAATGGATTTAAGTTGAAGAAAACTTGTTCTATCTTCTATATATGGACACTGTGTAGGTAGGAAGCATTAGTGTCTGGAGAATTTTAGATTTACCTTTTAGCTAGGCTGGCACAGCATTAAGAACTGAAGGGCCTGTTCCTGTTCTGCGTACTTTCAGTCTACGTCCAAGCAGCATGAGTTTTCCATTTAAAGACTACGGATGCATGTGTGTGTGTGTGTGTGTGTGTGTGTGTGTGTGTGTGTGTGTGTGTGTGTGTGTGTATGTGTGTGTGTTCATGATCTATCTTATGTTTAAGTATGAATTGTATTAATTCTACATGCCAATCTCAAATCCAGCTAAAGTTGGCATTTGTTCCTGCATGTTTAGCAGGTCACCCGTCATTGGAGATGCTTGATGAATGCACTTTACAGGTATGGAAAGTTGCCCACTTGACAGAGGAATAACAAAAGGCTGGACTATTTAGATCCTGATTAAAATAAGCAGGACCAGATGGAATGCTGAAGAAATCAGGCACGGATGACAGGCTTTCACAGCTAATCGCTCCATAAGTGGCACTGGAAGAAAGGAAAATAGCCAATGCCGCTATAATTGCAACAAATTAAGGTTCCTGGCCTAAGCAGTAGGCAAAGTCATGGAATGAATTATAAAAGAAGTGGTGAGATTTGAGCTTAATAAAGGAGTAATCTGAGGGCACCAAGTCCGACCGCGTTCTTCTACAAGTTACAAATATCTTGTGTTTAAGATGGCGCTGATAAAACACAATGGTGACTTCCGGGTAACAAGTAAAACAAAAAATTACAGTATTAATCACACTGTTTTCTCGGATATGATCACAGCAGTCAATAGCCTGTAACTGCTGAGCTGGGCTGAGCTGTTGAATCGCCTGTATAATCTGGCATTTTTGTGGTATGAGCTGAAGTCTTGAAGGTGCACAATACTTGTGGCGTGGCTTGCTGGGCCGAACTGAGGCGCCTTGGCCCAGGTCCGAAGGGTGGAAAGGAACCAATGTTTGGCCATTACTGGAGTGACTTGAAGGCAATTTGGTGCGGCAGAATTGAGGTGAAGAGAGCAGAGGCGATGTAGAGTCGAGGGGGCAGGCCTCAGTCCCTGGCCTAAGAACCAGGAAAGAGCCGAGGTTTGATTGAATTAAGCAATGGGCCAAATTGGTAAAGTTGGGTACGGGCCAAATCGAGGCCCGGGCCCAAAAGCACAGAATGATCCAAGATTTGGACGATTTAAGCGCTGGGCCAGGTTGAAAAGGTCAGGGTTTCAGGGCTGGAAGCAAGGCATGAACTGATTCAGCTTGCTGCTCCACAATGCTTACTCGTCTCTGCATTGAACTGAGGCTGTGGCCTGCAGCTAATGGCGTCCTGAATCAGCTGCAGTGTTGACTGGCTTTGTGGCCGTGAACTCACTTTCATGAACTTCAGTTCTGAATGTTATTTGTCTCCTCTTAGTGTTTGTATGATTTGTTGTTTTTCTGCACATTGGGTGTTTGACACGCTGGGTGTTTGACACTCTTCTTTTTTGATGGGTTCTATAGGGTTTATTTATTTTGTGGCTGCCTGTAAGGAGACAAATCTCAAGGTTGTATATAGTATACAGAGCATACTTTGATAGTAAATTTACTTTGAATTTTGAGAAATATTGAAACTCTGGGTTAAAATGCATATATGTGGCTATTCATCCATTGTTAATCTTCCCAGTTACAGACTAATATAAAAAGCAAACCATGTGCAAATAAAACATAAATACAAATTAGAAAATTAGATACAAACTAGAATGAAATATATAATCATAAAATGCTTTCTGAATGCACAGTTTCCAAATATCCCTCACCTGCTAAATGCAGCTTCTATCCCGCTAAGATATTATAAAATATTGAACGGCCCCCTCGATAGTTAAGAAGGAATCTTGTCCTCACCATCTACCTTGTTATGGTTTCTGCCTTATAGTCTGACTACACTGCACTTTGTAGCTATAACACTTTATCTTTCAATGTGTTATTGTTTTTCCTTGTGCTACCTCTATGCAGAAACCATGTGTTATTGTATTCCATTGTGCTTTCCATCTGTGCCGGGTTGAGCATCGAGCTAGCCACTCGGCCTCATAAAAAATACAAGGGTCGAGTTGGGAACACTCATAACGTGACCTGGTTAATCCTGACACCACGAGCCAGACAAGAATGGCTGAATGTCTGGTACAACACACTTAGAAAAAAACCTCTATGCACAGAAGTAATGAAATAATCTGTTTGGATGGCAGGCAAAAGGAAGATTTACACTGTACCTTGGTAACATGTGACAATAATAAAATAATTTACCAAATTACCTTAAACATTGAAGTTAGATAGGGTCAACAGTGGTTTTGTAAAATTCACTCACTACTTTTTCAATATGGCAGTTCCAAATTATTTAGAAGGCTGCACACACATTCGAAAGGCACTTGGTTATCTGAAGACTATCTAGGGAAAATGTAAGGAGAACAGGTTATAGGGAAAGTGGGGAAAGAGATTTTTCTGTGATAGAAGTGTCCTACTTTTCTGTCATATGAAAATATTTGGAAATGTTAGGCAACACACACAAAATGGTGGAGGAACTCAGCAAGTCAGGCAGCATCAGTGGAAGTGAATAAGCAGTCAACGTTTTGGGCCAAGGACCCTCTTCAGGACTGAAAAGGACGGGGGAAGATGCCGGAATAAAAAGGTGGGGGCAGGGGAAGGAGGGTAGCTAGAAGATGATAGGTGAAGCCAGGAGGGTAGGAAAGGTAAAGGGCTGGAGAAGAAGGAATCTGATAGGAGAGGACAGTGGACCACAGGAGAAAGGGAAGGAGGAGAGAACCCAGGAGGAGGTGAGGAGAGGCGAGCATGGGGAATAGAAGAAGAGAGGAGGCGGATGTAATTTTTTTATCAGAAGGGGAAATCGATATTCATGCCATCAGTTTGGAAATGTAATTTACTTCCCTCCAGCTCCAACAAACTATTATATATTAAAAATAGCACAGTTGCCCTTAAATTATGTTCTACAGTTGGCAGAACGTGGCGTGTGCATTAGATCTTCTTTTGCAAATTCTTATGCCTGTGCTTAGAATGGAAATTGCACATGTAAACTTGACACACTGCAGTTCCACACTCTGACCAGTAGCAATGGAGTAGTGCATTGGCTGTTCATTCAGAATACACACACACGCACACACACGCACACACACACACACACACACACACACACACACACACACACACACACTCACACACACACACACTCTGACCAGTAGCAATGGAGTAGTGCATTGGCTGTTCATTCAGAATACACACACACGCACACACACGCACACACACACACACACACACTCTGACCAGTAGCAATGGAGTAGTGCATTGGCTGTTCATTCAGAATACACACATACACACACACACACACACGCACACACACACACACGCACACACACACGCACACGCACACGCACACACACACACACGCGCGCGCGCGCGCGCACACACACACACACCACACACACACACACACTCACACACACGCGCGCACACACACACACACACACACACACACACACACACACACACACACACACACACTCACACACACACACACTCTGACCAGTAGCAATGGAGTAGTGCATTGGCTGTTCATTCAGAATACACACACACGCACACACACGCACACACACACACACACACACTCTGACCAGTAGCAATGGAGTAGTGCATTGGCTGTTCATTCAGAATACACACATACACACACACACACACACGCACGCACACACACACACACACACACGCACACGCACACACACACACACACGCGCGCGCGCGCACACACGCACACACACCACACACATACACACACTCACACACACGCGCGCACACACACACACACACACACACACACACACACACTCTGACCAGTAGCAACGGAGTAGTGCATTGGCTGTTCATTCAGAATACACACACACACACACACACGTACGTTTTGGGATGTGAAAGAAAGCCAATGCATCCAAAAAGAATTCAGAATCAGAATCCTTTATTATCACCAAGTATGTGGTCACAATACAGAGAATTTGATGTTGGTTTCCCTGAGCTCTCGCTGTACAGAATCAAAAAGCGAACAAAACAATAGTGCAAATAATCGTGAACTATATACAGTGAGATATACCTGTGTATGTACAGGTGGACTTGGTTTATAATAGACTGAAATTTAAGTGTTCATAAGACTGATGGCATACGGAAAGAAACAGTTAGAAAGAGAGCATGCAGACTCCAAACTAAAAGCAGCCAAGGTCAGGATTGAATTTAGGCATTACGAAACAGTGGGTCTCCAAGTTGTCCCACTATGCCAGTGTCTGTAGAGAATAAGAGTTAATTGGTCAAGGTGACGTGGAGCTGTGGTCTCTGTCGCATTCATAGTTCAGACTTATTTTGTGGGTTGTGGGGATGGTTTTGGGGACAAAGAGGGGGCTAGGGTTAGATCACTGTTTAGGGATGGAGATGTGTGGGAATTAGATGTCAGGCCAGAGTCTCATCCTCTGCTCTGCTGCTGTGGGTCAACCGTGGTCAGATATCGACCCAGCAGACCAGCAAGATCCACCCCAGGTTATCCTGTGAGGAGCAATTCAGTCATCTGGGATTCAGAAGAGTGAGAAGGGATCTTACAAAAACTTAGCAAATTATGGAAGGGATAGAAAAGATGGAGGCAGGAAAGCTGTTTGCACTGGTAGAAGAGACTAGAACTTTGGGACATTGATGTTATGGTTATTATTCTTATACTTTATACTTTATTCTCACCAAACAATTGGTATTAGAACGTACAATCATC
Organism: Mobula birostris; assembly: GCF_030028105.1. NCBI lineage: Eukaryota > Metazoa > Chordata > Chondrichthyes > Myliobatiformes > Myliobatidae > Mobula > Mobula birostris. The sequence goes on along the minus strand of NC_092387.1, from coordinate 21,095,770 downwards.
ACAGCAATATTTGATTCTGCGCTTCCCGCTCCCTGGATTACAAATATTAAGTATTAAAAATAGTAAAAATTAGTAAATATTAAAATTTTAAATTATAAATCATAAATAGAAAATAGAAAAATGGGAAGTAAGGTAGTGCAAAAAAAACGAGAGGCAGGTCGGGATATTTGGAGGGTACGGCCCAGATCCGGGTCGGGATCCGTTCAGCAGTCTTATCACAGTTGGAAAGAAGCTGTTCCCAAATCTGGCCGTACGAGTCTTCAAGCTCCTGAGCCTTGCCCCGGAGGGAAGAGGGATGAAAAGTGTGTTGGCTGGGTGGGTCGTGTCCTTGATTATCCTGGCAGCACTGCTCCGACAGCATGCGGTGTAAAGTGAGTCCACGGACAGAAGGTTGGTTTATTCTGTTATGGATTTACTGAGTATGCGCAAGAAAATGAATCTGGTGACATATATGCACTTAGATAATAAGTTTACTTTGAACTTTGAATTGAACCCACATCTAATATTTCCCCTGGCAGCTGGTTTAAAAAGTTTCCCCTGAGCTTCCCCTTAGATATTGCTCTTCCCACCCCACACCTATGACCTTTCGTTCTATTCTCACCCAACCTGAGGAGAAAAAGCCTGCAATGGATTTTTTAAATACTAATTTAGTTCTTTCTTGTATAATTTTGTAGGATATATTTTATGTTTCTCGTGTGAATACTGTTTGGGGTGATGCTTGGTGCCTAGGATGCTGCTGCAAGTAAATTTTTCATTGCACCTTTGCACATGACAATAGACTTGCCTTTGCTAAGCCAGGCAAATATTCCCTTATTCCTTGATCCCTACATTTTTTCTGCCCCCTCAGTTCCAATATTCCATTGTTTCCATACTGTGATCCTGTGATCCAGAATCCAATGACTCACTCAGTGACAGTGTGTATGCAGATTTCTTGTATCAGCCTCACTCCAGACGTACACAGGGCAATGTAAGGCAGTGTTTAAGCAGGCCCACTGCCAGTGCTAATCCACATCCCTTGCCAATCTCCTTTCACCAAGAGCACTGCAATTTAATGCAAAATCTCTCAACTGCAACCAGCTAGAGATGAAATAAATCATCTCTCGTCATGAACTATAGAAGTTTACATCAGCCTTCTTGGGATTGTGTGATCAAGCCTAAAACTAGGGCCTTGACAAAATTGAGTTACACATAAAGAAAGCTGTCTGCAGTGCTGTGCAAGTGATCTTCTGGGTGGAAGAACTTTTCCTGACACCAGGATTACAGCATAAAATGTTAATTATTTCTCTGTCTCTGGATGCTGCCCAGCTGTTTCTCTTATCTCAGTCTTTCGACATCTACAGGGTTTCCCCTTTTCAATGATAAGCATGTCTAAATATTCCAGTTAATCGGACCCTCAGTTAATCCAAACAGCAGTTTATTCGGGACAACTGTTAAAGAGTAAACACTAATTGAGAAAATAGCTGGGATTCGCTTCATTTATTTGGGAGATTATGCTGCTTAATGGGGACAGGAGACTGTTGCCAAACACTTTCTAACTAGTACAGTTAGCAGGCGCTTGTTAGACACCATGCCGTGCTTAGTGCAAACAGTTTTAAAATAGTAACGCAACACAAATGCTGGAGGAGCTCAGCAGGTCAGGCAGCGTCTATGGAGATGAATAAACAGTCAACGTTTCGGGCCGAGACCCTTCTTCAGGACCGGAAAGGAAGGGGGAAGATGCCAGAATGAAAAGGTGGGGGGAGGGGAGGGAGGATAGCTACAAGGTGATAGGTGAAACCAGGTGGGTAAAGGGCTGGAGAGGAAGGAATCTAATAGGAGAGCAGAACGGACCGTAGGAGAAAGGGAAGGAGGAGGGGACCCAGGCGGAGGTGATAGGCAGGTGAGAAGAGATGAGAGGCCAGAGTGCAAAATAGAAGAGGGGAGGGGGAAGGAATTTTTTTTTACTGGAATGAGAAATCACTTGGAGGCTACCCAGATGGAATACCAGATGTTGCTCCTCCACCCTGAGGGTGGCCTCATTGTGGCACAAGAGGAGGCCATGAACCAACAGATCAGAACAAGAATGGGAATCAGAATTATAATTGGAATTAAACTGAGAAGTTCCTTTTTTGGTGAATGGAGCGGAGGTGCTTGACAAAACAGTTCCCCAATATATGACGGGTGTCACCAGTGTAGATGAGGCCACTTCAGGAGCAACAGGCACAATAGATGACACCAATGAATTTGCAGGTGAAATGTTGCCTCACCTGTAAGGACTGTTTGGGCCCTGAATGGAGGAGAGGGAGGAAGTGAATGGGCTTGCAGGGATAAGTGCCAGAAGGGAGATTAGTGGGGTAGGGCAAATGGACAAGGGAATCATGGAAGGAGCAATCCCTGCTGGAAGAGAGTTGGGGGGAGGTAAAGATATGTTTGGTGGTTCGATCTCTTCGGTGGAAGTTCCAGAGAATGATGTTTTGGACGCGGAGGCTGGTGGGATGGTAGGTAAGGACAAGAAGAACTCTTTCCCAATTAAGGCAGCAGGAAGAAGGGGTGAACACAGATGTTCAGGAAATGGAGGAGATACAAGTGAGGGCAGAATTAATGGTGGAGGAAGGAAAACCCCGTTCTTCGAAGAAGGATGACATCTCTAATGTCCTGAAAAGGAAAGCCTCATTCTGGGAACAGATGCAGCAGAGACAGAGGAATTGAGAACAGGGAATAGGATTTTTACAGGAGACAGGGTGGGAAGAGGTATAGTTCAGATAACCATGCGAATCGGTAAGTTTATAAAAGACGTCGATTAGCAGTTTGCCTCAAGAGGTGGAGACAGAGAGAATTTGAAAGGGGAGGGAAGTGTGAGAAATGGACCAAGTAAATTTAAGGCAGGGTGGAAGTTGGAGGCAAAGTTAATAAAATTGATGAGCACAGCATGGGTTCATGAAGCAACACCAGTGGGGTTGTCAATGTAGAGGAAGAGTTGGTGAGCATTACCGGGGAAGACATGGACTATTCTACGTGGCCCATTCCACGCACTCATCACCTCATCACTCTCTGCGTAAAAAACTTACCCCTGACATCTCCTCTGTACCTACTTCCCAGCACCTTAAAACTATGCCCTCTCATGCTAGCCATTTCAACCCTGGGAAAAGGACTATCCACACAATCAATGCCTCTCATTATCTTGTACACCTCTATCAGGTCACCTCCCATCCTCCGTCACCCTAAGGGGAAAAGGCCGAGTTCACTCAATCTATTCTCAAAAGGCATGCTCCCCGATCCAGGCAACGTCCTTGTAAGTCTCCTCTGCACCCTTTCTATGGCTTCCACGTCCTTCCTGCAGTGAGGCGACCAGAATTGAGCACAGTACTCCAAGTGGGGTCTGACCAGGGTCCTATATAGCTGCAACATTATCTCTCGGCCCTGAAACTCAATCCCACGATTGCTGAAGGCCAAAGCACTGTATGCCTTCTCAACCACAGAGTCAACCTGAGTAGCAGCTTTGAGCGTCCTATGGACTCGGACCCCAGGATCCCTCTGATCCTCCATACTGCCGAGAGTCTTACTATTAGTGCTATATTCTGCCATTAGGGGTGTATGGGGTGTCAGGGAGGGGTAGCACCTGAGAGAACATGTTGCATCCTTTTCAAGGAGGTTAGTCCACGTTTGGTCCCCACCTAGCACTCAGCTCTCACCTGTGGCTCCCCATAGCTGTCTGCATGCGACAGTGGCCACACCCCGGGCAATGGCTCCCACAAGCCGGCTAAACCAGGTGAGGGTAGCTGACGGGTCTCAAACCCTCGGTGAGATAAGGAGTTGTCTATCCCAGCATGTGAAGACAGACTCCGGCAGATTGAGCGGACGAGACCAATGGAAGGTCCAACGGTCAAGAAGGTGGTCTCTGCAAGCGTCGTGAATCGTGTAGAGCAGGACAAGACACAAAAGATGTTCTGGTCATCCACTGCGCCCAGTCCCATCTCCAGCCATCTTGGCTCTTGTCTTGCCACTGGATCCAGATGGGAATTGGGAAGAGAGAATGAGGCTGACGCTGCGCAACTCTCCCTCACTTAAATCCAAATCACGCGCTAGTCTCAACACCATCTGGTGTCGAGATCCTCATCGACGTCAACGATGGACAACAACAACCATACTCTGCCATCATATTTGACCTACCAAAATTAGCCACCTCACACTTATCTGGGTTGAACTCCATCTGTCATTTCTCATCCCCATTTTGCATCCTATCAATGTCCCGCTGTAACCTCTGACAGCCCTCCACACTACCTACAACATGCCCAACCTTTGTGTCATCAGCAAATTTACTAACCCATCCTTCCACTTCCTCATCCAGGTCATTCATAAAAATCATGAAGAGTAGGAGTCCCAGAACAGATCCCTGAGGCACACCACTGGTCACCAACCTCCATGCAGAATATGATCCATCTACAACCACTCTTTGCCTTCTGTGGGCAAGCCAGTTCTGGATCCATGGATCCCCTTGGATCCCATGCCTCCTTACTTTCTCAATAAGCTTTGCATGGGTACCTTAACAAATGCCTTGCTGAAATCCATATACACTACATCTACGGCTCTACCTTCATTAATGCATTTAGTCACATCCTCAAAAAGTTCAATCTGGCTCGTAAGGCACAACCTGCCTTTCACAAAGCCATGCTGACTATTCCTAATCATATTATGCCTCTCCAAATGTTCATCAGTCCTGCCTCTCAGGATCTTCTCTGTCTACTTACCAACCACTGAAGTAAGACTCACTGGCCTATCATTTCCTGGGCTATCTGTGCTCCATTTCTTGAATAAGGAAACAACATCCGCAACCCTCCAATCCTCCGGAACCTCTCCCATCCTCATTGATGATGCAAAGATCATCGCCAGAGGCTCAGCAATCTCCTCCCTCGCTTTCTACCGTAGTCTGGGGTACATCCCATCCAGTCCTGGTGACTTATTCAACTTGATGCTTTCCAAAAGCTCCAGCACACCTCTTCCTTAATATCTACATGCTCAAGCTTTCCAGTCTGCTGCAAGTCATCACTATAATCACCAAGATCCTTTTCCATAGTGAATACTGAAGTAAAGTATTCATTAAGTACCTCTGCTATTTCCTTCGGTTCCATACATACTTTTCCACTGTCACACTTGATTGGTCCTATTTTCCCATGTCTTATCTTCTTTGTCTTCACATACTTGTAGAATGCCTTGGGGTTTTCCTTAATCCTGTCCACCAAAGCCTTTTCATGGCCCCTTCTGGCTCTCCGAATTTCATCCTTAAATTCCTTCCTGCTAGCCTTATAATCTTCTAGATCGCTATCATTAACTATTTTTTGAACCTTTCGTAAGCTCTTCTTTTCTTCTTAACTAGATTTACAATAGCCTTTGTACACCACAGTTCCTGTAACCTACCATCCTTCCCCTGTCTCATTGAACGTACCTATGCAGAACCCCATGCAAATATCCCCGAACATTTGCCACATTTCTTTCATATGTTTCCCTAAGAACATCTGTTTCCAATTTATGCTTCCAAGTTCCTGACTGATAGCCTTATATTTCCTCTTACTCCAATTAAACATTTCCATAACTTGTCTGTTCCTATCCCTCTCCAATGCTATGATAAAGTAGATAGAATTGTGATCACTATCTCCAAAATGCTCTCCCACTGAGAGAGACCAGACACCTGACCAGGTTCATTTCTCAATTCCAGATCAAGTACAACCTCTCCTCTTGTAGGCTTATCTACATATTGTGTCAAGAACAATATCTGCTATTTGACGTCCCTGTTACTATTAGGTGGTCTATAAAAAACACCCAGTAGAGTTATTGACCCCTTCCTATTCCTAACTTCTACCCAGAGACTCTGTAGACAACCCCTCCATGACTTCCTCCTTTTCTGCAGCCATGACACTACCCCTGATCAACAGTGCCATGCCTCCACCTCTTTTGCCTCCCTCCCTGTCCTTTCTAAAACACCTAAAGCCTGGCGCTTGAAGTAGCCATTCCTGCCTCTGAGCCATCCAAGTCTCTGTAATGGCCACAGCATCACAGCTCCAAGTGCTGATCTACGCTCTAAGCTCATCCACTTTGTTCATAATACTCCTCACATTAAAATAGACACATCTCAAACTATCAGTCTGAGCGCATCCCTTCTCTGTCACCTGCCTATCCTCCCTTTTGTGCTATCTCCAAGCTTTCTCTATTTGTGAGCCAACCTCCCTTTCCTCCTTCACATCAGTTCGGTTCCCACCCCACCCAGCAATTTTGGTTTAAACTCTCCCCGATAGCCTTAGCAAACCTCTGCACCAGGGGAATGGTCCCCCTGGGATTCAAGTGCAACCCGTCCTTTTTGTACAGGTCACACCTGCCCCAAAAGAAGTCCCAATTATCCAGAATTCTGAATCCCTGCCCCCTGCTCCAATCCCTCAGCCACAGGTTTATCCTCCCCCTTATTCTATTCCTATACTCACTGTCACATGGCACAGTCAGTAATCCCGAGATTACTACCTTTGAGTTCCTGCTTCTCAACTTTGTTCCTAACACTCTGTAGTCTGCTTTCAGGACCTCCTCCCTTTTTCTGCCTATATTGTTGGCACCAATATGTACCACAACCTCTAGCTGTTCTCCTTCCCACTTCAAGATATCGTGAACACGATCAGAAACACCTGGACCCTGGCACCTGGAAGGCAAACTACCATCCACATTTCTTTCCTGCATCCACAGAATCACCTGTCTGACCCCCTAACTATAGAGTCCCCTATCAATGCTGTCATCCTCTTCCTTTCCCTACCCTTCTGAGCCTCAGGGCCAGACTCTGTGCCAGAGGCACAGCCACTGTTGTTTCCTCCACCCAGGTAGGCCGACTCCCCCAACAGTACTCAAGCAGGAATACTTATTCTCAAGGGGTACAGTCACTCTCTACCCTCTGACTCCTGCCCTTCCCTCTCCTGACTGTTACCCACTTATCTGTCTCCCCAGGCCCTGGTGTGACTACCTGCCTCTAGCTCCTCTCTGTCACCACCTCACTTTCCCTGAGCAGACGAAGGTCATCGAGCTGCATCTCCAGTTCCCTAACCTGGTCCCCAAGGAGTTGCAGCTCGACGCACCTGGTGCAGATGTGGCCGTCCGGGATGCTGAGAGGCTCCTGGACTTCCCACATCTGACACCCAGTACAGAAAGCCGGCCTCAGACACATATTCTACACAGATAGTCTACCTTGCCTCGACCTGTTATCGCCAAAGCCCCGTTGAGCCAAAGCCTTCCTACTCTGTCTCCCTCTGCTCTGTCGCCCGCTGTTTAAATCTGTCTTCTTTTTAAACTCTTCTTGCTGTTCTCACTGGCTGACGTCCATGCACTTGTGCAGTCATGGCCCGTTCAAACTGCTGAAGAGATACTTCAACAAGTTAGGTACTACAAAGAATGTGAAGGTATCAGCAATCATCTTGAATGTTATCTTTGGATTCCACTGGACATTCAGTTCTCACCTATAGTTCCAAATAGCTGTTTACATGCATCAGCGGTCACATCCTGGTACACCGCTTCGACAGCTGGGCTAAATATGGTGAGGGTAGCCGAAGGGTCCCATATCCTGGGGAGATAGGGACATGCCTGTCCTAGGCAGCGAAGTCAGCTCCTGCGGACTGACGGATGAAATCTCCGGAGAAATCCAATGGCCAGGAAGGCAGTTCTGCAAAGAAGAATGAAGGGCATGACAAGGAACAGAAAAACTCACGGTCATCCTCTGTAACAAGGAAAGATCCCAGTTGTGATGAATACTCGTCCCACAGGACGCAGACTTTCAAGGTTGAGAGGATGCAACTGCCTAAGTGTAACAGCATTTGCACTTTAAGACTCTCCAGCACAGCTTTGCTGTCATCATCAGATACGACGGGCAGCCACCAGTAATATTGGTGGTGTTCTAATTTGTTCTGTGGTTAATTTAGGTACGTGACCTCAAGACTCATTGGGCCAGCTCAACCAAATTCCCCTGCCTTCTCCCCATAACCTTTGACATCCTTATTAATCACCCTCCACTTTAAATGTACCTGATGACTCAGCCTTCACAGCCATCTGTGCAATGAATTCCACAGATTCACCACCCTCTAGCTAAAGAAATTCCTCCTTATCACTGTTCTAAAGGGATGTCTTGTCCTGAGACTGTGCCTTCTAGTCCTAGACTCTCCCACTATTGCAGATATTCCCTCCACATCCACTCTATCTAGGCCTTTCAATATTCGATAGGTTTTCAATGAGATCTCCCCTCATTCTCCTAAACTGCAGCACGAACAGGCCCAGAGCCGTCAAATGCTCCTCATGCGCTAAGCTCTATTGGTTAAGATGCCCCTCAGCTTCGAGTTGACTATTACTTAATTTATTTTGAATTCATTTCCAGCTTTGACAGGGCCATAGAATTTTTCGCCAAACTTAGCTGCCCTGGAGAAGGCAGGAGATAAGCTGTCTTCTTGTACCTCTAAGGTCCTCCTCGTGGAGGTGCTCCCACAGTGCTGTTAGGAGGGCGTTCCTGAATTTAGACCGAAGTGATGATGAAGGATTGGCAACTCAGAACAGTGCACAATTTGGAGGGTTACCTGCAGTTGATGGTGTTCCCATGTGCCTGCTGCTCTTGCCTTTCCTGGTGATGGAGGTCACAGGTTTGGAAGATGCAGTCAGAGTAGCCTGGGTAAGTGACTGCAGAGCATTTGTAAGATGGTGCACTAAATAACAGTGATAGAGGAAATGAATGCTCAGGGTCGTGGACGGGGTGCCAATAAAATGGACTGTTTTGTCCAGAATAGTGGCAAGCTTATTTAGTTTTTTTTTGTTTATTGAGATACAGCAGGGTAGGCACCTCTGGACCTTCGAGCCACACTGCCCAGCAATCCCCGATGTAACGTTAGCCTAATCACAGGACAATTTACAATGACCAATTAACCTGCCAATCGGTACACCTTTGGACTGTGGCTGGAAACCAGAGCACCCGGAACAAACCGAAGCAGTTATGGGGGGAAACGCACAAACTCCTTACAGACAGTAGCGGGAATTGAACCCGCATCGCTGGTACTGCAAAGCGTTGTGCTTACCACTGTTACCATGCCACCTTATGGAGCAACACTCATCCGAGCAAGAAGAGATGTTCCATCAGGCTCCTCACTTGTCCTCAAAATCAGAATCAAGCTTATTATCGCCGGCATGTGACATGAAATTTGTTAACTTAGCAGCAGCAGTTCAATGCAATACATAATCTAGCAGAGAAAATAATAATAATAATAAATAAAAATAGTTAAACAAGTAAATCAATTACATATATTGAATAGATTACAAAAACGTGCAAAAACAGAAATATTGTATATTAAAAAAAAAGTGAGGTAGTTTCCAAAGATTCAATGTCCGTTTAGGAATCAGATGGCAGAGGGGAAGAAGCTGTTCCTGAAGCACTGAGTGTGTGCCTTCAGGCTTCTGTACCTCCTACCTGATGGTAACAGTGAGAAAAGGGCATGCCCTGGGTGCTGGAGGTCCTTAATAATGGATGCTACCTTTCTGAGACACCGCTCCCTAAAGATGTCATGGGTAGTTGCAGGCTCGTGCCCAAGATGGAGCTGACTAGATTTACAACCTTTGGCAGCTTTTTTCGGTCCTGTGCAGTGCCTCTCCATACCAGACAGTGATGCAGCCTGTTAGAATGCTCTCCACAGTACAAACTCTCCTGGAGGAGGAGGAGAAGATGGTGGAGCGACACAGCCTAATTTGATGTAGACAGACGTGAGAGAACGAAGGAACATCTGGAGAAACTTCTGAAATGCCTTTTTTGCTGCCGCTGTTACTGTGTGATCCAGAATCTTCGGAGGGGTAGGCCCCGAATCCTCGGCTTTGCTTGTTGCTCGGCGGCCGAGACAGGGTCGAAGAACTCGGCAGAGATAGTGCTCAGTGCTTGGTGTTAATGGGCTGATCGGAGGCTCAAAGTTTTCAGACGGACTCAGGGTTGGTTGGGGTCGGGTGCTTCCAATGCATCGACAGTTGTCGGTGCCTGGAGGTTTATGGCAGAGAGAGTTTCTCCCTTCTGCTACCTGCTATCGGGGACTATTGGAAGTCGATCGGAACGTTGAGACTTTTTTCTACCGTTCCCATGGTCTGCTCTTTATCAAATTATGGTATTGCTTTGCACAGCCGTACCTATATGTTATAATTATGTGGTCTTGTCAGTGTCAGTACTTGGTTTGTCTTGTTTTTTTTGTGATACCACTCTGGAGAAACATTGTATCATTTCTTAACGCATGCGTGCATTTCTAAATGACAATAAATGAGGACTGAGTGTCTTCATAATCTAATCTAATCTATAGAAGTTTTTGAGTGTATTTGTTGACATGCCAAATCTCTTCAAACTCCTAATAAAGTATAGCCACTGTATTGCCTTCTTTATAACTACATTGATATGTTGCCACCAAGTTAGATCCTCAGAAATCTTGACACCCAGGAAAATGAAACTGCTCACTCTCTCCACTTCTGATCCTTCTATGAGGATTGGTATGTGTCCCTTCATCTTATCCTTCCTGACGTCCACAATCAGCTCTTTCGTCTTACTGACGTTGAGTGCCAGGTTGTTGCTGCGGCACCACTCCACTAGTTGGCATATCTCACTCCTGTACGCCCTCTCATCCCCACCTGAGATTCTACCCACAATGGTTGTATCACCCCATTCTGACCTGTTCCCATTTGTTTTTTTAATCCAGAATCAGAATCAGGTTTAATATCATTGACATAACTCATGAAATTTGTTGTTAGGTGCAGCAGTACGGACTTATACATTTTAAAACGTAAATTACAATAAGAAATATATAAATTAAATAATAAGTGCAAAAAGAGAATAAAAATAGTGAGCTCGTACTTGTGTGTTGGTTCATCGTCCATTCAGAAATCTGATGGCAGAGGGGAAGATGTCCCTAAAACTCTGAGTGGATCCTGTACCTCCTCTCTGATGGCTGTAATAATAAGAGAGCATATCCTGGTGATAAGGGTCCTTAATGATGGATACTGCCTCTTTGAGGCATTATCTTTTAAAGCTCAATGTAAGTTCAATGAAGAACATTTCATCCTTCATGTACAATCCTTGCAACCCTCAGAGTTCAATATCAAACTTGACCATATCAGAAAAACAGCTTCACTAGGTTGAAAGGTCATCGACCTGTAACAGAAACTGTTTCAATCTACACAGGTACTGTCTGACCTGCTCATCAATATGGTGGGTGCATGGAATGCGCTGCCAGTGACAAAGACAGAGGTGGATACAATAGGGTCTTTTAAGAGACTCTTAGCAAGGTACATGGAGCTTAGCAAAATAGAGGGCTACGCGGTAGGGAAATTCTAGGCAGTTTCTGGAGTAGATTACATGGTCGGCACAACATTGTGGGCCGAAGGGCCTGTAATATGCTGTAGATTTCTATGTCCTATGTTCTAACTCCAGTGTTCTCTGTTTTCCTTTAGTTTCAGATTTTCAGCATCTGCATGATTTTGCTTTTCAGTTAGAATCCTCTGGTGTTTCATCTTTTCTCCAGATCAATGAACAGTAATTGCCAAAAGAATAAAAGGCAAGATGAGGGAAAATGTATTTCACTTGGAGGCTGGTGTGGGCCAGGAACTCACTGCCCAAGGTAATGGGAGAGGCAAAATGCTCAATCCCAGTTAAAGAATGCTTGGATGTGCACTTGAGGAGGTGTGACTAGCAGGCTGACAGACCAGTAATGGACGCTGGATTAGAGTGTGTCGCTCTTTAATTAAGTTGTGGGATGTGGGTATCTTTGGGAATGCCTACATTTATTGCCTAACCCTGGCTGCCCTTAAGATAGGTCTCAAGAGTCACCATGCTGAACGTGGTGAAAATGCTGCCACTGTGCCGTTGGGGAGGGAATTCCAGTCAGACTGAAGAAATGGAGGTATATTGCCAAGTCAGCATAATGTGTGACTTGCAGAGGCACTGTTCCAAGTACCTGCTGCCCGTGTACTTCTTGGTAGTAAAGGATTGGAAGGTGCTCTTGAAGTAGCCGATAGACAACTGCAGTGCATTTTTGGCGGGATTACAACAGGAGATCGAAAAGGCATGTAATAACAGCAATGTTATGATAGCCATGGGGGATTTCAAAATACAGGTATAGTAAGAAAATCAGGTTGATGCTGAACCCCAAGAGAGGGACTTTATAGAATACCTACAAGCAGCTTGTAGGGAGCATTAGGGGGTCAAAGTAGGTGCAGTTCTATTACTAAGGAGAAGGTGCTTGGGAATCGGAAAGGTCTGAAGGTAGATAAGTCGCCAGGACCAGGTGGACTATACTCCAGGATTCTAAAAGACACATTTGAAGAGATTGTAGAGGTATTAGTAAAATTCGAAGTTCAAAGTACATTTATTATCAAAGCGTGTATATATTATACGAGTTTGAGAGTCATCTCCATGCAGGGAGCCACAAGACAAAGAAACCTCAAAAGAACCAATTTAAAAAAAATCAAGCATCCAATGCACCGAGAGAAAAACAAATCGTGCAAGCAATAAAAGTAAGCAAACAGCTTCAAAACTGAAGTTATACGAAAGACACGAAACCGGGCATCACTGCAGCCAGAGCAGGCCACCGCGATGATTGAGCCTGTACCTAACCTTTCTAATTTGACTTGGCGCTTAAATTGTTCAATTATCGGGACTTTGTTCACTCTTGGGGACGCTGCAGCTCTGCCTTGACTCTACTTCGACTCCACCTCAGACTTTGCTTGCCACGACAAAACCTTTCCTGCACCTTCGTCTGTACCACTGCCCGCTGCTGCTTTCCTCGACTGTTTCTCGCCTCCGTCACCGCCACAGCTCGCCTCTCCATCGTCAGGGTTCATCATTAGTAACAAAGTGATAATAACAAGGTATTTAGTAGTTTTCTTTGCTTTGCCTTTTGTTGCCAATAAAGAGTCGCTGGGCCTCAGCAGTGCCATATTAAACTGGCATTAGTAACGATCAGTCAAGAATCACTAGATTCTGGAATAGTTCATGAGCACTGGAAAATTGCAAATGTCACTCCACTCTTTAAGAAAAGAACCCATTAAAAAAATCATTTTTTTAAGAAGGGAGGGAGGCAGAAGAGAGGAATTTATAGGCCAATTAGCCTGTCCTCAGTGGTTGGGAAGATGTTAGAGTCCATAACTAAGGATCAGATTTTGGCATACTTGGAGGCACATAATAATGTAGGCCAAAGTCAGCAAGGTTTCCTTAAGGAGAAATGTTGCCTGATGAATCTGTTGGAATTCTTTGAGGAAATAACTGGCAGGACAGACAAAGGAGAATCTGTGGACTTTATTTACTTAGATTTTCAGAAGACCTTCGACAAGGTGTCACGCATGAAGCTGCTTAACAAGGTAGGAGGCCACGGTATTACAAGAAAGATATTGGCATGGATAGAAGATTGGCTGACTGGCAGGAGGCAAAGAATGGGAATAAAGGGGGCCTATTCTGGTTGGCTGCTGATGTCTAGTGGTTTTCTGCACGGGTCGGTATTGAGACCACTTCCTTTCACAATATATGTCAACGATCTGGATGACAGAATTGATGGCTTTGTGGCCAACAATTCATTGCCACAGAGGGCTGTTGAGGCCAAGTCATTGAGTATATTTAAAGCGGAGATTGATAGGTTCTTGATTATTCAGGATGTCAAAGGTTACATGGAGAAGACAGGACAATGGGGTTGAGCTGGATAATAAATCAGCCATGATGGAATGACAGAGCAGATTTGATGGACCAAATGACTAATTGTGCTCTTATATCCAATGGCATTATGGTCTCATTTCACAAGCAATGCACGTTAGCCACAGCTACGGCTGAAAGCCCCTTTCTGTTTCTGAAGATTTCTGAGTCTTTCTGAGAAAGTAAATATGAGTATGTTTAACTCAGAAATAGCTAGCAACCTGTTCAATGAAATATCAGATTCTGAAGGAAACCGAGTCCAGATTATTAGCTTAGGATTCCAGAATTGTAACGTAGAAGATCTGACTAAGGACATGGTTATGGGAATTCCTTAGACCTCATGGAAATTGTCTCATCATCTTCATCAGAGCACTGTTGTGAGGATATAGTAGAGGGTGGAATATAATGTGGGCATTTTTTCTTTTCAAGTGGAAAAATATACACTAAAAATTACACAAACAGGCTCACAAGCTAGAGACTTGTACTGAGCTGGAGAGAATCTTGTCTCTTTGATGAGAAAATGTTTTAGAACAGATTACTGTTTTTGTTCCAGTCCTGCATAACATCACATTCCTACAAACTGAAGAGTTTTGCAGCCTGGATCCACTTCAGTCATGTCAGTGTGGAAAGGGGCTTTCTGAATCAACAGAAAGCTTGGCACCAAACCGGTTCTCTCCCTCGGTCTCCTTCACCTGTGCTGGAACTCAGTGATTGATACACTCCAGCTGAACCCGGAGAACTGATTCATCTTTTTAGGATTTCCAAAGTTCAGATCTAAAGTTCAGACTAAATGGAGCCAACTTAGAAGTATCAATCTGATTTCTCCCTTCTCCCACATCCCCACTACTCCACCCCCGTTCCCTCCCTTCAGGTCATCATGACTGCCAGAGAAGCAACATGCATCTTTCACCTCTCCCAGATGTCTTTTTACCGCAGTATCCATGGAAACGCTGTAAATCCCAGGTCACACATTTATTTACCTTCCCTACTGGCAAAGCGTAAGGACTGGAGGGCCAACCAGTTTAACAAAAGCAGCACATGCCAATATTTGTAAGGAAAATCCTTTGAAAACTCAACCATTCATTTTTTCTTCATTCCACACCACTTCTGTGTCTTTTTCATTTCTCATGCAACTTCTAATCTAATGACATACAACTACCGTTCTGTCTTGCACTGACTTATTAGTTTCAGTAAGCCACTGCTGCTGCCTGGTACACAAGATGCAGGGCTTCACACTAAAAGATGTTCTAAAGCTTGGTGCAGCCAACACAGAGGCTTTACGGGGAAGGAGAACAATCAAAGGTTTTATTAGCATATTTACAAAATTTACATCATTCTCAGTTCATATTTATGAAACTTACATGGAACAGTAGGGAAACAAGCTTTTCGTCCCACAACGTTTATGCCGAGCACAGTGCCAGATTAAACTACATCTCTGCTGTCAGTCATCATTATCATCATTATTATGCGCCGTGTCATATGATGTGGGCAATCATGGTCTTTGACCGTGATTGTTCTCGGCAATTTTTTCTACAGAAGTGGTTTGCCATTGTCTTCTGGGCAGTGTCTTTACAAGATGGGTAACCCCAGCCATTGTCAATACTCTTCAGAGATTGGCTGCCTGGCGTCAGTGGTCACATAACCCAGTGGTCCCCAACCTCCGGGCTGCGGACCGATACATTGCTGCGAAGAATGCAGTGGTGCAGTGGTAGTCGGAACGCACCCAGCACATCTTTAAGAAAAAAGCCGAAATAAACAGGCTAATTAATGAGGTGCCGCCCGGCACGTAAATGTCAGCCCAGATCAGAGGCGATTGCCGATTGCGTCGCCTCTGATCTAGGCCAACATTTACATGCTGGGTGGCACCTAATTAATTAGCTTGTTTATTTCGGCTTTTTTCTTAAAGATGTGCTGGGTGCCTCCCGGCTACCGCTGCACCCCTGCATGCTTCGCAGCAATGTATCGGTCCGCGGCTCGGAGGTTGGGGACAACTGACATAACCAGGACTTGTGATATGCACCAGCTGCTCATACAACCATCTCCCATGGCTTTGTGTGACCCTGACTCGGGGTGGGGGGGGCAAAGTAAGTGCTACACCTTGCCCAATGGTGACCTGCAGGCAAGCAGAGAGAAAGAGTGCCTTACACCTCCTTTGGTAGAGACATATCTCCACCCCACCACCCAATTCATATCCCTCCTCTCACTGCATATTCACATGTCCTATCTAACAGTGCCTTAAACACCACTATAGGTCATACCACTCACCCTGGCAGCACATTCCTGGTATCTACAAATCACTGTGTAAAAAGCTTGCCCTGCACATTTGCTTTCACCTTAAAAGCACATCCTCTTGCACTTGATACTTCTACCCTGGGGAAAGGATTCTGACTGCCTTCCCTATCTGTGCTTCTGATAATGTTATAAACATCTCTCAGCTCTCCCCTCAGTGTGCATGTGCGAGTGGATGGATCGGAGGGTGGAGAAATGCTTGTTTTGCTGTTCTTGTTTTGATAATGCTCTGCTGAGGGCATACTATGTTGGCGCCAGAATGTGCGGTGGGCTGCCCGCAGTACATCCTGAGATGTGTTGGTTGATAATGGAAATGATGCAATTCACTGAATGTTTTGATGTACATACTGTGCAAAACTCTGAGGCAACCTAGATCTTTTGTATGGCTTCAGACGGGATGGCCTTCACAGAGCCCTGATCCCAAAATCATCGAGGCTGTCTGGGATTACCTTGGGAGACAGAAGTAAGCAAGACAGCCAAAGTCTGCAGAAAAACTGTGTCAAGTTCTCCAAGATGCTTGAAACAACCTACCAGCCAATTCTCTTATAAAGCTACACAGCAGTGTCCCTAAGAGAATTGATACAGTTTTAAAGGCAAAGGGCAGTTACACCAAATATTGATTTGATTTAGTCTTTTACTGTTTACTGCTCTTTATAGTATTTTTTTTGATGTTTAGAAACTTCAAGTCATTATATTTGTAAGAATCTTTGCTTCACAGAATATTTCTTACATGCGCCTATGACTTTTGCACAGTACTGTAGATATTATAAATAAATCTGAATCTGACACTGTAAGTTCTCTCTCCAGGTAAGCCCAAACACAAATCTACCTACTGAAGAGGGGTAGGCAGTCAGCTCAGGCAGAACCCTGGACAGCCCATTGTCTAGGTCAATGAATGGCGACGTTGGCCTTGTCCAGGGGTGGACTGACAAGGAGGTCCCCAACTGACTTGCACCCACCTTCCCTTTTCTCCACAATCGTGCTGACAGTAGGTGTTGAGTGACTGGCTCCTGTATAACACATGAACTTAGATTGTTCGAAGAGGCCACATGACTGATACATACATAGAATTTACCAACTTGACAACTCGCTGAAGGTACAGACTGGATGACATTTCTATTATATACCTCAGCATGAATTGTTTTGAATTTCTTAAATATTTTGAAAAATCTTTATATTTGAAAATACAATGTAATATAATAAAGTATCAGTCCTGAAGAAGGGCCTCAAACTGAAACGTCACCTCTTTGTTAACTTCCATGGATACTGCCTGATCTGCTGAGTTCCTCCATCATTTTATGTGAGTTGATTTGAAAATTAAAATGCTTTATTTAACACAGATGCCCCATTTATATGTCCATCCATTTTCAAACATCTCCTCTCCCCCACCATCTAATTTAGTACAGGATAACTTTCCCTTGAGTTTCAGCAATGACCCTGGTCTCAGAAGGGAATGAGACAAAAGTAGGTTTATGGGATAATACCAGTACAGTTAGTTGTACAAGGCAAGGTGTTCCTCATGGAAGAGTGGATGGACAGTTGAGTTCCTCCAGCATTTTGTGTGAGTTGCTCTTTTGCTTGTAGGGAATCCAGAATTAGGCTTTGTAAATACATCACAAATAAATCCCACTTTGTCGAATACCTGTATAGCACTTGTCCGGTCGCCTCGATCTTTATGAGAAAATTAAATTGCATAGGAGATAGGAGGTCGTCAGAAGCTCTAGATGGCAGAAGGAGGTAGTGAATAGAAAACACACACTTCTGGAGGAAAGTTTTGTTTATAAAAAAAACAAGCTATACAAAATATTTACATGAGCAAGAACAATTCAAAATTCCAACATTCTGTTTACATTCTAAATCTCAGATATGAACAAAAAACAAATTCCTGTTTAGTTAGAATCAGTGATATTCATTAGAATAACCTTTATTGCTCCAATTTCTGTAGCTAATTAGATCTAGTGTTATTCCCAATTTTAAGGTTTACAGAATAACCTTGCCTTTTTTTAATCCCTAGTTAGAAAATAATTGAATTCCTATTCTTAAGTATTATGGTTAACTTCAGTTTCAGTTCAAGTCAGTATGTCTACAAATTCAAATTCAAACCAGAAATATACAGATGCAGCTCAGCTCCTTACACAACAATTCTCCAAAATCACAACGTTTAACCAAAGTAAATCTCATTCAGTAACTTATCAAAGTCTTTGCAAAAATAATGAGTTCTTGCAGAAAATCAAATACAGATCCTTTGAATGAAATTAAACTTATACACCTGTATTAAATCCTCTACATCATTAAACATTTTGTTCCTGTGCTGGTTCTTCGATCTTGGGTGGCACGCCATCCTGTTTTTCTGTTTCGTTGAATGGGATAGTTGATCATCCACGGAAAGTTGATTCACAAACTTATACAAAAAAAACTCTGACCAAGTCCTTTGGTGTGATTTAACAGAACTAATTCCAGGTTATACGGTAGGGATCTTGGACACTCGTCTCTGCCGATACTGTCTTGTTACAGCTGCTGCTTGTTATAGTTGTAGCTTCAATAGATCTTTTATTGTTATTGTCTCTCCACCAGGGGTTTCACCCTGAGGTTTTCAAGCAAGTAGGGTAGAGGTACTCACTACTAATTCCACCTTCAACAGTTTATGTCTTTGGTTTTCGATAGTGTGGTGCATTTCTCTCACTTTCCCGCGTTGTGTCAGCCATACCTTATTCTCGCATAGATCTTTTTTTTCCCCAAGTTCTTTTTTAAATTCAATAAACTTCATTTTCATCCCTCCACAGGTGGAGCTTTCTAACATTACATCTTTTGGGTTTAATTAACCTGGGTTACATTTGCAGGACACATTTTCACCAAAAGAGGCAGTAAAAATTACCAGTTGTTCTCTCATCAGTGGCTGGGACAAACAACATAGGTGCCTTAAATCAAAGAAAACTGCAGTTACTGGAAATCTGGGATTAAAAAACAGAAAACGCCGGAAACACTCAGCAGGTCAGACAGCACTTGTGGACAGAGAAACAGTGTTAATATTTCAGGCTGAAAAACCTTTTGTCAGAACTGGGAAAGAGAGAAAGCAATTGAGTTTTAAAACAACAGAGAAGAATTGGTAAAATAAAGGAAATATCTGGTTGGGTGAGACTAAATATTTTGAAGTGGCAGTTGGGGGGGGTTCTGTTTCCGTCTGTTCTATGTGTTCCTCATAGTAATTGGTAGTTGCTTTCTCATTGTCAAGTACTGAGATACAGTGAAAAACTTTGCTTTGCATTCCATCCATATGGGTTATTTCATAAGCCACACACGCAGAATGCTGGAGGAACTCAGCCCGGCCAGGCAGTATCTACGGAAAAGGGTACAGTTGACGTTTCGGGCCGAGACTCTTCTGCAGGACAGTCCCATTGAATGATCTGGCCCGAAATGTCAACTGTTCTCTTTTCCATAGATGCTGCCTGGCCTGCTGAGTTCCTCCAGCATTCTGCGTGTGTGGCTTATGTCCTGACGAAGGGTCTCGGCCTGAAACGTCGACTGCACCTCTTCCTAGAGATGCTGCCTGGCCTGCTGCGTTCACCAGCAACTTTGATGTGTGTTGCTTGAATTTCCAGCATCTGCAGAATTCCTGTTGTTTGTCCAGCATTTCGTGTGTGTTTGCTTGGATTTCCAGCATCTGCAGATTTTCTCTTGTTTGTGATTAGGTTATTTCATAACAGTGTTTTCATTCTTTTATATCTTCTCCTCAATGGAAAGATGGAAAGGAGAAGAAGAGGGAATTACTGGGGGCAGGGGGGTGTGGGTGATCTGTGATTATGTTAGCTGCTTTCCCAAGGCACTGGTAAGTGCAGACAGAGTCCGTGGAGGGGAGAGGTTGGTTTTCATGATGGATTGTGCTGTATTCACAATTCTGCAATTTTCTGCAGTCTCAGGCAGAATAGTTGTCATGTCAGGCTATGGTGGATCTATATAAGGTTTTTTCTATGATGCATCTATAAAAATTGGTGAAGATCAATGGGGATACGCCCAATTGGCTTACAGTTCTGATGAAGTAAATATGATAGTGAGCTTTCTTAGCTGTAGCATCTACGTGCTTAGGCAAGGACAGCCTATTGGTGATGTTTAGACCAAATAGGCTATGGGACGTATCCTGCAATGGAGAGAGAAAGGCCTGATCCAAAAGCAGATAGATGACAGATAGAAACTTACAGTGGTTAATTAACCAATCAACCTGCACGTCATTGGGATACGGGAAGAAACTGAAACCTCCAGTGGAAGCCCGCATAAGACCATAAAACATAGGAGCAGAGTTAGGCTCATTGAGCTGATCTGTCATTCCAACATGGCTGATTTAAAATTCCTCTCAACCCACAACCCCATTCTCCTGGCTTCTCCCTGGAACATTTGACACCCTGACTAATCAATAACCTATAATCCTCTGCTTTAAATATACGCAAAGACTTAGCCTCCACAACCATGAATACTACAGATGCTTCACACTCAGGTTGAAGAAATTCCTTCTCATCTCAATTTTAAATGGACATCCCTCTGTTCTGAGGCTGTCCCCTCTGGTTCTAGACTCACCCACGAGGGGAAACATTCTCTCCGCATACACTCTGTCTAAACCTTTTAATATTTGATAGTTTTCAATGAGATTCCCCATCATTCTTCTAAAATCCAGTAAGTACACGCCCTGAGCAGGGATTGGAGCAGGGGGCAGGGATTCAGATTTCTGGATCGTTGGGACCTCTTTTGGGGCAAGTGTGACCTCTACAAAAAGAACGGGTTGCACTTGAGTCCAAAGGGGACCAATATCCTGGCAGGGAGGTTTGGCAAGGCTTTTGGGGGGAGTTTAGACTAAAATTCGGTGGGGGGGGGTGTTGGAAATGAACTGAAGAGATGGAGGAAGGGGCAGTTGGCTCACATATAGAGAAAGCTTGTAGACAACGTGAGAGGGAGGATAGGCAGGTGAAAGAGAAGGGATACGCTCAGACCGACGGATTGAGAAGTGTCTAATTTAATGCAAGAAGCATCATGCATAAAGTGGATGAGTTTAGAGCGTGGATCAGTACTTGGAGCTATGATGTTGTGGCCATTACAGAGACTTGGAAGGCTGAGGTGCAGGAATGGCTACTTAAAGTGCCAGGCCTTAGATGTTTCAGAAAGGACGGGGAGGGAGGCAAAAGAGGTGGGGGCGTGGCACTGCTGATCAGAGATAGTGTCACGGCTGCAGAAAAGGAGGAAGTCATGAAGGAATTGTCTACTGAGGCTTTGTAGGTGGAAGTTAGAAACAGGAAGGGGTCAAAAACTCTACTGGGTGTTTTTTATAGACCACCCAATAATAACAGGGAAATCGAGGAGCAGATGGGGAGACAGATTCTGGTAATAACAGGATTGTTGTGGTGGGAGATTTTAATTTCCCAAATATTGACTGGCATCTCCCGAGAGCAAGGGGTGTAGATGGGGTGGAGTTTGTTAGGTGTGTTCAGGAAGGTTTCCTGACACAATATGTCGGTAAGCCTACAAGAGGAGAGGCTGTACTTGATCTGGTATTGGGAAATGAACCTGGTCAGGTGTCAAACCTCTCAGTGGGAGAGTATTTTGGATATAGTGATCACAATTCTATCTCCTTTACCATAGCATTGGAGAGGGATAGGAACAGACAAGTTAGGAAAGCGTTTAACTGAAGTAAGGAGAATTATGAAGCTATCAGGCAAGAACTTGGAAGCATAAATTGGGAACAGATGTTCTCAGGGAAATGTATAGCATAATTGTGGCAAATGTTCAGGAGATATTTGTGTGGCATTCTGCATAGGTACATTACAGTGAGACAGGGAAGGGATGGTAGGGTACAGGAACCATGGTGCACAAAGGCTGTTGAAAACCTAGTCAAGAAGAAAAGAAATGTTTACGAAAGGTTCAAAAAACTAAGTAATCATAGAGATCTAGAAGATTATAACGCTAGCAGGAAGGAGCTTAAGAATGAAATTAGGAGAGACAGAAGGGGCCATGAGAAGGCCTTGGTGAGCAGGATTAAAGAAAACCCCAAAGCATTCTACAAGTATGTGAAGATCAGGAGGATAAGGTGTGAGAGAATTGGACCAAAATAAGTGTGACAGTGAAAAAGTGTGTATGGAACCGGAGGAGATAGCTGAGGTACTTAATGAATACTTTGCTTCAGTATTGACTATGGAAAAAGATCTTGGCAATTGTAGGGGTGACTGCCAGTGGACTGAAAAGCTTGAGAATGTAGATATTAAGAAAGAGGATGTGCTGGAGTTTTGGAAAGCATCAAGTTGGATAAGTCACAGGGATGGGGAGGTATGTACCCAAGGCTACTGTGGGAAGCAAGGGAGGAGATTGCTGAGCCTCTGGCAATGATCTTTGCTTCATCAATGAGGATGGAAAAGGTTCTGGATGATTGGAGGGTTGTGGATGTTGTTCCCTCATTCAAGAAAGGGAGTAGAGATATCCCAAGAAATTATAGGCCAATGAGTCTTACTTCAGTGGTTGGTAATTTGATGGAAAAGATCCTGAGAGGCAGGATTTATGAACATTTGGAGAGGCATAATATGAATAGTAATAGTCAGCATGGCTTTGTCAAAGGCAAGTTGTGCCTTACGAGCCTGATTGAATTTTTGAGGATGTGATTAAGCACATTGATGAAGGTAGAGCCGTAGGTGTAGTGTATATGGATTTTAGCAAGGTATTTGATAAGTTACCCCATACAAGGCTTATTGAGAAAGTAAGGAGGCATGGGATCCAAGCGGACATTGCTTTGTGGATCCAGAACTGGCTTGCCCACAGAAGGCAAAGAGTGGTTGTAGACATATTCTGCATGGAGGCAGGTGACCAGTGGTGTGCCTCAGGGATCTGTTCTAGGACCCTTACTCTTTGTGATTTTTATAAATGACCTGGATGAAGAAGTGGAGGGACGAGTTATTAAATTTGCTGTTGACACAAAGGTTTGTGCTGTTGTGGATAGTGTGGAGGGCTGTCAGAGGTTACAGCTGGACATTGATAGGATGCAAATCTGGGCTGAGAAATGGCAGATAGAGGTCATTCCAGATAAGTGTGATGTGGTTCATTTTGGTAGGTCAATTATGATGGCAGAATATAGCATTAACGGTAAGACTCTTGGTAGTGTGGAGGATCAGAAGGATCTTGGGGTTCGAGGTCACAGGACACTCAAAGCTGCTGCGCAGGTTGACTCTGTGGTTAAGAAAGCATACGGTGCATTGGCCTTCATCAACTGTGGGATTGAGTTTAAGAGTCGACAGGTAATGTTACAGCTATATAGAACCCTGGTCAGACCCCACTTGGAGTACTGTGCTCAGTTCTGGTCACCACATAACAGGGAGGATGTGGAAACTATAGAAAGGGTGCAGAGGAGATTTACAAGGATGTTGCCTGGATTGGGGAGCATGCCTTATGAGAATAGGTTGAGTGAAGCGACGGAGGATGAGAGGTGATCTGATAGAGGTGTATAAGTTTGTGAGAGACATTGATCATGTGAATAGTCAGAGGCTTTTCCCCAGGTCTGAAATGGCTAGCATGAAAGGGCACAGTTTTAAGGTGCTTGGAAGGAGATGATTGGGTAAGTTTTTTATGCAGGGAGTGGTGAGTGTGTGGAATGGGCTGCCAACGGTGGTGGTGGAGGTGAATACAATAGGGTCTTTTAAGAGACTCCTGGATAGGTACATGGAGCTTAGAAAAATAGAGGGCTATGGGTAACCCTAAGTAATTTCTAAAGTAAGTATATGTTCAGCATAGCTTTGTGGGCTGAAGGGCCTGTGTTGTGTTGCAGTTTTTCTATGTTTCAATAATCCTATTCTTCAGCCTCTTCCTTAACTCTCTGTACTCACTGTACAGGACATCCTCCCTCCCTTCTACCTGCTATATATACCAGTGCCAATGTGCACTACGACCTCTGGCTGCTCACCCTCCCCCTTGAGAACGTTGTGCAGACATCCTGGACCCTAGCCACTGGGAGGCAATACACCATCCTGTCTTCACTTTCATGCCACAAAATCTGCTGTCCATCTCCCTAACTATTGAATCTCCTTTCACTATTGCTCTGCCTGACTTTAACTTTCCCCGCTGAGCCTCAGAGCCTTCCACAGTGCCGCTGGCCTAACCGCTGCTACAGTGCCCCAACAGGTCACCCCCCCCCCAGCAATATCCAAAGGGGTATCATTGTTGCTGAGGGGAATGACCACGGGGGAATCTTGCACTGACTGCTTACTTCCCTTACTTCTCTTAGTGGTCACCCATCTACCACCTGAAGACTGCATTCTGGGAGCGGCCCCCTCAGTAAAAGATTGAAGTTATCAACCTCCAGAATGGTCCTGAGTGTGCCCAGCTCCAGCTCCAGTTCCTTGACCAGGAGCTGAAGTTTGGTGCATGCTCTGCAGCTGTAGTTATCAAGGAGACTGTTAGGTACCCTGAAATTTCCCATCTTACAGGAAGAGCATTCCTCTGCCTGAACTTCCATCCTGTCAACAATTGTTATACCTCTCACTTTTTAAACCTAAGTTTTAGCCTGTGCCTGTTCTCAACTAAGCCCGTTGAGCCAAAACCTGAACACTCCAACACTATCCACTCACACAATGGTCACTCCACCTAAACCTTGCTTCTTTTTATTACTCTTGGTAATTAACGTCAGTTACTGTTAATGCACACAACCTGACACTCTGTCGAATGGGTTGCTTTTTAGAACCGGAGTCTCCTAATTGCTCCGCAGACACATCGCAGGGAGAACCTGCAAACTCCACCCAAGGTCAGGATTGAACTGGAGCTTTGAGTCAGCAATGCTGCCTGCTGCTCCATGTTATTATTTGGTCTACATGTGGCTTAGCTTCAAATGTTGGTGGATGCACTTTGAGCCCTAACCTTCCCCCCCCCCACCCCATAACCCTTGACAACCAAAAAAAGGAAAACATTATTTGTTATTATGGAACACATAGAGACTCTGGTACTCGATAACATGGAACAACCAAATTTAGAGTTGGAGTTCAGTTCCATCATTTCCTTTACATTATTTTTCTCCAAAATTAGACACATCTGATACTAACGTTACAGTAACAATTCAATACAACAGTTACATGCTTGCCGTGCGGCCCATTTTAGTTGGCCATTTCCCATGGAGCCAAGCCAGTTTGGAAACAGTCAACAAGCCTGCACTAATCTGCTTGATACCTCTTGCTCTTCCCCTCTTCCTTTGAACAAAACCAGCAGGGAACGCTGCATGATAATGAATGGTGTAATTAAACACTCATGGGGTAGTGCCAGGACATGAATCAGCCCTCCCAACTACAAGGAGGTATCTGAGAACCAGAGAGTGCTGGCAGTCGGCCACAAATTGCTGGTGCAACTAATGAAACAGTGAAGGAGAAGGGAATGTGCCTTTCTCTTGCGAGTTGCTGTTAATACTTCTCAGGTGTCCATTGCACATGCTGATTGAAGCATGATGTGAGTTGGTGTTTACCAGGACTCAATTACATAATAGCAGCAATTCATTAACTAACCCCCTTAGCCTTTCTGAAATCACAGCAACTACATACTAAGTATCAAGCATGCAACCCCAAGGAGAACAATAGATTTCATTTACCACGTTTGAACCATTGTACATCATTAGTTCATAGGAGAGGCTGCATTTGATTTAATAAACAAAGAAATTAATTAAATGGACTAGAAATCGGCTGGGTATACAGTATTTCCAGTGAGAATACTCATGTTAAAGGTGAACATATTACATTAGTAACTGTACTGTTCTTAAGCAAGTGTAAAATTATTAAATTAATGGTTTAACACCTACATAGAAATTATATTCACAGGAATGTGACAAATCAAGTCACCAATCTTTAGGAAGAAAACACTTTTCTCTTTGACCTTTTCTTTGTGTCTAAGCTGTAAGGGTGTTGGTCTAACATTCAATATCAACAGGCCAGGAACGCCCTCCAGTTGGATAATGGATAAACAAAAGGGATCGTTTATAAGTGAAATGAAAATATGCTGGAAATAGTCTGAAGGTCAGACAGCCTCTTTGGTAAATTGGTTAATTGGCTTATTATTGTCACATGTACTGAGGGACAGTGAGAAGCTGTTTTGCATGCCATGCACACAGATTATTTCATAACCTCGGTACATCAAGATAGAAAAGCAATAACAGAACACAGAATATAGTTACAGAGAAAGTGCAGTGCAGGTAGGCAATAATGCAAAAGAACATAACGAGGTAGACTGTGAGGTCAAGAGTCCATCTTATCATACCTGTAAGGGGGTTTTGACTTTTATGTTACTGCGGAGGCTAATTAAAATGGCGTCTTTGTTATGTTAATCTGGGGAATGTGGCTTTTTTGTGTTAAACGCTGAGAAAGTTTGCGCTAGCAGCTTGTTTTGGTTTAGGGCGTGATAAGAAATATGTTATTAACCAATTGGGATAGTTGTTATGTTTTTGGTTTATTTGAAGATACTGTATGCGCGGGGTTTTGGGGCAGAAGGCGGGAGAGCGAGACAGAGGATGGACGATGTGCTGTGATGTCCGCTAATGGGGTCGGACCCCGAGGAGGGCGTTCGGCGAGGAGACAGAGACGGACTCGTGTGGAGCGTCTGGTTGACCACCGTTGTTGGTCCCAGGCGGCCGGTCGAGGTGGTCCGAGGGGTCGCAGGGTGAAGAAGAAGGTCCTTGAGCTCCAACTGTTTTGTGCACGAAGAGATTGAACTTTGATAAGTGTGGCACCTTTGATTTTCCTTTTATATTTTATTCTCTCTTAATTATATAGTTCCAGTAATATCTGTAAACTGTAAATCATTTAATTGCATCTGGTGTATTGTCTGTTATTTGGGCGGGGTGGGGTACCTCACACAGCATCCACACAAACTAATTACCCAGTTTGCCGGGGCCGAGGCTGTTTCCCTAGACAACAGCAAGCTGAGCAACCCTGAGGGTGCGGGGGGGCTACATACCGGAGGATCATTCAATAATCCTATAACAGTGGGACAGAAGCTGTCTTGTGCCTAGTGGTACATGATTTTGACTTTTGTATCTTCTACTCGATGGGTTGAGGGAGAAGTGGGAATGTTAATGTTTCATGTCAGAGACCCTCCACTGGAACAGGTTTCCTCTGTATATTAATCATCATCTCCTGTCATCACTTTACCATAGAACTTTCCCCTATTCCCCCTTTCATACTTTCACTGTATCCTCAATCTTCTTCAACTGCCAATCATCTAAACTTGGTAAGAAATTCAAAACCTGCAAACACAGTAAGCAGAAATCTAAACAAAAATTGCTGGAAACCTCAATGGATCAAGAAGGATCTGTGGTCAAGAAAACAGAGTTAATGCTTCAGGCCAAAGTTGCTTGGTCAGTATGGAAGTTTGATAAAAGCATAGTTGATGCTCTACCCCAGAGTCATTTTTGGCAATAACTATTTATCCATTGATCCCTCAATTTGTCAGAAAGATCTTCGACTTGAAATGTTTGTTTCTCTTTCCACCGATGTTTTCCGACCTCCTAATAGTACCAGCACTCCTTGACTCTATCTTAAACTTACCACCTCTGATACTGACTCTCCAACCAATGCAGTTTCCCTTATACACTATCCAAAAACTCTTGTAAGTTTGAAACGCTTTAATAAATATGACTTTAACATTCTATTTTGTTCTGCTGTACTCCACGTAGCTGATTACATTCTGTCATTTTCTTTCTCCGTTCTGTTAAAAGGGTTTTGAGTGAAATATTAATGTTGGGTATTTCTCCACAGATGCTGCCTGACATGATGTGTGTTTTGAGCAATTTGAATTTGGTGATATAAAGTGGGGGCTAAGGTTTGCACACCCTTCCCCGCTTAGGCTAACTTACCTCTCTCTGGTAGAGTAAATTACATACATATGATTAATGTTAATTTACAAGCACAAGTTTATGTTGACCTATATTTGCCATCATTTTACAGTGTATTGTGCTGCTGCATAAAGCTAATTTTCATGCCTTTTATACCCTACGTATGCCTTGACAAAAATAAACAAACTTGAACTAGTTGAAAGGTCCTAGACATAAAATGTGAACTAAATATATTTCCACAGATGGTGCCAGCAAACATCATGACCAAAAGCGATGTCCTGTAGATACCTCACAAAACTACCTCTTTTACTTCTTCTTCTTTCAAATATGATTCTACTACAAACCTTGGAACCTGTGATTTACATTTTGATGGTATGTTTTTGGGCTGTCTGGTGCTTTGCCTTCTCTGTGGGAGTTCAGTGAGGTTTTGAGCAGAATGTGTGGCCTGGAGATAAGAAGACTGGAGGCAGGGCACGAGACCATGATTGACTTAATTCCTCTCTGATCTCGCCAACAGTGGCATTGACTGAAATCGACAAGGATGAGCAGAAGGGGAGTGGGTGTCCAGCGCTGTCTGCCTGCGTTTGACTGATCTCTCTGTCACTCTTGCTCGCTGCTCCCAGGGGAGGTGCCTGTGTGTGACCAGCCCCTCTCTTGCTCTCGCTCACTGCTCCCAGGCAAAGGTGCCTGTGTCTGATTGGTCTCTTCCTCCCTCTCGCTTGATGCTGCGGAAGGATGGTGCTGGAGTCTTGGGTCTTCGGCAAGGTTTAATCAACGCAGTTTCTGGATTGGACTCTGTAGTTCATGTTCTGGTGTGTTTCCGGTTTCTGGTTGCTCCTTTTTTTATTGCTATTTTGTGTGATTTTGTTTGGGGCAGATTGGTTCTGCAGCCTACAGTCAATGAATGACACAAGCGTTAAATTGATCTGAACTAAGCTAAACTGAAGATTCTGAGACCGTTTCAAAGACTCTGTGGTTTGATATTTTATATTCAGTGTTTCTCACTCATTATTTTGCAGTTTGCACAATTTGTTCTCTTTTTGTACGTTGGGTATTCGATGGTTTCTTTGAATGGGTTCCATTGTGTTTCCTTGTTTCATGGTTATCCATGGAAAGATGGATTTCAGAGTTGTATTCTGTATGCAAACTTTGATAATAAATGTACTTTGAATCTTTGAATCTTTCAATATTTGAGGTGCTGTCTGGCCTGCTGTGTTTTTCTGGAATTTCCTTTTTTATTTCAGGGACAGCACAGTAGCCAATTGGCTGGCATAAAGCTATCACAGTGCTAGTGATCCAAGTTCAATTCCAACGTTGTTTTTTTAGGGGTTTGTACATTCTCCGTGTGAGCACGAGGGTTCTCCCAGCTGTTTCAGTTTCCATCCACATTCCAAAGATGTAAGGTTAGGATTCGTGAGTTGTGGACATGCTATGTTGGCATCAAAACTGATGATGCAAATGGTACATTTCACCGTCTATTTCGATGTTTTCATGTAAATTTGACAAAGAAAGTATTTCCAGCTGAAGATGGTGCTGGTGAATCTCTGCGATCCTGACTGGTAGCCAATAAAACAAAGAAACAACTAAATACTTTGTTAATTGCTCTTTTTCTGGCAAACGATTATTGCAAACAATAGCCTGTAACTTCCCTTTGGAGTTGAAGGTTATTTGATGTGACAAAACCGAGACGAGGCAGCGAGTGCTTTGGCGAGAGCTAGGAAGACCCAAGGTGTGACCGATTTAAGCGCTGGCCCAATCGGAAAGGTCAGGTACAGGCCAAATCAAGGCAGCGAAGTCAAGGCCCCAGAGTGTATTGTAGAGACTGAACCCAATGTCTAGATGCCGATTTGAGCATCGGGCTGAAACGGAAAGGTCAGGTGCGGGCCAAATAAAGGTGCCAGGTCCAGGCCCCAGAGCATATCGAAGCGAATAAACCCGATGTTTGGACAATGATTTAGGCACCAGGTCAGATTGAAAATGTCATGGTGATGGGGCCCGTGGTGAGGGATGGACCGATTCAGCTTGCAGCTTCACTCTGTACTGAACTAGGGGTCTGTGGACAGACCCTCTTCATGGACTTCAGTTCGGAACGCTATTTACTTGCGTCTATTTTTAAGTGATTTGTTTTTTTTTCTCTCTGCACATTACGATCTTTGTCTTTAATGGGTTCTCTTGCACGTCTTTGTTTTGTGGCTGCCTGTAAGGAGATGAATCTCAGGGTAGTATAATGTATACATACTTCGATACGAAATGTACTTTAAATTTCAATCTTTATCTTTTGCTTTAGAATAATGTACAAGTTAATATATTAATTGGTCACATGGGTGTAATTGTGAAGAAGGGCCGACTACTTTGCTGTATATCTAAATAAAATAAAGTATGCAGCTCTTTGCAGGCACTTTGATGTTCCCACATTGTATCGCTTTTCAGTGTAGGCTTCAGATGGGGTGAAGATTCAGAGCACTGCATTACAATGTATACCATATCAGTGATGTACAGGAGAAGGTCCAGGTGTCACCTACGGATTCCTCAGGGCTCCCTTGCTTCTGTTTTGCATGCTCATTGTCCGAGTGAATGTATTTTAATCTTCACTTTCCTTTCCATATTTTCCTAGTGAGTTATTCCCCACTGAGTGATGTGGACCAGTTGAGTGAACCCAGTGCCTCACAGCTGATGAAGGTGAATTAGCTGTGAGAGGTGGAAAATGCGGTCTCCTCCTGTGTCTTGGGGCACCCAACTTTCCAGAAATCATCAAAGGCCACACAGGATGCAGTCCAATAACAAGTATTTCAGAAAACAAAGAACAATAAAAGTAGCATATTAATTTCTAAAAACTGATTTAAGGATCCAGCAGCTGCCTCTGTCTACATGTCATTTTGTAAACAACATCAAGTTGAAGCTGGTTGTCATTCAACCACACATGGGTGTACAGCTAAAAGAAACATTAGTCCCCGTGGGCCAAGGTGCAGAACACAGTACACATTGTCACACACAGCACATACAGTAGTCAGAAAATAATATTAACTCAAGCCCCTGCGTGGTGTGGCCTGAAGATTGACAGGTTTTGACAGAAAGTGACGTAAGGCTGTATAATGTTAGAGTCATCGAGCCACAGAAAAGCACTGCTTAGAAACAGGCCCTTCGGCCCATCTTGTCCATGCCGAACCATTTAAGCTGCCCACTCCCATCGACTTGAACACAAACCATAGCCCTCTATACTCTTATCGTCCATGTACCTATCCAAACTTCTCTTAAACACTGAAATCAAGCTCGCGTGCACCACTCGTGCTGGCAGCTCCTGACACACTCTCACAACCCTCTGAGTGAAGAAGGTTCCCCTCATGTTCCCCTTAAATATTTCACCTTTCACCCTTAACCCATGACCTCTTGTTGTAGTCCCACCCAATCTCAGTGGAAAAATCCTGCTTGCATTTACCCTATCTATACCCTTCATAATTTTCTACACCTCTATCAAATCTCCCTTCTATCTTCTGCGTTCCAAAGAATAAAGTCCCAACCATTCAATCTTTCCTTAGAACTCCAGTCTTCCAGTCCCAGCATCATAATCGTAAATTTTTCTGCACTCCTTCAACCTTATTTACATCTTTCCTGTAGGTAGGTGACCAAAACTGTACACAATACTCAACATTAGGCCTGACCAATGTCTTATACAGCTTCAGCATAACATCCCACTTCCTGTACTCAGTACTTTGATTTATGAGGGCCAATGTGCCAAAAGCTTCCTTTACGACCCTATCTACCTGTGCAGTCACTTTCAATGAATTATTGACCTGTATTCCCAGATCCCTTTGTTCTACCCTGGTTAGTCCTACCAAAGTGCAACACCTCACACTTGTATGCATTAAGTTCCACCTACCACTTTTCGGTCCATTTTTCCATCTGATCCAGATCCTGCTGCAAGCTCTGATTGCCTTCCTCCACCCCCAAACTCAGGATGTCATCCACAAATTTGCTGATGCAGTTAACCACATTATCATCCAAATCATTGATATAAATGACAAACAACAATGGACCCAGCACCGATCCCTGCAGCACTCCACTAAGTCACGGGCTTCCAGTCAGATGGGCAACTGCCTATTACCACTCTTTGGCTTCTCCCACAAAGCCAATGTCTAATCCAATTTATTACCTCATCTTGAATACCAAGGGACTGAACCTACGTGACTAATCTCCTACGTGGGACCTTGTCAAATGCCTTTCTAAAGTCAATGTGGACAACATCCATCCACTGACTTGCCTTCATCAACTTTCCTGATAACTTGCCACAAGATTGGTTAGACACGACCTTAATCAGTCTATGTCTACCCAAATACTTATTCATCTGGTCCCTTAGAGTACCTTCCAAAACCTTTCCCACTACTAATGTCAGGCTCTCGGGCCTGTAATTCCCTGGTTAAGTTTTAGAGCCTTTCTTAAACACTGGAACAACATCCTCTAATCCTTCAGTACCTCACCTGTCACTAAAGATGATTTAAATATCTCTGCCAGGGTCCTTGCAATTTCTGCACTTGCTTCCTTTAGGGTCTGAGGGAGCACCTTGTCAAGCCTTAGGGACTTACCCACTCTAATTTGCCTTAAGATAGCAAAAACCTCCTCCTCTGTAATCTGTATAGGATTCATGAAGTTGATGCTGCTTTGCCTTACTTCTATAGACCCCATGTCCATCTCCTGAGTAAATAGATCCCCCCCCCACCTCTATAGGCTCAGTTACTATGTGGCAGACATCCCACCCTGCAAAACTCATTTCAGGGAGGTAGCACCATCAATTTGCGGGAGACTCCCAGAACTTCCGGGAGAGGTGGACTGTCTGCAATAGAGTAGCTCCTTAGCAGCTAGCCAGCTAGTTTAAATAACATTAGCTATGCTAATGAACGAATGACACCTGTTAAACTCACCTCAACATGCCTTTTACAGTCTTGACCCACCATGGGCAATAGAAAAGTCACTGTTGCAAACAGTGCAGCGAGCAACACTGTCATTATTTTTGACCCCTATTAGGCAGGGGTACACTTTAGGGTAGTCTGGGGTGATATATGGTTTATATTTTCTTTTTTGGAACACTCTGCCATGGCGCGCTCTCGCTCTCTCTCTCGCGCTCTCTGTCTCTCTCTCTCTCTCTCTCTCTCTCTCTCTCGCGCTCGCTCTCTCTCTCTCTCTCTCTCTCTCGTGGTCGCTCTCGCGCTCACTCCTTCTCTCTCTCTCTCTCTTGTGGTCGCTCTCGCGCTCACTCCTTCTCGCTCTCTCTGTCTCCCGTGGTCACTCGCGCTCATTCTCTCTCTCGCTTTCTCTCTCTCGTGGTCGCTCTTCCTCTCGCTTTCACGCTCTCTCACCCACTCTCAAAAAATTTGATTTCTGGGATATTGTATATAACTTGCGGGCATCAGGAAGCCACTATTAATATGCGGGAGACTCCTGGAACTTCCAGGAGAGGTGGGATGTCTGATGTGGCACATTAAAATCACCTACTATAACTTGCAGCAGCCTGCGATTCGCTACAAGTTTCTTCTCCTAAATCCCGTGGACTGTTGGGTGGTCTGTGATGTGGCGCCATTAATGTGGGCAACATTTCATATCCCTCAGTTCCACCCAAAACGCCTCACTGGACGAGTTCTCCATTCTGTCCTTCCTGAGCATTGCCATACACTTGGGAGAGCACGGTGCACTGAGTTAACTATAAAGTATTGTAAACCCCTCCTCCTTTGATCCCTCTCACTCTGTCATGTCGAAAACAACAGAACGCTAAAATGTTGAGCTGCCGATCCTGCCTGTCTTTCCAAGTCATGTCATAATTCCATGTGTTGGTCCATGCTTTGAGCTCATCTTCCTTTCTTACAATGCTTCTTGCATTGAAATATATGCAGCTCTTGAAATTAGTTGCACCATGCTTAACTTTTGAATTCCTGACTTTGTCTGAGCTCTTAACAACATTTGTTTCCACAACCTCTCCGCTGTCTGTTCTGGCGCTTTGGTTCCCATCCCCTGGGACACAAGTTGTTACTGGCACTATCATAATAAAACAAGCAGTAGTACAAATGTGTAAAACAGCAGCAATAAAAGATGAAAAGAGACCAGTGCAGGATGGCAACACTGAATTGCCTACCAGTCTGTCACTAATACACAATCTCACGCTGTTCAGGTCCAAGCTGGTGCAGAAACTGCTCAATCACCATCACATAAAACAGAAATCCTGCTCACTTCAGCTATAGCAGCTTAGATTGTTTGGTTAATATCCCAAATGACCTTGATTGTGTGTGTGTGTGTGTGTGCGTGTGCGCGCTGCGCGCACACACACACGCACACTAGGTCGCTATTTTTAAAAAGCTTTCTATTTAAAATGAGGCAGGACACTTTCTCTCAGAGGAGTGTGACTTTTTGGAAATCTCTCCACAAAGGACTCTCGTGGAATATTTGGAATAATTTTAAGGCAGCGTTAGACTGTTGACAAGTCAAAAGGTGTAAGTTTAGCAGGGTAGATGGGTCAGAGGAAATTTGACACTACATTGACTGGCATACAGTACTACAATACTTCACAGTTACTCAGTGCACTGTGCTACCCCCCATATGTCTTTCTTAGGAGTATAAAATGAACAGTTGCTGTTTCAGTTTGAGGTTCTTCATCTTCACTGGTAAAAAAGAGGGGGGACAGCCAGTATAAGGGTTAGGGGTAAATGGCTGAAGTAGGTGTTGGTGGATCTTAGTGATGGGGAGAGATTGAGAGGCAGATGAGGGAGGGAGGAGAGAGGAAATAATGCCAGAAGTTCTGAGGTGATAGGTGGAAGTGACAAAGGGCTGAAGATTATGGAATCTGATTGGAGAGGACAGTGGAACATGAAATAAAAGGAGAGAGATGAGGGCGGGAATTGATGGGAGGAGTGTGTGGACGACGAACAGCTGGGGTGCTCACCTTGATCAAGTATCACCTGCCAGCTCTTTCTCCACCTTCCCTCTATCTCTCTCGTTTCCTCCTCCTTCCCCACCCTCCCCCCACAGACACTGCTCGACCCTCTGACTTTCCTCCAGTGCTCTAGATTCAGATGCCTGCCAACGCTTTATCCCTGTCTTTCTCTTCTCTTTTGGGGTAGGGTTATTGGAACAGAGCAGAAATATTTCACCTTGCCTCCAGTGATGACAAATCAAATGAAGGGAAGATTTGTACTCTGTCTTAATAAACAAGAGGTTGAAACGGGGATCAGCTTAATACCCAAAGTAGAATTAAACCACGCATGTCGGTAAGGGCTCCTTGAAGTGAAATGGAATCAAGGAGGGAAGAAAGAGATCGAGGAAGGAAGGACTGAAGATCTGGATCGATCTAGTTTCCTTATGAAGATCATAATTCTGACTATCCTATAATATTTCACCATTTCAGACTTCTTTCCTTGTTTGGGGTAACATGGCAACTAATTTGCAAGGAGCAAAGTGATGAGATGGGAAAGTTGGCATTACTCTTGTTAAGAGGCATAACATTGCTCCAGCCTCTCAGTTCTCTTTTCATTTTGCAAGGGACAGCAGATACAGTTCATAGAATTGCTGCCTCACCCCTTGCAGGTTCGACCCTAGCCTCGAGTGCTGTCTGTGTGGAGTTTGCATGTTCTCCCTGTGAGCTTTCCCCATGTGCTCTGGTTTCCTCCCATATCCTACAAGTGAATGGTAAATTAATTGCTCTTTAGCTTAGACCTAGATCATCAAAGGGCAGTTTACGAAATAGAGGTATAGAGTTTTATAAAATCATGAGAGGTACAGATTTGGCAGAATGTCACAGCTTTCCCTTGGGGTTGGGAAGTCTAAAACTAGAGAGCATAGGTTTAAGGTGAGAGAGTAGGATTTAAGGGTGAGAGGAAATATTTTCAAACAGAGTACCCGAGCTCAAGGAATGAGCTACCCAAGGAACTGGTAGAGCCAGCTACAGTTATACTATATGAGAAATATTTGGACAGGTACACGGTCTAGACAGAAAGGTTTAGAGATTTATGGGCTAAATGCAAGCAAGTGGGTTGAATTTAGATTGGCACCCTGATCAGCATGGACAAGCTGAAATGAAGGATCTGTTTCTAACTCTGTGAATCTGTGAGGGCTGCAGGAAAAAAAAGTAAGGAGGGATTTCTCCTCTGGGGACCAGCATCAAACTGATGGTCTGACAGGCCTCCCACTTCCTAGTAGTAAGCATCACACAGAACCACAGTCCTGGAGGTAAATGCATTCTGCCTTGTGTCATTGCTCTAAAACTAGCAGCTGTTTTCACTTCATGTTTAATCTGAAAACCCCTCCTGCCGATTCCCAGATGTCCTGCTCCAATGTGCTGCAATGTTATTCTTACATTACAATCTGCAGATGTACACTCACTCGTTTTCCTGGCTTAACAATGTTGAGCAGGGCCAAGCAGGCAGGGAGTGAGTCACCAGGTCAATGGCCATGCGCACGAGTGTCTCATTTTGTGAGGGGTTTTACCGCATTAGGCTCCTGCACATAAAATCAGAAAGGGTTAAGGCCTCCTGTGACTAGGTTGGTGGGTTAATTGGTGGCTGCAGATAGCCCCTTGTGTGTAGGTGACGTGGAGAATCCAAGGATGAGAATGTGGGGAGAATAAAATGGGATTAGGGTAAATGGATGGTTGATGGTCAGCATTATCTCAATGGGCTGAATGGCCTACTTTCATTTGTATTTCTATAATTCAATGAAGACAACAACCTTGGATGAATCCCAAAAGTTTTAATCACAATTCTGACCTTCCACACCATCCCTCAACCCTCACCACCTTCTCCCTCCTATTCCAGCCTGAATCTTCATTCTCTCACCAACAGGAAAGTGAATAGGAGATTCTTATGGATATTTAAGGAATTGTTTCAGCATGTTTCCAGTACTTTTACAACTAATAAATCAAGGAGCTTCAAAGAGAACAATTACAAAGCATTATGGATGGGGTAGGTCTGGGGGTGAAATTGAACTTTGACCTCGGAGTGCTGTGCTCCATTTCCATAATTTGCTTCCTATTAACATGAAAAGAACCAAATTTGAAATGGGATACATCAAACATGTTACAGATCCAAAGTAAATTACAACAGCCTGCTTTCTTTTTATTTCCTTAGTTTTTTTTTGTATCAATTCACTAGCAGTTAATCTTTAATTCCTGGCTGGTTTTAGAACATGGGATTTTTATATTACAGGAGGAGAATATTTCACCCATTCAATGTATGCTGGCTCTGTAGAACAGACCCAATAGTCCTATTTTCCAACTCTTCCCTCAACTCTGCTAATGACCCTCTCTCTCTCTCTCTCTCTCCCCCCTCCTCCTCTCTCCCTCTCTTTCCTTCCTGCCTTTCTAATTCTATTTTGAAACAGTGATTAGATTAGATTAGATTAAGTTATGAGGACACGCAGTCCTCTTTTATTGTCATTGAGTAATGCATGCAATAAGAAATGATATAATTTGTTCCTCCAGAATGATATCACAGAAACACACGACAAACCAAGACTTAAAAACTGACAAAAACCACATAATTATAACATATAGTTACAACAGTGCAAGCAATACTGTAATTTGATAGAAGAACAGACCAATGGCACAGTACAAAAAAGTCTCAAAGTCTCTGAAAGTCCCATCATCTCACACAGACAGTTGAAGGAAGAAAACTCTCCCTGCCATGAGCTTCCGGCACCGCAAACTTGCCGATGCAGCATCCTGGAAGCACCCGACCACAGTCCGACTCTGAGTCCGTCCGAAAACTTCGAGCCTCCGACCAGCTGTCCGACACCAAGCACCGAGCACCACCCCTGCCAAGCGCTTCGACCCCGGCCCCGGCAACAGGCAATAGGCAAAGTCAAGGATTTGGGGCCTTCCCTCCGGAGATTCTCAATCGCACAGCAGCAGCGGCAGCGAAGCAGACATTTTAGAAGTTTCTCCAGATGTTCCTCCGTGCTTCTCACGGCTTTAATTGGTTTCCCTACAATAAGCAACTCGTAGACTGTAACCACCCTTGGAGTTACAACAAGCTTCATTGTCTCTTCAAATGCTGAACAGCTGATCACCAAAAGCTTGGTCTTGCTCAGACGTTGGGTCCCAGAGACCACAGTGTTAACTATTCACATACTTTCCCCAACTTGTCTATAGGATGTAGTTGAAATGAGAATGACCATTTTCACTGGTCCATATTTCCCATCGAGGTGGCAATCAGTTTCAAAAGTGAATCATGTTACTTTCATGAACTTAGAAAGGACCATTCAGATCATCAATCGAACTGGCACTCAGAGTAATGTCATCCGTCACGTCACTCCATTTATTTCCCTGTGGCCTATTGCCTCCCTTTCCCTCATATATGCTCGTCATCTCCCTCCTCACTCACCCACACCCTACTTCAGTGGAAACTTACCATAACCAGTTAACCCAACAACCAGCATGTCCTTGGAATGTGGGAGGAATTAGGAGACCCCAGAGGTAAGATGAAGTCAAATCCTATACAAACCCCAATTCCTTGTCTCCACATCCACAATCAACTCCTCCCGGTCCTACCACTCACCCACACACCAGTGGCAATTGATATGCTGCACCTCTCTGTTTCTCTATGAGAACTGACTAACGACGATATGTGGCCAGTGCCTCACAACAACTGCAGGCAGCACTGATCCCAAATCCGATTCCCCCTCCTTCCTCCCCTCTCTCGTTGCACGTACAGTTTTCTTTACAAAACTGTTGGTTGTTTTTGACTGTTGCCAAAACCATAACTGCTTCAATTCCACAAATGGAGACATTGCAAGTAAGATTTGAATGATCCACACAGGGACTGGAGCAGTAGATATAACAGGGTTTTATTCAGTGGAAGGAGACAGAAGGTGGAAGATGTCTCTGGGAAAATTACTCAGAGTTCATCATCGTCATTAAGTGCCGTGTCGTATAACGTGGGTGACCATGGTCTTTTACCATGATTGTTCCTGGCAAATTTTTCGACCACAGTGGTTTGCAATTGCTTTCTTCTGGGCAGTGTCTTTATAAGATGGTGGTCCCAGCCATTATCAATACTCTTCACAGATTGTCAGTGTTCGCATAAAAAGGACGTGATCTGCACCAGCTGCTCATAGGACCGCGTACCGCCTACTCCCATGGCTCCACATGACTCTGATTGGGGTTTAAGCAGACGCTATACCTTGTCCAAGGTGACCTGCAGGCTAACGGAGGGAAGGAGTGCCTTACACCTCCTTTGGTAGAGACGTATTTCCACCCCGCCACCTGTTAGATTCCTGAGTATAAATAAAAACAGCAGGAGATTGAATACAATTTCAATAGTTGCATTTACATAGTTTACCCTCAATATTTTGGGTTTCGACAACTGGTTCCATACAATTACATATTTACCATGGCAACATATTAAGTGACAAGGTCTATGGCTTAGAAAAATAGAGGGCCATGGGTAACCCTAGGTAATTTCTAAAGTAAGTACATGTTCGGCACAGAATTGTGGGCCGAAGGGCCTGTATTGTGCTGTAGGTTTTCTACGTTTCTGTGTTTCTAATAACTTTTGCTGGGGTAAATTAGTTCACATCAATATTCTAAAAGCTTCCAAGGGTCACAGTGTTTGTGAGGCATGATTCTCCGGATATAAATGTTGATTGACAGGACAATGGCAGTCCTGATGAAGGGGTTTGACCTGAAGGATGGACTAATTATTACCCTCCATAGACGTTGTTCATCTTGCTGAGTTCCTCCAGCATTTTGTGTGTGATGCAGGTTGGAGGACTACTTCGTTGAGGACTTGCGTTCCACCCACCACCCGTTAGCCACTCATTTCAGTTCAGCTTCCCAATCCCACACGTCAGTCCATGGCCTCCTCTACTATCATGATGAGGCCACATTCAGTTTGGAGGAGCAGCGCCTCATATTCCGTTCGGGTAGCCTCCAGCCTGGTGGCATGAGCAGATATTCCTCAAACTTGCAGTCATTTCTCCCCTCCCCCATTCCTCTTTTCCCATTCCTCATTCTGGGTCCTGTCTTACCCCTCAACTTCTCCTCATCTGCCCATCACCTCCCTCTGGTGCCCTTCCTCCTCCCCTTTCTCCCATGGCCCACTGTCCTCTCATATCAGATTCCTTTTTCTTCTTCAGCCCTGCTGAGTTTCTCCGGTATTCTGTGTGTGGACCACTCTCTTTGTAAAAGTGCCTACCTTTGACACGCTACCAGCGGATACAGGTCTTATTGTAACATTTAAGAGAAGTTTGGATGGATATGTGGATGGTGCATGGGTTTCAAGGCCTGCAAGTAGATGGTGCTGTGCAGAAGACTAGATAAGCTTGGAATAGATGGGCTGAAGGGCCTGTTTCTATGCTATGTGACATCACCCCTAAACTTGCCCTTGTTACAGGTAGGTTACCAGCATGCTTAGAGCATTGGCTGATGCAGAGAGTGGGAGTAAAAGGATCCTTTTCTGGTTGGCTGCCAGTGACTAGTGACAGGGGTCATTGTTGGGACTGCTTCTTTTTATGCTGTATATCAATGATTTAGATGATGGAGTAGATGACTTTGTTGCCAAGTTTGCAGATGATGCAAAGATTGGTGGAGGGGCAGGTAGTGTTGAGGAAACAGGAAGTTTGCAGAAGTACTTCGACAGATTGGGAGAATGGGCAAGGAAGTGGCAAATGAAATACCATGTTGGAAAACGCATGGTCATGCACTTTGGTAGTAGATATAAATGTGCAGACTGTTTTCTAAATGGGGAGAAAATCCAAAAATCTGAGATGCAAAAGGACTTGGGAGTCCTTGTGCAGAACACACTAAAGGTTACCTTGCAGGTAGAGTTGGTGGTGAAGAAGGCAAATGCAATGTTAGCATTCATTTCAAGAGGTCTAGAATATAAGAGCAGGGATGTGATGCTGGTGAGGCACTGGTGAGACCTCACCTTAAATATTGTAAACAGTTTTGGATTCCTCATTTTTGAAAAGATTTGCTGGCATTGGTGAGGGTCCAGAGGATGTTCACAAGGATGATTCTGGGAATGAAAGGGTTATCATATGAGGAACATTTGATGGCTCTGGCCCTGTACTCACAAGAATTTAGAAGGATGAGAGGGGACCTCATTGAAACCTTCCGAATGTTAAAAGGCCTAGAGAGGATAGATGTAGAAAGGATGTTTCCCATGGTGGGGGAGTCGAGGACAAGAGGGCACAGCCTCAGGATAGAGGAGCGTCATTTAAAACAGAGATACAGAGAAATTTCTTTAGCCAGAGGGTGAAGAATTTGTGGAATCTGTTACCACACGCAGCTATGGAGGCCAGGTCATAGGGTGTATTTAAGGCAGAGATTGATAGCTTCTTGATTAGCCACTGTATCAAAGGTTACGGGGAGAAGGCCGGGAAGTGAGGCTGAGGAGGGGGAAAAAGGGATCAGCTATGATTGAATGGTGAAGCAGACTCGATGGGCCAAATGATTTAATTCTGCTCCTATTTCTTATGTCTAAAGCTTTCTCCAATTACCTTAAACTGAAATCCTTTGGTATTGACCATTGCTGCCCTGGGGAAAAGGCATTGATTATCCACACTATCTATGCTTCTTATAATCTTAAGCACCTCAATCATCTCACCCCTCATCCTCCTACGGTCTTTTGCAAAAGTCAGGCACGTATACATAGCTAGGGTGCCTAAGATGTTTGCACAATACTGTATTTGTCAACGTGAAGCAGACAGCGAATTTGTAAATCTAGCGGGAGCAAAGGATAGAACACAGAAACATAAAAAAACTGCAGCACAGTACAGGCCCCTCGCCCCACAAAGATGTGCCGAGCATGTCCTTACTTTAGAAATTACCTAGGGTTACCCACACCCCTCTATTTTTCTGAGCTCCATGTACCTGTCCAGGAGTCTTTTAAAAGACCCTATCATATCCACCTCCACCATCGTCGCTGGCAGCCCATTCCACGCACTCACCGCTCTCTGCGTAAAAAACTTACCCCTGACATCTTCTCTGCACCTACTTCCAAGCACCTTAAAACTGTGCCCTCTCATGCTGGCCATTTCAGCCCTGGGAAAAAGCCTCTGAATATCCTCATGATCAATGACTCTCATCATCTTATACAGTTCTATCAGGTCACCTCTCATACTCCGTCCCTCAAAGGAAAAAAGGCCGAGTTCACTCAACCTATTCTTATAAGGCATGCTCCCCAATCCAGGCAATATCCTTGTAAATCTCCTCTGCACCCTTTCTATGGTTTCCATATTCTTCCCGTAGTGAGGCCACCAGAACTGAGCATAGTACTCCAAGATCATTGCCAGAGGCTCAGCTATCTCGTCCCTCACCTCCCACAGTAGCCTGGGGTACATCTCATCCAGTCCCGGTGACTTATCCAACTTGATGCTTTCCAAAAGCTCTAGCACATCCTCTTTCTTAATATATACATGCTCAAGCTTTTCAGTCGATTGTAAGTCATCCCTACTTGTTGTTGGGAATGGTGAGGGTGGAGCACCATGGGAGGGGTGTGGGGCAGGTGGCAGAGAAGGAGTGCCAGAGAGGGGGGGTGGTGTAGCGTGGGAGTAGACACACCCAGCCCTGAGACACCAGGAAAGGTCATTTGACTCAAAGCAATTAGTTTATTGATCATTACAGAACGTCTCTCTGGCGCTTCCTGCTCCCTCCCCTCTCCCTTCTCCTCCCTTCCCCTTTTCCCAACCATAATCATTCCCAACCCAACGCAGACTGGGAGACCGCTTTGCTGAACACCTACGTTCTGTCCGCCAGAGAAAACAGGATCTCCCAGTGGCCACACATTTTAATTCCACATCCCATTCCCATTCTGACATGTCTATCCACGGCCTCCTCTACTGTAAAGATGAAGCCACACTCAGGTTGGAGGAACAACACCTTATATTCCGTCTGGGTAGCAAACAACCTGATGGCATGAACATTGACTTATCTACCTTCCGCTAATGCCCCACCTCCCCCTTGTACCCCATCCGTTATTTATTTTTATACACACATTCTTTCTCTCACGCTCCTTTTTCTCCCCTTGCCCATCCTCTGTGTTTCCCCCCTACTTGTCTTTCTCCCCGGACCTTTTGTCCAATGATCCTCTCATATCCCCTTTGCCAATCACCTGTCCAGCTCTTGGCTCCATCCCTCCCCCTCCTGTCTTCTCCTATCATTTTGGATCTCCCCCTCCCCCTCCCACATTCAAATCTCTTACTAGCTCTTCCTTCAGTTAGTCCTGACGAAGGGTCTCGGCCCGAAACGTCGACTGTACCTCTTCCTAGAGATGCTGCCTGGCCTGCTGCGTTCACCAGCAACTTTGATGTGTGTTGCTTGAAATTCCAGCATCTGCAGAATTCCTGTTGTTTGCATAATTCCCCTCTCCCTGCTCCCTTCCCACTCTCAGTCCACAATAAGAGACCCATATCAGAATCAGGTTTATCATCACTCACATATGTCATGAAAGCTGATTTTCTTGTGTGTGACAACAGTACAATGCAATACTTAAAATTGCTAGAGTACTGTGCAAAAGTCTTAGGGACCCTAGCTGTATATATATCTGCCCAAGACTTTTGCACAGTACTGTATGCTCCAAAGAGAAAAGCCCTAGTTCACCCAACCTATCCTCATAAGAAATGCTCTCAATCCAGTCAGCAGCCTCTGCATCCTCTCTTATATTCCTATAATGAGGGGACCAGAACTAGACACAATAATTCAAATGTGGCTGAACCAGCGTTTTATAGAGCTGCAAAATTATTAGTCCAAGAGTGTCCAAGCAGAAGGAAATTTAAAAGAATAAGATGAGCTGAGATGGAAGGAAATAAAAGGCACAGCTGATATAGAGATAAGGTTGAGTGGAAATGAAGGGTAAAAACTAATACAAGAGGAACTCAAGTGGGACAAGGAGGTTAAAGTATACAGTAAGTGGCAGTAATGCACAGCAGGAGAAAACTGGTTCAATTAAATATTAACACTAAGTAGCACTCAAAGTATGCATGTGCTATTGACTTTGATGTGTGAGTCTTTAATGCAATGTCTCTGGTGCATTCCTGCCATCACGTAGCTCCGGGCTGTGCCTGGAAATCATGTTTTTGTTCCTCTGCGCAGGGAAGGTTGTTCCCTTTCACGCTCGCCAAAAACTTTTTGCTGGAGCAGAGGCATTCTTGGCAGTCACCGACTGGACTGGACTTCAGCAATTTTGGTCATGTGGATTGGACTTCTGCAGTCCGTAGTCAACAGAGGGAGTTTCCCCACGGGTCCTGCTGTCCAGGCACGGGTCAACGCAGTCACCTGGGGCTTAACAGTGCAGGGAAGGATGGAGGGGTAGAACAATCTCAGGATTGTTACCTCCACTCCTGGTCACTCACACAAGGACAATCAGGCCATACCTTGAAGGCTCATTTATACAGATTCAGGGGATGCTGCTGACCAGCCCAGTGGCACAAGCAGTAGATTTAGCACAGGCTGCTTTGAAGTGCCAGAGGACTGGGTTCAATCCTGACCTCAGGTGCTGTCTGTGTGGAGTTTGCATGTTAGCCCTGTGATTGTGGGAGGTTCCTTGCAGGGTGGTAGACTGTACATTGCTGCTATGTTGTAATTTACTGGTCCAGTGTGGGTGGAGCTGATGAAAAGAGGAGATTAAAGATTA
Organism: Mobula birostris; assembly: GCF_030028105.1. Classification (NCBI taxonomy): domain Eukaryota; kingdom Metazoa; phylum Chordata; class Chondrichthyes; order Myliobatiformes; family Myliobatidae; genus Mobula; species Mobula birostris. Next base: position 21,051,351 of record NC_092387.1, on the reverse strand, counting down.
GCTTTGTTTATGACATGCACATAAAAACACACAGTGAAATGAGTAAATTATAGGGGGAATTTATAAAACTAGGATTAGTGTAAACAGATGGTAAGGGGTCAGTATGGACTTAATGGGCCAAAAGGTCTTTTTCTGTTTCCTCTTCCACTATCTATCAGTTCCCCCTTCAGATTCTGACTCCAAAGAGAAACGGGAGATTTTCCTGAAGCCGTCTAATGTCATGATCCGTGTATCACCCTGCTTTTCGCATTGCTCCTTCTTGTCCTTTAAGCTTAGCATCAGGCGAACATTGTCCTGCGATCAGGGGCACCAGGAACATTTTCAAAAGGGAAGAGAGTAAGAGTGAACTCTGTTTTCTGTGCCACGCTGTCCTCGTCACTCTCCCGTCTCAGCTCTTGCCACCTAAATCAGGATCTTCTGTCTCAGGGTCTGAGCCACACCTTGCTGCTTCTTTAGATGTGTGGTGGAGAGGATATTGACTAGCTGGTACAGAATCACCAATGCCCTTAAACAAAAATTCCTACAAAAGTAGTAGATATGACCCACTCAACCATTGAGCACATCTGCATGAAACGCTGTCACAGGAACGCAGCATCCTTCATCAGGGACCTCCACCACCTAGGACATGCTCTCGCCTCTCAGCTGCTACCAGGAAGAAAGTACAGGAGCCTCAGGACCCACACCACCAGGTTCAGGAGGAGTTACTACCCTCAACCATCAGGCTCTTGAACCAGAGGAAATAACTTCACTCAGCTTCGCTTGCCCCATCATTGAAATGTTCCCACAATCTTTGGATTCATTTTCAAGGACTCTTCATCTCATGTTCTCAATATTTATTGTTTATTTATTTATTATTATAATTGTTTCTTCTTTTTGTATTTGTACAGTTTGATGCCTTCTGCACTCTTGTTGAACACCCTAGTTGGAAGGTCTTTCAATGATTCTGTAATGGTTATAGATTCATAGAGCATGCCCACATGAAAATGAATCTCAGGGTTCTATATGGTGACATATATGTACTTTGATAATAAATTTACTTTGAACTTTGATTTAGACAGTGCACGGGCTCCTGTATTGACACTGCATTAGCACTTTAGTGGGTTTTGTGGGAAATGGAGAAGACAAGGGGAGCAAGTTGTATCAATAGTCTTGTGTCAGTTGGATAAAAAAAGTTTCTAAGTCTAAGCACCTGTAGCTCATGGTTCACCTCATTCACTCACCTTCCCAAGTACAGTCGACTGTTCACCTTAGGGATCCCCAGTGAACTTATTTTTGTGTTTCACTCCATTTCAGCCAAGCGGGCCACTGGTGAGACACAAATGCGACACACAAGAGACTGCAGGTGCTGAAATCTGGAGCGACACACACAACACTGGAGAAACTCAGAGAGTCCAGCAGCATCTGTGAGAAGAAATGGACCATTTATATTCTGGGTCGAGACACTTCACCTGGACGGAAAGATAGAGGGGAGGGAGTTCGCTGGAATAAAAAGGAGTGGATCAGGAGTTGCAGATGATGGGTGGATATAGGTGAGGGGGGAGAAGTAATAGACAGATTGAGGAGGGATGGGTGGAAATAGTGAGAGAGGCTGGGAGGTGATAGATGACAGCAGCGAAGAAATGCAGGTAGTGGAATCTGATAGGATAGGAAAGTGGAACATGGAATCAGAAGGGGTGGTGAGATGGGAAAAGTGGATGGAGGGGATCCAGTGGGAGGAGTTTGTGGCAGATGGAGTGGCTGGAGGTGAGAAACAAACTGAGTGATGGAGGGTTAGGTTTGGTGTGGGATGAACTGGATAAATCAGAATGTCAGGCTTCCCCTCCATTGAGGACATCTTCAAAAGACAATGCCTCAAGAAAGCGGCATTCATCATTAAGGACTCTTACCACCCAGCACATGCCCCTTTCTCATGACTACCATTGGGGGGGAGGTACAGGAGCCTGAAGACCCACACTCACTGCTTTATGAATAGCTCTTACCCCTCCTCCATCAGATTTCTGAACAGACAATGAACCCATGGACACTACCTCACCTTTCCTCCTTTGCATTACTTATTGTATCTTACAGTCATTTTTAATGTCTTACACAGTGCTGCTGCCACAAAACAACAAATTTCATGACATGTCAGTGATGATAAATCTGGTCCTGATTCTGGTTTTGGAAAGGGGCAGAGAGGGAGCAGATTACCTGAAAGATGAGTATTCAATGTTCCTGCCACAGGGTTGTCGACTACCTGGGGGGCGGGCATTGGTGAATATGAGATAAGATGCTGCTTCCTCCCCTAGTTTACACTTGGCCTCAGTCTGGCAGTGGAGGAGGCTGAGGATGGACATGTTGGTGTGGGAATGGGGAGGGAAATTAAGATGGCTCACAACCAGCATTGCCAGATGGAGTGCAAGTATTCCGCAAAACAGTCACCTAGGTTGCTCTAAGTCTCACCAGTACAATAGGTGATAAGCTTGCGTGAATGTGTGGCTCACCTGGAAGGCTGTTTGGTGCCCTGTGTGGGGGTGAGGGAGGAGGTGCAGGGATAGACGTTACACCTTCTGAAGCGATGTAAGAGAAGCTTGACACAAATTATCAGGAGGTGCTACACAAACAGGGCTCATATTGCCTGAAATGGTGACTGCTCTCGGCAGTACAGTGGTGCAGCGGGTAGTGCTGCTGCTCACCATCCTAGTGACCTGGATTCGATCCTGACCTGTGGCGCTGACTACATGGAGTTCGAGTATTCTCTCCACAACGCCAGGGGTTTCCTCCAGGTTATTATCTGGCTTCCTCCCTGGTTAGTTAGACACTGTTAATTCTCCCTAACCTAGATAGGCAGAAAGGGAGTCAGAGGGCACAACTGAGAGAGAATAGTTGACAGCGTAGAAGGTGGTGAGTGATGGTATTGTACCGAGACTCTCTGAGTCAACTGGCTTCCTTCTCAGAAGTGTGGGAATAGTATTATGGGGAAATTTAATCTAGTTAAACTATTAAGAGGTATTGATAAATAGAGAGATTTTTTTTCTTCTGGTTAGGGATCTTGGGACTAGAAGGTAACCTAAAAATTAGCATCTTGCATTACAAGAGTGAATTGATGAAAGGTTTTCAAAACAAAAGGCTGGTGGATGTTTGGAATTCTCTTCTGTCATTGATCTAATTCTTCGTTGAGAGTTACTATTGAAGTAAACTGTCTTCAGCACACAATAAGACAACTCACTCCAGATCCCTTAACCGTTTGCAGCAAATAATAGTTTCTCTCTCATTTCAAATCAGGTCCTCCAGCCAATCCTCTTAAATCTGCACCCTCTAATTATCAGCCTTTTTGTCATTGCAAAGTATATGAGATAGAAATTTGTCCTTTGTTTTGTGGGACAAACACAGTGCCACATCTTTTTGCAGAAAGTGACAGAGAAATCTAATAAGGCAGTTAAAAATCATTGGCAACTGTATAGATTTTCAAACGGGGAAGGCTATGCTAAAACAAAGAGATTACTTTGGAATTAGTCACTAGTTAAAGTTCGCTCCATTGAAGATGTACATGGTGCAGAGGATATTTACCAGGTGCGGTTCTGGTTACACATTCCAGGATGGACGCAGAGGCTTTGGAAAGGGTGCAGAAGAGGTTTTTCAGCACATTGCCTGGATTAGAATGTCTTAGATATAAGAGGATGTCGGGCAAATCTAGGTTGCTTTCTCCAGAGCGTCTGAGACTGAGGAGCATGCTGACAGACGTATATTGAATAACGAAAGGCATAGATGGGTTAGACAGTTTTTCCCAAGGGTGGTCGTATCATATACCAGAGGGAAGGGGGTTATTTTTATTTTTGTTTAGAGAATAGGCCCTTCTGGCCCTTCAAGATGTGCCGCTAGCAACCCACCTATTTAACCCTAGCCTAATCACAGGACAACAATGACCAATTAACCTACTAACCAGTACATCTTTGACTGTGGGAGGAAACAGCAGCTCCCAGAGGAAATCCACGCGTTTCACGGGATTACGTACAAACTCCTTATGGATGATATTGGAATTGAACTCTGAACCCCAACGCCCCAAGCTGAAATAGCGCTGTGCTAGCCACTATGCTACAGTAACATATGGTGAGAGGAGAAAGATAAAATCAAGATTTTTCAACTGGGGTTCCACGAGAGATCATGATTTAAAAAAATGAACATCCTCTTTTGCACTTCATGCAATACAAGATGCTAGTGTTTGCATTGGTGGGCTGTGACCAAGCAGCCCCGTTAGCAACCTCAGCCCAGCATGGCAGTGCGTAGTAGGACCGTGTTTAATTGTTTGAGTCCATTCTCAGTTTTTGACACAAACAGGGGAGATCATTGATAATTGGTGAGCGCTGTATTGCACGGTGGGGGGGGGGTGGGTGGGAGGACGGTAGGCTGAATAAGGAGCTTGAAGTGCAATTTCCAAATACTGAACGGACTCGCCCAATTTGGGCTGTGACGTCAGCCTCTCCCTTCCAAATTACCTCCGAACAAGCTACCAGTGTAGTAGAAAATTGGAGGGAAATTTTCCTTCTCGGGAGGGAATTTTTACATACCGCGATTTAACTGCTGGCCTGCCACTTTCCTGTGCCTGTAAACATTGCAAAAGATGGATTGTGTAGGTTAGAAGTGAATTGAATTGTGACATTTTCATATTTTTTGAGGTTTTCTTGTTTGGATATCTATTATGCCATTCTTATTATACAACAACAGACACAAAAAATATAACCTTTTGATCTTATCTTATGGTCTTATGGTCTTTACAATGAAAGCTACTTATCAATGCATTTTACATGGACTGGTGATCCGTTGTCTTATTCCATTGTGCCCATTCTGTGGCAAACAACTTACAAATGTAGCAATGGCTCCAGCAAAATTGAAGATACTTAACTACACATCACAGCCATATGACATGTAAAAGTGCTGATCATTTTAAACAGCCATTGGAATCTCAAAACACAGAGAGTAAAGTTTTTGTTAATAAAGTTACAGTCAGTAAAAAGATTCAGGAAGCAAGTTATTTAGTAACAGAAATTATTACCCAAAAAAGGAAAAGTCACACCATTGGTGGGAGACAGATAATGCCAGCATGTTAAGTTATTATGGGTAAAATGCTGGGAGAAGATGCAATACAAAAAATTGAAAAGGTTTCACTCTCAAACAGTACGATAATTTGATGACATTTCACATGATGCAGAAAAGGTTTTGTGTGATAAATAGAAAAACAAGAGCTTCGCTAGCCAGGTTTATGAGTCGACAGATTTCACCAATAAATGTCATGTTGCAGCATTTGTAAGATATGGAAATGATGGTGAAATTCAAGAAAACTTTTTCTGTTGCAAAGACCTGCCCTAAGCAAGCAGAGGCTGAGATAAATTTAATGTTTGGTCTTCATATCTGGAAACAGAAGGTCTGTAGTGGAGGAACTGTGCTGGCATCTATACTGATGGTGGCCTGCCACTTTGCTGTTGCTGTAAACATTGTGTGGGCATGTGGCCAAGTGATTAAGGCTTTGGACTAGCTACCTGAAGGTCGTGAGTTCGAGCCCCAGCCGAGGAACATGTTGTGTCCTTGAGCAAGGCACTTAATCACACATTGCTCTGCAACAACACTGGTGCCAAGCTGTATGGGTCTTAATGTCCTTCCCTTGGACAACATCGGTGTTGTGGAGAGGGGAGACTTGCAGGATGGGCAACTACTGGTCTTCCATACAACCTTGCGCAGGCCTGCACCTTGGAGAGTGAAGACTTTCCAGGCGCAGATCCATGGTCTTTCAAGACTAACAGATGCCTTATTAAACATTGCAAAAGATGGATTGTGTAGGTTAGAAATGGTTGGCTCCATGAGAGATTTCGTTCCTCTTGTCACAACACACTGCTTCAACATTTCAAATAAATTTTCACGTTGTGAATTGCATTAATTAAAATCAACATGCAAACTTTACTTAAATTAAATCTACCAAGCCTATCTTTAGAAAAATTAAATCCCATTTTGGCTTAAGCCAGTTACTTAACAGAAATTTGTTATGTTTATGAGTTTTTAAAATTTATGAAAAGGAAAGAAAGAGATTAATTTCAAGAAAGGTAAGCTAAGCTTAACTACCTGTTTCTTTCAAGAAAGGTTGGCTCAAAATTCATTTCCTACTCAAAAGAACATTGACAATTATTTTTGGATTATTATATCTACAACTTACTGATCACACTAATGTACTGTGAGCTGTAGATATAATAATTCTTACATAGGAGATCCCTGAGACCTGAAAATTATTTCAAGAGTTCCTCCAGGGCAAAAAGGTCGAGAAAAGCTGGTTTAAAGGATTCAGATTCAGATTGTGAAGTACGTTCTTTTACACAGAGATCGGTAGTTACCTAGCTGCTGGGGGAAGGTGAGGTAGAAGCAGATACGGTAACAACATTGACAGTGATTTCCAACACGGTCCAGGCAGGCCCAGTGTTTCAGAACTCATCTCTAAATACTTCAACATCATCCTGGCCCTCGGAGTCCAGTCCCTTCCCAACTACATCCGGGACACCTTGCATGCACCTTTCACTCCTCTGGCCCCCACTGCTTCATCCTCACTGTGAATGTTCAGTCCCTGACCACTATCAGGAAGGCCTCAGGGCTTTCCTTTCCTTTTTTGGAACATAAACAATCCGTTTCCTCCACCTGTACCCTACAGTTCTCATCTGCCCACACTACCTCCCTTATTTGGTTCCCTGCTCCTCCTCCTTTCACAGTCCAGTCCCTGTTGCCTTACCGTTCCAGTGACCCAGACTCTTCTTGACTTGCGTGCTGACTGCATGGAGTTCGGACATTCTCTCCACAACCACATGTGCTTCCTCCAGTTTATTATCTGATTCAGCCCCTGGTTAATCAGGCACGATCAATTTCCCCTAATGTAGGCAGGAGGAATTAGTGTCAGAGGGCACGTAATGTCATGTGAGAGAGAATAGATTACATTGACATAAGTGTGAATGGAACTGAGAGTTGTCACAGACTCTCATGATACACATACGTCATACACACACACACTACACAAGATATATATAGTAAATATTACAAAAGTTCAAAGTAAATTCATTATATAAGTACATATACGTTCCTGAGACACTTTATACTTTATACTTTATGGTCGCCAAACAATTGATACTAGAACGTACAGTCATCACAGCGATATTTGATTCTGCGCTTCCCGCTCCCTGGAGTACAAATTGTAGTAAATATTAAAAATTTAAATTATAAATCATAAATAGAAAATAGAAAAATGGGAAGTAAGGTAGTGCAAAAAAAAACGAGAGGCAAGTCCGGATATTTGGAGGGTATGGCCCAGATCCGGGTCAGGATCCATTCAGCAGTCTTATCACAGTTGGAAAGAAGCTGTTCCCTAATCTGTCTTCAGATTCATTGTCTTGTGGGCATATTCAATTAATCTATAATTGAACAATAACCATAATAGAGTCAATGAAAGACCGCACCAACTTGGGCATTCAGCCAGTGTGCAAAAGACACCAAACTGCAAATACAAAAATAAAGAAATAATAAGATAAGTAACTAAGTAATAAATCTCGATAACATAAGATAAAGAGTCCTTGAAAGTGAGTCCATAGGTTGTGGGAATATTTCAATGATGGGCAAGTGAAGATGAGTGAATTTATCCCCTGAGTTTCAAGAGCCTGATGGTGAAGGGGTAATAACTGTTATTGAACTTTTAATTTCTTATAATCTATGTATTGCACTGTATTGCTTTTGCAAAACAATGAATTTCATGATAAATTCTTGCTAGAGAGTTACTATTGAAACAAACTCTTCAGAACAACTATAAAATCCAAATCCTTCAACTGTTAGCAGCAAATAAAAGCCTCTCTCTTATTTAAAAATCGGTTTCTCGGGCCAGTCCTCTTAAATCTGCACCCTCTAATTATCAATCGTTGTAAAGTATTTGAGATAGAAATCTGTTCATTGTTTTGTGGGATAAACACAAGGTGTCGCATCTGTTTTGCAAGAAGTGATGGGGAAAGCTAATAAGGCAGTTAAAAATCAATGGCAATATATGGATTTTCAAATGAAGAAGGGTATGTTAAAGCAAAGAGATTACTTTGGAATTAGTCACTGGTTAAAGTTCACTTCATTGTCCATGTAAATGGCGCAAAGGATATTTACCAGGTGCAGCTCTGGATGAACGCTCCAAGGTGAACTCAGAGGCTTTGGAAAGGATGCAGAAGAGGTTTATTTGGCACGTTGCCTGGATTAGGATCCTTTAGATATAAGGGGATGCTGAACAAACCTAGACTGCTTTCACTGGAGCATCTAAGGCCAAGGAGTCAACTGATGGAAACATACTCAGTGGCCACTTTACTAGTTACCTTCTGTACCTGGTAAAGTGGCCACTGAGTGCATGTTCATGGTCTTCTGCTGCTGTTGGCCATCCAGTTCAAGGTTCAACATGTTGAGCATTCAGAGTTGCTCTTCTGCACACCACTCTTGAAACATGTGGTTATTTGAATTACTGTCACCTTCCTTTCAGCTTGAACCAGTCTAGCCATTCTCCTGTGGCTTCTCTCGTTAACAGGGCATTTTTGCCACTCACTGGATTTCTTTTTTGTTTTGTGCACCATTCTCTGTAAACCCTAGAGACTGTTGTGTGTGAAAATCCCAGGAGATCTGCAGTTTCCGTGATCTCAAACCATCCCATCTGGTACCAATAATTATTTTACATACAAAGTTTCTTAGATTTCATTTCTTCCCCATTCTGATGTTTGGTCTGAACAATTGACCCTCTTGACCATGTCTGCATGCTTTTATGCACTGAGTTGCAGTCACATGATTGACTGATTAGATAGTTGCATTATGCATGAGCAGAGGCACTGCATACACCTAATAAATTGGGCACTGAGTGTATAGAATAACAAGAGATTTACAGTGGCATGCAAAAGTTTGGGCACCCTGGTCAAAATTTCTGTTACTGTGAATAGCTAAGCGAGTAAAAGATGACCTGATTTCCAAAAGGCATAGGGTTAAAGATGACACATTTCTTTAATATTTTAAGCAAGATTACTTTTTTATTTCCATCTTTTACAGTTTCAAAAGGGCCCGAAGCAAAAGTTTGGGCACCCTGCATGGTCAGTACTTAGTAACACCCCCTTTGGCAAGTATCACAGCTTGTAAGTGCTTTCTGTAGCCAGCTAAGAGTCTTTCAATTCTTGTTTGGGGGATTTTCACCCATTCTTCCTTGCAAAAGGCTTCTAGTTCTGTGAGATTCTTGGGCTGACTTGCATGCACTGCTCTTTTGAGGTCTGTCCACAGATTTTCGATGATGGTTAGGTCGGGGGCCCGTGAGGGCCATGGCAAAACCTTCAGCTTGCGCCTCTTGAGGTAGTCCATTGTGGATTTTGAGGTGTTTTTAGGATCATTATCCTGTTGTAGAAGCCATCTTCTTTTCATCTTCAGCTTTTTTACAGACGGTGTGATGTTTGCTTCCAGAATTTGCTGGTATTTAATTGAATTCATTCTTCCCTCTACCAGTGAAATATTCCCCATGCCACTGGCTGCAACACAAGCCCAAAGCATGATTGATCCACCCCCATGCTTAACAGTTGGAGAGGGGTTCCTTTCATGAAATTCTGCACCCTTTTTTCTCCAACCATACTTTTGCTCATTGCGGCCAAAAAGTTCTATTTTAACTTCATCAGTCCACAGGATTTGTTTGCAAAATGCATCAGGCTTGTTTAGATGTTCCTTTGCAAACTTCTGATGCTGAATTTTGTGGTGAGGATGCAGGAAAGGTTTTCTTCTGATGACTCTTCCATGAAGGTCATATTTGTGCAGGAGTCGCTGCACAGTAGAACAGTGCACCACCACTCCAGAGTCTGCTAAATCTTCCTGAAAGTCTTTTGCAGTCAAACGGGGGGTTTTCATTTGCCTTTCTAGCAATTCTACGAGCAGTTCTCTCGGAAAGTTTTCTTGGTCTTCCAGACCTCAGCCTGACCTCCAACACTCCTGTTAACTGCTATTTCTTAATTACATTACCAACTGAGGAAACGGCTACCTGAAAATGCTTTGCTATCTTCTTATAGCCTTCTCCTGCTTTGTGGGCATCATTTATTTTAACTTTCAGAGTGCTAGGCAGCTGCTTAGAGGAGCCCATGGCTGCTGATTGTTGGGACAAGGTTTCAGGAGTCAGGATATTTATAAAGCTTTGAAATTTGCATCACCTGGCCTTTCCTAACGATGACTGTGAACAAGCCATAGCTCTAACAAGCTAATTAAAGTCTGAGACCTTGGTAAAAGTTATCTGAGAGCTCAAATCTCTTGGGGTGCCCAAACTTTTGCATAGTGCTCCTTTCCATTTTTTCACTCTAAAATTGTACAAAACAAAAATAATACACTAATCTTGCTTAAAATGTTGAAAAGAATGTTTCATCTTTAACTGTATGACTTTTGGAGATCAGTTCATCTTTTACTTACTTAATTATTCGCAGTAACAGAAATTTTGACCAGGGGTGCCCAAACTTTTGTATGCCTCGGTATATAAAGCAGACAGTCTTTTATTCAGGGGTGCCATTGCCATATACTGGGGGTCATAAGGTTTATGGTGAGAGGTGAAAAGCTTACAGGAGGTTGTGAGACAACTTTTTTTTTACAGAAATTGGGAAGTGCTCCCAGGTGAGGTGGCAGAAACAGATACAGTGGCAATACTCACAGTGATTTATAAACAGGACTGTTCCTGTAGGCCCATTGTTTCTGGACTTCTGTTCCTCATACCTTGTCTCCATCCTGTCCCCCATGGTCTATTCACCTCCCACCTACACCTTACATGCTCTCCACCACTTTAAGAACTTTCACTCACTTGGCCTCCATTGCCTCATCTTCACCATGATATCCAGTCCCTGGGCACTATCAGGAAAGCCTTAGGGCTTTTCTTTCTTTTTTAGAACATAATTAACCAGTTTCCCTCCACCAACAATCTCCTTCACCTGGCTCCTCACTGCACACCCCGTCTCCCTTATTTGGTTCCCTGTTCCACCTCCTTTCCCATCAGATTCCACCATCTGCATCCTTTCCCTGCTCCACATATCACCTCCCAGCCTCCACTCTCCGCTCTTCCATATGTTTATCTCTTCTCACCTGGATCCACCTTTCACTTGCCATCTCTTGGCCACCCGCTTCTCCCTCTTTATACTGGCTCTCCACCCTGTGCTCTAGATCAACAGTTCCCTGCGGTCCACACGCACCTTGCATAAAAAGACTGGGGACCCCTGGTCTAGATGAAGGGTCCTAACCTGAAATGTCAAATGTCCAATCCTTCACACAGATGCTACCTGACCTACTGATTCCTTCCAGCAGATTGTTGGTTTTTTTTAATACCACTGTTCAAGGTGTATTTAGACAGACACGGAACGGTGATGGCATCCGTTAGTCTCGCGAGACCATGGATCTGCGCCTGGAAAGTCTTGCTTCAGTCTGCATTCGAGCAGCGTCTGTTGTGGCTGTAGAATCCCACACGGGAGTGTCAGTCTCGGTTGCAGTGACTGCACTTGAAGGCACTGTCCTCCAGTGTTGTCTTGGTGCTGTTTTTCCGATGAGTGTGTTTTCTTCAGCAGCAAGCCTCAGCTTCTCTTCTCCTGTTTTTAGACCTCTGCGTAGTTCCAGCCTCCAGTGAGAGCGATCGCTTGCGATGTCCTTCCACCTCTCAACGTTCATTTTCAGTGACTTCATGTCTCTCTTGCAAATGTCTTTGAAACGAAGATGGGGCCGCCCTTGTGCTCTCTTGCCGGAGGCCAGTTCCCCGTACAGCAGGTCTTTCGGGATTCTCTCGTCTGACGTGCGGTGTACGTGGCCCAGCCAGCGGAGATGGCGTTGTTGGAGCAGGGTGAAGAGGCTGGGTATCTGGGCGCGGGCCAGGACCTCATTGTTGGTGACTCGGCCAGTCCACGTGATGTCCAGGATGTGTCTCAGGCTGCAAAGGTGGAAGGCATTGAGACGCCGCTCTTGTCTGTAGTAGAGGCTCCAGGTCTCGCTGCCGTAAAGCAGTGTGCTGCGGACGCAGGCCCTGTAGACTGCAACTTTGCTGTGCGTCGTCAGCTTTCTGTTCTCCCAGACTCTCTTTGTCAGCCGGGTGAATGTTGAGGCTGCTCGTCCGATCCGTCTGTTGATCTCGGGGTCCAGGGAGAGGCTGTCCGTGATGGTGGAGCCAAGGTATGTAAACTTGTGAACTACCTCCAGCTTGTAGTTGTTGATGGTAATGGCAGGGGGTGCTCAATGCCTTGGCCCAACTTGTTGGTTTTCTTCAGGCTGATGGTCAAGCTGAAGTCCTGGCACCATCTGCTTCTTGAGAAGCCGTCCATGAGGCGTTGCAGTTGCTCTTCAGAGTGTGTTGCCAGTGCCGCATCATCTGCAAACAACATGTCCCTGATGAGTACTTCACAAACCTTGGTTTTTGCCCTCAGCCGGGACAGACTGAACAGCCTCCCGTCCGATCTGGTGTGGAGGTAGACACCATCAGTTGATGTTCCAAAGGCATGCTTCAGCATGACTGCGAAGAAGATGCCAAACAGGGTGGGGGCAAGTACACAGCCCTGCTTCACACCGCTGCGGATGTTGAAGGCCTCTGAAGAAGAGCCGTCGAACTGAACGACGCCCTTCATGTCTGTGTGGAATGAGTGAACCATCCTGAGGAGCCTCGGGGGACAACCGATCCTGGTGACACGGAATAGACAGGGAGTAATGGACCATTGCAGACAGAGGACATTAGTTTAGATTGGCATTGTGGTCAGCACGGACACTGTGGGCCACGGGGGGTTCCCGTACAGTCCTGTTCTGTGTGTTATGACGTTACCAGTGTTGTAAGATGATGGGAAAGTTAGGATTACTCCGCTTGAATAAAAAGAAGCTATGAGTTGATAAAGGTTTACGGATGGTTGGATAATTGGGTTTGAGGTGTGCTGGTTCCCTGAGCAGACTGTCCTAACCATCTGGCAGAGTGTCTTGTCACCAGATCTCAAGATGCCACCAAGACCTCGCTTGGCCAGCGGTGACAGGGGCCACCCAGTCAGATCTTTCCTTCATGATTGGAACATCACTCCCGACATGCATTCCCCCTGGGAGGACTGCACTGGGATGTGACAATTGCCCACCTCTTTGCAAGCTGCAGCTTTGCGTAGAGGGTGTGGAGAAAGGTGCAAAGTTCTTGGCATGGTTCACTCCAAGCAGCCGCGTAACAGAGGACTCTCTGATCTATGGGCTGTTTCCAGGGACACACAAATAGACCAACATCAGGCACTGCTGGAAGATTGTCAGCTTGGTGAAAGACATTCTTTGGTCTGCCGGAAACTTGTTGGTCTCCCAGCACAGCGAGATGTCTGTAGGGCAATGTTACTGACTGGCACATTTCAGGTTGCAGACGTACGTGCTGAGAGACACCATTAAGTCCGGTGTAGCCAATACAAGGCTCGGGAGGAAGGAAGCAATCTAGGGTTCTTCCATTTCTGGAGAGGGAAGGGTTGGGGTGGATGGTAATGGTGCCATTAGATTAAAAATGTAAGTTAACAGTGCATAACATTTTGTTAACAAACAAAAAACCTTTGAACAGTTTATTAGATCATAACACCATAAAATGCAGAAGCAGAATTAGTCATTTAGCCCATTGAGTCTGCTCATGGCTGATTTATTTTCCCTCTCAATCCCATTCTCCTGCCTTCTCCCCTTAACCTTTGACACCCTGACTAAATAACAACCTATCAATTTCCGTCTTAAATATACCCAATGAATTGGCCTCCACAGCCATCTATGCCAATTAATTCCACAGATTTACTACTCTCTGGCTAAATAAATTCCTCCTCATCTCTATTATAAAGGGATGTCCTTGTACTCTAAGGTTGTGCCCTCTCATACTAGACTCCCTAATTATAGGAAACATCCTCTCCACATCTGCTCTTTCTAGACCTTCCAACATTCGAAAGGTTTCAATGAGATCCCCCCTCATTCTTCTAAACTCCAGCAAGAACAGGCCCAGAGCCATCTAACTCCCCTTATACATTAACTCTTCCATTCACTGGATTTATCCTCGAAAACTTCCCATGGACCCTCTCCAAAGGCAATAAACCCTTTCTTATATTTGGGGCCCCAAGACTGCTCACGGTATTTCAAATGTGATCTGACTGCATTATTCAATATTTTTTATTATAAATAAAGTTTATTTTGAACTTTGACTCATTCCCAGGAGTCAGTGGTAACAATCTCTCATCCAGGGGATGAGAATTCCTAATCAGGGCTGGTAAGGATTGGGAACACTCTGAGGAAACATTGAAAACTAATTCCATGGATAATTTTGAGGGGTAGTTATTCTGATGCTGAGGAACCTAGGGTTTATGAAGAAAAGTTTGAGGTTTGGGGTAAGCACTGCTATTTCTACCAGCATATTCTAATGGGTGGGGCAGATTGATTTTGTTCTGCAGGTGCCATTATTCCATGAAAACTTGAAGGTGACAAGTAATGTTAGGAAAAAGTGGAGTAAGCTGTACTTTGAACAATGCAATTATTTGGTATTGTAACTTATAGAATGTAGATGTCAGTACCTCTAATTGAACTCTGTCGTTTTGTGTGTTTTCCCCCAGCCGTCAGTCTGTGGTTTTGTGTTGCCATGTGCTCTTGTTTGTTTTCATGCCCCATGTGCTCCTGTCCCCACTCCTGCTCTACTCCAGCCCCTGTATTACTGAGTACTCTGTCTCTCACCTGTTTCCCATTGTTACCTGTATTGCTGCCACCTGTGTCTCATTGTGCTCCACCTATCATCTGCCTCTCTGTTTATTGCTCAGTCTATTTCAGTCCTGTGTTTTCACCTGTTTGCTGTCAGATTGTGCCAGTGAATTTTCCTGAGCCTTTCCAGCATTTGTATCTGAACTCTGTCTGTCTGAATATCGACTCTGCCTGTTTCCCAATTCTGGATTTTGGATTTCTCTGCAATTTTTGACCTCTGCCTGAACTTTGAAGCCGACTTTGTTGCCCCTCTGGATCTGCTACTCAGTAAATATCACAGTGTGCACAGTACTTGGCCTGTGATTTAGGTCCCTGCTTCAGCGGCCTGACAGTAAAACATTTTAGTAATATTGCAGATATATCATTTGATTAAGAATTCTTTGTTTTTTACCTAACTCATTACAGGTTATATGTAAATGTATGCAAATGCCATGCATCATTACACCACCATGTCATATGTGTATACCTTGTTTAAAGTAAAAATGAAATTAGGACATGCATCTCTTGGCTCTGGGTTTTTTCCTGCAATTAGTTCTATGTTTTGGAGTTAGAAAATATAACACGTTATAATTGTACAAGATGTTGGTGAGATCACACTTGGAGAATTATATGGAGCTCTGGTCATCTAGCTTTAACTAGTAAATTGTTAAGCTGGAAATGATATTGAAAGGATACACAAAGATGTTACCAGGCTGCATGACTTGAGTTATAAGAGGGACTTGATGCTTCAGTGATATTTTTTCCTGTAGGCATAAAGACTGAGGGTTGAAGGTCTATAAAATCATGTAGGGCCTAGTCTTACCTTGTCTATGATGTCATCGAATTATCTTGTCCAGCAACCAGAAGCCTTGGATGAATTAGGAGATCCACAATCTACTATGGGCCAGATCAGACTCTTTCACGTATGGTGACAAAGTAAGATACAGAAGGTCTAGGTACGATCTCCGAAAAGCCATCTGACTGGTAGTCCTGGACGTAACTTGAAACAATGAAGGATGCTTGATAACTGTGGCAGGGCCTGAATGCTACCACCTCTTACAAAGTGAAATCAAGCTGCACAGGTGACAACAGGGCTTTGCTCCCAGCTGAGATCAATGCCTTTCATGCTCACATTGACCGTCAAAACATGGAGGAACCTTAATGAACTCCCACAGCCCTGGTGACCCTGTGATTTTGGTCTCTGAGGTGGATGTGAGAGCATTCTTCAGGCAGGTGAACCCCCCAGAAATCACCTAGCCCAGAAGGAAACCTGGCCAAGTACGAAAGACATGTGTTGATAAACTGGCTGGTGTGTTCACCGATATCTTTAACCTCTCACTTCAGCAGTCTGAGTTACCCACCAGCGTCAGGCAGGCCTGAATACATACCGGTGCCTAAGAAGGACATGGTAATCTGTCTCAATGACTATTGTCTAGTAGCACTTACATCCACTGTGATGAAGTGTTTTGAGAAGCCGGTGACGAAGCAGATCAACTCCTGCCTGAGAAACCACTTGGATCCGCTCCAATGTGCCTACCTGCACAACAGATCCACAGCAGATGCCATTTCATTAGCCTCTCACTCAGCCCTGGAACATCTGCACAGCAAACATGCGTACATCATGAAGCTCTTTATCGAATACAGCTTGACATTCCATACTATCATCCCCTCAAAACTAATCAATAAGCTTCAAAACCTCCTTGTGCAAGTGGATCCTTAATTTCCTCAATTTGGGTTGGCAACAGCATCTCCTCCAGAATCTCCATCAACAGAGGTGCACCAGAAGGCTATGTGTCTAGCCCCCTCCTCTACTCACTTTACACTTATGACTGTGTGGCTAAGCACAGCACCAATGCCATATTCAAGCTTGCTGATGACACCACTGTCATAGACCAGCGATGGTGATGAATCAGCATATAGGAGGGAGATTGAAAATCTGGCTGAGTGGTGCCACAACAACAACCTCTCACTCAGTGTCAGCAAGACCATGGAGCTGATTATTGACTTCAGGAGGAGGAAACCAGAGGACCATGAGCCAGTCCTCATTGGAGGACCAGAGATGGAGAGGTCCAGCAACTTTACACTCCTGAATATGATCAGTTCAGAGGATCTGCCCTGGGCCTAGCAAATAAGTGCAATTATGAAGATAGCACAGCAGTTCCTCTACTTTCTTAGATGTTTGTGAAAACTCAGCATTACATCTAATACTTTGACAAGCTCCTATAGATGTGTGGTGGAGAGTATATTGACTGGCTGCATCACAGCCTGGTATGGAAAAATCAATGCCTTTGAACAGAAAATCCTACAAAAAGTAATGGATATGGCCCAGTCCATCATGGATAAAGCCCTCCCCTCCATTCAGCAAATCTGCACAGAGCGTTGTCACAGAAAAGCAGCATCGATCATCAAGGATCCCGACCACCCTGGACATACTCACTTCTCGCTTCTGCCATCGGGAAGAAGATATAGGAGCCCCTGGACTCTCCAACACCAGGTTCACCAGGTATTACTCTTCAACCAGAGGCAGATAACCACCGAGCTTCACTCGCCCATCACTGAATTCTTCCCACAACCTATGGACTCACTTTCAAGGACTCTTCATCGCATGTTCTTGATATTTATTGTTCGTTTCCCCTCTTTTGTATTTGCACAGTTTGATATCTTTTGCACTTTAGTTGCTTGTCCGTCCTGTTGTGTGCAGCCTTTCATTGATTCTATAACGGTTCTTGTTACTGAGTATGCCCGCAAAAAAACATATCTCAGGGTTGTATATGGTGACGTATATGCACTTTGATAATAAATTTAATTTGAACTTTGTACTTTATTTTAAACCTATACCTTCTAATTTTAGATTCTCCTCTTCTTGCAGACTAAGGGAGTGTAAAACTAGAAGGCATAGGTTTAAGATAAGAAGGGAAAGATATAAACACAACCTGAAGAATAACAAGAGGGTGGTGGGTTTATGGAACAAGCTGCTAGAGGAATTGGGTACAATTATAACATTGCTTATGATAAATACATGGATAGGAACAGTTTAAAAGGATGTGGTATCATGGTCCCTTCTGGCAATCCCCCACCTTGCTATTTACCTCAGGAATTGGGCATCAATCCCCTCATTTAATTTCCAATCATTCCCAGGTTCCACTAACTACACACACCTGCTTTCCATCAGAAAATGCAGGGTAAAGACCCTGCGATCACAACAAGGAGCTGCCAGCTCGTTGGTCGACTCCGGTGTGAGTAACCTCATTTCATGGTTCTTAGGACAGTCAGTTCTAAGTCTAGCATCGCTCCTGGATTCTCTCCAAACTCAGGACTCTGGGTTAAGACTCTCCTGGATACCGATTCCACACTCGCTACGTCAATAACACCTCCCGACTCTGCCTCCACGCCCGTGTTCTGCACTTGGGTTCAAATGTGAGAAATGTGATTAGTTCAAGTAGGCTCTAAAGATGTTTTTTTTTATCTCAGTGGAATATTTTATAGAGAATACCTCAACCTTACAGCCCATAAAGATAACGATTAGCTTTATGTGCATCAAAGCATACGGAGAAGTGAGTTGTTTGCATCAATGACAAACACAGTCCAAGGATTGTGCATGGGTCAACCTACAAATGTGGCCACATTTTGGCACCAGGATAGCGTGCACGCAGTTCACGAACCCTAACCCCTACAGTAAGCCTTTGAAATGTGGGATGAACCAGAGTACCTGGAGGATACACACACAGTCACGGGAAGAGCGTATAAATTCTTTGTGGACTGCAGCGGGAATTGAACTACATTTGCTAGCACTGAAAGTGCTTGTGCTTACCATATCACCTCTCTGAGAGCTGCCGCCTCCAACATCCACCTGCATCATTACCGGTCTATAACTTCAGTCCTGATGCACACATTCAGACTCTGGAGTGAGAGTCAAACTCCCATCGAGTTGATCCTGAGCCAGGAAGGCTCCTAACTAAAGTAAACACAGCTCACCGCCACTTAACTGGTGAGGAACAATCACATAAGGGTTCTGAGTCCATCTCATTCACCTTCTTGGTAGACAAAAGATTAGTGGCTGCCAACTCACAAATAAAGTGGTCTAGGCCCACCAGGGTTAACGGTGAATGCCCCTGTCCTAATTTCATTGCGATTTTCTTTCCCAGTAATGCACTATGAGTTAGTAATGGGAGTGTGTGAAATATTCATGGAATTGAGCTATCCTCTAGCGTCCCTGGGAACAGACAGACATGGGCTCTTACACATTGAAATCTGCAATCTGCTCATGTCGATGAATTATGAATAGACAGGGAAAGCTCAATTATGCAGAATCAAATACACTGTAAACTCCTGTGAAAGGGTTCTTTTTGACAACTCATCTGAATTCAGTTGAGATTATGCACATTTCTTTTTGTTCAGGTAGGATTTGAAGCCTCGGAAAAGCCAGGCCTGGAGAAGCAGATTGGTTCACGGTGCTTTTCCTGCAAAGTGTGGACCCGGCGTGTGATCACAGTGATTCAAAGTTCAAAGTAAATTTACTACCAAAGTACGTACATGTCACCATATTCTACCCTGAGATTCAGCTTTTTACCGGCACTCACAGTAGAACAAGACAATGGAATCGATGAAAACCTGCACACTAGCGAAGACCGACAAGTAACCAATGTGCAGAAGAAGACAAACCATGCAAATACAAAAAACAAATAATTATAGTAATACATAAATAATACTGAGATCATGAGTTGGAGACCGTTGAAAATGAATCCATTGGCTATGGAATCAGTTCAGTGTTGAGGTGAGTGAAGTTATCCACGTTGATTCAGGAGCCTGATGGTTGAAGGGTAATAACTGTTCCTGAACATGAATTGTCCAATGAGTTACTATAGCAGGAAAGGTCATTCAGATTGATAGCTCTCATCTGGCCCTGATGAAAATATTCCGTCTGTCCTATTCCCTCTGCTCTTCCCTGGCAGGCCTGCAAAATGCCTTCAGGTCCTCTCCAGTATAGGAATGCTCAGCTCATGTAGAACCTGTCTGTACGAGTGAGCATTTGGGGGCAGATAGGGTCTGCAGCCGTCTTCTGCCAGGTAGATACTCTGTTTGCCACAGCATTTCTGACTTACAAAACTGTTTGAGATGATCTGTATCAAATATTGTCATAGAAATGCCAGAGGAAGTGGTTGAGCCAGGTACAATAGCAATAATTGAACAAATACATGGATGGAGAAGGTTCAGAGCTGGTTTTCCCAACCTGCAGTCGACGGACCCCTTAGTTAATGGTAGGGGTCCATGGCGTAAACCCCTGGTTTAGGGGGACTAAGGTAAAATATAGGAAAATAAGGATTAGCTTAGAAGGCATGGGATGAGCTGGGCCAAAGAGTCTGTTTCTGTGCAGTACAACTCCATGACTCAGGCTACGTCCACACTAGACCAGATAAATCTTTTCTCTTCGTTTTGACCCTCCATCCACACTAAAACAGCATTTTCCTCCCCCGAAAACGGAGATTTTCTAAAACGCCCTCCAGAGTGTGTAAATTTGAAAACGCCGATTGTGCAGAGCAGTGTGGACGGGGTAAACGGATATTTTTAAAAACGCTGTCATGACATGTCGGGACAGATGGCGGCAGCGCGGCATTTCATTCTTTTCTTGAATGCAACCCCCACATAACCTAACAATTTCAGAACAGACGGCAACGAGACTGAAGCCAGAAGAGTTAGAAGTGTACTCACCATGTACTTTGACCCATAGCTTACTGAATAAATAAGTATACTCACTTTGCCCTGTTTTCTGTCCTTGCTTGTATGAAGGTGGTTTATCTATTTACTTCTCTGACAATAGATGTGTAACAGCCTAATGTAACATTGTATGGAAATACAAGATAACTCTGATGCAGACATGTTTTATACATTTAACAAGGTGCTTTATTAATGCAACAGAGTTAGTCAGTTTTTCAATATTCGTCGTCAGCTGGGTCATACTGTCCGTGAAGTCTCTGTCGGTTGCCTCCATACGCTCCAGTATATTGTTTTTTTAAGTTTTAAGTTCTCCTGCATGAGAGCCAACAGCAATTCCTTTTAAGTTTTTCTACTCTGTAACTGGACAAAGGTGCACCAAGTATACCATTTCCTCTTCGCTTGTTTTCTGTGTGTCCTGCGCATGCCCAGTAGGAGGAGGTTCGCCCAAATATCTGTTCTAATGTGGACAGAGATATTTTTTAAAATGTCTGGTCTGGACGCCTGTCATTTTTACGCGAAACCGGCGTTTTCAAAATTATCCGGTCTAGTGTGGACGTAGCCTCAGATTCTGCAGATAGATACAAACTGGCTCTTCGAACCACTGAGTCCACACTGACCCATTTATACTGAACTGAAATTATTCCATCGTTTTTTCATCCCACGCTCACTTCAGTTCCACCCAGATTCCACCACTCTCCTACTCAGAGCTATTTACCATGGCCAAAAACCTTCCAACCCACACGGCTTTGGGATGTGGGAGGAAACTGAAGCATCTGGAGGAAACTCACATGGCCA
Organism: Mobula birostris; assembly: GCF_030028105.1. NCBI lineage: Eukaryota > Metazoa > Chordata > Chondrichthyes > Myliobatiformes > Myliobatidae > Mobula > Mobula birostris. Next base: position 21,030,120 of record NC_092387.1, on the reverse strand, counting down.
CAGACAGAACATATTAACTCCGTTCGGACAGCACCCAAGGTTGGGATTGAACCTGGGTCTCTAATGTTGTGAGGTAGTGGCTCTATCCACTGTCCCTCTCATTACTTGGCTTTGACAGTAGGGATCAACTCTGCTTCCACCTCCTATGTGGAGTTCCCTTCTGCAGTGGAGGTTTGCACACATCACCTTATGTCATTTCTCCCAAATCTTCAAACTGTGCCTCAGCCCTTGAACCAACAGGATTCATTTCCTCAATCCATCCTGTCTCAATCACGACAATCCAGTCCAACTCTATTGAATCCTTTTCAACCTTCCTTGCTCCTGCACACCCTTAACCTCCAGCAAAAATCCCTCATCTCTGGAGCCTTTCCAGTAAATTTTTCCTGTCCACCACCCTGGACCTTCAGATCCTTCCTAAAGTGAGATGACCAGATCTGATTGAACACTCCAGCTGTGGTCCACTCAAAGCTGAAAGTTCAAAGTAAACTTATAATCAAAGTACATATATATCACCATATACAACCCTGAGCTTCATTTCCTTGTGGACATACTCAATCCATTATAGAATAATAACCATAGAAACAGAAACATAGAAAACCTACAACACAATACAGGCCCTTTGGCCCATAATGCTGTGCTGAACATGTCCTTACTTTAGAAATCACCTAGGGTTACCATAGCCCTCTATTTTTCTGAGTTCCATGTACCTGTCCAAGAGTCTCTCAAAAGACCCTATCGTATCCAACCCCACCACCATCACTGGTAGCCCATTCCATGCACTCACCACTCAAACTTATCCCGACATCTCCTTTGTACCTACTTCCAAGCACCTTAAAACTGTGTCCTCTCATGCTAATCATTTCAGCCCTGGGAAAAAGCCTCTGACTATCCACACGATCAATGCCTCTCATCATCTTACACACCTCTATCAGGTCACCTGTCATTCTCCGTCACTCTAAGGAGAAAAGGCTGAGTTCACTCAACCTATTCTCATAAGGCATGCTCCCCAATCCAGGCAACATTCTCGTAAATCTCCTCTGCACCCTTTCTATGGTTTCCCCATCAATTCCTGTAGTGAGGCGACCAGAACTGAGCACAGTACTCCAAGTGAGGTCTGGCCAGGGTCCTATATAGCTGCAACATTACCTCTCGACTCCTAAACTCAATCCCACCATTGATAAAGGCCAATACACCGTATGCATTCTTAACCACAGAGTCAACCTGCACAGCAGCTTTGAGTGTTCTATGAACTCAGGCCCCAAGATCCCTCTGATCCTCCACACTGCCAAGAGTCTTACCATTAATACTATATTCTGCCATCATATTTGACCTACCAAAAATGAACCATCTCACACTTATCTGGGTTGAACTCCATCTGCCACTTCTCAGCCCAGTTTTGCATCCTATCGATGTCCTGCTGTAACCTCCTCACTGCCCACAACACCCCCAACCTTTGTCATCAGCAAATTTACTAACCCGTCCCTTCACTTCCTCATCCAGGTCATTTATAAAAATCACAAAGAGTAGGGGTCCCAGTACAGATCCCTGAGGCACACCACTGATCACCAATCTCCATGTAGAATATGACCCGTCTACAATCCTTCTGTGGGCAACCCAGTTCTGGATCCATAAAGCAATGTCCCCTTGGATCCCATGCCTCCTTACTTTTTCAATAAGCCTGGCATGGGGTACCTTGTCAAATGCCTTGCTGAAATCCATATACACTACATCTACTGCTCTACCTTCATCAATGTGTTTAGTCACATCCTCAAAAAATTCATTCAGGCTTGTAAGGCACAACCTGCCCTTGACAAAGCCATGCTGACTATTCCTAATCATATTATGCCTCTCCAAATGTTCATAAGTCCTGTCTCTCAGGATTTTCTCCATCAACTTACCAACCACTGAAGTAAGACTCACTGGTGTGTAATATCTTGGGCTATCTCTACTCCTTTTCTTGAATAAAGGAACAACATCCACAACCCTCCAATCCTCCGGAACCTCTCCCGTCCCCATTGATGATGCAAAAATCATTGCCAGATGATCAACAATCTCCTCCCTCGCCTCCCACAGTAGCCTGGGGTACATCTCGTTCGGTCTCGGTGACTTATCCAACTTGATGCTTTCCAAAAGCTCCAGCACATCCTCTTTCTTAATATCTACATGCTCAAGCTTTTCAGTCAGCTGTAAGTCATAATAGAATTAACGAAAGACCCCATCTTCCTGGGTGTTCAACCACCGTGCATAAGCTGTGCAAATACAAAAATAAAGAAATAATAATAATAATAATAAATATGCAATAAGTATTGAGAACATGAGATGAGGAGTCCTTCAAAGTGAGCCCATTGGTTGATGGAACATTTCAACGATGGGGCGAGTGAAGTTATCCACTCTGGTTCAAGAGCCTGATGGTTGAGGAGTAATAACTGTTCCTGAACCTGGTCCATTCTTCTTGAATGCAGTAACAAGAAGAGAGCATGTCCCGGGAGATGGGGGCCCTGATGATGGATGCTGTTTTCCTGTGACTATTTCATGTAGATGTGCTCAATGGCGGGGAGGGCTTTACCTGTGATGGACTGGAGCGTATCTACAACTTTCTACGGGGTTTTCCATTCAAAGGTATTGGCTTTTCCATACCAGGCTGTGATGCAGCCAGTCAATATACTCTCCACTACATAGGTGCTACTGGTGCTTTCTTCGTAATAGCACTTACGTGTTGGGCCCATGATGAGTACTCAGAAATAATAGCGCTGAGAAATTTATAGTGGTGTCACTGTGACTCAATAACCCAGTGGTTGCTGAGACAGTGTTGGTTTGCACAGGTTCAATATAATTCAATTGTTTTGTTACTGACTGCCTTTGTTATTGAATCCCAGGACCTCACCTGCCGGTGTTTTAAGGTAGAGTTTTGTCGTGGGTTGAGAGCATTGTGATCTCCTTAGTAGGGAATGGAAGGAATTCTGTTGCACTAAGCACTGTTCTCCTGCAAGTAAACTACCTTTTGTTAGAATATGTCTTGTTTGTATTCCTCTGGAAGTGGAAAGAAAACATTGAACAAAGAACATGAAATGGTACAACAAAGGAACAAGCCCTTCAATTATATTGTTGTACCAAAATAATTGAACTAGTAATTATACACCTAACTAATCCTTTCATCTTACACAATGTTTATATCCCTCCATTCTCTGTCCGTTCATGTGTCTATCTAATTGTCTCATAAATACATCTATCGTATCTGCCTCTATCACGATCCATTGCAGCGCATTCCACACCTCCACGTCTATATCTCCTTTAAACTTACCTCTTCTCACCTTAAATGTATGCCATCCAGTATTTGATATTTCTACCCTGGGGAAATACATGAGTGGTGGATATGTCTCTGCCAAAGAAGGTGTAAGATGCTCCTTCCCTCTGCTAGCCTGCAGGTCACCCTTGGGCAAGGTGTAGCACCTGCTTATCCCCATGATCAGGGTCACGTGAAGCCATGGGAGCAGATGGTGCATGGTCACTTGAGCTGCTGGTGCATATCACAAGTCCTGGTTATGCGACCACTGATGCCTGGCAGGCAATCTCTGAAGAGTATTGATAATGGCTGGGGTCACCCGTCTTGTAAAGACACTGCCCAGAAGAAGGCAATGTCAAACTACTTCTATAGAAAGAATTGCCAAGTGCAATCATGGTCAGGGAGATCATGATCAGCCATGTCATAAGACACGGCACATAATGACGATAATGACCCTGGGAAAAAGACTCTGACTATCCATTCTATTTATGCCTCTTATTATATTTTAAACTTCTGTCAGGTTTCTTCTCAACCCCTACCATTCCAGAGAGAGAAACAACTCTCAACTCTCAATGAGAGTTTGTCAAGCCTCTCTTTATAGCATGTACCCTCTAGTCTAGGCAGCATTCTGATTAATCCCTCTGCATGCTCTTCAAAGTCTCCACATTCTTCTAATGGAGTGACCAGAACTGAACGCAGTACTCCAGAGCTTTATAAAATTGCAAGACTTGAAGGTGATCTGACCAAAGTTCCATGCTAGTTCTACTTAGTTCTATTTCCATCACTCCAGCCTCATTGCTCCCCACACTTTTCCTTCTGAAATATTTATCCTTTGAGACCATTGCTTCCAATCTCTATTCATAATATCTCACCACCTGTAAAAAGTCTTCTTAACTTTCTACTCACTTCTGGCAGAGTCTAAAACAATGCCTTTATTTCTGACTGTCCTTCCCGGGGCCTGTGCAAAGCCCCTACTTTCTCCATGTTTCAGAGAGCTGCAGAACCCACAGCAGGCATCTCCGGATGCTGGGAAAATACCACCAACTCTGTCTCTGTAAAGCCCTCCTCATTCACTAGATGGGGAAATGGAACAGATAACTATGTCTTCACCGAGGCCAACTTCCCCACCATCGAGACATTTTCTTCATCTGCTGTTTTGACCTCTGTTTGGTTGTTGAGTGTTGTGTAGTGAATCAGCTTCAGAGTGCGAGTAGAAGCTGACTAAGATCAGGAAATGCTGGGGACGTTCAACAACTCAGGCAGCATCTTGCTTAGACCACAGGACCATAAGACATAGGAGCAGAATTAGGCCATTCAGCCCATCGAGCCTGCTCTGCCATTCAATCATGGCTGACTTATTTTCTCTCTCTACCCTATTCTCCTGCATCCTCCCAATAACCTTTGATATGCTTACTGTCTCCACTTTAAATAATCTCAATGACTTGGTCTTCACAGCCATCTGTGGCAATAAATTCCACAGATTCACCACTCCCTGGCCAAAGAAATACCTCCTTATCTCTGTTCCAAAGAAACATTCTTTTAATCTGAGGTCGCACCCTCTGTCCCTTCACTATTGGAAACATCCTCTGCACACCCACTCTTTCTACGCCTTTCGATATTTGGTAGGTCTCAATGAGATCTAATCCTCATCCTTCTAAATTCCAGGGAGAACAGGCCCAGAGCCATCAAACATTCTTCATCCTTTAACCCTTTCATTTCCAAGATCATTTTCACAAACCCCCCTCTGGACCCTCTCCAATGACAGTATTGTTACCTCCTGTCACTCCAAAATAAAAAAGCTAATTGAAAGCAAAACAAGGGAGCTGGGAGATAACTTGTGAATGTCAATTTTTTGCTTTGAGTGAGGCGCGCACATATGACATGGTGGCATCTTGACATATGCTATTCACAAACTTTGTACGTATAACCATAATGAATCATTTAAACAAACAAGAATGCTTAATCAAACAATATATTTACAAAATTACCCAAATGTTACTTACATATTAAATATATAACAAGCACGTCCTTTCTTAGATATGGGTCCCCAAACTGCTCAGAGGACTCTAATGACTGATAAAGCCTCAGCTTTACATCTTTGCTTTTTTATTCTACTTAGTATGTTGGGAAGTGAATAATGTTTCTGGTCAGAACTGTTGAGTATTGGTAGAATATTTTGCTTTGATTTCAGATTTTTAGCATCTGCAGTTTTTGACTTTCAGACACTGCTCACTCTGCCATGCAAGCCTCAAGATGAACTGCAAGGCTAAAATCAGATATGTGAAAGGTTATTCACTCCCTAACATGCTAAACAAACACAACACTATTCACAACAAAGGCAACTAGTGATGCTAGTAAAGCTGTAGCCTCACACTCTAGTGACTGAGTTATTTCCTGACGTTTGCTGCTGTCTGTGTGGTGTTTGCATGCTCACCCTGTGACCTGGCCATCCTCCAGGTCACAGCGCAGTCGTGTAACGGTTAGCATCATGCTATTACGGCACCAGCAATCACCGATCGGGGGTTCAATTCCTGCCACTTCCTTTGAGAAGTGTGAATGTTCTCCCCGTGAGTGTGTAGGTTTCCTCTGGGTGCTCCCGTTTGTTTCCCACAGTCCAAAGACATATAGTTAGGGCTAGCGAGTTGATGGCTCGCTATGTTGGGACCAGAAGTGTGGCAACGCTTGTAGGCTGCCCAGGGCAATCCTTGCTGATTGATGCAAATGATGCATTTCACAGTATATTTCAATGTTTCAATGTCCAGGTACATATGACAAATAAAACTAAACTTTAATCTTTAGGTGCCCCACTTTCCCAAAGGCATGATGGTCAAAGATTCAAAGTACATTTATTTCAAAATTATATTCAGCCTGAAATTTGTCTTCCTACAGACAGCCACGAAACAAAGAAACACCATGTAAACCGTTCATAGAAAACATCAAACACCCGATGTGCAAAAATACAAATCATGCAAACGGCAAAAAAGAGCGAAAAACACAGAATATAATAAATACACAACCACAAAGTCATTGGAACAATTTAGGAATTTTAAGTTTAGTACAGTTCAGTTCGATTTAGCGTTTTCCCTGTTCATTGACTGCAGGCCATGCAGCCTGTCTGCCCCAATCAAAATAGTAATACAAAAAAAACGCCAGAATCCAGAAACACACCATAACATGAACTATAGACTCCAGTCCAGAAACCATATTGATTAAACCTTGCCCACGACCCAAGATTCTGCCACCATCCTCCGGCAGCACTGAGTGAGAGCTAGAGAGAGAGTGGTCACATACAGGGCACCTTCCTGCAGCAGCAGTGAGACAGCATGAGAAAGAGACCGGTCAAACGCGGGCAGATGGCGCTGAACACCCGCTCGCATTCTTCTCTTGGCCTCGTTGATTTCAATCTTGTTCGATGCTTTAATCAATGAGGTCGGTGAGAAATAGAGTCAATCATGGGCTCGCACCCCGTCTCCAGGCTTCTTGGCCTTCAGGCTGCACGCTTTGCTCAAAACCTCACCATACTCCCTCAGAGACAACGTAGCGGCAGGTCGCACAATTGGACTAAAAACACACCATCAAAATGTAAATCACAGGTTCCAATAGTGGCAGAATCATATTTGTAAGAAGGAGAAGAAGGAAAAGGTGTAGTTTTGTGAACTGTCTGAAAAACATTATCTTTTGTCACGTTGTTCGCTGGCACCACCTTCTTCAAAAAATTTCATTACGGTTACTTGATTGCTGTAAATTAACGCCCTGTGTGGCTGGCTAGTAGGAGAAACAGGGAAAGTTAGTGAGCACCCAAGGTCAGGATAAAACTTTTACAAAAAGAGCGAAGCAGTGATTAAAGGAATGGAAAATGTAATACCATCTCTAGCCATGGGGTTTTCAAATGGTTAATTACTTCTGGAGCTCTGAGCTGTTCCTAGCCTCAACACTACAAGGTTTTTCAAACACTAAACTAACACTTGTTTGGGTTGATTTGAGAATGGGAGTTCTTGCTTGTTTTTCTCCTTGATGAATATTGCCTGCAGACGCACATGAGTGAGCCCCCTCTTTCCGTAGTGCAGGCTATAAATCCCAACTAGTCTGGGGGCTATTAGATAACGGCACAATGACGTCAGTGACTAAAGCACTACAGATAAAAGTCGAGAGAATCCTACTGTAAACATGCCAGTTAGTACAACTTGGTGGCTATAAATTAAATACAGACTATCTCCACTTGGAGTCACGTGTCAAGGTTACTCACTCTCGAAGAGAGCAGCTTTCTTTTCCAAAAGGTTGAATAAACTGAAGTTCATACTATGGTCAAAATGTTTTGTATGATCTATTCAAAAGCATTAGCATTACACCTGGTATTAGGGAGTAATTTACTGTTAAGAGTTGTCCTTCCTCACTTTCTGACCATTTATTTTCATCTGTAATACTTAGGTAATGTTGAACTTACATGAACAGTTTGTACAAGTAATATTATGGGATCATGGATATGGGGTCTGGGCTCCAACTTTCACACAGCTCTTTGACAATGGAGTATATCTCTATTCCGTTCGATAGCTGACGAACAGTGATCCCCTAGCATTAAAAACATCTCATACGTAAGCAATTAATACAGAAAATGCTGAAAATACTGTGCAGATCAACAAAAAAAAGAGGTAATATTTCAGGCCAAAGACAAGAGAGTTGACTACATGAAACATTGACACACACAAATGCTGGAGGAACTCAGCAGGTCAGGCAGTATCTGTGGAAAGGGATAAAGAGTCAATGCTCCTGGCTGAGACCCAAGGGTCCTGATGAGGAGTTTCAGCCCAAAACATCAAGGTTATCTCTACATCAGGAGTACCCAACCTCAGTCAACGGTAGGGGTCCATGGTTGGGAACCCCTGCTCTATATAGATGCTGCCTGACCTGCTGACTTCCTCCAGCATTTTGTATGCATTTCCAGCAACTGCAGAATCTCTTGTGTTTCTGAAACACTAGCTCTGTTTCTCTCCTCACGGATGCAGCCTGACCTGTTGAGTGTTTCCAAAATGTTCTGCTTATGTCTTAGATATCCAGCACCTTAACCTTCTTTTTGATTTTCACACAAAAGGCATCTTCCACTCACTGAACCAGAGTTGAAATAAGTCGGTTCTGACCCTGGGTAAGACAGCCTACAACGCAATTTCTGGAGCTGCCAATACATGCAACTCAGTTCAGCTAGTGGCTTAATCTAGGGGAAGACAGCCCTCGGCCCGCCCAAACTTAAGAAATCTTTTCTGGGTGGATGCTGCGCGATGTGTCCCCTGTTACAAGTCAGTACCACGAAATAACAAACAGTACACTATATGCGATTAAACGATTGAGCTTTATAACTCTTAATTTGACTATGTGGTTAGTAAAGAAACAAAAAAAAGAAAAGGGTCCATTCTCATGAACCAGTCTAATGTGCAACGTTGGAGCTCACAGTTCAGTCCACTGGTTTCCTGTCGACCTCTTCCAAGTGTAACCGACCCTCGGACCATCGCTGCAAGTCCACTACATCTACCAACTCCCTCCATTCGCGTCTTCTCCCCTGGCAAAAGACCGCAAAATCCCTGCTCCCAGACCCACAATCAAGAGCAACATCCCTCTCATTGGATAGCCCCACATTCCAAAGCCCCGTTATCTCTAGTCGTAACCCAAACATTGCTGCTACAGAGAAGCCTTTACATTAGCAGTGAAATCTTACAGCACGTTACATACATTTTAACAGAATTTGATTTTTTATTTTTATTGGCATTGGTATTATAATAAATGTGATGAGTAGATCTGTTGAGGGCAGCTCAAAGAATAAAGCATGTGTGGGTACTTGGACACCTTGGAAACCAACCTCCTATTCATGGACTCTGTCTACACTTCTCGCTGTCTTGGTAAGGCAAATAACATCATCAAAAATCCCACCCATGCCAGTCATTCTCATTTCCCCACCCTCCCACCAGGCAGAAGATATAACATCATGCACCACCAGGGTCAAGGACAGCTTCTATCCCACTGTTTTTAGACTGTTGAATACAGTAAAATGGATTTCCTAATCTACCTCATTATGGTCTCGTACCTTATTATCTGGCTTCCCTGCACTTTCTCTGTAACTGTAACACTTTTTTCCATATTCCCTTCTTACCACCTCAATGCACTGTTGCAGTGGAATGATTTGTGGAATCTGTGCACACAAAACAAAGTTTTTCACCGTACTTCGGTACATAGAGTGCTGTGCAAAAGCCTTCGGCACATATTGTATGTATAGCTAGGATGCCTAAGACTTTTGCACTGTACGGTATATTGGTTAAAATAGGAAGGTGGTTGGGAAACAGGAATAAGAGTACTGAGCTTTGTATTAGCTCAATAGTATTAAGTGTTATTTGGTAACTGGAAAGACATAATATACTGTACTGTGCAAAAGTCCTAGGCACCCTAGCTATATACATGTGCCTAACATGCAGTGAAATCTGTGCAGAAGCAATTATTAAAGATTAAACTGAGCACTAAGAAAAGTTCAAGGCAATTGGGCAAAGTCAATGCCACTTTTTTCAAAAAGGAAATCGTGCTTGACCAATTAATTGGCATGCAACATATGTATAAGATGATGAGGGGCATTGATTGGGTGGATAGCTAGAGGCTTTTCCCGGGGTTGAAATGGCTAACACAAAGGGACATAGTTTTAAGGTGCTCGAAAATAGATACCGAGGGGATGGTATAGATAGATAGATAGACATACTTTATTGATCCCAAGGGAAATTGGGTTTCGTTACAGTTGCACTAACCAAGAATAGAGTATAAACATAGCAATATAAAACCATAAATAATTAAATAATAATATGTAAATTATGCCAGATGGAAATAAGTCCAGGACCAGCCTATTGGCTCAGTGTGTCTGACCCTCCACGGGAGGAGTTGTAAAGTTTGATGGCCACAGGCAGGAATGACTTCCTATGATGCTCAGTGTTACATCTCGGTGGAATGAGTAGTGGTAAGTTTTTCACACAGAGAGTGGTAGGTGCATAGAATGCACTGCTGGTAGTGGTGGTGGAAGCGGATACAATAGAGTCTTTCAAGAGCCTCTTAGATAGGTACACGGAGCTTAGAAAAGTAGAGGGCTATGTGCTTGGGAAATTCTAGGCAGTTTCTAGAGTAGGTTACATGGTTGGCACAACACTGTGGGCTGAAGGGCCTGTAATGTGCTGTAGATTTCTATGTTCTATGTTCTAGTGCCCAAGACTTTTGCACAGTACTGTAGGTACAGACAACAATATACAGAATAGGTGTTGTACATAAACTATACAGGAGAATGAAAGAAAGAAAGACTGCAAAACAAGGCATCAATGAAAAAAAACACAATCAGAGTCAAGCACCTGGTCGTACAAGAGGTGATCTGTAGTGTGTCATTGCTGAGGATTAGGGTTGTGGTGGTTGATTCAGGATCCAAATGGCTGAAGGTACGTAGCTGTTCCTGAACCTGATATTGCTGGACTTCAGCCTTCTGTACCCCACTCCCTGACAGCAGCTGTGAGAAGCTGCCATGATCTGGATGGTGGGGTCGTTGATGATAGACGCTGCCTCCCTGAGTCAGTAGTAGTAAGTGTTACTTAGTAACTGGAAAGGCATAAAATACAGTGCTGTGCAAAAGCCTTAGGCGACACTAGAATAATATGGCTAAGACCTTTGCACAGCACTGTATGACACTAATAAAACAACTTACCAATTTGCTTTGGCCGGTGTTAGTTTGAAGGCTGGCTCAATGGGGTGGCAGGGAGTGTGGATTCCAGTGACCCTGGATCAGTCCTGACCGCTGGTCATGTCTGAGTGCAGTCTGCACATTCTCCCTGTGATGGGATAGGTTTCGTCCAAGTGCTCTGGTTTCCTCCCACATGTGTTGCTGTTTGATTGTCTATTGCGCGGTAGTGGGTGGTCGGAAAGTAAAGGTCAGAATCAGAATCAGGTTGATTATCACTGACATACAGTAGGTCATGAAAATCTGTTCTTTCTTGCAGCAGCAATATAAAGCAATACATAAAATATACTATAAATTACAATAAGAAATAAGCAAAAGTAAAAAAAGTAGTGCAAAAAGAGAGAAAAAAATAGTGAGGTGGTGTTCAGAAATCTGGTGGTTGAAGGGAAGAATCTGTTCCTAAAATGATGAGTATTTTGTCTTCGGGCTCCTGTACCTCCTCTCTGATGGTAGTAATGAGAAGAGAGCCTCTGCTGGGTCCTGGGGTTCCTTAAAGATGGATGTCACTTTTTTGAGGCATCATCTTTTGAAGATGTCCTCAATAGTGGGGGAGACCTAGTGCCCACGATGGAGCTGGCTGAGTTTGCAAACCTCTACGATTTTTTCCTATCCTCCATACTCAGAATTACTGCAGAATTTACTTTCCTACCAACCTTTATGTGGTCAGCAAAATGTACAAGTATACATTTGATGACTTCACCCACAGCACCAATCCCTTATTATAACCAGCCAAAGACCCATTTAATGCTTACTCTCTGCTTCTCGTTAGCCAACCAATCTTCTATCTGCACCAGGCTCCTGTACCACCAGATTTTAATTCCACTATAGCCTTTGATGAGACGCGTGATCAAAATCCTTTAGAAATCCAAGTACAGCAGATCCACTGGTTTTCCTTTATCCATGGTACACTTTCCTTCTTCCAGTTGATTATTGATTAGATATGGCATGGTATTGAAAAAGTGGTCCTGGCGTTGATTGGGATGGGATCTGGTGTTGTTTGCACACAATTCCAGCTGCCTGAGTTCAATCCTAACCTTTGGAACTGTCTGTGTGGAGTTTGCACGTTCTCCCTGTGACTGTGTGGGTTTCCTCTGGGTGCTCCAGTTTCCTCCTTCATCCCAAAGACGTAGTTAATTGGGCACTGTAAATTGCCCCCAGTGTGTAGAAGTGAGGACTCTAGGAGGAGGTGACTGAGATAATGTAAGATTAATATAAGTGGTTGTTTGATAGTTGGCATAGACTCTGGGTTGAAGGCTTCATCTGTCATGTGACTCTAATTACAATGGCTTGGTCAAACAACATTCCCCCCCCCCCCCACCAAAGAACCATGGTGACTCTGCCAGATAAACCGGAGTTTCTAACATTTTTCCATGACAGATGTTAAGCCAACTGGCCTGTAGTTTCCTGCTTTCTATCTTCCACCTCCTCCTGTACCACTCCCCTCAGCCCACAGCACATAAACACTCTTTCTGAATAATACAGTTGCATTTCCTCATTTCTAAAAAGGGAACTTTGAAATGATAAAGCATCAACAATCTCACTAGCCACCCCTTTTTATCATCCAAGCATTTAAGGACAATTAACTACTTAAATTATTGTCTTTCTTTGACAGATATGTTACATATTAAAAGAGAGATTCTAAAAAAAAACCTTTTTTCTCTCCGCAATGGAAATGATTTTCAACCATCAGTGGAAATTGACACACATTGATAAAAGTCTAACTCATTTGGATCAAATATGAATGTGCCTTTCACTGCCAAAGGAGATGATGGAATTAGATACAAACACTGTGTTTAAGAGACATTTAAACAGGCACTTCAATAAGCCAAACACAGAGGGGTGCATTCCTAATTGAGTAATCGAGGTTAGAGGAGATACAAGAGACAGCAAACGCTGGAATCTGGAGCCAAAACCCAAACTCGTGCAAAAAGTGAAAAGCAAACCGCCGTGTTCTTCCAGCAGATTTTTTTTATATAACATGATGAACAATAAGATAAGCATGGACATAATGGGTCAAAGAGCCCTTTTCTGGGCCATACAATTCTATGACTCCGTGATTAAATGCAGCAATCCTACAATTAAGGAGATGCAGGTCCTCTCTACCCCTAACCCGCAACTTGTTTATAATACGACCCCCTTGCGGCAGCACTGATAAGAATGAGTGCTCTGCATTGCTTCATCCGAGAGAGACGAGAGACGTGTCATTATTTCCCGCTGACTTTGAATGCAGTCAACTGTTGACCTGCTGTCACTCTGATCCCTGTCTGAGATAACAGGGAAAATCACTGACAGGAGCGTTTGTTCTATGGCCAGTTCCTTCAGGGTTCTCTGTGAAAACCTTATTGTGCTTACTGGTACCACAGCCAATGAAGGAAGGACTCGCTGTTTGGTATAAGCAAAAATTTAGCATCGTCTAGCCATTACTGCCGGCCGCACAAAGTTCATCTGAAGGACAACCGAAGATTAATTTGCAGGAATGCTGTGTCCCCTTGAGTGATAGGTCGGTCTGCATTGAGGTGTGTGGCCGTGTTTACTCTGAATCCACTTAACCAGGGTTGAAGACACCCAGAGAGCTTACTCTGCCAGTAACGGATTTGTTGAAGCTGCCTTGTAGAGAGCTTGACACCAGTTAAATAACTGACCGACGCTTTGAAGCACGTTCCTTTCTGTAAGAGACTTGAGAGACGCTTCCCCTGGGGTTGCACCTCAGCCGAGAATGTGCTTTAGCAGGGCAGTACTGTGGAGCAAGGGCCAGGGTGCAGCCCTTTCTCCATAACACACATAACTCCCTTCCCTCTCTTGAGCTCGGGAGCTGAGCTGTGAAAGGCCCAAAGAGTTCACGCTGTGGCTGGCAAAGGGTGGGGACAGTGTTGTACAAGCCAGTATTAAGGTGAAGGTAGAGGTGACTTCACTGCAGCCATCACTGGAGTTGAGGGAAGTGTTGATTAGTTTGGGGGAAGAGTATTGATTTTACAGTGATTGGAGAGAGAGAATTACTTTGATTAGCTAGGGCATAGTATTGTAAAGAACAGCCCTAGCATTGAATGGATAGAGATCCATATTGATTGGAATGGTGTCCAGTATTGATTGGATGAAGTGCAGCATTGATTGAATGGGAATGAGTATTGATTGGGATAGAGCCCAGTACTAATTCGACAGACATCCATATTGATTAGGATAGTCAATGAGGCTAAGATTTGGGAAGTTAAGTTTCCTCAATGACATAAAATCACCCAAAATACTTGCACGTTTCTTGACTTATTTTTCTTCTAAATGTGTATAATTTATCTTTATACTTGTTTGTGCTTCTTATATGTGCCCATGATGCTTTTGCAAGCAAATTTTTCATTACACCTGTGTATGTATGAGCTCAACTTTTTCCTAGTATTTTCTGGTTTTATTTCAGATTTCCAGCCTCTGCGGGCTATTTTTTTTAATCTATAATAAGTGTCTTTCACCTTGCTTTCACAAAGGTCCAAGTGTTCTACAGCCAGTGATATTCTCTCTTCTCCCCTCTCCCTTTGGGCAGAAGCACGTTGCATCAGGTTCAAGAAGAGCTTCTACCTTGCTGTTATAAGCCCACTGAATAGTCTCCTAGTACAATAAGATGGAACTTTTCCCTCATAATCTAACTCACTGAGACCTTGCACCTTATTGTCTACAAGCACCAGACTGTTTCTGTAACTATTACATTCTATTCTGCACTCTGATATTGTTTTCCCTTGTACTAACCCGATGCACCGATGCGATGAAGTGGTCTGAATGGAAAGTTTATTTTTAACAGTACCTCAGTACATGTGACAATTATAAACCAATTTATCCATTTGCCAATGCCCAGTTGTGATGCAGGCAAAGCAAGATCCATAGCTGTAAGAAGGCCAGATTTTTGCTATCAGTGGAACCCCCATGTGCTCCTCTTAAAAAATGTGCCCATGGCATCTTGTACTTCAGTTGCTCTTCTGACAGTACTGTTCATTATTATACTTAATGGATTTACTGTATATATTTATATTTAAACTTTATTCAATGACTGCATTATCACAACACAAACTACATAGAACACACTATTTACAGTTTCAAATTAAAATCATCATCTTCATTATGTGCTCTGTTCTATGAGGTAGGCGATCGTTGTCTTGGCCATGATTATTCTTCTGGGCAATGTCCTTACAAGATGGGAGACCCCAGCCATTATCAATACTCCTTAGAGATTATCTACCTGGCATCAGTGGTCACATAACTAGGACTTGTGATATGCACCAGCTGCTCATATGACCATCCACCACCTGCTCCCGTGGCTTCAAGAGACCCTGATCGGGGGGAGGGGGCTAGACAGGTGCCCAAAGGTGAACTGGAGGCTAGTGGATGGAAGGAATGCCTTAGACATCCTTTGGTAGAGACAAATCTCCACCCTGCCACCCTCATTATTATTACTACCTACAACCCACTCAAGCCACTGTTCCTGGAAATCCCACATTGTACTCATGGATGCCACATGCTCCTTCTCCGCAGACGTGACCCCGGATGAGGGATGGGCAGTCAGCTCAGGCAGGCCTATCAGCCAGCTTGCCCAGGCCGAGGAGACAACCGACCTGGAGACTCCACCAAGCGGCCTGCCTCCCCTCCTCTCCCTACCGGGTGATCATAGATCAGGAGTGCAGGGGCTAAAGTGAAACCAGAATCTGAGAAGCACTCCCCTCAGATAGAGGCTGCAGCCTCTTGGCTCCATGTATATGTGGTAGAGTACTGTCCTCCCTCAGTACTCCAGACAGAAAACAATTTGTCAGCAGCAACTATGAAATTGTGAGTCCACTTAGCCGAATGGAAAATGTGAGTGGAATTTCACAAGGTAATAACACAATCATGTTAATCACTGCACCCATTTAAGGTAAATTATTTGAACCACCAGGGTCATGTTCTGTTGTTCCACCAGTCAAAGCAGCCATGTTTAGGCATGATAGGCTGCAGGTATATTGGGACTAGATTTTTTACCTATTTAAGGATGTTTGGTGATGGAAGTTGAAAGAAAGACACAAGAACATTGAATAGAAATTGTAATTTCCTTAACTCTTTCCAAATACATTTCCCCACTGAGTACAGTCCATGTTTCACTGTAAATGTGTACAGTCGGCTGCCTGCCTGTATGTCAGTGATTGGTGCTGAGTCTCAGTGCCCGGCAACAGTTGCTGGATTTCAACCACTCATCCTAATGTTGCAAATCCTCCTGAAATATGAAGGGGAAATTGCACCTTGTTGCGACTTTGACCAGCATCCTCCAGTTCACCGTAAAGGGGTGGGATCAGATGAATGGGGAGACCCAGGGGCTCATTTCCCAGCCCCACATGGATGGATTTCAGGATTCAGATCGTTCTCACCACCAGTTCGTCGACCACATCCTTTCCTTCACTGCAGGGGTAGACTCCTACTTCACCTCCCTCCCCTTCACAACAGCTTCCTGTGTCAACTCCCACCCTAACACAACTGCACTCCATCTCTACACTGAACCCACCTTCCCTTCCCCCTCTGCCCCATGAACCAACTCTCTCACCCTCCCCAATGCAGCCCTCACCCCTCCCTCTGCCCCATCCTCTTACACTCTTACCCCCACACCACCTTTTCCACATCCTACCACCCTTCCCCCTCCCCTTCCATAAACCACTCCTCCCCTCCATGCACCACAACCCCCTCCCTTCCGTACTTCGCCACCCTCTCCCTGCCACCCCACACCCCCTACACTTCCCCTACCCCTTCTGTACACCACTACTGTCTGTATAGCCTCCTCCTCCCAACACCATTCCTCTCCCTCTGTTCAGCACCATTATCTCCTCTCAGCACTGCCTCCCCTTCCATATACCACCACTATCCCCTCCCTACTCCACTGGTCCCATCCCACCTCCTCCTCCCTACTCCATCCCTCCTCCTCCCTGCACGCCCACCTGCCTGCACTGTGTCTCACTCCATGCACCACCACTATCCCCTCTCTGCACACCCACCTACCTGCACTGTGTACCCCTCTATACACCACCACTATCCCCTCCCTACTCCACTACTCCCCTCCCACCTCCTCCTCCCTACTCCATCCCTCCCCCTCCATGCACCACCATCATCCCTTCTCTGTACACCCACCTCCCTGCACCGTCCTCCTCTATTAAACTCTGTCACGAGCCTTGTGGCCCATCAGGCCAGTGCTTATGCTGGTTTCCGTGGTGTGAAGCAACTGAGAGCACGAGACTCCCCCCCCCGGATAGGGTGCAAGGTTAACCCCCAGCATTTTTGCCGGTACCCATTCTCAGCTGGGTAGACTGGAGCATTGTGTGGTTAAGTGCCTTGCTCAAGGACACACACGCTGCCTCGGCTGAGGCTCAAACCCACGACCTTCAGATCGCCAGTCCAAAGCTCTAACCACTTGGCCACGTGCCACACTGTCCCCCTCTATACATCACCACCATGCCCTCTCTGCACGTCCACCTGTTGCACTGTGTCCCATTCAATACACTACCACTAACCCCTCTTTGCACGCCCACCTGCCTGCACTGTGCCCCCTCCATGCACCACCCTATACCCTCCTTATAGCCTTCCGCTCCCTGCGCTGCATCCCCCTCCCTCCACCAACCCTCCCCTTCCTTGCTAACATTCATCCTTCATCCAACAACCAAAACAAAAGTTCATTCATCTGAGTTGGTAATTAGTCTTACTACTGTTATATATACAGAAGTACAGTGAAAAGCTTTTGTTTACATGCCATCCAGACAGATCATTCCATAGAAAAATAAAAACTAATGCAAAAGGGAAAGAAAAAAACAGAATATAGAACATAGTGTTGCAGTAACTGAGAAATGCAGTGCAGGTAAACTAATAAACTACCTTGTTATCAGTTATTGTGAGATCGTGCTGTACACAAACTACCTGCAATAGACACAGCTCATTTATTATGGGAATTTCTTGTGGACAAGTGCTGGTATTTCCAGGGTAGGTAGTCAAACAAAGTGCAAGGGCCATGCCAAAGTTTAACAGACTAACCTACTCAGAAAATGGTTCATAGAAAATAGAAGCTATGGCAACATTTTGCCAGTGAAAGCAGAAAGTAGGGAAGAATTACATGCATAAAAACTGGTCAATGTTAATTCCACAGTGGTGCAATTAAGCTGACAGAGGAATAACCAATTAGCCTGGCTGTTACATTGCCAGTATGTTTTCCTGGGGTTGTGAACTGAAGGTCAAACCCAACATTAGCGAGTCCTGGGGTCGATACACAGA
Organism: Mobula birostris; assembly: GCF_030028105.1. Classification (NCBI taxonomy): domain Eukaryota; kingdom Metazoa; phylum Chordata; class Chondrichthyes; order Myliobatiformes; family Myliobatidae; genus Mobula; species Mobula birostris. Next base: position 21,011,833 of record NC_092387.1, on the reverse strand, counting down.
GTCTGACAAAACTGAAGGTCAAAGTCCAGAGTTTGGCAGTCCGGAGGTAGAAGCCCGAAGGTCAAATGCCAAAGTCCAGAAGTTGATGCCCAAAGTTTGAAGCCCCTGGTTCGGCTTGTCTGGAGGTCAGAGGCCTGGGCCAAGGACAGGAGGTTGGGAGCTGAATGTCTGCAAGTCTGAATCTCTGAGGGGCCAAGGACTGGAAGTTGAAGACGGCCTGCCCCGAGGTTTTAGGCATAGCTATGTGTATGTGAGTGTGTGGGTGTGTGGAATGGTGGGAAAGGAACTTGTTTTGCTATTGTTGTTGCTATTGCTACTTGCATTGTTCTGCTGAGCATGGTAGCATGTTATGTTAGCTCCGGAATTTTTGATATTTTAGCTATCGGATCCAGGAGGGTGTTTTATCAGTTTTTGTGTGAAGGAGGGGTTTGGAGGTTTAGGATTTGGGAGCTTTGTTTCTTTTGCCTTTTTGTGCAGGAAGGGGGTTGATGCCTGTTCTTTCAACAATATTAATGGTTTTTCTGTATTTCATGTCTACCTGGAGAAGGCGAATCTCAGAGTTGTATTCTGTGTGCATACTTTGATAATATAAATGAACCTTTGAACCTTTGAAAGTGTTGAGTTATCTTGTATAACTTGAGTCTCTGAAAGGGGCACAGAACTGAATTCCTTCTCTGTTAAATGACAGGGAAAGCAATCATTAAAATTTAATGTTTGTGTCTCTGGTGTTTAACCTAGATGTGCCTTCAAGTGATCAAAATCAGTCTGAATTTCTTTATCCTTGTGTAAGTTAGGGAAGATCGCCTTCCAGTGGGTCCTTTTGAGTAAAACAATGACTTGTTGAAACAGGTTCACTCAGCAAGGCAGGTTTGATATCTGCTGCCGCCAGCTTCAGTAGTATTAATTCTTACAGGGAATAGATCGAGAAATAAAGCAGAAGGTGGCCATTCAGCCCCTCTTTCTGATGCACAGTTCATCACATATTGAAAGGCCAGGACAGAGGGGACTTGGAGAGGATGTTTCCTTTAGTAGGAGAGTCTAGGATCTGAAGGCAAAGCCTCAGAAGAAAGGGGCATCGCTCAGCACTGAGGTAAAGAGGGTAGTGAATCTGTGGAAATTGTCTCCGTAGAGGGCTGTGGACGCCAAGTCATTGTGTGTATTTAAGGCAGAGTTCGGCTGATTGGTAAGTAGGTTAAGGGTTACAAGGAGAAGTCTGGAGAATGGGGTTGAAGAAAAATGTCCATGTTTGAATGGCAGAGCAGACCGATGACCTAATTTTGCTCCTATACCTTATGGTCTAAGATCTAGGCCGACACCTCCAGTGTCCAGGTCTGTCCCACACAACCTTGGGATGAGGGAGGAAACTGGAACACACAGCGGAAGCCCACGCGGCCACAGGGAGAACGTCCAAGATCTTCATCTACAGCAGCGGAGATGAGGATCGAACCCTATCATATAAATCTGTGGGCAACATTCCAAGTGCCTTTTACATATTTTTGGGCAATTTTGCCAATTCCTTCCACTGACCAGAGTGGGTGCAAGTACAACCAGCTAAACACCAAAAGAGGGGTCCAGCCAATTACTGGGCATCTTGTCTTTGCATTTTTTGAATGAACTATTTTAATACTTAGAAGTATTTTAATTATCTTTATGCTTTTAATAGGATATGTTTTGGGAAAAGTCAGTAACTTTTTAAATGCTTTTAATTCTTTACTTTTGTATGTTTGCCAGATGGGAAGGTGTTCCTGAAGCATGACACGTGTCTAGTCATGATAATCAAGGATTTGCCTCTCTGCCATTTCAGTGTTGCACAAAAAAGGCCAATGCAGCACTGTGTCACACCTAGTAGACCCACTGCTCACAGAGCCAGAGACACAGGTTCAATCCTCACCTCGAATGCTGTCAAAGTTCAAAGTATACTGTACCGTATAACCTACGGTATAATAAGGCACTACTTTATGTTTTAGTAACACGTTGTTGAATGCACTATTAGGCTCATATTGAGCATGCGCTATTAGGTGCGTATTGACCTGTACGTGTGTGCCGAGTTCGGTTTCTGCCAGTAAAGAACCATGAAACTTAGCTCCCGTCTCCAGCGTTTTTATTAATAGCATTGTTGTGTAACCAGGCCACATACACGACAAATTGGCGACGAGGTTAATGAACCTACTTTGTATCAGAACGCCGTGTTTTAATTGATAACGACACTCAGAGGAAGAGCGCAAGGAGTGAGCCAAGGAGCGGGAGAAGGAGGCAGAGCGAGGCCGCGAGTCAGAAAGGAAGTGGGACCACGTACGTTGGGAGACCAAGAGACAGTTGGAGCCGCAGCACGTCCAGCTGGGGCCACAGCCGGCGCTGACCCCTAGGAGCTGAGGGTCTGCCTGCCCCAGAAGGGAGATAAAAAGGAGCGACACACACACACACATCTAGACGGGGTGCGCTCGTGGCGCTAGCAAAAAGGACACGTGAGTCAAAAGGAAAATAAGGGGAGAACGGGGCTTAATTAACATAACAAAGATGGCAATGATTGGGACCATTACTGCATTTGATAGTGGCATTGAAGACTGGGCAATTTACATTGAAAGAGTGGAGTTATATTGTGAGGCTAATGGTGTTAAGGATGAAAAGAAAGCCAGCGCCTTACTCACACTATGTCCAAACTAGACCGGATAATTTTGAAAATGCTGGTTTCATGTAAAAACAATAGGCGTCCACACAGGCATTTTTGAAAATACCTCCGTCCACATTAAAATGGGTATTTGGGTGAATTTCCCCCTACATGGCATGCTCAGGACACATCTACAGAAAACAAACGAAGAGGAAACGGTATACTATTTCCATTTCCGTGGCGACGTTGTGCTATTTCTATTGGTCAAAAACTAAAGTACCTACAACCACAGCGAAAGAAAATTTTCAGCAATGTCTTTGAGGAATACAGTACAAAGAAAACCTCCACTGGAAAAAGCAGACCGGGCTTCTTCGTTTGGACAGACGATGAAGTCGAGCTGTTTCTGCGAGTTACAAACGACTACAAAGTCAGCAAAGCAGTGGAGAACGTGGACTGGGAGTCGCACCAAACCAAATACAACGACTTTATCGACCGCTACAAAGAACGTTATACGCGCTCAAGAAAACAATGAAATGCCGCGCTGTCGCCACCATCTGTTCCGGCACGTCATGACAGCGTTTTTAAAAAGCTCCGGTTACCCCGTACACACTACACCGCCCAACCGGCGTTTTCAGATTTACACACTCTGAAGAGCGTTCTAGAAAAGCTCCGTTTTCGGGGGAGGAAAACCCCGTTTCAGTGTGGACGGAGGGTCAAAACGAAGAGAAAAAGCTTCGGTTACAGATTTATCCGGTCTAGTGTGGACGTAGCCTCAGTATTATGGGAGCAAAAACATACGGGCTGCTACGGAGCTTGTTAACCCCTGAAAAGCCAGCTGACAAAACTTTCAAACAAATAGTAGACACTCTCCAACAGCATTTAAACCCCAAACCTTTGGTCTCCAAATTTGAGGAAGGACATTCTAGCTATTAAGGGAGTGTAGCGTAGGTTCACGAGGTTAATTCCCAGGATGGCGGGACTGTCATATGTTGAAAGATTGGAGCGACTGGACTTGTATACTCTGGAATTTAGAAGGATGAGAAGGGGTCTGATTGAAACATATAAGATTATTAAGGGATTGGACACGCTAGAGGCAGGAAACATGTTCCCGATGTTGGGGGAGTCCAGAACCGGAGGCCACAGTTTAAGAATAAGGGGTAGACAATTTAGAACGGAGTTGAGCAAAAACTTTTTCACTCAGAGGGCTGTGGATCTGTGGAATGCTCTGCCTCAGAAGGCAATGGAGGCCAATTCTCTGGATTCTTTCAAGAAAGAGTTAGATAGAGCTCTTAAAGATAGCGGAGTGAAGGGATATGGGGAGAAGGCAGGAAAAAGGTACTGATTGTGAATGATCAGCCATGATCACAGCGAATGTTGGTGCTGGCTCGAAGGGCTGAATGGCCTACTCCTGCACCTATTGTCTATTGTTTATAAACCACTGGTCATTGCTGAAAGATTTAAATTTCACAAACAGAATCAGAGCAAAAATGAAAGCATTTCTGAGTATTGTGCTGAATTGTGCAAATTATCAGAACATTGTCAATTTAGAGCTGGTCTATCGGATGCGTTGAGGGACAGGTTAGTGTGTGGCATGCACTGTGAAACCACACAGAAGGAGCTCCTGGGTGAAAAAGACCTTACATTCGAGAAGGCCCTGAACATTGCAATATCAACGGAAACAGCGACACGGGGTGCTTCAGAGATACAACAAAAATCTCTGGAATGTGCTACGAATAAAATGTCACTGAACAGAAATGAAGGAAAGAAATGTTACCATAGTGGGAACAGGTCACAAGACCCTGATGATTGTTGGTTTAAAGATAAAGAATGCAGAAACTGTGGTAAACAGGGCCACACTGGCAGAGTATGCAAAGCTAGTAAACAGCAGAAAAAGGACAAAATACAGAGAAACAAGAAACCCCAGAAAGGAAAATACAACAATGTACACAAAATGAAAGAATGCAATTCTGATGAAAATGACTCAGACAAAAGTGAATTTCTTGTCTGCAACTTCACAGCGTGAAAGAGACAGATGATCGAAGAGTAATATGGTTCACCCCACAAGTGGCAGGCGTGAGACTGAAAATGGAGTTGGACACAGGCTCAGCTTTAACAGTGATCTCTGTACACAACTACAAACGACTGGTTTTGCACATACTTCTGAAACGAACTAAACTTCTACCAAAGACTTATACAGGGCAGAAAGTGCGTCCTAAAGGTAAAATTAAAGTGACAGTGACCTACGGAGACAAAACACAGCAGCTGACCCTCTATGTACTGAAAAATGGAGGACCACCGTTGCTGGGATGTGAATGGCTCAGGAAAATCCAGTTGGATTGGCACACCATCAAGGCACTAGATGTGTCAACAAAGGAGGGCAGCTTGGCAGGGAAGATGTCTGCAGTTCTCCCTTCACCCGTTGTCGACTATTACAACGACAAGAAGGAGTTAGACAGCGTCGATGATGAGGACAAACGCAGCATCCGTGGCTGCGACTCGGATGAAGACACAGAGGATGCAAGGGAGACAGATATTGCCAATAAGCAGGATGATGAAGACTACTTGGAAGTAAAAGAGCAGATGTACCAGGAGAAATTGACATCTCTCAAAAGACAGCTACAGCAGTTACAGGAAGGCACTTTGCAAGAGTATCAGAAAAGGATGAAGAAACTATATCAATAGTACAAGAAAAGAATATGAAATGCTGAGCTTTTTCTGCAACTGGAGACAGAACAAGTGGGAAGGAATTATATTAAAGAGAAGAAAGCAGCAGTGAAGGAATTTGAAGATAAAAAGATTGAGTTAGAAAAAAAGAAAAAGATGATTGAGAATGAGAGGCCAACAATGGAACTCACAGGAGATTCTATGGAGGTAAAGCCAATAATGACTAGGAAACTAAGGAGGAGACCTAATGACCCTGTTCCAATTACAGACAAAAGACGAAAACCTGCACCTGTGCAGTTAAATTACTTGTTAACAGATGAACAGATAATGGAAGATCTGAGAACTCTCAATAAGCTTAAATCTCCGAAAAGACCAGCAACTCCGTCTTCTGCTGAGCGTCTTCCCAGCACTCTTGCTGAATCACCAGCACAAAGATATGAAGCATGAATAGAAGATGGAAAGTTATATCATGATAAGAGGTGGTATCATAAAGGTCAGGCTATCTATTTGGAATCTAAGGAGAATACGAAGATTGGCTGTGTAATTATATCAGTTGGAACAAATGATAATATGGGTATGGAAGACAAGTGATAGCACAAAGATGTGTATATATCTAGGACAGCTGCACAGAGGAGTCTTCATTATACGGAGGCGATCTGCTGCCTAGAACACTTAGCAAGTTGGAGGCACACATCTTCTTAACTCCCTATGCTCAGAGGTTAACTTTTCATGACTTTTATATGGAAATCTGTATTAAAACAAATAAGTTTATTTACAGACGTTACCCGGAGAGGCAGAGAAGACCTCTCCAGAGACTTGAGTTATAAATGGGTCTTAGACCAAAAGTGAAAAAGAAGGTTAGTTATAATTCGATATTTTTACGTTACTTTGTTATAATTTGATATTATTAAGTTTTTTCTTCATCCATCCTCAACATCGATGAGGACCTCGACACCAGATGGTGTCGAGACTAGCACTTGATTTGGATTTAAGTGAGGGAGAGTTGCGCAGCGTCAGCCTCACTCTCTCGTCCCAATTCCCATCTGGATCCAATGGCAAGACAGATTTGAAATGGCTGGAGATGGGACTAGGCGCAGTGGATGACCACGACGTCTTCTGTGTCTTGTCGTGCTCTACACGTTCCACGACACTTGCAGAGACCGCCTTCTTGACCGTTGGACCTTCCATTGGTCTCGTCCGCTCAATCTGCCGGAGTCTGTCTTCACATGCTGGCATAGACAACTCCCTATCTCACCGAGGGTTTGAAACCCATTGGCTACCCTCACCTGGTTTAGCCGGCTTGTCAAAGCCGTTGCCCGGGGTGTGGCCGCTGTCGCATGCAAACTGCTACGGGGAGCCACATTTAAGAGCTGAGTGCCAGGTGGGGACCAAAGGTGGACTAACCGCCTTGAAAAGGACGCGACATGTTCCCCCACCAGAGGTGCTGCTCCTCCTTGACACCCCATACACCCCTATTAATACACTTTAATACTATTAAGTTACTAAGTAAACAAATGGTAGATGTTTGTATGTTAAGGGTAAACATATTTGTTCAGCATATTTCCCCCGGAAAAAAAAACAGTTGATACACTATTAAAATAAAAGGGGAGGAGTGTACAGTATAATAAGGGACTACTTTATGTTTTAGTAACACGTCATTGAGCATGCGCGATTAGATGCTTATCGATCTGTACGTGTGTGCCAAGTTCGGTTTCTGCCAGTAAAGAATCATGAACCTTAGCTCCCGTCTCCAGCGTTTTTATTAATAGCATTGTTGTGTAACCAGGCCACATACACAACATATACTTATTATCAAAGTATCTACTGTATATAAACAACCTCGAGATCTAGGGTGGAGTCTGCATGTTCTCCCTGTGACTGCGTGCGTTTCCTCCCACATTACAAGGACATTCAGGTTGGTGGATTAACTAGCCACTTCAGTAATCTGCAGAAATTGATGGGAAAATGTTGAGAATGAAAAATGGAATTAATACTAGGACTAGTGTAAATGAGTGAGCCTACTGAGCCGAGGGACCTGTTTCTGAGCTATATTTCTCTGAGGCTCCTGGAACTTGCAAACTTTCAATGGTAAGTGTAGCATTACCAGCAGAATGGCTCCTTTGAGATATCACTCCAGGAGCTGAATTAATTCTGGTCACTCTTTCTGAAGAAGAATCCTCTCGAGAGGACCAGCCTGGTTAAAAGAAGCTCACTTGCACTGCAATGAGGCAACCTCCAGGTGGCGATGTTTGCTCAGTTTTTGCAGGGGAGAAGATTAAATGACACAGAGGCAAATTGTAATGTAGCTTCTGATCGGTACTGAGCATCAAAATCAATTGTAATAATTGGATAATTGTAAGCAGAACAAGTGCTACACATGCCCTTACACTTCCTCCTTTACCACCATTCAGGACCCCAGACAGTCCTTCCAGGTGAGGCGACACTTTACTTGTGAGTCGGCTGGGATGATATACTGCGTCCGGTGCTCCCGGTGTGGCCTTCTATATATTGGCAAGACCCGACGCAGACTGGGAGACCGTTTCACTGAACACCTACACTCTGTCCGCCAGAGAAAGCCATACATTTTAATACCACATCCCATTCCCATTCTGATATGTCTATCCACGGCCTCCTCTACTGTAAAGATGAAGCAACACTCACGTTGGAGGAACAACACCTTATATTCCGTCTGGGTAGCCTCCAACCTGATGGCGTGAACATTGACTTCTCTAACTTCCGCTAATGTCCCACCTCCCCCTCGTACCCCATCCGTTATTTATTTTTATACACACATTCTTTCTCTCACTCTCCTTTTTCTCCCTCTGTCCCTCTGACTATATCCCTTGCCCATCCTCTGTGTTCCCTCCCCCCTTGTTTTTCTCCCCATGATCCTCTCATATCCCTTTTGCCAATCACCTGTCCAGCTCTTGGCTCCATCCCTCCCCCTCCTGTCTTCTCCTATCATTTTGGATCTCCCCCTCCCTCTCCCCCTTTCAAACCTCTTACTAGCTCTTCCTTCAGTTAGTCCTGACGAAGGGTCTCGGCCCGAAACGTCAACTGTACCTCTTCCTAGAGATGCTGCCTGGCCTGCTGCGTTCACCAGCAACTTTGATGTGTGTTGCTTGAATTTCCAGCATCTGCAGAATTCCTTTTGTTGGCAAATTGTAATGTAGCTTCTTATCGGTACTGAGCATCAAAATCAATTTTATTCTGAGCAGTGAAACACATTCGTGTCTAAGTTCCGGATGAGTCACAGAAAATTAATTGGCTCCTTCACATTTCTGCACAGAATGTATAACCACCTTAGAATTCTTCTTTTTCAGCATTGTAGTAGAATTTAGACCAAGTTTTCCCAAGAACAAGATTTCCACAGAAACGAGACATTCCCAAAACTGCAGTGGGATTCCTCTGAAGTCAGTCCTAAGTGCATTATGTCACATCCAACAAGCTTGGTGGAAGGAGAGAGAGGGTGTTTGTGAAGGGCTGTTACTCAGGTTGGGGGATAGTGACCAGTGGTATACGACAGGGATCCCATGTTGTTTGTCATCTACATTAATGATTTAGATTACAGTGTTGTTAATAAAGTCAGTAACTTTGGATGACATCAGAATTGGAAATGTAGTGGACAATGAAGGGGCTTATCTAGGTCTTCGTGGCTATCCCTTGAGGTCGAGGATGATGGTCTTCGTTCTGAAGAAGTGGCCCACAGAGTGAAGAGGCCTGTGTGTGTATTTGTTTAACGTGTACTTGATGTTGCACTCCAAGAAGCACATGATACTTCACAGATCAACCAAGTAATTCCAATGGCATGGAAACCAGGACGATTGGAGCTGATGAATTTGTTGCAGCCTTCATCCGCCTTCACAGCCGCTGAGTCCGAAGTAACTTCATCCACCTGTTCCATCGTTGAGGTCTTGGTTGGATTGTTCTTCGTCAGGGACCTCATCCTCAACCTTACCGCCATGGGTGACCCTACCAGGAGCATAGCTCCAGACGGCATTGCTCTTGGGATCTCAGGACCACACAAGCTTCTCCACCACGACAGGGTGACAATCCACGAGAAGGCTTATCTAGGATTACAACAGGATTTTGATAAACTGGGGAAATGGACCAAGGAAGGGAAGATGGAATTTAACCTGAACATGTGCAAAGATTTCTCTTTGGCCTGTTCAACGAGGGCTGGGCTTACAAAATAAATGGTCGAGCCCTGGAAATGATTGTAGAACAGAGAGACATAGGGACATGGATACACAGTTCCTAAAAGTAGTGGCAAGGATTAGATTAGATTATGAGGACACTCAGTCCTCATTTATTGTCATTTAGAAATACATGCATTAAAAATGATACAATGTTCCTCCAATGGTATCACAAAAAAAACAGGACAAACCAAAGACTAACACTGACAAAACCACATAATTATAACATATAGTTACAGCAGTGCAAAACAATACCATAACTCGATGAAGAGCAGACCGTGGGCACGGTAAAAAAGAAATCTCAAGTCCCGGTTGACTCCGATAGTCCCCGATAGCAGGCAGCAAAAAGGGAGAAACTCCCCTGTCATAAACCTCCAGGCACCGACAACTGCTGATGCATTGGAAGCACCCGACAGCCGACTCTGAGTCCGTCCGAAAACTTCGAGCCTCCGACCAGCCCCTCCGATACACCCTCCCGAGCGCCATCCTCTGCTGAGCACCTTCGACCTCGTCCCGGCCGCCGAAACAAGCAAAGTCGAGGATTCGGAGGCCTTCTCCTCCGGAGATTCCGGACCACACAGTAGCAGCAGCAGCGAAGCGGGCATTTCAGAAGTTTCTCCAGATGTTCCTCCGTGCTCTCATGTCCGTCTCCCTCAAATTAGAATTGTGCACGGTACCCTACTTAACAAGTACAGATATCATTTCTGGAACGGCCGCGCGCGCTGGATAACCAGTGTAGTGAAGGCGACATTTGACTTCATCAGTTAAGACATTACATATTGGAGTTGGGTCTTTATGTTGCAATCTTACATGTGATTGGTGAGACTGCACTTGGAGCATTGTGCACAGTTCTGGTCACCAAGCTGTAGAGAGGATGTCATTAAGCTGGAAAGGGTGAAGACATGATTCTCAGGGATGTCAGAGACTGGATAGGCTGGTACTTTCTTTTCTGGAGTGTCCCTGGCTGGGACGATAACCTTATAAAGGAATATAAACCACGAGGAGCATAAAGACAGACAGCTAGCCTTTTTTTCGGGTCGGGCAGTCTGAAACTAAAGCACATAGATTTGAGATGAGCCGAGTTAAACGTAAAGGGGACCGGAGGGCAAACTTCCTCATACAGATGGTGGTGAGTGCATGGAATGAGCTGCCACAGGAAGCTATAAAGACAGATATAATTATAATGTTTAAAACATAGAAAGGTTTCAGAGAGTTGGGCACCAAACTCTAGTAAATAGGATCATCCCGCGTTTGACCGGTCTTCCTCTCCCTCTCACTAGCTGCTGTCCCAGGGAAGTGCAGGAGCCTTGGCTTCATGCTGCAAAGATTGATTGGCGAGGCCGTGGGCCCGTTTTGGGGCCTTACAAGTTCACGGTGCACGTAATTCTGGATTCTGGTTACTCTTTTGTTTTTGCTGTTTTTGAGCGGTTTGATTGGGCCAATCAACGCAGTCAGGGGCGCTTTGGCGAAGAATGCTTTGCCCTGAGGCCAGCAGTGGGCCAATGACACCACACTGAACTGAACTAAACTAAATACTACCAGACTTCTGGTTTGATATTTGATATTCTGTGTGTTGTTCACTCACTTTTTTGCCATTTGAGCAATTTGGTGCGATGGGTGTTTTGATGTTTCTTGAACAGGTCGCATGGTGTTTCTGTGTTTCGTGGCAGCCTGCGGGAGGACAAACCTCAGAGTTGTATTTCTGTATACATACTTCAATAATAAATGTACTTTGACTCTTTGAAGCTTGGATAGACATCCTGGTCAGCACAGACGTTGGGCCAAAGAGGCTTTTTCGTACTGTATATCTCCATAACTCTGTGACAATATGCTTCCATGTAGCTCCTGATGCCCTCAATATATTAAATGTGACACACAAGTTCTAATTGTAATTGGTACACTTTCTCTGACGCACACACCATATGCCTCAGTAGATGACCTTTCCACTTTGGAAATGCTTCACTTAAACTGAATCACAGTTTCAAATCACAATCACAGCCAGTACAAATATGTTAACATGAACTCATGAGTAGCAAGGATAACCCTAGGATGTGCCTTAGCCTGGCAACCAGGAACCAATCAGCTGAACTTCCAAAAGCCTCCTCCTTTGTTTTTGACTTGCAAGGATAACTAAAGTTGCAAAATTAACTTCCACATCCATGCTCAGACTCACTCCCATTGTTAATTAAAAAGCCGCTTTCCTGTTTCACTAAATCTATCCACTGGAATTATTCAGTCAGAACTGAGCCAAGACATACAATAAGTACTGCAGCTACAAGCACAGGTCAGAGGCTGTGTATCCTGTAATGAGTGTATTAACTCACCAGCGACTTTCAAACCCATCTTCACAGGTCAGGTCAGGAATGTGACGGACTGCTCTTCCACTGCCAGAATGGGAGCATTTCCAACAGTAATTAAGATGGCAAATACCGAGACAAAGCCGAAACGTTCACTCAATTCACCAAAAGCACACTATTTCTATAGCATGTACCAAATACAAGGAGCAAGGACACAGCAACATTTGGAATATTCAAAGTATATTTATTATCGAAGTATGTACACTATATACAACCTTGAAATTTGTCTCCTTACAGGAACAAGGAAACCCAATGAAACCCATTAAAAAAATGACCTGTGCAAAAAAAGAACAAGTATTCAAACAATAAAAAGTAAACAAATAACATTCAGAACTAAAGATCACAGAAGTGAGTCCACAGCCACGAAGCCAGTTTATCACTGCAGCCGGCTCAGGAGCCTGTTAGTTGCAGGTCACAAAACCTCAGTTCAGCACCGGGACGAGTAAACTTCGTGGAGCAGTGAGGTGAATATCAGCCTGACTCTCGTCTTCTGGCCCTACGCATAAATTGGCCAAACGTTGGTTTGTACCTTATTTTTGGGCCTGGGTCCTACCATTTCTATTCGGCACTAAGCCCACTCTAGAAGTGGCCAAACATCAGCTCGTTCCTTGCTCACAGGCCCTGCCCCAATGCCTTGGCTCGGCCTGTACCTGCCGCACCGCCACACTGTACCTTCGAGACTCCAGCTCACTGAATGCCACAGAACACCGCAAAAACACCGGGCGGTTCAAAAGCACAACTCAGAAAGGGAAGTTACAGGCTATTGATTACCGTGATCATTGCCCAGAAAATGTGTGATTAATAGAGTAGTTGTGTGCAATTCTGATCTCCTACCTACAGGAAAGCCTTCAATAAGCTTGAGAGAGTGCAGAGAAAATTTACAAAGATGTTGCTGGGACTTGAGGACCTGAGTTATTTGAAAAGGTCGAATAGGTTAGGACTTTATCCCCTGGAGCGTAGGAGAATGAGGGGAGATCTTACAGTAGTATCTAAGGTTATGAAGGGTGTAGGTGGGATAAATACATGCAGGTTTTTGTCCATCAGGTTGGGTGAGACCAAAGATAAAGATAACATCAAAACATACAGTGAAATATGTTGGTTGTGCCAATGACCAACAGTCAGAGGATGTGCTGGGGGCAGCTGCAGATGTCGCCATACTTCCAGCGCCAACTTAGCACTTAGAGTGAAAGGTGAAATATTTAAGGGGAATCTGAGGGGAAACACCTTCACTTAGAGCAAGGTTTCTTAAGGTTTTTTTATGCCATGGACCTCTACCATTAACCAAGGGGTTCATGGAGCCCAGGTTGGGAACCCCTGACCAGAGGGTTTTGCGAGTGTGGACGAGCTGCCAGCAGAAGTGGTAGATGCAGGTTCAGTTGTAACATTTAAGAGAAATTTGGATTGGTACATGGATGGGAGAGGTATGGAGGGATATGGTTCAGGTGCAGCTAGGTGGGACAAGGCAGAAGACTAGCTCAGCAACTTAGTAAGAAGCTTCCAAGATGAAAAGATCCAGATAAAGGGAGCTGACCCAGAATGCCAACTTTCCATTTTCTGCGTAATGAGCTCTTGTGCGGGGAGATGGAGAGCATTGGGCTCCAAGGTTTTTGAAGAGAACCTGAATTGGTTGTTGTTTAATGACATTAATGGTTTAGATTTCCTTGCATTTATGTCAAGCATTGCTGTTTGTAATGATGTCTCCTGGTTCTTTCTGTTTAAACTCGTTAAATTGATTTTGATAGGCTCAGGGATCCCATGTTACATGTATTATTTAAGGGGATGCCCAGTTAGCGCTAGTCGTGGGGACCTAGTTTTGAGAACGTTATGTCTCGTGATGTCGCCTGGCTGAGCCACTGATGTTCTTCTGGAATAATGAATAAATTCTGGTCGCCGTCTCTACATCAGAGTTTGTCTTTCCTCTGCACTTGGGTTCCAATATTGCCATGCTGTCTGACCTGCTGAGTTCCTCCAGCATCCACTTAGTTGTTTTTCAAAACAATCCAAGGTGCCTCAGAAGAAAAATAGATATCTGGACTATGAGTTTTTAACTCCTCAGATGATCCAAAATACTCCAGTAGATGACATGGTCCAGCTGCTGTCTGTGTATTACATACCCATGGAATTTGTATAATCAATGACATCAACAGTGTACTGGCAATTCCAAACTCACGTCCATAGAGTGGTCCAGACTAGAAATGGTGCTGAATGTTACCAATGGGTGTTGGGTGTTGGGTGCTGGTTGTTGGATGGTGGATGCTGGATGTTGGATCATGGATGATAGATGGTGATGGTGGCTGTTGGATGTTGGATGACAGATGCTGGATGCTAGATGACGGCTGTTTGATGGTGGGTGCTGGGTGCTGGGTGCTGGGTGCTGGGTGTTGGGTGCTGGGTGTTTGATGGTGGATGGTGGGTGGTGGGTGGTGGGTGTTGGGTGGTGGGTGGTGGGTGGCGGGTGTTGGGTGTTGGGTGTTGGGTGTTGGGTGTTGAGTGTTGGGTGTTGAGTGTTGAGTGTTGAGTGTTGAGTGTTGGGTGTTGGGTGTTGGGTGTTGGGTGTTGGGTGTTGGGTGTTGGGTGTTGGGTGTTGGATGGTGGATGGTGGATGGTGGATGGTGGATGGTGGATGGTGGATGACAGATGCATCTATAGACAAATGTAGAAAGTTTCCTGCCACTTTTAATTAGGGGCATTAGAACGCTAGAGATGGTGTTTAGAAAGACTTATGACGAAGTTTCCTGGACAGGAGAGTTATGGTTATGAGTAGATGTTTGTCCTGATTGAAGTGATTTTCAGCGTAAGAAAGGTTAGACTAAGAGGAGATTCAATTGAATAGAATAACATTTTGTATAACTGTCGTATGTCAAGCTTCAAATACAGTTATTGTCAGAATGTTTAAATGATACAACCTTGAGATCTGTTTGCTCACAGATAACCACAAAGCAAGAGACCTGAAAGAACCTAATTAAAGAAAAGAAGAATAAAAATAAAAATGAAAGAGCAACAGTCAATGCACAAGAGAAAGAAAAAAATACAAGTCATGCAAACAATTGAAGCAAACAACAGCACTCCAAATCAAAAATGAGTCCTCAGATCCAAGATCATTTTATGCATGAATGAATGATCTAATAAAGAAAGATTAATTTTTATATACGTTTTGACGGCTTTGATGCCTTTAATTTGAAGTCCACTCACTGTTGTAATGCAGGAAATGAGGGGCATAAGCTATAGAAGGAAGATAGCACAGATGACATTACGACTAGCTGTCTGATGTCTGTTGATAATGTGAGGCCCAGACTAGGACAAACAGAAAGGACAAGACATCAAGCAATACTGAAGATACTGGAAATCTGACAAGAAAAGAATAGAAAAACCTAGGAATGCATAGGAGATCAGGCAGCATCTGTGGAGAGAGAAAAACAAAGTTAATATTTTAGCTCAAACGTCCTTTATCAGAACTAGGAAAGATAAAAGTTAGCTTGAAGTTGTAAGGACTGTAGGGCAAAGTTGGATAGGAGATGGGGAGTATCTCTGACAAAGCGACACCAAGTGGGTTAACATAGACGTTAGCAGAAGATACTTTGCCTGTGTTTTGTTTTGCCATGGTATCTGGGCAGAGAGGGCAATAACCGGGAGACCCAAGATCTAAAGTTATGAATGGAAGGGTTAGAGAGAAGTTGAGGGAAACATTTTAGACTCAAATAGGCTCATGTTTGAAAGCCCACAGCCCTCAAAACACTGAGTCGTTGAAAAGAAATGATTTACAAAGTAATGGACCAAGAGAAGGAAAGTCAAAGCTTTGGCTGGAATAGATGCAATAGGCAAATCAACCTGCTTCTTGCCATAAATTTCAATGATCCTGTGACTGAATAGAATGAAGTTTGTATTGCAGGCACATTTTTGTATCTACAAGCCAAGAGCAAACATCCAATCAAGAAAGAAGGGTGTATTTTTTTAGATTGGTATTGGAAGTCCCCCCTCTATACTTTGTATCTGCACTCACTGTTGTAACGTTATGATGTAGAAAACACAGGGCACAATTAGCATGAGGAAAAATCACACAAGGAACGTTCTAGTAGTTTACCTACTGTCTTGTAATGCAACTTGGCAAAACTATGGAAAACTGCTGTTTTAAATTCAAAGTAAAATTTATTATCAGAGTGCATATATAAATCACTATATACCACCTTGAGATTCATTTGCTTACTGGCATTCACAGTACAGAGAAATTAGATTATGAGGACACTCAGTCCTCGTTTATTGTCATTTAGAAATGCATGCATTAAAAAATGATACAACGTTCCTCCAGAATGATATCACAAGAAAACACAGGACAAACCAAGACTAAAACTGACAAAACCACATAATTATGACATATAGTTACAACAGTGCAAAGCAATACCATAATTTGATAACGAGCAGACCATGGGCACTGTAAAAAAAAAGTCTCAAAGTTCCGATAGACTCATCGTCTCACGCAGATGGTAGAAGGGAGAAACTCTCCCTGCCATGAACCTCCAAGCGCCGCCAACTCACCATTGGAAGCACCCGACCGCAGCGGACTCTGAGTCCGTCCAAAAACTTCGAGCCTCCGACCAGCCCGTCCAACACAGCCTCGCCAAGCACCATCCTCTGCCGAGTGCTTCGAACCCCCCCCCCACCCCGGCCGCCGAGCAACAAGCAAAGCCGAGGACTCAGGGCCTTCCCCTCCGGAGATTCTGGACCACACAGTAGCAGCAGCAGCGAAGCAGGCATTTCAGAACTTTCACCAGATATTCCTCCGTGCTCTCACGTCCGTCCCCGTCAAATCAGGATTGTGCACGGCACCCTACTTGATAAATAACAGACATCACCACCGGAGTGGCCACTGCAAGCCGTTTCACGCTGCCAACTTCTCCTCCCGCCTTTTGCGACAGAATCCTTGAAAAACTACACACAAAGACTGACAAGCAACCACTGTGCAAATAAAAAGTACATAAGTAACTAAATGAATAAATAATAGTGAGAACAGGAGTTGTAGAATCCTTGAAAATGAGCCCCTAGGTTGAGGTGAGTGTAGCTATCTACACTGGTTCAGGAGCATGATGGTTGAAGGGCAGTAACTGTTCCCGCACCTGCTGGTGCAGTAATGAAAGAAAAGAAGTCAAAGAGCACTACAGGACAGAAATAGGCCATTTGGCCCATCTAGTCCATGCTAAGCTGTTAACCTGCCTTGTGACATTGATCCACACCTGGACCATGGCCTCCTATACCCGTCCCATCCATGTACTTATTCAAACTTTTGCATACAAAACAGTATTTGTATAAGGTGATTTTGTAATCACTTTCAGTTTTATGCAACACTGATCATAAGTAACCTTATGCAAATATTGGCACCTGAATACATGGAAACATAGGAAATGGAAGTAAGAGTTGGCCATTCAGCCCATCATGCCTGCTCTGCTATTCAATAAGATCAATGCTGCATGAACCCCAAATCCCTTGATTCTTGTTGTATCTAAAGCAACCTTGTCTAGTTAAAAAAATACATAATCGTCAACAAGAGGAATCTACTATACTGCAGTGACTTCAAAAGGAAACTGAATAAATAAATGAAAAAGATACCTGCAGGCAATAGGAAAATGGGACTGGTTGAAATGACTTCTGAAAGAGCTAGCAGAGGCTTGATCAGCTGAATAGTTCAAGCTCAAGATGATGCTCAAAGTTTATTGTTATTCAACCATACACATGTATACAGCTAAACGAAACAGTGTTCATCCGGGGCGAAGACACAAACCTCAGTACATACAGTCACATGTGGCACATATAGATACAAAAGCACATATAGTCACATAATAGGCTTCCCTTGCATTGTATGACCAAATAATTCTGTGCAAATCAATGTTTGCACAGTGTATTATAAATTGCTCCCTAGCAGCTCCAAAATTAGCTATGTTTTGTTGCTTTAAACAACATAGTCCAACCAACCTCCATCTCCCACATTTGCTGGCAATATTTAGCGTTCTGTGTTGAAAGGAAAAAAATTCCTCTCAGTCTGTGAAACAAGATTAAGCTGCATTAAATGGTGTATTCATTTACACTTCCATTCCCAGGGTCTCCATATTCCTACAAATCTCTAGCCTGGTGACAATCCTGAGATTGTATTGTTCTAAAGTGGCAAACAGCACTTCCTCAGTGAATTATTTGTTTCCCATCTGGTCAAGCGGTATGTACGACCCTCACAGCACACATTCAAGGGCTACTGAGCCTGTTCCCACGACCTTTATCCTTCCTCTCACTCGCGGAGCGTGAATCAGAGGCAAAGCTGCGAGGAAGGGCCTATTGTGAAGCACTGAAACGCCAAACTGAGCTAAAAAGGCAGTGCGATACAAAACACGTCTTTAATCTCAGTTTACGCATTTGTATTTCCCACGGGGTATCACACTGTCTCATGGGGTTCATGTGAGTGTGTGAGAGACAAGATAGGACACAGAGCCAGATGAATTATTCAGACAAGTATAGAACATGGGATTAGTATAAATGGTTATTTGATGAACAGCATGGATTCAGTGGGCCGAAGGGCCTGTTTTCACACTGTATGACTGAAGTGTTGGTCCAGGAGCAATGTTGTAATTGTATTGTGTACCTCAGGGTACCTAAGGGAGGTAGAGGTGAAAATGACTTAAACTACCTCAGGGTGTATGAGGTGACCAGGGAGGGATAACACCTCTGGTGAAAGAGCTTGTCACGTCTATTAAGGAGCAGCTCACTCACCTTTGGTCCCCACCGGACACTCAGCTCTCACCTGTGGCTCCGAATAGCAGTTTGCGTGCAACAGCAGCTACACAGCAGTACGACAGATGGGCTAAACCAGGTGAGGTAGCCAGCAGGCCTCACGCCCCAGTAAGATAAAGGACTTGCCAGTCTCAGCATGTGAAGTCAGACCAGGCGAGACCAACAGTGAGATCCAACAACCAGGAAGTGTCATAGGGAGGTGGCTGGGAATGGACCCAAGTGCAAGACACAGACACTGAAGTACTAGGGACAGGACTAGGATAGAGGGTGAGGGCTAGAACATGGACACAAAAACCAGGAACCCGGAACAGGACTGGACAACAGAGCTAGGAGCCAGAGCTTGGACTCCGAGCCAGAGACTGGACAAGGACCCAGAACCTGGGTCTTGCCTCTGGCTCGGACCCCAGAACTAGACAAGGGCGTGACTTGGCTGGCAGGCAGGATGAGGCTCGAGTCTTCAGGCTTGAGGCGAGGCTGGAGACCAGAGGCTTGAGGCTTGGGATCTTGAAGCTCCTCCTGGGCAGGACGCGGTACTCCTGGTCAGGGCACGGATCACCTGGGCAGGGTGCAGATCTCCACCCGACGAAGGCAAGGGACAGGAAGGGACAGAACCAACCGCAGGGTAATGGCAAGATGGCTTGACTTACCCGATGGAGGCAAGGGACAGGAAGGGAGCTAGGTACAGGGTGGCTCCAGGACAAGACTTCAGGCGAGACGAGGCAAGAGTTACCAGCAAGACAAGGCAAGGCTTCAGGCAATGCAAGGTGAGACAAGAACTTCAGGTGAGGCGAGAGTTACCGGAAAGACAAGACAAAGCTTCAGGCGAGGAAACAGAAGGCAGGGGAAGGGATACATGAGTAAGGACAAGAACAAACCAGCAGCCATGCCCTGGTCTCTGAAGGTATTTATGCAGCCAGACCCAATGAGAATCAACTGCCTCAATTAGTGCTCAACAGGAACAGAAACAGAGTAGACCGGAAAACCTGGAGCAAGGGTCGATGGACCGGACCGTGAACTAGAATGCGGACTTCACGGACCAGACCATGACAGGAAGGTAATTCTGCAGCACTTCACAGACAGCGAAGGGCATGACAATATACAAGAGAGTCATGCTTATCCATTGCAAACAAGGAGGACCCCAGGTGTGACAACTACTCCTACCACTGGACCCGAACTTCCGAGGTGGAGAGAGTGAAACTGCTCTAGCTTTTCCTCTTCAAAAACTGTCCCGCACAGGTTTCCTTAGTGCAGCTCAAATAGCTGCACAAGTCTATCAACATCACGTAAAATGAACAACTAATCAATCAATCACCTCAGAGGTACAGGGGCTACATGGGTGAACCTTCCAATGGACTTCCAGCAGTTACTTTACAGATACCTGGGCTCACTGAAATGGGAGTAGATGCAGTAAGATTGAGGAAGGGAATTTAAGAGCCAAAGGTCCAGACAGCTGGAAGCGGACATATTCCAGTCCATCACAGGCACAGTTCTCCACACCACTGAAAGCATTTAGGACGTGCTCCCTCAAGGAGGCAGCAGAAGTCCATAAGGCCATAAGCTACTGAAGCAGAATTAGGCCATCTGGCCCATCAATTCTGCTCCACCTTTTCATTATGGCTGATCCAATTTTCCTCTCAGCCCCAATCTCCTGCCATCTCCCCATATCCCTTCATGTCTGGCCAGACAAGAATTTATCAACCTCTTTCTTAAACATACAAAAAGACTTCGGCTCCACAGCTGCCTGTAGCAAAGAATTCCACATATTCACCACTCTCTGGCTAAAGAAATTCCTCCCCATGTCCATTCTGAAAGGATGCAGCTCTATTCTGAGGGTCTGTCCTCTGATCTTGACTCTCCCAACACACGAAACATCCTCTCCACATCACTCTATCAAGGCCTTTCACTATTTGATAGGTTTCAATGAGGTCACCCCTCAATCTTCTAAATTCCAATGAATACAGGCCCAGAGCCATCAAATACTCTTCATTTGACAAGCCATTCAAGCCTGCGATCATTTTCGTGAACCAGCTTTGAACCCTCTCCAGTTTCAGCACATCCTTTCTAAGATAAGGGACCCAAAACTGCTCACAATACTCCAAGTGACGCCTCACTAGTGCTTTATAAAGTCTCAACCTTACATCCTTGCTTTTATATTCTAGTCCTCTAGAAATGAATGCTAACATCACAGTTGCCTTCCTCACCACAAATTCAACTGCAAATTAACCTTTAGAGAATCCTGCATAATGATTCCCAATTCCATTTGTACCTCAATTTTTTGTATTTTCTCTCCATTTAGAAAATAGTGAGCCCTTTCATTTCTTCTAGCAAGTGCATGACCATACACTTCCCGACACTGTATTCCATCTGCTGCTTCCTCCCCCATTCTCCTAATCTATCCAAATCCTTTTGTAGCCCCTCTACCTCCTCTAAACTACCTGTCCCTCCACCTATCTTAATATCATCTGCAAACTTGGCAACAATGCTATCATCCAAATCATTGACATATAACGTAAAAACAACGCAGACCCCTGTGGAACACCACTAGTCACCAGCAGCCAGCCAGAAAAGACTCCTTTTATTCCCACTCTTTGCCTCCTGCCAATCAGCCACTGCTTTATCCATGCCAGAATCTTTCCTGAAATATCATGGGCTCATAGCTTATTAAGCAGCCTCATGTGTGGCCACTTGTCAAAGACCTTCTGAAAATCCAAGTATACAACATCAACTGATACACCTTTGTCTACCCTGCTAGATATTTCTTCAAAGAATTGCAACAGATTTATCAGGCAAGATTTCCTTCATGGAAACCATGCTGACTATGGCCTATTTTATCATATGCCTTTAAGTACACCAAGACCTCGTCCTTAATAATGGACACCAACATCTTCCCAACCACTGCAGTCAGGCTGACTAGCCTATGGTTTCCTTTCTCTGCCTCTCTCCCCTCTTGAAGAATGGAGTGACATTTGCAATTTTCCAGTCTTCTGGAACCATTCCAGAATTTAGAGATTCTTGAAGGATCATTACTAATGCCTCCACCATCTCTTCAGCTACCTCCTTCAGAACCCTGGAATGTACACCATCTGGTCTAAGTGGCGTATCTACCTTCCGATCTTTCAGCTTCCCAAGAACCTTCCCTCTAGTAATGGTAACTTCACACACTTCATGACCCCAACACCTGGAACTTCCACCATACTGCAAGTATCTTCCACAGTGAAGACTGATGCAAAATACTTGTCTACTTCTCCAGCATCATTTTCCAGTGGTCTGAAATCCACTCTCACCTCTCTTTTACACTTTATGTATCTATTATCAATCATCCCCACCATCCAGATCATGGCAGCTTCTCACAGCTACCGTCAGGGAGTGGGGTACAGAAGGCTGAAGTCCAGCAATATCAGGTTCAGGAACAGCTACATATCTTCAGCCATTTGGATCCTGAATCAACCTCCACAACCCTAACACCTCAGCAATGACACTACAGATCACCTCTTGTACGACCATGTGCTTGACTCCGATTGTGTTTTTTTTTGCATTTGAAACCCCGCTGGTTTCCTTGGCTGCGTAAGTCTAGCGAAGACACACTCCAGTCCCGCCAGACCCTGAGATTGAGACGGCTCTCCTATCCCAAACCCCAGTTCGTGTGGATGCTGTGTAATTTGCCACCCTGTTACAACTCAGTGCCAAGAAACAACAGACAACACACTGCATACGTTTAGAGGAATTATATTTATGAATCTTAACTAAAGGTTTAGTAAAGAAAAGAAAGAAATAACAAAAAGGGCCCAATATAATTAAACAGTGAAATGTGCACCACTCGTCACCTGGCTCCATTGAAACACAATCTCCCCATCAGGCCGTATCCTACGAGCGGTTCTCTCCAGCGTCTTCTGTCTTCATCTCATGCCGAACAAAATAACCAGCTCACATTCCAAAGCATCTGTTATCTCTAATCATAACCCAAACACTGCTTCTACAGAAAGGCCATAACGTAAGCAGTGAAACCTTTCCCAGGGTGTTACACATTGATGTCTTGTTTTGCAGTCTTTCTTTCCTTCACTCTCCTGTATTATTTATGTACAACACCCATCCTGTGTATTGTTGTCTGTACATACAGTACTGTGCAAAAACTCTTGGGTGTATATATACTACGTATAATGCTAACATGCTCAGAGATTTTGAGAACAGGTAGGAGGTGGTGCTGGGACCTTTGAAAAACATCAAGGTGAAAAAGTCCCTGGGACCAATAGGATATATCCTAGGTCAGTTGTCCTCAACCACCGGGCCGCGAGCATGTGCTACTGGGCTGCAAGGAAACGATATGATTTGATGACATGAACCGATATGAGTCAACTGCACCGTTCCTCATTCCCTGTCATACCCACTGTTGAACTTGAACGCATGCCAGGTTCGCAAGAATATTGTCAATATTAAACCGGTCCGCTGTGCGCAAAAGGTTGGGGACCCCTGTCCTAGGTTATTGAAAAAGTCTAGAACAGAGATTTCTGGGGCCCTCGGGCCTTTGAGAATCCTCATTAGCAACAGGCAAGTTCCTGGATGACTGAAGCTTTACCAATATTGTTCCTTTGTTCAAGAAGGGAAGTAGAGATAATCCAATCAATTACATGCAGTCGCACATTAGTGGTAGGGAAGTTATTGAAGAGGATCTTTAGGGATAGTGTCTAAATGCATTTTGAAGAAGATCTTTGTATTAGGGATAGGGAGCATGGTTTTGTGCAGGGCAGGTCATGTTTTACAAACTTGATTGAGTTTTCTAAGGAGGTAACGAAGATGATTGATGAGGGTAGGGCAGTGGATAATGTCTACATGGGCTTTTGTAAGGCATCTGACTAAGTCCCTCGTGTTACATTTATCCAGAAAGTTAAGATGCATGGGATCCAGAGCGACTTGTTAGTCTGGATGCAGATTTGTTTTGTCTCATATATATTGCGTCCCAGCTGTCTAGATACTCGAAGCCAGGGCAGTACAATATGGAGGGCAAGCTGTTGCCCATGTAGCAAGCTCCCCCTCTCCACGCAGCTGATGAACCCAAAGGAACGACAGAGACCGACACAGAATGGCAAGAGCAGCATTGTAGGAGTTGCCACTCAGCATTGAATTCAACGTAGGACTGCCCTAGAGTCCCCAGCTGTGGATTTTTCCCTTGGGGTTTACTTTCAAAGCCTTCCCAAGGCAGTGGAGATCTGCTCCTAGATGAGCAGCAACCATGGCTGACAAGTCCCACCTGCCCGAAGCGACTGGTTGTAAGGCGCCAGTAACCCACCTCTGCCCCTTCTTCCTGTCAGTAAAAACATTTCCGCTGGGCTTAGTAACTAAGCCACGAGAGAAGGCCAGGAGCTAGACTTGGTTGTCAGAGGCTATTTAAGGTGTGGGTAGTGGGAGCTTATCCTCATTACCACCTCTGGCTATAACAACCTTAAGGGACCACAAAAGTCTTCATACTTGGTAATTTTCTATATATTGCACTGTACTGCTGCAAAAAAAAACAAATCTCATGACGTTTGTGAGTGATGATAAATCTGATTCTGATATGGGTGTCTATAGTGTTGTGTTCAGTTCTGGTGTCCTCATTATAGGAATATAAGAGTGATGCAGAGGCTGCTGACTGGATTGAGAGCATTTCTTATGAGGATAGGTTGGGTGAACTAGGGCTTTTCTCTTTGGAGCATACAGTACTATGCAAAAGACTTGGGCACATATATATAGCTAGGGTGCCTAAGAATTTTGCACAGTACTGTAATAATTTTAAATATTGCATTGTAGTGCTGCTACAAAAATAAATCAAATTTCATGACGTATGTGAGTGTTGACCTGATCCTGATATGGGTCTCTGTTGTGGACTCATAGTAGGAAGAGGACAGGGAGAGGGGAATCATGGTTGGGAAAAGAGAAAGGGTAAGGGAAGGGAGCAGAAAGTCCCAGAGAGAAATTCTGTTAGTGATCAATAAACCAATTGTTTGGAATCAAATGATCTTGCCTGGTGTTTCAGGGCTGGGTGTGTCCTAACCTGCACCACGAGACCCCCACCCCACGCAGGCTCTCTTTCTCTGTCACCTTTCCCACCCCTCCCGTGGCACACCACCCTCACCATCCTCAACATCCTTTGCTCCTACCAGATTTACAACTCACTCTCTGCTCCACATTGAACACCCTAGCTATATATCTCTCCCTACCTATGTGTCGCAAGTTTTTCTTCATACCTGTACACCACCTTGCTCGTGCACATGACAATAAACTGGACTTGACTTGCCGGATTTGAAGCTGCTCGAACTGGCAAAGATCAATGGATTTGGTAAAATACCTCAGAGTGCTGCAGAGCTGGAGAGGGGAACACCAATCTCCTTTCATCTTCAACACCAAAGACACAGACAGTACGTTCTCTGCCAGCAAGTGGTATTGCAAGAATTTGTGGAACAGTTCCAGAGCTAACTCATTACCACAAGTAAAATATAGAAGGCAAAATCTGAGCTTGAAATAGCAGGCTCTTTGTTTTATGTTCTAATGTGCTCTGTCTCGGGGGGGAAAAAAAGTGTCTAATTTATGCTTAGTTTGTTTTTCTTGTGAATATTGTGTCTCTGATATTATGTGCCTGTGAGGCTGCTGCAAGAAAACTTTTCATTGCACCAATCACCAAATTACAGGAAAGGTATTAATAAGGTTGAAAGAGTGCAGAGAAGGTTTACAAGGATGTTGCCGGGACTTGAGAAACTCAGTTACAGAGAAAGGTTGAATAGGTTAGGACTTTATTCCCTGGAGCGTAGAAGAATGAGGGGAGATTTGATAGAGGTATATAAAATTATGATGGGTATAGATAGAATGAATGCAAGCAGGCTTTTTCCACTGAGGCAAGGGGGCAAAAAAACCAGAGGACTTGGGTTAAGGGTGAAGGGGGAAAAGTTTAAAGGGAACATTAGAGGGGGCTTCTTCACACAGAGAGTGGTGGGAGCGTGGAATGAGCTGCCAGATGAAGTGGTAAATGCGGGCTCACTTTTAACATTTAAGAAAAACTTGGCCAGGTGTATGGAGGGATGTGATCCAGGTGCAGGTCAGTGGGACTAGGCAGAAAAATAGTTCGGCACAGCCAAGAAGGGCCAAAAGGCCTGTTTCTGTGCTGTAATGTTCTATGGTTCTATGTCTCTATGGTTCAATGCACACATGTACGTATGCATATCTGACCCCTACTTGGGATTCTGACTTAGCAATTAGCTGCTCAAACAGCACCATTAATGCAGCTGATTCAGACTGTGTTAACTTGCGCCTGACAAACAGGGTGCAGGAATGGTGGCGTAGTGGTTAGCCCAACGCTTTACAGTACCGGCAACCCGGGTTCAGTTCCCGCCGCTGCCCGCAGGAACTTTGCACGTTCTCCCCGTGACTGCGTGGGTTTCCTTTGGGTGCTCCAGCTTTCTCCCACGTTCCAAAAATGTGCTGGGCTGATAAGTTAATTGGTCATTGTAAATCATCCCGTGAATTGGCTAGAGTCAAATCAGGGGATTGCTGGGCAGTGAAGGGCCAGATTTATTGTGTCTCAATAAATAAATGAATAACAAAAAAAACATGTTGTGGTTGCATTAAGTCCAGGTTGATTGCAGCAATTCAGTTGTCTTCCTCCCACTCCTACAAGTAACAAATTCCTTCAGAACTGGAATTCCCCCCACAAACTCCAGTGAATTTTCCCCCCACAAACTCCAGTGAATTTTCCCCCCACAAGCTCCAAGAGAAACTAGAACCAGACATGTAACTGTCTGTTAAAATTATACGCAGCAACTCAGGCATAGCTTCATAATTCTCAACCGGCTTATTATGCGGAGATTGTCTTAAGAATCGCTTTGGTTTTTCTCCATGGTTTAACATTCAGATCAAATGAGGAGTCAGCAGAGACAGCATTCTACTTTTAGATGTGAATACAAAGTGCGTCTGTTCCGTGTATCCTTGGGGAGACGTTCATTGGAATGAGTCAAGGTTCAGTTTTCACTGCAGATTCTTCCATTCCCTGTAAACATTATCCCATGGGAAAACGCCTGTGAAAGGAACAAACAATGGTCTTACATCTGAAAATAAATATCTTACTGCTCCACTGGGATTTGCCCTGATGTTATATTCAGCAAGTATATTTTGGTCTGAATTTTTAGCTATCGGTTGCAGTGAGTGGCATTAGGCTCCTCTTTTTTTTGCTTTTTTTTCTGATCAAAAAGGAAGCTGGCAAATGTAAGGAGATAAATCTTGAATGCTTGTCCTACTCCTTTATTCTCCCATACAGTACTGTGCAAAAGTCTTAGGCACACACACACACACACACACACACACATAAATACAGGTAGATTGACTAAGAATTTTCAACAGTACTGTAGTAATTTTATCTATCGCACTGGTCTGCTGCCACAAAAAAAAATTTTTATGACATATGTGAGCCCGATGATAAACCTGATTCTGATATGGGTCCCTTTTGTGGACTGAGAGTGGGAAGGGGGCACGGAGAGGGGAATTGTGGTTGGGAAAAGGGGAAGGGAGGGGGAGGGAGTGGAAAGCATCTGAGCGACATTCTGTAATGATCAATAAACCAATTGTTTGGAATCAAATGATCTTGCCTGGTGTCTCAGGGCTGGGTGTGTCTGTACCCATGCCACCGCCCACCCCTGGCACTGCTACCATGGTGCTCCACCCTCACCATTCCCAACATCCTTTACTCCTGCCAAATCTACAAACACGCTCTCCATTCCATGTTGACAAATACAGTACTGTGCAAAATGTCTTAGGCACCCTAGCTATATACAGTACATGTGCCTAAGACCTGTACCTTCAACAACAGAGTTACTTACAGTCCTGTGACACCTTCGTTAGTGGCCTCTGAGTTCAAATTCTACTGCAGAGATTTAAAGCTAGGTTTACACTCCATGTGAGTATAGTGGACATGCTGGTCTTTTCGGAGAGATGTTAATTCTCTATCTGTCTTCTTGGGTAAATATAAAATATCCCCTCCAAGCTGCTCTGGTCAGTTTTTAACCTGCTCTGTGCAAACCGAGCTCTTCATTTCTCTTTATAATGTACAGGTCAAAATCAGTTTGTTGTACGTGAAGACTTTTGTGACATGGTGGAAGGGGTTGGTTGAAAGAGCCAATCCGTTCTCTGAATTTGGCTCTTTCAAGATTCACTTTGTCACTCAATTTCACTTGCCCCATCACTGAAATGTTCCCACAGCCAATGGACTGACTTTAAAGTACTCTTCATCCCATGTTATCAATATTTATTGCTTGTTTATTTATTATTATTATTTCTTTTTGTCTTCTCTATTTGCACATTTTGTCATCTTTTGCACGCGGGCTGTCTGCCCTGTTGGGGGCGGTCTTACATTGACTGTCTTATGGATATTGGATTTATTGAGTACGCCTGCAAGAGAAAGAACCTCAGGGTGGTATATGGTGACACATATGTACTTCGATAATAAACTTTGAACTATGATTCTGACACTGGTTCCCCTTTTCTATTCTTGAAATCTTACCCTCAGAGAACTCCAGCAGGTTAGTTGAGCATGATTTTCCTTACTGGAGTCCATGCTGACTCTTCTCAATCCTATAAATATTCTCAAGGTGTACCGTTATCAATGAGCAACACAGAACTTGCCCTTCAGCCCATCATGTTATCCTGAACTAATTAATCTAGCAATTAAACAATGTTGGAAAGTGTATGGTTATGCACCTTGGCAGAAGAAATAAACAGGCAGACTATTATTTAAATGGGGAGAGAATTCAAAGTTCTGAGATGCAACGGGACTTGGGAGTCCTCGTACAGGATACCCTTAAAGTTAACCTCCAGGTTGAGTCAGTGGTGAAGAAGGCGAATGCAATGTTGGCATTCATTTCTAGAGGAATAGAGTATAGGAGCAGGGATGTGATGTTGAGGCTCTATAAGGCGCTGGTGAGACCTCACTTGGAGTACTGTGGGCAGTTTTGGTCTCCTTATTTAAGAAAGGATGTGCTGACGCTGGAGAGGGTACAGAGAAGATTCACTAGAATGATTCCGGGAATGAGAGGGTTAACATATGAGGAACGTTTGTCCGCTCTTCGACTGTATTCCTTGGAGTTTAGAAGAATGAGGGGAGACCTCATAGAAACATTTCAAATGTTTAAAGGCATGGACAGAGTGGATGTGGCAAAGTTGTTTCCATGATGGGGGAGTCTAGTACGAGAGGGCATGACTTAAGGATTGAAGGGCGCCCTTTCAGAACAGAAATGCGAAGAAATTTTTTTAGCCAGAGGGTGGTGAATCTATGGAATTTGTTGCCACGGGCAGCAGTGGAGGCCAAGTCATTGGGTGTATTTAAGGCAGAGATTGATAGGTATCTGAGTAGCCAGGGCATCAAAGGTTATGGTGAGAAGGCGGGGCAGTGGGACTAAATGGGGGAATGGATCAGCTCATGATAAAATGGCGGAGCAGACTCGATGGGCCGAATGGCCGACTTCTGCTCCTTTGTCTTATGGTTTTATGGTCTTATGGTCTTACGGTCTAAACAGCTATGTTAACTAATCCCTTTGCCTACACAATGTTCATATCCCTCCATTCTCTGTATATTAATATGCCTATCTTAAAGCCTCTTAAGCACTGCCATTGTAATTGCCCCCAACACCACCCCTGCAGGGCACTCCTGGCACCCACCTTGTGTGTGTAAAAAAACTGGACAGGCACACTATCTCCAAATTTACCTACCTTCACCTTAAATACATGCATGCCCTCTAATATTAGACATTCTGACCCTGAAACAAGATACTCTACTCTAGCTCTGCCTCTCATCATCATAACCTTCAGTCAGGTCTCCCCTCATCCTCTGCCGCTCCAGAGAAACAAACCAACATTGTCCAAACTCAAACACGAGGAAGTCTGCAGATGCTGGAATTTCAAGCAACACACATCAAAGTTGCTGGTGAACGCAGCAGGCCAGGCAGCATCTCTGGGAAGAGGTACAGTCGACGTTTCGGGCCGAGACACTTCGTCAGGACTAACTGAAGGAAGAGTTAGTAAGAGATTTGAAAGTGGGAGGGGGAGGGGGTGATCCAAAATGATAGGAGAAGACAGGAGGGGGAGGGATGGAGCCAAGAGCTGGACAGGTGATTGGCAAAGGGGATATGAGAGGATCACGTGACAGGAGGCCCAGGGAGAAAGACAATGGGAGGGGGAAACCCAAAGGGTATGGGCAAGGGGTATAGTCCAAACTCTCCTGATTGGAAATGCCCTCTAAACCTGCAAACGTCTGGTAGGACTCCTCTGCACCATCTCCAAGTCCTCTACATTCATCCAATAATGGAATGATCAAAACAGAATGCTGTTCTGCTTGCCCAATATCCTTTATTCCTTCATGAAGGAGTCACTGCCTTTATTGTACAGTCCCTACCACTGACAGTTAGTACTTCCTTGTTTTCCATCTCCTTTCTTTCTTAAAAATAGTAGGATGAGGAGTTCCAAACTGAGAATGGTTTGAAATGGTCCTCATAGACATAGAGTCAAAGAGCATTACAATACTGAAACAGGCCCTTCAGCCCAATGAGTCCATGCTGGCATCAACCACTCATTTACCCTAATCCAACATTATTTCCATTCTTAATCTTTCCCATAATCCCATCAACTAACTCTCACTTGATTCTATCACTCACCTACACACTCAGGGCAATTTATGGCAACTAATTATGTATCAAACATTGGGATACGGGTGGAAACTGGAGAACTGGGAGGAAACCCATGTGGGGAGAGTGAGCAAACTCCACATAGGCAGAACCAAGAATGGAAAAGCCTCCAAAACGGTAGTGGATACAGCCCAGTCTACCACAGAAAAAGACCCCCCTCACCACACCGCCATTGAGCAGAGCTACAAGGAGTTATGCCACAAGAAAACAGCATCCATCATCAAGGACCCTCACCATTCAGGTCATGCTCTCTTCCAGCTGCTGCATCGGGAAGGAGGTACAGGAGCCTTGGGTCCTATACCACCAGATTCAGGAAGAGTTATTGAGGAACAACTGTCAGGCTCCTGAACCAGCATAGATAACTTCACTGTCCAACATTCTGAACTGATTCCACAACCTATAGACTCATTTTCAAGGATCCTGTAATTCATGTTCTCAGTTTTGTCGTACACTTGTTCCTCTGACCTGGAACACTCAATGATTCAGCGCAGACCATTCTACTTATCAAGAGAGTTCTCCTAGTGGTCCTGACTGCAATTTACGTACTGCCAAGAGCAGACATAAATCAGGCACTCAAGGTATTGAATGCTACCATCATTAAACATAAAATAGTCCACAACAACGCATTTCAAATTATAATCTGGGACTTCAATCAGGCTTACTTGAAGAATCTCTGTGCAATTATCATCAGCATATAACCTGCAGCACCAGGGGTCCCAATACACTAGACCACTGCTATGTTACGGTAAGGAATGCCAGCCATTCCATGCTCAGACTGCATTTCGGGAAATCTGATCACTTTGCTGTCCTTCTACTACCTACACACAGGCAGAGTCTAAAGAGCAAAGATCCAGAGATAAGACCAACAGAAAGGTGGTTGCAGGAGGCAGAGGAGTGGCTATGGGATCGCTTTGAGTCGGTGGACCGTGCCATGTTTAAGGACTCAGAGGATCTGAATGAATACACCACAGTTACTGCAGACTTTATATAATCATTCATAGATGAGTGCGTCCCTACAAAATCATTCAGAGCCCTCCCCAACCAGAAGCCCTGGATGAACCACGCGATCCAGCATCTGCTGAGGGCCAGGTCGGCGATATTCAGGTCCGGTGATCAAGCAAGATATAAGATGTTCAAGTACGGGTCTCTGGAAAGCCACCTCATGGATAAAGTGGCAATTATGAATCAATCTTGAATCACTGAAGAACGTTCAACAGCTTTGGCAGGGCTTAAATGCTATTTCCTCTTACAAAGTGAAACCAAGCGACACAGGTGACAACAAGGCTTTACTCCAGATGAGCTCGATGCCTTTTATGTTCCCTTTGATGTCAAAAATGGAGGAAACGTCACGAACTCCCACAGCTCCCAATGACCCTGTGATTTCAGTCTCCGAGGTCGCTGTGAGAGCATCCTTCAGGAGGGTGAACTCACAGAAAGCATTCGGCCCAGGCAGGGTACCTGGCCGAGTACTAAATACCTGTGCTGATCCACTGGCTGGAATGTTCTCCGATATCTTTAACCTCTCACTCCAGCAGTCTGAGGTACCCACCTGCTTCAAGCAGGCTTCTGTTACAGTGACCTGCCTCAATGACTAGCGTCCAGTAGCACATGCGTCCACTATGATGAAATGGTTTGAGAGGCTGGTGATGAAACATATTAATTCCAGCCTGAGAAGCAATTTAGATCTGCTCCAATTTGTCTACTGGCACAACAGGTTCACAGCAGATGTCATTTCATTGGCTCTTCGCTCAACTCTGGAATATCTACACTGCAAATATGCATACATCAGGATGCTCTTTATTGACGACAGCTTGGCATTCAATATTATCATCCCCTCAAAACTAATCAATAAGCTTCAAGACCTTGGCCACAATAACTCCTTGCACAATTGGATCCTCGATTTCCTCACTTCCAGAACCCAGCCAGTTTGGATTGGCAACAACATCTACTCCATGATCTCTATCAGCACAGGCTCACAACAAGGCTGTGTGCTTAGGCCTCTGCTCTATTTGCTTTACACTTGTGCAGTAAAGCTTGACAGTGCCTCTACTTCCTTCGAAGTTTGCAGAATTTAGCATGAGATCTAAAACTTTGACAAACTTATATAGACATGTGGTGGAGAGAGTATTGACTGCTTGCAACATGGCCAAGTATGGAAACAACAATGCCCTTAAATGGAAAATCCTACAAAAAGAGGTGGGTATGTTCTAGTCCAACACAAGTAAAGCCCTCCCCACCTTTAGACACATCTACTCGAAGGGCTGTTGCCGGAAAGCAGCCCCGATCATCCAGAACCCCACCACCCACATCCTGTTCTTTTCTCATGCCTGCCATCTGGAAGACGGTACAGGAGCCTCAGGGCCAACACCACCAGGTTCAGAAACAATTATTACAATCAACAGTCAGGCTCTTGAACCAGAGAGGATAACTTCACTCATCTTCACTTACCCTATCACTAAACTGTTCTCACAACCTGTGGACTCACTTCAAGGACTTTCCACCTCATATTCATGATGGTTATTGCTTATTATATTTTATTGTTCATTTATTTTCTTTACTTTTGTTGTCACAGTCTGTTGTCTTTTTCACACTGGCTGTTTGTCCATCCTGTTGGGTGTGGTCTTTCATTGATTCTGTTGTGTTTCTTGGATTTATTGAGTATGCCCACAAGAAAACAACTCTCAGGCTTGTATATGGTGACATACATGTACTTTGATAATAAATTTATTTTGAACTTTCAACTATTATTTATTTACTTGTATGTTTGTTTTTTTTTGTTTTTGCATAGTTGTCCTCCTTTACACATTGATTGTCGGTCTTTGAGTGTAGTTTTTAATTGATTCTGTTGTATTTCTTTGTTCTACTGTGAATGTCTGTAGGAAAATGAATCGCAGGGTAGCATACAGTAACATATATGTTCTTTGATAAGGAGAAGATGGCAGCACGATCAGCTCGCAGCGGCCACTCCGGTGGTAATGTCTGTTATTTGTCAAGTAGGGTGCCATGCACAATCCTGATTTGATGGAGACTGACGTGAGAGCACAGAGGAACATCTGGTGAAACTTCTGAAATGCCTGCTTCGCTGCTGCTGCTACTGTGTGATCCAGAATCTCCGGAGGAGAAGGCTCTGAGTCCTCGGCTTTGCTTGTTGCTTGGCTGTCGGCAGAGGATGGTGCTCGAAGAGGCTGTGTCAGAGGGGCTGGTGGGAGGCTCGAAGTTTTCGGGTGGACTCAGAGTCCGCTGCGGTCGGGTGCTTCCAATGGTGCTGCATCGGCAAGTTGGTAGCGCTTGGAGGTTCATGGCAAGGAGAGTTTCTCCCTTCTGTCGCCTGCGTGAGATGATGAGTCTATCGGGACTTTGAGACTTTTTTTACTGTGCCCATGGTCTGTTCTTTATCAAATTACGGTATTGTTTTGCACTGTTGTAACTATATGTTATAATTATGTGGTTTTGTCAGTTTTAGTCTTGGTTTGTCCTGTGTTTCCTTGTGATATCACTCTGGAGGAATGTTGTATCATTTTTAATGCATGCATTTCTAAATGACAATAAATGAGGACTGAGTGTCCTCATAATCTAAAAAAAAAACTTTGAACCAGAAGTCAGGTTTGAACCTGGATTGTTGGCGGTGTGAGGCAGCGGCTCTCCTGGCTGTGCCACTGTGCCACCCTGATTAACTGGTTAAGTTAGGGATAATTGCAAGGTCACGTTCAGAACACAAGGAAGCAAACAATCGGCTAATGGCTCATTGTAGTATTAGTAGTCTCCGTTCACAATGTGGGAGATCAAAACCCTTTGGGAGCAGTAGTGTGGGAAAAAAAGAATTCATAGCAGCAAAACATGAAATGGAACTGATGGGAAAATGGCCTCAAGGAATATTTATAAAATATCTGAGATACACAAACATCCTGTTGAATAAGGAATCCCAGTAGGAAGTGTTATTAATAAAATGTTATGCCAGCATTCAATCCGTTGTTAAGCAACACAATCTGACCTCCAGGAACTAACTTTATGAGGTCCTCTTTGCATAGCCTTCAAGTGTTTGAGACAAACAAAACTCATTGTTCAATCCATCTGACTTGCAAGGAAAATGGGTAGAATTATGACATTCCCAGCAATTATTCCCAAAGCTCATGTCTATTCTTGTCTCCCTCCGCTGTCTCCAGATTTAGGAATGGAAACTGAAAAAATGCAGATGTTTTACATCTGAGTTAAAATCAGGAATTGCTGGAAATACTCAGCTGTGTATATTATATTATAATGGCTCCGTTTGTCTAAATAGACAATGGATGCGCCTGGTTTAAGACTCAACACTGAAGTGACCTCTCCGGGGCGCAGACCTGGGCAATGAATATGGAGATCCTGGGCTGCCCAGACATCAAGATCCCCCTCTCGGCCTCGCGGATGTGGTCCAAAGGAACGCGAAGCAGTACATTTGGCACCAGCTTGGCTGCAGGAGCTGCCGGGAGGTGACGTGGTGCATCATCCAACCACCTTAGGGGCTCCACTCCGGATTTGTGTAGGGTTTACTCCTCAGCCTTCTCTTCTCCCGAAGACACCCACAAGGCAGTGGGATCCGTAACCCTGGATAGGGGCCCATACCGGGTACTGTCAGCCAGAGCCAGCTGAACCAGCTGTGTATATGAGGAAAGAGAAACAGTCCACATTTCGGGTCTGTGACCCTTACTCAGAACTGGGGAAGAGAGATAAGTCTGTCTAAATAACAGAGGAGGTGGAGGAGGAGAATGGGTGAAGCAAAGGCTCCTGATGAAGGGTCTCACACTGAAACACTGACTGTTTATTCCCCTCTGTGGATGCAGCCTGACCTGCTGAGTTCCTCCAGCATTTTGTATGTGTTACTGTAGACTTCCAGCATTTGCAGAATCTCTTGAGAGTTTGTGAGCAAAGGTATTTCCTTGACAGGAAATCACACATAAGAAAATTGGAGCAGTTTTTTGACCTTTTCAGAAAAATTCCCCATGTTCCACTTACACCCACCTTCTCTGCCATCCAAGCTAACTTGCTTCTCTCTCTCTCTCTCTCCTTAAATATTAACTGTTTCTCTTTCCACAGATGCTGAGTTCCACCATTATTTTCTGCTTTTGGTTTAGTTTTCAGAAGCTGGAGAGGCAAGGGGTAGCTATTAATGAAGATGAGAAGGAGGGAAATCGGACTGAAGAGATTATGGGTTAATGTGGCTGGTCGTTATACCATAGCTGGTGTTAGTTAGCACTCAAAACATACCCTGACAAACAGCTACCATCACTGTCTCTGACTGTCAATACAGACTTCCTCTGTTTACACAAAGCATGTAGGAGATACTGATAAGCAGAATGCTTTGGCCATCTGCACACCAAGGCTCAACCGCATAGGACTGGAGTCATCTGAACAGCTGCCTCCGTTCATTGAGGTGTATCACTCAGCTTTTCACCGGATGGATTTTCCACAATACTACAAAAGCAAAGCCAGCAATGAGTTCACGTGGGACAACCCTCACAGTTTCTAATGATGGTTTATTATTATCACATGTACCAAGATACGGTGAAATGCTTGTCTTGTGTACTGTTCGTACAGATCTAATCTCTACACAAAACATAGAAACACTGAAACATAGAAAACATACAGCACAATACAGGCCCTTCAGCCCACAAAGCTGTGCCGAACATGTCCCAACCTTCGAGCTACCTAGGCTTTACCCATAGCCCTCTACTTTTCTAAGCTCCATGTAGCCATCCAGGAGTTTCTTAAAAGACCCTTCGTTTCCACTTCCACCACCACCGCCGGCAGCCCATTCCATGCACTCATCATTCTGTGTAAAAAATTTACCCCGACAGTTCCTCTGTACCTATTTCCCAGCACCTTAAAGCCATGCTCTCTCATGCTAGCCAATTCAGCCCTGGGGAAACGCCTCTGACTATCCACACGATCAATACCTCTCATTATCTTGTACACCTCTATCAAGTCATCTCTCATCCTCCGTACCTCCAAGGGGAAAAGGCCGAGTTCACTCAACCTATTCTCATCAGGCATGCTCCCCAATCCAGGCAACATCCTTGTAAATCTCCTCTGCACCCTTTCTATGGTTTCTACGCCCTTCCTATAGTGAGGCGACCAGAACTGCGCACAGTACTCCAAGTGGGGTCTGACCAGGGTCCTATGTAGCTGCAACATTGGCTCTTAAACTCAATCCCACGATTGATGAAGGCCAATGCACCGTATGCCTTCTTAACCAAAGAGTCAACCTGTGTAGCAGCTTCGAGTGTCCTATGGACTCGGACCCCAAGATCCCTCTGATCCTCCACACTGCCAAGAGTCTTACCACTAATACTATATTCTGCCATCATATTTGGCCTACCAAAATGAACCACCTCACACTTATCTGGGTTGAACTCCATCTGCCACTTCTCAGCCCAGTTTTGCATCCTATCAATGTCCCATTGTAATCTCTGACAGCCCTCCACACTATCCACAACACACCCAACATTTGTGTCATCAGCAAATTTACTAACCCAACCCTCCACTTCCTCTTCCAGGTCATTTATAAAAATCACTAAGAGAAGGGGTCCCAGAACAGATCCCTGAGGCACACCACTTGTCACCGGCCTTCCATGCAGAATATGACCCGTCTACAACCACTCTTTGCCTTCTGTGGGCAAGCCAGTTCTGGATCCACAAAGCAATGTCCCCTTGGATCCCATGCCTCCTTACTTTCTCAATAAGCCTTGTATGGGGTACCTTATCAAATGCCTTGCTGAAATCCATATACACTACATCTACAGATCTACCTTCACCAATGTGCTTAGTCACATCTTCAAAAAATTCAATCAGGCTTGTAAGGCATGACCTGTCTTTGACAAAGCCATGCTGACCATTTCTAATCATATTATGCCTCTCCAAATGTTCATAAATTCTGTTTCTCAGGATCTTCTCCACCAACTTACCAACCACTGAAGTAAGACTCACTGGCCTATAATTTCCTGGATATCTCTACTCCATTTCTTGAATAAGGGAACAATATCCGCAACCCTCTAATCCTCCGGAATCTCTCCTGTCCTCATTGATGATGCAAAGATCATTGTCAGAGGCTCAGCTCCTCCCTCACTTCCTACAGTAGCCTGGGGTATATCCCATCCGGTCCCAGTGACTTATCCAACTTGATGCTTTCCAAAAGCTCCAGCACATCCTCTTTCTTAATATCTATATTCTCAAGCTTTTTGGTCCACTGCAAGTTATCCCTACAATTGCCAAGATCCTTTTCCGTAGTGAATACTGAAGCAAAGTATTCATTAAGTACCTCCGCTATTTCCTCCAGTTCCATACACACTTTTATATTGTCACACTTGATTGGTCCTATTGTCTCACGTCTTATCCTCTTGCTCTTCACATACTTGTAGAATGCTTTGGGGTTTTCCTTAATCCTGTCCACCGAGGCCTTCTCATGGCTCCTTCTGGCTCTCCTAATTTCATTCTTAAGCTCCTTCCTGCAAGCCTTATAATCTTCTAGATTCATATCATTACCTAGTTTTTGAACCTTTCGTAATACAATGAGGTAGATAAAGGTAAAAGATAAAGTGCAGATTAAAGTGTAAAATCTACAAGAAAGTACAGTGTAGATGAACAATAAAGTGCAAGATCATAATGAGATAGAAATTTCTGAGGTCAGGAGCTCCATCTTATTGTACATGTTTTCAGGCTTTTGCATCTTCTGGCTGATGGGGAGGGGAGAAGAGAGAATTGAATTTTGAATTGAATTGAATTAAATTGCATTGACTTTATTTCTTACATCCATCATATACATGAGGAGTAAAAATCTTTATGTTGCGTCTCCGTCTAAATCTGCAATGTGTAATTTATAGTCACTTATAATAAATAGTATGTACAACAGGAGATTCAACATAACACAGAAATACCGTTGTGTTGGTGTGAATTAATCAGTCTGATGGCCTAGTGAAAGAAGCTGTCCTGGAGCCTGTTGGTCCTGGCTTTTATGCTGTGGTACCATTTCCCAGATAGTATAGCTGGAACAGTTTGTGGTTGGGGTGACTTGGGTCCCTAATAATCCTTCAGGCCCTTTTTACACACCTGTCTTTGCAAATGTCCTGAATAGTGGGAAGTTCACATCTACAGATGTGCTGGGCTGTCTGCACCACTCTCTGCAGAGTCCTGCGATTGAGGGAGGTACAGTTCCCATACCAGGCAGTGATACAGCCAGTCAGGATGCTCTCAATTGTGCCCCTCTAGAAAGGTCTTAGGATTTAGGAGCCCATACCAAACTTCCTCAACCGTCTGAGGTGAAAGAGGTGCTGTTGTGCCTTTTTCACCACACAGCTGGTGTGTACAGACCATGTGAGGTCCTCGGTGATGTTCACTTTTATTTGAGATTACACCAATCAGTGTAGTGTCGTCAGCAAGTTTAATTAGCAGATTAAGCTGTGGGTGGCGACACAGTCATGGGTATACAGAGAGTAAAGGATGGGGCTTAGTACACAGCCTTGTGGAGCACCTGTATTGATAGTCAGAGGGGCAGAGGTGAGGGAGCCCACTCTTGCCACTTGCCGGCAATCTGACACGAAGTCCAGGATCTAGCTACACAAGGCAGGGTGAAGGCCAAGGTGTCTGAGCTTCTTGTTGAGTCTGGAGGAAATTATGGTGTTGAATGCTGAACTGTAGTCCAAGAACAGCATTCTCATATAAGCATCCCTCTTCTCCAGATGTGTAAGGATGGTGTGTAGAGCTGTGGCTATTGCGTCATCTGTCGATCGGTTGTGTCAGTAGGTGAACTGTAGGGGATCCAATGTAGGTGGTAGCATGCTCCAGATGTAGTCCTTGACCAGCCTTGCAAAGCATTTGCTTATTATTGAGGTGAGTGCGACAGGACGCCAGTCAATCAGACTTGTTTCCTTGGTCTTTTTAGGTACCGGAACAATGGTGGGTGTTTCGAAGCAGGAGGGCACTCTACACTGGGGGAGGGAGAGATTAACAATGTCAGTAAACACACTTGCCAATTGTGCCACACAAAATGTCTGAGGTGGTGGGGTCTTTGATTATGCTGGCTACTTTCCTCAGGCAGCAAGAAGTGTAGACAGAGTCCATGGTTGAAGGAAATACTTGATGGTCATCCTCAATTTCCGGATGTAAAATCAACGATAGGGGTTCAGACTGGAGTGACAACTCAGGGGTTGCAGGGTAGTGTAGTGGTTAACGCAATCACTTTACAGCATCAGTGATCATTGATTGGGTTCAACTCACACCACTGTGTGTAAGGAGTTTGTACGCTCTCTCCATGATCATGTGGGTTTCCTCTAGGTGCCCTTATTTCCTCCCACAATCTAAAGACGTGCGGTCAGGTCTAGTAAATTGTGGCCATGCTATGTAGGCACCAGGGGTATGGTGACATTTCTGCCTCTAGCGCAATCCCCATTACTTTGATTGGACGTAAACAAAGCATTTCACTGTACATTTGAATGGACATATGACAAATAAAGCTAATCTGTAATCTTTTATCTCTTTAACCTTGATCACTGCCTCGTTGGAAGTGCCCGGTGAATTAGGATGTCATACTGAATTAGGATGTCATCTAGAAACAACAGAGGCCTTAAGCAAACAAGAGAAATTCTGCAGATGCTGGAAATTCAAGCAACACACATCAAAGTTGCTGGTGAACGCAGCAGGCCAGGCAGCATCTCTAGGAAGAGGTACAGTTGACGTTTCAGGCCGAGACCCTTCATCAGGACTGGCCTTAAGCAAATACTTTTGACCTATTTTAAGACTATTTGCCCTGCAATGAGTGTTGGAAAGTCCAGAATTGTTAATTCTTAAGGGTATGCTGTATATATATATATATATATATATGGACCACAGAGAAATTCTTAACACAACTAGCCAGGAGGTAGGTTGCACCAGTTTTAGCTAACAAGGTATTGCTGGGATTTGAGGACCTGAATTATAGGGAGATTTGGGCTTTATTCACTGGAATGCAGGACCATGAGAGGAGACTTTAAGGAGGTAGACAACATTATGAGGGGTATAGATAGGATGAATATTTGCAAATTTTTTCTCTCAGGTTGATTAAGACCAAAATTAGAGGTGAAATATTGGAGGGGAATCTGAGGGAGAACATGTTCACTCAGAGGGTGGTGCGACTTTGGAACAAGCTGCCAGCGGAAGTGGTAGATGCGGGTTTGGATCGGTACATGGATGAAAGAGGTATGGAAGGCTTTGGTCCAGATGCAGGTAGATGGAATTAAGCAGAGACTAGGCTGACATAGGCTAGATGGGCCGAAAGGTTTCTTGCTGTGCACTATGATCCCATGATTGTAGATCCTTGGCGCATTCCATTAACTCACATTTCTTGGGCATTTTTTTCCTTGACACTCCTTGTTGCGATGGCTGCATTCAAAACTCCTGGGCGGTGAGAGAATGTTAAGTGCTCCCTCTGAGCAGAAAGCAATCACCTGCACTACTGAAGGGTCTTCCATTCTCCCACTAGGACTTGGGGGTGTGGGGATGGGGGAGGACATGGAATAGAAGGAACAGTGGGAGAGGGCACAGTCACACAACGATGGTGCTGCTGTCTCTTGGTTTCAGTGACCCAAGTCCATCCTGACCTCCGGTGCTGGCTGTGAGGAGTTTTCACGTTCTCCCAGTGACCATGTAGCTCTAGGTGCTCCAGTTCCCTCTCACTTTCTGAAGACATGGTTGGTAGATGAACTAGGTGCTCCTGGTGTAGGGGCACAATGGAAAAATCTGTGGGCTTTCAATTGGGGGAAGAAGTGACGTGGAAATAAATTGAGAATGGGATTACATTGAACTCTACAATTTCAGATATTAGAATCTGGGACACCAACATCATTTAATTGACAGATGAATACTTGAGTCACTTAGGCACAGAGGGCAATGAACCGGGTTCTGAGCTATGGGTCAGCATGGGTGAATTGGGCTGAACAGCCTCCTTCAATGCTGTACTATTCTATAACTCTATATATGTTTGGAAGCAGATCGTCTTCAGGCAACATAAACCGTAAACTGACAGGGATTATTATGTTTTGTAACTTCAAAACATTAAACTAATTCGAAGGAAGGAATGGACATCTGAAATACGAGTCTAACTTTGTGTTTACTTTAAGTGAGGTGTGCACATATCGTGTGTTAGTGTCACAACGTAAGCAATTCATGCATTTTTACATATAACCTGTAGTGAATTATTTAAACAAAAAAGAATGTTTAATCAACCAATAGATATACAAGATTACTCGAATATTACTGAGATATTGAATACACAACGGGGGTGAGATTTAGCTTGGGGGCAGTGGATGGCGAGAGGAGATGCGTTCAGGTCACTGAGCAAGCAGGAGTCCCCGAAGGTCAGGCAGCTTCGCGCAGAGGCA
The DNA here is from genome assembly GCF_030028105.1 of Mobula birostris. Taxonomy (NCBI): domain Eukaryota; kingdom Metazoa; phylum Chordata; class Chondrichthyes; order Myliobatiformes; family Myliobatidae; genus Mobula; species Mobula birostris. Next base: position 20,970,157 of record NC_092387.1, on the reverse strand, counting down.
CAGCTAGTAAAGCTCCAGTGACCCACCTTCACTCCACACTTCTTATTCTGTTAGTGTGGAGCTTGCACACTCCCCCCGTGACCCTGCAGCTTTCCTCCCACACCCCAAAGAGCTGCAGGCTGGTAGGTCAATCAGCCGCTGTAAATTGCTCCTATTGTGTCGGTGAGTGGTGCAATGTAGGGAGGAGTCGATAGGGAAGTGGAAAAAATAAAATGGTATTAGTAGTGTAAATGAGCAACTAATGGTCAGCATTGACTCAGAGGGCAGAAGGGCCCATTCCCATTTTGTGCAACTCAATGAATTTCAGCAACCTGCTTCGAAACTCTCAAAGGAAACCATGACTTTTAAGTATAAACAAAAGTTTTAAAAATAGGAATGGTTGGAAGTCAGAAGGTTGTACTGTTTTGCTAAAGTAAGGTTTAATTAACTCCTGAGCAGCAAGCACTTTCAAGTCAATGCTGAGATATTACTGGAACATTGTTTCACATAGCTTTTGTGTCTCAGACTGATAAAGGCTAACAATGACTTCAAGCAAATTATGCTGTCACTCATTGCATTAATTTCCTGCATTTTCGAAAAGAACCCTTTATCAGCTTGCTATATAGAAGCTAAATGCTTAAAACGCCCTGATATTTTGGTCTTTATAAATATGACTGAGACTGTTGAGCACACACACACAATGCTGGAGGAACTCAGCGAATCAGGCAACATCTATGAAGAGGATAAAACAATCGACTTGAATGTTGCCTAACTCTGAGTCTCTCCAGCATTTCGTGTGTTTTGCTCAAGAATTCCAGCATCTGCAGAATCTCTTGTGTTTATGACTGAGAATATTATCACTTGGCTCTGAATGGCTAAAATAAAGCACACTTCATGTGTGAGGACCTCAGAGATTATTTGATCTGGCAGTTGAGCCTTTGCCCCAGAAAATTGGGGTTCATTGGAAGGGAGCTGGTGTGGGTGCTGAGACAGTTTGGTTCATTGTCTGACCACACTTCTGGGTGAGACCCAAAGCCACAGTTATTGGAGCCCATGAAACTCTCAACCCACCCTTACCAGGGATGACCTAGGAAGTAATGAGCCTCAGGCCACTGAGGTGAAGAAGGCGGGATTAGAGGTTGGAACACTGCAAATGTGAGGGGGGAGTTTGGTGGGGGGGGGGAGAGGAGCAGTAGATCATTGTGGGAGGCGAGACCTCACAGAGAAAGTTGGTGGTGGGGCTTAGCGGCAGATGTCACTATGTTGCTAGGGGTGTGGATCACTATTGCTGAGGGTCTCTGCGACCAGTAGTATATTGAGCAGGGGTGGATGAGGACCAAGAGTACCTGGGGATGGTGGGGTTGGAGACCAGGGAGGGGTGATAGGAGATTAGCAGTGAGGTACTGATTGGACCAGACATACTTGAGAGAGGTGGTGGCATGGTTGAAGGTCAGAGACATGAATTACATGGGGAGGGCTCACTAGTGAGAGGGGGAGGGTATGGAGGGAGCCGGGCAAGAAAAAGGATTGATAGGATTGTGGAGACTGGGCTATGGACTAGGGTAAGACATTCAACGAGGCTGCAAATTGAATGGAACATTATGCAAACATCATCGAATATCTCCACTTCTGAACTTATGCTGGAAAAAATGTCTTTGATGAAATAGACGAAGATATTGTCTTACGAGGAAAGGTTGAATGAGTTACAGCTTTTCTCTTTGGTGCAAAGAAGGATGAGGGGTGACTTCCGAGAGGTGTACAAGATTAGAAGAGGCATAGGTAGAGTGGGTAGGCTGCACCTTTTTCCCAGAACAGCAATAGCCAAAGGAGCACATCCTTTCAAAGCCAGTGGAGGAAAGCTTAGGAGAGATGTCAGAGATGGGGAATCTAACACAGAGAATGGTCGAACATGCTCCCAGGGGTGACGGTAGAGGCAAATACACTTGGAATGTCTAAGAGACTCCTGGATAGGCAGATGGATGAAAGAAAAATGGAGCGTTATGGGCTGTGTGGGAGAAAAGAGTTAGATTGATTGTGGAGATTCCCGACGTCTACGAGTTTGAAAGTTCGAGACGAAGGACTGAAGACCCCTAGGTAACCAGTGCAAGGATTGCAAGCCTGTTTGTGTATGTGACAGAGTGGGTGGGATGTTGGTAAAGGAACTTGTTTTCTGTTGTTGTTGTTGTTGTTCTGTTGAACATTGAGAGCATACGACATTGGCACTGGAATGTGGACGACACTTGCAGGCTACCCCCAGCGCATCCTCAGGTGTGTTGGTTGCTAACCCAGCATTTCTCTGTATGCTTCGAGGTACGTGTGATAAATAAATCTGAATCTGAGTAGGTTAAAAGGTCATCACACAGCAAAGGTTTAAGGTCCTAAGTTTGTGTCCTGGAAACAGCCCTCCTGCATTGATGACATTGGACTGATAAGGGCATCATATAGGTTCATGAGAATGTTACTGGGACTGGACGGCTTGAGTTCTAAAGGCAAGGTTGGATAGGCTGGGGCATTTTTTGGGGTTAAGATATTTCGGACAAAGATGATGACATTTCTTCATCCAAGTGTTAGTGTACTTGTGGAATCTTCTTTCACAAATGGCTGGTGAATTTAGTAAATTTACTTAAAGAAACAGACCTCTAGATACAAAAAGCATCAGGGGGTTGGGGAGAAAGATGGAAAATGGCACTGAGATAGAGAATTATCTTTGTATTGTATTAAATTGTGCAGCAGGCTGAAGGCCTGCTCCTAGTTCCTGTGTTTGTGGGATCGTTGACGCTGGGTATAATGTGGAGATCAATATATATTGTGTTTCCTGCACAGCTAAGCTCACTCTATCTGACTAACCACACACCCACCATGGGTATCTGAAGGGAGCAATCCTTTGATGCCTTGCAGAAGCAGGGTCTGGTGTCTACTTCAGGCTAACATGATCATCCCTTATGTACAAAGGTCAGAACAGCATTGGATTCTGTTACTGACTCTTTCTAAGTCACCAACATCAACACATGATAAATTAATCAGTCAGCTTTCCTTTCCACAAATACATGAAAGGAGGGTTACAGACATACGACACAAGAAGGCAGCTCCATTCACAAGCTTCCGAAGATAGCGCTGGAGAGAACATTTCACAAGGGTCAATATTACCTATGAGAGTGCAGTTGTTAACCTCCTCTTTACTGTTCTGGCACCTGCAACTCTATATGGCCTTTTGTTTCTGATAGTGCCACTCAGTAACCATGTCCTCCAGGAAATATGGGCCTTCCTTGTTACCATCACAGGCGACAAAGATGCAACACTATTTTGGGTAATCGGGAGCCCTAAAAGAAGGGTCTTATCATAATGGCCAGGTGCTAGCATCACTTTGGTAGCTTGTTCAAAGGTCTAGAACAGACACAAAGGGCTAAATAGCTTTCTTTCACAGCATTGGGTTCTGTTGCCCAAAAACTAGATTTCATCAATTATGAATGTACTGAACAGGAGCTCTGTTTAGGACAAACAATAAAATATAGAATGTATTTCCTCTCAAAAATATTACCGGGGTGTTTCCCACTGTTTCATACTTGTGTGCATGTCAGCAGCTTGTGCTGATTTTTTTTTTGTCTTGCACTGTGCCACTGCCACAAAACAGCACATTTCACGAAAAGGTCAGCAATAATAAACCTGTTTCTGATTCTGCTCCAGTTACTAGTTACTGTCCGGTGTGTTTCTGGCAAGGGAGCCAGTCTCAGTAATCCCATGAACATGAAGAGTAGGTAGGTAAGGTCTGTTCTGTTGGAGATGATTTATTGTCTGGCACTCTGAAATAAAAATGTTAGTTTTAACCCAGATAGGAACGATGTCTGGGTTTAGCTCATCCGGGTATGAAGTGGCTCAGTCAGTAAGGCTGACGATGAACTGGAACATTGTGCAGTCATCATGGAGTGTCTCCACTTCTGATCTTCTGCTCGAAGGAACGTCATTGATGAGGTAGCTGAAGATGGTTGGGCTGTGGACACCAGCTTCTGTAGATGACGTCATTCAGCTGGAAATGCTGCAGGAACTATTCACGAAGATGTTACGGGGACCGGGGGTCTTGAGTTAGAAGGATAGTCTGGTTAGGCTGGGACTTTTTCTCCAGAGCATAGGAGGTTGAGGGATAATCTTTTACTAAAACCATAAGGAGTAATAGATAAGATGAATGATCACAGTCTTTTCCCAGGGTAGAGTAACAAAACTAGAAGGTTTTGACAAGGGGAGAGGGCAAAGATTTAAAAGGGACCTGAGGGGTAACATTTTTGCACAGAGGGCAGTGAGTATATGGAACAAGCTGACATTAAATTATGGTGAGTACAATTACAATACTCAAAGCACTTTAATATATTCTGGAGTCAGTACATGTGACAATAATAAACCAATTACAATTTATTTATTTACTTATTATTTCTGCATTTATTTAATTTCAGTCTATTTATTTATTTGATTGTTTGTTTATTTGGATATACAGCACCGTAACAGGTCTTTCCAGGCCAATAGACCTGCACCACACAATTATACCTATGTGACCAATTAACCCCTACCAACCCGTACATCTTTGAAACATGTGAGGAAAGGAGATCACCCTGAGGAAATCCACGCGGACATGGAGGTAACGTACAAACTCCTTACAGATAACAATGGAACTGAAGCCGAGTCACTGGCACTGTAATGGAGTTACACATACCACTATCAGCCGCTTGTTATATCTCAGTGTTGTAAAAGCAACACACACAAAATGCTGGAGGAACTCAGCAGGCCAGGCAGCATCTATGGAAAAAAAACACAGTCGACATTTCAGGCCAAGATCCTTCGGCAGGACTCAAGGATGTTGAGTGTGTTCAAGCATTTTGTGTGTGTTGCTTGAATTTCCGGCATCTGCAGATTCTCTCTTGCTTGAGGTGTGAGAGTCAGTGGGTTTATAAAGGACATCAGTAGATAAGCTGTCTCCAGAGACAGAGACAGAGAGATCATTAAAGGGGAGGGAGGTGTTGGAAATGGACCCGGTAAATTTGAGGGCAGAGTGGAAGTTGGAGGCAAAGTTGATGAAGTTGACAAGCTCTGCATGGGTGCAGGAAGCAGCACCCAATGCAGTCATCAATGTTGTCTAGGAATTATTGGAGAGCGATACCAGTGTGGGCATGGAACAAGTAGCCGATAAAAAGGCAGGCAGAGCTGGGACCCATGCGAGCGCCCATGGCTACCCCTTTTGTTTGAAGAAAGTGGGAGGAGTCAAATGAGAAATTATTGAGAGTGAGCTGGCCTGGCCTACTGAGTTTGTTGCTTGGATTTCCAGTACCTGCAAATTTTCTCTTGCCAGTGTTGTAAAAGTTGCGATGTGTAAGTGCAAGTCAGGATTTCTGGTTTTTCTAATTATCCTTTTGTATGATATTGCATTTCAAGTGAATGCATTTCACGGTGGACTGAGTGAATACTCCACTCAGAGGTGGAAGTGCTATTCCTGGCCCTCTCAGGCAAGGATTCTGCCCTGCTGTGTATTTGTAGTACAATGATTGACACAATGGAAAGCTTCAGGGATCAGCAACCAGCAACACCTGACTTTACAAGGATGTCCCTATCAAAATTCCCAGTACAACGCAATGGAAATAATATGGTCTACACTGAATGCTTAGAGAGAATCAGATTTAATATCACTGGCACATGTTGCTTTGTGGCAACAGTAAATTGCAATACAAAATGTTTAAAAACTTAATTTAAGTAGGAAATGTATATTAAAAATAAATTAAATAAGTCGTACAAAACAAGAGCAAAAAAGAAAAAGTAGTGTGGTAGTGTTCGTGGGTTCATTGCCCATTCAGAAATCTGATGGCGGAGGGGAAGAAGGTGTTCTTGAATCGTTGAGTGTGTGGCTTCAGGCTCCTGTACCCCCTCCCTGATGGCAGCAATGAGAAGAGGGCACGTCCTAGGTGATGGGGGTCCTTAATGATAGCTGCAGCCTTTATGAGACATCGCTCCTTGAAGATGTCTTTGATGCTGGGGTGGCTAGTGCCCATGTTGGAGCTCGCTGTGTTTGCAACTTACTGCAGCTTTTTCCGATCCTGTGCAGTGGGCCCTCCATAACCACATGGACATGCAAACAGTTACAATGCTCTCCACAGCACATCTGTAAAAATCTTTGAGTGCCTTTGGTGATATACCGAGTCTTCACGAACTCCCAATGAAATATATCTGCCATCATGCCTTTTTTGTAATTGCTTCAATAGGCAATTACATCTTTAGGGAAGATGACACCCAGGAACTTGAAACTGTTCACCCTTTCCATGACTGATTCCTCGCTGAGGACTGGTATGTTTCCCTCAACTTCTCCTTCCTGAAGTCCACAATAAATTCCTTGGTCTTACTGACTTTGAGTGCAGGGCTGTTGTTTCAATACCACTCAACCAGCTGATCTATCTCACTCCTATATGACTCTTCATCACCATCTCCCATGCTATCAGTGTGTGAATATACTGCCCGGTAATAGGTTTAAGATACTGCAAGTTTATCAGAAGTTATTCAGTTAGCGTAACAGCCAAGCCACTTTCAGTGGCTGTGAGAACTTGCTAGCCTTGGAGTGGTACAGCAGAGCTGCCGGTAGTGCTGCAGTCTCACAGTGCCAGAGATCTGGGTTCAATCATGACCCCGAGTGCTGAATGTGTGAAGTTTGCACCTTCTCCTTGAATGTTTGGAGTTTACACCTTCTCCTTGAAAGTGTGGCGGTTTTCTTGGTGTGTTCCAGTTTTCTCCCGCAACCCAACAACATGCAGATAGGTTAATTGACCACTCTGAATTTCTCCTAGAGTGTCGGTCAATGGAAAAATCTAGAGGGAAGCTAATGAGAATGTGGGGAGAATAAGAAGTGGGATTGAAGTAAATAAGTGGTTGATGGTTAGTACAGATTGTGTGGGCAGAAGGGCCTACTACTGCAGTATATTGTGTGAGTCAATCATTCCTTGAATTCTTTGTAGCCCAGAGCCAAAGCAGTGGACCAACATTGGCAATGTGTGGTATTTGCCTCAATGATACTTTGGTTATTGCTAAAAGTGGAGACTGTCCATGCAGAGGTGTGTACTTATTTCAATTTAGTGCTGGTAGGACTACCAAACATTGGAACTCGTCAAAGTTGAGTTTATTGTCATCTGCAAAAGTACATATATGCACAGGTACAATAAAAAAAACTTATTTACTGCTGCATCATAGGCTCATAGCATCAGAGACATAACATTCATGAGAAAAGCATCAGTTATACAAAGTTATATAATGAAGAACATAACTAAAACAAAAACCAATGTTCATTGTAGGTAAAATTGACCATAGATTTGTAATTCTGAGGTAATGATTAGGGTTCGTGCAGGTTAGTTCAAGAATCATGTAGTGGAAGTGGCTCCTCTTAAGCCTGGTGATGTGGGACCTCAGGCTTCTGTATCTCCTGCCTGATGCAAGAAGATGGCATGGTCTAGATGGTGGGGCCTTTGATGATTGTTCTTACCTTCTTGAGGCAGCATCTCATGTAGATACTTTTGATGGTGGAGGGGAGGGGGTTGTTAATCTACCTGTGATGTGCCAACTGGGCTCTCGAGCCCTTCTGTTGTTGCTTTAATCTGGAACTTGGAACAGTGTCCCTTTCAGGGGAAATAACAGGGCTGCATATAAACAAGGCTCATGTCTAGACATCCTGCTCTTGGAGAGCTCCAGGCAGGAACAGCTGGTAAGTGCCATGAGTCATAACCCAATAAACAATGTGAATAGCAAAACATGCTATCGCCTGAAGTTCTTGACGAGAGGCTAATGTATAAACAGAGAGAGAACTGCTTAAAGTAACACAGGCCACACCAACAGTCATGGCGTCATAGAATCATAGAGAGATACAGCATGAAAACAGGCCCTTCAGCCCATTGAGTCCCTGCTGGCAACCAGGCACCCATTTACTGCAATCCCACATCTGTCCAATCCTGTCCAGCTGAAGGTTTCTGACCCAGACTGGAAGCTGCCCATTTCCCTGTTCAGACGCAGCTTGACCCTTTGAGTTCCTCCAGCATCTTGTTTGCTCTTCCCGATTCCAGCATCTGCAGTCTCCTAAATTAATCCTGCTTTTTATCCTCCTCAACATTCCCAAAAACTCCCTACAGTTTCCGCCACTCATCTCCATGCTGGGAGCGACTCACAGCAGCCAGTCACACTGGAGCTGGGAGGAATCCAACACAGTCACAGGAAGAGCATGCAGATCGTACACAGACATCAGTGGAGGTCAGAACTGAACCTGGGTCTCTGCTGCCGTGAGGTAGCCACTCTAATAGGTGCAGCACTGCGCTGCCCAAAAAGAAACTTATTTACAGTGATTCAAGACGTACAAGAAGTTTGTGCCTTTATGATTGAAAGAGTTTAACACCAACATATCTGATTTAAGATCATAAGACCACACAGCCTGTTGAGCTTGTTCCACCATTCTGCTTATTTTCCCTCTCAACCCCACTCTTTTGCCTTCTCCCCATGACATTTGGTGCCTTTACCAGTCAAGAACCTATTAACCCACGCTCTGAGCTCCTGTCCTTCCCTTTCCACTTCCATGCATTTCTCTGCATGTTTATGAATTTCATCTCCCGGACCTCACATTGACCTCCCCTTCATCTTCCTCCTGTCCTGCAGGGCCCTCTCCATATCCCGCCCTCTTTCAGAATCAGAATCAGAGGCCTGATTATAGTCACTGACACCTGTCAGGAAATTTGTTATTTTGTGGCTTTGGTGCAGTGCAAGACATTAAAATCAATCAATCAATAAATAAATAAATGGTTCACAAGAGGAATAATGAGGTAGTGTTCAGGAATTCATGGACCATTATGATCATGAAGGGAAAGAAGCTGTTCCTAAAACATTGAGTGTCGGTCTTCAGGATCCTGTACCTCCTCCTGAGAAGAGGACATGTCTCGGATGCCGAGAGTCCTCAATGAAAGATGCCAGCTGAAGCACCTTCAATAATTCCAAAAGACTGCAGTAGGGTAAATACTGAAAGGCTTTTATTCGCAGTAAAACGTGACCTCCATGCTGAGTGTCTGCCCCTGGTCTGAGGGGGAGGAGCAGGGTGAAATCGCCTTTATTCAGGGCTCTGTGGGAGGAGCCACAGGGGCAGTCAGCAGAGGGGCGTGTCCAGACAGTTAACCCAGTTACAACATATATATGGTTTACCACACCAGCTTCCTGAGGTACCACCTCTTGATGATGTTCTCGATGGTGGGAAGGATTGTGCTGTGATTGGGCTGGTTGAGCCTCTTTTGACCTTGTGCATTGGAGCTTCCATACCAGGCAATAATGCAAACAGAATGCTCTCCATGGTACATTAGTAGAAATTTGCTCGTCTTTGGTTACGTACCAAATCTCCTCAAATTCCTGATGTAGTATAGTCACTGGCATGCCTTTGCTATGATTGCATCAATGTGTTGGGCCCAAGATAGATCTTCAGAGATATTAACACCCAGTGTCTTGAAGCTGCTAACCCTTTCAAACACTGACCCCTCAAAGAAGACAATCAATTCCTTTGTCCAAGCTCTTGCTCCTGCCTCATTTAGCGAAGGAGTCGCTCTTCAGTTATATGGTAAAACCAATCAGATCAGAGCGGAAAATAGGAATTGACCTAGGGGGCTCCTCCATTTTCTGTGTGATGATGGATGAATTTTATTTGGTTTCTCTGGTGCCTTTGTCATTGCCTGTTTGGATATTGATTTAAGACAAGCCACAGGTAGAAGGGAAAGAGTGTCTGCAAGCAAGAAAACTACAGCCCTTAAAAGAGGCTGAAGAGCTGTGGATTACTGCATGAAAGCAGGACTTTCGGCCCAGCAAATCTATTCTGACCATCAAATGCCCCTTTATTCTAATCCTACACTAATTCCCCCACATTCCTGTCAACTCCCCACAGACTTTATGGCACCTGAATACTGACCAATTACATTTATAGTGACTAATTAACCTGTCATCCAGCGTGTCTTTGGAAAGTGAATGTGAACGCACAGGATAACATGCAAACTCCACACAGACAGCGCTAGAGATCAAGCTTTGAGATCCTGGTTTGGAGACACATACAGTGTCTTGAAAAAGTATTCAGACCCCAATGCCTTGTGCACATAAATGACCATTACAACCAGGAACTTTGACCAATTTGACTGAGAATTTTTACTTGTGAATCACATGGTCCTTTTTTCCACTGGGTCTCTGGAGCCATAACCGCATTACGCTAAACCTACAAGCAGACCACAGGAACATCCCTGAAGCCCTGTCCTGCGGTAAACTCCATGAAGTGATAGAACCGGGTATGGAGTGCTTTCATTGAGAGTTTGGTTTTGGGCAGATTGACAATGTGGCATTTGGATCTTTCTGCAATAACATTATAGTAAACAAGGACACATGTACACTTACAATAAAACATTAGCTGTGCCTCTGAAACATATTCCTGTGATTACTACATTCCAAAGAAAAACAACTGTACTGAAGCCTAGCAGTGTTTATTCAGGTGTTAAATTTAACTGGAGGGGATTCAGTAGAGAGGAAGCTGTAGAAGAGAGGACTACAGATTGGATCAACACCAACTCTAAAAGCAGAGCAAATATTTAGCAACGAGGGCAAAGCTGGTACAGGGTTAATTTACAGAAGGCTGGCACAGTGGCTCAGTAGTTAGCACTGTTGCTCCGTAGCTCCACACTGAGCAGGTCCAATCCTGGACTTGGGTGCTGCCTGCATGTTGTGTATATATTCTCTCCGTAAGCACACGGCTTTCCACCCACAACCTGAGACATGCTGACTGACAGGTTCAGTTGTTCCTATAAAGTATCCTGAGGTTGGGTAGATGGTTGGAGACCTAAGGAGGAGCTGATGGGCACTTTGAGCGTAGCAGTTCGTGTCACGCTATTTCAGCGCCAGCAACCCCAGTTCAATTGTGCCGCCGTCTGTAAAGTTTGTACGTTCTCCCCGTGACTGCGTGGGTTCCTCCAGATGTCCCGGCTTCCTCCTGCATTCTAAAGATGGACGGGCTAGCAGGTTAATTGGTCACGGGGTATAATTAGGCGGTGTGGGCTCAGTTAGCCAGAAGTGCCTGATACTGTGCTGTAGCTCAAAATAATTAATAAATAAATAAATAAATTGAAAGAAAGATAGATCAATAGATAGCTATGTATCAACCATTGTTGGTGGAACCTCAGGTGGTGACGAGGGGGCGTACAGGAGTGAGATATGCCAACTAGTGGAGTGGTGCCACAACAACAACCTGGCACTCAACGTCAGTAAGACGAAAGAGCTGATTGTGGACTTCCGGAAGGGTAAGATGAAGGAACACATACCAATCCTCATAGAGGAATCAGAAGAGGAGAGAATGAGCAGCTTCAAGTTCCTGGGTGGCAGGATCTCTGAAGATCGAACCTGGTCCCAACATATCGATGTAGTTATAAAGAAGGCAAGACAGCGGCTATACTTTATTAGGAGTTTGAAGAGATTTGGCATGTCAACAAATACACTCAAAAACCTCTACAGTTGTACTGTGGAGAGCATTCTGACAGGCTGCTTCACTGTCTGGTATGGAGGGGCTACTGCACAGGACCGAAAGAAGCTGCAGAAGGTTGTAAATCTAGTCAGCTCCATCTTGGGCTCTAGCCTACAAAGTACCCAGGACATCTTTAGGGAGCGGTGCCTCAGAAAGGTAGCGTCCATTATTAAAGACCTCCAGCACCCAGGGCATGCCCTTTTCTCACTGTTACCATCAGGTAGGAGATACAGAAGCCTGAAGGCACACACTCAGTGATTCAGGAACAGCTTCTTCCCCTCTGCCACCCGAATCCTAAATGGATATTGAAGCTTTGGACACTACCTCACTTTTTTCAATATACAGTATTTCTGTTTTTGCACACTTTTAAAAATCTATTCACTATATGTAATTGATTTACTTGTTTATTTATTATTATATTTTATTTTATTTATTATTATTAGTTATTTCTCTCTCTCTCTGCTAGATTATGTATTACATTGAACTGCAGTTGCTAAAGTTAACAAATTTCACGTCACGTGCCAGTGATAATAAACCTGATTTTGATATAAATAAACAAGTAGATTGATAGATAGATAGATACAGTAAACGGAATTCCCTCCCTGACAGCACTGTACGTGTACCTACACCTCAGGGACCGCAGCGATCAAGAAGGCAGCTTATCACCACCTTCTCAAGGGCAACCAGGGATGAGCACTAAGTGCTGGCTTAGCTGACGATGCCCACATTCTGTAAATGAATAAATAAATAAAAAGATACTGTTGATAGGTAGATAGATTAATACTGTAGATAGATATGTAGATAAATCAATAAGATTATTACAAGGGGATGGAGTTAATAGAATCACACTGAGAGCTGGCGTAGACTCATTGGGCTAAGTGATCTTGTCTACGTCATACAAAAAACAATTCAAACTTGAATGAATCTTTCAGCAGCTAGGAACAACAAAGCTGATAAAGCAAATGTTTCACCTAATGAACATACCCATTTAAAGTCTTTTATCTCAGAACAGTACCTCCAAAGCATACTCATCTGGTAGTTAATTGCTTTGGGGAGAGTGACAATGTACAACATAAGGCAGGTGTATGCTTATTAGACCATAAGACCACAAGACGAAGGAGCATAATTAGGCCATTCAGCCCATTGAACCTGCTCCACCATTCCAACATGGCTGATACAGTATATTATCCCTCTCAACCCCACTCTCCTGCCTCCTCCCTGTTACCTTTGATGCCCTCAATAATCAAGAACCTATTAACTTCTGCTTTAAATATAGTCATAGTCATAGTCATAGTCATACTTTATTGAACCCGAGGGAAACTGGTTTTCGTTACAGTTGCACCATAAATAATAAATAGTAATAAAACCATAAATAATTAAATAGTAATATGTAAATTATGCCAGGAAATAAGTCCAGGACCAGCCTATTAGCTCAGGGTGTCTGACCCTCCAAGGGAGGAGTTGTAAAGTTTGATGGCCACAGGCAGGAATGACTTCCTATGACGCTCTGTGTTGCATCTCGGTGGAATGAGTCTCTGGCTGAACGTACTCCTGTGCCCACCCAGTACATTATGTAATGGATGGGAGACATTGTCCAGGATGGTATGCAACTTGGACAGCATCCAATGACCTGGCCTCCAAAGCCATCTGTGGCAGTGAATTCCACAGATTCAACACCCTCTGACTAAAGAAATTCCTTCTTATCTCTGATTTAAAAGGACGACCCTCTATTCTGAGGCTGTGCCCTCTGGTCCTAGATTTCCCCACTATAAGAAACATTCTATCCATATCCACTCTTCCCACGTCTTTCAATATTTGATAGCTTTCAATGAGATTCTCCTTCATTTGTCCAAACTCCTGCAAATACAGGCTCTTCATATGTTAATCTTTTCATTTCCACAATCATTCCTGTGAACTTTCTCTGGACCCTCTCCAATGCCAGCACATCTTTTCTTAGATAAGGGTCCCAAAACTGTTCACAATACTGCAAATGCAGTCTGGCCAGTGCTTTATAGAGCCTCAGAATTACATCCTTGCTTTTATATTCTAGTCCTCTTGAATGAATGCTAACATTGCATTTGCCTTCATTATTATTTACAATCAACAAAATAATATTTTTTGATACTGTGATTTCACTGCAGGTCTTGTCCAGGTTAGAAAGTAAATTAGAATCAAGAAATTATCCAGTTTAATCTTCTAACGATCCATCCTTAATTTTTAACAGCCTGATTAGTAATCCATTCATCCAACAATCTACATGCTTCTAAACATCAAGTTTTGGGTTACTTAATCATTATCTTTAACCCGTTATACCATGGTTCTTTTCGGTGTGTGTTGAGCCTTCCTGAATGGGTTTTAGAAACAGACCCTTCAACCTACTGAGTGAAGTTTGCCCATCATGCACCATTTTCACCCTCCTACATTCATCAATTTTATCAAATCAAATCAAGTTTAATTATCATTTAAACCATACATAGATACCAGCTGAATGAGACAATGTTCCTCTGTGGCCAAAGTGCAAAACATTCAAAATAGCAAGCAAACATTCAAAAATAGCAAGTAACATAATTCAAAATAGCAAGAAAAGAAGCATATTCACACAAAAAAAACATATGTATGGTCCAAGACCCTGAGCAGCAATGTCCGGCAATCGATGGTACAGTCTCCCGGCAGTATGCAGACACACGCAATCCAGCCTGTCATTCCACCTCTCGAACACGAGAGGGAAAGGCCATGCCTCAGCTTAGCTCGGACGCCATGCTGTAAATGTTTCCGCGTCTCTCACCTGGTCTGCAGCAGCAGGCAAGCCTGAGGCTTGAGGCCTAGTCCTCACTACAACTGAGGCTACACAGCTCCCATGTTGACTGTCCCTCCACCAGACAAGGGTAACAGGCCTACGGCAACTTACATTATCAGTGTCCAACAGAGTCTTGCGATCGCAACTGAAGTGTCTGAGACAACCTTCCATGATTATACTGCACCAACTTCGGTGGTTCCGAGCAGCAGGCAGCAACACGGTCTCCAGCCAGGTCAGCTCCACTGTACCCAGACCAGCTCCTCTGACCCACTGGCGGGCTCCTCTCATATCCCGAGGGGCCCCTCCCATATCCCGAGGGGCCCCTCCAATATCCCAACTGGCTCCTCCGATATCCTGAAGGTCTCCTCTGATATCCCAGTGGTTTCCTCCAATATCCCAATGGGCTCCTCCAATACCCAATGGATTCCTCCGATATCCCAACAGGCTCCTTCGACATCTCAGCCAGCTCCTTTTCCAACATCCCAGCCATCCCCCTCAACACCTCGGATGGCTCCTTCTCCAAAATCCCAGCCGACCCCTTTAACATCTCCATCAGCTCTGCCGACGACACCAGTCCAGCCACTCCGACCAACGAGCGGCTCACCGATGGAGTTGCCCTGCAGTACTCAACATTCTTGGAATAGAATTGTCTTTGGTTTGTAAAAAACAGATTTTACAAAGAAAAACACACCTTTGGTTGGCCCTCAAGAGGCCACTAGACTCTTACCAGAACCCCCACCCCCCACCGTACCAAAAGCTCCTCCCAGTGCACTCACCTGTACACTTAGGAAAAATTACAGTGGCCAAGTAACCCAGCAACACCTTTAGGAAATTGAAGGGAACCTGAGCACCTCCTGCCGAAGGGTTTTGCCCGAAACGTACACTTTTCCTAGATGCTGCCTGGCCTGCTGATCTCCCCCAGCATTTTGTGTCTGTTGCTCGTATTTCCAGCATTTGCAGAGTTTCTTTTGCTTGTGTTGAGGAGACTCACGCAGTCATAGGAAAGACATGCAATCCCCACATAGACAACACCAGGATTAAGCCCAGTCACTGGAGCAGCTCTACTAACTGTCCAGTGCTGGATCTGGTTGGCAATTTGTAAAATCATTAGTATGCTGTGCATGGAGAGGGAAAACAACCTGCTTAAAGACATTTCCCACCCCTTCACCCCATAATTCCCAATTGACAGTGCCTAACCACAGCTGCTGAGCATTTGAAAATTTGTTCCACTTGGTCTTTGCAATCCTTCGTGTTTTACCTGAGGGAGTTATCGAATTCCAATTATAATCGTTGTGCAGTGTCTCATTACCCTGTGCTTAAACAACTGGAAACCGCCCAGCTATCCACTGTGATTTTTCTGTAAGGTTACACGTTTTTCTGCTCCCAATTTAGAATGCAGAGTGCATTTTAAAGGAAAACCATCAATGTGGTGAATTGTGTTTGCGTTGCCATGGTAGAAGAATACTTAATTAGACAATATAAGTCGTGGAGCCAACAACAGAAGTAATTACAATGTTTTTCAGCAAGTTATGACTTCATTTAGTACCCCAGAGTGCAATTTTAAAAGTAAGTTTAAGATTTGCACCGAAAGTGGGACTTTTTTAGTATTAATAGCCAGGAAACTGTCCACACTGAATGCCTTACCTTCCAATGAGTGAGGCGGAAAGTGAGCATCCTGACAATGTTATGGAGTCAATGAAGTACCCCGTGTTAGCTGAAGATTGAAGTAGTCTAATGAGACTTAAGGGTCCATCTACATTGATCAATAAAACTACTGGCAGAAGGCTTTTGCGTCTGGAGGTTCAGAGCAAAGGTGATGGTTTAACAACCCAAAACCATGGTTAGCCCACACTTGCAGTGCACCTTAAGAAAAGCTTTGAAGGACCAGCAAAGATTGAGAAGGATGGGCCTTGGCTTTCAGTCACCAAGAAAAGACTAGATTTGTTTTTCCTGGAATTTAGAAGTTTAACGGGGGGGATAACTTGATTGAAGTTTTCAAGGTGTTGAAGGGTACTGGTGGGGGTCAAAGATAGATGCTGGTTAGGTAACGTAGGGATAGGTAGCACAGAAAACAGAAAATGGAAGCAGGAGAAGTCCATTCAGCCCTCCACATTTATTCCACCATTAAATGCATCGATGGCTGATGCCCTGCTTCAACGTCCGTTCCTCCAAAAAAACACCTAAAAATTAACATAGTAGTCATGAAACACTCCTTTACAGAGAGAGTGGTAGAAGATGACACTTTCAAAGTTTTGAGAAGTGCATTCTTTTGATGTATTGAACCCCAGGATATAAACATGAAGATCAGTGGCAATGGAGGATTAGTCATGAGCTGACGAAGCTGCAAGAAGGTAGCATGGCCCAAATGGTGGGGAGGGTGTGTACGTGGTGCAGTCAGCTGAGCCCACTACTCTCTGCAGTTTCCTGCGTTCCTGTGTATTCAGATTGCTGTACCGCATGTTACGTACCCCGTAACTGGGTTGCCAAACCAGCAGAAATGGACCACTAGTTGGAGTCTGGATTACTGGAAGCTAATAAAGTTTTATTAAAGAAATAAGTAACACAGTACTCTAATCGTACGGATATAAATGCAACAGGTTAGCAATGATAAAACACACATGTACACAGAACTAGGATAATAGGAATCAATCAAGCTCTATCGCAGTCTAGAGGTAAAATGATCAGTCTCAAGTGACGCAGAGTTCAGTTCAGCTTAGTACAATTCACAGTAATCGCTGTTGTGCCATTGGAGAGAGAGAGAGAGAGAGAGAGAGAAATGCAAATTGGATTCAAGCAGACCTCTGATGTTCTTCGCAGTTGGCTTTCAGGCGGACCCTTTTATGTCTTCTATCCCGCTGTGGTCACCGATTGTGACCCCTCCATTCCGGATACGACCGTTCTTCCGCGGTGAACCCGGCACCCAGGCAAGGGCGGACACACACACCAGGTTCCCACCGATCGTACCCTTTTCACCCTGTGCATCTATGGTCGGTTCCCGCGACCAGACCTCCAAACTCCCACCAACTTGTGGGGGCACACCGCTCTTCCAGGGTCTCGTTATCTCGTGATCTCGTGGGGTGTCATGCCTTAGCGAACCTGTTCTTTTTATCCCCCTGCTGGGGTATCGCCTGTCCATCAAACTTCAAACAGTTCAGGTTCAAAGCAACTGGTCTGTCAATACGCTGAATTGTGTCTCTTTTTGTTATCTCTCTCTCCTCTCTCATTAACATTTTGAACATTTCTCCATTTTGTCTCCCTTATCTCTCTCATCAACATCAATCTTCTGATAACTTGGTTTTTCGTCACACGCATCACAATGCAGAGTGGCATATTTATTCTATATGTGAAAGTGAGCACCGTAACTAGAAAGCAGTATCCCGTGATCAAACAGCCCCACTATCTTGGCCATGCTGTCTTCTCGCTGCCGCCTTCAGGAAGAAGGTACAGGAGCCTTGGGTGGCACACCAGCAGATTCAGGAACAGTTATTATTCTTCAACTATCAGACTGCTGAACCAGTGTGGATAATTTCACTCCCTCAACCCTGAGCTGATTCCACAATCTGCAGACTGACTCAAGCACTCTACAACTCATGTCCTCAGTAGTATTTATCTATCTATCTATCCATTTATTTATTTTTATTTTGCATATTGGTTGTTTGTGTGCAGTTTTTCATTGATTCTATTGTATTTCTTTGTTCTGCTGTAAATGCCTGCAAGAAAATGAATCTCAGAGTAGTACGCTGACATATAGGTACTTGTAGAATAAATTCCCTTTGAGTTTTTGATTGGAATCCTGGCGTGTGGAGGGGAGTGTGGGATGATCAAGAGACAGAAATAACAGAAGTTGTAAGTTGGCAAGTGGGAGCTTTGGGGTGATCGGGAGTGAGATGTAATGAGGAACTGGGAATCGGTTGAGAATTGGTGGCCGGTCAGAAACCAGCAGGAGAAGATTGGAAATAATGACGGAGACTTGGGACTGAAAAGTCATGAGTGGGATTGGAGATCAGGAGTTATTGGCTCGTGTTTGTAGACAGTCAAGCCAAACCTGAGTACAAGATTTCCTATATTTGTCAGTTTCTTCTAGCATAATGTTGATAACTATGGCTCTTCTGGAGTAATCTCCATATAACATTCTAAGGACAACATAATTTAATTTCTCAAGCAAAGTTTCAAAGAAACTTTGAACATAGATGGCAAGATGGTGCAGGTGAACTGCAGTGGTGTGTGTGTGTGTGTGTGCAGCTTACAAAACTTCTAAATATACTTTTTTTGAACTACTCTTACTGCAATCTGCAGCCTGTATTTTCCCTTTAAGTAGCATACTTTTGAACCATCTTAAGAAACTAGTGATTTCACAGTCTTCTGAAGGACTCAGCAGACTTAACTCTCAGGCATGGTTTAAGCTGATGAAGGGACATTGCCATGGCCAAAAGAAAGCGAGGAGTGGAGGACTCCAAGCCAGGCAAAAACAAAGGATCCTGAAACTTCCTCTGCCCAGCATCTTGATAGCAAATGTACAGTTGCTGGAGAACAAGGACCTAAGGACAAAATTACTGTATCAGAGGGAATTGAAATATTCTGCGTTCTCTGTTTCATGGAGACATGGCTCACTGCAGACATGCCGGACACATTGGTAAGACCCAAGGGCTCCTCGGTACACAGGATGGTCTGCACTGCTGATTCAGAGAAGGCTAAAGGTGGGGGTTTGTGTTTCATGATAAATTCTGTGGTGCTGAGATGTAGAGATCTTGTTGCACTCTTGTTCTCCCGACCTGGAACAACTAATGATTAAATGCAGGCCATTGTACATACTGAGAGAGTTCTCCTCTGTGATCCTGACTACAGTTTACATACCGCCAAAGGCTGACGTTAAACAGGCACTCAATGTATTGAGTGCCACCATCAACAGACAAGATACAGCCCAGCCCAACACAGTTCAAATCATTATCGGGGCTTCAATCAAACTTAAACATTCTTCGGGCTTCCAGCCATGTACAGGTATCGATTATAACCGATGTTTTGATGACAAACTCTGCCACGTTCTTCAGCGACTGAACACAACTTCTACAACTGTGGCAGGGCTTAAATGCTATTATCTCCTACAAAGTGAAACCAAGAGACATAGGTGAGAACAAAGCTTTGCCCTCAGGTGAGCTCAATGCCTTCTGTGCTCACTTTGATGATCAGAACGTGGAGCAACCTTCACGAACTCCCACAGCCCTCATTAACCGTTTGATTTTGGTCTCTGAAGCCAACAAGAGAACATTCTTTGGGAGGGTGAACCCACAGAAAGTACTCGGCCCAGATGGGGTACCTGGCCAATTATTAAAGACCTGTGCTGATAAATTGGCTGGAATATTCACTGATATTTTTAACCTCTGACTTTGGCAGTCTGAGATATCCACCTGATCCAAGCAGGCTTTAATTTTACCGATGCCTAGGAAGAACATGGTCACCTGCCTCAATGACTATCGTCTTGTAGCACTTTCATCCACCATGAGCTGAGAGGTTGATGAAACACATCAGCTCCTGCCTGAGAGGTGACATGGATCCACTCCAATTTGCCTACCGTCACAACAGGTCAAGAGCAGATGCCATTTCATTGGCTCTTCACTCAACCCTGGAACATCTGGACAGCGAAGCTGCATACCTCAGGATGCTCTTCATTGACTACAGCTCAGCATTCGACACTATCGTCCCCTCAAAACTAGTCAACAAGCTTCAAGTCCTAGTCCTCAGTACCTCCTCGATATACTCACTCATGGACCCTAGTCAGTTTGGATTGGCAACAACATCTTTTCCACAATCTCCATCAGCACAGGTGCACCACAAGGCTCTTCTCACCCCTGCTCTACTCACTTTATACTTCAGACTGTAAGGCTAAGCACAGCTCCAATCTCATATTCAAATTTTCTGACGACACCACAGTCACTGGCCGAATCAAAGGTGGAGACGAATCAACACGGAGGAGTGAGATTGAAAATCTACCTGAGTGGTGCCACAATAACAACCTCTCACTGGATAACAGCAAAACGAAGGAGCTGATTAGGAACTCCAGGAGGAGGAAACTGGAGGTCTGTGGGCCAGTTCTCATCAGGGGATCAGAAGTGGAGAGGGTCAGCAACTTTAATTTCCACATTGTTGTCATTTCAGAGGATCTGTCCTGGGCCCAGCATGTAAATACAATTATGATGAAAGCATGGCAGCGCCCTTATCTTCTTAGAAGTTTGTAAAGATTTGGCATGTGACTTAAAACTTTGACAAACATTTGTAGATGTGTGGTGGAGAGTATATTGACTGGTTGCATCACAGCCTGGTACAAAAACACCAATGCCCTTGAACAGTAAATCCAACAAAAAGCAGTGGATACGCCTCGGTCCGTCATCAGTAAAGCCATCCCCACCATCGAGTACATCTACACAAAACACTGTCACAGGAAAGCAGCATCTGTCATCAGGGATCCCAGCACCCAGGACATGCTCTCTTCTCACTGCTGCCATCAGGAAGAAGGTACAGGAGCCTCAGGGCCCACACCACCAGCTTCAGGAACAGCTATTATCCCTCAACCATCAGGCTCATGAACCAGAGGGATAACTTCACTCAGTTTCACTCGCCCTATCACTGAACTGTTCTCACAACCTATGGACTCACTTTCAAGAACTCTTCATCTCATGTTCTCAATATTTGTTGCTTATTTATTTATTATAATTGCTATTATTTCTTTTTTTTCTCTCTTTTTGTGCTTGGCCAGTTTATTGTCTTTTGCACATTGATTGTTTGTCCATCCTGTTGGGGGCAATCTTTCATTGATTCCATTGTCTTTGTTGCATGTTTATGTTTACATATTTATTGAGCTACAGCGTGAACTAGGCCCTTCGAGCCACACCACCCAAACAATCCCCAGTTTAACCCTAGCCTAATCACAGGACTATTTACAATGACCACTTAAACCACCAACCAGTAAATCTTTGGAATGTGGGGAGAAACTAGAGCGCCCAGAGGAAACCCACGTGGTCACGGGGAGAATGTACTAATTCCTTACAGACAGTGGCAGGAATTGTACCCAGGTCACTGGTACTGTAAAGCGTTGTGCTAACCACTACACTACTGAGCTGCCCATTTACTACGAATGCCTGCAAGAAGATAAATTTCAGGGCTGTGTATGGTGACATATATGTTCTTTGATAATAAATCTACTTTGAACTTCATAAAATAAGACAATTAAAATTCACTGTTCACATGATCATGTAAGGTTGAGGCACAACCTGAGCACAATAAAAGATAACCCATGCCATTTGGGGAAGCATGATAGAACAGGATTTAAGCATTGGGATTTTATGCATTTTCTTTGAAATACCTCATTTCTCAGAATGTGTAGGTGGAAAGAGAGATTGAAAGTTCTTTGTTTAGTCAGGAATCAGTCATCACAGGACCTATTTGCAGTTCTACATGTTGACCGCTGCAATTGTTTTCACACTACACATTCCCTATAAACCCTATCCTTGCTATATGCGGGGGATACGTTCCTCGAAGTCGACGCATAATGTGAATAATTATTTAAATGGAGAAAATAGGGATGTGTTCTGGAGGGCTTCCTAAATATGTTTTATCTGTAAATTATTCACATTTTCATACCAATACGACTCAAAAGCAGTACCACAAGGCAACATTCGTATTATATTTCATCAATTTAAGGTAATAGTCAACATAATAAATCATAGAAAGTTAACATACTAGGGTGTACAGTACTCACCAACAGTGGCAGGTGTGTTCGCTCCAGGAGATGAGTGGTTGTTGTGGTGTCGGGCAGCTTTACACGGATGAGGTGGATGGTTGTGGGTCGTCAGGATCATCAAGGACAGCAAGAGGTGATGGAAGACTCACAGAACTGTCAGAACTGCCGGCAGCAGGAGATGACACCGATTTGAAGAAAGTGCTGAGGATTGTTTGCTTGGCAGCATTTTGTTTTTCAGCATAAACTTGATCGTAGGGAAGAAGGCTTGACTGCAGGGAACGACTGAAATGCTGACTCCGTTCTAAACTTGGGTCCATGTCCATCGCCATTTGTGCCAAGTGTTCTGCAGTCTCAAAAAACTTCTGCCAGTCACTTCACCGTAAAATCCTTCACCTGCAGCTCGACACTTTCGCCTTCATCGTTATCACCTTCAGTCTGAGTTAAATGCAGAAGGTCATCCACACTTAATACTTCATCATGAGAATCCAGGAGTTCTACCACGTCAGCAGTCTCAAGATCTGAGAATCCTTCCCAACCAATTTTACGGCCCAGGGCCACACAATCCTGGACAGCTGCAGTGAAGGCGGGAAACCCCTTGAGGGTGTGCACACACTCCGCCCAAATTGATTTCCACGCTCCATTGAGAGGCTTCTTACTCAAACCCTTCAGAGCACGGGGGTTTAGTGAATGGTAAACTAAGAGGGGCTTCATCTTACAGTCTCCTTCGGCATTGGAACACATAAGCAAAGTCATCTATCCTTTGCTGCCTTGAAACCTGACGCAGTTTTTTCATCCTTACTTATGTAAATGCATTTCGGCATACGCTTCCACAAAAGCCCAGTTTCATCTGCATTAAACACCTGCTTTGGTGTGATGCCTAACTTATCTATCAGAGCCCACAACTGCACAGGGTAGCATCCCAGAGCTATGTTACCGTCACCTGACGCCGCCCTGTTTATAATTTCTAACTTTTTTTCAAGTGTTAAAGCGGTTCTCTGCCGCTTGGCTGATGGCCCAGGACTTGACATCGGATGCTTAGGAGGCATAGTTAAATATTTCAAGCACAAAATCACTGCATCGTAGGTAAAAACAACAAAAGTTTAAGAAAGCAAGATCGCACATCCATAGGTTGCCAAAACCAATGTGAGACTGGCAGGAGTGATAATGTGAGGAGTGCGCATGTGACTTGTATTAGTGGGAAAGCAGTGCTCCTCGCATAACTGTGAGTTTTGGATGCATATAAGGAGAAGTTGGTAGAAATAGGTTCCTCGCATAACTGTGAATCCACATTGTCTGAAGACGCATATAACGAGGATAGGGTGTATTTGAAGCAGCATTCAAAACATTATTTTTCTTCCTGTGGTTTGCCAAAGTTCTTGATATTTTATGCTTCAGTTTGATATATGCATAAAGCATATTGTTGGGTGACTAAAACAACTTCACATAGAGAGACCTGAGTTAATAATAAAGGAAATGATTTCTAGAACATGGAAAAGACCAGGAAGATGCAATTGTTCCAGAAAAACAGGAACACTGGACCTAGAGATTTTTCTGTACTTTTACTAAGCAATGTGGGCTCCTGGAAAGCTAAATCGAAGGAATTTTGAATCATAATTCTCTCTTCTCATTAGCTCCATCAGAGAGGAGGTGCAGGAGCCCCAAGTCCCACTCTAAGCATTTTAGGAACAGCTTCTTCCCTTTGGCCATGATGGAGCTGGCAGAGTTTAAAATCCTTTGCAGCTTTTTCTGATCTTGCGCATTACATCCCTCCTCCTCTCCAGGAAAAACAAACCTACCCTATCCAGTCTCTCCTTACAAACGAAATCCAGCCAACATCCCGGTTTATTTCCTCTGCTCTCTGGTCAACACAATTGCATCCTTTCTTTGACCATCTCCTTAGAATCATAGAGCCATGCTGCAAAGAAACAGGCCCTTCGGCCCAAAATGGTTCATGCTGACCAAGACACCAATCTAAGCTAGTCCCATTTGCGCACCTTTGACCCATATCCACTAAACCTTTTCTATCCATGTACCTGTTCAAGTGTCTTTTAAATGCTGTTAATGCACTTGCCTCAACCACTTCCGTTGGAGCTCACTCCATACACGGTGGACACTCTAGGTGAAAGGTTAGCCCCTCAGGTTCTTACTAAATCTCACTCCACTCACACAAAACTTAAGCCGACTGGTTTGTGGTTCCCCAACCCGAGGCAAAGGATTGGGTGCATTGTATGTGCAATTTGATTATGTACCCCTGATAATAAAACAGGTTTATTATCACTGAGATATGTCATTAAGTTTGTTGTTTTGTGGCAGCAGCACAGTGCAGGGCGTAAAAGTTGCAATAAAAAAGATAAAGAGCGAGGTAGTGTTTATGGGTTCATGGACCATTAAATATGCCACATCACTGCTGCACTCAATGAAACACTGCCTATGTTTTCTGATCAACAATATAGTCAGCATTAATGGTGAAAGTTTATGCCTTTGGCTGTATGTCCCTGGTTATGCAATTGGGTAAACCTATCCTCATTACCGACTGTAAATAGTAATGGAATCTGCAGACGTGCAGGACATAATCCTAACCTCCTATGGACATGGTTCATCTGTTGCTGGAAATGTGGCTGATGTATTTTTCATTCCAAGAACTATGAACTCATACAATACTGGGAATGTGGGTGAACAAGTCTGTGCATTACTGCGGTCCGTTACAGATGTCTGTCAATGCAACAATTATACTTGTTGACGTGCTGATGCTTGGAGATGTCAGGGGTAAGTTTTTTTACACAGACAGTGGTGAGTGTGTGGAATGGGCTGCCGGCGATGGTGGTGGAGGTGAATAGATAGGGTTTTTTAGGAAAATCCTGGATGGGTACATGGAGCTTAGAAAAACAGAGGGCTATGGGTAACCCTAGGTAATTTCTAAAGTAAGGATATGTTTGGCACAGCATTGTGGGCTGAAGGGCCTGTATTGTGCTGTAGGCTTTCTATATTTCTATATTTCTATGTGTGTGTGTGTGTGTGTGTGTGTGTGTGTGTAGAATCACGATTAAGATTCAAGTTCCAAATTTATTTATCACATGTATGTCAAAACATACAAACGTTTGTACAATGAAATGTGTCACTTCTGTAAACAACCTATTCAGCCAATGATGTGCAGGGGGTAGCCCACAATTGTTGTCATACACTCTGGCGCGAACATAGCACACTCACAATGCTTTACTGAACAACACAAAACACAACAAACAAAACATCAACAGCAAAACAGCTCTGTTCCTTCCTTCCTTCCACCCAACCACATACTGTCTTCCAAACCTAAGACAAGCCGTCTTAGGCCTCCAGCCTCCAATGGACTTGAACTCGCAGATATCGGCCCTCGACTTTCCTAGCGGACTCACAAAGACTCACAGACTTGAGCTCCAGCCTCTATTTCTGAACTTCGGAGTGACCGATGGGCTTCATTCTTCAGTACAGACCCCAGGACTCACCAATCATTACGAACGAGGCCCCTAGATCAGGACCCTGAACATCTCGACCTCTGGACTTGCCGATGGCGAATTATACAACATTGAATCAGGCCCTTCAGCCCATTGAGTCTGCACCAACCATCCACCACCTATTTACACAAATCCTGCATTGGTCCCACTTTTTATTTTCCACACTTTCCCCCAGATTCTACCATTCACCAACACTCTAGGGGTAATATACATTGGTGAGTTAACCTACAAACCTGCATGTTTTGGGGGTGTCTGAGGAAACCGGAGAATCTGATAGAAGCTCCTGCCATCCGTCACAAGGAGAACATGCAACCTCCACCCAGACAGCAGCTGAGCACCTGGGTTGCTGGTGGTGTGAGGCAGTGTCTCTGCCAGCTGTACCTCTGTGCCACCTTATGTTGAATTGTTTGTTTAGTTGTACATGTCTGTATCATTTAAGCATGTCCTGTTACAGTGAAGGTAGCATACGCATTTTCATGTTTTTGTGGGCTTCGTAATGTACAGTATGTGCAAGTGTGGGTGTTGAATCATGCTTATGTATACATGCACATTAATTGTGTCCGTGTGTGTGTGTGTGTCAAGTTTTGTATATTGAGACAAGTAGAATTTTGCATAGCTAATGCTGTAACAGATGAGTGGGATTAGTCGTGTGTGGAGAAAAATAGCAGCAAGACCAGCATGGACTAGATGAGCCAAGGTACAGTTTCTGTACTGTACTTCTCCACGACTCTATGACCTTGATGGTCTGAATAGCCTGCTTTTGTCCTTCATTCTGTGCCAAGCAAAGAGCTTTGCCTGCATGTTTTTCCTTAACAGGTTTCTATTTCAATGCTGCAAACAAAATTTGGCTAAATTTTAATTGCCGGTCAGTCTCCTGCTTCTGGTGCAATAGTAAAAGGGCCGTATTTCATTCGGGGTTTGAGAGCCAATAAACCAAAAAATGTCATGAAAAGCTAGAGAATTTCTACTGCCATACCATGAGGAGCATTCTAACAAGTACTTTTTAAAAAATATATATATTGTTTCTGTTTATGCACTATTTAATCTATTCAACACATATATATACTTACTGTTATTTCTGTCTATATGATCATTTATTGTACTGAACTGCTGTTGCTAAGCTAACAAATTTCACGACACATGCTGGTGATAGTAAACCTTATTCTGATTCTGGTATTGAGGTAACACTGTACAGGATCAGATCAAGCTACAAAGGGTTGTAAGCTCAGCCAGCTATATCATGGGCACCAGCCTCTCCACCAGCGTGGACTCCTTCAAACGGCAAGGGCTCAAAAAAGTGAGGGCCCTCGCCACCCAGGAAATGCGCCCTTCTCATCACCACCATCTGGGAGGAGGTGTGAAGCCTAAAGACACATGCTCAACATTTTAGGAGCACTTTCTTCCCAGATTTCTGAATAGTCCATGAACACAGCCCGGAGGCTGGTTCTGCAACGGTTTGTGGTGTGCGAAGGGCATGACGAGGCACAAAACCAGTCATGGTCATGCACTGCAACCAAAGTAAATTTATTGTCAAAGTACATTTATGTCACCAACTCAGACACATCAGAACCAGAAGATTTTGGCCCAATTAAGTGGTTGCCCCAATTCGTCGAAACTTCATGGAAATGTTTAAAAAGGTATAAAAAAAAAGGTAAACTACCATTTAACTCAGTAATAAATATGTATTTAAATGAAATATAGAACAAATTAGAACGCTACCAATCCTACTACAGTACCATCAAGCTGTGTATTAGTTCCTAATAGTTATTGACGGAGGAATTCATCCTGTGTACTCTGCTGCATTCTTTTGATTGACTGTACATGAACAAAATCAGTGTAGACACCCAGTATAATTAATGTACTGCCTTCATACAATGCTATCCAAAGTTGTATCCTGCAAATCTTCATTTTCATTGTAACAGAATCAGAATCAGGTTTAGTATCTTCGGCATGCATCGTGAAATTTGTTACCTTAGCAGCAGCAGTTCAATGCAATACATAAGCTAGAAGAAATAAATAAATAAATCAATCAATCAATTACAGCAGGGGTCCCCAACCTTTATCGCACTGCGGACCGGTTTCATATCGACAATGTTCTTGCGGACCGGCTGACCGGGGGTGGTGGTGGTAGGGTTGCCAACGAACAAGAGTAGCAGTCAAATACGCTGGGTTTACCCCAGGAAGGACTACAATGACCATGAAGCCTTGCACGGGCACCAGCGCGCATGCCTGACTTGCGCATGTGTGTACGATTTTTTTCTACAAGTCGTTTTTGGTGATTCTGTTGGGGGCGGGAGGGAGGGGGGGTGTTAATCATGACCGGAATATCGGTGATAAGTGGGTAATACACTCAATTTCCTTTCTAAAAGGGTTTATCTAATGAATTTAATATTAAACACACAGTGCATATTTTCCTCGCATGAATATAGTGATAAGTCAATTATCAGGGGAGCTTGAAGTAAGTGTTGAATGAACTTCCAGTAGAAGTGGCAGAGGCAGTTTCGATATTTTCATTTAAAGAAAAATTGGACAGCTATATGGACAGGAAAGGAATGGAGGGTTACGGGCTGAGTGCAGGTCGGTGGGACTAGGTGAGAGTAGCGTTCGGCACGGACTAGAAGGGGAGAGATGGCCTGTTTCCATGCTGTAATTGTTATATGGCTATATGGCTATATAAGTCACTTATAAGTCAACAGCATCATTACATTTTAAGTAACGCTTGGATATTAGACATGCAGCGCATATTTTCCCCGTATGAACATATAAAATCATTGCAACACACCAATATCGCTGAATCAGTGGGAGCCCTGGGCCTGTTTCTCTGCAACGAGACCGTCCCATCGAGGGATGATGGGAGACAGCGATACTCGAAGGGGGTTCCTTGTGTCCAGTCTATTCCACAATTTATAGTTTTCGTTGCATTCATCACAGAGATATGTTGGAAGTGGAAGCAACGTTTTCAGTGTTTTCGTGACTATCTCAGGATATTTAGCCTTGACTTTGATCCAGAATGCCGGCAGAGATGTTATGTCAAACATACTTTCCAGCCCGCCATCATTTGCAAGCTTGAGGAGTTGATCTCCTTCCCGCGCTGAAATGGATGACGCACGGGTAATGACCTCGCATGCGTAATGGCTCAACAGTGTATGACAGGGAATGAGGAAAGGTGCAGCTGACTCCTATCGCCAAATCATATCACTTCCTCGCGGCCCGGTAGCGCATGCTTTGCGGCCCGGTACTGGTCTGCGGCCCGGTGGTTGGGGACTACTGAATTACAGTATACCTATATTGAATAGATTAAAAACCATGCAGAAACAGAAATAATTTATACTAAAAAAGTGAGGTAGTGTTCATGGGCTCAATGACCAATTAAGAATCGATGGCTGTTCCTGAATCGCTGAGTGTGTGCGTTCAGGCTTCTGTACCTCCTACCTGGTAACATTGAGAAAAGGCCATGCCCTGGGTGCTGGGGATCCTTAATAATAGATGCTGCTTTTCTGAGACACCAGTCCTTGAAGATGTCCTGGGTACTCTCTAGGCTAGTACCCAAGATGGAGCCGACTAAATTTACAACTCTCTGCAGCTTCTTTCAGTCCTGCGTAGTAGCTCCCCACCCCGCCCCCTGCCCAATACCAGACAGCGATGCAGCCTGTCAGAATGCTCTCCATGGTACATCTATAGAAGTTTTTGAGTGTTGTTGTTGACAATCAAATCTC
The DNA here is from genome assembly GCF_030028105.1 of Mobula birostris. Classification (NCBI taxonomy): domain Eukaryota; kingdom Metazoa; phylum Chordata; class Chondrichthyes; order Myliobatiformes; family Myliobatidae; genus Mobula; species Mobula birostris. The sequence continues at coordinate 20,940,900 of NC_092387.1, read as the reverse complement.
TTCAAACTCCTAATAAAGTATAACTGCTGTCTTGCCTTCTTTATAACTGCATCGATATGTTGGGACCAGGTTAGGTCCTCAGAGATCTTGACGCCCAGGAAATTGAAACTGCTCATTCTCTCCACTTCTGATCCCTCTATGAGGATTGGTATGTGTTCCTTTGTCTTACCCTTTCTGAAATCCACAATCAGCTCTTTCATCTTACTGACGTTGAGTGTCAGATTGTTGCTGCAACACCACTCCACTAGTTCATATCTCACTCCTGTACGCCCTCTCGTCTCCATCTGAGATTTTACCAACAATGATTGTATCATCAGCAAATTTATAGGTGGTATTTGAGCTATGCCTAGCCACACAGTCATGGGTATACAGACAGTAGAGCAGAGGGCTAAGCGCACACCCCTGAGGTCCACCAATGTTGATTGTCAGTGAGGAGTAGATATTATCACCAATCGGCACAGTTTGTTGTCTTCCGGTTAGGAAGTCGAGGATCCAATTGCAGAGGGAGGTACAGACGTCCAGGTTCTGTAACTTCTCAAACAGGATTGTGGGAATGATGGTGTTAAATGCTGAGCTATAGTCAATGAACATTCAAGATGAATGCTGTTACCTTTACATTTTTTGCAATTCCTAACTTGTTGAAGGAGTGAAGTCATTTTATTTTCATTTGTGGCTATTTCTGGCACCTCCGAGCCAGAATGCTTGAAACCACAGTGAGCAAAACCGTTCTGAATTGTCTTATTGCTTATTTCTCAGCATCTGTCAGTGACAAAAAATCACTGCTTTTTGAACACAAGCGCACACAACGGATGCTATTTAAAAACTTCACTCTGAGCACAGTATAGTATCTAACAGTCACATATGTGCACACATCTGATGCTAGTTAGAAACTGTTTGGCACGGTCTCCTGTCCCAATTAAGTGGCATAGTGTCCCAAATAAATGAAGGGAATACTGCCTATTTTCTCAATTAGTTTTTGTTCTGTAAGAGTTGTCTGAAATAAGCCGCTTCCCCAATTAACCAGTGGCCCAATTAATATAATTGGGACACATCAGGATTTATGGATTTTGGCCCAATTAAGTGGCTGCCCCAATTAACCGAAGTTTCATGGAAGTAGTTAAAAGGTATAAAAAAAAGACAAATAACCGTTTAATCGAGTAACAAATTATGTGCTTAAATGAAATACAGAATAAATTAGAACATTTGCAACACCTTTTGTCCCTCTTCCCTCCGGGAGAAGGCTCAGGAACTTGAAGACTCATACGGCCAGATTTGGGAACAGCTTCTTTCCAACTGTGATAAGACTGATGAACGGATCCTGACCCGGATCTGGGCTGTACCCTCCAAATATCCGGACCTGCCTCTCCGTTTTTTGCACTACCTTACTTGCCATTTTTCTATTTTCTATTTATGATTTATAATTTAAGTTTTTAATGTTTACTTATTTTTACTATTTGTAATATTTTTAATATTTAATATTTGTAATCTAGGGAGCGGGAAGCGCAGAATCAAATATCGCTGTGATGATTGTACGTTCTAGTATCAATTGTTTGGTGACAATAAAGTATAAAGTATAAAGTACTACCACAGTAATACAAAACTGTATTGCTGTGTTCATTTGATTGACTGTAAATGAACAAAATCCATGCTGATTCTTAGTGCAGATAATGGACTGCCTTCATACAGTACATTCAACAATTGCATCTTTCAAATCTTCATTTTTGTTGTAACATTCAAGATGATTGTTGATACCTTCAAGTTCTCCATAGTTCCTAATTTGTTGAAGTAGTGAAATCATTTTCACAGCCATTTCCAGCATCTCCTAGCCTGAATGCTTGAAACTTCAGTCAGCAAAACAGTTCTGAATTGTCTTACTGCTTATTTCTCGCCAACTACCAGTGACAAGAATCACTGCTTTTTGAACACAAACACACACAGCCGATGTTATTTAAAAATTGTTCGCTCTAAGCATAGCGTAGTGTCTAATGGTCATGCAACTTCACATGTCTGATTCTAAATAGAAACTGCAGGTAACCGTCTCCTGTCCCAAATAAGCAGCATAGTGTCCCAAATCAATGAAGAGAATCCCGGCTTTTTTCTTGATTAGTTTTTGTTCTTTAGGAGTTGTCCAAAATAAGTGGTTGCCTCAATTAACTGCTGGTCAATTAACCGGAATCCACTGTATTTCTTATAGTAAATTTATGTATATTTTATGTATTGCACAGTATTCTGCCACAAAACAAATTTCACGATATACTGTTTATCAAGGATAACAAACCTGATTCAGATTCTGATGATACCACTGAGTGTGTCATCTCAACCTTCTACAGCAGGGCAGAGAACTGAGCTTCACTTCCTCAAGGCATCAAGGCTGAATCTAAACTTCAGATGCCATCCAAGCAGAAAACAGTAGCACTTCCAAATGTGTCTGGAATTGGAGGCTGCTTGGCTACATTAGCAAAAATGCACTGTAAGGATATGCAATAAATGCCCACCCTTTTAGCCTCTAGCATTTCACTAATATGTACTTTGCTCTCAAGAGGCTGGATCTTCGACACACATTTTGCTTCCCTAAATGGGCTCTTTCCTTTGCCCTAAAGCCATTGGAACATTTTATTTATTTTGAAAACGCAAACAAGAGGAATTCTGCAGATGCTGGAAATTCAAGCAACACACATCAAAGTTGCTGGTGAACGCAGCAGGCCAGGCAGCATCTCTAGGAAGAGGTACAGTTGACGTTTCGGGCCGAGACCCTTCGTCAGGACTAGCTGAAGGAAGAGCTAGTAAGAGATTTGAAAGTGGGAGGGGGAGGGGGAGATCCAAAATGATAGGAGAAGACAGGAGGGGGAGGGATGGAGCCAAGAGCTGGACAGGTGATAGGCAAAAGGGATATGAGGGGATCATGGGACAGGAGGTCCAGGGAGAAGGAAAAGGGGGAGGGGGGAAAAATACCCAGAGGATGGGCAAGGGGTATAGTCAGAGGGACAGAGGGAGAGAGAGAAAGAATGTGTGTATAAAAATAAATAACGGATGGGGTACGAGGGGGAGGTGGGGCATTAGTGGAAGTTAGAGAAGTCAATGTTCATGCCATCAGGTTGGACATTCTCTAACTTCCGCTAATGCTCCATTTTCCCCTTCGTACCCCCTCCGTTATTTATTTTTATACACACATTCTTTCTCTCTCTCTCTCTCTCTCCTTTTTCTCCCTCTGTCCCTCTGACTATACCCCTTGCCCATCCTCTGGGTATTTTTCCCCCCTCCCCCTTTTCTTTCTCCCTGGGCCTCCTGTCCCATGATCCTCTCATATCCCTTTTGCCTATCACCTGTCCAGCTCTTGGCTCCATCCCTCCCCTCCTGTCTTCTCCTGTCATTTTGGATCTCCCCTGCCCCTCCCCCTCCAACTTTCAAATCTCTTACTAGCTCTTCTTTCAGTTAGTCCTGACGAAGGGTCTCGGCCCGAAACGTCGACTGTGCCTCTTCCTAGAGATGCTGCATTCACCAGCAACTTTGATGTGTGTTGCTTGAACCTACCAACCCATATGACTTTGGACTGTGCAAGGAAACCCATGTGGTCATGGGAGGAACGTACAAACTCCTTACAGGCGGCGGTGGGAATTGACTCCCAGGTCACCTGTACTGTAAATTGTTGTGCTAACCACCACACTACTGTGCTGCCCCTTATTTTAGGCTGTCACTTTTTTCTTTTATTATCGATGAGTATCAGTGTTAGAGTGAATTTTTTGGGTAGATGATTTGTCTACACTTAAATGTCTTTGGCCACCAGCCTTCTATTTTAACTGTTTAACAATGCACTTCCTAAAAGGATGTGAATACCAGATGCTTCTGGCGCCTGATGCTGTAGTTTCGAAGACAGTATCATCTATACATTATAAATATTAATTGTCTTCTATGTTAGCACGGGAAATGCCAAATAAATGTATCGTAGACTTAACTTGCATTCCTAAAGGCTGTGGATACCAACCCAGACATGTTGGCGTCGGAAGGAAAGGATAGTGTGATATTTTGTATGGAGCTTCAAGAGGAAGCATTGTCTATGCATTGTCTACTACTTTTTAAGTAGCGATTGCCTTTGTGTTTAGCATATAAATATCGAGCCCACATTGAGCTAGCAAAGCTTTCTACTGAAAGCGTCTCGTTACGTAGATGCCTGCTGTACCTTGTTGTGTCGAATAAAGAAGCTGCTTTGTATCTACCAGTAACTCTGCCTCTCTGGTGATTCCATCCACGCTACAACAATCAGGAAGCAATCATTCTCCATTTGAAACAAGTCCATTGAAACACTTGACTATTCAAGACTGGCAAACCTGAAATAAGTGATGGCTGAAATCCAGCAATAACGATTGACTGAACTGATTGTAACAGTACTCTTCAGCATTGGGCTTTGTTATATCTCATGAGTTGAGAGTTAAAGGGCAAAAGTTTAGGGGTAACATGAGGGGGAACTTCTTTACTCAGAGAGTGGTAGCTGTGTGGAACGAGCTTCCAGCAGAAGTGGTTGAGGCAGGTTCGATGTTGTCACTTTAAGTTAAATTGGACAGCTATATGGACAGGAAAGGAAGGTTATGGGCTGAGTGCAGGTCGATGGGACTAGGTAAGAGTAAGAGTTTGGCACGGACTAGAAGGGCCGAGATAGGCTGTTTCCATGCTGTAATTGTTAAATGGTTATACGCTATATGGTTATAACCAGCATTCTCAAGGGTTAAATCACTGCCTGGTATGGAGCCTCCAAGCTGCAGGATGTAGAGAGGCTATAGAGGGTTGTAAACTCAGCCAGTCATCACAGGCATGCCCTTCGTCACCATTGACGACATCTTCAAAAGGTGCTGCTTCAAGAATTTGGCATCTATCAATAAGGACCCTCACCATCCGGGACATACCCTCCCCGTTATGGCTTGAAATCCCATACTCAACATTTTTGGAACCTTTTCTTCCGCTCCGCCAGCAGTTTTCTGAACAGTCCACAAACCCATTGACACTACTTTACTCTTCCTCTTTTGCCTATTTATTTACTTTGTGTAACTTATATTAATTTTTAAGTCTTGCATTACACTGCTACAGCAAATCAACAAATTTCACAAAATGTATCAGTGATGATAAATCTGATTTTGATTCTCATTCTGATTCTGATTGTGGACTGCAATTTACCAGCCACTTGCAATTGATAAAATGCATTAGAATTCTTGGACGTATTTGCAGTGACAATCTCATATTCAAGGTTTTCTGCCCTCATTGGATTTGACTGAATTCATTCATCTGAGTTCACGCATAAAACTATTGCAAGAGCCACAATCAAAGAGGCAACAAATATTGCAACTTCTTAACGGAACAATCGACTAATTGCCCCAGTCTGTTTCTGGCTGGAATTGGTATTCGTTTATCTCATTGTCACAAGTACTGAAATACAGTGAACAGCCTTTGCATGCCCTCCAGACAGACCATTCCATACATAAGTGCTTCAAGGCAGTAAAAAGAAAACCAGAACGTAAAGTTCAGGGATGGAGAATAAGGTGGAATTTTCTGATGGTCATCCATTTCAGTTCAGCTTCCCATTCCCATTCCCACATGTTGGTCCATGGCTTCCTCTCCAGCCACGATGTGGAGTCCCAACACCTCAGATTCCGTCTGGTTAGCTTCCAATCTGATGGTGTTAATTTATCTAACTTTCGGTAGTTTCTCCCCTCTCCCCCGCCTTCTTTCTTTTTTCATTCCCCATTTTTACCTTTCTCTTCTCCTCACCTGCTCATCACCTCCTCCTGGTGCCCCTCCTCCTTCCCTTCCTCCCATGATCCACTCTCCTCTTCTATAAAATTCTTTCTCGTCAGCTCTTCACCTCTTCTATCTATACCTTTCAGCTTCTGGCTTCATATTCCCTCCCCAACCCACCCACCTTCCTCATCACCAGCTCTGACCTATCACCTGTCGGCTAGTATTCCTTCCCCTTTCCCCATCTTCTTATTCTGGCCTCTGCACCCTTCATTTCCAGTCCCAATGAAAGGTCTCTGCTCAAAACATTGATTGTTTTTTCAACTCGATAGATGCTGCCTGACCTGCTGAGTTCTTCCAGCATTTTGCATGTGTTGCATAGAATAAAGAGAAACAGTTGTAGAGGAGGTGCAGTGCAGGTGGATAAATAAAGAGCAAGGCCATGATGAGGTACATTGGGAGAACAAGAGCTCGTCTTTGAATGTATGAGAGGTCCATTCAAAAGTCTGATAACAGTGGGAATAAAGCAGTCCTTGAGCCTGATGGTAAATACTCTGAATATACAAGAGAGACCCTGCACATAAGTGCAGTTACGAAGAAAGCACAACAGTACCTCTTCTTCCTTAAGAGTTTGCAGAAATTTTGCGTGCCATCTAAAACTTTGACAAACTTCGATAGATGTGTGGTGGAGTGCATATTGACTGGCTGCATCACAGCCTGGTGTGGAAACACCAATGTCCTTGAATGGAAAATCCTACGAAAAGTAGTGGATACGGCCCAGTCCAACATGGGTAAAGCCCTCCCCAGCATTGAACACATCTACCTGAAATGCTGTCGCAGGAAAGCAGCATCCCTCATCAGGGATTTCCCGCCACCTGGGACACGCTTTCTTCTCGCTGCCGGACTCACATCACCAGATTCATGAACAGTTATTACTCTTCAACTATGAGGTGCTTGAACCAAAGAGGATAACTTCACTTGTCCCATCATTAAAATGTTCCCACAACCAATAGACTCACTTTCAAAGATCCTTGACCTCATGTTCTTGATATTTATTGCCTCTTTATTTATCACTATTTTTCTTTCTTTGTGTATTTGCACAGCTTGTTGTCTTCTGCTTAGTGGTTGAACACCCATGCTGGGCAGTCTTTCATTGATTCTGTTATTATTATTATCAAGTATGCCCACAAGAAAATGAATCTCAAGGTTGTGTATGGTGTCATATATGTACTTTGATTAAAAAGAATACTTTGAACTTTGAAATATGGTAGTCTACAATGCAACAGTAAGAATGTTGAATTTTCTGATTTCAGGTAACTCATCCTCCTCTATTCCTTTCCAAGTTCTACTAGCCCACCCTGGTTCTCTCTCCCTCCATTCAAGTTATCAAACCCTCCCACTCCACCACCTTCTCTTCCATTCCCAAGACATTTCACCCTTCTCCCAGCTAGTTCTATCTCCCCATAATCCCTCCCTTATTTGATTCCACCTATCACCTACCATCCTCAATTTCTATACCCCCCCCTCCACCAAGAGCTCCATCTTCCTCATTATTTTTTCCTTATCTGTTTCCACCTAACATCTCTGAGCCTCTGTCTCACCCTCTCACTCTCCCCTCTATACACCAGCTAACTTTCCTCCACCTTTGGATCTTGATGCAGGGTCTTGACTCAAAATTTTGACCATCCCTTTGCCTCCACAGATTTTGCCTCCTATTAATTTTTAGTACAAATCTACCCTCAGACAGATGAGGAATGGAGTTGAAGAATGGGATGAAGGTCAAAGCAGGCATTCTTTGTGATAGAGGTGATTTTTTTTTAGTTAAGTGCAGTTGTTAACAATAGCCAGATCAGAAATACTGATCAAGTCAACTAGTTCCCAAAGAGAACTCTGATAGGCCAATCAGATGGTTCACTGCTGCTCAGCGATAGAACACAAAAGAAACATATGTCCAATTAAGGAACATTAAAAAATAGTAGAAATACTGGGGTCATGATGATCATGATGAAGTCTGCTGGGGAGAGACATTTATACACATGCTGTCCTCCGTAACTCAGAGAGATTGAAGGATAAGGTTGCAGGGTGACAAATCGTGGCAGGAGCACTTGGAACTAAAAACTAATCCCTACCGGGAGAAAACAGCACCTGTTCTTTCCGCACTGTTCTCCAGCAGTTTAAGGAATAGGTCCAGCCAGAACATAACGCACAATTGCTCTTGAAAGTCAGGTATTAACCCTACCTACCAACAACCAAGCATTGCCATCCTGGTAGCTTATGAAGGAGTATGTGACTTCCCTCCCAGAGATGATAGGTGTTTGTGCACTCGACTCCTGAAGGCTTGGACCACATCATTGCAGATGTTTCCAACCACAGCATCTGGAAGGCTGTTCCAAATTCTGATAGCACAGTGAAGGAAGCTTCTATCCAGTGTGTAGGTTCTTGTGATGAGAATTTTATATGAAGACCAAGGTAGTGGTCAGGCAGACTCAGTCTCAGACAGTGCCGGAGAGAGAGAGAGGGGTCAAAACCTGAAACTGCTTTCATGTTCTCCATATTTAGCAGAAAGGAATTTTGTTTATTTGGAACTGGGCATCAAACAAGGTGCAAGGTAACTGAACCCTTGCACATGAAATATATCTCTTAATAGAGAAACACCATCCTTTGGTGTCTTTGAAGAATATTTTTAAATGCTTTGAATAGCAATAATAGAGGGGGTATACCCGAGGAAGCTGATCATAAAATCATAAGGTACGAGCAGAGTTAGGCTATTTGGCCCACCAAGTCTGTTCTACCATTCAGTCTTGGCTGATTATTAGTGTAGTGGTTAGCACAATACTTTACAATACCAGTGACTAGGATTCAATTCCCACTGCTGTCTGTAAGGAGTTTGTATGTTCTCTCCATGACTACGTGTGTCACGGTCCGGTCCGTTGACTCCTCATTTCAGTTAATTTCCTTTTCCCTGTGTTCTACAGGTCTCCTTGATTAGGGCACCTGCTTTTCATCTGAACCAGCAGCATAAACACTCCGGCTTACATCTACCCAGTGCTGGTCTGTCTCCTGAGCAGAACGGCAATGCACGTTTCGGGCCGCCAAGAATAGTGGACTCTAAGTTGCTTCAGTGCCTGGGGTTGCTTTGGGAATTCTGTCGTTATCGGGTCTAACTGAGTGTTGCCAGCCGTTTGCTGCTGCTTCGAGTCAAGATGTGAATTCTGTCATTTTCGTGTCCAGTTGAGAATTGCTGACCGTTTGCCGCTGCTCCGAGTCAGAAACTCTGTCCCTTCGTGTCCAGTTAAGTGATTGCCAGCCATTTGCTGCTTCAGGTACTACTCCGTGTCAAGATACGAATTGTTCTGTCATTGTTTGATTTTGTCGTCTCGTGTCCAGTTAAGTGATTGCCAGCCATTTGCTGCTTCAGGTACTACTCCGTGTCAAGATACGAATTGTTCTGTCATTGTTTGATTTTGTCGTCTCGTGTCCATCTGAGGACTGCAGGCCATTTTGCCGCTACTCCGAGCAAACATTCGAATTGTCTGTCGTTGTTTGGTTTTGTCGTCTCGTGCCCAGCTGAGGATTACAGGCCATTTGCCGCTACTCCGAGCAAAGATTCAAATTGTCTGTCGTTGTTTGGTTTTGTCGTCTCGTGCCCAGCTGAGGATTACAGGCCATTTGCCGCTACTCGGAGTCAAGAAATGAATTGTCCGTCGTTGTTTGGTTTTGTCGTCTCGTGTCCAGCTGAGTTTTGCAAGCCGTTTGCCGCTACTCCGAGCCAAGATACGAATTGTCTTTGTTTGGCTTTGTCATCCCGTGTCCAAGTCCGAGTCCCGGCTCCGTGTCCATGTCCAAGTCCGATTCCCGGCTCCAAGTCCAAGTCCTGGCTTCGTGTCCAAGTCTAACTTTGGGTCCTGGCTCCGTGTCCAAGTCCAAGTCTGAGACCTGGCTCCATGTCCAAGTCCTGGCTCCGTGTCCGAGTCCGAGTCCTGGTTCCGCGTTTGAGTCCAAGTCCAGGTTCCGCGTCCGAGTCTAAGTCCAGGTTCCTCCGGTTTATTGTCCAACGTTTATGTCCATGTAAGCATCTAATCCTCGCTCTCCGGCCTTCCTGGCAACTATTAATAAAATACACTTCTATAAATGCTACCTCTATGTCTGTGTCCTGCACTTGGGTCCGCCCTCAGTGCCTCATTGCAACAACGTGAGCCCCTTCCGGGTGCTCTGGTTTCCTCCCACAGTCCAAAGACATACCGGTTGGTAGGTTAACTGGTCTTTGTAAATTGTCCCGTGATTAGGCTGGGGCTAAATCCTGGGTTTGCTGGGCAGCATGGCTCGAGGGGCTGGAAGGGCCTATTCCATGCTGTATCTCAATAAATAAATAAATTTATTCAACACCATTCTCCCCCTAAATGTTATCCCTCCCCTTACCAATCAAGAGTCTATCAATGTCTATCTTAAATACACTCAGTGACCTGCTCTCCACCACCTTCTGGGGCAATGTTTTCCACAGATTCACCACCCTCTGGCTAAATAAATTCCTCCTCATCTCAACTTCGTGTGAAGCCTTTAAGTTTTGAGGACATTCTGCTGCATTTTTATTTGTTTAGCTCAGTTGTTCCCAACATTTTGTTATGCCACGGACCCTGCCATTAACCGAGAGGTCCGCGGATCCCAGGTTGTGAACCCCTGGTTAGATTACACGGTACTACAGCAAAGAGTCATTCAACACCATTACACAGATTTTCTGGGTGGCCGGGTGGAGATACGTCTCTACCAAAGCCTCACGTTCCCTCTGTGAGCCTGCAGGGCATCTTTGTGCAAGGTATAGCACCAGCTTAGACCCTTGATGAGGGTTACATGAAGCCATAAGAGCCAAATCCTGGTTATGCAACAAAGATAGGGACTGCAATCTCTTGGAGACAAGGGAGACTACAGATGTTGAAATCTGGAACAAAAAAAAAGCAAGTTGCTTAGGATGCAAGGTTTTGAATTAAAACATCCCTGTGGCTCCATAGCAGCTCTTTGGCTTGATTGAATTATTTAAGAAAAATATGATAGATGCTTGAGGAGTATAAGAAGTGCAAGAAAATACTTAAGAAAGAAATCAGGAGGGCTAAAAGAAGACATGAGGTTGCCTTGGCAGTCAAAGTGAAGGATAATCCAAAGAGCTTTTACAGGTATATTAAGAGCAAAAGGATTGTAAGGGATAAAATTGGTCCTCTTGAAGATCAGAGTGGTCGGCTATGTGTGGAACCAAAGGAAATGGGGGAGATCTTAAATAGGTTTTTTGCATCTGTATTTACTAAGGAAACTGCCATGAAGTCTATGGAATTAAGGGAATCAAGTAGTGAGATCATGGAAACTGTACAGATCGAAAAGGAGGAGGTGCTTGCTGTCTTGAGGAAAATTAAAGTGGATAAATCCCCGGGACATGACAGGGTGTTCCCTTGGACCTTGAAGGAGACTAGTGTTGAAATTGCAGGGGCCCTGGCAGAAATATTTAAAATGTCGCTGTCTACAGGTGAGGTGCCGGAGGATTGGAGAGTGGCTAATGTTGTTCCGTTGTTTAAAAAAGGATCGAAAAGTAATTCGGGAAATTATAGGCTGGTGAGTTTAACGTCGGTAGTAGGTAAGTTATTGGAGGGAGTACTAAGAGACAGAATCTACAAGCATTTGGATAGACTGGGACTTATTAGGGAGAGTCAACATGGCTTTGTGCATGGTAGGTCATGTTTGACCAATTTATTGGAGTTTTTTGAGGAGGTTACCAGGAAAGTGGATGAAGGGAAGGCAGTGGATATTGTCTACATGGACTTCAGTAAGGCCTTTGACAAGGTCCGGCATGGGAGGTTAGTTAGGAAAATTCAGTCGCTAGGTATACATGGAGAGGTGGTAAATTGGATTAGACATTGGCTCGATGGAAGAAGCCAGAGAGTGGTGGTAGAGAATTGCTTCTCTGAGTGGAGGCCTGTGACTAGTGGTGTGCCACAGGGATCAGTGCTGGGTCCATCGTTATTTGTCATCTATATCAATGAATCTGGATGATAATGTGGTAAACTGGATCAACAATGATACAAAGATTGGAGGTGTAGTAGACAGTGAGGAAGATTTTCAGAGCCTGCAGAGGGACTTGGACCAGCTGGAAAAATGGGCTAAAAAATGGCAGATGGAGATTAATACTGACAAGTGTGAGGTATTGCACGTTGGAAGGACAAACCAACGTAGAACATACAGGGTTAATGGTAAGGCACCGAGGAGTGCAGTGGAACAGAGGGATCTGGGAATACAGATACAAAATTCCCTAAAAGTGTCGTCACAGGTAGATAGGGTCGTAAAGAGAGCTTTTGGTACATTGGCCTTTATTAATCAAAGTATTGAGTATAAGAGCTGGAATGTTATGATGAGGTTGTATAAGGCATTGGTGAGGCCGAATCTGGAGTATTGTGTTCAGTTTTGGTCACCAAATTACAGGAAGGACATAAATAAGGTTGAAAGAGTGCAGAGAAGGTTTACAAGGATGTTGCCGGGACTTGAGAAACTCAGTTACAGAGAAAGGTTGAATAGGTTGGGACTTTATTCCCTGGAGCGTAGAAGAATGAGGGGAGATTTGATAGAGGTATATAAAATTACGATGGGTATAGATAGAGTGAATGCAAGCAGGCTTTTTCCACTGAGGCAAGGGGAGAAAAAAACCAGAGGACATGGGTTTAGGGTGAGGGGGGAAAAGTTTAAAGGGAACATTGGGGGGGCTTCTTCACACAGAGAGTGGTGGGAGTATGGAATGAGCTGCCAGACGAGGTGGTAAATGCGGGTTCTTTTTTAACATTTAAGAATAAATTGGACAGATACATGGATAGGAGGTGTATGGAGGGATATGGTCCGTGTGCAGGTCAGTGGGACTAGGCAGAAAATGGTTCAGCACAGCCAAGAAGGGCCAAAAGGCCTGTTTCTGTGCTGTAGTTTCTATGGTTTCTATGAAGGGGATTGGTAATAAAATTGATGAGAGTAGATAAAACTGCTAAAACAGTAAAGATTTCTCATCAAATGACATTAAAAACAACACTGGCCCTGTCCAATTATGACTCCTGTTTGTGACTCGTCCTATCCAATTGTGCTAGTGAATGTAAAGGAATAAATGACCAATTTCCCGTGCAACCTTCCTCTTTTGAAAAAGACAACCTAAACAGATTAACAAGACATTCCACTCTTAATACCTTGTGGAATTTAGCTCTTAGACTGTCATTGATTGAGAATCATTTCGGGATAGAGCGAGGATGTGGGCATAGTGCTAATATAACTAAAGACTCTTTTCTGAACGGCTAAGGACAACATATATCATTATTATTATTAATAATAATAATAAAAGCTCAGCCCGAGATGCACAGGCAAGGAAGCAATAATGTCGGCGCCCATCCCCCTCCTGTCAATCAAACAAGTGTCTTGACGTCATCAGCAAAAACAAAACATATACTGTACACGACCGCAGCAAGAATTGCGTACAGATAATTAATGAAAAATATACAGAAAAGGAAAATATTCTTTTTGGGTAAAGAATGAGTTAAAATAATCAGACGGTTGTTTAATTTTTTTTTGGTCCGTTGCCCATGATGCCCCGCGCGTGTATATAAGCGGCGGGCGCCGGCGATGCGGCCGCTGAAGGTTCTGGAAGGGGAGCAGAGCGGATGGGCAGGCAGGGCCGACACAGCAAGCCGACATAACCCTGGGGGCGGGCTCAGTTTGCGGCCGGATGGTGAGAAGCTCCGTGGAACGGATACTCAACAGTCACTACTTCGGTAAAGAAAGAGGACAGAACTCACCGACGTCGGTCAGGATGATAAACGCCCAAGAGAGGTAAGGGAGGGGGGTTGTCAGCGGGGAGGGGCAAGTGGGGGTCCTAGAAGGAGATGAGGTGAGTGAGAGAGCGAAGGAGGGGATCGCCCAGGGGTGATGGGCGGGGGGGGGAGGGTGGAGCGGAAGGGAGGGGGAAAAGAGGCGGTCGCTGGCTGATGGGGACTCCGATGGTCCGAGGACGAATCGTGGTGATGGGTGTCCTTTAGGGATGTGTTGCGGTTTACGTGTTTAAAGGGGGCAGTGCATTTCTAGGTAGTGAGTTGTTGACAAAGTTCTGGATTGTGACGGACGATTGTTCCTCAATGGCGAGTTCTATTGTGGTGACTTAATAAAAAATTGTCTGCGAATCATACACAGCTATTAAATGATCCATAGTAACAAGTGTTTCCTGCCTTGTCACACACATTATCTATGTTTTCATTCGTTTGATGCCAGAAGAGTGCTATGCAAAGCAGTTGTTTATTTGAAATCTATATTCAAAAGCCAATTGAACCTTTCAAAAGATATTTTTGGCAAGATGAGAGATGGAAAATGGAAGATTAGAGTGTGTTTGGAATACAAAGCAAGTCTGTAGTGAACCTGAAAGTGAAATGATTCTATTTTAACTATGGACTGTAAAGAGGAAATGACGTGATATTCTCTAAATTGAATAAATAGTTGTATAAATTCCTTCTGCATTTCATTCTGCTATCAACAGCTATTTAAAAATGAATTTTAAAATTAATGGGAATGGATATTGCTGTTAAAACAGCTCATAAAAAGCGAGCACGAGGAAATCTGCAGATGCTGGAATTTCAAGCAACACAAAAATGCTGGTGACGTTTTGGGCCGAGACCCTTCGTAAAATGCGTTCACCAGCATTTTTATGTGTGTTTCATGAAAAGCGAGGCATGTGATCAGTGATCCCCTGCTGTTGTCTGATTTGGATGCTGAATAGGAAGACAAGTAACATCCAGCGATACTAAAATTGATCTACAAGCTGGAGGGACATAATATATTGAAGATGTTATTCTCATTTGAATAAATCATTCGAAGGTTAAAGGCTCAAAATAGATCATCAAAATCAGTTCAATAAATGATATTTGACCTGATTTTATATATTTCTTCAGCCTTGGATGATGGAAACTGACACACTTTAAATCTTCCCCTTTTCCTTTTGAAATATAAAAAATAATGTCTAACTTCCACGTAGAATTTCAATTGGTGTTTTCTTGTGTAATTTTGCCCATTAACACTGAAGATAAGATCATTTACAAGTGATCTGCATGTTCACATTTTATGCCGGGAAACATCTGGTTCGCAGCAGTAATTTGAAATAGAAGTTTGTGATTGTGCTGCTTAAACTTTCAATGTAGTTAGATAGTTTAGATGGCTTGGGCAAAGTTGAAGCAAATAATTTGACCTTATTTTTTAAATTAACTTGGATTAGCAAGGTATTGAAACTGTTGCCTACTAGATCTAAAATCTGCTATTTCTTTGGAAAATACTTTCTTATTAGAATTGTGTTGCAGCTTGGTTTTGAGAGCTACTTGAATTTTTGTCAGAAATTAATAGTCCTCATGACTGAAACTTCTAAAAGCTAAAGGATTCCCTACATAAACAAAAGAATATCTGCAGATGCTGGAAATCCAAGCAACACAATGCAACATTCCCTACATCTTGTTTTCTAAGATTGCCCTAAGATTTCTAATGTGGGAAAAATATACATTTGTCATTGAGTCTCAGCATTGATGCTCAAATCAATCCTGTTAATGACAATTGCCAGGAAAAATGGTAGATTCCCTTCCATCAAGTAAGCTTGCACCTTACTACATGGATGGTTTGCAGTGTGATAATTTTGGAGCAATCTTAACTTGTATTTATGAACTAATCTAAGTTATGACTTTATTCATTGGCCAAACAATACTTTCTAATTATTGATTGAGAACGCTGTACGTGTTAGGTTGGAATTAAATGCATTTATTTCACATTTGAGTTAGGTTCAAGGAATATAATTAAGTCACACAAGCCATGCAAGAGTAAGCATTTTGATAAATTATGTATCTTTGTTCAGTTGCTGTAAATATTTGCATGTGCATTCCACACAAGTTCTGAAGCTTGTCATAGTCATTCTCTTGCTACTTAGGCAAAACTTGTGTAGAAAGTTCCTTCCAATGCTGAGATCACATTCATCCTGTTGTAATCTTCTATGTATATTGTGTTCCTAGGTGGATTTCCTTCAGAGTTGTGATCATATAAATAGCATCATTGAAGTTATTTGTGCTTTGTATACCTCCAAATAAATACCTACCTACATAGACTGAGGTCTGAGATTAATGTGTGCTAATGTTAGCAAAAGGTACGAGTGTTGTTAGTTAATTTGTATTGTCGATTTCTCTTTAAAATAGAAATCCTTAATTTTGCTTGGTTACATTTCGAGTTCACTCATTTACACTCAGTCTCACATTTTTACCTAATGGTCAGTACATGGGTACAGTATTATACAAGATGATTTCCACATCTTGGCAGCAATAACTATACAGTCTGCACTTAGTGACATTCATAGAGTGCAACAAAATTGGAATAGAGCCATTGAGGAGCATGGGTCTATTTTACATTATATTTACTTTATAGTAACTATAAAGTATAGTATTTCTCACTGTGGTATCCTGTGTTTTGGCTCTTTCATTAAAGTACTTGTAATTCAAGGCTGGAAGAGATTTGTTTTAAGTCACATCATGATTCCAAATTTAAATTGAATACTGCTAAGGATACATGTTTTTATTGCAATTCCAAAGTTCAAGCAGTGCAAAAGAATGAAAATTTCTCATACTTTTAAAGCCAGTGAGCTATTGTATTGAATTTTAGTCTCTTGCCTTTAAAGCTAAGAGTGGGAAATGGGTGTGAGGGTTTGTAATTGCTGAGCTCTTGTGTCATAAGTGTTTCATACACATTTTCATTGAACCCATTGAGTACACTTACAAGGGGTGCTGCCACAAGAAAGCAGCATCCATCATCAAAGACCCCACCATCCAGGCCATGGCCACTTGCTACTGCCATCAGGTAGGAGGTTCAGGAGCTGTAGATCCCACACCACCAGGTTCAGGAACAGTTACTGTTACAGCCATTAGGCTCCTAAACTGGCATGGATAACTTCATTCACCACTGAACTGTTTCTGTGACTTTCAAGGACTCCTTACAACTCATGTTCTCATTATTTTAATTGCGCAGTTTGTCTTTTGCACATTGGTGTTTGACAGTGTTTGTATATGTATGATTTTAATAAAATTCCATTGTATTTTTGTGCAGATATCTGCAAGAAAATGCATCTCAAAGTATAATGTTAAAATATACATACTTTGATAGTAACTTTACTCTGATCTTTGATTTGTTTAAAATGATAAATCTCAAGGTTTTAAGTAGACTTTAGGTGGGGAATGCTTGGCATTGAAGTTCTGAAGAACCTGTTAGCATGGATCCTGGGGAGATGGAAACTAGTGCTCTCTTCTGACGAGGTAGAAGCAAATTTATGCAGTATTCTGGGAATTCTGTTGAGCCAAAATAATACAGCTACCCTGGAATTAATATATCCAAAAAGTGTTGGGTGTATTCTATTTCTCATCAAAATTTGCTTAATTTCAGCCACTTAATTAGCAGTGATAGGAATAAAGCAGTATCTGAGCATTCTGACTTTTATAGAATCTTGGTACACAAATTTGAAAGGTTATTAACAAATTGTCAGGCTTTGTTTCTGACCCTGGCTGTAGAGATTACTAATTGGTTCATTTTGGTCAATAAATGTGATTGAACCAAGCTGAAAGCCTTTTTGAGCTTGACAGGTACTTGTGGTTTACATTTTTGCAATGTTCTATTACAGTTTAGTATCTCTCTAAATTTATCAATGCTGCAATACAAGATCTTGGACTGTAAAAGCCAACCTGTTATGATTGATGATGACTTCCACTGTGGTTTTGTGGGTTCTGAAGTAGCTAGTGAGGCAATATAATCTACAGATTGAGCAGGAGCTACCCTGCTGTAGGTGATCATCTTAATTTTTTTTGTCATTTATAGACCTAGCAGGGTTCTGTCCTACTTATGCTGGTTGGACTATTAAAGTTTGTTAAGCATCTTTCTGAAGAGTTGTGTAGGGTAAGAAATGTGGCTGCTTGTTTTGCCAAACTGTGCTGAGTTTTCCTAGTATATTTTTAAATTTATTTTTCAGTGCCTGGGTAGCACTGGTGTTCATTGCCCATTCGGTATAGCTGATATGTGATGAGCCATCTAGGGTTGCTTGTGATTGCAGACCTTGTCTGTCACAATTATTTTTTGAACAAATAAGTAATTTAAACTTTGGTTTTGTCACAGCTCAAGTATAATTTGTGTTTTGTAATTAATCTTCTGTTTAGTGTTCTCAGTTTGAGATGGTCCTGTGTGAATTGGTAAATTGTCACATACCAAAAAACAGTGAAAATCTTTGTTTTGCATGCAATTCACGCAGGCCATTTAATTTACATTGAGATTTCACAAAGGAAATCAACAATGCAGCAGATATTGTAGCTTACGGAATGCAGTGCGGGCAATAAGGTGCAAAGCCATAACAAGGTAGGTTGAGGACAGGGGTCCTTCCTATCATAATAGAATATCATTTGATAATCTTATAACGGTGTTTTGAACCTGGTAGTACAGGCTTTTGTATCTACTGCAACTTGGGAGGAGAAATAAGACTTAAAGATATAGGAGGTGAATTTGGCCCATCAAGTGCTCTGCCATTTCATCATTGCTGATCCATTTCATTTCCCTCTCAGCAACAATCTCTTGCCTTCTCTCTGTATCCCTTCATACCCTGACTAATCAAGAATCTAACAACCTTTGCCTTATCTATAACCAATGACTTGGCCTCCACAGCCACCTGTTGCAATGAATTCTAGAAACATAGAAAATAGGTGTAGGAGTAGGCCATTCGGCCCTTCGAGCCTGCACCGCCATTCAGTGCGATCATGGCTGATCATCCAACTCAGAACTGTATACTTGCTTTCTCTCCATACCCTCTGATCCCTTTAGCCACAAGGGCCTTATCTAACTCCCTCTTAAATATAGCCAATGAACTGGGCTCAACTGTTTTTTGTGGCAGAGAATTCCACAGATTCACCACTCTCTGTGTGAAGAAGTTTTTCCTCATCTCGGTCCTAAAAGGCTTCCCCTTTATCCTCAAACTGTGACCCTTTGTTCTAGACTTCCCCAACATCGGGAACAATCTTCCTGCATCTAACCTGTCCAATCCCTTTAGAATTTTATACGTTTCAATCAGATCCCCCCTTAATCTTCTAAATTCCAGTGACTATAAGCCTAGTGGATCCAGTCTTTCACCATATGAAAGTCCTGCCATCCCAGGAATCAATCTGGTGAACTTTCTTTGTACCCCCTCTATGGCAAGAATGTCTGTCCTCAGATTAGGGGACCAAAACTGCACACAGTACTCCAGGTGTGGTCTCACCAAGGCCTTGTACAACTGCAGTAGTACCTCCCTGCTCCTTTACTTGAATCCTCTTGCTATGAATGCCAGCATACCATTCACCTTTTTCTACTGATTCACCACCCTCTAAAGAAAGGGCAGATGTCCAGGGTGAGTAGAGCTTTTGATTATGTTGGCTGCTTCACTGGGGCACCCCCAGAAGAGTGGAGCAGAGGCTCATTACCGTGACGTACTGAATTGTGTCCACAACTCTGAAGTTTCTTGCAGTCTCAGGCAGCGCAGTTGCCATACCAAGCCTGTTTGCTTGGCAGCGTTTAAATAGTGTAGTTATTGCATTGGAGATATTGTCTTTGTCAGTAATATGCACAATTATGTACTTTAGTGAAGTGCTGTTCATATGAAGAAGAAACTTGCTTTTGCTAGGGCAAAAAACCCTTGGATGTAAAAGGTACAAATATTTTTGCAGTAGTTAATGACCTGGAACACTTGTGATAGTTGCTGGAAGTTTGAAAAATATTTTCACAACATTGCAAGTAGTTTTTCTAAAAGCATACAGATTGCACTAAAAATGAAAACAAGGAATCTTCTAAGGTGGTAAATGAAATATCAGTCAAGTATATCGTTTTGTATAAATGCTTAACTTTTTGTTGAAGTGCATTCCAATTGGAATGTACTCTATAAGGCTTTCTTACTTGGTTAAATCAATGGCATTGCCTTGATCTATACCCCAAGCTAGATTCCTACATTCCTAAGACAGCTTCTCTTTCTTAAACATGGGTAACTCAGAAAGATGCTACCCTTCATACTTTTTGCCCATATGAATGTAATTGAATGCTGAGCAGTCTAGTTCTGATTTGAGTAATTAGTTGAAGCAGCTGATAAGTTGCTAGGACAGCTCCCTCGGGTGCTTCTGTAATGTTCTGAATTTAGTGGATTGGTCTTCAGCCAAAGCTAATTTTTGTACTAATGATGGTACTGCATTTATGATTGCTTATGCTGCTCATTTCCCTTTGCTCTTATTTGAGATTATCGTACAGTTTTTTGAATAATAGAAACCAATGATCTTTACTGATAATTTTTGTTCTAGCTATTTTATCTCAATGGTACTTTGCACTACATGGTGTAAAGTAGCATTGTGATGAAATAACGACAGCACAAAATCAGTGTCTTGTCAGTGTATGATCTGTCAAATGCAGTTATATTTCTATCAATTTTAACCTGAATGGGTTAAAGTTTGACAGATAAAAGAATGGCCTTTTGTATCTAAAGGAGTTACAAGGTCAGGATTTGCATTCCCATTTGCTGAGGTGAAGTAAAGGTGGAACTTGTAGAGATGCCTGTGAAATTCCAATCATCTTTGTACTCTGTGGTGTTACCAGAGGATGCAGTTGTACATAGTGCACACTTTAGAAAAAAGAATTTAAACCTGTATAGGATAGTCAGTACCTCTGGTAAAGTTTAGGAAAAAGTTACGTGATGTATTTGCAAACAAGAGAAAATCTGCAGATGTTGGAAATCCAAGCAATACAAACAAAATGTTGGAGGAACTCACCAGTCCAAGCAGCATCTAAGGAAAATAGTACAGTGGACGATTTGGGCTAAGACCCTTCAGGACTGCAGTAAAAAGGAAGAGGAAGAAGAGTAAGAAGGTGGGGGGTCTGCTTCTCTGATCACCCACATTCCATCCGATTGGATGAGTACTGCCTTCTGTACCATTGTCTACCATATTACAGACCAATTCCTTTTTTGTTGCACGTATTCTGATTTTGTATGTTTTTTAAGCCATCTGACTTTTGTATAATGAAGTGGTTGACCTGCTTGTGACCACATGGGCTTCTTGGTACTCCAGGTTTTCTTCTGAAAGACCTACATTTTGGACAGTTTAATTGGCCACTAAATTGTACCTACTGTGTAGCTGAATGATCAAATGCAAGGGGAACAAATTAGGAATATTGTAAATTCTCTCCCTCTTGCAAGTGTACTGTTTTTTGGGCAAGGACCAACATTGTATAGTATTCTAGGTATGGACACACCAGCACCTGGGGTAATTAATGTACTTTTATTCAATCCTCAAGCAATGAGGAATCCTGTCTTCCTGATTGCAGCTTGTTGTAGTTCCCATGTACGTGAACACTTAATCTTTTGAACATCAATCATTTGTCTCTCCAGACCAAAAAACAATTATTTTATCTACTGACATGGATAATATGGATAACTCTACATTTTTTCCATACAATTTTCCATGTTTGTAACTCACAAGTTTGTGTACTCCCTTGAAAGCTCTTTGCAATCCCTATCATTGCTCAATTTTTTTGCTTAATTTCGTATTATTAGCAAACTTGGAAATGTTGCATTTAGTCTCATCAGCCAAATCATTGGCATATATTGTGTATAGTTGTGGCCCAAAGACTGATCTCTGTGATACCAAACTAGTCACAACCTGTCAAGCCAGGGAGGTCTGCTTCATGCATTCTGTTTTATCTAGTAATAAACTCTCAGCCCACATTGGTTATTTTAAGCACACTCGCCCCAAATTCCACACACTTTGTTTAAAGCTCCACTGTATGGAACCTTATCAAAAGTCTTCAGGAAGTAGAAAATTCACCACATCCATTTGTTGCCATATCTACTTCAGTAGAGTTAGCCTCAAAACTCCAGTGGATCAAACATGGTTTCCCTTTCATAAATACATATTCTCTTGACTCAGTTTTTCCTTTGGATCTTGATACTACATTCATTAATATAAATTCTATTGTTTTCCTAACTTTAATGTTTACAGGTCAGGAGTATGTTATCACATTTGCTACTGTTAGTCGTCAGGAACCTCTAGAATCCATAGAATTTTAGACGATTAAAGAATCCACTATCTCTATAGCCACCAACTTCATTAACTTCAGTAATTTTAATGCTAATTTCTTTGTACAGTATCCTTGGTTCTTGGTTATTTGTAGGATGTTTTCAGTGAAGTTTCTTCAACACTTTTATGATAACTGATCTATCAGACCCACCCAGGTCCTCCCCAGGTTATAAATGCCTGAATTGTGCACAGCCCATACATATGAATGAGTGTTTTGGGAGGCTACCAGTGACAAATTTATTACTCCCTGGTCAGTAGATTACCCCATCAGTTTTTAGAAAGGTATTATATTTTTTAATCAATAGCTAAAGGGTTTTTTTTAAAGCAGTGTTTTAATTATGAAGTATAGTGGACTTTTGGTGCCATTTTGGTTGGGGGAAGGGGAGAAGATAATTTAAATGTTAAAATGTATTTCTGACCTGAAAACATGATTTAAGTCTGTTTTGCAACATAGATCAGTGCTGCTGAGTAGGAAAGGAAGTGTTGCCTGCAGCCAAAGCAGTAAATTGGTTATTAATGCAGTGTACTGAGATACCGTGAAAAACATGTTTTGCATACCTTCCTTTTCCTAGCCCTTGTAAGTAATTTTGCAATCCATTATCCCACAACTGACATGTTAAGGGTACTTCATTGTAGATGTTTGCTATGAGAGCAAACAGTCTTTATTTCTCAGCAATTAAAGAATTTCCTTTTATAAAATCTCAATGCCAACTGACTTAAGATGTAAATTTAGCATGTAGTGGGCATCTGGCCTTTTTAAAGATTGGACGTCAGATATTGATTCATAACCTGGCTAACTGAAGTTAAAAATTATGTGAGATGGGTATATATGAGCAAGTGACTCAGTGGGAAATGCATGTTCTTTTTAAAATGCAAAGATGAAATTAGTTTGAAATGAGTTGGTCAGAAAGCTTGTATGTAGCTGGTTTTCTGCCCTAACATTATTAGTATTGTTGATATCTAGTTCTTGAAATAAATGTGCTTAACACTGCTTTTGTGTTTTTTTTTGCAGTAATATTCCTTTGTGTGGTACCTCTCAGCAACAATACTGCAGGCACCTCGGTCCAGGGCCTCTGTGGTGCTCCTGATGCCCCTCACCCATCAGTGAAGATCCCGGGTGGGCGAGGGAACGGAAGGGATCACACTCTTGCAGCTCTCTTGCATGCGGTTTGTATAGTTTTTCTACATAAGATTAAAAAATCAAGTTGCTGATCTGGTACAAAAACTGGAGTGTGATCCATAAACATAGCCAGTGTGGGTGTTTCTCTGTAATTGAAAACAGCTAATAGGTGAAATGTGTTGTAATTGAAAACAGTTAAAAGGTGGATTGTATCATGTTCTGACAGTGGTTACAATAATAGAGCCAGTAACGACTTCAAAGGTACATTATTTAAAGTTGCAGCATTTTGGCAAGCTGCTCCTTATATCATGCAGCATGAATTGTATAATATGGCAGTCCTCAGAGAGATCAAACTTCGAGTTTATTGTGGTCCAGTGTCATTTTACAATTGAAATTATCATGTAGCAAAGGTTATCAAACTAAAATTTCTGAAGCTGTGAATTTGGCTATGATGCAATGGAAATTTGAAACTGGATGTTAATAGTGAAGGTTGTAAAAAGATCTATACCCATGATCTTGAGCATTCTTAGGCCCAAAAGACTTTGATCTTAAATCTTGCGGTGCTGGGCATTATAGTGTTCTTGCACAATACAAGTAAAATGCAATGACTATTGAAATTCTAAATTAAAATCCATAGATACTAACAAGTACTCAGCATTAATGACAAGAGTTAATGGTGGGTCTTTTTGGATTTGAGGATGTTAAGATTCAAGCAGTTTAACTAAACAAAGCAAAAAAAAAAGGTTAAGATTTGGTGTGTAGGGAAGCATAATTAAATGGCAAAAGCAATGGTGCAAGGACAACTTTATTATCGAAAGATAGTAATGTGGTAAACTTGAAATCTGGCATGCAAACATTTTTATTAACAGTGTGTGATACACACAAAATGCTCAAGGAACTTAGCTGGCTGGACAGCACAGTCGATGTTTTGGGCCGATACCCATCATCAGGACTACAGCATTTTGTGTGTATTGATTTATGCTTTTATACTTTATACTTTATTGTTGCCAAACAATTGGTACTAGAATGTACAATCATCATAGCGATATTTGATTCTGTGCTTCCCGCTCCCTGGATTACAAATCGGTAGTAAATACTAAAAATTTAAATTATAAATCATAAATAGAAAATAGAAAAAGGGAAAGTAAGGTAGTGCAACAAAACCAAGATGCAAGTCCGGGTATTTGGAGGGTACGGCCCAGATCCGGGTCAGGATCCGTTCAGCAGTCTTACCACAGTTGGAAAGAAGCTGTTCCCAGATCTGGCCATACAAGTCTTCAAGCTCCTGAGCCTTCTCCTGGAGGGAAGAGGGATGAAAAGTGTGTTGGCTGGGTGGGTCGTGTCCTTGATTATCCTGGCAGCACTGCTCCGACAGCGTGCGGTGTAAAGTGAGTCCAAGGACGGAAGATTGGTTTGTGTGACGTGCTGCGCCGTATTCACGATCTTCTGCAGCTTCTTCCAGTCTTGGACAGGACAACTTCCATACCAGGTTGTGATGCACCCTAGAAGAATGCTTTCTACGGTGCATCTATAAAAATTAGTGAGGGTTTTAGGGGACAGGCCTAATTTCTTTAGTTTCCTCAGGAAGTAAAGGCGCTGCAGATTTTTTTCTTGTTTGTGTATTAAAACTGTGGCTTCGCTATTGGCCTCCTCAACTGCAATGAGTCCCTAGACCACCTTGGTAGCTCTAGTGTAGCTTCCATAATTAGCATGTTCTTTATTAATATTATCCACTGCTCCTATTTTCTCTCAACATTAAGGCTG
Organism: Mobula birostris; assembly: GCF_030028105.1. Lineage (NCBI taxonomy): Eukaryota > Metazoa > Chordata > Chondrichthyes > Myliobatiformes > Myliobatidae > Mobula > Mobula birostris. The sequence continues at coordinate 20,916,141 of NC_092387.1, read as the reverse complement.
TAATATACAGTTGCCAGACAAAGTTTGTAAACTCTTTGCAATTACCGGCTTTCTGCATTTTTTACTCATAAGAAGTGGTCTAATCTTCATTTAAGTCATTAATAGACAAACGCAATCTGCCTAAACTAATTACACAAAACAACTGTACATTTCATGTCTTTATTGAACACTGTTTAATCATTCACAGTCCAGGCTGGAAAAATTATGTGAACCCTTGTGTCAACCAAATGTTTCCTGTAACTGCTGATCAAACTTGCAGAGCAGCAAGGAGGAATTTTAGACTATTCCTCCATTTTAAAATAAAAACCTGTTTCAGTTCTTCAGTATTTCTGGGATACCTTGCATGAACAGCCCTCTTCGGGTCATGGCACAGCATCTCAATTGGGTTAAGGTTTTGGACTTGGCTATTCCAAAGCATGAGTTTTCTTCTTTTTAAACAATTCTGTTGTTGATTTGCTCTTGTGTTTCAGGTCATTGTCTTGTTGCATCATCCAGCTCGTATTCAGCCTCAGCTGATGGACTGCTATAAAATATCTTGATAAATTTTTGAATTCATGGTTCCCTCAATGAAAGCAAGCTGTCCAGGTCTTGAGGCAGCAAAATAGCCCCAAACCATGATGCCTCTTCCACCACCCTTCACAGCTGAGATGAGGTTTTGATGTTGGTGTGCAGTCCCCTTTTTCCTCCAACAGAGCGGTGTGCATTTCTGCCAAAAAGTTCAACTTCTGTCTCATCTGTCCACAGAACATTGTCCCACAAGTGTTGAACATTCCAAGTGGTCTTTTGCAAACTTTAGATATACAGTAATTGCTTTTTTTGGGAGAGCAGTGGTTTCTTCTGTGGTGTCCTTCCATGAACACCGTTCTTGTTCAGTGTTTTTATAGTCGACACATGAACAGAGACTTCAAGTTCTAGAGATTTCTGCAGGTCTTTTGCTGTTATCATTGGGTTCTTTTTCACCTCCTTCAGCATTGCACGTTGTGCTCTTGGTGTGATCTTTGCAGGACACCCACTCCTAGGGAGTGGAGCAACAGTACTGAATTTCCTCCATTTGTAGACAGATTCTCTTACTGTGGACTGATGAACACTCAGGTCTTTAGAAATGCTTTTGCAGCCTTTTCTAGCTTCATGCATCTCCATAATTCTAAGGTCTTCTGGAAGTTGTTTTGATCGAGGCATGGTGCATATAGAGATCTTTCTCAAGAAGAGCAGGCTCTGTCAGTAAACTGATTGTCTTTTTTGTAGGGCAGAGCACCTCCACAACCCACACCTCCAATCTCATCTCATTGATTGGAACACCTGACTTTTGTAGAAGGCATTGCCCCAGAGGTCCACATACTTGTTTAAATAATGTACTCAGTATTGATGAGAAATACAATTGTTTGTTAATAGCTTGGCACATTGTTTGTCTATAGTGTCTTGGATGAAGATCAGACCTCATTTTGAGTTCATTAATGGAGGAAGCCAGGTAAATTGCAAAGGGTTCACAAACTTTTTCTTGTAACTCCATGTCATTAAAAATGAAGCAAGATTGAACTCATATGATCAAAATGGTGCCACATATCCCTTAAGATTATTGATAATGCCATATTACCAGTATTGTTGACTCTTCATCTCCATTAAATCATATTATTGTTAAGCTCTTCATGTTATCACTTAGAAATTGACATTGTTGTTGTGCTGTTTTGTTTTGACTTTGAAGTTCGTTGCTATGGTGACCAATCCAGTGCTTGCCTGCGTTTTATTAAAAATGCTGAGCTACTGAATTGAAAGTATGCTCCTGATTTTCAGACTTGATATAGGCAATTGCCCCAAAATTCCCCAAATGTATTATTTCAGTTCATAAATGCATGGTAATCTTGTTAGACGCAATGGCTCTTATAATTTTGTGAATTTGATCCCTGATATGGAGCAGTTTGACACCAAAGCCTGCAGCATTGAATTGGGAGGGAAGCTGACATTATACAATGAAGGGGGAGGGGGGTAGAGATTAACAATACTTTTGAAGTGGAATGCCAGAGAGAAATAGCCTAGCATTGTATGTTGTGGAGATTATGAATGGACACAAAAGAAAGAGCTACTAATGCCATACTATTAGTACTTGTAGCAATCACCTGCAATGCTAGGGGAAGAATCCTTGTAAGATTTTCGTATTTTGTGCCTCTATTTGTGCTGAGTGTTTTGAAGGGATCTATACTGGGACCTCGGCTGTTTGTGATGTATATAAATGACCTGGATGAAAATGTAGAGGGGTGCATTAGTAAGTTTGCAGACAATATGAAGATTGGTGGCATAGTGGATAGCATAAGGACTGGCAAAGAATACAGTGGGGTTGATCAGTGGAGATACGGGCAGAAAAATGGCAGATGGAGTTTAACCCAGCCAAATGTGAAGTGTTGCAGCTTAGTAGGTCAAACGTAAAGAGACAGTAGACTTAAGGGAAAGACACTTAACTCTGCTGATGAGTAGAGGGATCTTGGAGTCCAAACTCGTAACTCCCAGAAAGTGACTACGCAGGTTGATATGGTGATTAGGAGAGCAAATAGCATGATTGCCTTTAATAGTTGAGGCATTGAGTTGGAGTCAGGAAGTTGTGTTGCAGCTTTATAAAACTCCTGTTAGGCCACATCTGGAGTATTGCATACGGTTCTGGTCACCCCATTATAGGAAGGATATTGCGGCTTTGGAGAGGGTGCAGAAGAGGTTCACCAGAACGTTGCCTAGATTAGAGGGCATGTGCTATAACAAGAGGTTGGGCAAATTTGGGTTGTTTTCTCTATAGTGTCAGAGGCTGAAGGGAGATCTGATAAAGGTTTATAAGATTGATAGGCGAAGATAGAGTATTCAGTATCTCTTCCCAGGCTTGAAATGTCTAATACCAGAGAGCATGCATTTAAGGTGAGAGGGTATAATTTCAAATGAGATGTGAGGGGTAAGTTTGTGTTTTTTTTTAAGTGATGGGTGCCTGGGGTGGTGGTTGAGGCAGACACATTAGGGACTTTTATGAGACATTTAGATAGCCCATGAATGAAAAGAAAATAGAAGGATTTGGATATTGTGTGGATAGAGGATATTAGTTTAGTTAGTCATTTGATTACTAATTTGTTTGGCACAACATTGTGGGCCAAAGGGTCTGTTCCTGTGCTGTACTGTTCTATTATTTAGTTAAAAATGCTAAAAGGCTGAGTAATTATGCTGTTATGACTCGGTAGTTATTTCCTACATCTTGCCTGTTTTTCTCAGTGTGGAAATGTGTGCAGAGTACTTTTCCTCAATTGGTGCCTTTCTTATTTGTAGGATGAGAAGCTAACCGTAACGCAAGAACTACCAGCAAATGGAAAACAGCATATTATCCACTTTCAGTACAAGTTGACAGACTCTAAGATCTCTAAATGGAATGCAGTTTTCTCCAATAATAGTCTCTTTCTGGAGATCCCTGATGGTATTTTGGCAGAAGGAAGCAAGGAAGGGTGAGTGGTTTGAAACCTGTTATGTTCTCATGTCCTTGTCTGTATTGAGCCATATAAAAATATTTTTCAGATTTAGCATTCAAATTAACTTTTTCACCTTGCTTCAGGGTAGCCTGAGAGGAGGAGATTGTCTAATACATTCAGCTTTAGTGTTAAGAAGAAACTGGTAGATTTCTCTTGGCAGTAAAATGAAATGAACTCTTAGATACTTATTGCAGCAGGGTGATTTGGGAGTTGAATTTTGTAAAAAGCTTGAGGCTTCTGTTGATTGTCGTCCTTTAGTGAATTTGCCATTGTATTTGCTTGCATTCCTAAAATTTAGGCTTTAAATAATATTGGTCTACATCTGGTGCTTCCAAATGGCTGTCTCTGACTTCAGGTTGTATCTTAAATTTCATTCTCCAGTGCTCTTTCCACTGATGCAATTAATGCTATCCACTGAGTGTACTTTATTTAATACTGCTACCTTGGGTATCCATTAAAAATACCATAAATCAAGAAATATTCTAGCTGATTTTAACCTACGATCTTGCTCAAATAGTACTAAAATTAATCCAGTATTTCTTTTCCATTGTGTGTTTTGTTTGTTTCTCATTCTTTGACTGTTAAGTTAAATGTGATTGGCAAGTCTTGCTATTCTCACGCATTTGCATTCAGTTCCTGAACCAAACATAAAGTGCAGTTCTTTGAAATACAAAATGGAATTTGTCTAACTCTTTTGTGCATTATGGGACATTTTGACCTTTTGTACCATAGGCTTATGGTTACTTCACTTAACTTGGTTGTAATGAGAACAGGAATAATAGGGTAGCACTGAGGCTTTGGGCCTACTCCATGACGTTCCGGGAATTCGGATCTAAGGACTCAATTTGTTTCAGAATGCTGTTGCTTTCTTTGTTTGCATGATTTGTTTTTTCTCTTTCCCTGCACATTGGGTGTTGATTTTTTTTTATTATTGGGTTCTTCGGGTTTCTTGCTTTAGGGCTGCTTGTAAGCAGACAAATCTCAAGGTTGTATAATTTATACATTCTTTGATAAATGTACTTTCTATCTTTGAGATAGAACTGCTGCATCATTGTGTTGGGGCCTAGTGCATAGGTAAGTGGTAGATTATGGGACATTCAGAGAATAAAAATAAACTGGGATTAATGTAAGAAATGTGTAAATGGTCAGTAGTCTGCATGAATTCAGTGGGCAAAGGTTCTGTTTCTATAATATATGACAATTGATAGGATAGGTTTAAACTTTCTACTTCCTTTAGACTTGTTTTGTTTTGGCCAGGTTAACTGTGCTGTTAGAATTTGCTGAGGAGAAGCTGAAGGTGGAGTACGTATTTGTCTACTTCTACAAAAACAGAGAAGATCGAGGTAAGGGCTTTTTATTATTTCTGTATTAATAAACACTGAAGAAATGTCCAATAACTGTCATCAACCCTGTCAGTTTTTCAGTCTTTTTTCCTAAAAGCTAGGTTGAATATTGACTTGGTGAAGAATAAAAAGTAATAGCAAAGGAAAATGGTGATTAGATGCTTCCTATCAGTGAATGCATGCCAACGTCTTGAATTTCATGTAGTGTCTCAATTTACAAATGTTTAGTTCTTGCAAGATTTGTATTTTCTAGGAATAACAAATTAAAGCATTGGATTCTTTTCTCTTCACAGCTATTCTTTTGAGGACATTCAGCTTCATGGGCTTTGAGATTGTGAGACCAGGCCATCCCTCAGTTCCAGCTCGGCCTGGTGTCTTGTTTATGGTGTACTCCATTGATCAGTCATTATCTGAGGAGGAGTGACCACATACTGTGTTTTCCTTTCCCTCCTTTATAATGTAGCTCAATTGGGAGAGGGTAGTCCTTAGTATAAACGCTGTGTAATACCCATAGCTACAGCCTGTAAAAGGTGCAAATTTTTGTTGTCTTTTGCGTAAGCAAAATTTGATCATCTTGCCTAGATGTTCTTTAGGCAGCCTGGGCTGAATTCAGCTTCATGGATTGATACTGAGCAGTAATTGTCTCAAATTACAACTTAGTCAAGATTTTTTTTGTCTTCTGTTTCTTGAACTGTGTGACAATTTGTCATTGCTGTTTACAGAAAACATTGAAAGCCTCTGCATTCCTTTCACATACTGTGTGTTTTTATGTACCTTCTTGAAAGCTGTTTAAATAAAATAAAATATTTCAAATTTACCTTTGCATGATGTATTGTTTTTCTTTTATGCATGGTTGGGTTCTGTTCAAGGCATATTGCCCATTCATAGGGGTATTCATTTGGGAATTTATCAAAATCTACCATTTGATGCTGACTTGCCCCCTAATCAGGAATTTATAGTGCTCAATATTTGGGTATTTATAGTTTATTCACAAAATATTTTCTAGTGGGTCACTTTTCATTTGCATTTTCTTTTTTCAAATATCAATTTTACATGACTAGCATAACAATTGCTATTTCTGGTTTATGTAAATAGCTATCAGCATTAAAAAATAAACTCAATTTGTATCGCACTTAATTGACTGCTACATTGGAGTGATTTTACAAATCTGAAAATCTTGACATTTGCAGCCACTTGTAATTTGTGCAAAGCTCTAGCTTTCTCATTTACCTCCTAAACTAAAAAATAAGGAAATCCATTGTTCAGAGTCTAAATGTGAAATTAAAAGGCCTAAATGTGAAATTTTTAAGACTGTTAAAGCAGGGATGTAATATTTAAACAGGCCTTGGGTGTAAAAGAATTCTTTGACTTGCAACATTAGACTTTATTGTAGAACAGAAGTTCTCTAATACAGAATTTTGAGAAAAGCAGTTGGAAAATTGACTAAGCTTTCAAGTTGAGATGCAGATTTACCCTTCATTGCACATGATGACATTTGTTGCAGTAAGCCATGTTATGCAAAAAAAGTGCTGCATTTTATGGACGTCAGCCCTTCCTTTTCCACCATTTTCTTGTGCATTCATACAGCGCTTGCTGCTATTGCAGTTCACCAAGCAATTGCATTGGGTAATGCAATTGATCATTTATTGGGTTATCTGTTTATTTAAATAAATGGTTTTGGTATTCTTGCAGATTGGCCATTGTTTTGAACAAAGCTGCCACACGTAACTGTACATTTACTTGGAGACCAACCGGCACACCATTTTAACCATTGATCATGGGGGGGTACCAGAGTTGAAAAATTAGAGAAACCAGCCTGGAGGTTGTAGTGAACAAACTCTGGGGGAATGTAGCAAAGCTGGACAATCTGTACATTGTTTAATTGCCAAGTTTGTGTTTCTATTTTAATTTTCTGATCTATGTCCAATCTTCCAGTATTTCCATTTGGTAGGAAATTCCAAATGTCACACATATACATCAACCAGCCCAACACTCAAACCTAATCCTAACGTCCAAGGGGGCACACACCCCAACAGACCCTAGGCACATCCCGATTATCCCTGGCCACACTCCCACAAACCCGATTACCTTTGTCAGGAGGGGCAAGATCCAAGAAAGACAAGTGTTGGACTTGGTTAATGAAGGCGTGGGCCAGATCAAAGTGGCAGGGTTGCGTGAAATAGAATCTCAAGTGAGGAGATCAAAAAGCACAAGAGGACTGATTTGCCCACTGCCCGCATACTCTCAATGACCTGAGCTTGATAGGCACCCCATTCATGACCATTCTCTCACTCCACCAATGCACAGCAGCAGCAGTTATATATACCATCTACAGCACCTTAGCAAGATTCCTTAGAGATATGGCTTGGAACAGGCCCTTCTGGCCCAACATGCTGAACTGCCTAGCAGCACACCTATTTAACACTAGTTTAATCTCAGGACAAATCAAAATGACCAATTAACCTACTAACCAGTACATCTTTGGACTATGAGAGGGTACTGGAGCACCCAGAGGAAACGTGTACAAACTCCATACAGATGGTGCCAGAATTGAACTCCAACCTCCAGAATTCTCCAAGCTGTAATAGTGTCACACTATGGTGGCGCTCCAAGTCCATGACTTATACCAGATAGAATGGCAAGGGAAGCAAAAGCAATGGTAACACCACCACTTGGCAATTGCCCTCCAATCCACACTATCTTTGTAAAATATCTCCAAAAACATTCTCAAGGGGTAGGGTGAGCAACTAGAGGCCATGCTGCACATTGGCACCAATGACATGGGTAGAAGGGGAGAAGAGGTACTGTGCAATGGGCATAGGGAGTTGAGAAAGAGGCTGTAATGTCTGGATTAGTAGCAGGCAGCTATCAATCCCAGGGGATCATGGATCTCCAGGACACAAACTGGGTGGGAAGATTTGAAGAACCGGCTGTTGCTCTTGTAGCAGGTTCCCCCTCTCCACACCACTGATGTAGTCCAAGGGAAGGGCAAGTGCTGATACAGCTTGGCACCAGTGTCATCGCAAAGGTTGCCAGACGGAAGTTGTAAACAGCCTCAATCTGCTTTAGGGACCCCGGCTTTGGATTTCTTCCTTGCGGTTTACTCCTGGAGCCTTTCCCATGGGTGGGTATGGCCGCAAGGCAGCAGAGTTTTCCTTCTGGGTGGACTGCTGTCCAAGGCTGACGAGCCCCAACTACCTGAAGCAACTGGTTTTGAGGCACCAGTGGTCTGCCTTTTCCCCTTGTCAGTAGAAACAGTTCCACCGGGCCTAGTAGCTAAACCACACGTGAAGGACAAGAGTTGGCCTTGGTTGTCAGAGGCTGTTGGAGATGCACACCATTTGGAGCACTTTATAGGTAGTGGGAGCTTATCCTCACTAGCACTAACAATTAGTGGAAAATGCGCTAGTGCTGCTCAGGAGGGCTTAAACTAGTTTGGCAGTGGATTGTACACCAGAGCACCAGGAGGGATTGGGGGGGAAGGTAGATGTCATGACCAGTAATAACAGACACGGGTGAGGTAAAAGACACAATGGGACAGAGGGTCTGAAGTCAGTATTTTAATGCTATGAGTATTGGGGATAAGGATGATGAACATGGAACTGAAATAAGGCCATAACAAATTTGGTTGAAAGAGGGAAAAGAATGGATGCTTAATTTTCCAGGGTTTTAATGTTCTTGAAAAGATTGAGATGGAGGTAGTGGAGATGTGGTTGCATTATTAATCAGAAACAATATCAAATATACACTCAGAGGGAAATAACGGAGGGCTCGTCCACTAAGCCTCTATGGGTAGAACTCAAAAATAAGAAAGGTGCAATTACTCTGATGGGGTTATATTACAGACCCCTCAATAATTAACTATTTTGTGGAGCAAATTTTCAGGCACTTTAGGGAAAGTTGTAAAAACAGTAGGGTTGTTGAAGTGAGTGACTTCAAGAACTTCCGTAATATAGATTGAGACCAGGAGTTGTAGATGGCAAAATTTGTTAGGTGCATCCAGGAGGACGCTTTAAATCAGTATGTTGGTCATCCCGCAGGAGTAGAATCTGTACTAGACTTGGTGTTATTTAATGAGCTTGGCCGGGTGATAGACCTTTCAGTAGAACAGTGAAGGAACACTGATTACATCTCCTTATGTTTTAATTTAGTTTTTGATAAGGATTAAGTTTGGACCTTGCAGGAGAATATTAATAAAAGTTGCTGATGAACGCAACATGCCAGGCAACATCTATAGGAAGAGGTACAATCGACGTTTCGGGCCGAGACCCTTCGTCAGGACTAATGTCTCGGCCCGAAATGTCTACTGTACCTCTTCCTGTAGATGCTGCTTGGCTTGCTGCAATTCACCAGCAATTTTTATGTGTATTGCTTGAAATTCCAGCATCTCCAGATTTCTCGTGTGCGAGGAGAATATTAAATTGGAGCAGGGTAAATTGGAGAACAATAGGCAGGAACTAAGGAGAGTTAATTTAGAACAGCTGTTTTTGGGCAAATCTACATCGGACATGAGGATGTTTAAAACAAATATACAGAGTACAGGACAAGTATGTTTCACTAAGAAGGGGGAGAAAGAGATCATTTGAACGCAAGAACCTTCCCTCGGGAGCAGAGAGCGAGAGACCACCACATACAAACACCTTCTCCAGTGGCAGTGAGCAAGAGGCTGGTAGATGCCACTAAGCACCTGTTTGCTTTCTGCACTCGCCTCGATGATTTCTATCTTCCTCAGCGGTTTGATCAGAGAGAGATGGAGTCGATCATGTGCTCAGGCCCCATCCCCTGGCTTTCTGGCCTCCACGCCACACACTTTTGTTGCAGTCTCGTGGAACACTCCCGGAGATGGCAAAGTGCCAGATCGGCCCGAGATCACTCCGCCAGAATGTAGATTACATGCTCTAACGGTAGCAGAACCATATCGAAAATAAAAAGATGTAAAAGAAGTGAAAAGAATTGCCCCGTGACTCGCCTTGAGGATGTCGCCTTTGGTATCTACCTCAGAGGCTTCGAAACGCTGACCCTAGCATATCAAACCTTTCAAACCTCACTGACTGCAAGTACGAAACACACTTCGATCCAAGAGTGAGGTAAAGTGTAACAAGTTGTGAATGTAATGATTAGCAGAGACCAAATAAACTTCCATATTCAGAAGCTGAAGCTATATAAATAGAACAGTGATTACCATTCAGCTACTTCTGTTAGTCATCTGCTTAATCAGTGCTTCTTTTGACCTTGAGTAAAACCAATTCACTTTCCATGTTGGACATTTTTGTTTATTAACATTAGAGTTTGCTTTACAGATTTTTTTTGGTTCCCAATATGCAACTTGCAAATTAACCCACCATAAATTATGCATTTAGAAAGACAGCTTGTTCGTAGATTCAATGCGAACACCTGTGGGTAGCTTGAGGTCAGGATCTCATCAGAATATTAGATGGCTGGGAGATTATGCAGAAATGGCATTGCATTCGAACGAAATCTGCATTTACAAATCTGTGGGTAAAGATCACCCTGGCGTATGTTACATAAAAAATCACTACAGAGTTTAACATTTTAAATCTCCACTTTATGACTTACTGTATGTAAACAGATACAGGGCTTGTGAAGTAAAATATTAAACTGAAAATAAAATGCTTAACAAGATGTTTGGGAGAGCTGGAACAAGAAAATTTGATTGCAAACATAATTATCTTTTTCAAATTATATCTGCATGTGCTGGTTTCATGTTTTTTTAACTCTACTTTGAACTAAGCATTGGATTTGTATTATTTATATGGTGATTTTAAAATGGTATAGTCTAGTGACAATTATAGGAAGCAAGGACACTCATTGAAATTACTACGGGTGGGGTCTTTTGCAGCATTGTAAGAAGGCAGAGGTACCACAGATGACACTACTATTCCATCCATTTAATAGAGAATTCAATTCCAATTGCCCAGTGAAGTGGGAGGAATTCACTTGTTTCCCCATTGTCCCATTCCAAACTTGGTGCTTCCCAGCTCAATGCTTGTAGGATACACAGTTTACTGTATCAACATACAAAATGCTGGAGGAACTTAGCATCAAAGGGGGGAACAACCCGTTGGAGTTTCAGGTCAAGACCCTTCAAGACTATGACTGTAGATGTTGCCTGACCAACTGAGTTCCTCCAACACTTTGTATGCTGCTCCAGATTCCACTATCTGCAGACCTTTGGGTCCACAGTTGCATGTTCCAAGTTTGAATCTACAGTAATTTTTCTCTTGTCTAGTCATCAACATCTAGAATCACCATGAAAGAGCCAATGTAATGGTACACCATATTAAGATTCAAATCATTCAGCAATTCATCTGTTCTTTCCCTTAACACTCCTGGGCGTTCATCCTCCAATCTGTCATTATGAAAACTGCCTACCTTTTCTATCATTCACCTCGGCACATTTTACAAATCCAGATCAAAAGTAGTCGTTGATCAGCTTTTTCATTACCCCTTCTTATCCAGTTTTAATGATTCTTATCCTTTTTGTGAAAGGCTTTTAGATGTTTCTTCACGCTGAGGTCTCCTTTGAAATGCAGGTGTGGTGGTGCAGAAGTTCTGAGTGAAGATGGGAATGGTACAGTATTTTCTGTTTGCACTACAGCTCACCACAAATTGTCCTGATTATCACATTAATATGAAGAGAAATTATTTTCTTTGAAAATTTCAATGTCTTATTAGAGCTGAGCCCATTTGATCTTAAAAATGAATATCATTTTGTGACAAATGTGAGATGGAGCATGGATCCTCAACTAATTGATAGATCCAGGAAGTTCAATTATCCGTAAAATTACAGTGTGTATTAGCTTATCTTTCAAGGTGAAATATACAGAGGACTCCACTTGTGACCATTGAATGCATAAGGCAGAGGAAGATCAGAGTAATTTGTATTACAGAAGTTATATTCTTTTCTAGTGCTAGCAGCCTTCTTTCAGTTAGAATTCACTGACAGAGGGAGGTTTATTAATAATATTGACATCAAGTAATAGAATAGATTACTTCATCAGTTACTACTGGAAATTCACATTATCATGATGATATGTATTACAATGACAGCCTTCATTTCCGGGATAATTGGAGACTATTTTAAATGACAATCTATGATTTTAATAATTGAATTTGCATTGGACTGAGCTGTCAGACAAATGAAGTTTTGTAAATATTGATTTCAAGGATAGGGCAAGTGAAGTTCAGTGAAGTTATCCAATGGACTCACTTTCAAGGACTCCTTATGTTCTCAATATTTATTGCTGTTTTTTTACATTTATATTTGCATAGTTTGTTGTCTTCTGTACTCTAATTGAATGACCTAGTTGGCAGTTTTTCATTGATTCTGTTATAGTTATTATTCTATAGATTTGTTAAGTATACCCACAAGAAAATGAATCTCAGAGTTGAAAATGGTGGCATTAATGTACTTTGTCAATATACTACATTTTTCAGTGCCTGCAGCTACAATATTCAGATGTTTCTGCTTCATTTGTACAGGCAACACTAAGAAGTTGTGTTTTAGTGCTGCAAAGTCTTTTATTTCCCTCAGCTTTTATTTAAAAAATTACTTATAATTTAAGAGATAAATATGATACATTTTTGAATATTTGGCACCCTTATGTACAAAAGATAGGATGGTATATATAGGTGATCCAATGATAAAGATGTTGGTCCTTTGGGGAAAGAAACAAATAAATATATTAAATTTATTTCGAATCCATGGAGCATGTGAAGACCTTCCATTATCCAGGCAGTCTTTCTTTTTTTTTCTTTTTCTTTCTTTTCTTTTAGATAGGGGTATGTATCGGGGGGAAGGGTTAAGGGGAGGGGGGAGGGTAGATATTATTATTCCATGTGATCAAGTTTGAAAACTCAATAAAAAAATTATGGAAAAAAAATTTTAAAAAATAAAACAAGGGTAAGATTTTATCTTCAGTCAGAAGCACTACAGATACTACATTCAATTAGCAATTATGTTCATTCCCATATTCAGATTTGATTACCAATATTCTAATCTGTTCAACAGACAAATAAATGTCTACATCTGGAATAAGATATTGCTTCCTGAATGTTTTTGGGTGTATCTTATGGATTTTAGGCCATGAAATTTCCCTATCATGCACCATTTTTAAAAAATTGCCTTCATTTGTTATTTCAATTCATAATTCAAGTCAGAGTAACTGATGCCAAGAATAAAGAAGGTATTTTTGTTGGTCCACAAATCAATGACAGTCAATTCAAAGAACTTGTAGTGGGACTGGAGAAAATTGCATGAAAGACATTCAAGGATTTTTCTTGGCAACTACAGAGCACCAAGCTATGTGCACCTGGTTAACAACATTCTTCAAGCATCTAAAACCATGAAGTGTAACATGTCACTAAAGATTCATTTTCTGCATTCCCATTTAGACTTCTTCCCTGCAAATCTTGGTGCTGTCAGTGATGAGCATGGTGAAAGGTTTCACCAGGACATTGAGGTCATGGAGAAACGCTATCAGGGCACCTGGAATCCATCAACACTGGCTGATTATTGTTGGACATTTAAGCGAGAAGCCTCAGACACTGAGTACGAATGAAAAAAATCAACAAAACATTTTTGGCTTAGTTGAACATTGCAAGGTGTCAACACTGTTATGTAATTAAGCACATATTCAATTAAAGATAATTTCTTGTTTCTCTAAATTCCTATATGATACAAGTAGAGTGAAATTATATTTGTATTCAGCTTCAAGCGGTCTATTACAAACAAAAGAAATTTCTGAGGAAACCACACTTTCGAAATAATTTGTTGTCCTGTGTAATTCATATTTCATTACAATACATGGGAATGATGATTGAGAAAAGGGGGAGGGAGAGGGGAGCACCAGAGAGACATGCTGTAATGATCCTTAAACCAATCATTTAGAATCAAATGACCTTGCCTGGTGTCTCAGGGCTAGATGCGTCTGCACCCATGCCACCCCCCCACCCTGGCATTCCTTTCCTACCATCTGTCCCACCTTTGCCATTCCCAACATCCTTCACTCTTGCCAGATTTACAAACTCAGTCTTCTCCATGTTGACAAATACAGTACCGTGCAAAAGTCTTAGGTGCCCTAGCTATATATATGTAATTTTCTCACCCCTTATGGGTGGTGTGTATATGTATTTATATGTATTTTTCCCTCAGTCTTGGGTCTTCTACCATATATGTGTGTGTGTATATATATAATACTAGAGAGCACAGTCTCAATATCGAGGGGTGACCTTTTAGAACAGAGGTAAGAAGAGTTTTTTTTTAGCCAGTGAATCTGTGGAATGCTCTGCCACAGACTGCAGTGGAGGTCAAGTCCGTGCGTATATTTAAGGCGGAAGTTAATAGCTTCCTGATCAGTCAGGGCATCAAAGGTTATGGCGAGAAGGCAGGTGTATGGGGTTGAGTGGTATCTGGGATCAGCCATGATAGAATGGCAGAGCAGACTCGATGGGCTGAATGATCTAATTCTGCTCCTATGTCTTATGGTCTTATGCTCTCAGAATTTGCCCTGCTACAATATAATACTTTCCCCCAAGTCCATACTTATCCGTATCTATAACTTAAGATCATAAGATATAGGAAGAGAATTAGGCCATTTGGCCCATTGATTCTGCTCCACCATTTTATCATGGCTGATTTATTATTCCTCTCAACTCCATTCTCCTGCCTTTTCCACATAACCTTTGATATCTTGACTAATCAAGGACCTATCAACCTCCACTTTAAATATACCCAATGACTCGTCCTCCACAACTGTCTGTGGCAAATGTATTCTACAGATTCTCTAACACCTGGCTGAAGAAATTCCTCCTTATCTTTGTTCTCAATGGACCTAACTCTATTCTGAGCCTGTGCCTTGGGTCTTAGACTCCCCCACTAAGGAGTCGTGGTCACTGTTCCTAACTGCTTACCCACTGAAAGGTCAGTCAGCTGGTCTGGCTTATTAGTCAACACCAGATCCAGATCCTTGTTGGACTATCTATAGTACATACTAGACAACCAGGTGACCTGTTGGGGCACCCTTTGAGAAAAGGGTAGTGCAGTCTGATGTGACCAGAATGAACATTAAATTTTCCTGAATGCTATTGCCATCGCTTTGCTTTGGAAATTAAAGAAGAAAAATTCAGTTTATTAAAGAAGAAAGATGCATAGCAAGACAAATATAGCTCCTCCTCATTTAACGAAGGATACTTTTGATGACAACATTTCTGGTTGGTCTGCCACCTTTCATGAATACTCTAACGTTTTCATTTCTTTTTCCCTGGCTTAAAGCCACATACAGCTGACCCTGCTGGAATACCGGTTTCTCCAGATAAATCAACACACTCTCCATGGTTTGGCCTTGTGCCTTATGTATAGTCACAGCAAAGCGTGACTGTATCGGGAACTGGCTCCACAGAAGAGAGACATCTTCCCCTTCTGATAAACTGAGAGTAATTCTTGGGATCATGATAATGTTATTTTGGAACGCGCCAATGTTTATCTTTGCTACGATGAGATTGTTGTGCAGTTCTTCCACCATCATTCGCATTCCATTGCAAAGCCTTGGTGGATCCAAATTCCTCATTGAAATGATGGGAGATCCCCTCTTCAATTTCAGTTTATGTGGTGGCAATCCAGAAGTTCGACCGAATCAAGGAATTTTGTTGGAAGATGAGTGGCGTTAGCTCTTTCACTTACGGCATTGAAGGAACAGTATTCTTTCATGATTCCAGGGAGGCATTTAATGCATGTGAAGTTTATTTTTCACATCATTTCATTGAGAGGAACCAAGATAGAATTCCTCGAGGACAGTTCTGCAGGATTGGCAAATGTTGGGTAGGTGAAGTCAATACATTCTTCCCCAGCATTCTGTAGTATCCCCATTCTCAATTCTATGCTGTCTTGAGGATCCATGAAGTAACTTTGAAGGAATTGGGCTTGCTGGTTGGGGTCTGGAATTAAATGTCCGATGTAATGATGGATTTGGCCTTGAATAATCAGAGAAGGATTCCATCCATTCCTCGTTGGAAGGACTTCTTTGGCACCAAAGGATGGCATTTGGAAGAGGCAATTGTATTGTCTGATGTTCTTCCTGAACTCGTTTGCAATAGGTTCATCTCTGCTGTATAAGTTGAGAAGTTCATTGGGTAGAGGCTGCAAATTGCCTATCCTGACCTTTCCCTTCATTTAGCAGAAATTTGCGGTTTCTCCAGTGAATAGGAAGGCAGGACAGTGAGGACATACTCTGGTCATCGAACCAACATCAGCAGAAATGTTACAGTGTGCGAGTCATGCAATTTGTCTTGCTCTTTCTCTGTTGAGGTATTGTCGTTGAAAGCGGGCATTGTCGTCTGCAATAATTACTCTTTACCGCATATCCTCGAGTCGGTCTTTCCTTTTCTTCTCTGTCTCTACCTCTCTCCTCCTTCTGTGCCTGATTTTGTCATTCTGGAGACGTGCAGCCCTTTCATCCCCTGTCTCTTCATTTCTTCTGCTGTTTGTTCTTTGGCTCTGATCCTGGAGACGAGCATTTCTCAGCTCCTTTGTCGCTTCCTTTCTCCTCCTTCTATGCCAGTTGTTGTCATTCTGGAGACGCGCAGCCCTTTCATCCTTCGTCTCTTCATCTCTTCTAGCATTTGTTCTTTCTCTCTGATCCTGGAGTCGTGCGGTCCTGGCCTGATCCGATTCTTGTTCTCTCCTCCTTCTATGCCTATTGTTGTCATTTTGGAGACATGCATGCCTGTCCTCCTCTGTCTCGTGTTCTCCCATCTTTTTCGTCCTGACTCTTTAATCCTGCAGTCGTGCGGTCCTGGCCTCATCCATTCTTGTTCTCTTCCTTTCCTTGCCACTTCCCAACGACGTTTGGCATAAACTCTTGACTATAATGTCCCCCTTCTCTTTCCACGTGGCATAATTAGGCTGACCATATTTTTTTTACCTAATGCTGGATAGAAGATACGAAGCAGTAACACCAAAGCCTCCAGGATGCTGATTTCTCATGATGATGTGGTTGGCAGTCTCCTAAATGGACGGGATATAGTCACCACTGTCCTTTGACTGCAGCAAAGGGTTTGATGGGCGTTTCAAAGTACTTCAGTACAATAAGATTTAATTATCTCTTCTTGATGGGTCGCAGTTTGATCTGTCCCAATCCTGCCCATGCTGATGGTGATTAGCAGAATGTGAAATAGAGCTGCCCTGCCCTTATGCTGCGGTTGCCCTGCCCTTTTGCATCATGAGGCGCTGCTGAGGCTGGCCGTGTGCATGCGTCGTGGTGTCACGTCGCGGTTTCCAGGAAAGCTGGAACCGGGTGTGGAAAGCGGGGCCTGTTGATGAGTGAGCAATTTTTGTCGAAGATAACCCTGACCTTTGCATGCATTCTGTAAGTTAGCGCATTTTAAGTCCACTCAGTCAAAAAAAGTGCCACTTTGATGCACCATCTGGGCTAATTTGAGGCCTCAAACCGACAAACATAAACAGAATGAGAATTTTAGTAACGTATAGATAGATAGGTAACACCTTTCATGTTTTTAAAACATTCCAAACCACTGATTTAATTCTGAATTGTGGCCCCAATCCATATAGGAACACACAACTCCACAATGGATACAAAGGATACCTCAGCAATCTCTCTGATGTTGAGGCTCTAGGTGTAAATATTAGTTACAAATCTAGAAGAATTTCATTTCCTTTGCTGCGGTCTTCTTCTCACAAGAGGTCCACAGACTGGTTACTCCTTAACAATGCTTCTGTTTTATTTACACCTTCACTAGCTCATTATTTCATTAGAAAAGTCAATGCCTGAAGATGACTGTTATTCAAAAGAAATAGGTGAAAGCCATCACAATATTGCAAATGACAAAACTACATTTTCAAGTGTCTTTTGTTGAAAAGCTGACCACAGCTGGAGCCAGGACCGTTATGAAGCTGCAGGATATTGGTGGACTGCAGCTGGTTTCTAGGGTCATTGCCAACAACCTCTCAGGCAAATGGGTCTCTCCACCAGGTTGTGAATCAGCCTCCCTGTGTTGGATTCTGATGCTCTGGCAATCCAAATGTTCTTCAGAAGTCAAGAATGAGGCATAAAACTTGTTGCTTGTGATTGCTGTATGAAGTGTTACAAGAGCAAAGAAGGAAAGGAAAAAGAAACATGGCGAGAGACAAAGGAAAGAGTGAAGACTAAATGGTAGTCTAAAAAGTGGTCTTCTCATACTAAACTACTGGCAACAGAAATTCCATTGGTAACATTAACCAATGAGATACCCAGATTCAAGTAATGTGACACTCGCCATGGAAACCAAGAAGTTTTCTGAGAAATACAGAGGCAATAAGAACCACTGGAAATCTCACTGAACAATTGCATGTATATAGGTGATTATATAAAAATACAAACAAGCATACAACAGTTAAACTACAAGAAAAAATAAAAAGTCTACAGCCCAATCCAATGCTTGCAATAGAGCAATACACAACTGGGAAACAGGTAGGAATGCTTGCTTTCCGGCGGAACATAACTTGGAAGACAAAAAACAGTCTAGGATCATATGTAGCACACCTATCAGCACAGGGTCTTGTCCTGGGGAAATTCTGGGGCAAGAAGTATTATTCTCATGCTCTGTACACTTTGGGTAAAGAATTCAGATGTACTGTAGATCAGCAAGTGGTGGGCAAGGTTGTTTGGATTCCTGAGGCAGTGCTGTTTATTACAGGCAATTGTGAATGACAAGCACAAGAGATACTTCAGATGCAAGAAATCCAGAGCAACACACGCAAAGTGCTAGAGGAACTCAGCAAGTCAGGCTGCATTCACGAAGGGGAATAAGGAGTTGGTGTTTTGGGCTGAGACCCCTCATCAGGACTGGAAAGTAAGAGGGAAGCTGGAAAAGAAGGTGGTGGAGAGGGCAAGGCATAGAGGCTGGCAGGTGATAGGTGAAGCCAAATGAGGGGGAAGGAGGGTGGCCGTGTGGGGGAGGGGGGATAGGCTGAGATGCTGGGAGGTGATAAGAGGAAGTGGCAAAGGACTGAAGAACAATCTGAAAGGAGAGGACAGTGGGTCGCGGAAGAAAGAGAAGGAGGAGGTGCATTAGAGGGAGATGATGGGCAGGTGAGGAGAAGGGAAATATTAAGATGGGGGACAGAATGAGGAATAGAGAAAAGAAGAAGAACGATTAGAGGCTTCCCAGATGCAATATGAGGTTTTGCTCCTCCACTTTAAGATTGGCCTCATCATGGCTGTGGGGCTGTAGACAGACAAGTCGGAATGGGAATGAGAAATAAAATGGATGGCCACCAAGACAGTATCACTGTGTGACAATATTCAGAACAGGTTCATAACGCCTGAACAGACTGTACAATAGGCTGTGGGTACAATGAAGTGGTTAGGATGAAGGGAAAAGGCACATCAGCATGTTAGATACTTTGTTTTTTGACTGAGACATCGGTATTAGCCTGGGCTCATATCTCTCCTCCTCAGCTGTTGTTTATATCACTTGGGCAGGATAATTTTAGAAGGTTGTGGATTCACATCCCTCCAGAGGCCAGCGTGTACCCAGGGTGGCTGTTCAGGGAGAACAACACTGTCCGAAGAGCCATAGGGATGAATCAGAGTCAGGTTTATTACCCTATGAAATATGTTGTTTTGTGGCCACGTTAAAAACGCTAAGCCACAATAAACAAACAAATAAATGGATGATTGAATAAAGAGTGCAAAAGAAGAGTATGTGAGGCAGCATTCATGGACTGAAGGTGGAAGGTCAGAAGCTGTTGAGTGTGGGTCTTCAGGCTCCTGTACCACCCCGCCCCGCTGGTAATATGAATAGAGGGCATGTCCTGGACGGTGAGAGTCCCTAACGATGGATGCCACCTTCTCGAGGTACTGCCTCCTGAAGATGTCCCAGTAGTGGGGAGGGTAGTGCCTGTGATGGAGCGGGCTGAGTTTGTATTCGCCTGCATCCTCTTGTGAACCTGTGCATTGGAGCAGCCATACCAGCAGGTGAGGCAGCCCTCCACCATACATCTGTGGACATTTTCAGGAGTCTTTGGTGACATACCACAACTCCTATTGACTGGCGTGCCTTCTTCGTGACGGTATCAACGTGTGAATAAGCCAAAGCTCCATCTGAATCCTCAGCCAATGCAAAAAGAACCGAAACAAAGAAATACAGAGAGAAAAAAAAAAGAGCATGGAGTTCTCTCTGATGTCCTGGCCAATATATAGCCCACAACCAACATCACTATCTTGCCCTCATCTGTGGCATTTGCTGAGCACCAGTTGGCTGCTTTACACTCACTAAGTACGCCTGCACACCTGCTTGTTAATGCAAATATCTAATCAAATTTCAATGTACGTATGTTATCAAAGTATGTGTACATTATACAACCTTGAGATTCATCTCCTAACAGGCAGCCACAGAGCAAGAAACCCAAAAGAACCCATTTAAAAAAAAGACTGACAAACACCCAATGTGCAGACAGAGAGAGAGAAAAGAAAACAAATGCAAACAATGAAAGTAAGCAAATAGCAAATAGCCCCCAGACACAAAGCCTATAGCAGCCAGAGCAGGCCCACAGACTCAACCACAGCTCAGCACGTGGTGGAGTAAACACTGTGGAGCCTGCAGACACGAAACCCGGAGCAGTGAAAGCAAAGTAAACATTGTGGAACAGTGAGCAGAACCTGCCCTACCCTTGCCTCTGGTCCCAACACCCTGCCCTTTCAATCCATCTGGGCCAGCTTTAAATCGTCCAAACATCAGGTCGTTTCTCACTCTGATACCCAGGCCCCTGTCACATCGATTCACTCTGGGGCTGGACCCTGCCACCACATTTCAGCACGTGCTTGACCTTTCCAAATTGGCCCAGTGCTTAGATCGATCAAACTTCGTTCTCTGTTTAGGTGGACGGGCCCCGAATCTGACTTTCCTCCACTCCGCTCGCCCTGACTTCATCTCGAATATGCCTCGACTTCACCTCACACCCTCAACTCAGCCTTACCTTCACTCACCTCTTCATTGTTTACGGTGATCATTTACAATAATGTTCTACATAAAAAGTGTTATTAATAAAGTGTTTAGTTGTATTTCTTTTTTTGTTAACCACCAGTGAGTTGTCACTCGCTCTCAGCAGCGGCATTTTAAAGAGCCAATCATGTGGCAGCAACTCAATGCATAAAAGCATGCAGACGTGGTCAAGAGGTCCAGAGATCCAAGAGGTGCATCAACATGGGGAAGAAATATGACTCAGGTGACTTTGACCGTGGAGTGATTGTTGGTACCTGACGGGTGGTTTGAATATCTCAGAAACTGTAATCTCCTAGGATTTTCACATGCACACACACACACACACACACACACACACACAACAGTTTCTCGAGTTTATAAGGAATTGTATATAAAAAAATATCCAGTGAGCAGCAGTTCTGTGAACAAAAACACATGGTGAATGAGAGAGGTAAGAGGAGACTGTCCAGACTGGGGTTACAACAGTGTTGTGCAGAAGAGCATCTCTGAGTGCGCGACACGTCGAACCTTGAGGTGGGTGGGCTACAGTACATACCTAATAAAGTGACCTCTGGATGTAGATCAGTGTAACATGAACATCCAAGGTGCCCCACAGGATCTGACTAAGGACGCACACAAGTGGTGCAATAGCACTTTTCAGTGCAGAGTGCAGTATCTTGTTAAAAGTAATGCTGAAGCACCACTGGTTGGTCTGATCATTCTGAAAAGATATTGCCTGGTGCCATTTACCCATGAGATAGGCTTCCTTGGAGATAATTGAAGAATAACAGAAGCACCCTCAACATTAATTCCGCCTCCACTAAGCCACCAGCTTTACTGACCATTCATTTCTGGGATCTTACTGTGCACTAATTGGTGTGGTTGCATTTCATAACAGTGATGACTACACCTCAAAAGTAATTTACTGCTTACAAAGCATACAAGGACATTCAGAGCATCTGATGGGTGCTTACATTAGTGTGTGCCATCAAGAAAGATAAGTATCTCTTTACTCCAATTAGTGTTCTTTATCTGGTGTGGTGTGAACAATACTTGGTATGTTTCGTTCTTATCAGTTACATCACTGACTAGCATAACCTCAGCTGAAAGATGGCCGATGTTCAGCAGGCTAAGTTTTTGCCTGTTGCACGTGTTTTACGGTTATTCGTAACAGGCTGTTCCACTGGGCAGAGAACTAAAACAAGACGAAGCAACGGCCTCAAAGTCTACCACAATCTGGGGGAGCTGGTTCCAGCGATTCGGCCCTTAGCTCTCAGCAGTAGTCAGCGTTCTTCCCAGCCGCTCGGCAACAGCTCTATAAATAGATGCTGTCGCTGAGTGGCAATAGAGATGGAAGTGTTGTCAGCGTGGAGCTTGTTAAAGTGCAGAGATATAAATGATGTCTCAAATGGGTTTTACAGTCTGCTGACTCATTGGCTTATTTTTACAAGCAGGCAAGAAAATGAATCAAAACTAAAGTGGAGAGAGTTCTCCTGAGGATTGTTGTTTGTGTTATGTAAAGCTCAGCTGTCCTTGCCTTAGAGTGGATGCCAATAACAAAATACCTCTTTTCATCAGCAGCACAAAAGAGAATCTATTGCAAACCCTATTCCCATTATACATTCCCTCTACAAAACACCGGTTAGACCACACGTGGAGTGTTGTGTTCATTTCTGGTCACCTCGTTATAGGAAAGATTTGGCAACTTTAGAGAGGGTGTAGAGGAGATTTACCAGATGCTGCCTGGACTAGAGAGACGTCTTAGATGCATGGTTAAGCAAGCTAGGGCTGTTTTCTTTGGAGCAAAGAAGAATGAGAGGCAATTTGATGGAGGTGTATAATATAAGAGGCAGAGATAGAGAGGACAGTCAGAGCCTTTCTCCCAGGGTGGCAATGGTCATTTCTGGAGGACATACTGGAAAGGTAATTGGAGGAAAGTTTAGGGGAGATGTCAGAGGTAGGTTTTTTACACAAAGATTGGTAAGTACCTGGAACGCACTGCCAGGGGTGGTGGTAGACGTTGAAGCACTAGGGATATTTAACAGGCTTTTGGATAGGCTCATGACGAAAGAAAAAATAAAGGGTTACAAGCGATGTAGGAAGGCAGGGGTCGATTGATCGTGGAATAGGTTAAGAAGTCAGCATAACATCATGGGTCAAAGGCCTATTCTGAGCTGCACTACATGTTCAATATTTCTTAATTCTAGACTTAAATGACTATAACACTATAAGACTATATAAGACTTATATAAGTCTTATAAGACTATAAGATGTAAGAGCAGAATTCAGCCAACATCTCTTGCTCTGTCTTTCAATCACGGCTGACATTTTTTCAGCTGTACTATCCCCCCTTCTTCCCATAACCCTTAACACTCTTACCAGTCCAGAACCTACCAATCTCTGCCTTAAATACTCATAATGACTTTACCCCCATAGTCCTCCGCAGCAATGAATTCCACAGATTCATCACCCTTTAGCTGAAGATATTCCTCCTCGCCCCATTTTTAAAAGGACGTCTCTTTATTCTGAGGCTGTGCCCTTGGATCCTATACTCCCTAACTGATGGGAACATCCTCCCAACATTCACTCTATCCCAAGTCTTTCATTGTCTGGTAAGTTTCAATGAGATCCCTCACTGTTTCTTCTGAACTCCATCAGGTACAGACCCAAAGACATTGAGCACTCCTCCCAGATTAACTCTTTCATTCCTGGGATCATTCCAGTGAAACTTGTCTAGATCCTCTCCATGATCAGAACATCTTTCCTTTGACACTGGGTTGAAAATCACTTAGTATCTTCCAAATATAGTAAGACCAACACGTTATAAAGCTTCAGCAGTATAATTAAAGCCTATTTTATCCCTAGATATCTAATCCTAGTCCTACACCAAGCTCATCACCAACCCTAACCTTATCACTCGTTCATGAATCTAAAGCCTAGGCTAGCTCACTTCAGCAAATGCTGCATGCACCATCATTTTTAATTGAGATCCTGGGAGAGGCACGTTCAATGTCTCAGTTAAACAGTCAACATGATCAAATATCCAAACAACCCGACATGCTCTCTTCACCTCCCTCTCCCTTCAGGCAGAAGATACAAGAGCCTGAAAGCACAAGCGACCGGGTTCAAGAATGTCTTCTATCCCACCGTTGTAAGACTATTGAACAGTGCTCGAGTATGATAGGATGGACCCTTGACCTCACAGTCAGGGCCTTGCCCCTAACTATCAGCCTACACAACACTTTCTCTAGAGCACCTCATTCTTCATTTGGTTATTGTTTTCCCTCGTAGTATCTCTAAATTGTTGGAATGAAATGATCTGTATGGATGGCATGCAAAACACATGTTTCACTGTACCTAGATACATGTGATAATAATGAGTCAAATTTGCCAGTCTGTTTCCCTTAAATGTCCTTTCTTTGGAAGAGCAGTAATGGAACTGCCCTAGTGTCCAGGGCCAATATTTACTCATTAGCCATCATCTCTTTGATAGGTACATGTACAGAAGAAAAATGGAGAGACATCCAGGACAGGAGTGTTACATTGATCTTGGAGTAGGTGAAAATGTCAGCACAAGATAGTGGGCCGATCGACCTGTACTGTGCTATACTACTCTATGTTTCTGATCATCTGATCATTACCCACCACTGTGGGATCTTGCTGTGTATTAACTAGCAGATGCATTTTGTTCATTGTGACATTTCTTATGCTTCAAAATTACTTTGTTATTGCAAAGTACCTGGGGACATTCTGAGTTTTTGCCAGAAATGCAAGGCTTTTCCACACCAGAAGTTGTCTTGTTTAAACTCATTATCCTCTCTAGGTGCCATATACTTTGTTAAATGCAAGTGGCAATAAATCTCAGCATTAGGTAACACTGCAATAGTGTAATGAAGGCAGTTGGTGTAACTTTATTGCAGTGCCAGTGTCCACCAATTGAGGTTAATTTCCTGCCAGTGCCTGTAGGATGTCTGTACGTTCTCCCCAAAACTGCATGGATTTCCTCCGGGTGCTACAGTTTCCTCCCATATTCCAAAGACGTTCAGTTAGGATTCATAACTTGTGGGCATACTATGTAGGTGCTGGAAGCATGGTGACACAGTCCTTGGACTGTGTTGGTTGTTGATGCAAAGTTGCATTTCACTGTATGTTTCTATGTACGTGTGATAAATAAAGCTAATCTTTCAATGGTATCTGTGTCACGGTCCTGTGGTCGAGCTGTTACTAGGGTGTATTTGCCTAAGTGTAAGAGCATGCAAGATTTGGCTACAGAAGTGGTGCTCTGGGTTCTGTATCCCAGAGGCCAACAAAGCCAAGACCTCTGTTCGGATCCTGGCAATACCGGCTGAGCTAACAGAATTCTATTAATGGTCCAGAGTTCAACTGAAAGGAACAAGCTATGCCATCCGGTTCAAGGGAGGATACCAGCTATCCTTACACCATTTGGTCTTCGTGTAACTCAGCAACATTGTCCCTCTGTATTGGTGTCAGATCACGGTCATTTTAGGATAGCTAAGAAATTCTGTCCGTTCCATCCCCACCATGTAGCTGAGGATATTAAATGAAAACAAATGACCACGACCCACCCATCAGACATGAAGACAGAGACACAAGCTATCTTCCACAGGAACAGTACTATTGTGATAAGCACTTGTTTGTTCCTGGCTGTTATAACAATATCCTGTAACAGGATGACCTAACTATAGGGAGGACATCACTTTTGCATTCGAAGTGCTCTGATTGTTATCCAAACAAAGGCAAGATCCAATTGTTAAAAGGTATTGGAACTCTCAGAGCACGGAGGATAAACAATTAGAACTTCCGCCTTTGGATCTGTCCCAGCCATGTCCTGGTTCAGACTGTGAGCTCAGGATTGGAGGTCACGGACACAAGAAGAAAGAGTAGACACAGAGCCATAGAGTTACGTAGCACAAAAAACCTTTGCACCTCCCTGAACTCCATACTTAATGTCACTGTGGGATCACCTTCACCAAATGGACACGAGTACAAGGTGAAGACCTGCCATCACTTGTTCAAGGATCTGGGCATGGGAAATCAAGATGTCCTAGTCCCATCAGCAACACTCAGAAGCCACAAGTGAATCTAAAGGAGTATTTTATGCAGTAACAAAATCGCGGACCACTGGCCATCTGTCTACAACTTTTTTTTTCTGTAATTCTCCAAATCATTGTTGAGTATGGCGATTCAAATCTCATTGAAACTCAGATTCTGGTGGTCCACAACCATTTACTATAGCCTATTGTAAACAGTATGGATGAGGTAGAGGGATAGAGTTCCACCATGGGTTTCTCAGGTCAATAGACCTGGTTATTTTGCAACTGAAGGCTCAGGGGAGGCCATTTGGCCCATCCAGTCAGTAGCTTTTGAAGGTCCTTCTCCTCCATTTGTGTCCCATGGTTTGTACAGAAACTGGTCCAAAGACACAGCAGGAAATGAAACCCACCCTGATGTCCTCCCCTCCCCACTATTGACAGTACCTACAGGAGGTGTTGCCTCAGGAAAGTGGCACCTATCATCAAGGATCCCCACGACCTGGGTCAGATCCGCATCACACTGCTATTGTCAGGCAGGAGTACTGAAGCCTGAAGTCCCACACCAACAGGCTCAGCAACAGCAATTGATCTGCACAGCCCTAACCTCACTTCAGTAATGGAACACCACAGACCAACTCTTGCACTACAATGGACTAGCCTTTGATTGTGTGTGTGTTTTTACACTGATGTCTTCTCTTGCACAATCTTTATTTTCTTCACTATCTTGTATAATTTTTCTATGTTATATACATGTTCTGTTTATTTTCTACATCTACTTGCCTGTAATGCTGCTACATGTTTTTCACATACCTCTATCACTGGACAACAAACCTGACTTGATGTCCAGTCTGCATGCAAATCCCAACCCTGTATTAATTGCTTAAGCCTTCTTTTCCTTTGGGTTTATTACTAATTGACAAGAGCTGTTGTTGAAGGGTCTTGGCCTGAAAGATCAACAGTTCATTTCCCTCCATAGATGCTGCCTGACCTGCTGAGTTGCCCCAGCATTTTGTGTGTGTTGCTCAAAATGTCCCGCACCTTCAGAATCACTTCTGTCTCTGTGTTATCTTACTGGGCTTGCTAAAATCCCAAGAACCATTAAAAGAGTAACAAAGTTGGTGTAAAGGAATCAGATCTCTTCTATTTCCGAATCCCATATTAAATGTATGTAGGGTTCTCAGTAATGTTAACTGCTAAGGCTAATGAAATGGCTTCTCTGTAGTGTTACAATAAAAAGGCTTCTCTGTAGTGTTACATGAAATGGCTTCTCTGTTATGTTAAATGATGAGGTAATGTTTCTCTGTAGCTGTGATGTTTGAGTTAAAGTTACCGATAACAGGGAACTAACCAATGATGACCTGATATGCTATCTTGTATGCTGGACCAAGAGAAAGTTCGCGGTTTTTTCGACGAGGCAAGCGAAGAGAAAGGGCGAGTGTGCAAGCAGCTGGCGGTTCCCGGATGGCGGATACCAGAATTCGATGGCTCCGATGCTGTCAGATGTTCGGAGGTCGATTGTGGTTTGATCGGGAAGGTGTGAGCTCCAATGAATTATATTTTATGCACAAGACTGATAAACTTACTGATTTGTGCTGCCTTAATAGTCAGTTATTTTATTTGTCATCTAGCACCCTTTGCTAGATGACTACAAGTACCTCGGGTCAAGAATGATGAGTTCGGAGAAGGACATAAAGATACGGAAGGCGCTGGCGTGAAGGGCTGTGAATGACATGAAGGAAATCTGGAAGTCGAATCCGACCAGCGGGCTTAAAAAGAGGATTTTCATAGCAGTCATAGAGTCCATTCTCACATACAGATGTGAGACATGGTCAGTCACCAAGACGACACAAAAGTCTCTAGATGGTTGCTATACATGAATGCTCCAGATGGCTTTGACATGAGTTGGCAACAGCACATGACGAACGTTGAGCTCTATAACAACTTACTGATGCTCACCACTAAAATCAAGGCAAGAAGACTGCAACTAGCGGGTCACTGTCTATGCCACCCCGAGCTACCTGCCAGCCTAGTCATCGTATGGGAGCCCAAGCACGGGAGAATGAACCCTGGGCACCATCCCAAGACTATGGTCAACACGCTCCTAGAAGACAGCGGCGCGGCTAATGTAGATGAACTGAACACACCAATGAGGGAGAGGGAGAAGTGGAGAGTCCGTCAACATGCCCGACGCCGGCCCCCTAGGCCTGAGTCGACGTAGTAGTAGTAGTACCCTTTGCTGGTAGTTTTGTATAGCAGTCATTTAGGTCATGTGATCTGTGTCTCTAGTTGATGACATTATCAGTACGCGTCGAGAGAGTTCTCCATGTCGAGTTAAGGGAGACCTTGTGCCTTTTCATCCGACATCATCCTGACGTCTTTGAAAGCATCGTCGGTATATAAAAGTAATCTTTGGGTTTATTATTTATTGATGTATATGCATATTTCCACAAATCAGAGATATTTGAATGGTTTGTGTGTAGATAAAATACAGATGGAATATTTATGCGGGCCACATGTTCTGACTAACCTGTAGTGAGAAAATATGCATAAGATACATTGTATGTAGCAACATCTTGCTTACCAGTAGCCTATTTTTATGATATATTTGGAACTTATTTGTATACAGTATCTTGTGTATTATTTTGTATCATTTTGTATCATTTGTGGCATACTTAATGCTCGCCAAATGGGAATTTGGACACCTTTTGATTGTATGTTTTTCTTTCTGTCAGTTTTACCCTACCGCCAGTTGTTACATTAAAGAACGTCAATTTGGAACATCTTTGTCAGTGTAGTAATTGGGGATGAGTTCATCTGTCTGTCAATTCATGCAAGGCGTGTGAAGAGGACAGGACAGTGTTATTTGTTTCTACTAACCACACCACCTAAAAGAGTTATAAAGTGTAATCATTTAATCGTACATTGTGTACTGTCTGATATTTTGTGTTGTGGGTTGGGTGCATTACATAGCATCTACACAAACGTGGACACAGTTTGGCGGGCAGAGGGCAGTTGCCCCTAGACGAACGTGAGTGATGGAGCTGAGTGTTACGTGTACAATTGGCATGTTGACAGCAAATGGTATCCAGAAGGGACCATGTAACCACAGCTATTCCTCAATGCTCTGCGGTATAGAAAGCCCTCCATTGAGTAGTCAATTCTCTGTTAAAGGGTTTTGCTTGACTGTAATAAAACCAAGTGTTTACCTCCTCTGTAGTTTTAATAGGAGGGCTTCATGGTTGCAGTGGCTTCCGGCTAGCCAGCCTCCATGGATGTAGAAGTACCTGCAGGAAATTGAAATGCTGATGGACACTTTAAGCATAGACATACACCCTGTAGTACTTTCTAATTCTTGTATGGAGACAGAGTTGACCATGATCCACAACAGCCCTCACTCTATGCCTGAAAAACTAAAAACTAGGGGCAGGGCTATTGGTGTCTCACGTTGGCCCGCAGAGTATTGAGATGGGTCCAGCAATCTGCTGTTGGTTATATGTTTTCTAGTGCAAGGCAATACTTCTGCTTTGAAGGTTTGGTGGAAGTTCAGCCTGAAGCTTCCCCTGTGATGCTCTGGTTTCTGGTTACAAGTGACCCCTTTTCAATTTTCAGCCTCCTTACCAAGAGTACATTGTGTTCTCTGAAGCACACACACACAGATACTTCTTCATGCCAAGCTTCCTCTGACATTTCGGATCCCATATAATCATATTTCTCTTGACATTGTAAAGGAGGCACTTAGACTATTGTGTTTACATGGGTTCTCAGGGTAATCCCACCATATCCCTAGTCCTATTCCCCAACATATCTCTAGAATCCATTCTCTCTCACATGCCAATCATCAACCCCACCCACCCCCCACCGCCAAATTCTCCTGCAGCCTCCACAGTGGCTGTTTACAGAAAACAGTTATCTTGTTGCATCCAAAAATGTGGAGGAATTCAACAGGTTCAGTGGCATCTTTGGAGAGGAATAAAGAGTTGATGATTTAGGCCAAGGTCTTTAATCAGGACTAGAAAAAGGAGGAAGAAGCTATAATAAGAAGGTGGGGAGACAAGGAAGGAATACAAGCTGGCAGGTGAAGGGGAAGGTGGGTGGTTGGGGAGGGGAGATGAACTGAGAGAAGGTTAGAGAACACAACACTGACTCCGACCTCAGCCCTGACAATGACCCCCATTCCAATCCTCACCCCAAAACTGACCATGACTGTGACCCCAATCCTGACTGACATTGACCTTGAACCCATTCTGACCAGGACCCCACCACAATCCTGACCTCTGTCTGGTGGTCTTGACACTGATGCTGACCCCCAACCCCAACCTTCACCCTGACTCCGACTCCAACACCAACCCCAGGCCTGACTCACAACCCTGAACATGACCCCCATCCCAATCCTGAAACTGACCATGACCGTGACCCCAATCCTGACCCTGATATTGAACTTGAACACACCCTGACCATGACCCCACTACCCCTATCCTGACCACGACTCTGACCTTATCACTGACCCTGACCCCCAACCCTAACCATTACCCTGATCCCCTTCAATGACTCCGACCCTGACCGTGACCACAATCCCAACTACTGACCCCAGCCTGAACATGACCCTCACACAAACCCCAGCCTGGGCCACAAAATTGGAAGGTTGGACTGTGCACACATTTACGTCATTGGAGACATCTCCAGTGTAAAGGATGCAAAAATTACATATTCCATTGCCATGCCAATGACACTTAGTTACAGGCCTCCAGGTTACAAGGCTTTGAATCTGATAAGCCCTGACAGAGAAACACTTGTCTACAGTGTCTAAAGTAAGTGATGTGTCTAGACAGAGATCTGTCTTTAATTCTCCTTAGCAACCATCAGCCCAGCCCACTCTGCCCTGGTTATTGCCTAGCAACCCTTTGTGCTAATGCTAGTCTATTAAATTTTTACCTCTGAGTGATACTCATTGAAGTAATGGCATTATTAAAGGCAGTCCCTGTCTCTAAAGGAGGCATGCCTGTGACATTACAGCTCAGACGGCGAGATGGTGGTTGGTTAAATGCTCTCAGTTTGCATTTTTGCCCAACTACTTAGCAGGCCACTCACATTAGTTTGGAAGTTGTGAGCTTGTGGTTTAAGTTGCCTGCAGAAGCTGAACATAGAATAGTACAGAGCAGGAAGAAGCCCTTCTGCCTGCACAGTGTCCATACCCCTCCCTTCTCTGCACATGCATGTACCTATCTAAGAGCCTCTTAAATATCTCTAGTGAATCTGCCCCACCACCACCCTGGCAGTGGATTAAAAAGCTTGCCTTGCACATCTGCTTTGCACTTATTCCCTCTCACTTTACGATTATTCATTTCAACCCTGGAAACAGATACTAGTTCTCTCAGCGGCACCTTCGGTTATGAGGCCCTAAATCCTTTCCTGTCATCTAGAAGCCTCTTGTAATGCTGTGAGGTTTGAACACTACCTCTTCTAGTTTTCCTGGCTGTGTACTTCATCATTGCACTCGTTAGACACAAACAGAAGTACTTGGAGACAAGAGGAAGCTCTTACCAACTCTGCGCCTTTGTCAGTCCCTAGACACCCCTGAATGGATTGTACATACATCAGCAGGATCTGATAATACCATAAGATCATAAGATCACAAAACATAGGAGCAGAATTAGGCTATTCAGCCCATTGAATCTACTCTGTCATTCAATCATGACTGATTTATTAAAAGCACCACTGTGTCCCCACAAAATAATTCAGGGTCTTCTCCAAGCAGAAGCTCTGGATGAACCATGAGATCCATAATATGTTGAGGGCCAGATTAGTGGCATTCAGGTCTGGTGACCAAATAAAATACAAGAGGTCTAGGTACTATTGTGTATTTAATAGTTCAATAATATTTGAGTGAAAATGTAAATATATTGTTTGATTAAGCATTTTTGTTTGTTCACATAATTCATTAGATTATTAGATTAGATCATGAGAACACGCAGTCCTCTTTTATTGGTATTGAGTAACGCATGCATTAAGAAATGATACAATGTTCCTCCAGTGTGATATCACAGAAACACAAGACAGACCAAGACTAAAAAACTGACAAAAACCACATAATTATAACATATAGTTGCAACAGTGCAAGCAATACCCTAATTTGATAGAAGAACAGACCATGGGCACAGTAAAAAAATGTCTCAAAGTCTCTGAAAGTCCCAACATCTCACGCAGACGGTAGAAGGAAGAAAACTCTCCCTGCCATGAGCTTCCAGCGCCGCAAACTTGCCGATGCAGCATCCTGGAAGCACCCAACTGCAGTCTGACTCTCAGTCTGTCTGTAAACTTCGAGCCTCCGATCAGCCCTCCACCACCGAGCACTGAGCACCACCTCTGCCGAGCGCTTTGACCCCAGCCCCGGCCGCCAGCAACAGGCAAAGCCGAGGATTTGGGGCCTTCCCTCTGGAGATTCTTAATCGCACAGTAGCAGTAGCTATATGGGTTATATATAAGAAGCATGGGAATGGCATACGACATTACACCACCATTTCATATGTGAGCACCTCACTAAAACAAAAGGAATGAAAAACTAAATAGACAAGTTTCCTGGCTCCTGTGTTTTTCTTTTGATTAGTTTCAGGAGTTAGAAAACATAACAGTAGTGAAAAGGAAGCTTTAAAAAGAACCCAAAATAACCCTATTGAAGTGCAGCATGTTTTTCTTCAGAAGGGAAGAGAGATATTTGAGTTTAAAAAAATGCTGAAAACTGACAAAGTTAATAAACAACGAGTACGGCCACAGGTTCATAAACAGTGAGTACCCGGTGATAATAATAATAAACAAAATACAAAAGCAGAAATGGCTGGCTACATTAGAAAGTTAGCTGTGTTTGATTGCACAGCAGATAACTGGATGATATATACTGAACAAATTGAGGAGTATTTTGAAGCAAATGAAATAGCCAATGAAAAATGATTGCCAGTGCTGCTGAGTGCAATGGATGGGAAAACATACAGTTTGCTTAAAGGTTTAACTGCTCCAACCAAACCAGCCAAAATTAGCTTTGAACGTAATGCAGGAATATTTAGAATCAAAAGCATTGTTGATTGCAGAACGCTTTAGGCTTCAGAAGTAGAATCAAAAAGAAGGGGAGTTCATTTCAGCTTACGTGGCTAAATTGAAGAAACTGTCTGAGCATTGTCAGTTCAGTGATGGGCTTAATGATACACTGAGGGATTACTTAGTTTGTGGAGTCTTTCAGGAAAGCATTCAAAAATGGCTCCTAACTGAAGTACAACTCACATTTAAAAGTGCAGTTGAGATCGCTGTATCAATGGAAAAAACAGCCAGAGACGCAATTGAGAAGCGGTCAGAGATGAAAGTGAGCATGAACAAATTTGCAATGCATAAACAGAAAATGGCCTGGTCAAACAAATTGTGTTATTACTGTGCAGGGGCTCACATACACCAGACCAATGCAGGTTTAAAAGCTAAACTTGCAGAAAATGCAACATGTAGGACAGATACAAACAGCATGTTTCCTCGACAAAAATAAATGTGCTGCACAGGAAGAGAAAAAGATAGACATATAAGTTTCATTTTCTAAAAGAGCACAAACCTGCATGCTGCAGATGAAAAATCTGATAATGATGCGAGCGGCACAGGACTGAGTAGCCTTAAGATTTACAATGTGAAAACTAACAATAGGCAAGCAATGTGATTTACACCAGAACTGAATGGCAAATTAATTAAAATGGAATTGGACACTGGCTCGGCTGTTTAAGTCATTCCATAAAATGAGTTTGAACGGCATTTCAAAGATACTGAACTGAAGCCTACAGACAACCAACTAAGAATTTATACTGGAGAAGAGAAAACTTTTATGAGAATTCTGTCTGTAACAGTGAAATACAACAAGCACAGGCCACATTGGGCTTGTATGTGGCAAAAACAGGAGGGCCAGCAAACGGGCTGTGATTGGCTGAGACAACTACAATTTGATTGGAGATTCATCTCATATTTGCATGCCACGTCCTCTGCAATAGGGTCTATTGAAAGTGAATTATGAAAAGTACTGGATGATGCCACAGCAGTGTTCATGGATAGGACTGAAAACTCAAACATGTCGAAGATAAAGTAGTGTTAAATGAAAATGCCACACACAAATTTTACACGGTCTGTCTGCTTCCTTATACCACCTATGATAAAGTAGCCAGAGATCCAGTCACATGGAGTCTGAAGGAATTTTTTCCAAGGTTGAGTGGAGCCCATGAGCAATGCCAGTGTTCCCAGTAGCCAAGAAGGATGGGTCTGTCAGGATCTATGGTGATTTTATTGAGACTATCAACCCAGTACTGAATGTAGATCAATATCCTCTTCCCAGGGTAGAGGATATCTTTGTAAACCTTTCTGGGGGAAAACACTTCAGCAAAGTGAACTTAGTTGAGGACTACATACAGAAGAAGATGGAAGAAGAATCTAAAGTGTTTCTCACCACAAAACACTCAGAAAAGGATTTATTCCTATAAAAGACTTATTTTGGGAGCAGCACATGCACCTGCACTCTGGAAGAACCCTATGGACTAGATGCTGCAAGGCTGCCCAGTCACTCAGTGTTATCTGGCTGAAATCATTGCTACCAGTAAGGATGAAAAGGAACATCTCCAAAACCTAAAGACAGGGTTAAAAAGATTAGAAAATTATGGGTCCAGAGCATGATGTGACGAATGTGAATTCTTTAAACAACACATCACTCACTGTGGTCACTCAATTGATGCATGAGGATTACACAAGTGTGCTGAGAAAATGCAAGCAGTGGTGGATGCCCTAAGCCTAAAGGACGTGTCACAGTCACGGCGCTTTTCAGCGTTTGTCAATTACTATAATAGATTCCTGTCAAACCGGCCTCTGTGTTCCACCCCTTGAACTCATTATTCCTGATTGGGAAAAAATGGCAATGAACAAACAGTGGATATTTGTACTGTATCACCCAGCTACAAACGGCTTGGCAGAGAAGTTTGTTCAGAGTCTAAAGAACGCACTGTGAGCAATGCCAGAAGAACACGTTACACTGAATCAGAAGCTCGCCAATTTCCTCCTTGCATATCACAGTGCTGTACACTCTACAAGCAACAACTCAACAGCTATGCTGTTCCTGGGTCTTCACTTGCGTTCACACTTGGATCTCCTCAGACCTACTCTCAGAAGGATTATGCAGGACAAACAGCTGAGACAAAGTGAGGGCTCCTCAAACAAGGAGGCTTGATGTTTCACTCCTGGACAAGCGAGGGAACTGCAGAGGTGATCAAAGGTGGATACTTGGAAAGGTTATGGACAGAACTGGACCACTCTTCTACTCAGTGGAAATTGTGTCTCATTTCATCTGGAGACAACACATCGATCAGTTGAGGAAAGCAGAGTCAATTGTTAGAGAAGAAAGGTGGCCAGAGCTTTCAGAATCACTTCCTGCAGTCCCAGAGTCAACTCCTACAACCACCACGGAGGAGGCTGCAGAACCTGGGATTGTTTCAGAGCCACAAGTCTCACCAGCCAAACAGAATGACCTACCACCCCACCCCCACCCCCACCATCAAGTAAAACGTTATCTCACAAGAGTAAGAAATCTTCCATAGCAATTAAATCTTTAGGCTTGAATGGATCTGTTTAAAATTTTATACGCTGTGGATGTTTTGCTGTGGGGATGCTTCACTGCAGCAAGCCCCAGAAGGTTTCTGAGAGTAGGGGCTAAATGAATGCAGCAAAATACAGGGGAATCCTGAAGGAAGACCTGATGCAGTCTGCAAGAGAACTGTGACTTGGGAGAAGATGTGTTTTTTGCAGCAAGACAATGGAGCCATACATAAAGCCAAAGCTGCACAGGAATGGCTTTAACTTTGTTGTTTTCATGTCCTGCAGAGGCCAAGTCAGTTCTCAATCCAATTGAGAACTGTGGCTGGACTTGAAAAGGGCTGTTCACTCAGAATCCCCATGCAGTCTGACAGGACTTGCGCAGTTTTGAAAACAAGAATGTGGAAAAAATGCAGTGTCCAAATGTGCAAAGCTGATAGAGACCTATCCGCACAGACTTAAGGCTGGAATTGCTGCCAAAGGTGCATCTACTAAATACTGACTTGAAGGGGGTGATTACTTGTACAATCAATTATTTTGTGTTTTATATTTGTAATTTATTTAGATCATTTTGTAATGACCTGTTTTCACTTTGACACAAAAGAGTCTTTTTCTGTTGATCAGTGTCAAAAAAAAGCCAAATTAAATCCACTGTGATCCAATGTTGTAAAACAATAAAACATGAAAACTTCTAAAAGGGATCAATACTTTTTAAAGGCACTGTATATGTAACAAATGAAAGAAAAACTAAGTAGACCAGTATCCTAGCTCCTGTGTTTTTCTTTTGATTAATTTCTTGAGTTACAAAACATATCAGATATGATCTCCGGAAAGCCACCTCACATACGAAGTGGCAATTCCAAACCAAATCTGAATCACAAAAGGATACTCAACAGTTGTGGCAGGGCTTGAATGCTCTCACATCCTACAAAGTGAAACTGAGCGACATACTGTAGATGGCAGTAAGGTTTCACTCCCAGATGAGCGCAGTGCATTTTATGCTTGCTTTGACACTCAAAACATGGAGGCACCTTCACGGACTTCCACAGCCCTTAAAGAGCCTGTGATTTCCATCTCAAAGGCTGATGTGAGAGCATCCTTCAGAAGGGTGAAGCCACAGAAAACATTTGTCCCAAATGGGCTACCTGGCCAAGTGCTCAACATCTGTGCTGATCAACTGTCTAGAGTGTTCACTGAAATCTTTAACCTCTCCCTTCGGCAGTCTGAGGTACCCACATTTGTCCAGCGGGCTTCAATTATACTGGTGTGGGCTGCTGGTTTGTCTTGTCTGTTCCCCTTGGAGCAACCTGCTGATGAAACCATTTGTGATCTCTAGGCCTGGTTGGAGGACAACTGCTTCATGGAGCCTTGTTGTCACTTGTTGGAGTAGTCTTTGTGGTATGGATTCGGCTCTTTCCTGGGCCAGCTGAGTGGCTGCCAGCCACTGTGAGCTAGGTAGGGATCGGGCTGTTTCTGCAGCCAGCTGAGGTTGCTGGCCGAACTGAGACTTGGAGCAACCCTGGAGCAGAGAAGGAACTGTCTGTTGTGCTTTGGTGTTTATCTCTTCTTGCCCTTGCATCTGTGGGGTAAGTCAGGCCGTCTTGCTGTTGTCCCATGTGGGGTCATGTCTTGTCTTGTCTTGTCCTCGCCTCCATGGGATAAGTCAGGCTGTCTTGCTGTTACCCCGTAGGGGGTTGTGTCTTGTCTTGTCCTTGCCTCTGTTGGGTAAGTCTGGCTGTCTTGCTGTTGCCCTGTGGGGGAACATGTCTTGTCTTGTCTTGTCTTTGCCTCTGTTGGGTAAGTCTGGCTGTCCTGCCGTTACCCAACAGATGGACCTGTCCCACCTTGGTGTGGAGAAGTTGAGTCCCGGCTTGTCTTAGGATAAGTCCCGGCTCTATGTTGATGTTTAGTTTCCAGTCTGTCTCTGAGCTCCAAGAACCCTAGCCTTGACGATCCAGTGGCCAAGCTCCAAAAGCCCTGGCCTCGATGATCCCGTGGCCAGGCTCCAGAACCAAGAGCCCTGTCCTCGACGATCCCGTGGCCAAGCTCCAGGACCAAGAGCCCTAGCCTCAAGCCTCAAGACCCAAGACCCCAGCCTCAAGTCATGTCATGTCCTTGCCTGGTTCTGGGGTCCGAGCCCGAGGCAAGACCCAGGTTCTGGGTCCTTGTCCAGTCTCAGGATCGGAGTCCAAGCCTTGTCTCCTAGTCCATGGTTTCTAGTCCTGGTCCCGCTTTCCCTAGCCCAAGTCTGCATTCTTGTCCCTGCTCCTGGTCTGAATCCTGTCATGTCCCTACTCTAGTCAAGTCCTGTTCCTTGTACTTCAGTGTCTGTGTCTTGCACTTGGGTCTGTTCGCAGCACCACATTGTGACAATTTTATCTTTTCTCATCTTATTGCTTTTTGTTTTATACCATGCCAGTGTGCCAGCTGGGATAAGCCAACTGCCTTACGGATATTGGTAGGATGTCTACAGTGAATGGCACAGCCCTGGAATTGTTGTAGGACAGAGGCACAATCTCCCTGAGAGTGGTGTAATGGATAGACGGGGTAATGGAGATGCTTTTAGCACACTTGTCTTCATCAGTCAGGGCATGGAGTATAGACGTTGCAGTTGTACAAGACATTGATGAAACCACCCTCAGTGTATTGTGGTTAGTTTTGGTAACCCAGTTATAGGAAAGATATCATTAAACTGGAAAGAATCCAGAGAAGGTTTATAAGGATG
Source organism: Mobula birostris (assembly GCF_030028105.1). Classification (NCBI taxonomy): domain Eukaryota; kingdom Metazoa; phylum Chordata; class Chondrichthyes; order Myliobatiformes; family Myliobatidae; genus Mobula; species Mobula birostris. Next base: position 20,877,926 of record NC_092387.1, on the reverse strand, counting down.
CTGCCAGGATTTGTGGGTCTGAGTTATACGGATACATTGGGGAGGCTAGGACTTTATTCCTTGGAATATAGGACATTGAAGGGTGACCTTACAGAGGACATCATATAGTCATAGAGCACTACAGAACAGAAACATACTCTTTAGCCTGTTTAGTTTGCCCATAGCTCCCATTCCCTTCCCATCGATTTACCTAGCCAAATATCACTTCAGTGCTGCAACCGAGCTCGCATCCACCACCTCCACTGGCAGCTCATTCCACACTAACACCACTCTCTGATTGGAGAAGCTTCCCCTCAGGTTCCCCTTAAACATTTCACCTTCCACCCTTAACCCATGAGCTCTAGTTCAAGTCTCATCAAACCTCAGTGGAAAAGACCTGCTTGCACTTACCCTATCCATACCCCTCACAATTTTATATACCTCTATCAAGTCTCTCCTCATTATCCTACACTCCAGGGAATAAGTTTTAACCTATTCAACCTTTACCTAAAACTCAGCTTCTCAAGTTGTGACAAGATCCCTGTAAACTTTCTCTGCTCTCTTTCAATGTTATTGATATCTTTCTTATAGTCATAGTCATAGTCGTACTTTATTGATCCCGAGGGAAATTGGTTTTCATTACAGTTGCACCATAAATAATAAATAATAATAAAACCATAAATAGTTAAATAGTAATATGTAAATTATGCCAGGAAATAAGTCCAGGACCAGCCTATTGGCTCAGGGTGTCTGACCCTCCAAGGGAGGATTTGTAAAGTTTGATGGCCACAGGCAGGAATGACTTCTTATGATGCTCTGTGTTGCATCTCGGTGGAATGAGTCTCTGGCTGAATGTACTCCTGTGCCCACCCAGTCCATCATGTAGTGGATGGGAGACATTGTCCAAGATGGCATGCAACTTGGACAGCATCCTCTTTTCAGACAGCAACATCAGAGAGTCCAGTTCCATCCCCACAACATCACTGACCTTACGAATGAGTTTGTTGATTCTGTTGGTGTCTGCTACCCTCAGCCTGCTGCCCCAGCATACAACAGCAAACATGATAGCACTGGCCACCACAGACTCGTAGAACATCCTCAGCATCGTCTGGCAGATGTTACAGGACCTCAGTCTCCTCAGAAAATAGAGATGGCTCTGACCCTTCTTGTAGACCGCCTCAGTGTTCTTTGACCAGTCCAGTTTATAGTCAATTTGTATCCCCAGGTATTTGTAATCCTCCATCATGTCCACACTGACCCCCTGGATGGAAACAGGGGTCACCGGTACCTTAACTCTCCTCAGGTCTACCACCAGCTCCTTAGTCTTTTTCACATTAAGCTGCAGATAATTCTGTTCAGACCATGTGACAAAGTTTCCTACCGTAGCCCTGTACTCAGCCTCATCTCCTTTGCTGATGCATCCAACTATGGCAGAGTCATCAGATAACTTCTGAAGATGACAAGACTCTGTGTAGTAGTTGAAGTCCGAGGTGTAAATGGTGAAGAGGAAGGGAGACAAGACAGTCCCCTGTGGAGCCCCAGTGCTGCTGATCACTCTGTCAGACACACGGTGTTGCAAGCACACGTACTGTCGTCTGCCAGTCAGGTAATCAAGAATCCATGACACCAGGGAAGCATCCACCTGCATCGCTGTCAGCTTCTCCCCCAGCAGAGCAGGGCGGATGGTGTTGAACGCACTAGGGAAGTCAAAAAACATGACCCTCACAGTGCTCGCTGGCATGTCCGGGTGGGCGTAGACACGGTTCAGCAGGTAGACGATGGCATCCTCAACTCCTAGTCAGGGCTGGTAGGTGAACTGGAGGGGATCTAAGTGTGGCCTGACCATAGGCCGAAGCAGCTCCAGAACAAGTCTCTCCAGGGTCTTCATGATGTGGGAGGTCAATGCCACCAGTCTGTAGTCGTTGAGGCCGCTAGGGCATGGCGTCTTTGGCACAGGGATGAGGCAGGACATCTTCCACGGTACAGGAACCCTCCGGAGCTTCAGGCTCAGGTTGAATACATGGTGAAGTACTCCACATAGCTGAGGGGCACAGGCTTTGAGCACCCTAGTACTGACACCATCCGGTCCTGCAGCCTTGCTTGGGTTGAGACGTTTCAGCTGTCTTCTCACGTGCTCAGCCATGAAGTCCACCGTGGTGGTTTCATGTGGGGAAGGGGTATAGTCATGAGAGCAGGGTGGGGGACTGTGAGAAGGGGTGTGTTGGTTGGGGGCTGACAACAGATGGCTCATGTGGGGGATGGGCAGGGGCCACAATGTCAAATCTGTTAAAGAACAGGTTAAGTCCATTGGCCCTGTCCACACTGCCTTCAGCTCCTCTGTTTCTAGTTTGCCGGAACCCAGTGATGGTCCTCATCTCCCTCCAGACCTCTCTCATGTTGTTCTGCTGGAGTTTCCACTCAAGCTTCCTCCTGTACCTGTCTTTAGCCTCCCTGGTCCTCCCTGATTATAGTTGTGTAGGTAACCAAAACTGCACACAATACTCCAAATTCAGCAGTACCAATGTGTTTCCAACTTCAACATAACATCCTAACTCCTGTACTCAGTACTCTGATTACGAAGGCCAACATGCTAGAAGCTCTCCTTATGACAGTGTCTCCACATTCAAGGAATTATGGATCTGTATTCCCAGATCCCTCTGTTTTACTGCTCTCCTCGGTTCCCCACCGTTCACTGTGTAAGTCCTAGTTTGTCACCTTATACCTGTCTCCATTAAATCCCATCTGTTATTTCTCAGCATATTTTCCCAGCTTGTCCAGATTCTGCTGCAAGCTTTGATAATGTTCCTCACTCTCTACTTGGCCACCACCCCTCCCAATCTTTGTGCCATCCACAATGAGTATAAAATTATGCAGGATATAGAGAGGGCACATGATCCTTTTTCCTGGGAAAGGGAACTGAAATGTAGAGGGCAAACAACAGGAATTCTGCAGATGACGAAGTCCTGACGAAGGGTCTCGGCCTGAAACGTCGACTGTACCTCTTCCTAGAGATGCTGCCTGGCCTGCTGCGTTCACCAGCAACTTTGATGAAATGTAGAGGGCATAGGTTTAAGGAGAAAGGTGAAAGATTTAAAAGGAACTTGAGAGACAATTTTTTTTACACAGAGTGTGATGGGTATATGGAATGAGCTGCTGAACAAAGTATAACAACATTTAAAAGAAATTTGGATAGGTACAGAGCTAGGTAAGATTTAGAGCAGGGGTTCCAAACCTTTTTAATGCCAAGGACCCCAAGCAGTAACCAAGGGGTCTGTGGAACTCAGGTTGGGAAGCTCTGATTTAGAGGGATTTGGGTCAATATGGACAAATGGGACGAGCTTGATGTCCGGCATGGATGAGGTGGGCCGAGGGGCCTGTTTCCATTCTGTAGAACTGTGTGATGCTATCCCACAGAGAGTACCGTCCTTATCCACAACTCCTCCTTACTTTGACTTAAAAAAATCTCTCCCTGGTTTTCCCAAAATCTCGTGGCCTTGCTCTGCTCTTCACTGTGATCTCCTGCAACTGCGTTTTCCCCTTTCCCCCCCTGCACCCCCCTTTTTCCTGGCCTCCTCTCTGCCCCAGATCCACTGTTGCAGGTTGCCTCTTCAGATGCCCAGACCCCAAGCTCTGGATTTCAACCCCCTCGCTGATTCTCTACACCCCATCCCTTGCCCTCACTTTCCAACTCGCTTCTCTGACTAAGGTCAAAATCCTGCAGACGCTGGAAATCTGAACTATAAACCAGCAATGCAAGAAACATTCAGCAGTTCAGGCAGCACCTGTGGAGAGCGAAACAGGACTGCATTGCAGATTGAAGATTCTTTGTCAGAACTTGGCAAGTGAGAGACACCAGAGACGGTAGATGCTGGCAGAAACTGGAGAAACAGCAGGCCAGGCAATATCTGTGCCAGTAAATGGACAGTCAACGTTTCAGATCGAGACCCTTCATCTGGACTGAAGGATAACATAAAGATGTGGAGGGAAGGGTTGGAGAAAGAGCAGGCAAGTGCTAGGTGGGTCCGGGGGTGGGGGAAGAGTGATAGGCAGATACAGTACTATGTAAAGGTCTTAGGCAACTATACATAGCTAGGGTGCCTAAGATGTTTGCCCCAGTACTGTATTTGTTAACATGGCAGGAGCAAAGGATATTAGAAGTGGCGGGGGTGGAGTGCTGTGGGAGGGGTGAGGGACAGGTGGCAGAGAAGGAGTGCCATGCCCGGGATGGGGCTGACACACCCAGCCCTGAAACACCAGGCAGGGTCATTTGATTCCAAACAATTGGCTTATTGATCATCACAGAATTTCTCTCCAGTGTGTTCTGCTCCCTCCTCTCTCCCTTCCCCTTTTCCCAACCATGATTCCCCTCTCCCTGCCCCCTTCCCACTCTCAGAGCACAATGGAGACCGGTATCAGAATCAGGTTTATCAGCACTCACATGTCATGATTCCTCTTTTGCGGCAGTAGTACAGTGGAATACATAAAATTACTACAGTACTGTGCAGAAGTCTCAGGCACCCTAGCCGTATATGTGCCTAGGACTTTTGCACAGTACTGTCTGTAGATGAGGGAAGAGTGGGAATGTTGTGAGAAGCTGGAAGGAGATTGGTGGAAGTGACGAAGGGCTGAAGATGATTAATCTGATAGGAGAGGAAGGCGGGTTATGGAATCAACGGAGGGCGGTGGGGAAGAAAACTGTTAGAAGGAGAGTGTTAGTTTTGTATTGCACAGAGAATGTAAAAACACCAACTGTTTCTCTCTACACAGATGCTGCCTGACTTGCTGAGTGTTACTAGTTTTCACTTTTTTATATCTTTGAGCTGGCTTCTGCTGTGATATGCTTCTGGGTACTACACTTATTTTAAGAAGATCCCTGCAAGAATAATTTACAGTGCTTGTTTACAATGCTGAAGTCGTATGCAAATCAGATATCCCAACCTGTTTTTTTTTCCTATCCACCTGCAATCTGTCGAAAGCACAAACTTGCCTGCTTTCTCTCAGTTCCTCCTAGGCTGTCCTTGGTAACTGAAGTCAAGTCACAGTGGTGCAGCTCCAGTGACCATGGTTCTGTGCTGACCTCCAGTGCTGTCTGTGTGGAGTTCGCACGTTCTCTCCATGACCACCCAGGTTTCCTCTGGGTGCTCTGGTTCCCTGACCCATCCCAAAAATATTCCAGTTAGAAGTTTAATTGTGTAAGAAGAGTGGTAAAAATGTGGGTGAAATTGATGGGAATGTAGGAAGAATAAAGTCAGTTAGGGAGGATTAGTGTACAAGTGGGTGCTTGATGGTCAGTAGAGACCCGATGGGCCGAAGGGCTCTTGCTATGCCAAATCTATCCATGGCTTTGTGGCTTAATTTTTATCAAACTAATATGACATATATTTACTTAAAGGTAAAATAGCTCCTGCCATTGTAAAGGACTGTTGAAGTCTAGTTTATTGTCAATTGCACTAGTACGGTGAGGTACACGGACAGTGAAGAGCTTGCTCATGACAGCATCACAGGCACCTCTGTACAGCTGACACACAGAACGTAAATTATGCTTTAAGTTTTACCATAAAAAGACTGCAAAAACAAAATGAGTGTGCACACGTTAGTGCAAGAGGTGGTCCGTAACGTTCAATTGTTGAGGTAGTGTCAGGGTTGGTCAGGTCGGGTTCAAGAACTTGATAGATGTAGTAAAGCAGTGTTCCTGAACTTGGTGCTGTGGGACTCCAGGCTTCTGTGCCCCCTGGCTGACTTGCTTCCACTCCGGGTAGCGGCTTCTGATGTGGCGGATGAGGCCAAAGTAGGAACCACAGATGGGGCAGATGAGAGGCAACTTTGGCAGGTTGTGCAAAGCAGTCTGCATTTGGTGTCCACGACCTAGTGGAGATTACATCGACAGAGAAGACTCTGTAATGTGGACGGTATAACGAACAACGTAAGATGTCAACTGCGTTCCCGTTGGCTGCTCCTGAGTTCCCTGTTCAAGCACTGCCACCTGCTGTTCTTAGACCATAGGTTCTCCACTAGCAAGGCTTGGATATCTAACCTAACAATCATATGAAGCCCACAATATTCTTGGAGAAATCCACTCTCTTTACACACTTTCTTTTCTTCTGTACTGATGTATCTGTAATGATCTCTCCTTGAGTGGAAGTTCCCAGTTTAAATATTGGGAATGCATCACTGCATCAAACTAAATTGCAGAATAGACTAAAGGACCTCTTATGTTTTATACTTTTAAAATTTATTTTCCATAGAAACCATTTAAAATACCCCCTCTCCTGTGCTTCAGAACAACAGCAGAATAGAATAGGGTTGTTTGCCTGGGGACATTTCACTCCAGGTCTCTGATCCCCCTGTTTACATAAAACTTGAGTTCATTGTCATCTGCATAAGTTCATGTATGCACAGGAGCAGTGAAAAACTTACTTGCAGCAGCTTTGCAGGCTCATAGCATCAGATAAACAGCATTCAAAGTTCAAAGTAAGTTTATCATCATATGTCATTATATATTACCCAGAGATATATTTCTTGCAGGCATTCACAGTGGAACAAAGAAATACAATAGGACCAATGAAAACTTGTGTAGATAAAGACTGACAACCAACCAATGTGAGAAATCAAACTGTGCAAATATAAATAATAATAATAAATACATAAATACACAAACAGACAAATAAATAATGAGTTATAGAGTCCCTGAAAGTGATTCCATAGGTTATGGATTCATTTCAGGTTTGGGGTGAGTGAAGTTACTAATGTGGTTTAGGAGCATGATGGTGTAGGGGTAATCACTGTTCCTAAACCTGATGGTGTGGGAACTAAAGATCCTTTTCCTCCTTTCCGATGGCAGCAGTGAGAAGAGAGCATGGTCCTTGATGATGATTACTTGTGGCAGTATTTCTTGCGGATGTGCTCAATGGTGTGGAGGGCTTTCCCTCTGGAGGACTGGACTCTATCCACCAGTTTTTGTAGAATTTTCCTTTCAAGGACACTGGTGTTTTCACACCAGGCCAGGATGCAACTAGTCAGGCTATTCTCCACTGTGCACTCAATAACCGATAAATGGAAAGGAGAAGGGATAGACAAAGGGGATTATTCCGGAGAGACTCTCCTCCCGATTACTTTCCGTTCTCTCCTATTCCCTGGACTAGGGCTCCTCCTTGATTGCTGCTGATGCCAGCATCCCAGGAGCCTATGCAAACAGGCCAGACCAGGCTCCCTTGAGCTGAAAGGGGGAGAAGAAGGAGGGAGAAGTGCTGCATTTACTGTGAAGAAGCCGGACGCAATTGGATCCCTTGCCCCAAGCTGCCAGGAAGCTTCCTGGGACCATACAGCGTAGGGAGGACTGTGACGGCTGTTAGCCTCACTCCCATTTCGGCTTCCTCGGGAGTAGTACTCTCTGTATTGCTTTCATGAGGAGACCGATAACGTTCTTTAAATGCCTTTATTGACTCCAGTGCAGTGGGGTATCTTTTGGATCACTGACTGGACAGAAGACTGAAATTCCCCTTTTCACGTCTCAACCAGCAGCTCGTTGCCTCAGCCTTAGATGGGAGACTTCCAGTCCCAGGTCAGGTCAGCCATCAAACATCCCCACTCAAGCTCAAGATTAGCCAGCATGTGGAATCAATCCAGTTCCATCTCATTTGCTCACCAGAAAAACCACTCATTCTGGGTCATCCCTGGCTGTCATCCCACAACCTGAGAGTCAATTGGACTACTGGTGTCAGTCTGGGCTGGTCAAACCAGTGCATAAAGAAATTCCTCCTAAAGGTGCCTAAAACACCGTCCGAGACTACTTTCTGAATTTCCTATTGAACCTTCCACCTCAAACACAGTTTAAGAATAAGGGGTAGGCCATTTAGAACGGAGTTGAGGAAAAACTTTTTCACCCAGAGGGTGGTGAATATATGGAATGCTCTGCCCCAGAATGCTGTGGAGGCCAAGTCTCTGGATGTTTTCAAGAAAGAGATGGATAGAGCTCTTAAAGATAGCGGAATCAAAGCTTATGGGGAGAAGGCAGGAACTGGATACTGATTGTGGATGATCAGCCATGATCACAGTGAATAGCGGTGCTGGCTAGAAGGGCCGAATGGCCTACTCCTGCACTTATTGTCTATTGTCAAACCCCAGTGCATCTAATTTGTCTAGAGTACCTCCAGAATATTCAGACCTGCTGAAGATCTTCAGCATCAAAACGGCCACCACTCTACAACCTCACCAGGACTACAACTGCACCATCGATCTGCTACTGGGTATTTGTTCTCCTCAGGGATGACTGCTTTTTATCGACCCCAGAGAGAAAAGGGATGGAGGACCACATCCAAGGACCTCTGGCATCTGGGTTTATTCAACCATCCGCATCTCCCACTGGGACCAGGTTTTTCTTCATCACGAAGAAAGATGGTGGACAAAGGCCCTGCATAGACTATAGACTAAACAAGCTCAGTGTAAAAAAAACTAGGACCCCCTCCCTTTGAGATTCTCCAATATTTACCAAATTTGACCTCCGTAAAAACCCTAATCCACATCATTTGGGGCGGGGGGATGAATGGAAAATGGCTACTACAATCCAGTACAAATACTGGGCCATACCTTTCAGGTTGGCAAATGCTCCGGGGGTATTTCAAGTCTTCATCAATGATGTCCTCGAGGAGATGCTAAACCACTTCATCTTTGTCTACCTAGACAATATACTAATTTTCGTCCAGTCCACTCAAGAACACTTCCAGCACGTCAGGCAGGTTTTACAAAAACTTCTCAAGAACCAACTGTTCATCAAGCTGGAGAAGAGAGAATCCCATGTATCCACAGTCTCCTTTCTTGGCAACCTACAAACGGAGCCTATAAGACCCAGGCTGTGTGTAGTCAGCCCAGCCCACCTCCATGAAACAACTCCAGTGGTTTCTAGGCTTTGCCAACTTTTACAGGACGTTCATCAGCAATTTTAGTTCAAAGGCAGCACCATTCATCAACCTCACCTAGAAGTCTACAGGAGACTCCCGCTGGACCCTAGAGGCCTGCATTCAAGTTTTGGATTCCATTTCCCCGGAGTGTAGTTGGCTGCTACTGTCCTTTTAACACTCAGACTGCCAGTTATTACCCGCCACATTCCTTCATGGAAACACTGTCTTTAAAGGCTTCATACTGAGCACTCAGTGCTCAACTGTAGGAGTTGCATTTCTAGTACTGCTGTTTGTGATTTTGCCTTTGAATTTTATTTGTGCTGTCTTGTTTATTTTGAGTCTGAGTTAATTCTAGACTTTACTCTGCCCTTGGGGTTCATCACCATTCAAAGCTCCCTTGTTACAGTGATGTGCTGATTGTAATTGGGCAGTGATTTCTTCAAGCAAGTCTGAAGGAAATCCCCAGCAAGGATGTAAGAGGCATAAGTATAAGCTGGTGCTTGTTTGAGAATCATGGTACTCAATACATTGAGTACTTGCTTGTCATCTGCCTTTGGTGGTATGTAAACTGTGATCAGGAATTCTCTTGGTAAGTAGAATGTTTGGTACTTGGTCATTAAATGCCCGGGTAGGGAGAACTATGTCTGCTATATCCAAGCACCATGATGAGTTTATCATGAAGCACATCCCATTGCATCTTGTCTTCTCTGAATCTGCAGTCCAGTCCATCTGGTGGATTGGAAATCTGGAGCATCATGTATGAAATGTCAGGAGTGAGCCATGCCTCACTGAAACAGAGAATGTAGCAATCCCTCATTTCCCTTCGATACAGCAATTTTGCTCTTAGATCCTCCATCTTGTTCTCTCCCTAGCATAATGTACGTTAGTCAACATTATGCAAGAGGGAGGTAGCTTCATACCATGTTGTTTTATTCTGACCTGAATTCTGCCCAGCTGCCCTGAGGACTATCACTGGGTTCTGGCAAACTAGCAACAGAGGAGCTGAAGGCAGTGTGGACAGGGCCAATGAATTTAAGCTGTTCTTTAACAGATTTGACATTGTGGCCTCTGCCCATCCCCCACATGAGCCATCTGTTGTCGGCCCCCAACCAACACATATTCCACTCTCCCCTCCTACCCCTCCTCACAGTCCCCCACCCTGCTCTCATGACTATACCCCTTCCCCACACAAAACCACCACGGTGGGCTTCACAGCTGAACAGGTGAGAAGACAGCTGAAACGTCTCAACCCAAGCAAGGCTGCAGGACCGGATGGTGTCAGTACCAGGGTGCTCAAAGCCTGTACCCCTCAGCTATGTGGAGTACTTTGCCATGTATTCAACCTGAGCCTGACGCCCCGGAGGGTTCCTGTACTGTGGAAGACGTCCTGCCTCGTCCCTGTGCCGAAGACGCCGCGCCCCAGCAGCCTCAATGACTACAGACCGGTGGCATTGACCTCCCACGTCTTGAAGACCCTGGAGAGACTTGTTCTGGAGCTGCTCCGGCCTATGGTCAGGCCACACTTAGATCCCCTCCAGTTCGCCTACCAGCACCAACTAGGAGTTGAGGATGCCATCGTCTACCTGCTGAACCATGTCTACGCCCACCTGGACAAGCCAGCGAGCATTGTGAGGGTCATGATTTTTGACTTCTCCAGTGCGTTCAACACCATCCGCCCTGCTCTGCTGGGGGAGAAGCTGACAGCGATGCAGGTGGATGCTTCCCTGGTGTCATGGATTCTTGATTACCTGACTGGCAGACCACAGTACATGTGCTTGCAACACTGTGTGTCCGACAGAGTGATCAGCAGCACTGGGGCTCCACAGGGGACTGTCTTGTCTCCCTTCCTCTTCACCATTTACACCTCGGACTTCAACTACTACACAGAGTCTTGTCATCTTCAGAAGTTATCTGATGACTCTGCCATAGTTGGATGCATCAGTAAGGGAGATGAGGCTGAGTACAGGGCTACGGTAGGAAACTTTGTCACATGGTGTGAGCAGAATTATCTGCAGCTTAATGTGAAAAAGACTAAGAGCTGGTGGTAGACCTGAGGAGAGCTAAGGTACTGGTGACCCCTGTTTCCATCCGGGGGTCAGTGTGGACATGGTGGAGGATTACAAATACCTGGGGATATGAATTGACAATAAACTGGACTGGTCAAAGAACACTGAGGCTGTCTACAAGAAGGGTCAGAGCCGTCTCTATTTCCTGAGGAGACTGAGATCCTTTAACATCTGCCGGACGATGCTGAGGATGCTCTATGAGTCTGTGGTAGCCAGTGCGATCATGTTTGCTGTTGTGTGCTGGGGCAGGAGGCTGAGGGTAGCAGACACCAACAGAATCAACAAACTCATTCGTAAGGCCAGTGATGTTGTGGGGATGGAACTGGACTCTCTCACGGTGGTGTCTGTAAAGAGGATGCTGTCCAAGTTGCACGCCATCTTGGTCAATGTCTCCCATCCACTACATAATGTACTGGGTGGGCACAGGAGTACATTCAGCCAGAGACTCATTCCACCGAGATGCAACATTGAGCGTCATAGGAAGTCATTCCTGCCTGTGGCCATCAAACTTTACAACTCCTCCCTTGAAGGGTCAGACACCCTGAGCCAATAGGCTGGTCCTGGACTTATTTCATAATTTCCTGGCATAATTTACATATTACTATTTAACTATTTATGGTTCTATTACTATTTATTATTTATGGTGCAACTGTAATGAAAACCAATTTCCCCGGGGATCAATAAAGTATGACAATGACTATGACTATGACTATTCTAGCGAGGATACTTACATTCCTCAGAGTCAAGTTCACTGAATCCTTCAGGTGATTGTAAAAGTCAGTTCATTTAGATGGTTCAAATGTTCATTTTAAAGGGAGTTTATAGGCTGCAGATTACAGTTATTGTGTCACAACCACAGATTCAGCAGCACAGTAGGAACGGCAATTGCTGTCGTGAATACGCATGTGTCAGCTAAATATTATTTCATTGTGATAGTATTTAACTCAATTCTTTCTGTTGTAGTGCTTGTCGAGACTTGAACACAGCACAGCAATGTTTCACTGCCCGTTTGTATTCAGCCTTGCCTGAGAAATTGGACTGTCGAGTCAACTGACTCAGAAGACTAGTGGTATTTGCTTTATATTTAGTTATTCCTTTCAGCCACAGCGTAGGCTTCGTTTTCTATTTGTGAGTTTTAGTTAATGGCCCTGTTTGGCCTAGCATTTATTGTTTTCTTTTCCCTCTACTCTGTTCACATTAAAGTCTGTGAACTACCAGCCAGCTTCAGTGTCTCTCACTCTGCACCTGGGCTGGATCTGAAACCAGTGACAGCAAGTCTCAATTTCACAAAAATGGACCCAGCAGAGAGAGGGCAGCTGACCTTGGCCCTGAGATTCATTGGTCAGGTAGGAGACAAACTACAGGCAATAGAATCTGTTCCGAGTGAAATTACAGAGGCAACGAGGCAGATAATCTCGTGCCAACAAGCCCAGTCTCATCTGGAGGAACAGGTATCATCCCTAGGTGCAACAGTTAAACAGCTCACCACAGATAACCGGACACAGGTGTCTCCGATTTCCACACTCACGGCCACCGTCCACAAATTTACTGTGGACAGCCGGTGTCAGCTGACAGTCATTGACATTCTTGTCAACACAATTCAGCAGCGTCTGGCCGCCTTAGTTCCACTCCCAGCGTATCGCAGGTCCTCCATTTTGGCTGCCCTGACAATATCTGCTACTAATGCCCCGTTCCTGTGCCCGGACCTGAACTGACCCCCACCTTTGGACCCCCACAGACTCCTGCGTCCGCACAGGAACCAAGTATTCCACCACCAGGCAGATATTCTGGTGACCCCGATGGGTAATCAAATTCCTGCGGCCAATGAAGATGACATTCCAAGCCCAAGCATTCCAAGCTGGTCGTTTCTGGCGATGTTGCACGAAAACTGGTGTTACATGGTCAATCTTTGTCCTCCGTTCAGCCTGTTCAACGCTTTACGGAAGCAAGGGTACCCTGCAGCCCAGTCGTTCCGACATTTTGTGGCAGAGTTAAGGAGAGTTTTGATCTTCCAGTTCAGAGTCAAGAGGCTGCCCAGCAACGGGGGTCGGGAGGGGGGCAGGGGGACGGTGAGAATCTACACAATTAAATTCCGTACGCTTGCAGTAGAGGCGGGTTGGAATGTGCGATCTCTCATTATTACCTTCCAGCGTGGACTGAACGCAGGGGTCCGGCATGAGATCGCTGTCCGGGACGAGCAGGATAGTCTGGATGACCCGATTAATCTGGCTATTTGAGTTGACGACCAGGTAACTGAGTGGCGCAGGGAAAGAATGTTTCAAAGTTCCTACGCGCTGCCTGATCACCGTCTTCCCTCGCCCTCTCTCCCTCCCTCAACTGATCACCGTCTTTCTTCACCCTCTTCCTCGCCACCCAGCGCCCATCCCACGGAGGAGCCTATGCAAGTGGGGCACATGCGCCTGTCTCAGGAGAAACGAGAAGGGCGCCGGAGGACAGGTTCCTGCCTCTACTGAGGCGATCCAGGACACTTCCGGGCGGCATGTTCCAAATGTCCAATAAAACAGAATACCCGTCAGCAGAGGGGAGTCCTGACGGGTCAGTTCTCTTCAGTCAGCTTCTCCTAGTTGTGTAATGCTCGCAGCTTCCTTGTCTTGGAGGTCTCAGACCCACGAACTTAAGGCACGTATCGACTCCGGTGCAGCTGGGAATCTCATGGACATCTCTTCAGCTCAAAGATGGGGAGTTCCAACTCAGAAATTAAGAGAAAAGATCAGTGACAAGGTGCTGGATGGTCAACCTCTGGGAACTGGCCAGATCCACCTTTCCACCCAACCACTCCAACTGGTGCTCGAAGGCAACCATCGTGAAGAAGGGTCTTTATCTGGTTGAATCGCCTGAACTGCCATAGAACCATAGAACACTACAGCACAGAAAACAGGCCATTCGGCCCTTCTAGTCTGTGCCGAAACATTATTCCGCTAGTCCCATTGACCTGCATCCAGTCCATAACCTTCCAGACCTCTCCCATACACGTACCTATCCAATTTATTCTTAAAACTTAAGAGCGAGCCCCCATTTACCACATCAGATGGCAGCTCGTTCCACACTGCCACCACTCTATGAGTGAAGAAGTTCCCCCTAATGTTCGCCCTAAATCTTTCCTCTTTCACCCTAAAGCCAAGGGTACATGGTCTCCCCTGGTTATCCTGACATAACTCACAGATCGACTGGTCTCTGAAGGTACTCCAAGAGTGGGGACCAGCACGCCTGTCTACCTGTCTGGGTCCAGCTCAAGCTCCGTTCCCCGAGTCCTCTCCTGTGTCAGCTAAGGATGTGGACCTGTCTGGGATTCTGGCTGAATATGTGGATCCCCTTGATGTTTTCAGTAAAAGAAAGGCCACCACCCTGCCCCCACACCGGCCATACGACTGTGCCATAGACCTCCTACCTGGCACTAGTCCTCCCCAGGGCCAGCTCTTTTCCCTCTCTCGTCCTGAAACGGTGGCCATGGAGGAATACATTAAGGAGGCATTCAGCATAGAGTTTATCCGTCTGTCAACCTCGCTGACAGGAGCGGGCTTCTTTTTTATGTGAGCAAGAAAGATGGCAAGCTCCATCCCTGCGTCGATTATCGCCCCCTGAACAACACCACTGTGAAGAACTGCTACCCTCTTCCCCTTCTGGCATCTGCATTTGAACATCTCCTGGGAGCAACCACGTTTTCCAAAATTAATCTGCACAATGCTTCCAATCTGATTCGCATAAGAGAAGGGGATGAGTGGAAAATGGCTTTCAACACCTCGAATGGCCACTATGAATACCTGGTGATGCCTTTTGGTCTGGCTGTATTCCAGGCCTTGATTAACGATGTGCTCAAGGACATGTTGAACCAGTTTGTGTTTGTGTATTTAGATGACATCCTTATCTATTCCTGCTCTCATGAGGAGCACGTCCAGCATGTCCGGCGAGTTCTCAGATGGCTTTTTGAAAATAACTTGTACGCTAAGCCTGAAAAATGTGAATTCCATAAAGACCAGGTGTCATTTCTGGGCTATATACTTACCCCATCCAGTGTTCAAATGAACCCTAGTAAAGTTCAGGCAGTTGCAGAGTGGCCCAAACTGCCTACAAACAGGTACAGCGCTTCGTGTGGTTTGCAAACCCTCTCCTAAATTCAGGATGCTAAGAGACTCAACTCTCGTCAAGCCTGGTGGGCTCCCTTCTTCACTTGGTTCAATTTCATCCTCACTTGTTGTCCCAGCAGCAAGAATACAAAAGCTGACACTCTCTCCCGACAGTTTGACAGACCTGATGACAATGTCGATCCAGAGCCCATTCTCCCCCGCTCGTGTCTTGCTGCTCTAGTGATCTGGGGAATAGAGGCAGGGGTGAGGGCCGCCCAACAATCAGATCCAGGCCCGGATGGGGGCCCTCCCAACCGGCTGTTTGTCTCTGCTGCGGTGCGTTCCAAAGGTTGGAATGGGGTTACTCCTTCCTTCTGGCTGGACATCCGGGAATTCAACGGACTCGGAAATTTATAAAGAGATCATTTTGGTTGCCATCTATGTCCCAGGATGTCCACAACTTTGTATCTGCCTGTCCCACCTGCGCTCGGAACAAGACATCACGCCAGCATCCTGCGGGTCTGTTATGTCCACTGCCTGTGCCCCACCACCCCTGGTCCCACCTCTCAGTAGATTTCATCACTGGTCTGCCCCTGTCAAATGAAAGCATCCACAATGTCAAATGGTCGTTGTGGATCAATTTTTCCAAGGCTGCCCACTTCATTGCCCTTCCCAAGCTCCCAACAACTCGTGAGACTGCCAGACTTGTGGCTCCATTGCTTTCCTCAGACATAGAGTCTGGTCGTGGACCACAGTTCACCTCCCGCTTTTGGAAGGATTTCTGCTGTCTTGTAGGAGCCATGGCCAGTCTTCCGTATGGATTGCACCCCCAATCTAATGGACAGACTGAGAGAGTGAACCAGGAGTTGGAGACAACCCTGCACTGTCTTACCTCTTCGATCCCCATGCCCTGGAGCTCCCAATTGTGGACAGAGATTGCCCACAATAACCTCCAGTTGTCCTCCCTTTGAATGCCGGAAGGGATTACCATAGGAGTTCCTGCTGCTGAACAGCGGATCCAGCGCTACAAGTGCACCTGGAGACCAGCCAGGGCTTCTCTGCTGCATGCCCAGAAATGGCAGGCTGATCGGCGGGTAAGGCCACTCAAGCCAGGAGAGGAGGTCTGGTTGGCATCAAGGGATCTTCCCCTGAAAGTCAAGAACCAGAAATTGGCATGGCGCTATGTGGGATCGTTTGTAGTGGAAAAGGCTGTCAACAAGGTGTCTTATAGATTGCATCTACCAACATCACTGAAGATCCACCCAGTATTCCATGTTTCCCATCTCAAGCCGGTTCCTACCTCTCCCTTTGCCCCAGTCACCCTCACCAGCCGCTCCTCCCTCCCAGGTAGATGGTTCCCTTGTCTATACTGTACCGTGCTTCCTGGCACCTCACTGGGTACGTGGTAAGGTCCAGTATCTCGTGGACTGGGAAGGGTATGGCCCAGAAGAAGTTGCTGATCCGGGACTTCCAGCGGACACAGGTCTGTGGCGCCCCAGGGGCTGTGCCTAGAGAGGGGGGCCCTGTCACAACCACGGATTCGGCATCGCAGTAGATGCGGCAATTGCACTTGTGAATATGCACGTGTCAGCTAATTATTATTTCATTGTGATAGTATTTAACTCCGTAATTGTCATCATAGTGCTTCTCGTGACTTGGACACAGCACAGTGATGCTTCGCTGCCTATTTGCATTTGGCCTGGCCTGAGAAATTGGACTGTCGGGTTCAACTGACTCTGAGGACTAGTGGTATTTGTTTTATTCTTAGCTGTTCTTATCAGCCGCAGCGTAGGCTTCATTTTCCTTTTGACAGTTTCATTTAATGGCCCAGTTTGGCCTAGCGTTTATTGTTTCTTTTTCCCTTTAATACTGTCCGCATTGAAGTCTGTGAACTATTGACTTGCTTCAGTGTCTCTCACTACGCACTTGGGCCATGTCCGAACCTGGTGACAGTTTTCCCTTGTACTAATTCACTGCACTGATATGATGAAAAGATCAGTATGGATGACATGCAAACAGGGTTTCCACTATCACTCGGTACCTGCAACAATAATGAAAACAATTACCTATTTAAAATCACAATGTTTAAAAGACAGTTGGCGAGGTATATGGATAGGAAAGATTTACAGTGTAATGGACTAGTCAACTGGGTCTAGCTTAGTAGCCAATTTGCTCTGTAAGGGCAAAAGGTCTGTTTCGTTGAATAGATTTTATCTGTTCTTGATTGCTTTGTACTGAAATGAATCTAGGAAAAAGCTTTGCTGGGGGGAAAAGATAAATTAAATAAAGGAAGGAAAGGAAATAAATTAATTGAACTTCTCTTAAGTATGAAAGAAGGGAACATGTTCCGCTATTCAGTCTGTTCCAGATATTAATCATGTTCAATTCTCTTGTGTCAATTTCTACATTCTATCAGTGCTTTTCTACCAAGCACAAATTTGCTGTTATCAGTTGTGCCATATTTGGCTTTGTGTATCACACATCAAAGTTGCTGGTGAACGCAGCAGGCCAGGCAGCATCTCTAGGAAGAGGTACAGTCAATGTTTCGGGCCGAGACCCTTCGTCAGGACTAATTGAAAGAAGAGCTAGTAAGAGATTTGAAAGTGGGAGGGGGAGGGGGAGATCCGAAATGATAGGAGAAGATGGGGGGGGGGGGTGGAATGGAGCCAAGAGCTGGACAGTTGATTGGCAAAAGGGATATGAGACGATCATAGGACAGGAGGCCTAGGGAGAAAGAAAAGGTGGGGGGGGGAATTTTAATTCCAATTCCTATTCCCATTCTGATATGTCTATCCACGGCCTCCTCTACTGTAAAGATGAAGCCACACTCAGGTTGGAGGAACAACACCTTATATTCCGTCTGGGTAGCCTCCAACCTGATGGCATGATCATTGACTTCTCAAACTTCCACTAATGCCCCACCTCCCCCTCATACCCCATCCGTTATTTATTTATATACACACATTCTTTCTCTCTCTCCTTTGTCCCTCTGACTATACCCCTTGCCCATCCTCCAGTTCCCGCCCCTTTTCTTTCTCCCTGGGCCTCCTGTCCCATGATCCTCTCATATCCCTTTTGCCAATCACCTGTCCAGCTCTTGGCTCCATCCCTCCCCCTCCTGTCTTCTCCTACCATTTCAGATCTCCCCCTCCCACTTTCAAGTCTCTTACTAGCTGTTCCTTCAGTTAGTCCTGACGAAGGTTCTCAGCCCGAAACGTCGACTGTACCTCTTCCTGGAGATGCTGCCCGGCCTGCTGCGTTCACCAGCAACTTTTATGTGTGTTGCTTGAAATTCCAGCATCTGCAGATTTCCTCCTGTTTGTACCTTTGTGTATGTGTGTTTGTGTGTGTGAGAGAGAAAGAGTTGCAACTTTCTGGAAATCTCTCTATCTGGGCTGGAATCAAGAAGGAAATTCCTGATGTTCACTTCTAGTGAACCACACTGTTCCTAAGAAATTTTAAATTTTTGTTCTCTTGCCTCTTAAATTGGAAACTTTCTTTGCCCTGACCATTCAAGCCCACTTCATTATGGCTTCAATCTCCTGCAATAACCACCGCCCCCCCCCCATTCATTCACTCCTTCACTATCGATAAAATTGTATTTTGAATGAATTCAATGACTGGTCTACCATTCTCAATGAAGAAATTTCACCTCATCTCAATCTGAAACAGCTGACTTGTTCTTTTAGAGATTGTGACATCTAGTTCTAGATTCTTCAGCCATGGGAAGACATCTCATTGAGCCTTGGAAGGATATTGTGAGCTTCAATGAGATCTGTTCCCTTTTTCCTAAGCGGTAGGATTATGTGCTGAAAAAGTCTAAACTCGCTTGAAAATGAAAGTTCTTTCCCAGCACAATCTTTGCTGTTGATTCCTGCTGTGGGGTGAATCTGCAGTACCACAGTTCAACAGTGAGTGACAGTGTTGACACATGAAGAACAAATTCCAACAGGCAATGTAAGGAAAGTTGTGTAGAGTTAACTCCTGTAAGATGTTTAATAGGGTGTTGTTTCTATTAACGTCACTCTTTTAATTATTTTTAAGATGTTGCACAGTATTATAATACAATAAATTTAAAAGAAGTGTTGGGAAAAGGGTGATGGAGTTACACCGCATACAAGCAATACATCACAATTGACTATCAAGTACATATCTGCACTAGTTCCTATGGCCAACACTCGCCCGTGCCCTGCCCTGTTCAAAGAGAGCATGGGAAGCGGGGATCCAGTGAGATGGGAGAGTGCACAGCAAACATCGCACAGCGTGCAATACCAAGCGATTGGAATTTCTGAATCATCGAAAAGCAGATTATTGGGGTTTTATTTTCATATTCTGCTCTTCACATCACCGTCACAAGACACCTCGACCTGGTTTATAACCAATGAAATATTTCTGAAGTGCATTCAATGCAAAATAAGTGAGTTTGTGGACAGCAAGGATAACACAGGAATAATAGGCCTGAAAAGTCTTGGGTGTTGCACCATGAATCTCTGAATCTGTCACGGTGTGCGCTGACAGAGGACCTAAACCCAGGTGCGGAGGAATGACAGACTCCCACGTAGAGACAGAAACAAAAGTTTATTCAACAGAACATCAGTAATGCCGCTAGATGAATCATTCTTGAAACACACAAGGACCCCGCTAATCAGCACTAATTGGGAGTTCGCTTTAAATAAGCACAGTATGCTGAAAACCCCTGCCAGTCACAATAAACTTGACAAGATTAAACACAAACCACAAGAGCTTAAGGACCATAGATAACAACAAAGGACAAATACAGGTACACAGACCCACAGGGCTCATGGTGGAAGTTGTGATTGACTGAGTTGGAACGGGTGTGACAGATGGGGGGGGTTGCGTTTGAGAATATCTGGGGGTTTCTGGCCCGAGCATTGGGTTGGCTCGTTCACAGAGCGAGATTCGAGGCTCAGCTCAGAGGAGTTACCTTTGGTGGCGCTGGCTGTGAATGGTGTGGGGATGTTGGGAAATAGTGTAGGTTCAGGTAAGGATCAGGAGGGTAGGGAAAAGGAACTGCAAATGGAGGGTTCTGGTGAGTGTGGGTTGGCGGAGGAGGTTAGAATGAAGTTGAATCTAGATCTGGAAAATAGAAAAAGAAACATAATATTGGGGTGATTTCAAGTGATGGAGAGAAAGGGTTGAATATTTTTTTTGGGGGGGGGGGTAAGGAAAGAAGACTTCAAGGTACTGTTTAAACTTGACCCAGAACAGCATCCTTCTATCAGTCCCATTAAATTAACTACAGTGTTAAAATCAGCTATAGGGAATAGAAATTGTGCTCGTACTTTAAGAGAAGATAATGTATTAATCATTTGTAAGGATAAGAAACAGAGGAGAAGGCATTACATTTGAAGACTTTACTTGACAAAAATATAATATCTATGTTGCCTATTGAAAATAGAAGTATTAGGGATGTTATAATGAGTGTTCTGGTGGAGATTTCAATGGAAAAGATTAAATCTCATTGGGAGGCAAGGTTGAGGAGGTAAAGAGATCAGAAATGGTGAAAGGATGGATAGTTTATCAGTATTGATATATTTTGATGAGGTGAAGCTCCCTGATAAAGATAGCTTGGGATCTGTTGGTTATAATGTACGAGTTTATAATCCACCTCCGCTTAGATGTTACAAATATCAGAGGTTTTGGCATGTTGATGCAGTATGTCATGGGAAACTAAGATGTAGCAAGTATGGTGGGAACTTAAGTATGAAGATTGTGAAGGTATAAAGTTTAATTTTTGTAATTGCAGAAGAGAACATAGTACAGCTTATAGAGGATGTGAAGTGCTTAAGAAGGCAGCTGAAGTTCAATAGGTTAAAGTACAGTTAGGTGTGTCTTGTGCAGAGGCCTTGCAAAAAGTTAAACCAAATGTTGATAAAGGTTTACCAGTCAGAGAACAGAATGTGAAGTCAGAGGCTATGTCAGTGTCATAGTTCTCTTGCTAAAGGTACTTCACGAGTTGATAAAATGAAGTTTGTGATGTTTGTAACTGATGTGGTGAATTGTACTGCTCAGACATCTAGTTGCACTGAGAAAATTAAAATTATTGTGATAGCCGCTGAAAAGTACATTGGTATAACTGGTGTTCCGTAGGAAGCTGTAAATGAAGCTCTAATGGGTGGGGTACTTGTATTTCAGTCTCCTTGTGAAGGTTCATAATGGGATAATTGCAGTTGAATGCTAGAAGCCTGACTTCTAATGGTCAAGACTTTAAGTTTATTTGTGATTTATCAAATCTACCTGATGTTATAAGTATTCAGGAAACCTGGCTGTTACCATATTTAAGTTTTTTCTTTGCAGGGTTGTATTGTAATTAGGCATGATAGGTTAGTTGGTAGAGGGGGTGATGTTGCAAATTTCCTAAGGAAAGGGATAGGATAGCGTTATGGATGCGAATGAAGTGTATGAGGCACTTGTAGAAGTATTTGATTCAACAGGTAAGGGTACTAAAGTAGTAAATTTTATAACCCTTGTGGAAAACTTTGATTTGTTGGAAAGTATATGTAGTTCTAGCTCATCGAGGGTTGTAAGGTGTGGGGGATTTTAGTGCACATAGTTCACTATGGGGTTGTTCACAGAATGATGGTAATGGTTTGATTGTAGAAGGATTTTTAGATATTATGAGGGTCTTCCTGAATTCCCATATCTTACACACTGAACAAAACACAGCCGCTGGAGCCATTTTCACTGCTCTGACTGTGCCCTGACAGACTAATAATGATGAATAAAGAAAATGAAACTTTGCAGATACTTGCATTCCTGAGCCTGATTAGCCAAGACCACTCCAACACTGGTCCATTCACACAAATGCCACTCCAACACTGCTCAATTCACACAAATGCCACTCCAACACTGGTCCGTTCACACAAATGCCACTCCAACACTGCTCCATTCACACAAATGCCACTCCAACACTGGTCCGTTCACACAAATGCCACTCCAACACTGCTCCATTCACACAAATGTCACTCCAACAATGGCTGCTCCGATTGCCCCACCTTATTTTTATTCACCCTTTCTCTTGAATCCCGTTCACTGCTTGGGTGCAGTCCCACTCCAATAACTGCCGCAAAGTGCTGCCTTTTTTAATCTTCAACTGCAGACCTAAGTGAAATCATCACTTCTTCTCTTACTCCCAGTCCCTGATTGGGCGCAGTCCAACTCATCTTTCATGCTGAAGTCCTTCACAGGACTAATGAAGTGTCCTGATGAAGGGTCTCAGCTGGAAACATCAACTGTTTATTCCTCTCCACAGATGCTGCTTGACCTGCTCAGTTCCTCCAGCATTTTGAGTGTGTTACTCTTGATTTCCAGCATCTGCCAAATCTCTTGTGTTCATGAAAGTTAAATCAAGCAGTGACTAGGACGGTCAGAAAGAGCAGGAGAAAGTGAACAGTGTGGTTTATAAAAGTGGGAAGAATGAAAAAGGCATTTGTAAAGTATATCAAAATCACTATAAGATGTTTGTAAGATCCATGGGGAACCTGAAAGGGAGAAATAGGCATGTTCAAAACCAAAGGAAGGGTGTGGGGCGTATATTGTGTAATGGGTTTGGTCCTGGGGGAGAGAATGCCAAATATCCCAAAGAAACTAATTTTGAATTAGAAGCAACAAACTGAAAATATTGAAACACAGGAGAAACAACCCCACAGTCCAAGCCCTTGTGCTGTTTCGATAAATAACCTTTGGCTTCAGTCCCCATGAAACTGATGATTTACAGCTATGGCTGCCTTAGAGGAACTGGGCATCAGACTTTCCAGTTACTGACTGTTAGTTCCCAGAGCTCCATTCAGAATGGCAGCAGTGGGCACCCCATTACAGGCACCCCATCACCTCGAGCTCCATTCAGAATGGCAGCAGTGGGCACCCCATTACAGGCACCCCATCACCTCGAGCTCCATTCAGAATGGCAGCAGTGGGCACCCCATTACAGGCACCCCATCACCTCGAGCTCCATTCAGAATGGCAGCAGTGGGCACCCCATTACAGGAGGGAGTGGAAGCTTTAGAAACTGTATGGAAGAGATTTACCAGCAAGCTCCCTGGACTGGAGGGGCAAGCTCGAAGAAGAGGCTGGACAAACTTGTGTTGAGAGGCACAAGAGGCTGAGGGGAGACCGTATAGAAGTTTACAAAATCATGAGAGACGTGGATAGGGTAGAGGATTAGAATCAATTTCCCAGGATCATCATGTGTTGTGTCGCATGATGCAGGCAATCATGGTCTTATGATCTTGATTGACAATTTTATTTCTACAGAAATGCTTTGCCATTGCCTTCTTCTGGAGAGTTTCTTTACAAGCCAGGTGACCCCATCCATCATCAATACACTTCAAACATTGCCTTCCTGGCAGCCTTGGTCACATAACCAGGATTTGTGATATGCACCAGCTGTTAACAGGTTGAGAAATGGCCCAAGTGCGGAGTGAGAGACACTGAAGCGGGTCGATAGTTCACAGACTTTAATACGAACAGTGTTAAAGGGAAAATAAAACAATAAACGCTAGGCCAAACAGGGCCGTTAACTAAAATTCTCAAAAGGAAAACGAAGCTTACACTGCAGCTGAAAAGAACATCTAAACATTAAACAAATACCACTAGTTTTCAGAGTCAGTTGACTTGAAAGTCCAATATCTCAGGGAAGGACGAATGCAAAACAAGGGTGAAGCATTGCTATGCTCTGTCCAAGTCTCGACAAGCACTACGATGACAAGTATGAAGTTAAATCCTATCACGATTAAATAATAATTAGCTGACACATGCAAATTCACAAACACATTGCCGTATCTACTGTGCTGCCGAATGCGTGGTTGTAACACCAGCTGCTCATACGACCATCCATCAGCTGTTTCCGTGGCTTCACGTGACCCTGATCAGGGGGACTAAGCAGGTACCACACCTTACCCAAGGGTGACCTGCAGGCTAGTGGAAGGAAGGAGCTCATTACACCTCTTTTGGTAGAGATGTATCTCCACCCACTTCTCAAGGTAGAAATGTCAAATATCAGAGGACATGCATTCAAGGTGAGAGGGGAAAGAGTAAGGGGGAGGTTTTTATTTTATAAAGTGTGGTAGGTGCCTGGAGCAGATCCTGGTGTAGTGGAGTAAGCAGATGTGATAGTGCTGCCTAAGAACCTGTTAGATGGAAACATGGAGACAATGAGACAAGAGATTTAGTCTAATTTGGCATTGTGTACAGCACAGATATTGTGATCTGGAAGACCTGTACTGAACTTGGGTCTAACTTGGGTCTTTATGGCCAGGCATTCCCCTACAGTGCAAACCCTTCTATTACCACATGTCCCTCATTTTACAGATGTCGCAGCACGGATCTCCCTCTACATCAGGGTTTTCCAGCCTGGGGTCCACAGACCCTTCGGTTAGTGGTAGGGTCCCATGGCATTAGAAAGGCTGGGAACCCCTGCTCTGCATGGACAATATTGGTCAGTTCATAACGTGGCTATGGCAGTATTTAAAACACACGACACCCTAGCCCGCCAATATCCAATCAGTGGGAGAGGGAGGGAAGTACTGAACCCAATAGACGTTGTAGAGAAACTCGATCTGAGGGCGGACAGCTCGCTGAGCAAAGTCCTGTCCACCCTGTGAGAGGCGCTCAGATTCCTGAACGAGGTACACCGACGGTTGGGGGGTGGGGGCAGGAACAAGGGGTGAGATGGATCAAGGAGGCTGTCACAGCCAGACCTGTGTTCCCGTGATTCCGGCACCACAGACACTCACTCGGAAAAGGATGGAAGCAACAATCAGTCTAATAGCTCATGTTAAAGGGCATGTGTGGAACTGGAGATTGAGAAGGTGCTGCTCGCTGGGAGAGTGTCAGCAGTCCATCTGGGAGATCTGTGCCTGTGCATACTGATCCTTACCATCATCGTGGTTAAGCCTCGCCACACAGCATCAACGAGGTATCAGGGAGCCCTCATGTGAATGTGGGTGTACAGTGCAAGGGGTGTTACTGACCCAGTGTGCCTAGCCAAACCTTCACACCAGAACACGTGAACCTGAGGACGCTGAGCTCCGGATAAACACCGTGGCGATATATTTTCCAGTCTCTCAGCCTCTAATGCAGGAGGTCGATGTGGCTGCGGGCTATGTTGGAGATGCAGAGCCTGAGGCGGGCAATTCATTCCGGTGGAAGGAGACACAATGTGAGACTGCGTCTGCAGTAGAACCAGACTTACACACCCAGGGGCGAATTGGGTTCCCCAGCCGAGAGTGATTGTTCTTTTCCTGGGAAATAACAAGATGATCAAACGTGTTCATTCCTCTCATCTGAGAGCGTCTGTTTGCCTCCGCAGTGTGTGAGAGAAAGTTTAGCAGCTGGTCACGGATGAAGAAGGTCGGAGGAGGGAGAGATTTGCGACCAGGTGTGGGTCTGTGAGAGCTGCAGAAATGAACCTCTTCACCCTGCGTCTGAAATACCTGCAAAAGGGTCAGTGATAATCAACCTGAATGCGATTCCTTGCTGCAGTGTGGAGCTTTTCTCTCACCACATCTCTCGTCAGGACTTGGGCATCTACCCCAACTATCCTGGGATGGAAAGGGAATGAGGCACCTCTTAAACCGCAGAGGTCGTTCTGGTGAAGATACCCCTGTGATGCTGTGTGGGAAGATGGGAGAGAGAACGAACACAGGCCTCTGGCAAAGTGCCCGTCGATACAGCAGGTGATGTGGGTTTGTCAAATCACTGCAAGGTGTGAGTTAATCACTCCGGTCTGATTACTGAACAAGCTGAGCTGATATGCAGGTGGTCCAAGCTCAATAGGATGTCTTTGGAATTGAACTGATTTGTGGGTAAAGAGCCCATTATGGTGCCGGCTAGAGGACATCAGAAATAGTCATTGAGAGATGACAACAGGCTCTTGGTTCAATGCAGCCGCATTGTTTACAATAGTTATTACACCCCTTCTTCTTATTCGGTTGTCCATCGAAATCCGATGACAATGTCCACTCCTTTAACGGTGAGATCTTTGTTGACTATACATAGAAAATAAGTGCAGGAGTAGGCCATTCGGCCCTTCGAGCCTGCACCGCCATTTATTATGATCGTGGCTGATCATCCAACTCAGAACCCCGCCCCAGCCTTCCCTCCATACCCCCTGACCCCCGGAGCCACAAGGGCCATATCTAACTCCCTCTTAAATATAGCCAATGAACTGGCCTCAACTGTTTCCTGTGGCAGAGAATTCCACAGATTCACCACTCTCTGTGTGAAGAAGTTTTTCCTAATCTCGGTCCTAAAAGGCTTCCCCTCTATCCTCAAACTGTGGCCCCTCATTCTGGACTTCCCCAACATCGGGAACAATCTTCCTGCATCTAGCCTGTCCAATCCCTTTAGGATTTTATATGTTTCAATCAGATCCCCCCTCAATCTTCTAAATTCCAACGAGTACAAGACCAGTTCATCCAATCTTTCTTCATATGAAAGTCCTGCCATCCCAGGAATCAATCCGGTGAACCTTCTTTGTACTCCCTCTATGGCAAGGATGTCTTTCCTCAGATTAGGGGACCAAAACTGCACACAATACTCCAGGTGTGGTCTCACCAAGGCCTTGGACAACTGCAGTAGTACCTCCCTGCTCCTGTACTCGAATCCTCTCGCTATAAATGCCAGCATACCATTCGCCTTTTTCACCGCCTGCTGTACCTGCATGCCCACTTTCAATGACTGGTGTATAATGACACCCAGGTCTCGTTGCACCTCCCCTTTTCCTAATCGGCCACCATTCAGATAATAATCTGTTTTCCTATTTTTGCCACCAAAGTGGATAACTTCACATTTATCCACATTAAATTGCATCTGCCATGAATTTGCCCACTCACCCAACCTATCCAAGTCACTCTGCATCCTCTTAGCATCCTC
This sequence comes from Mobula birostris, assembly GCF_030028105.1. Taxonomy (NCBI): domain Eukaryota; kingdom Metazoa; phylum Chordata; class Chondrichthyes; order Myliobatiformes; family Myliobatidae; genus Mobula; species Mobula birostris. The sequence goes on along the minus strand of NC_092387.1, from coordinate 20,851,004 downwards.
CTCACAGCTAACACTGCCACCCAGCTTCGTGTCATCCGCAAACTTGGAGATGCTGCATTTAATTCCCTCATCCAAGTCATTAATATATATTGTAAACAACTGAGGTCCCAGCACTGAGCCTTGCGGTACCCCACTAGTCACCGCCTGCCATTCTGAAAAGGTCCCGTTTATTCCCACTCTTTGCTTCCTGTCTGCTAACCAACTCTCCACCCACACCAATACCTTACCCCCAATACCGTGTGCTTTAAGTTTGCACACTAATCTCCTGTGTGGGACCTTGTCAAAAGCCTTCTGAAAATCCAAATATACCACATCTACTGGTTCTCCTCTATCCACTCTACTAGTTACATCCTCAAAAAATTCTATGAGATTAGTCAGACATAATTTTCCTTTCACAAATCCATGCTGACTTTGTCTGATCATTTCACCGCTTTCCAAATGTGCTGTTATCACATCCTTGATAACTGACTCCAGCAGTTTCCCCACCACCGACGTTAGGCTAACCGGTCTATAATTCCCCGGTTTCTCTCTCCCTCCTTTTTTTAAAAAGTGGAGTTACATTAGCCACCCTCCAATCCTCAGGAACTAGTCCAGAATCTAACGAGTTTTGAAAAATTATCACTAATGCATCCACTATTTCTTGGGCTACTTCCTTAAGCACCCTGGGATGCAGACCATCTGGCCCTGGGGATTTATCTGCCTTCAATCCCTTCAATTTACCTAACACCACTTCCCTACTAACATGTATTTTGCTCAGTTCCTCCATCTCACTGGACCCTCTGTCCCCTACTATTTCTGGAAGATTATTTATGTCCTCCTTAGTGAAGACAGAACCAAAGTAATTATTCAATTGGTCTGCCATGTCCTTGCTCCCCATAATCAATTCACCTGTTTCTGTCTGCAGGGGACCTACATTTGTCTTTACCAGTCTTTTCCTTTTCACATATCTATAAAAGCTTTTACAGTCCATTTTTATGTTTCCTGCCAGTTTTCTCTCATAATCTTTTTTCCCCTTCCTAATTAAGCCCTTTGTCCTCCTCTGCTGAACTCTGAATTTCTCCCAGTCCTCAGGTGATCCACTTTCTCTGGCTAATTTGTACAGTCCTATCCTGGACTCACAAGCTCTATTGCAGGTGGGACATGTATATGTGGTAGTGGTGGCAACCATGGCTGCATTTCTCCTGGCTCTCTTCCGTCTTCTGGTTGCTCTTTCCATCTCCAGAATACGAACCCTGTCCCTACACAGCTGTCGCCAAGTGGTACGGTCATTACAACCCATTTACACTAACACACACAAAATGCTGCAGGAACTCAGCAGGTCAGGCTGCATCTATGGAAAGGAAAGTCGACATTTTGATCCAAGAACCTTCCCATTTTTCTTCCTCCCCACATTCTCAACAACTGCCCCAGATTCTACCCACAGCCACACACAAAGCAATTTAACAATGATTAATTGACCACCAACCCACACTAATAAGGGATGTGGGAGGAAACCAGGGCATCGAGGGGAAACCTCTCCTGGTCACATGGAGAAAATGTAAACAGCATGCAGAGAAGACTGAATCAGGATCCCTGGAGCTGTAACACAGGGTCTGACTGGCTGAGACACGTGTCACGTGCCACCGCAAATGTTCTACCAGACTGCACACTGTCACAGTTACATTCATCTCCATAAAGATCTTGTGGTTTCTTTCCCCAGACATTGACTCCAGAAATAATGAGTCTTACTTCATCATTGGTCATAATTGGGTGGTAGTCATTAAAGCACATTACCTCAAATTCAAAGGAGATGTGTGGGGCAAGCTTTTTTCACAGGGAGTAGTAGGTGCTTGGAATACGCTGTCAGGCATGGTGGTGGAGGCAAACATAACAGAGAAGTTAGAAGCTCTTAGAGTGGCACATGAACATATAGGGAACGGAGGTCTGAGGTTCACTAGCAAACTCAAGTGCAGGAATCGTAGAGACTTCAGCAATTCAAACAAAACCAAAGATTTATTACAAAAATTAACTAGGTAAATGAACAAGAGCTCAGGCAAACAATACAAATTCTTGACAGTCTGAAATTACTCATGATAGGCAGAGATACTCGGTCAAGTTTCACCCAACAAGGTACCACAGTGACCCAACAAAGAGGTCTTGGCATGCCTCCCTGAAGCATGTAGGAATTCCAGACATTGACCTTACCATGCTAATTCAATTATCCCAAATTAAATAAAAGTGACAAGAACAAGGTTTAACAATCTCCACGATCTCAAATGAGACACCTGCAAAACAAAGTGAAAACCTAGAGCTGGTGCAAAGACAAACAATTAGACATAAAAAGTAAACAACCCAAGGATAACACAGACCCACAAGATGACACTAAGGGAAAGGGAAAATACAGTCCGCATATGAACTGATAAAAAAAAACTATTTTTAAAAATGACCCCTGGTTGTGACAGAAGGCATATGGACATTGTATAGGCCAAACAGATTAATTTAGTTAGGGTTTTAATTACCAGATTAATTAGTTTGGCACAACTCTGTGGGCTAAAGGGACTGTTCCTGTAGTGGTAGTTAATAGTGTTGTTCCTATGTCACTCAGTTAGCCACTCCCACATGGGAGGAGTTCACACACTGTACAAGCAGAGTGATCGATAAAGTTCAATTGAGTATCCTTCACACTGGCGTCCTGGAGTGCTCTGCCCTACCCCTTAATAATGAACACAACAGTATGGTGTTAGAAGTCGTTGGTCATCAATGAATTGGTGCTACAGACCAAATAAGATCCCCAACAAGAAAGAGTTTGCAGTAAGAATGTTCTTGGTCACCTAGATCTATGAAAAATATCCAGAGGCATCAACCTAAACTACCCATGTTAGTTTGCTAACTGTACGCACCATGAAGCATGAGCTGAGACAAAGCCAGGGTTGCTAAGCAACACCTTCAGGTTGCATGTAAAAGTGGATACATTGTAATAAACTATGGGCCACTGGCCTGGAAAAGTGCACAGAGACACAGACACAGCAGAGAAGTTAGAGAAGTCAGTCAAGCTCTCAAGGAGAGAAAAGAACCCTTTAGTAGTTTAAATAAATCAAATAATAAATAAATAAACAAACAAACAGGAAATTGGCGCAAATACCTGCAGAACCTACATCAGCTTACCTAATAAAGCCCTCCAAAACATTTGATTTCTCTAAACCAGGAGATTTTGAGAGATGGCTCAGACACTTTGAGAGATTTAGGTTTGCAAGCATTCTCACTCAGACTTCAGAAGAGCATCAAGTAAGCACACTGATATACTGCATAGGGGACAAAGCAGATGACATTTTGGGGGAATTAGGACCCTGGAAAAGGAGCACAAAACAGTGCAGGACAAATTCAAAGACTTTTACAGGAAAGCTCAATATGATACATGAGAGGAAACAAGATGCAGTCAGAAAGATTACAAAAAGAGGAGACAGGAGAGCTCAGCTCAAACAAAATGTACAAGTGAAACAAAGAGCAGGTAAAATGTCCAGCTGCAGGATACACGACAAGTCTCCATTCCACATCAGAGTTCTGTCCAGCAAAAGAAATGAAATGTCACCAATGAAAATTGAGCTGCCCATTATAAAAGCCAGTGTCACTCAAAAACAGTTCTTCAGGAGGTCAAAGAAGACCATGATTCAGAGGAAGAGAGAGTTTGCCTTAGGGCTCTGAATTCAAATAATATGGTCCAGTTGCAAAGGGAGGCACTGATGTTCAAAATGGACACCGGGACAGATGTCACAGCCGTCTCTGAATGTCTGTTCACAAAACTGGTGAAGAAAACAGGCAATATGCTAAACCCAGCAACGAAAGTACTTACGGGGCCTGGGAAACATGAGCTCAGTGTGAAAGGCATGTTTACCAAGGGGCTGGTAGTCTCCAGCCCCTTGGTATGAACACAGAATTCTCCAACTTCCAGTAATTCCCTCCCCCTCCCTTCCCCTATCCCTATTTCACTCTGCCCCCTCCCCCAGCTGCCTATCACCTCCCTCATGGTTCTGCCTCCTCCTACTACCCGTTGTGCTTTCCCCTATTCCTTCTTCACCTTTCCTGCCTATCCCCTCCCTGCTTCCCCTCCCCCACTCTTTTACCTTTCCCCTTACTGGTTCTTCACCTGGAACCTACCAGCCTTCTCCTTCCCACCCTCCCCCAACCTTCTTTATAGGGCCTCTGCCCCTTCCCTCTACAGTCCTGACGAAGGGTTCCAGCCCGAAATGTTGACTGATCGTTTCCGCGGATGCTGTCCGACCTGCTGAATTCCTCCAGCGTGTTGTGAATGTTTACTCCTTCCACCTATAAAAATGAGAAGCAGTGAATAGACGCTGTCTATGTTGTTCAGAATCTCTTCTCACCACTACTGGGAAGACGTTATTGAGAAGATGAACTTCATGCAAGGTTGGATTTGCTAAAGAATGTTCAGTGGCAGGAGAAGTACCCAGAGTTGTTCACAGGCCTGGAGATACTGAAAGAAGAGTACCCTATCCAAACGTGGACAGGAGTGAAGCCATTCTGTGTGACCACAGTGAGGCATTTCCAGTCCCATTGCAGAACAAAGTCAAAGCTGAACTTGAGAGAATGGAGGTGCTTGACATCATAACTAGAGTGAATGGGTCTACTGACTGGTGTGTGGGCATTGTTCCTGTTCCCAAGCCAGAGGGCACACTGAGGATCTGTGTTGATCTAACAAAACTGAATAATGCAGTGAGGTGGGAGAGGTTTATTCTGCCCTCTGTTGAGCTCACATTGGATATGCTGGGTGGAGTAAAGTTCTTCACCAAACTAGATGCAAGCTCAGGCTTCTGGCTGATCTGCTTAGCTCCAGAGTCACAGAAGCTCACAACCTGTATCACACCATATGGACACCATGCCTTCAAGAGACTCCCTTTTGGCATCTCATCAGTCTTTCAAGTCTTTCACATGAGGGTGAACAAAATTTTGGTGGAACTGCAAGGAGTAGTCTGCCACATGGATGATATAGTCATCTAAGGAGACTCAAGTGAGGAACATGACAAATCAGAATCAGAATAAGGTTTATTATCACCAGCATGTGACGTGAAATTTGTTAACTTAGCAACAGCAGTTCAATGCAAAAGAGTGGAAGCTGCCTTGGAGAAACTGAAACAGGCTGGAATCACCCTGAACAAAAAGAAACGCAAATTTGGAAAATTGTACGTGAAGTTCTTAGGCCACCAACTGTCCTCAGGGGGAGTGTAACCAGATTCAGACAAACTGATGGGAGTTTGGAACATGGAAAACCCTACAAATATATCAGAGATGTGCAGTTTCCTTGGAATGGTAAACACTGGGAAGGTACATTCCAGATCTGGCAGAGAAAGCAAAGCCATTCTGAAACCTCCTCTCTCAAAGAAATGTTTGGACTTGGGACGCATCACAGGAGAAATCATTCTCATCCCTTAAAGCAGAGCTTATTTCTCTGTGTTCTTTGATCTGACAAATGGCACAAAAATCATGTTAGTCACTTCTGTCCCACTGAATTCTCAGACTTTCCATGGCAAATTGCAAGTACAGTTATTTTTGAGCTGAAAAGAGACAAATATCTTCTCACTGTGGATTACTACTCAAGGACTGGTGAGGTGTCCAAGCTGTCCCCCATATCCTTGGCAGCAGTTATTCAGCACCTGAAAGCTGTATTCACTCACCATGGAATACCAGAGATACTTGTCAGCCAACGGTCCACAATTCAGCTGCTCAGAATTCAAAGCCTTTGCTAGGGATGATGAGTTCAAACACCAGACAAGCAGCCCACGGTACCTACAGGTAAATGGAGAAATGGAAAAAGCAGTGCAAAGGGTTCAGAGTCTCCTATTGAAGGGAAAAGACCCCTACACAACACTGCTAGCTTATCTCTCCACACCTCTTGTGAATAGCTACAGTCCATCAGAGCTGTCAGTGGGCTGGAGACTGAGAACAAGCCTGCCTGCTTTTCTTTCCCTTCTCCAACCTCACTTACCAGACTTAGACAAAGCGAGAAGTTTTGAGGCAACACAACGTTGAGAAAACGAAGAGCATGCATGATCTCAGACACAGCACAAAATCTTTGTTGTCGCTCAGGAATGGTGAAGCTGTTTGAGTTTCAGACTAATTCACCAAAGGAACAATAGTCCGGCAGCAGGCACCATAATCATTTGTGATCAGAACATCACCAGGTGAAATCAGGAGGAACAGGCATGTGCCCGTGCACCTTCCAAGTACACAAAAAGTAGAGAAAAAAAATAGTGGCCTGATCTTCATGATGAGGATCATTTACCTGAGGTGGATGCACTGGTCTAAGAATCTCCATCTGCTCCAACACTTCTGGGAACCTATACCAGATTGGGTCGTCTATCTGTCCCACCACAGAGATATACTCCATAGCCTAATAGCTTATAGCAAGCAACTAAGGTGGTAGAATAATCCTCTCACTTTTCCAGAGTGTCCAAGTCATCTACCCTGACCTCTGTTAGACTTAGTGTTTTTTTAAAATTCTAATTTTGTGAACATTTCACAAAGTGAGACAGTTCTTTAAGAAAAGGAATCGGTGAAAAAAGGAGGAAAACAAAGAGAGAGATTGTTAAAAACAAAGAGAAAGATGGTTATAATATTGTCAGTTTTTTTTTATGTTTGTGTAAGGAGTATAAGTTACCTGCCATGGGTAAAGTGAAATGAATCACTCAATTTCAGTGCAATTCTATTGACGAGAAGTACATACCTAGTTTTTCTTTTTTTTTCTCGAAGAAAGGGGGGTGTAGTGGTAGTTAATAGGGTCGTTCCTATGCCACTCAGTTAGCCACCCCCACAGGGGAGGAGTTCACACGCTGCACAAGCAGGGTTATCAATAAACTTCAGTTGAGTATCCTGCATACTGGAGCCTGGTGTGCTCTGAGCTATCCCTCAACAGTGAACACCACAGTCCCTGTGCTGTACTGTTCTGTGTTCTATGTATAATAAAACCATAAGACATAGGAGCAGAATTAGGCCATTCAGCCCATCGAATCTGCTCTGCCATTCCATCAATACTTAGTGGGGTGTTGGCCACTGACAGCGGCTCACCAGCATCCTCTGCCCAGGGCCAGTCTTTCAAGTTGTTCCCAGGTGTAGCCCATCTTCTTGGCCTTAACTTCAAGTTATATCACCAGGTGTTCTTTGGCCAGCCTCTCTTCGGCTTTCCCTGGGGATTCCACGTTAGTGCTTGCTTGGTAATGGTAGTTGGCTTACACGTTGGGTTAGTTCTGTTGTATGTCCTCTCCATCCCTGTTTTCTTTTTCTTAATTCTTCCACTGCTAGCTGATGTGGCCTCTTCCATCGATGAATTCCGGACAGCAGATCCGGAAGATTTTTCTCGGACGGCTATTAATAAATATCTGCACTTTCCTAATGATAGTCTTGTTGTCCTCCAAGTCTTTGCCCTGTACAGGGGAAATAACCTCACGTTGGAATTGTATCTTCCTCATGCCCTGAATAAAGCAGTTGTTCCCCTGTCACCAGCTGCCTGTTCCCAGACTGTGGCCATCTTGTCCCACTGATGCCAAGCAACTCAGATTGTTGTCCTTCGTTCTGGCCGCCATATGCGCTGTCTTTCCACTTTCATACACGTCCTTCACATTCCATGTTCCAGTGGTCCTGGATGATCAGCCCTGTGGCTTCCAGAGACCTGCAGCTTTCACCAAATGACTTCATACGTCTTCTAGGCGAAGTTCCTTCCTCTCCCAGGATTGAGCTCTTTGGAGCTTCTGTTGGTGTTTCTGTAGCTCGGGGTTTTTACAGGATGGGGTTGCTAGCCCATGCCTAACCCTCCCCCTTTTGCAGCCAGGCTTGGGTCCGTGCGCGGAGGAGTTACTCCATCATGGCTGACTTAATATTCCTCTCCACCCCATTCTCCCCAGTTTTATGTTCTATCACTCCCGGGTGAACACTCAGAACCACAAATCATTAACGTTATATGTCAGCAGTCTACACTGTGAGTTTTGTTTAGTCATTTACAGAAGGTAGATGCCACGGGCAATTCCAGCATTTACTGCCTATCTTTATTTGCCCCGGAACTGAGAGGAAGTTAAGAGCCAGCACATTGGAAAGTACGGAGTCACTTAGAAACTTCCTTCCCTGATAGAGGCATTGGTGAACCAGATGGGATTTGGTAACAGATGGATGTGTTCACCATCAGTACAACTGCGACTTTCTTTAGCAAATAAAACTGCAGATGGAGGAATGTGAAATAAAACAAAATTGCTGGAAGAACTCAGGCAGTCAAGCAGCATCTGTGGAAGGAGAAACCAAAAAACCCTTTGGTAAGAGCCCCTTCCTCAGAATTGGGGGTGGGGGAAATAGAGGGATGTTAGCTTTCAGAACAGAGCTGGTGGGGAGGAGTGAGATGTAAAGCAAGACACTTTATCGGGTTTGGTTAAGACAGCTCATCTATAAGGAGCATGAGAGCTGACAAGTGGGGAAAAATTTTAAAGAACCTGACGAGAAAGGGCATCAGAGTGAATTGAAGTGAATTGACTCTATTATTTACATCCTTCATATACATGAGGAGTAAAAATCTTTACGTCTCTGTCTAAATGTGCAATTATAGTAATTTATAATAAATATTACATACAACAGGATAGTCAGTATAACATAGAAATACAGTTGCATCAGCATGAATTAAGCAGTCTGGTGGCCTGGTGGAAGAAGCTGTCCCCAAGCCTGTTGGTCCTGGCTTTTATGCTGCAGTACTGTTTCCCGGATGGTAGCTGCTGGAACAGTTTGAGGTTGGGGTGACTTGGATCTCCAATGATCCTTTGGGCCCTCTTGACACACCTGTCTTTGTAAATGTCCTGAATAGTGGGAAGTTCACATCTACAGAGGCGCTGGGCTGTCTGCACCACTCCCTGCAGAATCTTGCGATTAAGGGAAGTACAGCTCCCATACCAGACAGTGATACAGCCAGTCAGGATGCTCTCAATTGTGCCCCTGTAGAAAGTTCTTTGGAATTGGGGGTTCATACCAAAGATCCTCAACTGTCTGAGGTGAAAGAGGCGCTGTTATGCCTTTTTCACCACGCAGCCAGTATGCACAGACCACATGAGGTCCTCGGTGATGTTTTAGCTGAGGAACTTAAAGCTGTTCACCCTCTCAACCCCAGATCCATTGATGTCAATAGGGGTTAGCCTGTCTCCAATGAAAAACAATGACCAAGTGATTTAGCTGAAGTTGGACAACTCAGTCTTCATTGCAGATAGAATGTAAGATGTCATTCCTCTAGTTTACATTATTTACATTGGGAGTGGAGATGAAGATGAAGAACCATTTCAATGGTTCCCTCAAACTATGTCGTGTTTAAATTTAGAAAAAATTAGAAGTGTTATTTATGATCCTTCCATTAAATTTGAAGAGACTTGGAGGCCATTTATTCAATATTTTCATATGTTGTAGTTTGACCCTCTCCAATTCTATTCTGCTACTTATAAATATATGGAGAGAGGAGTGGAGTTAATGACACTATCGGTTTTATCTGATGTTACGTAATAGCCTATTTTTTTTTCTTTTCTTAGTTTAGTTGATTAGTTTGATTTAGATTAGGGTATTTTTTTCCTATTGGGGCATATTTTTTTCCTTTTTTCTTTTTCCACGATATTTTTGTATATTTTTTTTCTATATTTGTACTTTGTAAGATTTTGGGAGGTTAATATCTGTGTATTAACTGTGTTTTTATCTATCTATACTAATTATTAACAATGTAATCCCAATAGCTTTGTATCAATTCTTTGTATTGTTTGAGAATTTGATATTAATAAAAAGATTGAAAAAGTAAAAAAAGAATTGGCTTGTCCATAGAAGGTGGGTTGTGGTATTAGATGAAGCACGTTCTGCCTGGAGGTCGGTGACCAGTGGTGTTCTGCAGGGATTTGTTCTGGGTCCCCCGCTTTTCGTGATTTTTTTTAGTGATTTGGGTGAGGAAGTAGAAGGGTGAGTTAGTAAGTCTGCAGATGGCACAAAGGTTTGTGGAGGTGTGGAAGGTTGTCTCAGGTTACAACAGGACATTGACCAGATGCAGAACTGAGCTGAGGAGTAGCAGATGGAGCTCAACCTGGTGAAGTGTGAAGTGACTCACTTTGGAAGGTTAAATTCAAAGGCAGAATAGAGGATTAACGGCAAGATTCTTAGCAGAGTGAAGGAACAGAAGGATGTTGCGGCTCCACGTCCACAGATCCCTCAAAGTTGCCACACTAATTGGTAGGGTGGTTAAAGGCATATGGAGTGTTGGCCTTTACCAGTCAGTGGACTGAGTTCAAGAGGGACAAGGTAATGTTGCAGCTTTATAAAACCCTGATTAGGCTGTATTTGGAATATTTTGTTCGGTTTTGATCACCTGATTATAAGAAGAATGTAAAAGCGTTAGAGTGCAGAGGAGATTTACCAGGATGCTGCCTGGATTAGACAGCATGTCTTATGAGGATAGGTTGAGTGAGCTAGCGTTTTTCTCTTTGGAGTGAAGGAGGATGAGAGGTAATTTGATAGATGTGTATTAGATGATAAGAGAGATAGATTGAATGGATAGCTAAAGACCTTTCTCCAGGGTGGGAAGGCTAATATCAGATGCCATAACGTTAAGATGATTGGAAGAAAGTTTGGGGGGGGGGGGGGATGACAGAGGTAAGTTTTTTTACACAAAGTGGTAAGTGTGTGGAATGCCCTGCCAGGGATGGTGGTAGAGGCAGATACATTAGGGTCACTTGAGAGACTCTTTAAGAGATAGGCACATGGATGATAGAAAAGTGGAGGCCTATGTAGGAGGGAAGAGTTAGATCAATCTTAGAGTAGCTGAAGAGGTTGGAAAAACATCACGGATCAGACAGCCTGTACTGTGCTGTACCAATCTATGTTTCATGAATCCCTGCTTCACCTGGAAAGATGATTGGGTGCTTGGATGGTGAGAAGAGGTGAAAACGCAAGTGTTATATCAGCTGAAGTTTTGTAAGGAAAGTGCCATAATGGACAAGGCTTGTGGGAATAGAAGATTCACTTGGAAAGTGAGAAGGGAATAGCCACTGCAAAATACTGAATAGGGAGGTGAGGTGATGGAAACTACAGAAAATGATCTGTTGAACACAGAGACTGGGAGTGCGGAAGGTGAGAACTGGTGTGTATAGGAAATTGGTGACATATGGTCAAGGGCTGTTAATGTTAACAACAGTAGGAGAAGCACAGATCAGGAAGACATTTCAGAGGCACTAGTATGAAAACTGTCATCATCAGAGTGGAAGTGATAGAGACAGAAGTACTGAGCGTACATAAGAGAATATTAGTTTGAGTTGGTATTATGGTCTGCGTAGGCATTGTGGGCTGAAGTGCCTGTCCCAGTGCTGTACTGTTCATTGTTCCTTACAGGAAGTGTAATCAAGATAGCTGTAAGTCTATTTAGCCAGTCTACCTCCTGAGATGGAGACAGAGAGATCCAGAGGCAAAGATTGACCATGTGAAAGGGGGGTGGAGGGGAGGGGGCAGAAGGGCGCAGGGAGGAGATTAGCAGCAAAAGTAATGAAATTGTATGTTTCAGGTCCACAGCGCCACTGACCCGCTGAAGAAGATGTGGAGGTTGGTTCTGAGTGAATGGAGTACTGCAAGCTCAGAAGGGGATGAGTTAGAGTGCAACAGAGAAGTGGAATAGCCACAGTGGTCAATGTCACGTTAGTAATGAATAGATAGAGAGAGGACCATTGGCCAAAGGGGTGTTTGCAGTGGATCAGGAATATTGAAGATGGAGCAAATGCTCCAGAGTTTGGGGTGAAGGCTCCTGGCCAAAGAAATGGACACAGAGCTAGAGGAAGAAGAGGTCAGGGTGTCATGCCAAGCTCAGAATTCATTAGATGGGACATAGGGGGTTAAGTTGAGGCTTCTGTTGAGATCTGATTACTCAGGGTCAACAAGCAAAAGATTAGAGAGGTGGTGAAAACACAGTGCTGGTGAGACTGGGGAAGGAGACGTGGTCTAAGGAAAGAAGGGGGAGAAATTTCTGGGGGGTATATGGAAAGCAAGAGTTGAAATTTATCATCTTTGAATCTGACAAGAAAGAGAAAAGCCATCTAATGCAGACAAGCCAATGGCACTGTGGCAGGCTCTGGAGCTCAGCAGAGTAAAGTCAGGCAGAGGGATTGCGATAGGAGACTCAATATTAGGGGAACAGACAGGAGATTCTGTGGTGGCAAAAGAGAAGCTAAGATGGTATGTAGCCTCCCAGATGCTATAGTCTAGGATGTCTCAGAGTGGTTACACATGATTCTCAAGAGGGAAGGTGAGCAGCCCGAGGTTGTGGTGCACATTTGCACCAATGACATAGGTAGAAAGGGGGAAGAGGTCCTGTGCAGTGAGTACAGGGAGTTAGGGAAGAGGCTGAAGAGCAGGACCTCCAAGGTAGTAGTCTCTGGATTACTCCCAGTACTGTGCTAGTCAGGGCAGGAATAGGATGACAGGTGAATGAGTGGCTGAAGAAGTGGTGCAGAGGCAGGGTTTCAGAGTTATGAATCATCTCTGGGGAAGTTGTGACCTGTGCAAAAAGGATAGCTTACATCTGTACCCAAAGGAGACCAATATCATTGCGGGCAGGTTTGCTGGAGCTGTTGAGGAGGGTTTGAACTAAGTTGGGAGGAGGATGGGAACTGGAGCGATGGGACAGTAGGGATACAAGTTGAAGCAATGTGTAGTGAGACTTGAGGATGGATAGGCAGGTGACAGGGCAAAATTGCAGTCAGTGGGATGAATTGAAGTGTAACATGGGGGAAAAATTGAAAGGGGTGATTAATACAGGACTAAAGGTGTTATATTTGAACACACGGAGTATATGGTATGAGGAAGATGCGCTTGTAGTGCAGTTACTAGAGATTGGCAGTTATGACATCATTGCGACATGGCTGAAAGAAGATTGTAGTTAGGAGCATAAGGACAGGTAGGTAGGCAGAGGGGGTGGGTGACTCTTTTGGTACAAAATAAAATCAAATCATTAGAAAGAGATGAAATGGGATTGGAAGACATTGAACTCTTGTGGTTAGTTAAGGAACTCCAAGGGTAAAAAGACCCTGACGGAAGTTATATACAGGCCCCGAACAGTAGCCAGGATGTGGGATAGAAATTTCAACGGGAAATAAAACAAGTATGTAAAAAGGGCAATGTTGTGATATTCAAGGGGGATTTCAATATGTAGGTAGATTGGAAAAATCAGATTGGTGCGGGATCCCAAGAGAAGGAATTGGTAGAATCCTTACAAGATGGCTTTGTAGAGCAGCTTGTGGTTGAGCCAACAAGGGAAAGGTAATTCTGGATTAGGTGTTGTGTAATGAACCTGATTTGATTAGGGAGCTCAAGGTAAGGGAACCCAGAGGAGACAGTGATTATAATATGATAGAATTCACCCTGCAGCTTGAAAGGGAGAGGATAAAGTCAGATGTATCTGTATTACATTGGAGTGAAGGGAATTGCAGAGGCACAAGACAGGGGCCGGCTAAAGTTGATTGGAAGGGTACACTAGCAGGAATGATGGCAAAACACCAATGGCTGGAGTTCTGGAGGCAATTTGGAAGGTGCAGGATAAATACATCCCAAAGATGAAAATGTATTTTAAAGGAAGGATGAGGCAACTGTGGGTGACAAGGGAAGTCAAAGACAGCATAAAAGTAAAAATGAGATCATATAATATAGTAAAAATTAGTGGAAAGTTAGAGAATTGAGAAGCTTTTAAAAACCAACAGAAGGCAACAAAAAAAAACTACAAGGAGAGAAAAAATGAATTATGAAGGTAAGCTAGGCAAAAACAACAAAGAGGTTCCCAAAAGATTTTTAAGATACAGTATATAAATAGTAAAAGAGGTGAGAGTGGATATTGGACCACTGGAAAGGTAGTAATAGGGAACAAAGAAAAGGCGGAAGAACTTCATACGTATTTTGCGACAGCCTTCACTGTGGAAGATACTAGTAGAATCCCAGGAATTCAAGAGTGTCGGGGGAAGGAGTGAGTGTGGATGGTATTACCAAGGAGAAGGTGCTTGGGAAGCTGAGAGGTCTGAAGGGAGATAAATCACCTGGACCAGATGGACTCCACCCCAGGGTTCTGAATGAGGTAGCTGGAGAGATTGTGGAGGCATTAGTAATGATCTTTCAAGAAACATTAGATTCTGGAATAGTTTTGGAGGACTGGAAAATTGCAAGTTTCACTCCACTTTAAGAAGAGAGGGAAGCAGAAGAAAATAAATTAAAGCCCAGTTAGCCTGACTTCAGCGATCGGGAAGATGTTGGAGTTCATTATTAAGGATGAGGTTCCGACATACTTAGCGGCATATTATAAATCAGGCCAAAGTCGGTATTGCTTCTTTAAGGGTAAATCTTGCCTGACAAATGTGTTGTAATTCTTTAAGAAAATGACAGGCAGGATAAACAAAGGAGAGTCGGTGGATATTGTTTACTTGGATTTTCAGAAGGCTTTTGACAAGGTGCCACACATGAAGCTGCTTGACAAGATAAGAGCCCATGGTATTACAGGAAAGATACTAGCATGGATAGAAGTTTGGCTGACTGGCGGCGGCAAAGTGTCAGAATAAATGATGCCTATTCTGGTTGGCTCCCAGTGACAAATGGTGTTCTGTAGGGATCGGTATTGGAGCCGCTGCTTTTCACATTATATATAAATGATTTGGGTGATAGAATTGATGGCTTTTTGGCCAAGTTTGTAGATGATACAATGACAGGTGAAGAGCCAGGTAGTGCTGAGGAAGTAAGGAATCTGCAGATGGACTTGGACAGATTGGAAGAATGGGCAAAGAAGCGGCAGATGGAATATATTGTGGGGAAATGTATGGGCATGTACTTTGGTAGAAGGAATAAGGGCGTAGACCATTTTCTAAACAGGGAGAAAATTCAAAAATCTGAGGTGCAAAGGGATTTGTGAGTCCTCATGCAGGTTTCCCTAAAGGTTAACTTTCAGGTTGAGTCAGTGGTAAGGAAGGCAAATGCAATGTTAGCATTTATTTCAAGCAAACTAGAATATAGTCATAGTCATAGTCATACTTTATTGATCCCGGGGGAAATTGGTTTTCGTTACAGTTGCACCATAAATAATAAATAGTAATAGAACCATAAATAGTTAAATAGCAATATGTAAATTATGCCAGGAAATAAGTCCAGGACCAGCCTATCGGCTCAGGGTGTCTGACCCTCCAAGGGAGGAGTTGTAAAGTTTGATGGCCACGGGCAGGAATGACTTCCTATGACGCTCTGTGTTGCATCTCGGTGGAATGAGTCTCTGGCTGAATGTACTCGTGTGCCCACCCAGTACATTATGTAGTGGATGGGAGACATTGACCAAGATGGCATGCAACTTAGACAGCATCCTCTTTTCGGACACCACCGTCAGAGAGTGCAGTTCCATCTCCACAACATCACTGGCCTTACGAATGAGTTTGTTGACTCTGTTGGTGTCTGCTACCCTCAGCCTGCTGCCCCAGCACACAACAGCAAACATGATCGCACTGGCCACCACAGACTTGTAGAACATCCTCAGCATCGTCCGGCAGATGTTACAGGACCTCAGTCTCCTCAGGAAATAGAGACAGCTCTGACCCTTCTTGTAGACAGCCTCAGTGTTCTTAGACCAGTCCAGTTTATTGTCAATTCGTAAAGAGCAAGGATGTGATGCTGAGGCTTTACGGGACAGTTTTCAGACCGAGCAGAGTATTGTGAGCAATTTTGGGCCACTATCTGGGAAAAGATGTGCTAACATTGGAGACAGTCCAGGGGAACTTCACGAGAATTACTCCAGGAATGAAAGATTACTGTATGAGGACTGTTTGATGACTCTGGGCCTGCACTCGCTGGAGTTTAGAAGTAAGAGGGGGGATCTCATTGAAACCTATTGAATATTGAAAGGCTTAGACAAAGTGGATGTGGAAAGATGCTTCCCATCGTGGGTGAGTCTGAGACCAGAGGACACAGTCTCAGAACAGAGGGACATCTGTTTAGAACAGAAGTGAGAAGGAATTTCTTTAGGCAGGGAGTGGTGACTCCGTGGAATTCATTGCTCTGGATGGCTGTAGGAGCCAAACTATTGAGTATATTTAAAGCAAAGGTTGACAATTTCTTGGTTAGTCAGGGTGGCAAAGGTTATGTGGAGAAGGCAGAAAAATGGGGTTGAGAGGGATAATAAATCAGCCATGATCGCATGGCAGAGCAGATTCGATGGGTCGAGTGGTACAATTCTGCTCCTGTGCCTTATGGCCTCATGATCTTTAGAGCAGTTCATATAATCAACCCAGCTGCAGCTTTAAGAACGATCTGGCACTGGCTCGTCGAATGTTACAGTGCACCAGAGGTAATAGAAAGTGCACTTTTCAAGAAGCTGGGCAGCTTTCCAAAGATTGCAAATAAAGATAGCTATAAGATACGAGAATTTGGGGATCTGTTAATGGAGCTGTTTGCAGCAAAGGAAGATGGTTATCTGCCTGGCTTAGCTTACTTAGACATTGCTGTAACATTAGTTCTATTGCTGAAAAGCTGTCACATTCTTTGCAAGAGAAATAGATTTGTCAAGGTTCAAAGTATAAAGAGGAGTATTGAGTCACATATTCCCTCCTTTTCGTTTTTCATTTATTTCATCTGCCATCAAGCTAAAATGAAAAAATGACCCAGCTTTGCTCTTCCCAACCATAGCTCAACTCGGAGCAAGAAACCTCCTCTAAAGCACACAAACATTAGGACTGTAGTGTCAGTCCACAAGACCACTGTCTCCCAACCTACAGGTCAGAATGAAACTGTACTTCAAGATGACCCAGCAAAACATTGCTCCATGCATAATAAACCTCACCCATTGTGGAGTGCCATGGCTTTAGGCTAAAAACCATTGAGGAATGAAAAGCTTAGCTGAAAGAGCAAGGGATTTGCTTCAAATGCTGTTCTTCATCATCACATTTCACACGTAAATGCATGACCAAATAAGGTGTGATGAATGCAACAATTTTCACTGTTTAGCTCTTGCACCATCCATGTTTACCTTAAAAAAAAAGGTAAACTCAAGTTCACAGCCTCAACATGGTCTTTTGCAAAGCATCAGTATCAGCAGAACAGATGAAGACTGCCTTGGGCTCACAGTCTTCAAAAGGACAGAGGAAGATCATAAACTTGCACTCGCTTTCAAAGATGAACTCGTTCTTAGGACTGTAGAACAACAGGTCTCCCAAGATGAGCCCAACAGCTTTAAGTTTCCCAAACCACTTCTGCCCAACAATAGAGAACAAGCCTTGACTCCCCTCTCTTCTCTGTGGAGCATGTTTGATCAAAAGCTGAAGATAAAAGAGTAGTTTGTTTCTTTCACCCGGAAGATATTTGACAATGACCTTGCAGTGCTAGCCCTTCCACTGACTAAGGAAAAGAAAGCTGGTATCTACCCACTTTTGGAGTCTTCCACTCCAAAAAGATAGACCAGATCATGATGGTTTTCAACTCTAGTGCACAACACGGTGGCATCAATCTGAATAACGTGCTGCTCATTGCACCAGACTTGAATATCAACCATAACAGGGTCCAATGAAGTTGAGTGTTCACACGGCCAGATCAGTGGAGTATGGACCTACAGAGCATAATCCCACAGATCACACTTCCAGATCTGTCCAAGCCTCACAGTTCACCAACACCAATCAACTGTCATAACCATAGATTCAGCAGCACAGTAGATATGGCAATTGCGCTCGTGAATAAGCACATGTCAGTTAATTATTTCATTGTGATAGTATTTAACTCCATTCATTCCATTGTAGCGTTTGCTGAAACTTGAACACAGCACAGCAACGCTTCACATCCTGTTTGCATTTGGCCTTGCCTGAGAAATTGGACTCTCGAGTCAACTGACTCTGAAGACCAGTGGTATTCGTTTTATATTTAGTTATTCCTTTCAGCCACAGCGTAGGCTTCGTTTTCCATTTGGGAGCTTTACTTAATGGCCCTGTTTGGCCTAGCACTTATTGTTTTCTTTTCCCTTTAACTCTTTTCGCATTAAATTCTGTGAACTATCGACCCGCTTCAGTGTCTCTCACTCTGCACTTGGGCCATATCCGAACTGCGGTGACATCAACTGGTTCACAGGACCGGTGTTCCTGTACAAACCACAGTCTACTTGCTGCACACAACCAAATCTATGAGCTAATTGATCCTGATGCTGATAGAGACATTCAACCACAAGTGACAAGCTAGGCCACTGGCACAACAGATAGGGTGCTGACCTCAGGGAGGTTGGAAAAATTCTCTTTCTGGAACTCCTTGCAAAGAGTACTTGCAACTCTCGTTCATATAGTTTACTCTTTAAAGCCTACCACTTAGCTTCCTATCAAGTGTAGAAGTTGGCATGAGATTAGCTTGAGACCCCACACCATTGGGAGTACTTTCCAAGGCAATGAACATAATAATCCAATTTGTGCATACAACCACCTTGTCTGATGAATTAGAAATTCGTTTTGAGGGAGAAAACCTCAACAAGAACAACTCACTCACTAAATTGAATCCAATCTTAGGCAAAGGCAGCCTGCTCAGAGTTACAGGAAGATTAAGATATGTAGATTTGAGGAGCTCGGAAGGGAACCCCATTATCTTGCTTTGCAAGCATCACACCTCCATGTTATTCATATGACATTATCATGAGCAACTGGAGAATCAAGGATACACATTCACGGACAGAGACAATAGAGCTGCTGGTATATGACTGGAGGCAAGCATCTTGTCAGATTCCTCCCTGCCCAACCCTTTACCTTTCCCACCAACCTGACTTCACCTATTACTTTCTAGCCTCCTACCCCTCACCCCACCTTTTTATTCTGGCATTGTCCCCCTTCATTTCCCAACCCAAAGAAGAGTCTTGGCTTGCAACATTGACCATTCATTCATTTCTACAGGTACTGCCTGACCAGCTGAGTTCGTCCAGCATTTTGAATGTGTTGCGCAGGAGCTGCACAAGTAACATTTTGCATGACTGTGCCACTTGTCGTAAATTGTGGGGTAAGTGGAAAGGCAAATGATGCCAGACTTGCCAGTGGAGTGACTAAGCACCTCTGCACCCTTCACATACACTGGTCAGCATGTCTTTGGTCCTCGGACTGTGGTTAGTAGATGTACACGAGGAGGTTTTGCTCATAGCAACCTGAGTACTCAAGGTGCTCACATAGAAATGATTGAGTCCGTGGATACATCTAGTCGCACTAATGGACTGGGATGTTCTTTGCCATCTGTGATCGCTCTGAAGGACAATACTCTGACTGTGGTATGACTTTTGATGGTGCTTGCCATGACCGTGAGTTGCAGAAAGCAGCAAAGGCCTCTAAGATGCAGAGGTACATCACCAGCCAAGGCTGCACTGAGGAGTTTAATCCACACACCGCACACACAGGCAGCGCATGGGAGCACGATTGGACTGTCGAGGAGAACCTTGGACTCTAGGCCTACAAGCACAAGATCTTCCAGTTTGAGTCAAGAGGTCTGATGCACTCTCATGCCAGAAGAAATGGCAATTATCAACTTGAGGCCATTGGTTCCAGTCTCTGCAGATGCACTCACCCTCACCTTACATCCTTACTTCTATGATACTTCTCACACAACAACATATTGCTCCGGCCCCAACTGGAAACTTTGCGGAAAATGACCTCTATAAACAGCAATGGCTTCAAGTGCAGAACTTAGCTGACCAATTCTGGAGGTGATGGGAACAAGAATACCTGCAGACACTGCAAGTTTGTCACAAATGGCAAGTCATGCTCTAACACTGAAGACAGTAATGTAAACACAAAATAATCTGCAGATGCTGGAGTCAAAGCAACACTCACAACACGCTGGAGGAACTCAGCAGGTCGGGCAGCATCTGTGGAAAAGATCAGTCGACGTTTCGGGTCGGAATCCTGACGAAGGGTTCCGGCCCGAAACGTCGACCGATCTTTTCCTTGGATGCTGCCCGACCTGCTGAGTTCCTCCAGCGTGTTGTGAGTGAAGACAGTAATGTCGTGCTTCTGAAAGGCAGCAGAGTAGCCCAAAATGACTGGTCTGTGGCATTATTGACACACACCTTTTCAACTGAAGATGGTGGAGTTTGCAAAGTAAGAGTTCAAAGTGATAAAGCAAGGGTCAAGCAAGAAATTTTTCAGGCCTGTGTCTGAGATTGTTCTTTCTGAAAAAGCGGGACTGAGGGCTATGGGTAACCCTAGGTAATTTCTAAGGTAAGGACATGTTCGGCACAGCTCTGTGGGCCAAAGGGCCTGTATTGTGCTGTAGGTTTTCTATGTTTCTATGAACTTTGTATCCTATTCCATTAAATACCTGTGGCATTTTCATAGATGCCAAGTGTGGCGTGTTCAGTCTTTTATTTTGAAATATAACCATGCTGACTTTAATTTTGAAGTTCAATTGAACCACATCAGGACAATCATTTTGTTTTTAGTATTGGTTTTATTTTTGTCAGACTGAAGCACATATACATGATTCTTTGTGGCCTTTCTTTAATTTGTTCAATCCAAATCATCTGTAAGTGTTGTTTTACATCATAAAGAAGCACAATATCTGAGCAATATTTTACTTAATATTGTGGAAAAGTATATTCCTGATTATCAATGCAGTGTTTAACTAGCCTTGGTAATTTAAGGAATGCTTACATATTAATCTTCTCACAAAAAGTAAAACTTTGTTTACTCATGTTGTGTATAATTTTTGGTTATTTTACATGTAAGTCAAGCTTCATGTATGCCTAATTTCTTATGAATGTGTCACTTAATCATCGTAAGTTTTGCTGCATTAAGTACTTATGATACTTTTTCTGGTTCTCTCTCAGTTTTACTCCAATTCCATTATACATGTGAGTGCTGCCCAATAAAGCACCAGTATATTAACACTATATCCTGACTCCCGTGTCAATTAAGTGGTGTTTGGGTATACTTCCTACTTCACACTCGAGGAGAGCAGTACAGACAAAATGGACCCGGCAATAAATGCTGGTCTTACAGGTGATGCCCAGATCATGGGAGTGAAGATTAGAAAGAATTAATTTGTTATATTTCATCTAGGGTTGCAACTCTCAGCACATTATCTCCTGTGCTCACAGCTTCCTTCACCTAAATCCTTCGGTTAAGCCACAACAGGAGGTTAGTAGCTCCCCATGCCCAGAGCCTGCTACCCACCCAACACCGGGTGCTGGGACCCACTGGAGTCCCGGTCTGGTCTGTGCCTTCATACCAAGCACTTTCAGAACTCTATGTTACAACGTGATTGCCACCCATTCTAATCTGTAAGGAATCCTCTCCCAGTCTGCTCAGCCTCTCATACATAAAACCTGCCAGCCTGGCATCATATTCTCTGTACTTCCTCTATCTCTTTCATGGAAAGGTAGCTGTAATTCAATGTCGCGAGAAAGCTGGTTCATGGGTTTGTTAAGTGAGACAGAAGGCACTGATTACGAGTAAGTATATTAATATTTTTTTCACAAACAGTAAAACAGTCTACCAAACATCAAAGCCCCCTCCCCAAATTACACAAACTACAAAACTAAACATTTAACAAACAGATACTTTGCTAAGAGTGTGCGAGGGCCCTCCTATCTGCAGCATACTTTCCCAATGGTTCTTCAGCACTGGGTGCCACCTCAGTGTGCAGCAGGCCTCGGGGATGAAAGAAAAGAGGCCGAGCCTCCAGCATGTGCTATTCTTATACCCTAGAGGTGCTTGAAACCAGACACCAGTGCCATGGCACACAAGGCAACCACAGGGAAAGAGCTGCTGCATTCTTCAAACAGGCCAATCGATGATCGACGTGGTAGAAGCATTTTTCGATTGACAGGTAACTAGTCCCCCTATGATACTCAAATGCAGACTGATCTTGGCCCTGTACAGTTGCATTAAACTTTTTTATTCCAATAATGCATTGGTTTTGTAAGTAAACCTCCTATATACCATATGTCATCCAAATTGTTCTCTGCATCTGCATGCCGGCCTAGGTGCAAGTGATGTAATGTACTTAGACTGTGGAAAAAAAAAGTCCGGTTTAAGATGATGCAGCCAAAGACATACTTACTGGTATTTCAAAAGCAAAAGATTTCAATAAAACCATTATTAATAATACTTTTCAAAGAAAATTGCGGTAAGCTATCACCACAAGCAATGAAAAAGTGAGTGAGGGGAAAGCAAATTTGCGAGATGTGCCTTGCTGGTGTGCTGCAAAAGCAATGCACTTGGAATTGGAGCCGTGTTTAGAGTGAATGATTCAGAGGGGAGAAGGTTTGGAGGAGTTCTAATGCCCGTCTAGCTAACCCAGGTATGAGGGTGGATCGCCTTAAATGCCAGGCCAGATTGGAGTGGTCAAGAATGAGCTCTTCCGTAGTGAAATCCAGGTCCGAAACAAATCCATGGAGTGACATGTTCGAGGCCTACAGCAGTTTGCCAGCGACGGGGCCTGGGTCCTAGTGTGAGGCTCAGACAATTTAAACGCTGGCCCAGATAGTGTGCAAGCTTCTCGTTCCACAATGCTAAGGTTGTAAGACTGTCCCCGGCTGCTGTGCTTCGTGTCTGTGAACTTTGCGGCAATTTGCCCTGTTAATATGATGAACTGAATACCGAGGCTTTGGGCCTACTCTGGGAATTTGGATCTCAGGACTCAATTTGTTTCGGAATGCTGAAGTTGATGGTTTCTATTGTTTATATGGTTTTTTTCTTTTTCTCTGTGGGCACTGGTGAGAGGGTGGTCTTATTTTTTCAATTGGGTTCCTTGTTTTGCGACTGCCTGTAAGCAAACATAGCTCAAGGTTGTATAATTTATGCATTCTTTGATAATAAATGCACTTTGAAACTTTGAATTACTACAGCCTTTCCAGTTCCTAATGGAGCTTTTGGAAGGGATTCCACAAGAACGAGGTGTAGGCATTCCCACACCTCACCACCCAAGAGTTCATAGCCACACTCATGCAATTCCTGACTCCAGATCCCAGGGATATCCTGAAATTCCTCACTGAAGTCCACATGGGTGATTTGAGAAATTATTTTCCATTTTGTTGCTGAGCTCTCCTCCCCAGGGTTAGCTTGGCACCTGGAGGAGTTTCTGGGTCCATTTCCTCATCAAACAACCTGGCAAGTGACTGGGTGAAGGAGGAGTTAGATGTTAAATTAGAGACAGGACCAAAAGAAAACTTCTGAACTATCTGTGTGAATCTCAGAATAGTGACTGGCTCAGGCCACACTGGGACCTGTGGAAATACTTTCAGTCAGCGGATTGGGACTGACCCCGATTGACTGCATGGCCCTGCCTCATGTCCTTGGGGCCAATGATACAATAAATCACTTTGAACTGGATCGCTGCCACATTCAGTGTGAAAGACTCTGATGGCTGGGCCCCAGCTGTACAAATGCCAGGAGTTAAGGTAACTATTCATTTATGTGTAACTCAAAAACTGTACAATACTCTCACTGTTTTATTTCAAAATGATAAAAAAAGTTGGTTGAAACTGCAGTAACAAATTTGACTATTTAAACTATAATGAAATTATGAAAATGAAGTAATTAATGAATTACTGATCGGTCAGTAATTTATCCGGCAGCGGAGGGACAAAGATGGCAAAAGCGGCTCTTAGTGAAAGGCCATGGGAGTCTTTATCAGATCGGCAGCTAACAGCCATTGATTTCATTCTGCTTATTACTGTGGTTCTCGCTGCCTGTGACACATTCACTGACGAGGCTCCTCGCTGCTTCTGGCACCCAGACCGACACTCAACAGCAGTGACACCCTCTTTCCACGTAACAGGGGCATGTGACAGTCACTGCACAGGAGAAGGGGCAGAAACACCAGGCATTCAGTAACAAAGGGCAGAGCACGGCTCCGGGCTGCCAGCAGTGTTAATTCAGAAATGGCCCAGTTCTTCACTCCCTCCGACCCACGCATCATCCTTTAAACCAGCAGCAGCTCTCACCCCTCTGGGGGTCAATGTCCTGATTATAATCCAATCTAGCACTTTGGCAATAATTGGGAGATAAATTTTGCCAATAAATAAATAGTTCTGATGTACTGGATTGATGGGTTTACCCTGGAAGCACGGACGTACGTCCGCCAGTAATGTAGCCTCATCCCATGCAGTGGGTGATGAGCCCAGGAATTTCCTGTAAGCTGTCCTGCGCAAGGTGCTCCTCAGGGAAAGAACTCCCGAAAATCCCTTGGATGAATAGAATTGAGTGGGTGGTGGGAGCTGGGGAAGAGAAGTAGCTTGTTTTGCTGTTGTTTTGTTTGTTGTTGTTGTTTGTGTTGTTCTGCTGAGCATTGTGGGTGTGCTATATTGGTGCTGGAACGTGTGGCGAGCTGCCCCAGCACATCCTTAATTGTTAATGCAAGCAGCACATTTCTCTGTTTCTTTTGAAGCACCTGTGATAACTGAATAAATGAATCTGAATCCTGAGGAATGAGGCGTTGCATTTTGGCACATTAATAATAAGACCCTGAAAGACAGGAGCAGAATTTATTGGTAGTGTCCGAGGAAGTACTGTCGACAGGGAGGATGTAATGGCACAGCTGGTAGGGTGGCTGCCTCACAGCTCGTGATCCTGATCTCTGGCAGTGTTCGAGTGGCATTTCTCCCACATTTCCTCCTCGTAACCAACTGCCTTTCCCCAGGCTGCTCATTTCCGCCCACGCCATGCCGCGAGCTAGCATGTCAACCTCCCCTCCTGTGTAGGTAAGAGGTAGACTCTGGGAACGATAGGAACGCGGGG
This sequence comes from Mobula birostris, assembly GCF_030028105.1. Classification (NCBI taxonomy): domain Eukaryota; kingdom Metazoa; phylum Chordata; class Chondrichthyes; order Myliobatiformes; family Myliobatidae; genus Mobula; species Mobula birostris. The sequence goes on along the minus strand of NC_092387.1, from coordinate 20,826,258 downwards.
AGAACAAAATAGAGGGTAAGTGGGTGTTTGGCTTCCCGAAGTCCAACCCTACGTCCCTGTCGTGAGAGGTGGAAATGGGTAAGGCCGGCCAACAGCGCTCTGGAGAAGCTGTACAGGCCAATCCCCTGTACAGTGGATTGCAGACTTGTTGATGAACTTCAACCACACCATTGACTTCAGAGGAGGACAGAGATGGGAGGCCATCGAATGCCTACGCTCCACCAGGAGCTAAGGGCAGAGGTAAGGAAATAAGTGGGTGCTTGGTCAGCACAGACTGTGCACTGATAGACCCATTTCTGTGTTGTGACTTCAACGACTTTCATGTGTGACCCAGGTGATAACAGTGCGCACAGGACACTTGCTTTAATTAACTGGGGGATGGAATTAAACAGATCAGATTAACGATTTGCTTATTTGTCACATGCACATCAAACCATACAGTGAAATACGTCGTTTGCACTGAGGATGTGTTGGGGGCAGCCTGTGAGTGTCTCCACACTTTCCACGCCACAATTTACTAATCCTAACCTGTACATCTTTGGAATGTGGGCGGACACAGGAACACCCGGTTGAAATCCCGTTGCCTGGAATAGAGCCATATCACCGAGTGGTTAAGTTGGATTTGTTTCCCAAGGAATACAGAGGCTGCAGAAACACTTTGACAGAGGGATTCAACAATCATGAGGATATAGAAGGGGCAGCATTTTCTCAAGAGCATTGTCTGCTAATGGGCAAAAGTTCAGCTCAGGACTAGGAGGTATTGATAGGAACTCCAGAAGAATGTTTCATCCAAAGGCTGGCTGGAATATGGGATTTACCGTCTGGGGAGCTGTTGGGGGTAGGATGGAGACACCCACTTCTACAATAAAGTACCATTTATTTACTTAGAGAGACAGCATGGTAACAGAGCCTTCCAGCCCAATGAGCCCGCGCCACCCAACTACACCCATGTGACAATTAATCTACTAACCTGCAAGTCTTTGGAATGTGGGAGGAAAGTTAGATGACCAAAGGCACAGAAGGCTACGGGCCCAGTATTTGAGCACTGGGAAGTGGACGAGTATGGACAGGTACTATGGTCAGATCATAAAAGATCATGGGTTATTCCTGGGGCTGGAGAGAATAAGGGATGTGGAAAAGAAAGCTGGAACAGGAAACCCAAATTCAGATGATCACCATTGATTTTATTGTATAGCACCGGGGTCCCCAACCTTTTTTGCACCGCGGACCAGTTTAATATTGACAACATTCTTGCGGACCGGCCGACCGGGGGTGTTCAAGTAGGGTTAAACTCACCTCAACATGTCTTTTACCGTTAGGGTTGCCAACTTTCTCACTCCCAAATAAGGGACGAAAGTAGCAGTCAAATCCTGGGATACGTATATTTACCCCAGAAAGACTACCATGACCATGAAGCCTTGCGCGGGCACCTGTGTGCGTATGTGTGATGTGTGCATGCACATACGTGCCAAGTTTTTTCCCCACAAATCCGCTTTGGCTTAATCTTCCCGACTATATGGTACATACATTATTTCTACTTTATATAGGCTGTGCATTTAAAATATAATTCCTGCTTTTACTATATGTTAGTGTTCTTTTAGGTTTTATGTGTTATTTGGTATGATTTGGTAGGTTATTTTTTGGGTCTGGGAATGCTCAAAAATTTTTCCCATATAAATTAATGGTAATTGCTTTTTTGCTTTACGTCATTTCGGCACGAAAGGTTTCATAGGAACGCTCTACCTTAGCGGGGGAGATACGGGACAAACCAATTTAGCCCAATATACGGGATGTCCCGGCAAATATGGGACAGTTGGCAACCCTATGTTCAAGTTCAACAGTGCGTGACAGGGAATGAGGAAAGGTGCAGCTGACCCGTATCGTTTCCTCACGGCCCGGTACCGGTGGTTGGGGACCACTGTTATAGCAGAGCAGGCTCAATGTATCAGATGGCCTATGCGTGCTTGAAGATTTGTTTTCATATGCAGTATGGACACTGTGGGCCAAACAGTGGCAGAATTGAATATGGAATTCTTTCTCTTCCTTTCTCCCTTTCACTCCCTCTCCCCCCACCACCAAACAGGTCCAATCAAACCCTCTCCAGGGTGTGACCATCTCCCCAGCCAGAAGAGGTCTGTCTCATGAGGAGCAGCTCTCTAGCCAACCCCAATGCAGCTCCAACTGTCCTCCTCATGCCAATACCTTGGGACCAGGCAGAGGTGGAGAGCGCGGAGTAGAGAGCCCAGGCGCAGGCTGAGAAGGAATGCAAGTCACTTGTCAATGGGCTGGAAGACAGAGTCAATGGGCTGAGGGTAACACTGAGGCAGAAAGGGTCAGCTAGTGAGAGGCATCAGTCTGTGGGGTGAGAGTGGATATCCTAGACACAGCCCCACACCCCTCCTCCTGTCTGTATCTGCAGAGACTAAGATTCTGCAATAAAACTACACGCTTGACACAAACAGTCTGCACTCCTGCCTGCCATCTCCATTGAAAAGATGGAGAAAATTTTCCAGATCAGAGTGAGGGTGGGAAGGGGGGAGTGTAAAATGTTAGAGACAGGAAGTGGTGTAGAGTCCAGAGGGATTCACAGAGAAAGGGAAGGGTGCACCTCCAGATGGGTTCACAGAGAAAGGGAGGGGCACAGAGGGGTTCATGGAGACAGTGTGGGGCAGTCAGAGGGATTCACAGAGACAGAGAGGGGCACTTGGCCAGAAGGTTTACAGAGACAGGGAGGGGCAGTCAGAGGGGTTCATGGAGACAGGGTGGGGCAGTAGGAGGGGTTCACAGAGACAGAGAGGGGCACTTGGCCAGAAGATTTACAGAGACAGGGAGGGGCAGTCAGAGGGGTTCACAGAGACAGAGAGGTGCACTTGGCCAGAAGGTTTACAGAGACAGGGAGGGGCAGTCAGAGGGGTTCATGGAGACAGAGAGGTGCACTTGGCCAGAAGACTTACAGAGGCACGGAGGGGCAGTCAGAGGGATTCACAGAGACAGAGAGGGGCAATTGGCCAGAAGGTTTACAGAGACAGGGTGGGGCAGTCTGAGGGGTTCACAGAGACAGGGAGGGGCATAACCAGGGGGGTTCACGGAGACAGGGGCAGTCTGAGGCGTTCACAGAGACAGGGAGGGGCACTTGGCCAGAGGGTTTCACAGAGACAGGGAGGGGCACAGCCGGGGGGGGGGGGGGTCACGGAGACAGGGGCGGTCTGAGGGGTTCACAGAGACAGGGAGGGGCATAGCCAGGAGGGGTTCACGGAGACAGGGGCAGTCTGAGGCGTTCACAGAGATAGGGAGGGGCACTTGGCCAGAGGGTTTCACAGAGACAGGGAGGGGCACAGCCGGGGGGGTTCACGGAGGCAGAGGCAGTCTGAGGGGTTCACGGAGACAGGGAGGGGCACAGCCAGGGGGGTTCATGGAGACAGGGGCAGTCTGAGGGGTTCACAGAGACAGGGAGGGGCACTTGGCCAGAAGGTTCATGGAGACAGGGAAGGGAGGGGCAGAGGGCTGGAGTAGGTCACAGAATGGGACTGAAATAAATCGACAGATAAATCTCTAAGGGGATGATTTATTAGAAAAGGTGACCTTCGTGGAGTTGGGTTATGGAGCTGCAGTCTTGTTCCCAAGGAGAAGCCCCACTCCTCAGTGGATGACCAAATTCAGCGACTTCTGGTCTTGAGTGAGGGAACTCAGGAACTGCAGTCCGTTCTCGGTGAAAAGGTTGTTCATCACCCTGTGTGCAGTGAGGATCAAAGAGGGAGGAGAGAGTCCAGTTCAGTTCCTTCAGCAGGATTTCCTAACAGTAGTGAAATTATTTAAGAGTGGCAGGGTCATCCACTATGGAAAGAGAGCCTTCAACCCAACTGGTCCATCCTGACCGGGTTTGGCCCATATCCCTCTAAACCTTTTTGTCAAATTACCTGTCCAAGTACCTTTTAGATGTTGTTAATGTACATTCAAGGGATAAAGTCCCAACCAATCTCCAGAACTTAGTTCCTTGAGTCCCAGCAAGTTCCTCATAAATCTCTTCTGCACTCCTTCCACCTTAATGGTTTCTCTCCCACAGCGGGGTAACCAAAAGTAAACACAATACTCCAAGTGTTGTCAACTGCAACGTGACATCTCAAGTTCTCTACTCTGATGAAGGTCAGCGTGCCACACACCTTCTGCACCACCGTCCACCTGTGATGTCACGTTCAGGGAACTACGCACCTGTGCACCTAGTTTTTACCAGAGTGTCAGAGGCTGTGGGAAGACCTAATGGAGGTTTATAAAATGATGAGGGACGTAAATATGGAATTCTGTCAGAATCTTTTTCCCAGGGTGGAAAAGCCAAGTACTAGAGGGCAAAGGTTTAAAGGAGATGTGTAAGGCAAGTTTCTTTCACACAGGGAGCGGCGGGTGCCTGAAATCCTGGAATGCCCTGCTGGCAGGGAGGAGGGGGGTGTTGGAAGAAGATATAATAGTGGTGTTTAAGAGGATCTTAGACACAGAAACTGGAGAGAGTGGAGGGGTATGGATCACTTGCAAGCAGATGTGATTTAGTTCGGCATCATGTTACAAACAGACTCAGAGAGTTATAGAGCAATACAGCACAGATACAGTCCCATCTGCCCAATGAGTACATGTTGACCATGGTGCCCACCCAGCTAGTCCCGATCTCCTGCATTTTTCTCAGACCCTCTAAGTGTTTCTTTAAAGATATTACTGTACCTGCCTCAACCACTTCCTCTGAAAGCTCGTTCCATCCTCTTGGTGAAAACCTAGGTTCCTTTTAAAGCTTTCCTTTCTCACCACATCGTTCCCAAAACAGGGTGACCAAAGCTGTACACAGTACTCCAGGTGTGGCCTCACCAGTGACATACAAATGCAACATAATGTCATTACTCCGGTACTTAAAGCCCTGACTAATGAAGGTCAGTGTGCTAACAGCCTTTTTCACCACCTTGTCTACCTGTGAGGGTGGGACAAAGAGCATGATCGCATACACTATGTTTTAAATTCAATGTTCAAGGGGTGACAAGGAGGAAACAACACGGGAGGGGCAGGACGAGGGACGGTGAGGAGTGAGGGGTGGCAAGTGGAAGTAATGCAGGAGGGGACAGTGTGTAGGGAGTGGTATGGGAGGAGTGGTGAGGAGGGAAGGGTGAAGCAGAGGGGTGGTGGGAGGGAGCAGTGTGAGAGAGGGGTGTGGAAGGAGTGGTGAGGAGGGAGCCATGTGGGAGAGGGGTGATGAGGGTGGAGGGGTGTGGGAGAGTGGCAGTGAGGAGGGAGTGGTAGGGGGAGAGAGGTGGTGAAGAGGGAGCCACGTGGGAGAGAGGCAGTGAGGAGGGAGTGGTAGGGGAAAGACGTGGTGAGGAGGGAGCCGTGTGGGAGAGGGGTGGTGAGGGTAGAGGAGTGTGGGAGACTGGCAGTGAGGAGGAAGCCGTGTGGGAGAGTGGCAGTGAGGAGGGAGTGGTAGGGGAGAGGGGTGGTGAGGAGGGAGCTGTGTGGGAGAGGGGTGGTGAGGGTAGAGGAGTGTGGGAGAGTGTGAGTGAGGAGGGAGTGGTAGGGGAGAGGGGTGGTGGGAGGTGGGAGGGAGCGGTGTAGGAGAGGAATAGTGAGGAGAGAAGGCGGTGAGGATTGGGAATAGTGGGAGACGGAAACTCACCAAAGTTTCTGCAGCCGATGGCAGGTTTTGACAAGATTGGAGATGTGGGGCAGGGAGATGTCAGTGATCAAGTTGTTTGACAGCTTCAGGTGGCGGATGGACCTTTGAACCCCAAGTGCGTTGACCAGTTCTGGGACAGAGGCATCTGTGAGTCCATTGGAGGAGAGTCTAGGAGAGAGAGGCGATGTGTCAGTGCATGCTGGGGGTGGGGGTGTTGGGGAGAGGGTTTGTGGGGTGGAAAGGGCTTGTGGAGTGGGAGGGAGGTGTTGGGAAGGGATGGAGGGGAAGAGAGAGGGTAGGAAAGAGGGGGTGGGAAGGGAGGATAAAGAGAGAAGTGGGTGAATGAGAGAGAGAAAAAAAAAGAAAGAAAAAGCAAGAGTTTCTCTCACCCTAGCATACGGAGTCTTGATGTGTTGAGACTGGCAGAAAGATCCTTCACCCCCTCGTCCCCCACACTGTTCCCATCCAGGCTGAGCCAGTGGAGTCGGTCGCAAACACTCAGTAGTTTACAGAGGACGGGGACAATGGCGCTGGTCAGCCTGTTCCTCGTCAACCTGTGGGAGAAAGGGTACACAATACGGGGACCACACCACTTGTTGTAGGACAAAACACGGGTGGGGACGATGCAGAGTACTGGAGTGAGCAAGGATGCCTGGCTGAGTGGTGCTGCAACAATAATCACTCATCGAGCGTCGAGTTTTTCAGTTTAGTGTTAGTTAATTTTGAGAGGGAGAACAATGTCACACCCACGCGTGCCCCAACATCTCCAAATGACCCTGTAATCTCAGTCTGTGACACTCATACTCTTGAAGAGGGTGAACCCACAGGAAGTCCCTGGTCCACACAGTATACCTGGCCAAGTGCTAAGGGTCTGTGCAGATCAAATGGCTGGAGTACTTACGGAATCTTCAATCTCTCTTTTCTGAGCTTTATAGGGTCCCATCTCTTATACTGCAGGGCTTTCAAGAGGTTTGTTATGTTGCAAATCAACACCTGCCACAAAGGTGACCTGCATCTGCTTCAATATGCCCATCATTCCCTGGTGCCAGGGTCAAGCACGTCTCATAAGGGGCAGTCTCGGAGGAAAGGGTGAGCAGCCAGATGTCGTGGTTCAACGTGGTACTAATGGCATTGGCTGGAGCAGGGGTGAGGTTCTGTAAAGTGACTTTAGGGAGTTAAGTAGAAAATTTTTAAAAACAGAGTTTCCAGGGTTGTAATCTCAAGATTATAACTCACACCACATACTGGTGAGGTGAGAAATAGATACATGGTGAAATTCAATATGTGTTTAAGGAGCTAGTGCAAAAGAGAGGGCTTCAGATTTATTGATTCTTGGCCTCCCTTCAAGGAGAGTTGGTATCTGTACAAACACCATGCTTTTCATCTGAACTGGAGGGGAACTAACATCATCACCAGGAAGTTTGCTAGTGGTACTCAACCAGACAATAGGAAGGTTAAAGGGAGCCATGAAATATCCTTGGCAAGTAGATTAAGAAGAATCCCAAGGCATTTTATTCTTTTATTAAGAAAAAAAGGCAAAAAATTTATACGATCTGAAGAGAAACAACTTTGTCGTGGTTTGGAGGCTTGTGTGCCTCAATGACTCAGAGAGCTATGCTGGCTGGAGTCAGGGCTTTATGCTTTGGTTCTTGGTAGGGTCACCCATGCCAAACAGGTCAAAGGGTAGAGGTCAGACTAAGAGTGGTCCATCGGTCCTCCACATTGGGGGTTCAGCTCAGGACTTACAACCCTGATTGGACAAACAAAATTATTAAAGAAACAGCAGTGAAGAATCCTTCTACATCTGAGTATGATGGTATTCCTGAGTCTCCACCCAGGGCTTGCATGACTGAGAGTTGTGAAAACTGAGAGTAAGCTATTGACACATTGAAGGAAGCCCTGAACACCACCAGAGACAGGACTTTTGTTGCTGCCCTAAATGCCAGTGGTGTAACAAGTAGTATTTCTTTCAGAAAAAAAGATAACTGAGGAGACAGTAGGTCTATTCAAGGACAAAGGAGGAAATTTGTGCTCGCAGTCAGGGATATTGGCTGAAGTACTAAATGAGTACCTTGTGCCAGTATTTACCAAGAAGAATTTGAAGGATGAAAAAAACATGATGGTGCATGCTAATTTGCTGTGGCATTTTAAGATTAAGTAGGTTGTGCTGCTGGGTTTCTGAGAAGTATTAAGGTGGATAAATCCCCAGGGCCCGATTGCATACGAAAGAAGCAAGTGAGGAAAATGCTGGGCCATTTGACAAAGATCTTTGTGTCCATGCTAGCAACAGGCAAGGTCATGGAAGACTGGAGAGTAATGTTGTGCTTTTGTTCAAGACGGGAGAAGGGAATAATCCAGGTAATTATAGGCCAGTGAGCTTCACATCTATGGTGAGGAAGTTACTGGAGAGAATACTGAGAGATAAGATTAATGTGCATTTGGAAGGGCATGGCCTGTTTCGGACAGTCAGCATGGCAGTATGCAGGACAGGTCATGCTTTACAAACTTGATTGAGATTTTTGAGGCGACAAAGGTGCTTGATGAAGGTAAGGCAGTGAACGTTATCTACACAGACTTCTAGTAAGACATTTAATAAGATCCCTCATGGTAGGTTGATTCAGAACATAAAGGTGCATGGGATCCAGTGTGAGTTGCAAGTTTGGATTTGGAACTGGTTTGCCCATAGAAGGTAAAACAGAGGGGTGGAAGGCGTTTCTTTGGCTGGGGGTTTGTGACCAAGAATCAGTGCTGGAACCTTTGTTTTATATATATAGGTACTCTCACTCTCACAAGTTTCTACAGGTGTACCGTGGAGAGCACTGTACCGATTGCAACACCATCTGGTACGGAGGGGACAATGCATAGGATCGGAAAAAGCTGCAGAAAGTTGTAAACTCAGCCAGCACTACCCCAACACCGAGGTCACCCTGAAAAGGCGATGCCTCAGAAAGGCAGCATCCATCATTAAGGACCTCCATCTACCCAAGACAGGCCCCCTTCTCATTGTTACCATCAAGGAAGAGGTACAGGAATCTAAAGACACACAGTTAACATTTCAGGAGCAGGTTCTTTCCCTCCGCCATCAGATTTCTAAATGGACAATGAATCCATAAACTCACTATTATTGCTCTTTTTTCCATTACATGGTAATTTAACTTCTTATATGTATTGTTTATTGTAATCTATAGTTTTTATGATTTTTTATTGTTATGTATTGCAATGCACTGCTGCCATAAAACAACAAATTTCATGATATATATTAGAGGTATTAAACTTGATTCTGATACAGTAGGCACATTAATAATATTTAAAAGGACAGGTCATAAATAGGAGAGATTTTAAAGCCTAAGATTAACCTTATTTGCCACATGCGCATTAAAATATACAGTGAAATGCGTCACTTATGTCCCAGCATGTGTTGGGGTCAGCCCACAACAGTCACTCTGCTTCTGTCACCAACATAGCATGCCCACAATTTAACAATCCTAACCCATGTCTTTGGCATGTGGGTGGAAAACAAAGCACCTGGAGGAGATCTACACGGTCACGGGGAGAACGTACTAACTACTTACAGACAGTGGCAGGAATTGAACCCCCGTCAATAGTGATGTCAAGAGTTATGCTAATCGCTGTGCTACCCATGGTTAAGGTTTAGTGGGATATGGGCAAAAGCAAATTGAAGGCAGGTCAGCGGGCATGTTTCCGCGCAGTGGGACTTTATAACTGTTGACAGGTTAATGGCAGGGGCTAAAACGAGGTCTCTCAACCCTTCTAGAAGGTTCTGTACTCACTGTAACACCTCCATACGACATGAGGGACCAGAGAGGGCCTCACAGAGCTCTTGGACAGCATCATCACCCAAGTAGTTTTCATTGAGGCTGAGTCCTCGGAGGGAAAAGATTCCTGATGCCAGGTCTGGGACACAGGACGGGGTGAGCTCATTCTGGGTCAGACTGTAGGGGGTGGTGACAGAAGAAAGAAAGGGGGGAGGGACAGGGAGCGAGGGAGAAAGGAGGTGAGAGACACGGATACACGGGGGGGGGGGCGGTTGAGAAATGAGAGGAGAGAGTTACTCACTGGTACTGATAAACTGACTCAGCCCGAAACATCAACTATTTATCCTCCTCATAGATGCTGCCTGAGGGAGCCTCATTTCCCTCCCTCCCCTTTCACATAGCTTACCACCCATCCCTCACTTCTCCCCATCTCGACTTTAAACTCTATCCCTTACTCAAACCCCATCCCATCACTCCTCCCAACCAATACTCACCCTACCCTCTCCCCCACTCTCCCTCCCTAGATCTTCACATCACTACCAGTCCCCTCTCCCCCACTACCCCCTAGCATTCACTCTCCACCTCTCCCAGACACTCCCCCAAACCCTCCCCATCTCTCTCCTGAGCTCACAACCCCTCCAATACCCTTCCTAGCTATCCCACCCCCATTGTGCTCTAAAGCTGTCCCCACTCTACTCCAACACCCTCCACCAGCTTTTCCCCCCATCTGCAACACCCTCCCCAGCTCTCTCCCCCACCCTACAACACACTCGCCAGCTCTCTCCCACTCTACCCCAACACCCTCCCCAGCTCTCTTCCCCACCCTACAACACCGTCCCCAGCTCTCTCCCCCACTCTACAACACCCTCCCCACCGCTCTCCCCCAACACCCTCCCCAGCTCTCTCCCCCACTCTACAACACCCTCCCCAGCTCTCTCCCCTACCCTACAACACCCACCCCAGCTCTCTCCCCCACCCTACTCCAACACCCTCCCCAGCTCTCTCTCCAACTCTACAACACCCTCCCCAGCTCTCTCTCCCACCCTACAACATCCTCCCCAGTTCTCTCCCCCAACACCCTCCCCAGATCTCTCCCACACCCTACAACACCCTCCCCAGCTCTCTCCCCCACCCTACCCCAACACACTCCCCAGCTCTCTCCCCAACTCTGCAACACCCTCCCCAGCTCTGTCCCCCACCCTACAACACCCTCCCCAGCTCTCTCCCCCACCCTACAACACCCACCCCAGTTCTCTCCCCCACTCTACTTCAACACCCTCCCCAGATCTCCTCCCCACCCTACAACACCCTCCCCAGCTCTCTCCCCTACCCTACAACACCCTCCCCAGCTCTCTCCCCCACCCTACTCCAACACCCTCCCCAGCTCTCTCCCCCACCCTACAACACCCACCCCAGTTCTCTCCCCCACTCTACTTCAACACCCTCCCCAGATCTCCCCCCACCCTACAACACCCTCCCCAGCTCTGTTCCCCACCCTACAACACCCTCCCCAACTCTCTCCCACTCTAACCCAACACCTTCCCCAGATCTCTCCCCCAGTCTACAACACCCTCCCCAGCTCTCGCCCCACTCTGCCCCAACACCCTCCCCAGCTCTCTCCCCCACTCTGCAACACCCTCCCCGGCTCTCTCCCCCACCCTACAACACCCTCCCCAACTCTCTCCCCCACTCTAACCTAACACCCTCCCCAGATCTCTCCCCCACCGTACAACACCCTCCCCAGCTCTTGCCCCCACTCTGCCCCAACACCCTCCCCAGCTCTCTCCCCCACTCTGCAACACCCTCCCCAGCTCTCTCCCCCACTCTGCAACACCCTCCCCGGCTCTCTCCCCTACTCTACAACACCCTTGCCAGCTCTCTCTCCCACTCTACCCCAACACCCTCCCCAGATCTCTCCCCCACCCTACAACACCCTCCCCAACTCTCTCCCCCACCCTACAACACCCTCCCCAGCTCTCTCCCCCACTCTACCCGAACACCCGCCCCAGATCTCTCCACCACTCTACTCCAACACCCTCCCCAGATCTCTCCCCCAACACACTCCCCAGCTCTCTCCCCTACTCTACAACACCCTCCCCAGCTCTCTCCCCCACCCTACAACACCCTCCCCAACTCTCTCCCCCCACCCTACAACACACTCCCCAGCTCTCTCCCCCACTCTACAACACCCTCCCCAGCTCTCTCTCACACCCTACAACACCCTCCCCAGCTCTCTCCCCCACCCTACAACATCCTCCCCAGCTCTCTCCCCCACCCTTCAACACCCTCCCCAGCTCGCCCCCCCACCCTACCCCAACATCCTCCCCAGCTCTCTCCCCCACCCTACAACACCCTCCCCAGCTCACTCCCCCACTCTACCCCAACACCCTCCCCAGATCTTTCTCCCACTCTACCCCAACAGCCTCCCCAGATCTCTCCCCCACTCTACTCCAACACCCTCCCCAGATCTCTCCCCCACTCTACTCCAACACCCTCCCCAGATCTCTCCCCCACCCTACAACACCCTTCCGAACTCTCTCCCCCCACCCTACGACACCCTCTCGAGCTCTCACCCCCACCCTACAACACCCTCCCCAGCTCTCTCCCACTCTACTCCAACACCCTCCCGAGCTCTCTCCCCTACCCTACAACACCCTCCCCAGCTCTCTCCTCCACTCTACAACACCCTCCCCAGCTCTCTCCCACTCTAATCCAACACCCTCCCCAGATCTCTCCACCACCCTACACCCTCCCCAGATCTCTCCCACTCTACCCCAACACCCTCCCAGCTCTCTTCCACTCTACAATACCATCCCCATCTCTCTCCCACTCCACCCCAACACCCTCCCCAGGTCTCTCCCCCACTCTACCCCAACAACCTCCCCCGATCTGTCCCCCACTCTACTCCAACACGCTCCACAGATCTCTCCCCTACTCTACCCCAACACCCTCCCCACCTCTATCCCCACTCTACCCCAACACCTTCCCCAGCTTCACCCCCCACTCTACCCCAACACTCTCCCAGCTCTCTCCCACTCAGCCCCAACACCCTCCCCAGCTCTTTCCCCCACTCTTCCCAACACCCCACCCAGATCTCTCCCCGACTCTACAACACCCTCCCCAGCTCTCTCCCCCACCCTACAACACCCTCCCCAACTCTCTCCCCCACCCTGCAACAGCCTCCCTTAGCTTTCTCCCCGACTCTACCCCAGCACCCTCCCCAGCTCTCTCCCCCACTCTACCCAAACACCCTCCCAGATCTCTCCCCCAAAACCCCAGATCTCTCCCCCACTCTAGTCCAACACCCTCCCCTGATCTCTACCCCAACACCCTCCACAGATCTCTCCCCCACTCTACTCCAACACCCTCCCCAGATCTCTCCACCACCCTACACCCTCCCCAGATCTCTCCCACTCTACCCCAACACCCTCCCAGCTCTCTTCCACTCTACAATACCATCCCCATCTCTCTCCCACTCCACCCCAACACCCTCCCCAGGTCTCTCCCCCACTCTACCCCAACAACCTCCCCCGATCTGTCCCCCACTCTACTCCAACACGCTCCACAGATCTCTCCCCCACTCTACCCCAACACCCTCCCCACCTCTATCCCCACTCTACCCCAACACCTTCCCCAGCTTCACCCCCCACTCTACCCCAACACTCTCCCAGCTCTCTCCCACTCAGCCCCAACACCCTCCCCAGCTCTTTCCCCCACTCTTCCCAACACCCCCCCAGATCTCTCCCCGACTCTACAACACCCTCCCCAGCTCTCTCCCCCACCCTACAACACCCTCCCCAACTCTCTCCCCCACCCTGCAACAGCCTCCCTTAGCTTTCTCCCCGACTCTACCCCAGCACCCTCCCCAGCTCTCTCCCCCACTCTACCCAAACACCCTCCCAGATCTCTCCCCCAAAACCCCAGATCTCTCCCCCACTCTAGTCCAACACCCTCCCCTGATCTCTTCCCCACTCTACTCCAACACCATCCCCAGATCTCTCCCCCAACACCCTCCGCAGATTTCTCCCCCACTCCACCCCAACACGCTCCCCAGCTCTCTCCCCACCCTACAACACCCTCCCCAGATCTCTCCCACACTCTACTCCAACACCCTCCCCTGATCTCTCCCCCACTCTATTCCATCACCCTCCCCAGCACTCTCCCCCACCCTACAACACCCTCCCCAGCTCTCTCCGCCACCCTACAACACCCTCCCCAACTCTCTCCCCCCACCCTACAACACCCTCCCCAGCTCTCTCCCCCACTCTACAACACCCTCCCAGCTCTCTCTCCCACTCTACTCCAACACCCTCCCCAGATCTCTCCACCACTCTACAACACCCTCACCAGCTCTCTCCCCCACCCTACAACTCCCTCCCCAGCTTTCTCCCCCACCCTACAACACCCTCCCCAGATCTCTCCCCCACTCTACAACAACCTCCCCAGCTCTCTCCCCCACCCTACAATACCCTCCCCAGCTCTCTCCTCCACTCTACCCCAACATCCTCCCCAGCTCTCTCCCCCACTCTACCCCAACACCCTCCGCAGATCTCTCCCCCAACACCCTCCCCAGCTCTCTCCTCCACCCTATAACACCCTCCCCAGCTCTCTCCCCCACTCTACCCCAACATCCTCCCCAGCTCTCTCCCCCACTCTACCCCAACACCCTCCCCAGATCTCTCCCCCAACACCCTCCCCACCTCTCTCCCCCACTCTACCCCAAGACCCTCCCCAGCTCTGCCCCCTACTCTGCCCCAACACCCTCCCCAGCTCTCTCACCCACTCTGCAACACCCTCCCCAGCTCTCTCCCTCACTCTACCCCAACACCCTCCCCAGATCTCTCCGCCACTATACTCCAACACCCTCCGCAGATCTCTGCCCTACTCTACTCCAACACCCTCCCCAGATCTCTACCCCAACACCCTCCACAGATCTCTCCCCCACTCTACTCCAACACCCTCCTCAGATCTCTCCCCCACTCTACTCCAATACCCACCCCAGATCTCTCTCCCACTCTACTCCAACACCCCCCCAGATCTCTCCAACACCCTCCCCTGATCTCTCCCCCACTCTACAACACCCTCTCCAGCTCTCTCCCCTACTCTACAACACTCTCCCCAGCTCTCTCCCCCACCCTACAACACCCTCCCCAACTCTCTCCCCCCACCCTACAACACCCTCCCCAACTCTCTCCCCCCACCCTACAACACCCTCCCCAGTTCTCTCCCCCACTCTACAACACCCTCCCCAGCTCTCTCCCACTCTACTCCAACACCCTCCCCAGCTCTCTACCCTACCCTACAACACCCTCCCCACCGCTCTCCCCCACTCTACCCCAACACCCTCCCCTGATCTCTCCCCCACTCTACTCCAACACCCTCCCCAGATCTCTCCCCCACTCTACTCCATGACCCTTGCCAGACCTCTCCCCAACCCTACTCCAACATCCTCCCCAGATCTCTCCCACTCTACAACACCCTCCCCAGCTCTCTCCCCCACCCTACAACACTCTCCCCAACTCTCTCCCCCAACCCTACAACACCCTCCCCAGCTCTCTCCCCCACTCTACAACACCCTCCCTAGCTCTCTCGCCCACTCTACTCCAACACCCACCCCAGATATCTCCCCCATTCTACTCCAAAACCCCCTGAGATCTCTCCCCCAACCCTCTCCCCAGATCTCTCCCCCACTCTACTCCAACACCCTCCCCAGATCTCTCCCCCACTCTACAACACCCTCCCCAGCTCTCTCCCCTACTCTACCACACTCTCCCCAGCTCTCTCCCCCACCCTACAATACCCTCCCCAACTCTCTCCCCCAACCCTACAACACCCTCCCCAGCTCTCTCCCCCACTCTACAACACCCTCCCTAGCTCTCTCTCCCACTCTACTCCAACACCCTCCCCAGATCTCTCCCCCACTCTACAACACCCTCCCCAGCTCTCTCCCCCACTCTACTCCAACACCTCCCCAGCTCTCTCCCACTCTTCAACACCCTCCCCAGCTCTCCCCCACTCTTCAACACCCTCCCCAGCTCTTCCCCAGCCTACAACACCCTCCCCAGCTCTCTCCCACTCAACCCCAACACCTTCCCCAGCTCTCTCCCCCACCCTACACCACCCTCCCCAGCTCTCCCCCACATCTACCCCAACACCCTCCCCAGATCTCTCCCCCACTCTACTCCACGACCCTCCCCAGATCTCTCCCCCACTCTACTCCAACACCCTCCCCAGATCTCTCCCCCACTCTACAACACCCTCTCCAGCTCTCTCCCCTACTCTACAACACCCTCCCCAGCTCTCTCCCCCACACTACAACACCCTCCCCAACTCTCTCCCCCACCCTACAACGCCCTGTCCAGCTCTCTCCCCCACTCTACTCCAACGCCCTTGAGAGCTCTCTCCCCCCAACCCTACTCCGCCATCCCGAGCTCTGTCCCTCAGGTTGGAGGCTCGAAGTTTTCGGACGGACTCAGA
Organism: Mobula birostris; assembly: GCF_030028105.1. Lineage (NCBI taxonomy): Eukaryota > Metazoa > Chordata > Chondrichthyes > Myliobatiformes > Myliobatidae > Mobula > Mobula birostris. Next base: position 20,810,358 of record NC_092387.1, on the reverse strand, counting down.
GTCGGCTGGGATCAGGTGCTTCCAATGCATCGACAGTTGTCGATGCCTGGCGGTTTATGGCAGAGAGAGTTTCTCCCTTCTGCCGCCTGCTATCGGGGACTATCGGGAGTCGATCGGAACTTTGAGACTTTTTTTTTAACCGTTTCCAGGGTCTGTTCTTTATAAAATTATGGTATTGCTTTGCATTGCTGTAACTATATGTTATAATTATTTGGTCTTGTCAGTGTTGGTCTTTGGTTTGTCCTTTTTTTTGTGATATCACTCTGGAGGAACATTGTGTCATTTCCTAATGAATGCATGCATCTCTTAATGACAATAAACGAGGACTGAGTGTTCGCATGATCCTTTTATGTCTCCAATTTCACTCCTCCATGCTCCCTCTCCAGTTTTCCCACTCTAGATCCCCATGTATCCCTCTCCTCTAACTCCCTCTCTAGCTCTCCCCCCTACCCTCTTCCACAACCCCTCTGCACCTCTCCTTCCCATCCCGACACACCTCTCCCTCCCCTATCTTTCCTCCATCTTCCATCCCATCATCTCTCCCCACTCTCCCCCTACATCCTCCTCTTCCCCTCATTCCATCATCCCTCTCACCCCCTTGCTCGAACCCCCCTGATGTCCACATTCCTCCATCTCTCCATGACTCCCAAGAGATGGGTTGAGGGTCAGAGCAAAACTCACTCTAAATGGGTGATTTGACACTCGGGGTCACGAAGGAGAATGGCGAGGATTCTCATTCCCTCATCACCCAGGTTGTTGCAGGTGAGGCTGGGGAGACAAAAACAGACAATTTGATGCCCCCAGTCGGGTGACACTGAGAGAGGAGGATAGGGTGGGGAGGAGCAAGGATGGTGGGGCAGGTGGAGAGGGGTGGAGCATGGGGAGAAGTGTTTGGCATGGGGGGATGGGAAGGAGAGAGTGGGGTAAAGGTGTGGGAGGGATAAGGGATAGGTGGTCGGGGGGAAGGAGATAGAGTCAGGGGAATGAGAGGAGACGGTAGCTGCGGAGATGTGGCGAAGAGAAAACAGATGAAAGAGAAGTCAGGGTAAAACCAGAAGATGGGGAACAGAAGATGGAGGAAGAGAAGATGAGGGAGGTTTAGGGAAGATGGGGAGTGTGAGAAAAGATGGGGGGATTTAGAAAAGACACGGGGGCGTGGGAAAAAGGGTGGTTGTTAGAAAAGACAGGGGGTGTTGGAAAAGACAGGATTGTTGGAAAAGACGGTGGGGGGTGTCAGAAAAGACAGGGGTTAGTTCCGATGAATCAATAGCTCCTCTGGAAAAACGCATATTTTGCCCCGTTAATCCATCAAATATAAGATCTTTCGAAAAATATCTGAATTGATAAGCGGGGCAAGAATGGAGATTTAAAAAAACACCACTGCGGAGCCTATGGAAGAGAGAGGTACAACGCGCGGCTCTTCCACACGTGTGCGTGGCGGCGAAGCTGACGCTGGGTCTCGTTCAGGCGATGGGACTGATATGATAAAGATTCTGGAAAAGATAAGGGAAGTCCAAAAAGATATAAAACAGCAACTAAGTGATATAAAGTCAGAGCTCGCCAACGTCAATTAGAAAATCGCGATGGCAGAGACACGAATTGAGAAGGTGGAAGATCGCGTGCAAAACGTGGAACAGATACTAAGTAAGACGATAAAAATATTATATCAACAGGAAAGTAAATTGCTTGACCAGGAGGGAAGATCGCAACGGAAAATTATCAGGATTTATAATGTTCCCGAAGGAGTGGAGGGGTTGTTAATGATGAAGTTTGTAGACAAGCTGCTGTGGGAAGCGCTGGAGATTCCCCCGACTATGGAGATTGAAATTGAGAGGGCGTATCGTGCACTCGTCCCGAGGCCTCCCGGAGACAGAGAAGGTAAGCCGCGCTCAATAGTACTTAGATTCCTTCGATTCAAGAGCAAGCCGGAGATTCTACGAAGGGCCTGGGATAAGAAGAGGGTGTTTTGGAACGGGAAGTTAATATACTTAGATGAAGATTACCCCCCGGCGGTCCTACAGAAACGGAAGGAATATTCCAAAGCGGAACGAATATTAAGGCAAGAAAAGATTAAATTCCAAACCCTGTACCCTGCTAAACTGAGGGTATGTTACCAAGAAGGGATACAGCTATATCAGACGGTGGAAGAGGCGACTACAGACATGAAGAACAGAGGGCTGCCCATTAGCGTGGTCAGACCGAGGGAAACCCTGGCTGAGCAGTTATCCCGATCTGCTTGGGAAATAGTAAGAGAAACGAGAAAGCAGGGGACGGGAGGAGGACGAGAGAAGGATATTAGGAAGAGACTGTGAGTTCTCCGAAGACAGCCCTCACCTCCTCCAGAAGAGCCATAAGGTTTGGCTAACTTTAAGTGCTGATAAACTAAATAGAAGCAAAAATAGACAGTGATATACCTATCTCGAGAAATACGTATTATAATGTGGATTTTATATTACTCAATTTTTAAAAAATCATTCATTCACTCTTTTTTCCCCACCTAAATAAGAATATATACATGGGAGGAATACACAGGGAAATCATTTCGGTATAATGGACATAGATTTTTTTAACTTACTTTTATGGGTACTGCAGCGGGGGCCCTCAACTCACAGGTAGGAGGAGCTATCCCCCACGGCTAGACGTTTCCTCTAGCTCAACCCAGGGTCATCTAGAGACCCCAGCCTTCGAATTACACCTTTGTTACCTTTTTTTAAAATTATTTGTGTTTCTTGGTTGTTATTTGTTCAGGGAGTAGATCGATTAAGTTATATTCTGCAAATTTCAATGATACACTAACAGATAAATACACATGGCTAAGGACAAAGTAAAATTCATTCCTTTTAATGTCAATGGGCTGTTAAATCCAATCAAACGCAGTCAAATTCTATCAAAAATGAAAAAAGAACAAGCCCATGTAGTATATTTACAGGAAACTCACTTGTGATAATGAGCATGGAAAATTAAAGAGAATAGGCTTCACTAATTCGTTTTTCTCCTCATATAAATCAGGACATATTCTCATCTCAAGCAAACTAAATTTTGAAAAAGTATTCAAAATAAGAGATAAGGAGGGCAGATATATTCTGGTAAGGGGGAATATAGACTGAAATCCAGTTACTTTATTGAATATATACGCACCCCCAGGAAGTGATATTAGTTTCTTCCAGAAAATTACTAATATTATGGTAACAGAAACAGAAGGTCTCTTGATATGTGGGGGAGACTTAAATTTACAATTACAACCAAAGTCACACTCTTCCAATAGAAAATCTTATGAAACAAAGTCCTTATGTAAGAAAGTTAACGCTCTATTTGAGGATGTTGTTCTAATTGATATATGGAGGGACCTTTTCCCCGACAGAAGGGATTACACTCATTATTCTGCACCCCCCCCCCCATTCCGTATATACAAGAATAGACCATTTCATAACATTTGGAAAAGATAGAGACAAAATAATCACCTGTGGAATTGGGACAATAGATGTAAGTGGCCATGCACCTATATATTTATCTGTTGATTTAGACCTACAACCAAAGAATACTATTTGAAAACTAAATTCAAGTCTACTCAATGATCCTTATTTTAAGGAACAAATTAAAAAAGAAATTGGTCTTTACTTAGAATTCAATGATAATGGAGAGGTTTCACCTCCCATTCAATGGGATACTCTGAAAGCTGTCTTAAGAGGGAAAATTATAGAGATATCTTCATATAAGAAAAAAATAAGGAATAAAACATTAGAGGAATTACAAAATAAGCTGAAGGAACTAGGGAAAAAAACACATTGAGTTTGGCACAGGATACACTAGAGAAAATTTTAAAAAATTAGGTATGAAATTAATAGTTTGGCTACACAAGAAATTTTTAAAAATTCACTGTTTCTGAAACAGAGACACTATGAAAGTGGATCTAAATCGATGAAAATACTGGTGTGGAAACTGAAAAAAAATAGCAGAAGATACAATTCATAGAATTAGGGATCCAAGAACAAAAGTGATAAAAAATAAGCTAAATGAAATTCAAGAAGCTTTTGAAATGTTTTACAAAACTCTATGTGCCAAAGTTCCAGGGGGAAGCATAACCCAGATTGACACCTTCCTGAATTCTTTAGACCAGGGGTCCCCAACCTTTTTTGCACTGTGGACCGGTTTAATATTGACAATATCCTTGTGGACCGGCCGACCCCGGGGAGGGGGGGGCAGGTGGTAGGAGTAGCAGTCAAATACGTTGAGTTTACCCAGAGAAAGACTACAATTACCATGAAGCGTTCCGCGGGCACCAGTGCGCATGCGTGTACCTGCCAATTTTTTTTCTCTGCAAATCGGTTTTGTCCATTCTGTTCGGTGGGGGTGGTGTTAATCACGACCGGAATGTCGGTGATTAGTGGCTAATACAGTCAATTTCATTTCTAAAAGGGTTTATCTAACGAATTTAATATTAAACACACCGCGCATATTTCCCTCGCATGAATATAGTGATAAGTCAATTATCAGGGGAGCTTGAAGTAAGTGTTGAATGAACTTCCAGTAGAAATGGTAGAGGCTGGTTTGATATTATCATTTAAGGAAACATTGGATAGGTATATGGACAGGAAAGGAATGGAGGGTTATGGGCTGAGTGCAGGTCAGTGGGACTAGGTGAGAGTAAGAGTTCGGCACGGACTAGAAGGGCGAGATGGCCTGTTTCCGTGCTGTAATTGTTATATGGTTATATAAGTCAATAGCATCATAACATTTTAAGTAACGTTTGGATATTAAGCACACAGCACATATTTTCCCCATATGAACATATAAAATCATTGCAACACACCAATATTGCTGGATCAGTGGGAGCCCTGGGCTTGTTTTCCTGCAACAAGACGGTGCCATCGAGGGGTAATGGGAGACAGCGATACTCGAAGGGGGTTCCTTATGTCCAGTCTATTCCGCAATTTATAATTTTCATTGCATTCATTGCAGAGATATGTTGGAAATGGAAGCAACGTTTCCAGTGCTTTCGTGGCTATCTCAGGATATTTAGCCTTGACTTTGATCCAGAATGCCGGCAGAGATGTTATGTCAAACATACTTTTCAGCCCGCCGTCATTTGCAAGCTCGAGGAGCTGATCTCCTTCCCGCGTTGACATGGATGACGCGCGGGTAATGACCTTGCGTGCGTTCAAGCTCAACAGTACGTGACAGGGAATGAGCAAAGGTGCAGATGACTCCTATCGCCAAATCATATCGTTTCCTCGCGGCCCGGTAGCGCATGCTCTGCAGCCTGGTACCGGTCCGCGGCCCAGTGGTTGGGGACCGCTGCTTTAGACTTACCCACTTTAAGCAAAGAACAAAATAGAACGATGACTGCTGACATAACTGAAGCTGAACTAAAAACTGCAATTAGTACGCTTAAATTAAGCAAGTCACCAGGATCAAATGGATATACGGCAGAGTGGTATAAAGAATTTAGAAGTGAGTTAATTCCTGTTTTACTCCCCACACTAAACTGGGCTCTAAGAAAGGCACAAATGCCACCCAGCTGGAAGGAGCCGATAATCTCAGCTATACCGAAAGAAGGCAAGGATAAAATGGAATGTGGGTCATTTTAGATTATGAGAACACTCAGTCCTCTTTTATTGTCATTTAGAAATGCATACATGCATTAAGAAATGATACAATGTTTCTCCGGAGTGATATCACAGAAAACAGGACAAACCAAAGACTAACACTGACAGAACCACATAATTATAACATATAGTTACAGCAGTGCAAAGCAATACCGTAATTAGATGAAGACTAAACCATGGGCATGGTAAAAAAAGGAACATGGGCACGACCAATATCTGTTCTTAATATGGATTATAGAATATTTACCTCCATCATGGCCAAACAATTCGAAGAATTTCTACCCACACTGATACATAATGATTAGACAGGTTTTATACCACAACGCCAAACACAAGACAGTATATGAAGGACACTTCACATTATGGATCATATAAAAAAATGAAATTGAAGCAATAGTGATAAGCGTGGATGCTTAAAAGGCATTTGATTTGGTTAATTGGAATTTTCTTTACAGAGTTTTACATAGATTTGGTCTACATGACACAATTAGTAAAACTATACAGGCACTATATGACAAACCTACTGCTGGGATTAAAATCAATGGATATTTATCTAATAGTTTTACCCTAGAAAGGGGCACGAGACGGTTGTGAATGGTCACCGCTACACTTCACATTATATCTGGAACCATCAGCTCAACACATCAGACAAAATGAAGATATCAGGGGAATTACTATTAAAGGGACAGAGCATAAATTGGCCTGTGAAGCAGATGACATTCTGATCTATCTAGGGCAACCAACATACTCTTTACCTAAATTGATGCAATCCTTTGAACAATATGGCCAATCATCAAGATACCAGATCAACATAGATAAAACCCAACTACTTTCATATAACTATAGCCCACCAAGAGAAATTGAAAGTAGATATCCTTGGGCATGGCAAATTCGAGTCTGTCAAATATTTGGGCATCATTATGCCAAAAGATCTGGCAAAATTATCAGAATGCAATTATCAGCCTATATATAAAAAAATTAAGGAAGATATAACAAGATGGAACCTAATTCCTTTTCTTGTCTCAGTTCAAGGATTGAATCTATTAAAATGAATATACTGCCCAGACTACTATATCTCTTTCAGACCCTACCAATAGAGATTAACCAAAATCAATTCAATGAATGGAACAAGATGCTATCAAGATATACAGGTTTCCCCTGCCATCCGAAGGTAGAGCGTTCCTATGAAATGGTTCGTAAGCCAAAATGTCGTAAAGCGAAGAAGCAATTACCATTTATTTATATGAGAAAATTTTGTGAGCGTTCGCAGACCCAAAAATAACCTACCAAATCATGCCAAATAACACATAAAACCTAAAATAACAGTAACATATAGTAAAAGCAGGAATGATATGATAAATACACAGCATATATAAAGTAGAAATACTTTTCCACAATCATTGCTGTACTGTTCTCCGTAGTGAACGCGTCGCCAGAAAATCTCACGCAAGCGCTGTCGGCAAAAACACGGCGCAAGCACTCTCCAGTAACCTTTAAGCTATGAAGCTGCCAAATCATAACAAATAACACGTAAAAATACACAGCCTATATAAAGTAGAAATAATGTCTGTACAGTGTAGTATCACTTACCGGAATTGGGAAAGCGCAGAGCACACTGATGATGGTGTGTTAGACTGAGTCATCACAGGCTGGGGTGGCGTAGTGGCCCCCACCCTCCAGGCCGCCGACCGATTCCGAACCGCAAAACATGCAGCGGTGCAGCGGTAGCCGGGAGGCACACAGCACATCTTTAAGAAAAAAGCCCAAAATAAACATGCTAATTAATTAGGTGCCGCTCGGCACGTAATTGTCGGCCCAGATCAGTGCCGATTTCCGATTGCGTTGTCTCTGACCTGGGCCCACAATTACGTGTCAGGCGGCACCTAATTAATTAGCATGTTTATTTCGGCTTTTTTCTTAAAGATGTGCTGTGTGCCTCCTGGCTACCGTTGCATTCTCCACGAATCGGTATCTGTCCGTGGCCTGGGAGTTGGGGTGGTGGGACACTAGGGTGTCATCTTATCGTCGTCTGTTTCCATTAGAGCAGGCAGCTCATCTTCTCCTATGACTGCCTGCCTCGATGTTGAAGATCGAGGTTCGTCGTCTGCTGTGGCTGATGTGGAAGGCTTGCTTGACTGCTGAGCCTCGCACATTTTTCTATCATACAGTTCTTTGTAAGGACTCAAACCATCTTGCAAATATCCCCTAAACCTACGTACCCTTTCAAAATTAAAGTCGTACTTTGTCATTGCAGTGAAAATCTCACGTGTTGCTTCACATTCAGTTCGCTACTGCATTCGGTTTCGATTGTTATCCTTTCCTCTTCCAATTGCATCAGCTCTTCATCTATCAGTTCTTGGTCATGGGATGCCAACACCTCTTCAACATTATCTTCGTCAGCTTCCACAAGCCAAACTCACTTTGTCCTTACTTCGTTCACCATGATCGAAACGCTTAATTATGTCTAGTTTTACGCCGAAGGCTGATTTATACTTCTGCATTAACTGGACGCTGTAACCTACGCAAATAGCCTGCGCACGTTGTGAGCTTCTATACTTTTGCGTTGGTGTGTCTACAGTGCTCGGCAATTCGCGCACGTCAGGTATGTGCACTCACCTACCCGCGCAAGGCTCCATGGTCATGGTAGCCCAGGTTATAACAAGACACGAGCATCTTTTTTCATGCAAAATGTGTCCTCCATAATTTCGGAGGCCTGTAAAGCTTTATGGAAATCATTGCAGCCAGAGTTCCTTCCCTGCCCTTTAGTCGCCCAATGGGAAGCTATTGCAGCGTAGGATGAAATGCGATGCTACCAAGCGGACCAATCACAGTTGTTGGGTCTGTGTTGCCACGGCGTGCGGTTACATTTTGGGAGAGGTGCGCGTCGCAGCAACACAGGCTCTCGCGTAGGGTTCCGCGTCGGCTTTGCGTAGGGTTTGCGGCGACGCGTTGACACAGAAGTATAAATCAGCCTTAAGTGTAACACCCTTACGAGCTCTTTTAGGCTTTTCCGACACCCTAGGACTCATCTTGCAAACGGCTGCTCACAGGCATGTGTTAAAGCAATGCCGGCGAGAATGCAGTTCCGAATCCAGGGGAGAGCGGCTGCTCGGGGCGCGCGCTGCCTTTTATCGCGCGCTGATTTTTTGTCGCGCGCTGCCTTTCTTCGTAACAGTGAAAACACCTTCTGAAATCGAAAACAGGGTACTAATGTAGGTCTTTCGTAACAGTGAGGTTTCATAAAGCGAACGTTAGAAAAGCGGGGGACACCTGTATATGGCAAGGTAAAAGGCCTAGGGTTGGTCTCAAAACTTTGCAATTAGCCAAGGAAAAGGGGGAATGGGGCCTATCTTCTCTTAGAGATTATTATTTACTTTATACTTTATTGTCGCCAAAAAATTGATACTAGAATGTACAATCATCACAGTGATATTTGATTCTACGCTTTGCGTTCCCTGGAGTACAAATCGACAGTAAATATTAAAAATTTAAATTATAAATCATAAATAGAAAATAGAAAAGGGAAAGTAAGGTAGTGCAAAAAAACCGAGGCAGGTCCGGATATTTGGAGGGTATGGTCCAGATCCGGGTCAGGATCCGTTCAGCAGTCTTATCACAGTTGGAAAGAAGCTGTTCCCAAACCTGGCCTTACGAGTCCTCAAGCTCCTGAGCCTTCTCCCGGAGGGAAGAGGGACGAAGAGTGTGTTGGCTGGGTGGGTTGTGTCCTCGATTATCCTGGCAGCACTGCTCCGACAGCATGCAGTGTAAAGTGAGTCCAAGGACAGAAGATTGGTTTGTGTGATGTGCTGGGCTGTGTTCACGATCTTCCGCAGCTTCTTTCAGTCTTGGACAAGACAACTTCCATACCAGGTTGTGATGCACCCTAGCAGAATGCTTTCTATGGTGCATCTATAAAAATTAGTGAGGGTTTTAGGGGACAGGCCAAATTTCTTTCGCTTTCTCAGGAAGTAAAAGCACTGGTAGGCCTTCTTGGCAGTGAACTCTGCTTGGTTGGACCAAGTCATGTCATTTGTGATATTGACCCCAAGGAACTTCAAGCTTTTGACCTGTTCACTTGCGCACCACCGATGTAAACAGGGTTGTGCGGTCCGCTACTCCTTCTGAAGTCAACAACAAATTCCTTCGTCTTGCTGACGTTGAGGGATAGGTTATTGTCTTCACACCATGCCAACAGGTTCTTAATTTCCTCTCTGTACTCAAACTCATCATTACCCGAGATACGGCCTACAATTGTGGTGTCATCAGCAAACTTATATATTGAGTTCGATAGAAACTTGGCTACACAATCATGGGTGTACAGTGAGTACAGCAGGGGGCTGAGTACACAGCCTTGTGGGGCACCAGTACTCAGAGTGATTGTAGAGGAGACCTTGTCCCCTATTTTTACAGCCTGGGTCCTGTCTGTGAAGAAGTTGGAAGATCCAGCTGCAGATCTGAGTGCTAAGGCCCAGGTTTCGGAGCTTAGGAATCAATTTATTTGGAATGATGGTATTAAAGGCAGAGCTGTAGTCAATGAAAAGGAGCCTAACATATGCGTCTTTATTCTCCAGGTGTTCTAAGGATGAAGGTAGGGCCAGAGAGATGGCATCTGCCGTTGACCTGTTGCTCTGGTAGGCGAATTGCAAAGTGTTGAGGTTGACCGGTAGGCTGTGGTTGATGTGTGCCATAACCAATTGCTCGAAGCACTTCATAGCAATTGATGTCAGAGCCACAGGTCGCTAGTCATTCAGGCATGCTGCCTTGCTCTTCTTCGGCACTGGGATTATCGTTCCCTTCTTAAAACATGAGGGGATCTTAGGCTACGTCCACACTAGACCGGATAATTTTGAAAACGCCGGTTTCGAGTAAAAATGATAGGCATTCACACTAGGCGTTTTTCAAAATATCTCTGTCCACACCAGAATGGATATTCGGGCGAATCTCCTCCTACTGGGCATGCGCAGACTCATCTACAGAAAACAAACGAAGAAGAAACAGTATAATATTTACGTTTCTGCGGCGGCGTTGTGCTATTTCCATTGGTCAAAAACTAGTGTACCTACAACAACAGCGAAAGAAAGTTTTCAAAAATGTCTTCGAGGAATATAAAGAATACCTCCGCTGGAAAAAGCAGACCGGACTTCTTTGTTTGGACAGACGATGAAGTCAAGCTGTTTCTGCGAGTTACAAACGACTACAAAGTCAGCAAAGCAGTGGAGAACGTGGAGGGAGATGTTCGACTCCAAACAAGCTATTAACATAGGCAATAAGGTAAACAATACATGTACAAAGCCGTCCTCTACCCAAGATCAACAAGTGAGTGGAATCTTCTGCCGCCAGACCCACACAGTATTTCTGACATTAATATTTTTAAAAATAGACTCAATCAAATCAATTTAGGGGATCTAATTAAAAAAGCTCACTTTATAATTTAACTCTCACGCCATTCACACCGACTGTGCGTTATAACAGCCGTCTGGCAGTGCTTGTGCAGTACCAAGCAGAAGCAGAAAAAGCATTGTTGTTGTGGTGTTGTCATGACAACGTTTTTAAATCTCTCCAGTTACCCCGTCCACACTACAACGCGAAACAATCGTTTTCAAATTTACACACTCTGGAGAGTGTTTTCGAAAATCTCCTTTTTCAGGGGATGAAAACGCCGTTTCAGTGTGGACAGAGGGTCAAAACGAAGAGAAAAAGCTTTGTTTTCAAAATTATCCTGCATAGTCTGGACGTAGCCTTAGACTGAAGCAAGGAGCAGTTGAAGATGTCAGCAAACACTCCAGCTAGCTCACTTGCACAGGCCCTGAGAACCCGTCCTGGGATGCCATCTGGGCCCATTGCCTTCCTTGGATTTATCTTCAGGACGGCCCTTCTAACGTCCTCCTCGGTGACGATGAATCTCGATGCCACCAGGTCCGGTTTATCCGGAGGGAGCGGAACGCTCTTCTGTTTGAATCTTGCGTAGAATATGTTAAGTTCGTCAGGAAGAGAAGCGCCACAGTTATTGATATTCCCAGCCTTTTCTTTGCGCCCAGTGATTTCATTTAGACCCTGCCATAGTCTACCGGCATCCCTCTGGTTAGCCTGGGCTTCCAACTTGGCTCGATATTGCCTCTTGGCGCCCTTAATGGTTTACCGGAGTTCACGCCTGGATTCTGTGTAGCGACTGTTATCTCCGGACCTAAAAGCCGCAGCTCTAGCCTTCAAAAGGGACTTGAAATCATAATTCATCCAAGGTTTCCGGTTAGGGAATACCCGGATCATCTTGCGAGACACACAGTACTCTGTGCATTTCCAGATAAAGTCCGTGACAGCTGAGGCATACTCATCGAAGTTAGCTGCCGAGTCCTTGAATACTAACCAGTCCACCGATTCAAAGCAGTCACGGAGGACCTCATCCGTTTCCTCCGTCCAATGCGATACTACCTTTAACACCGTGACCTCCTGCTTCAGTTTCTGTTTGTAAGCCGGGAGGAGGAGTACGGCCTGATGGTCCAATTTTCCGAAGTGAGGTCGTGGGATGGAACGGTAGGCATCCTTGACTGCTGTGCAGCAGTGGTTAAGTATATTCGGGCCTCTAGTGGGGCAGGAGACATGTTGGTATAACTTTGGCAGGACCTTTCTGAGGTTGGCCTGGTTAAAGTCCCTGGCTGCAATGAGCAAAGCCTCCAGATACCTGGTCTCAAGTTCACTGATGTTGGCATACAGTATGTTCAGAGCACACTACATGTCCGCCTGGGGGGGAATGTAGACCGCTGTCAGTATGACCGAGGTGAATTCCCATGGCAGATAGTAGGGACGACACTTCACCGACAGGTGTTCCAGGTCTGGGCTGCAGGAGCTTGTCAGTCCCACTGTGTCCGAGCACCACCCAGTGTTGATCAGTAGGCAGACACCACCTCCCCTCGTCTTGTCTGAATTTTTGCAGCACAGTTGAGAGCTGTGATATACTGGTGCAACCCATCATATGACGCTCAATGGAAAAATATTGAGGAGAGGATACTTTCCATCCCCATACAGGCAATTTTGGCTGATAACAACCTACAAAGTTACATAAATACTACTGATAACTCATGGGTGAAATGGACTCTTAAAATATGGAAGAACTATTATAAGAGAATATAAACTAGAGAGAGACATTGAAATTCTTAAATGATGTGCATATGACTCAGATTTTACACCAAATAAACTGGATGCTAGATTTAACGACTGGACAGCTAAAGGAATAACAGCTATTTGCAATATAATGAAAGAAGGAACACTGTTCAGTTTTGAAATGCTCAAAGAAAAACTCTTTTAGAAAAACAAGACTTTTACCAGTATTTACAAATACAACAGTATGTTAATAGGACGGTTAAAAATGTAACCAAGGCAAGTACATGTCTGATAGAGTTATTTAGAAAAGCATATAATTCTGATAACGGTAATAGAATCATTTCAAGCGTGTATAAGGGTTTGTAAAATCTTAAAACACATTCGATTTCATACATTAAAACAAAATGGGAGAAGGAAGGAGGGATAATAATATCTGAGGAAGAATGGACAATAATATGGAGGTATCAATGGAAGTGTACCAGTTCACAGAAATGGAGGGAGTTTGGATGGAAAATCTTGATAAGATATTTTATTACACCCTCTCAGAAATCCCATTATGATAGTAACCTCCCTGTTAGCTGGAGAAATTGTGGAAATCAAAATGCAAACCATTATCATATTTTCTGGGAATGCCCCGTTATTAAAGACTATTGGAGTGGGATACACAATGCCCTAAAAGACATCTTTAAATGTGAAATACAGTTAGAAAGTAGGACCATATATTTTGGGTATATACCTCAAGAATGGTTGAAAAGAGATAAATATTTAATGAATATACTGCTGGTGGCTTGTAAAAAGACCCTTACCAGGAAATGGTTATCACAGGAGAACCCAACTTTAAATGTATGGATGGAAATTACAATGGACATTTACAAAATGGAGAAGTTAACAGCATCTGTTAATCGTAAGTTGGAACAATTTTATTCATACTCGGAAAAATGGTTTAACTACATTACACCTCAAAGACCTGATTTTATTCTCACAAGTCAATGAATATGTTGTAAAAAACAAGATTTCTCCCTACTCTGTACATAGTTTTCTTCTTTCGATTGTTCTTTCTTTCCTCTCTTTTCTGTAAGTGTATACCTCAGATAAATATTATGTGAAGATTTGTGACAAATATGATTGTATGATATATATGTACAGTATCTGAAATACATCTTATGGAAATGTTTGTTTGATGATGAACTTCAACAAAAAGTAAGTTACAAAAAAAAAGAAAAGATAGGGGTTGTTGGAAAAGGCGGGGAGTGTTGGAAAAGACAGGGGGTTGTTGGAAAAGATGAGGAGTGTTGGAAAAGACGGGGGATGATGGGGGGTTTTGGAAAAGATCAGGGGTGTTGGAAAAAACAGAGGGCGTTGGGAAAAGACGGGGAGTGTGTTAGGAAAGATGGGATTGTTGGAAAAGACGGGGGCGTTGGAAAAAGACGGAGGTAGGTGTTGGAAAAGACGGATGGATTTGAGGAGATTGGGGTAGGGTTGGGGTGGGGACAAGGTCAAGATGGAAGTGAAAAGACAGTGGGAGGGGGGAAAGAGACCGGAGTAGGGTTGAAGGAAGACCTGAGAGTGGAGAAGATCGAGAAGTAGGAGGTCAGGAGCCTTACCAGAGCTTCTTGCAGTGGAGCAGGGTTGGCATCAGCATGTGGAGCCCCACGGCACCGAGCCAGCAGCCACTGAAGTCATAGATGTCAGTGCTCCCAGACAGGCCCTTGAGATAGGCAAGGGCAGCACAGTCCTGGGCGTCCATCCTGGCCTTTGGCAGTTCCCCCGACCGCTCCAGCCTTTTGCCAGACAAGCCAGTCACAGCCCATAGGGCCAGCCGCCGACGGCGGGCCTCGTGGAGACAGCGGGCGAGCTCCAGCAGACCACGTTGGTCACCTTCTGTAACCCAGCCTGCCCCGTCCTGGCTCAGTCTATCCAGCCATCGCAGGGCACCGCGAACTGAGCGACGGGACAGGGGCCCCAGCAGGGACAAAAGGAGCTGGGTGGCCGCCTTGCGGCTCAGACCAGCAGAGTAATACAGGAAGCCCGCATACCGCCCGTCCCTGACTGTGGCCTCCCGGGTCTCCCTCTGTGCCTCCCAAGAGTGAGGGCCCAGGAACTGAGCCAGAGCTGCCAGGAATTCAGCCACAGGGGGCTGGCGGAAGGAGTAGGCGCCATTGCTGGTGGCGGCAGGATGGGCTAGGCCTGGTGGTAGCTCAGCAGGTTGCAGGGCCCACTCAGCTGGCTGGAAGGGCCGTCCGCCATCGGCCAGACAACGCAAGGCCACAACACTAATGCGGCAGAGGAGGCTCCTTAGGCCCTGGGCCGGCAGAAGCGGACGACCCTCCTGGCTCAGAGCCCAGCGCAGGTAACAAGCCAAGAGCTCGGTGGTGGTGGCCGGCATTTCCTCACACTCCTCCTCCTTGCCCTGCCCATTGGCTCTGGGAGCCAGGCAGTGGGAAGCCAGCCAACAGTAGGCTGGGTTGGAGCAAAGACTCTTCAATAGCGGGCTGACTAACAAGCGAGCTAGGAGCCGCTGCCCGGCCTCGGGTTCTTGCGAGAAGGAGCGCAATAGGTGAGCTTGCCAGGCCTCGGGGCGCAGGCCCCGCACCTCAGCCCACAGCCGAGGCCGGAGCAGGAGGAAGGGCTCAGCGGTGTGGGGCCGGGCAGACAGGAGCACCTGGCAGCCAGGCAACAGGTGTCCGTGGGCTAACCAGAGGAGCATTTGCCAGGCAGGCATGCTATGTTCAGGCGTGACCTCGGGCACGGATTCAGGCCTCTCGGGGGGAAGCGGGGAGGCATCCAGTCTCTCTAGACCATCAAAGACAAAGGCCAGAGCCTGGGGGCAGGAGTAGAGGGTGGTGAGCAGGGGTGCGAGGCCAGGGTAGAGTTCTAGCACCATCGCCGTCAGGCTGAGCTCTGGGCCAGGTGCTAGGAACTCGATGTAGAAGATGAAGTGGAGTTCGGGGTAGACAGAGGGACTGGAGGCCCACTCGGCCACCAGGTTCCGCAGGCAGGCAGTCTTGCCGATCCCTGGAGTTCCAGTCAGCAGAGTCAGACACCCAGGGCTTCCAGGGCTGGAGAATGGGGGGAAGAGGTGGAGACGGGGGTCAAGGGGGCGTACTCTTACAGTCTCAGATCCCTCCCCCATCCCGGGGCTGAAGCTGGGCTCGGTGGGCTGGGAGATGGCCAGCAAGTCAGGGTAGTCCTCAGGGCGTGGGCTGGGCCATGGGTCATGAGACCCAGCAGCCCAGAGCAGCTCGAGCTGGTGCAGGACATCCCTGCGGTGGCGGAGGCTAGCTTGCTGGATCACTGCAGGGGGAGAGAGAGAGAGAGAGAGAGGGTTAAAAAAAAAGTGGGTGCGAATGGGGTTGTGTGGGACTGGAGTTGGGGCAGAGAGATAGTGCAGGCAGGGATTGGGAGAGAGAGAATCAGAGAGCGGGTGGGAGGGGGAAAGAGGATTAGAGGCAATAGATGGTGATGGAGAGAGGTTTGAATCAATGGGGGAAGTGGCAGGGCATAGAGGATTTACCCAGTGGGGTAGTGGTAGGGGGACGGAGGGGGTGAGGGAGGGGAGGATTGGGGAGAGAAAGGTTAGAGACAATGGAAGAGAGGCAGAGTGGGGGGGGAGAGAAGGGTTAGAAGAGGTGGTGGGGATGGGCAAGTAGGAGTGGAAAAGGTTAGGGTGATGGGGATGGGAATGGGAGCAGATGGGAGAGAGAAGATCGGTGGGGGGAGGTTGAGAGATGGCAAGTAGGGAAGATGTGAGATTGAGAGGGAAGTGGAGAGAGGGGAATAGAGGGAGAGGGAGGGGAGGAGGTCGGGGTGGGGGGGGGGGAAGGACTGACCTTCCATGTAGTTCGGGAGTTTCTCACTCAGTGAGTTCCAGGTGATGTAAAACAGGAGGCCAGGACCTGCGAAGGGGGGAGAGCAGAGCAATGAGAATCACTATTAAGGATCCCAGCCCCTCCCACCTATCTGCCACCGACCCACACCCAACCCAGGAAAAGGAAGGAGAGCAGGAGTGTGTGAGGGGATGGATGGTGGGGAGAGGAGGAGGGAACTGGGACAGAAAGACAGAATGGTGGGGGTGGGGTGTAGAAGAGGGCATGAAAGAGGGGCTTCCTTACCTCTCGCTTGCACCTCCTGCAGGATGTCCTGTAGGGCTGGATTTCGGACAGAGACCTGTCCCAGCGCCTTCCACAGCTCCCTCACATTGCTCCCACCCGCCTCCATTGCTACCTTCAGCAGCCCATCGAGCCGAACCCTCTTCTGGCCGATCAGCAGCCGCTTCTTCACAATCTGGTTCAAGGTTGGGGCGGGGGGAGAGGGAAGGAAGGTTGGTCAGGTCAGAGGGTTAACGAACCTGCTTTGAGCCAGTCTTGAACTCATGACCCAGACTCTTTATCTTTAACCATGACTCATGGCCTCCACCTCCTCTCTCTCAGCCTGCCCCTTGCCTGCTAATACTAACTCCTGTCTAAGACAGCCAGAGAACACCCCACTTCCCTGACCCAGCAAGTCCTCAGCCCACAACCTCACGAACCACCTTCATCCCTGACCTCGTCCCAAGGCCTCAGGCCTCTGACCTTCAGCTCCTCCTTGAAGGCGGGGGCTTCGGAGAGGGTAGTGATGAGGTCCTGCGTGCTGGAGGTCATGACCTCCTCCAGGCGACTCTGGTAGAAGGTTGTGACCCGGCAGAGCTCGGCGTCTGTCAGGCGTAGCAGCATGTTGGAGACACCTGGGGAAGTGGGGAGGGGGGTCAGGGTGAGAGGGCAGGGGTCAGGGGGCATGGTGAGACAGAAGCGGACAAGTTTCAAGAGAGCAAGTTAGTCTCAGTGCACATATGGAGACGTTTGAAGGAAATAGCTGGGAAAGGTTGTTCATGTTCCACTCACCTCCAACTTCTAACGGTCCCTCTTCTGGTTCCTCGCCTGAGGTCACATGTGGGTATCGGCCCCTCCTCCCTGAGGTACGGACCCTCTTACTCGGAATGCTACCCATTCCCCCCTCTCACAGACTGGAATCCAGACCAGAAACCAGATTTAATGTCAGGAAACTCACACTCCTCTCCCTATCTCTGTGACCACCCCCCAACCCTAATCACCAAACAAGAGAAAATCTGCAGATGCTAGGAAGCAATGCACACAAAATGCTGGAGGAACTCAGCAGGCCAGGCACCATCTATGGAAAACAGTGCAGTCAACCTTTCAGGCCAAGACCCTTCATCAAGACCGGTCCTAATAACCAGTCCTCCTCCTCACTGTTGTTACCTCCTCCGGCCCCTACAAGTCTGCCCATCTCCGTTACCTCCCCTGGCCTTACACTCTCCCCATCTGTAATTCCACTCCAGCGTCTGGGCCCCACAGTTCTCCCTTCCTTTGTAACTGTCTGTGGTTCCTACATCCTTCCCTCTGTGCTCTACATCTCCTCCCAGTCTCTGCAACTCTCACAAACTCCTCTTGATCTCCGGAACCCCTTGCACCCCTCCTTTTCTGTCACACTAATATACGCACCTGCATTACTGCAGGAATGAACAAAAAGTAATTACCTATGACGAATAATTCAACACAAAACTAATTAATTGTTGGGAATTCGGAAAAAATAGCAACTTAAATTCAGAAAAAATTGCGGAATTTATGAGTACATTCTCACTGTGTGAGCTGAATGGGGTCTATAGTTTCCAATATATCTAGAAGGGTTCTTTAGCTTTCCAAGTAAGCCTAAAGGTTTCTATGGAGTCCTCATAACCTATGAGGACCTATCAGGTTTTCTAAGGGGTCATTATTTTGAAAGGCTCCTGGTGGTTCTATAGGATTTAAAGGGTTTCTATTTGTTATCTGTATGATCAATAGGTTTCAATAGGTAAATTTAATGTCAGAGAAATGTATACTATATACGTCCTGAAATTCTATTTCTTGGCAAACATCAACAAAACAGAGGAGTGCCCCAAAGAATGAATGATAGTTAAACGTTAGAACCCTAAAGCCCCGCCAGCTCCCCCCATGCAGAAGCAGAAGCAAGCAATGACCCCTCCTCACCCCTTCCAGCAAAAAAAGCACCAGCACCCTTGACTGAGCACTCAAGCATGTAGACTCCAACTTGCAGTACCCCAAAGACTACTTGTTCACCCAGTAATTTGACATACCACAAGTTCTCTCTCTCCCTACAATGGATAACCTACTGGTTATTTATGGGATCTTATGGTGCTCTAGGATCTACAGGAGTCAAAGGGTTTCTTTTAATTTCTCTTGGCTTCTCGTCATATCTATGGCGTTTATAGTGGTTCTATGGGGGTACAGGGGGTTTCCATAGGGATCCCACGACGATCTGCAGGGATCCATTGGGCCTATGGGGTTTCTAACGGGATCCACGGAGTTTCTGATGGATTTGGGGAGAAGTGGCCATGGCATCTAAATGATTACTGTGCGTCGATCTGTGGGGTTTCCATGGGGCTGTTGGGTTACTGATTGATCCAGTGGGTTCGCTGGGGCCTCCAGGAGACTTGCGAAGATCCGACAGGAACCTGGAAAGTCCTCCGCCTGGCTTTAGCCAAGCCGCGCATTAGGTGTGGATGGAGTTCGGCTGCCGGCGCGCACACGCTCGACGGGGATTGCCGTTCGATGGCCGGAGGACATCGCCGGGGAAACGACACGAGATTTTACAGATGCTGGAAATCTTGACCAAATACTGGGGGAGCTCAAGTCAGGCAGTATCCCTGGAAGGGAATAAATAGTATTCGAGTCGAGGCGTCGATAAAAGGTCCTGACGAATGGTCTCGGCCCGAAACGTCGACTGTACCTCTACCTAGAGATGCTGCCTGGCCTGCTGCGTTCACCAGCACTTTTTGTGTGTGTTGTTTACCAAGATTTGCCTGGATTATAGAGGGCACTTTCTGTAAGGACAGGTTGGATAAACCCGGTTTTCGCTGCTGCTCCGGAGGCTGTCTGGAGACCCGACAGAGCTTTATGAGGCGTCAATCAACTTGTCTTACGTCGTTTTAGCCAGTTTATCTCCTGAGATTGAGACAGATAAATAATAAAAAAACTGAAAAAGCCAGAGTCTGACCACGTGAAAGAGACGGAAAGAAGTTGTTGACAGCAAAAGTAATGAAATTGTAGACTTCTGCGTGTCTCACACCACAATACCACTTTCGCAGCAAATACAGTACTTCAGGGTTTGGGGTGAAGCTCAGTATTCATCAAATCAGGATGTAGGAGTTGAAACAGAGGACTGACTGTTGAGGATCAGAGAGCGGAAGACCAAAAGAGGTGGTAAAACACAGTGGGTTGGGACTGGAATGGGAGACGTGGGCTGAGGAAAGAAACGGAAGGAAGATCCCAGGAGATGTGGGAATGCAAGAGTTCAATCGTACAGGGAAGATAAAAGTCCCCGAACGCAACACCGAATACAGCAAAAAAGTAAAGTGGAACTGCGGATAACTTTGAGGTTGAATGAGTCGATGTCGCAGGTTCACGGTATGAATATTCCCGACACAACACATTGGGCGTGAGTCTAGGGATGCCTCGAAAGACGCTGGATATTTGGTGCATGTCTGTAATCTTAGGAAGGTCTGAAATGTCGAGAACGTAATTTCAAATGGGTCTAACTGGAGCCGGATAAAAAAAGCTGATCTTACCGGCGATGCCCAGATCACGGGAATGCAGATTAAAAAGAAGTAATTTGATGTATTTCACCTGGAGTTATAACTGTCAGCACGCTCTGTCTTCCTTCATACATTTATATACCTAGAGATACTTCACTGATCCCAAAAAAATTACAGTTCAGTAACGCTACAACGATAGCAGCGGGTAGTTAGAATCAAAACTTGACACCTCCGTCCCAGAGCCTGCCATCCCGCCCCTCATGGGTGTCTGATCCCAAGACCCGTGAGAGCAGGTGGCCCGGAAGAACGAGTGGTGGCCACAAGGAATGGGGGAGTGGGCGGGACGGGACGGACATGCGGCCACGGCCCTTCGGCTACTGACCAATTGGGGTGACCGACCTGGCTCCAGCTCCAGCTCCAGGGCACCAGCCACGCCCCTCCTCACTGTCCAACGCACGCTTGGCCCCGCCCCTAGCAACACGCCCCTGTCACATGCTCCACCCTGACGCCAGGTCCTGCGCCCCCCATCACCGTCACATACTCCACCGAGACACTAGGCGTCGCCCTAGCCTGCACCCAATTAAAGGCCCCGGTCTTAGCATGTCATGCCTTCACTGTTAGTGTCAGACCCAGGTCCTGCCCTTATCAGCAGTTACCAGACGGCCACGGGTACCACACCCCTAGTCCCCGGCGGGTGGTGTTACTGCTATAAGTATGGTTACTCTGCTGTCTGTGTTACTGCTGTAAATATGGTTATTCTGCTGTCTATTCTCCTGTTGCCTAGCCTTGTGGCGGTTAATTCTCCCCGACTCAAACTGGACTTCAGCGGTGAGTGAAGGGGCCTTGAGTGGGTGCGGGGTCTCGAGTGACAAAGGTAGGTTAGTGGATGTTGTCTGCGTGGACTTTGGTAAGGGCTTTCATGGTAGGCGAGCCAGGAGATTAATGCCCATGTGATCCAGTGGCTTGATCAGTATGGGTTTCTTCTCTGACTGGTGGTCTGCGGCTAGTAATGTTCCATCTGGATCAGTGCTGCAGTCTCTGTTGTAATATGTAAAATTATAAATGATTTGGATGAAAATGTAGGCGGCCTGGTTTGCAGGAGGCTTGAAAATATGAATCGGGTTTAATAGTACAGTCGTATGTCATGTACAGCAGCAGTACATAGCAACACATAAAACCTGTAAATTACATAAAGTATATATTTTTAAAAGTTTAATAAGTAGGGGAAAGGAGAGGAATAAAAGAAAGGAGTGTAGTGTTCATGGGTTCAATATCTGTTCAAATGCTGGAATTGTGGATATTGAGACAGGTTGTGAAAGGTACCATGGGTCATTCATCAGTTGGAAATTTGGGTGGGGAAATGGCAGATGGAATTTAATCTGAGCAAATGTAAGGTGTTTTGTTTTAGGAGGTCTCATACAAAGAGAAATTATAGAGTGAATGGAGCACTCTTGTATGGAGGGATCTTGGGTACAAGTTTGTTGATCACTGACCGAGATGGATAGGGTGCAAAACCAGACATACAGCATGTTGGCCTTAGTTGATCAGGGAATTGAGGATAAAAGGTGGTGAAATCGTGTTGCAATTGTATAAACTTCAGTTAGGTTGTATCGGAAGAATTGTATATGGTTTTGTACGCCACATCACAGGAAGGATGAGGAGGTTTTGGGGAAGGTGCAGAAAAGCATCACCAGGGTGTTGCTTGAAATTAAGAGTACAGTATCAGCTATAAGGAGCTGTTAGACAAATTTGAATTGTTTACTCTGAGGCATTGGAGACTGAGAGTTGATCTGATGGTATATAAAATTGTGAAAGGCATAGATGGAGTGAATGATCCTTTTTTTCCAGTGTGGAAATGGCAAATACTAGAGGCGTACAATTAAGTTGAGAGAGATAAACTTTAAAGGAGATGTGCGAGGCATGGAAAGTGGTAGGTACTTGAAATATACTGCCAGGAAAGGGGATGGATGCAGATACGATGGCGACACGTAAGGAGTATCTCATCAGGTACATAAGCAGGCAGGGAATAAAGAGATACAGATTGGATTAGGTAGATTGGAATCGTGCTGAGAGCCTGCATTTACTGAATGTCCCATTCCTGTGTTGTACTCTTCTATGTTAGGGCAGACTTCTTCCATGTTAGTTAGTCATAAAAATTATTCCCTGATTCCTGACAGATGAAACTGGAAATCGGACTGTGTTTGAGCGAGCTGAAGGATTTGCCACCACTCTTCGTGTCGGAAGCACTGTTTACGTTGGTGGAAATGGAGTACTTTATCAAATAAACTTTGATAAATCACCCACACCTGTAATGGTACAGTAGAATCAACTTGTTTCTGGAATATATGGACAAGGGAATCACAAAGGAGTGATACCTAAGGGAGGGATGGGGGAAGTAAAGATAATGTTTGGTCGTGGGTCTCCTTTGAAGATGCAGGAGGAAGTGGCAGAGAGTGTGTTTGAAGAATGATGTGTTGGATGCGGAGGCTCATGGGGTGGTAGGTAAGGACAAGAGGAACTCTATCACTGTAAAGGTGGTGGGAAGATGGGCTGAGTGCAGATATTTGGGAAATGGAGGAGATGCGTGTGAGGGCAGCATCAGTGGTGGAGGAGGAGAAACCCCATTCTTTGAAATGGAAGACACCTGTGAAGTCCTGGAAAGGAAAACCGCATCCTGGGAACACATCAGAATCTGATTTAATATCATCAGCATATGTTGTGAAATTTGTTAACTTTGCGGCAACAGTACAATGACATACATGATAAATGTATAGAAAAAAGCTGTTATATTAAATATATATTAAATAGTTAAGTTAAAATAATTAGTGCAAAAATAGCAATTTAAAAAAAAAGTAGTGAGGTAGGGTTCAATCAAATGACAGAGGGGAGGAAGCTGTTCCTGAATCGCTGAGTGTGTGCTTTTGGGCTTCCGTACCTCCTTCCCAACGGTAACAGTGTGAAGAGGGCATGTCCTGAGTGGTGGGGATCGTTAATGATGGACACTGCCTTTCTAAGACACCGTTCTTTGAAGATGACTTAGATACTACGGAGGCTAGTACCCATAATGGAGCTGAATAATTTTACAAGTTTCTGCAACTTATTTCAATCTTGTGCAGTAGCATTCCCCCCCTCCCCCCATACCGGATGATGCAGCGAGTCAGAATGCTCTCCAAGGTTCATTTGTAGAAGTTTTCGAGTGTTTTAAATGATAAACCAAATCTCCTCAAACTCCTAACAAAATATACTGTATCTGCTGTCTTGTCTTTATAGCTGTATTGATATGTTGAGTCTATACCTAGCTACACAATCACAGGTGTAGAGAGAATAGAGCAGTGGGCTAAGCACACACCGCTATGTAGTGCCAGTGTTAATTGCCAGTGAGGTGTAGATGTTATTTCCAATCTGCACAGTTTGTGGTCTTCTGGTTAGGAATTCGAGGATCTAGTTGCAGAGGGAGGTACAGAGGCCTAGATTCTGTAGTTTTTCGATCAGGACAGATCCGACAGAGATGAAGGAACTGAGAAGTGGGAATAGCATTTTTACAGGAGACGGTGGGAATAGCATTTTTACAGGAGGTGGTGGGAAGAGATATATTCCAAGATAACCATGGGAATCACTAGCTTTATATGAGATATCAGTTGACAATTTGTCTCCAGAGAGTGAGAAAGGGGAGGGAGGTGTCAGAAATGGACCAAGTGAATTTAAAAGCAGGGTGGAAGATGGAGGCAAAGTCAATGAAATTGATGAGCTTAGGAAGGGTGCATGAAGCAGCACCAATGCAATTGTCAATGTAGTGGAGGAAGAGCTGAGTACTGACGAGGAAAGCATCAACTATGGACTGTTCTACATAGCCAACGAAAAGGCAGGCATAGCTGGGGCCCATGTGGGTGCCCAAGGCTACCCCTTGAGTCTGGAGAAAGTGGAAGGAGCTGAAGGAAAAATTGTTGGGGGTGAGGTCCAGGCAGAGGAGGGTGATGGTGGAGGGGAACTGGTTGGTTATTTATTGAGTTTTAAGGCCTTCTTCATGGGGTTTACTGGACATCCATGGTAAAAATGAGGTGGTCAGGGCCAGGGAATTGAAAGTTAGAGAGGAGATCGAGAGCATAAGTATTACCAAGGAGGATATAATGGAGATTAGGTATGAGGATATGAGTTCAGTGGGGCAGGAGCAGGCAGAGACAATGGACCAACCGGACAGTTAGGTTTGTCGATCTTGGTAGCAGGTAAAAGTGAGCCATGCAGGCTAAGGGAACCAAGTTTAGCAGTGGATGGGAGTTCTCCGGAGTTGAAGTCAAGAGACAGTTTTCTAATGGTGTGGAGTGGAGTCCTCTTCAAGAGGTAGGTATGTGGAGGCATCTGAGAGCTACCGCCTGGCTCGAGCAAGGGAGAGGTCAGTTCTCCACTGTGTCTGCAGATTTGATCGTGAGGTTGGGATTGGTGGAAAGTGTGAAGGGTAGTGTGTGAAGTGTCAGAGGGGTAACATTTGAAGAGGAGAATGGAGTGCTGAAGTGAAGCTCGTTGATGTCTCATTGGGCTGAAGTCAAGCCCAGTAGTTTTCATGTCAGCTCAGAACCTGATAGTGAGGAAGCTGTTGTTGAGATGTGGGTCATTATGCTCCTGTGGCAGCATCGAGAAGAGGGTGTGCACCGGTTGGTGGGGGTCCCTGATGGTGAATGTCACCTCAGTAGTGGGGAGAACTGTGCCAATGATTGAACTGGCTGTGACTAGCACTCTCCTTAGCATCTTGTGAAGGGAGGAAGTTAAACAGGAGTACAAAAAGGAACACAAGTTGTCCATGGCAGATAAGGTAAATGAGAATCCTAGATTTTCTTCAGATATATTACGAGCAAAAGGGTGACTAGGCAGAGGGTAGGTTCTTGGAAAGACCTGTGGTAATCTGTGTGTGCAACCACAGGAGATGGGTGAAGTCTTAATGAATACATCTTGTCTATATTTATAGTGGAGAAGGGCATGGAAGATAATGAGACACAAGTGACAACAGATGCTGCGATCTTGCACAACAAATAATCTGCTAAAGGAAGTTAGTGGGTTGATTGGTATCTGAAGGTGCCAAAGGACTGAGTGGAGAGGAGAGGCAATCTCCGGCATAAGTAAGAGAGAAGTAATAAAACAGGACCCTGATGTGATTGGTGGACTGGAGAGATGTGAAGGGTGACAGACATGTATCAGGAAAAGAAGAGTTAGGGGGTAGGTGGGATGTACTGGTAATAGAGAAAGAAGAAAGTGAGAGGCAGGTGGAGGGAGAGGAGACAACTGGAGGGGGATGAGGACAGGTGAATGGCGATTGGAACCAGAACAAGAGGTGTTGGGGCGTGTGGGGAGGGGTAACCTGTGAGTGAATTCTGTATGTAAGTGGGTAGATGGACGCAGGAGAGGAAAGGTTGAAGATGCGTGACGTGGAGCTGGGGGGCGGTGGTCGAGGAGAATCAGTGGCAGAGGTGAGGCAAGGGAAGAAAAAGATGAGAGGACTAGAGGAAAATTAGGGGGAGGGGTAGAGGGAGAAAATCCACTCGAGGGGAGATTCATCTAAAATTGGAAAACTCAATGTTCATGCCATTCGGTTGTAGACTACCCACGTGGAATTTGAGGTGTTGTTCTTCAAGTTCCTAAATGCTTTGTGAGGCTGGTCAAGGACTACATCTGCAGCATGTTGCCACCTACACTGGATCCCTTACAGTTCACCTACTGACACAACCTATCGACGGACAACGCAATAGTCACGGCTCTACAGACCATCCTTATACATCTGGAGAAGAGGGATGCTTATGTGAGAATGCTGCTATTGGACTACAGTTCAGCATTCAACACCATAATTCCATCCAGGCTCGACAAGGAGCTCAGAGACCTCAGCCTTCACCCTGCCTTGTGCAGCTGGATCCTGGACTTCCTGTCAGATTGCCAGCAGGTGGTAAGAGTGGGCTCCCTCACCTCCAACCCTCTGACCCTCAACACAGGTGCTCCTCAGGGCTATGTACTAAGCCCCCTCTTCTACTCTCTGTATACCCATGACTGTGTTGCCACCCACGACTCCAATCTACTAATTAAATTTGCTGACAACACTACACTGATTGGCCTAATCTCAAATAATATTGAGGCAGCCTAAAGAGAGGAAGTCATCACCCTGACACAGTGGTGTCAAGAAAACAACCTCTCCCTCAATGTGGCAAAAGCAAAGGAGCTGGTTGTGGACTACAGGAGGAATGGAGACTCTCTAACTCCTATAGACATCAGTGGATCTGAGGTTGAGAGGGTGAACAGCTTTAAGTTTCTCAGCATAATCATCACCGAGGACCTCGCGTGGTCTGTACATACTGGCTGGGTGGTGAATTGGGCACAACAGCGCCTCTTTCACCTCAGACGGTTGAGGAAGTTTGGTATGGGCCCCCAAATCCTAAGAACTTTCTATAGGGGCAGAATTGAGAGCATCCTGACTGGCTGCATCACTGCCTGGTATGGGAACTGTACCTCCCTCAATCACAGGACTCTGCAGAGAGTGGTGTGGACAGCCCAGCGCATCTATAGATGTGAACTTCCCTCTATTCAGGACATTTACAAAGACAGGTGTGTAAAAAGGGCCTGAAGGATCATTGGAGACCCGAGTCACCCCTACCACAAACTGTTCCAGCTGCTACCATCTGGGAAATGGTACAGCAGTATAAAAGCCAGGACCAACAGGCTCCGGGACAGCTTCTTCCACCAGGCCATCAGACTGCTTAACTCATGCTGACACAGCTGTATTTCTATGTTATATTGACTACCCTGTTGTACATAATATTTATTAGAAATTGCACATTTGAACAGAGAAGTAACGTAAAAGATTTTTACTCATGTATTTGAAGGATGTAAGTAATGAAACCAATTCAATTCAAGTTTCTGTTTGGCCTCATGCTGGCAGAGGAGAAGGCTGAGGTTGGGCAGGGAAATTGATATGACATGTATGGGAGCTTGGTGTGGCCATTATAGACAGAGCACAAGTGCTCTGCAAAATAGTCACTTAATCTGAGCTTCAGCTTGCCAAGGTGGAAGAGGCCACATGGGGAGTACCAAATGCCACTTGCGCAGCTAGGAAAGTTGTACATGAAACTTTGCCCTACCTGGAAGGGCTGTTTAGGTCCCTGGGTTGTGCCGGGGAAAGAGGTGCAAAAGCAAGTGTTACACCTTCTATGGTTGCTTTGTAAGTGACCAGTGTCTGCAGTAATGAAAATATCCTTGCAATATCTCCACTACTAGCTTCACCTCACTTTTTCATAAGGCTACAGTAAGAAAAGTCAAGAGTTTTATTTGTTTATAATATGTCTATTATGTAGTTAAGGTAAGTGGAAGCAAAACAGAAGTAAAAAAAGTAGTGAGGTAGTGTTCATTATCCATTTAGAAATCGGATTGCAGAGGGGAAGAAGCTGTTCCTGAATCGCTGAGTGTTTGCCTTCATGCTTCTGTACTTCCTACCCGATGGTATAAGTGTGAAAAGGGCATGTCCTGGGTGGTAGGGGTCCTTAATGATGGACACTACCTCCTTAAGGCACCGCTCCTTGATGATATCTTGGATAGTACAAAGTCTGGTACCCGTGGTAGAGCTGACTAATCTTACAAGTTTCTGCAACTTGCTGTACTTCAATCTTGTGCAGTAGTCTCCCCAAACTAGGCAGTGATGCAACCAGTCAGAACACTCTCCACAGTATATTTGCAGAAGTTTGAGCGTTTTGGTTAAAACCATAGAAACCATAGAAAAACTACAGCACAGAAACAGGCCTTTTGGCCCTTCTTGGCTGTGCCGAACCATTTTCTGCCTAGTCCCACTGACCTGCACACGGACCATATCCCTCCATACACCTCCCATCCACGTATCTGTCCAATTTATTCTTAAATGTTAAAAAAGAACCCGCATTTACCACCTCGCCTGGCAGCTCATTCCATACTCCCACCACTCTCTGTGTGAAGAAGCCCCCCCTAATGTTCCCTTTAAACTTTTCCCCCCTCACCCTAAACCCATGTCCTCTGGTTTTTTTCTTCCCTTGCCTCAGTGGAAAAAGCCTGCTTGCATTCACTCTATCTATACCCATCATAATTTTATATACCTCTATCAAATCTCCCCTCATTCTTCTACGCTTCAGGGAATGAAGTCCTAACCTTTCTCTGTAACTGAGTTTCTCAAGTCCCGGCAACATCCTTGTAAACCTTCTCTGCACTCTTTCAACCTTATTTATATCCTTCCTGTAATTTGATGACCAAAACTGAACACAATACTCCAGATATGGCCTCACCAATGCCTTATACAATCTCATCATAACATTCCAGCTGTTATACTCAATACTTTGATTAGTAAAGGCCAATGTACCAAAAGCTCTCTTTACGACCCTGTCTACCTGTGACGCCACTTTTAGGGAATTTTGTATCTGTATTCCCAGATCCCTCTGTTCTACTGCACTCCTCAGTGCCTTACTGTTAACCCTGTATGTTCTACCTTGGTTTGTCTTCCCAACGTGAAATACCTCACACTTGTCTGTATTAAACTCCATCTGCCATTTTTCAGCCCATTTTTCCAGCTGGTCCAAGTCCCTCTGCAGGCTCTGAAAATCTTCCTCACTGTCTACTACACCTCCAAACTTTGTATCATCAGCATATTTGCTGATCCAATTTACCACATTATCATCCAGATCATTGATATAGATGGCAAATAACAATGGACCCAGCACTGATCCCTGTGGCACACCTCTAGTCACAGGCCTCTACTCGGAGAAGCAATTCTCTACTACCACTCTTTGGCTTCTTCCATTGAGCCAATGTCTAATCCAATTTACCACCTCTCCATGTATACCTAGCGACTGAATTTTCCTAACTAACCTCCCATGCGGGACCTTGTCAAAGGCCTTACTGAAGTCCATGTAGACAATATCCACTGCCTTCCCTTCATCCACTTTCCTGGTAACCTCCTCGAAAAACTCCAATAGATTGGTCAAACATGACCTACCAAGCACAAAGCCATGTTGACCCTCCCTAATAAGTCCCTGTCTATCCAAATGCTTGTAGATTCTGTCTCTTAGTACTCCCTCCAATAACTTACCTACTACGGACGTTAAACTTACCGGCCTATAATTTCCCGGATTACTTTTCGATCCTTTTTTAAACAATGGCACAACATGAGCCACTCTCCAATCCTCCAGCACCTCACCTGTAGACAGCGACATTTTAAGTATTTCTGCCAGGGCCCCTGCAATTTCAACACTAGTCTCCTTCAAACCAAATCTCCCTAAACTTCTAATGATATATAGCTGCTGTCCCGCCACCTTTATAACTGCATCAAGATGTTGTGTCAAGGTTAGGTCCTCAGAGATATTGACACCCGGGGACTTGAAATTGCTCACTCTCTCCACTTCTGATCGAGTAGATTTAATTGGGCTGATCATTCTGCGGTGTATTCTGTACACATCTACACTCCGCAGAGGTTTAGAACATGCTGGAGGTCAACAGTAAGGTCACCTGGCCTAGTGCTACACTGTTGAACTCTGTATTCAGTCCAGGCAGTTCTGTCATGTATTGAACGTTTATCTAATTCCTCTGTTGTAAACCGTTTAAGGCTGATGAATAGAACACAGCAGCATTCATGTGACTGAAGTACCAGTTTGAATGATAAAGCTACTTCAAGTCATTTTAGCTATTTCAAGTGTTTACCTGTCTGCTAGGTTTATTTTTAAGGGTTAAAAAGATAGATAATGTGATAAATAGTTTAGCTGCCAATTCTAACAAACTAGTACTGCTGCTGGTGACCCTCACAGATTGTTATTGTATGACAAAGTCAAAGAAAAAAGTCAAATTCAATCCTTTGTTTTGCTAGTTGCTAATAATCTTGAAGCGATGAAACTAAAACTAGCAATGTTAAAAGTACTGATCAAAGTTAAGTGGGGTTAAACTATTTCAAATGTAATTAAACAAAATTAAGCATAACTAAGTGGTCAACGTGACATCTGTCGGTCCCTGACTCCAAACTGCCCAGAACAAAGCACAAATAGTAACTTAGTCCCTTCACCTTTACCACACCTCCAACTACGTGACTTGTTACCATAATAAGCACACATCCCAGAATACAATACGACAGATAGCAGATGCATGGCTCCGACATTCCAGCCCTTAATTATTATACTATAATAATTCCAACTACATATTACCAAAACACGAGACATGAAATGGTAATATTCATACAAATGTCCTTTCTCTGGTAAGCGTTCTATCCTGGATCGTGATCTTCTCTTGACAAACTACGTTGTTCCTCTTGACTGTTTCAGAGAAATCTGTCTTGAATTGCTGCTGCTAAAGCTCATCTAAGTGTAAAACTGAAATCCTGTTAACTGGTAGCTTTGGCCGAGCATAGTTTCTTCCACCACCAGGGTCTCCTTTCAATGGTTCGTTAACAGTCCAACCGGCATTGTTCTGGTTGCATAGTGTCCATCATTAGCATTGCAAATCACTTGCAACAGTTCAGTGCCTTTGGCACACTTGATCGTATCAACAACTCAATTTCTGAATCAATTTCCAGCAAACGAATATGCTTCAGGTGAGACCATTTCTGAAGATCTTCCATCAAAGATGTTCCTTTCATGGGCAGACATACTTTCCTGCGTATAGATGTTGGGTAGTTCACAGTACTTTAAACTAAGCCAGCCACTACCAATCCTGAAATGATGTAGCTAATCAACCTTCTCTTGTACACCATGGGGCAAGAAAATGAGTTATTTTTCTCATCAAGATGAGTTTGTTCATGAGGCTCATTATGCAGAACATTGCTGTTTTTCAGAATCAGGTTTATTATCAATGGCAGATATTATTTATTATCAGTGTCGTGAAATTTGTTAACTTACATGCAGTTCAATGTGATGCATGATAATATAGAAAGAATAAGTAAATATATCAATTACAGTAATTATATATAATAGATTAGAACTGGTGCAGAAACAGAAATAATATTTATTCTTTAAAAAGTGAGGTAATGTTCATGGATTCAATGTCCATTTAGGAATTCGATGCAGAGGGGAAGCAGCTGTTCCTGGATCACTGAGTGTGTGCCTTCAGGCTTCTGTATCTCCTCTCTGGCGGTAACAGTGAGAAGAAGGCATTGCCTGGGTGCCGTGGTCCCTTAATAATGGACGTCATCTTTCTGAGGCTTTCTTAATAATGGACGTCATCTTTCTGAGGCTTTCTTAAAGATGTCTTAAGTACTATGGAGGCGAGTACTCAAGATGGAGCTGAGTAATTTTATGATTTTCTGTAGCTTCTTTTGGTCCTGTGCAGTAGCCCTCCACCCCCCGTACCAGACAGTGATGCAGCCTTTCAGAATGCTATCCACACTACATCTATAGAAATTTTCAAGTGTCTTAGTAGACAAACCAAATCTCTTCAAATTTCTAATGAAATAGAGCTGCTGTCTTGACTTCTTTATAGCTACATCGATATTTTGGGACCAGGGTAGATCCTCAAGCATTTTGACACCCAGGAACTTTACTTGAAAGCATAAATAACCACTGAATTCTTACTCTTCTTAGACTTCACCTGAACTGGAATTGCAGAAAGTTTACAATCATTATCACTAGCCCCATAACCTAATAGATAGCAGAGTGTTACTCGCTGCTTATTTTTCATAGCTTGTTCTAAATCCGCACCCTTTTCATCAGTTCTAGGCTCCGCTTTAGCTTCGCCTTTCGCAGTAGCCGCAGTAGCGGTAAAGCTGCTTCCTTAAGCTTTACAATAAATTTGTGACTTAGTTTTCTTCACACTTTTGCTTACTGCAGGTGCTGTAGTATCCCACATATATCCATACATTAGGTGTATGTC
The DNA here is from genome assembly GCF_030028105.1 of Mobula birostris. Classification (NCBI taxonomy): domain Eukaryota; kingdom Metazoa; phylum Chordata; class Chondrichthyes; order Myliobatiformes; family Myliobatidae; genus Mobula; species Mobula birostris. The sequence continues at coordinate 20,778,222 of NC_092387.1, read as the reverse complement.
AAATAAGTAAATCAATAACTCATCACTTGTTTTTCAATAAACTCAACAAGATTGGTGAAAGTAGTTTCACAGTTGTGATTATGTAGTAGCTCACAGGCAAAACATCTCCAAGCACATAAAACCCATCCCTAAGCATGTAAGACGACTTCTTTACAACAATCTATATATTAATAGGCGTCACAAATGTGAGAAACTCAACAGATGTTGGAAAAACAGATAACACCCTCAAACTGCGGGAGGAACTCCATCATCAATGCTGTCCTCACCAGCACATCTTCCATCTTATACACGTCTGTCATCACCCGATCCTCCCTCCACCCCACCAGGGATAGGGTTTCTCTTGTCCTCACCTACCACCTTGCTAGCCTCCCCGTTCAGCACATAGTTCTCTGTAACCTCTGCCATCTAAAATGGGATCCCACCACCAAGCACATCTTTCCCTTTCTCTTCTCCCCGTCCCCACCCACCCCCCCCACTTCCCACAGGGATTGCTCCTTACATGATTCCCTTGTCCATTTATCCCTTCCCACTGATCTCTCTCCCGGTACTTGTCCTTGTAAACAGAACAAGTGCCACGCCTGCTCCCTCATGACCATTCAGGGCCCTAAACTGTCCTTCCATGGGTGATATTTTGCCTCACCTTGTTCTGTTGGGGTCATCTACTGTATCTGTTGCTCCCAGTGTGGCCTCCTCTATATCCGTGTTACCCAATGTTGATTGGGACACCACTTTGCTGAGTACCTATGCTCTGCCTGACACAAAAACACAGGTTATCCCAGTGACCACCTATTTCAATTCTATTTCCCATTCCCATTCTGACATGTTGGTCTGTGATCTCCTCTTCTGCCGCGATGAAGCCACACTGGTTAGAGGAGCATCACCTTGTATTCCGTCCAGGTAGCCTCAACCTGATGGCATGGGATATCAATTTCCCGATCTTCTGGTAATCGCACCCCCTACCTTCACCATTCCCCATTCTTGTTTTCCCTCTCTCACCTTATCTCCTTTCCTGCCCATCACCTCCCTCTGGTGCTCCTCCCCCTTCCCTTTCTTCCATGGTCTTCTAACCTCTCGTATCAGATTCTCCTTCCCTTGCCCTTTCTCACTTTCACCAGTCGACTTCCCAGCTCTATACTTCACCCCTCCCGGTTTCACCTATCACCTACCACCTAAAAGCTTGTACTTCTTCCTCCTCCACCTTCTTACTGACTTCTCATCTTTTTTTCCCAGTCCTGATGAAGGGTCTCAGCCTGAAATGTTGACTGTTCACTCCTTTCCATAGATGCAACCTGACCTGCTGAGTTCCTCCTGTATTTTGAGTGTTGCTATTAATAGGCATGTCCAGCTCTCACATGTACCAAGCATTGCCCATTGCATAGTCTTGAAGAGCTTTCACATCTTCTGTTTTGATATGCAGCTAAGAAAGAGCCTTTTTCTTGTAGGCTGTAGCAATTTTCCACTCATTAACAAAATGTTCATGTAATAAAGCTTTGTCCTTGAGATATTCTTACTCTGGGTTGGCTTGGCTTGCTGGCAACTTTTGACCAGCTCTCTAGGATAACCTCCAGTGAACTGTTCAAGAAAATAGAGACGATCGCCATAATCATCTGTCTTGTGCTATTCTTGAAAGCCCTCATGAATGGTACTGCAATGGATCACCACTGATGAATTGAATCTCTCTTTTAAGGCAGAAATGCTCTGCGATGTTGTTGCATCACTAAGCTTGCTATTTCCTTTTCTCATCCTTATGGCCTCCAGTGCACTGAGACACGAGTGTCACCATACTGCAAATTAATCTCCTCAGAAGCACCTTGTGCTATTGGCTATGGCACAGATTCAGAGTGCCTCCTTGGTGCAGGCTGAGAGTAAACATCCTGAACTACCCCTTGGGGTCCAAACTTGTAGCTCATAGACATTTGAGGAACAAATGTATCCACATTGACATCGAGCAAGTTGGATTTTCTCAGTGCTATGTCAGCATAGGAACTCGCACCATAGGACTGTCCTGCTGGAGCACGTTTAGCACGCACAGCACTTGAAGCTCTTACCACTTAACTTTGACCATCTGCACTGCAATTTCTTCCTGCAACTTGACCTGCTGCTTCTTCTCCGAAGCCGCTGCTCTTGCTCTTCCAACGCATGTTTGTCTTGCGGTAATTATTGCCATGTGAATAATGAAGCTACGCTAGCCACCATTTTAGCAGAGGTATCAGACACATGGGATGCTCTGCTGGCAATAGAGCCTGCAGCTTGCATGTTAGATACAGTCTTCAGGGTAGTATGTTATCCTGAAAATCATCAATTTCATATGTAGTCACAGTATGCTCTGTGGCTTTATAAATTTTCATTTCCTCCAGCAATTTGACCTTCAACTTTGCATGTTTGTTCCAACCATTGTTCAGCCTCCACTGTGGCTGTATTAATAAGCATATCAATACTTAATAGCTTTCAGTTGATCTTGTCTGAAATGGGCATTAAAGACAGCAGCAAGTTGTGCTGCTAAGCAACATCTTCACCCAAATGAGAATGCACTCTTGAAACATCTTGTTGCCCTTCTGATACCAGAACACTTCTAATTAATGGTATTAAACCATCAGTCTTCTTAACAATTTTATTGTAGTCCTGAACATTGTCAATTCTAGTCTCCAAAGCTTTCCCACTAATTTTAATTTTGCCTTTAGTCCTGACTTCAAGGTTACTGTGTCCAGCTTGACTCATGGTGTTTTCTAAGTGTGCAAACTGGACAAAACAATAACAATCAAAATATTTCAGTGTTTCAATGGAACCAAGTGCTGAATTCCTCGCCAAATACCGTCCTATGGAGCTTACAGTGAGTGCTGACCATTCCAAGCTGTTTAACACCCAAGCACACAGGCTACGGTGTTTCTGATTTCACAGTCACATCCAAGTGTTGACATTGGTTTGGTATAACTGTGAAAAATTTTTCCTGACAGAATGTACTGGCCAATTCTAACAAACTAATGCCACTACTGGCAATTCCCCACAGATTGTTATCCTTGTATGACATGCCCTCTAATCAATCCAATAATAATGTTCCAAAAGTAATCCTTTATTAGCATCTAGCAAAACATGGAGTATTGAAGTGATGAAATTAAGACTAGTGTAATTAAACGTACTTAAGCAGACTTAATCGGGGTTAAGCAGTTTCAAAGTTAAGCGTAACTAAGCAGTCAACAAAAGATACTGTATAACATCCATTGGTCCCAGCTCCATGCTGCCCAGAACAAAGCACAAATACATAACTATTCCCTTCACTTTTACCACCCCCTACACTATGTGACTAGCTACCCTAATAAATGTGTAATATAGAATACAATGTAGAAATGTAGATAGAAAACAAATGCATGACTCCTACAGATAGTATTGCTTGTATGTTGCAGTTGTACAAGATGTTGGCAAGGCTGCATTTGGAATATTGTGTTTACCCTGCTATAAGAAAGATGTCAATAAGCTTGAAAGAGCACAGACAATGCTGTCAGCACTTGAGGGACTGAGTTATGGAGAGGTTCAGCAAGTTCTGACATTTTTCTTTGGAGTGTAGGAGAATGAGTAGTAATCTTATAGAGGTACAAAAGATCAAAAACATAGCTAGAGTAAATAGTCTTTTTTCCAGGGCTGTGGAATCAAGAACTAGGGGGCATAGGATTAAGGTTGGAAGAGAGATTTAATAAGAACATGAGGGAAACATTTTCAACTGCAGCTAGTTCTTAAATGGAATGAGCTGCCAGAGGAAGTGGTTGAGGCAGGTACTGTAACTCTAACACTATTTTTTGCATTCTGTTACTGCTTTTCCTGTTTTTCTCAAAGTACTTATGTTTTGAAATGATCACTATGGATAATTTGCAGAATTTTTTTTCACTATCTTGGTACATGTGACAATATAAAACAATTACCAGTGAGGTTCAGCAGAGTGAGGCGCTGCGACAGTTTGTTTTTTTTTTGCAAGATGCTTTAATGTGTTTCAAATTCTGACTGCTGTAGTAACAAGTGCAGGATAGTTCTCTGTCTCAGTAATAGACCTGTACGGTACAGAACATTTCTCAATGATGGAAATCAGTTATTTGATGGGAATTGTCCGTCACTGGTCATGGATCCTGTCTCTTCACCTTATAGATCAAAGTGCCTGGTGATCCTAAAGAATGCCCAGGGGACAAATTGGTGAGTTCTGCTTCAGAATTCTTTTCAGTCCATTCGCTTATCTTAAGTTCTTCAGGAATGCAATATCCTGATATGTTTACACAGCTCTGGTAGAACTGTTTTGAGTGTTTATTTGTTATTAAATCGTCTTTTTAGCACTGAGCCAGCTTCCAAAAGGAGTCGGTGGTTTTTAAATGTTGTTGAACTGTGATGTGGCTCCTGGAATCTCCTCTTCCAGTGATATCATGTTGCAAGTCAGTTACTGATTGTCTGTTTTAATTATATCTCTAATCCAGAGATCTATGTGCATTGAGTTATGTGAGCTGCAATCTGAGTGCTGAGGGCAAGACTTCCTCTGTAGACTCTGATCTTGGTTGAAGACTCTTCCTTTGTGTCGGACTGATGGCCATATGTGTCTGTAGAGCTTTCTGATTGCCCGGGGACTCTCCAACATTGGTTTGTAAAGGATGTCACATCTGTTCCCACCCAAGTCCCTCTGAAATTCCCGACATCATCTCCATCAACCCTCTCAAACCCTATAGTGGGTGGTCCTCCAACTCTTTCCTCTCAGCCTGATGGCCTCTGAGATTTGATGGCTACGGAAACAATGTCAGCATTTAACAGGGATGTTGTCTCCAAATCAAACAAACTCTCCTCGAGCCTCAGTCCATTCCAGGCGTTGCACTTCTTGGAGTTAGTGATATTTAGCCTTTTCATGTATCAGAATACATTGTGAACAATGTCTCTTCCACTGGGTATCAGGAACCTGGTTTCTTTGACTGATTGGCTGTTTAAATATTGAACCCCTTTATTTTACAGGGTACCTGTGGGAATTATATCATGATCTTGCACAAATTCAATAAAACTAATTTCCTTCTGTGTGGAACCAATTGGATGAGACCAAAGTGTTGGCTGCTTGTAAGTAACTGGCGATTAATACTTTAACATATTCATTTGAGTTGTGCCTTTCACCTTAAAGGTTTGGAAAAACAAATTTGGAGCAATTTTAATCTTATATGATGGTGTGAAGTGGCTGGACCTCCTGCCTGCTGTCTGCATCTCCTTGGCTGCTACCCAAATATAGTTCATTGTGCACAGTCTCCTGGAGCCAGAATGAACCTGCCTAGTGACAAATCCTCTGGAGTCAATGATTTCAGAGATTTACCACCGTCTGCAAGAAGAAATTCCTACACCTGTTAGGGTTATGTGGCCGTTCTCTAATCTTATCAGCGTAACTTCTTACTCGAGGTTGCAGCATGGAAAGAAACCATTAGGCTTATGAGTCTAATGCTTCCCTCTGCATGTCAGGAATAATCTTTTCCTCCTTACCTCCACTATTAGAGATAAAAACATTAATTTTAAAAGGTGTATCTCTTACCAACTTTTTTCTTTTTTTACAGTTTAAAAATGAATTAAAGGAATTTCTCAATGAAAAGAACATAACTGTGGGACGAGGTATCTGTCCTGAAACTCCACAACGAGGTTTTGCTTCACTGGTTGTTGGTAGGCCCTCTTGCAGTTTCAATTCACATTAATTTGGAGATCCAGAACCAGTTCACTCAGAGTGTGTGTGTGTGTCTACTTTTACAGAGGAAAGAATCTATTCTTCAGCATCTAATGGAGACAAAGAGGTCCTTACTGGTTACAAGAAAGGTGATAAACTCTCACGATTAAAGTCTCACGACGAATGGATGAAAGGTAAGTGTGACATTCCATTCTCTGGCTTCTCCTGCATAGATTTCTTTCCTACAAATTCCTCAAGTATTTATTTTTCTGTCTCTGTCATTCTTCCATGACCCCTTCTGTCAGAAGGGACCATGACCTTTTCCACAAGTGTCACCAGTTTTGGTTCAGTGAATGGGTCTGAAACGCTGTATACATCAGACTTTAGATACAACACTGAGTCATGTCATCTGCAGAAATACTCTGATGATTCAGCAATAGTTGGGTGTATAAAGGGAGGACAGGAGGATGAATACAGGGCCCTGGTGGAGGACTTTGTCAAATAGTGTAAGCTGATCATCTGCAGCTCAACTTCAGTAAGACAAAGGAGATGGTGATGGACTAAGCCTGCACTGCTCCCTTCTTCTTTTGTGCTTTGATAAAAGGTCACTGGAGACTTCCACCACCGGAAAGAATGCCAACTCACTTGGGGGAAGGGTGAAGATTTTCCTGGGTTTAAATGGGATGTGTGACAACAGAACATCAGAACATCTAGAACTTCAAACATTTATAATGTGTGGGATGTCTTCAGCCCTCTATCAATGGGATGTCAGTGGGAAACTTGTGGAGCTGTAGTGTGAGGGGTCCCATCTTCAGTCTGATACCTTGAGTACAGACAAAGTCCAATTTGCCATTTTGAGTGAGGTAAGATTTCTTTGAGGTCTCCAAAATGGGTCATCCACTTATTAACCAAGATACTCTTTGTGGGAGCTTGTTGTGTTCAAATTGGTTGTCATGTTTCCTATGTTACCACAGCAAAGACACCCAGTTAGGTTTGGGATTCTCCATTTCCCGACCCTTCAATTTCCTGGTCATTGTGAGCTCTCTGATCCTTCCACAGCCTTCACTTCATCAATTATCTGTAATCACGCTTCCTTCCCTTCAGATCCCAAATTTGTGGGAATGTCACCGCTGGGCGACTTGGTTTATGTGTTCTTCAGAGAAAGGATTGCGCAGGTAAACCCGGATGTTGACCCATGGATTTCACGGATTGGCCAAGTGTGTAAGGTGGGTGTGCCTCATGGACTGTGACTGGATTTGCTGTCACCTTGAGTTGGATTGTTATTCCATCACTGAGAAACTTCCCTCCGGCCCCTCGCCTTATTTCCCTGCAAGGAAACCGGACAGTGTGGTTGGTAACCAGAGTTCTATCCCTCCCATTAGTGCGAGCTCCAGGTCCAAGCCCAATGTTGGAAGGGTCTAGCCCTGCCTCGGGACACTGCTGAAATCACTGACGGCCCGCGCAGACAATTTATATAAAGGTTGAATGTATTTAAATCTGTCGCTGCCACCAAACCTATTCCAGTCTTCCTGCTGTTCACAGCTGTCTGACGTGATGCAGGGTTTTAACCAAAACATTTGACTTGGACCTTCTGCTTCCACAAATGTTGTTTGATCGGCTCTGCTCTTCCAGCATCTGTCTTTTGTAAGTCTAACTTGATCTGAGTCAGCCAATGATTAGGTGTATAAACCCTGACTAATTTGAACCTATTTGAATCACAGCCACTTGTTGAACCACTTTCCTCAACCAAGCCAGTAAGAGCATGCAGTCCAGAATATTTATTGCCTAAACTTGCTAATCTAGTAAGTAACTAAAATAGCAAACTCTGTTGACATCTTCATAAGTCTAGGCCCTAAACCTGGAAACATATTCCTCAAACCTCTTTGTCCTCAATGAGAACCTTGATGATTTTGTTATGAAACTTTATGCCATTAAGAGGTATAGTTCGAACTAAATCATTGTTGCTGATCATCAAAAATACTGCACATGCTGGAAGCGTAAAGTAAATACAGAAAATGCTAGAAATCCTCAGCATGTCAGGCAGCATCGATGGAGAAAGTACAGACAGGTTACTTGAAGTTGGTTGGAAATTTTGAGCCCTTTTACTATCTGCTGTGAAGTGGTCATTTCTGCTGTAACTTTCTCTTCACACGTTACTCTGGACACTTGACCTCATCATAAAACTTGCTCACAGCTTCAATTAATACCTTGTGCTCCTCAGTGAGATGACACCAGGATTTAAGGTGGTTCAAAGCGTGCAGTCATTGTGACCACATGTTCTGGTCACCTGACGGTAGGCAACCATCCACTCCACCTTTCTTGGGTCAACTGCCGATGTGATGTTTATCACAGGTTCGGATCTGTTTTGTTCACAGAATGACCGAGGTGGATCCAGACAACGGCTGCTGAGTAAGTGGGCAACCTTTCTCAAAGCCCGTCTGATCTGTAGCAACCCTGCTGACAGTGTCCTTTACAACAGGATTGAAGATGCGTTTATTTACAAGACACCCAATGATAGTGAAGGGAGAGTGTATGGAGTCTTTAGCAGCAATTGGTGAGTTTATAAGAATAGTGGAACAAATCAAACCTATGAAATGTAATGCTGTTCCATGTGAGCCTGAGCTACCCTGATACAGTTTAAGTGATAAAAGGCACCACCATCCCCACTTTCTTCCAACCAGTCAATTTTTTTTTCTAAACAAACTTGGAATTGCTTCACTTTTCTCAACATTGAGGGTTAGGAAGAACTTTCGTGTGACAAGAAGCCCTTCTTTGGCCAATTGTCTTCAGAACTCCTTGAGCAGAAGGCATTTGTGAAAGGTAAGCCAGCTGATGTTAACATCCCTGACCTGAAGTTCACTCTGCAGAGACTGCTCTTTGAAGCTGTGCACGGATCGTGGGGCACTTCATCCCTGGAAACAAAGGAACAAACTGTCCCAGGATGGGAGGGTACTGCTCAGTACCTTGTCGTTAAGTACCTTTGTACTAATGTGTTCTGTGGGACATGGAAAGAGAGCAGGACAGGGTGTGCAGAGGCATCCTTACACTGAGAAAAGCCTGAACAAAGGGCTAGAAAGGGTCACAATATGTACGGATCTCTTTGAGTTACTATTATCAATCTGATTGTTTCTATACAGTAATACTATAATATCAGTAAGATCAATATCCTGTAGCGTAACATTCATCAGATCTCAACGTGTGAATCTGATCCAGATCCAACATTGTAATATTGAAGCTTGTGCTGTAAAATTAATCCAATTGTGATCTACATTCAAGAGATAAAGGTAAAAGATGAGTTAAGGTACTCTTAAATTGTTCATTTAGGGCAGAAGACAACTTACCCAAGGCCATTAGGTGAGGTGCTTTTGGATTTCATTGCTGTGCGTGAAAAATGACTCAGTTTGTTCTGTTTCTCTCCCTCACTGGACGCCTATCTGAGGTTGTGCCTTTTTCAGGAACGGAACAGCCGTGTGTGTGTACTCCATGAAGGAGATCAGTGACGTGTTTGGACAATCTGCCTTTAAGGGTTACGGGGGCAGTATTCCCTCCAATCCCAGACCTGGCCAGGTGAGAGACTGCCAATTGGATATTTGACTTTTGTGAATGCAGAGTAATTATCCCATGAAAACTGGGCTTTAATTAGCTTTATTAGAGTAATCACATTCTCATGGTGTTGCACGTGAGCAGTATAGTGAGGGGAAAATTGGACCAGTGCATGTGGATGTCAATTAGTAACTGTATTAAATCCCTGTCCGAGCCACTGCTTTAATGTCAGCATTTGTGATTCAGGATGAAAACTGGCAGAAGTTTGAGCAGTAGGGATTTAGAGGTGGGTGGTGTCTGGGAAAGGCTGCAGTACAATGGGAGGAGCTGGTAGGTGCAACACCAGGGACACAGTTCTATTCACGGTAGGTGGGAGAAATGACAGAGCAGCATGTTTACATAGAATCATCATTAAGTATGTTTAGATGGCAATTTATAAAGTAAGTGAAGGATACAGAAGGTTTAACGGTTTCACCTTGGGATGACTGGATCCCTCCTTGCACAGGATTACGTGGCTGTACAGTACAGAAACGGACCATTGGGCACAACCAGTCCATCCCGGCATTTAAGCCCCACTCAAGTTTCTCACCTCGTTTCCCATGCAAATCTACCGGTGGTACTCTGTATTCCTTTCTCCCCTATACATTGAGTTATGAGGTGGGATTGAATTTGCCAGGACTTTTTCTCTGAAGTAAAGGAGGCTGAGGATGGCCATTTAGAGATTAATAAAATTACAACAGTCATTGTAGGGTAGATGATCCGTATTTTTTCCCCAGATAGGGAAGGGTGAAACTAGAAGGCATAAGCTTAAGATGAAAAGTGAAAGTTCTAAAGCAAACCTGAGGGTCAGGTTTTTCCACACAGAGTGGTGGATATATGGAATGTTCTGCCAAAGGAATTGCTGGGGGTGGGTCCAGTTCAAACATTTAAAGAAAACACCTGGCTAGGTACATGAGTAGGAAAGAAGTAGAGAGATGCAGGTCAAATGCAGCCAAATGGGACTAGCTGAGATTGGCATCTTGGTCAGCATGAATGAGTTGGGCCAAAGAGCCTGTTTCCATGATGTATGACTATGAACCTAATGCATCAACAGCGTCAGCTCAGTCCCTCTCTGGGAGTGAGTTCCACTTTCTTACTGCCCTTTGGGTAAAGAAGATTCTTCTGCATTCTCCTCAAGTTTCCTGGTGTTTCTGTTGTATTGGTGGCCTCTGGTCATGGTCACATTCGTCTCCACAAATGGGCTCTGCTCTTTCTGTTCATTCTGTCGAAATCTGCAGTCAATTAAAGGACTTCAAACCAGATCTTCTCTCCCACTCCCCATAGCTTTCATTTCCTGGAGGAAAAAAATACTTTGTTCATTTTAGATCTATTTTAAACTAAAATCAAGCACTATTCATGACTTCCACACTTCCTTCTCACACACCAGACTCGTCCATTACACAGAATATCAGTGTCTGATTAAACTTGCAGCTCAAACTAAATTAGCTGATTCACAGGTTAAGACAATGAAGCATAATACTTTCTACATCTGCAAATTTCAAATTTTAAGCCTGACTGGTCTCTCTTAAATATTCAAATATGTAGGTAGATAGCAAGACCAATCTGTAAAGATATCTATGATAAATATCCAAATATTACAGGCAAAATGTTCAATTCATTCATACTGGGAAATCCCAAATTCCAAAAGTAAAAGTGTTTATCATCACCACAATGTCAGCCAGTCTCCACACAGTCAAACTGACCAAAGAACAAGCTTCCTAATGTTTGTTTCTCTCAACTTTACCAGGTGCTCATCTGTCAACTTCTTCATGTTCACTGCTCTTCCTATTGCATTTATTGATTGGTAACTTATCATGCATTTAAAAAACACATTTCAACTAAAACCTTTTGACTCAGTCTCAAACTTTTTCTCTCACTACCTCTTCATTTAATATCTTAGATTGGTGAAGGACTCTTTTGATATTCACCTTTCACATTGATGCACATTGAATTGGTAAATAACATGATTTCTATTATTGTTTGCTCATTATTTCAGTGTGTCAATAACACAAAAGAACTACCAGATCAAGTACTCACTGTTGTGGAGAACAATCCAGAGATGGAGTCTTGGATATATCCTATTGGAAAAAGACCCCTCATTATCAATCATCAGAATCGCTTCAAGAAAATAGTTGTGGATTCTGTTCTTGCCCCCAATGGAGATGTGTCCCGTATCCTGTATGTGGCGATGGGTAAGGGCTGATAACCAGCAATAGTTTGGAAGGTGCCCAATTTTGCTGTTGCTGACTGTTGTAGTCCAATGTGTTGACTGTCAAAGGTACAGTGAAACTGTATAATGTACATTCATTTTGTTCATAATTCTAATCCTGGCTCTTTGGAGCAGTCAAATTAATTATTTGAAGCTTTTTTTTCCATATTGAATTGGCATTATTTTTCTCCAACAGTAGGGATACAGTTCCACCCATAGGTGGGTTTTGTTACAGAGCAACATGTTTCCATAGAGTGTTACTATTGTAAATATTCATATGGCAATTTACGATATGATTTCCATAAGTGAAAGATACACAAGGGTTAATGGCTCCCACTTGAGATGACTTGCATGAGATCCTACTTGCATGAGATATACAATATAGAAACAGGCCACTTGGTCCAACCTGTCCATGCCAGCACTTAAGCTACACTCCAGCTTCCTGGCCTCGTTTCTTATCTAAATCTCTTTGTTACAACTGAACCTGCTTTCTGCTGCTTTTCAGTGGTAGTGTGGGAGAGCTGGTTAGTGTGTCGGGTCTTTGAGTGACCCTGTGGGCAAGTGACAGTATGCCTGATCAGCAAATGGGTGTGGTTGAAACTCTGGTGCCCCTGTCCTGGAGATCCATCTCTCCACACCAGCCCTCCCAATATCTGCTTACTGGATCCATGAAGTGGGTAAACAACTTGCTGGATTCAAAGATTCAAAGTACATTTATTAAAGTGCCATAAATTCCGGTGTATAAGCTGAGAATTTGGCCCTAAATCTTGGTCCTAAAATTAGGGGGTCGGCTTATACAGAGGGTACCAACTTCGGAAAAATGAATACATGGAAGACAAGTTGTATTTATTGGCTGTTTTTGAGTCAGATATAAAAGAAAATACAAACACTTATGAAATCTACACAAAAGAAAAGATCAGCAAACACATTCTGTTTCTCAATTTACTTGTACACACTGTTGTTGTCACTTTAAACTCGCATCTAGTGGCTGGAGCATGGACGTCAAACCAGCAGGGATGACTACAATGTCCATACTTTCAGCTTTCAATGCTGCTTTTGTCTCACCTGACAAGTGCGCTTTGAACATGTCCCAGACAAGTAGTGACTTTTCCTTCCTGAAACCTTTGGGACGTCGACACCACACCTCTTTAACCCACTTCAAGCAGCCCACTTCGTCCATCCAGCCGCGTTCTTGAACGTAAATAGCAACACCCCGCGGGAATTATTCTTTCTTTGGGAATGTTTTCCTCTTAAAAATCACCATCGATGGTAGTTTGGTCCCATCAGAAATACACATTAACACGACAGTAAATGTTGCTTCTGGTGTCCAGCTGTTTTGACAAGGACTGTTTTCTCCCCCTTCTGACTGACAGTCCGGTTACCAGCAAAATCAGAGCACATTGGTGTCTCATCCATGTTACCAATCAGTGAGAGCGGGTAAGAATGTGCCTTTCGATGCTTGATTACGAACGATTGGAAGGCAGTAATCTTATTCTCAAGGTTGCTCAGCAACTTCTGAGCAATCTTTGTTTTTTGTCTCAACACAAGATGACGTCTATTCGTAAATCGAGTGCACCAGTTTCGCGTAGCTTTAAAATTTTCGCTGACCTCATGGTGTTTTTCGTCCCATTTCAACACTTGAACTCGAATCATTTCTCTGGTAACAATGTATCCAGATGATCGCTGGTGATTCACCCACTCTAAAACTTTTTCTTCCAGTTCTGGCCACTGGCATGTTTTCCCGCGGTTTGCACATTTCTTCTGTGGCATTTCCCTTAGCATGTCCTCTGCCTTTCTCCACTCTCTCACTTGTTTCTGGTTTACACTAAACTCCTTAGCAGCTGCAGAATTATTCGTTCCTTCAGCAAAATCAACCACCTTCAGCTTGAAGCCAGCATCATATCGGATTTGTTTTAATCTTTTGTACTTGGTGGTCGCAAACTCAATACTGAGTACACGTACTAATCCCACCACCCCGCATTATGTTTTAACGAGATTACAATGGGCGCTAAATGGTTTCACGGGGGTTACATTCCCGAGGATTCTTTACCGTTGGGAACCTAATCCAAAACTTCCCTGCCTGATTTATTTATTAAGAATTTGCTTATAATGCTCTATAATGTGTAGGCCTATTTTCTTAGCAGGTACTGGTTCACAAAGTTTCCAGGTTCCAGATCCAGCAAAGCTGAGTACCAGCATGTGAGATCTTGTGGTCTTTTCTGGTTAAATCAAAAACCTCTACAAAGGGGGTCAGCTTATACAAAGGTAACATGAAAAAGTCACTTTTTTAACCTTGAAAATGGGGGGTCGGCTTATACACTGGAATTTACGGTATGTATGCAGTATACAACCCTGAGATTTGTCTTCCTCATAGCCATGAAACAAAGAAAACAATGGAACCCATTTAAAGAAAAACATCAGACCAACCCCACACACACAAAAAAATCATGCAAACGGCAACAAAAAAAATAAACAAACAAAGAACACAGAATATAAACCACAAAAATGAAAGAGTTCAGGCATATTTAGTTCAGCTCAGTGTTTGTTATCTGCAGGCTGCCCCAATTCAAAGTCACACAAAATAGCAATAAAAAAATTGACAGAAGCACACAGCATGAACTACAGAGGGAAATCCATAAACCAATCCGATTAAACTTTGCCCAAGACCCAGACTTGCCCCCTAAATGTCATTGTTACAATTGAACGAGCTTCCGGCTGCCTTTCAGTGGTGATGTGGGAGAGTTGGTTAGTGCTTTGGGTCCTTGAGTGACCCTGTGGGCAAGTGACAATATGCCTTATCAGCAAATGGGTGTGGTTGGAACTTCTGGTGATTTAGTGGCCTGTTTCTATATTGTATCTCTCGCTATATAATATGCGCATCATGAATTCCTAATGTTCTCCACATTCTGAAATTTGGGAATGATTTTTGTTTATACAGGAGATGGTAAAGTCCAGAAGGTTCTTGAGACTGGTCACTCAGCCTTCATCATAGCAGAACTAACCCTTTTAAAGGAACCTGCGTTAATCCTATCAATGTCCCTTGACTCCGTGAGAGTAAGTATCCCTGGAGGAGTATGCGTATCTACAGGTCCAATGGGACTGGTGGGCACCATGGGTTTAAGTACATTCTGGATAGAGATGACTTTATTAACTGAAATAGTCTAAGTTGTGGGATGCTGTAGTATTGTAATGTGTGGCTCTGTAATCACTGAATAAACCTCCTTTGAAAAAGGAATTTTAAAAAAAAGTGTGTCAATGATCACCCCTGGTAGAACTGACCAGAATTATTTTCCAGTACTTAATATTCATACACAAGCATTGTAAATAATTTTTAAAATAGACATTGAATATGTACTTTTCTTTGTAGAAATTCCTGTACGTCACATCTGCCAAAGAGCTGCTTCGATTCCCACTGGTGCAGTGTGAGGAATACTGTAGATCGTGTGGAGGATGTGTTCAGGCCAGGGATCCTTACTGTGGGTGGAGTAACCAGAAAAAGGAATGTGTTCAAGTCACACACAATTCTGAGTTAGTCTTTTATTTTTTCCTTTGTATGAAATCCAGACTGAAGGTCTATGCAGTACTGAGAGAGAGCAACACTGTCAAAGGGATCAACTCTCCAGTGACCCATTAAACCAGGGCACCACCTCTTCTGTCAATTGGACAGGAACCATCTCACTAAGCATGTCCATGTAACAAGAGAATTCCCCCAGGTTATCCAGTCACTGTCCCTCATCCATTGACAATAAAATACATTACCTAGTAATCACACAGCCGGAATTGTTGTGTATAAATTATTTTTAGAATTGGAGATGCAAGAGATTGCAGAACCTGTAATCTAAAGCAACAGTCTGCTAGAGGAATTCTGGTTAAGCCATATTTGTGGGAGGAAAATTACTGGATTCCTGAGTTCCATAGAGTTCTCTAGCCTCAATATTTTCTGACCTTGCACAGTAGTTCATGGGGAGTAAAGGGGCACTTATGGGAGCTCAGGAAAACAAGTCTTCATTTCGTTTTTACTTTATACAAGGCACGCACTTATGATGCGGAGGCACAATGATGTATGTCCATCACAAACTTTTACATATAACCTGTAATGAATTATTCAAGCTAGAATGCTTAATTGAACAATATATTTACAATATTACTGAATATTAAAAATTCAACACTCCTCCCTACTTGGCTGTAAACGCTAACTCAATATAGAATGCATCTCAACTTGTATACGTGTACAGTATATGAGATAATACAACTATTTATACGGTCATCCACAGCATAGTAAATTTTAAATTGTCCCATTCAGGCCGAAAGATTTAATCACAGTGGAGGATTTCTTATTCTTTCTTGACATGGGAGGTCACTGTGCTTGGCAGGTGAGACTTGCAGCTGTGTAACAATCTCAGGTTCTGGGGCCACCTCTGTTCTGGTTGTAGGAATTGACTCTGGGACTGCAGGAAGTAGTTCTGACAGCTCTGGGCACCTTTCTTCAAGATGCTCAATCAGCACTTCCTCCTGAAATGATTAGTTGTCCTCTTGAATTCAATCTTGAAATCCTGTTCTCCAAGAACAGAGCCCATCTGTAGCGGGAGGAGAAGATGGCGGTGTGATACAGCTCGCAGCGGCCACTCCGGTGGTGATGTCTGTTATTTGTCAATTAGGGTGCCGTGCACAATCCTGATTTGATGGAGACGGACGTGAGAGCACGGAAGAACATCTGGTGAAACTTCTGAAATGCCTGCTTCGCTGCTGCTATAACTGTGTGGTCCAGAACCTCCGGAGGAGAAGGCCCCGAGTCCTCGGCTTTGCTTGTTGCTCAGTGGCCAGGGTGGGGTCAAAGTGCTCGACAGAGGATGGTGCTCGGAGAGGCTGTGTTGGGGACTCAAAGTTTTCGGACGGACTTAGAGTCCGCCGGGGTCAGGTGCTTCCAATGGTGCTGCATTGGCAAGTTGGCAGCGCTTGGAGGTTCATAGGAGGGAGAGTTTCTCCCTTCTGCCGCCTGCTTGAGATGATATGTCTTTCGGGACTTGGAGACTTTTTTTTTAACCGTGCCCATGGTCTGCTCTTTATCAAATTATGGTATTGCTTAGCACTGTTGTAACTATATGTTATAATTATGTGGTTTTGTCAGTTTTAGTTTTGGTTTGTCCTGTGTTTTTCTTGTGATATCATTCTGGAGGAATGTTGTATCATTTTTTAATGCATGCATTTCTAAATGACAATAAACGAGGACTGGGTGTCCTCGTAATCTAATCTAATCTCTGCATTTGTTAGTGGAACACCCTTCTGTGGATTGAAAATGGACACTAGTGGTTGATGCTCAGTAATGAGGGTAGGCTTTCTCCCATACAGAGACTGGTTGAAACGTCTTACACCCCAAACCAGGCTTGAGGCCTGTCTGTCAATCTGTGCTTATTTTACACTGCAGTGGTAAGAGAACGTGGTGCAAAGATATTCACTTCCATCACTCATAATGTGACATGGCCGCACCTATACTATAAGGCAAGGCGTCACAGGCAAGCTTCACTGGACGATGTAGATCACAGTGTCTGCCATCACAATGTCCTTTACCTTTCGGAAAGCCACCTCACACTGCTTTGACCATTACCATTTCTTCCTGATCTGTAGTAATGAGTTCAAGGGGTGACATGTCCTTTGACCTTGGGACATCCGCCGATGCTTGAATTTTCTCTCTGCACTTGGGTAATCATTCTATGTAGATAGTGTGACTACAGCAAGTGATGCTTGATTGAAAGAATTCACGCTTGTTGTGTGCTGCTCTGAGCTCATAATCTTCTAATCTTTTTAGCACTGTCTTGAGATTTTGGAGATGTTCCTTGTCATCCTTATCAGTAACGATGTCATCCAGGTAACACTGACTGCCTGGGCAGCCTTGCAGCACCTGGTCCATAGCTTTCTGTCAGAGTGCAGGTGTAAATGCTACTCCAAGTATACGCCTATTGTGGAGATAAAGCCCTTTGTGAGCATTTATGGTGAGCAATACTTTAGACTCTTCTTTCAATGCCATCAGCAGGAAAGCCTCAACTAAGTTCATTTTGCTGAAGTATTTTCCTCCAGAAAGGTTTGCGAATATATCCTCTATCCTGGGCAGATGGTATTGATCTACTTTCAGTACTGGGTTGATGGTGACCTTAAAATCATCACGGATCCTGACAGACCCATTCTTCTTGGCTACTGGGATCATCGGCATTGCCCATGGGCCCTACTCAAACTTGGAAAGAATTATTTTAGTCTCCATGCAATCTAGCTCATGGCTGCTTTATCGTAGATGGTATAAGGAACCACACAGGCTTTGTAAAACTTTGGTGTGGCATTTTCATTAACACTATTTTACACTGGGCATGTGTAAAATGTGGGCACGTGGCCAAGTGATTAAGGCATTGGACTAGCGACCTGAAGGTTGTGAGTTCGAGCCCCAGCGGAGGCAACATGTTGTGTCCTTGAGCAAGGCACTTAATCACACAATGCCCTGCGATGACACTGGTACCAAGCTGTATGGGCCCTAATGCCCTTCCCTTGGACAACATTGGTGTCATGGAGAGGGGAGACTTGCAGCATGGGCAACTGCTGGTTTTTCATACAACCTTGCCCAGGCCTGCGCCCTGGAGAGTGAAGACTTTCTAGGCGCAGATCCATGGTCTCGCAAGACTAACGGATGCCTTTACTTACCTTATTTTACACTTAATATGTTTGAGTTTTCCAATGCCATCCTTGAACACTGCTGTGGCATCATCCAGTATCTATCTTAATTCGCTTGCAGTTGACTTTATTCAGGGGATGTGACATGCAAATTGTAGATTTTTTTTTTACCAGAAACAAGCCCAATCTGGCTTGTTGGTTGTTGTATTTCACTGTTACAAATGTCATTCTCACAAGAGTTATCTTTTCTCCAATACATTTCTTAGTTGGATATCTGCAAGCTTCAGTTCAGTATTTTTGAAATGCCATTCAAACCCATTTCATGGAATGACTGAAACAACCAAGCCAGTGTCCAAATATATTTTAGTTAATTTGCTATAAGCCATTTTGCATGTCTCTTGTTTTCACATTGTAAATCTCATAGCTACTTAGTCCTGTATCACTTTCATCATTATCAGATTTTTCATCAACAGCTTGCAGATTAGTGCTCTTTTTGAAACTGAAAATTGATCATTTTTTTCCATTCCCTGTGCAGTCCATTTAATTTTGTCCAAAGTCCTTGTATGTGTCCTACTTTGATGCATTTTCTGCAAGTTTTGCCTTCAAACCTGCCTTGGTCTGGTGTATGTGAGCTGCTGCAATGGTAATACAATTTGTTAAGCCAGGCAAGTTTCTGTCTAGATGCTACAATTTTGTTCACGTGCACTTTCATTCCTGACTTTAACTCAATTGCATCTGTCTGGTTTTTCCATTGATACAGCTATGTTAAATGGTCTTTTGAATGTAAGCTGTGCTTCATCTCTGAGTGTTCTTGTATGCTTTCTTGTTAAAATTACACAAACTAAATAATCTCTCTGTGCATCATTAAGCCTGTCACTGAACTAAATGCTCAGGCAATCTCTTCAATTCAGCCATGTACTCTGAAATGGACTCCCCTTCCTTTTCATTCCGCTTATGCAACCTAATTCATTGTGCAATCAACAATGATTTCAGTTCTCAGTGTTCCTGCGTTACTTTTACAATATCAGCAAAGCTGGTTTTGGCTGATGTGGTTGGAGCGGTCAAACTTCGAAGCTCTACTCCCTTCTCATTGGCCGTTTCATTTGTTTCAAAATTCTGCCCAAGTCATTCCAATGTAACGAGCCATTTCCGCTCCTTTTTTCCATTTGTGATTAATCTCCGATACTCACTGTTTATGAACCCAAGAATTTGTCCGTTTTCTGTTTTCTTTAAACTTGACCATGTTATCTTTCTCCCTTCCAAAGAGTCACATGCTGTACTGTTTTGCTTTAGTCCTGTATCACTTTCATCATTATCAGATTTTTCATCAACAGCTTGCAGATTAGTGCTCTTTTTGAAACTGAAAATTGATCATTTTTTTCCATTCCCTGTGCAGTCCATTTAATTTTGTCCAAAGTCCTTGTATGTGTCCTACTTTGATGCATTTTCTGCAAGTTTTGCCTTCAAACCTGCCTTGGTCTGGTGTATGTGAGCTGCTGCAATGGTAATACAATTTGTTAAGCCAGGCAAGTTTCTGTCTAGATGCTACAATTTTGTTCACGTGCACTTTCATTCCTGACTTTAACTCAATTGCATCTGTCTGGTTTTTCCATTGATACAGCTATGTTAAATGGTCTTTTGAATGTAAGCTGTGCTTCATCTCTGAGTGTTCTTGTATGCTTTCTTGTTAAAATTACACAAACTAAATAATCTCTCTGTGCATCATTAAGCCTGTCACTGAACTAAATGCTCAGGCAATCTCTTCAATTCAGCCATGTACTCTGAAATGGACTCCCCTTCCTTTTCATTCCGCTTATGCAACCTAATTCATTGTGCAATCAACAATGATTTCAGTTCTCAGTGTTCCTGCGTTACTTTTACAATATCAGCAAAGCTGGTTTTGGCTGATGTGGTTGGAGCGGTCAAACTTCGAAGCTCTACTCCCTTCTCATTGGCCGTTTCATTTGTTTCAAAATTCTGCCCAAGTCATTCCAATGTAACGAGCCATTTCCGCTCCTTTTTTCCATTTGTGATTAATCTCTGATACTCACTGTTTATGAACCCAAGAATTTGTCCGTTTTCTGTTTTCTTTAAACTTGACCATGTTATCTTTCTCCCTTCCAAAGAGTCACATGCTGTACTGTTTTGCTTTAACTCTAACATCTCACTCTGCTTCAACAGATAGGCAGTCTTCTTGGGTTTGTTTTAAAAATACCTTGTTGCCTCTTCTGTTTTATAACTCCAATGCAAGACTAATTGCAAGAAAAAGGCTGGAGCTCAAGAGAATGGGTCATCATTATGTCTTTAATTGAATCATGCACTTATAACCAGGTGGTGTGATGTTCGGTGCTAAACACATACTTTTACATATAAACTGTAGTGAATTATTAAAAAAATAGTTATATATATATATATATATATATATAATATATTACATAACATGCTAGTTATTAAGTACTTGATTTTGATTGTAAGTAATTAATTTGTGTGTGTATGTGCAGAAGCAGCCATGGATTAGATGTGCAATACATTCTTCATTTGCGTGGAGACATTTATCTATTGATTATGATTGCTCCATTATTAGTACAGCTCACAATACCCTCATCAATGTCTACCATCAGCTCAGAGCCCAATGTCCAATTCAGCTCCCATTATCAGTGCAGTAACCCACATCCAATGGAAATTAAAGTATTGACCAATCCGTTTCCACTTACAGTTCTCCCTCTCTTGTGAGCCTGTCAGTGCCTGAGTCGGGGAGCTTGCAGAAGCAATGCAGAAGATTGTAGCATTGGAACAGTGAGCTACTGGTCTCACACTTGTTGTTGCAAGATGTCTCTGGCTCTGTCTTTTCTGAGATACTGAAGTGCTAGGTTATGGACTAGATCGGTCTCTTTTGAGGGCTTTTGTTATTCCTTGCATGGTGGTGGTGGGGCCTCGTGCTTCTGCATGAGAGGGGACTTTGGGGTTCTGCTATTACCAGCATTCATTCTTCTGGATTTGTTTTGTGGATGTCTCTGCAAAGAGTAAGAATTTCAGGTTGTATGCTCTATAAATTCTCTGATATTTTATTGAACCATTTGAACAAATTGCCTTAAATTAGCACTCCCAATGTAACCAAACAAGATGTGTCACAGTATTTGACATCCATCTGCAGAAGAGTGGAAATTATGCGGCTGAAGTTATAGCAGCCCATGGCAAATCCGAGAAAATGTGGGGGGCACGAGAACATGGAAATGGAGTGGCCAGGGACCTTGAAGGGTTGTAGGGCTTGAGAACATTGCAGAGTTATGGAGGGGCAAGAGCCTGTGCCAAGTTGGTTCACTAAAGAGGATCTGGTGAGCATGAACTAAAGCAAACAATTATTTATGTCCAGTACTGCTGACCAAGTAATGAAGTTGTGAAAGGGAGGTGTCTAAGAGGGTGAAAGTGTTATTTTGCCAACACTCACTGGTCAGTGATAACTTCACCACTTTCAACACTTGGTCCAGCCACATAGACACTATGGTGAAGAAAGCTCACCAATGCCTCTACTTCATCATGGTCCCAAGGACTGACCAATTTGTACAGATGCACATTTGAATGCATCCTATCCAGAGACGTCACAGCTTGGTGCAACAATTGCTCTGTCCAAGACTGCAAGAGATTGCAGACAGTTTTGAACATTGGCCCTGTCTATTAGGAAAACTAATCTCCCCTCCTGTGACTGTATTGTGCTGGCTCAGGAATGCAGCCAATATAACCAAGGACCAATCAAACCCCAGTCATCATCTCTTCTCTCCTCTCCCATCTGGCACAAGATACAAAAGCTTGAAAACAAATGCATCCACACTCATATGATAAATATGAACTCTAGGTTTCGTATTCTATTTCAACATGTCCCTTGCACTTTAGTTGTCCACCTGCACTACTTTCTCTGCAATTGTAATACTATATTTTGCATTCTGTAATTGTTTTTTCCTTTCAAATTCCTTCAATATACTTCTGTTCAAAAGTTATCTGTATGGATGGCATCAGAAACAAAGCATTTCACTGTATCTCGGGACATTTGACAATAATAAACCATAACCAGATGCTGATGTCTATTTTCCATTTCCTTTTGCAGGAATACCCTTCAAGATCTCAAAAGAGGTGACAGCTGTCCTCCAACTGAAGGTAATATTGCTTTGACAAAAACCCAAAGTTGTACTGTTTCATACGTCTGGTCACAGGTTCAGTTCTCACTTCAGGGAATGTTTCTTATAAGGCCCGTTTGTGGCCACTGGGACAACATGGTCTGGACCATTTCTAAACAAGGTGCATGTAGGTAAATCTCTTCTCAAGCTCCCTTGGCTTTCTGATTTTTTGAGTTAGGAAATGATGACTCTCTTCCTCTTTCTGTTTAGTCCATGCAAAACAGGAACAACAGTAGGTCTCCTGTGAGACAGCAACTTGGGCAAAGATCACTGTGGTCACAGTAGAGGCACAGCTTTGAGGAGAACACAGGAGGGTAGGAATAATTTCTGCAAAGAGTTTGCATGGATTGAATTGGCCAAATGGTCTTCTGTGCTGACAAGATTTAGAAACCCCAGAGGTCAGGTACCTGAACTAAAATAATTGTTAAAAGTAATTGAACCTTGAAAGATGTAAGACCTTAGAAAGTCTAGCAGCAAAGTGAGCTGAAGGGAGCTGTAACAATCCAGCAAAGTAATGACTGCTGTTTTCCTCCTCCTAGCTGAATCTTCATGCTCCTTAAGGCAAGCAAATCACTCTGGCTGGCTGGTACTCACTTTCCCCCTTAAGGAATGTGTTCCTGTGTACCTGTCCTGCCCGAAGCATTCCTATCATGCTCATTACTTCTGGAGTTTCAAAGATAGCTTCAAGGAGCTACCCTGTTCTTCAAATGACGATAATTGTCTGCTGTCCATAAGTGAACTTTCTAAGAGTGACGTTGGCTCTTACAAATGTATTTCAAATGAAAGAGGAGTGAAACATCGTCATGCTGCTTTCATGATTAAGAACACTGGTGACTCTTCAATATATCTGTCCAGTGCTGCATTGTATTCTATGTCAATTGTAGTCATCTGGCAATGTTTTTGAGTTGTGTTTCCCCTCGCATTAGCCTATGTTTCCCCTGACAAAAAAGTACTGGGAAATCATTTTGCAAGGTTTAAAAGACATTTGAACAGGTACATGGGGAGAAAAATTTCAGAGGGGTTTGGGCCAAGTGCACACAATCAGGAGTGGTTAAGGAGGGCACTTTGGTTGGCATGGACAAGTCAGGGCAAAAGGCCCATTTCCACGCAGCCTGACAATAAAGAACAATTTTCCTTCATGAAATTTCCTGACAACAAACTGATGGGTCAACAATTTCCTTCCTTTCCCCTTAAGGCTCCAGGTTCAATCGGCCTGCCAACACCCAAACATCTAGGTTTTTAATGTTCAGCTTGTTTGGGTGTCCTTTATCTAATTCCAAGAAGCTTGGTTTTAATGTGGGAGACTGGAAAGGTTGCAGAATAGCACAACACTTTATTATCATGGGAATCAAGAGTTCGTCCTCTAAATCCCTAATCACCGAAACACCAACTAAAGAGTGATCAAAATGCAGGCCACGCAGCACCTATGGACAGACAACCAGAGTTAATGTTTCACACCAATAATTTGTCAGTTTAAGAAATGCCATCAGGCAGCAGTCACCACTTGGTATTTTAACAGTGGTGCACTGTTGTGGAAGGCTCTGGTGCATGTCCTAAGTGCATCGTCTGTCAAGGCAGCAACAGCTCATGCCTTTCGTTTCAGTTACAGTGTGCAGTGAGCCCCGGTCAGATCTGTGCTGTTTATATACATGCTTCACAGGAATATTAAACAAAAATGAAGACTCAGTACATTCTGGATATTTGTATTTCTAGTGCAGTTTTATAACTCAGGGACTGTGTATTTGCTGCACTTTATTAGAAATTGTAATTGTTAAGTTTTTTCCAGGATAAAATTTTTTTCTAATTGTCACTACTGATATGAAAATTTGTGATTTTCGTGTTTTCATCTTTGTGTTGTACTCCCTGCTCTCTGAACTGAGGTCTGTTCTACTTGCCCAGGGCTGCATTACTGTGTTGTTCAGTAGATGTTTGTGGGAGCCGATAGGAGAAGCTTGGCTCGCGACAATGAAAAGCCTGAAACAGGAGATAGCCACACACCTCTTGTTTACTATGACCCTGCTATAGTAACTTCGAAGCCAGGCAAGATCTTGTGCAGTTGGGGTGAAGACGTGTTGTATTGTTGAGAGAATTTCACCCATGGGTGTATTCTAACCCCTGCTGTCCAGACTGTGTGGGGGTGAAGCCTAATCTATGAAGTCTACAGTGGTCTTACTGTGATTGGGGATGTTGTGTCCTGACCAACAGCTGGCAATAGCTTTATTTTGACCCAAAAAAGCCTATGTACAACACGGATTCATCTGAATTGTAAGGGATGCATGTTATTTGCACATTGCAAAGTTATCCAATAAAGTCAATTTGTTCCCACTGTGAAATAAGCTTCAGCTGTTTACACTTCAGACACAATGGGTACCTTGCAGAAGTCACAGCTTCCGGTGATCACCAGCATGGGTGTCAGTCAGATAGTGAGACCTATCATTCTGAATGTTACTTTCACTCTGTCTGATTGCAATATTTTCACTTCTATTCTCACTAACTTCAGTTTTAGCAGGGCCCATTAATGCCACAATTGGTCAAAGTTTAAAATAATATCCATTGCAGTGACTCATCTCACCACTGAAATTTGGTTCTTGGTTCCATATTTAGATCAACATTGTGATATCTGGAGTTGGATGGTCCTGGGTCCTGACTGGAAATCAGTTGAGTAGATTAGTGACACTCAGAGACACCATTGACAGCTTTCATCATGGCTGATGACTGAGTGTAATCTGAATGGTCGGTAATTTGTTGGATTGGCTTCATACTGTTTCAGTGAATAGGATATGCCTGGTCAACTTTCCAATTTGTTGGGTCAATGCCAGAACCGTTTAGACAGGAATCAACCAAGTTCACCAGCACAGTTCTTTAGCACCAGAGTCACAGATTTATCTAACCCCACAGCCTTTGTGAGATCATAACCCAGTCCTGTACTCTGGGTTGTGACCTCACATGGAATGAAGGGAATTGGCTGGAGACTTGCCAATGAGGATCTCAACCGGATGCAAAATTTTTCAACTATTCATCATTTCTGGCTGAACATGGTTTGCAAATGTTTATTTCAGCGGATACTGAACTCAACCAACAATGGTGGGGATGTGCTTGTAGCTTCCTATTTCTTATTGTTTCTGAGCTGATGTCCAGATGATCAGAGCTCCATAAGATGCTTCAGGAAGCAAGAGCTCATCACAAGTGCCGGCTGAGCGAGTTGATGTCACAACTAGTTCAGTGGTGCTTCACCTAATTGTAGTTGTATTAATCCTGAGAAACACACAAAATGCTATTGTTCCCAAAGGAACACCAAGAACCGCAACCATTGATGTTGTATATCAACAGTTTGCACTTGAATTTTGTTTAGAAAAGATGAACTTCATAGGCAATATCTGCGTAACATTGTAAATATATTGTTTGATTGAGCATTCTTTGTTGTTTACATAATGCACTGTGGGTTGTATAGAAAAGTATGTAAATGGCACGTCATTATACCACCATGTCTACGTGCACACTTTGCTTAAAGTAAAAACAAACGTACATGAGTTATCTCCTGGCTCCATGTTTTTCTTTTAATTAGTTTTTTTTAATGTTTTGGAGTTACAAGACATAACAATGGTGATGAGATTTTTTAAATGAAACTAAGATGATTACCTACCTGTTGAAGCGCAGCAAGATGTTCACATTTTTAAAAAGAAGCACTGTGAGATGTTTGAGTAGTTAAAAAAGCAGCACAGCACATGCTTCTTTGCAAGGAGGTAGAGAGGTTGAGTTTAAAAAGAGGCAGAAAACAGACTAAATTCATGGATACATAAGCTGTGAGTCCCAGGTCATGATAATCATAAATGCAGAAATAGCTGGCTACATCAGAAAGATAGACACACTTTACACAAGTCATGACTGGAATACAGATACTGAACAAATTGAGCAGTATTTTAAAGTAAATGGAATAGCCGATGAGAAACAAGTGTTAGTTTTGCTGAGTGCATTGGGTAGAAAAGCATACAGTTTGGATCATGCTCCATCCAAGCCAAGCGAATCAAGCTTTGCTGATGCTGTGAAAGAAATGCGCAACCATTTAGAACAGAAACCATTGTTGATTGCAGAACGCTTTAGGTTTCATAAGCAGAATCAAAGGGACGGGGGTCCATTTCAGCACACATGACTGAATTGGAGAAGTTGTCTGAGCATTGTCAGTTGCATAATAGACTTTATGATGCACTGAGAGATCATTTAGTTTGTGGAATATCACAAGAAAGCGTTCAAAAATGGCTCCTAACTGTAAGCACAACTTACAGCTATTCTAACTGCTCTTTAAATGTATCAATGGAAACAGCTGGCAGAAACGTAACTAAGTTGCAGTCAGTAAAGAAAGTAAGCATGAACAAAATTTCATTGTATAAACAAAAACTGGTCTGGCTGAACGAATTGTGTTACCGTTGTGCCAGGGGTTCACATACAACAGACTAAGGCAGGTTTAAAGGCAGAGCTTGCAGAAAATGCAACAATGTAGGACACGCACAAAGAGCATGTTGGGCAGACAAAAATAAATGGACTGCACAGGGAAGAGAAAAAGGTAAAAAGTCAAGTTGCAGTTTCAAAAAGTTTCTGCATGCTGTTAATGAAAGATTTGATAATGATGAGAGTGACACAGGACTGAGTAGCCTTGAGATTTACAATATGAAAACTAACAGGAGACAAGAAAAATGTCTTACACCAGAAGTGAACAGCAAATGAAATAATATAGAATTGGACACTGGCGCAGCTGTTTCAGGCATGACACAAAATAAATTTGAATGCATTTCAAAGATACTAAACTGAAGCCTGTAAGTATCCAACTAAGGATTTGTACTGGAGAAAAGATAACTCCTGTGGGAATGACTTTTATGTGTTACGTACCCTGTAACTGGGTTACCAAACCAACAGAAATAGACCACTAGTTGGAGTCTGGATTACTAGGAGCTAATAAAGTTTTATTAAAGGAATAGGTAACACAGTACTCTAATCGTAAGGATATAAATGCAACAGGTTAGCAGTGATAATACACACATTTACACAGAACTAGGGTAATAGGAATCAAACCAAGCTGTATCGCAGTCTAGGGGTAAAATGATCAGTCTTAAGTGACTCAGAGTTCAGTTCAGCTTAGTACTGTTCACAGTAATCGCTGTTGTGCCATTGGAGAGAGAGAGAGAGAGGGGGGGCGGGATTGCAGTTTGATTCAGACAGACCTTTGATGCCTTCGCAGTTGGTTTTCGGGTGGACCCTTTTATGTCTTCCATCCCGCTGTGGTCACTGACTGTGACCCCTCTGTTCCGGATACGACCGTTCTTCCGCGGTGAACCTGGCACCCAGGCAAGGGCGGACACACACACCAGTTTCCCACCGATCGTACCTTTACACCCTGTGAGTCTATGGTCGGTTCCGCAAACCGGACCTCCAAACTCCCACCAACTTGTGGGGGCAAACCGCTCTTCTAGGGTCTCATTATCTCGTGACCTCGTGGTGTGTCCCGTGCCTTAGCGAACCTGTTCTTTTTATTCCCCTGCTGGGGTATCGCCTGTCCATCAAACTTCAAACAGTTTAGGTTCAAAGCAACCGGTCTGTCAATATTCTGAATTGTGTCTCTTTTCCGTTACTCTCTCTCTCCTCTCTCATTAACATTTTGAACGTTTCTCCATTGTCTCCCTTATCTCTCTCATTAGCATCAATCGTCTGATAACTTGGGTTTGGCGTCACATATGACAGTGAGATACAACAACCAGCAAGTCACATAGGGCTTGTATATGGTAAAAACAGGAGGGCCGGCATTGTGGGGTTATGATTGGCTGAGACAACTATAACTTGATTGGAGATTCACCCACTATTTGCATGCCACATCTTCTGCAACAGAGTCAACTGGAAGTGAAAGAAGAAAGATCCTGGATGATGCCATACCAGTGTTCATGGATAGCACTGGAAATCCTAAATATATCAAGAGTAAAATAGTGTTAAATGAAAATGCCATACCCAAGTTTTACAAAGCCATTTGGTTCCTTTTACCATCCATGATAAAGTAGCTGGAGAGCTAAATCGCATGGAGACTGAAGGAGTTCTTTCCAAGGTTCAGTGAAGCCAATGGGCAACAGCCAAGAAGAATAGGTCTATCAGGATCTGTGGTCACCATCAATTCAGACAGGATTCCTTGGAGAAGACTCATGTTAAGTAAAAGAAGGAGAGGATGTCGGAGTCTACGATGGTAGATAGTATTATTCAGACAATGCATATGACCTTCGAGATCTTAGGCAGTTTCTAACAAGAAGGTTTGGTGTGCAGGAGTCTACAAGGTCACGAAGAGTCAGCTTCAATGACTGAACAACAACTAATCATCACTTACTGTGGTCACTCCATCAACTCACAAGGGTTACACAACGTACTGAGAAAATTCAAGCAGCGGTGGATGCCTCAAGGCCCAAATACATGTCACAGTTGTCAATTAACATAACAGGTTCCTGCCAAACTTGGCTACTGTGATCCACCCCTTGAACTCATCATAGAGCAGTGAAGAAATAGCAATGGAGAAAGCAGTGTGAGGTGGTTTTCAAAAAGGTAAAGGAAGTGGTGATATTAGGCATTGTGCTCATATGTAATGGTCCACATAGCCCAGTGAAGCTTGCCTGTTATACCTTGCCTATAGTATGGGTGCAGTCTTGTCACATGTTATGAGTGATGAAAATGAATGCCCCATAGCCTTTGCATCACGTTCTCTTACCACTGCAGGGAAATATTATGGACACATTGACAGAGATGCCCTGAGTCTGGTTTAGGGTGTAAAAAAGTTTTAACCAGTACTTGTATGGGAGAGGGTTTACTGTACCCTCATTACTGATCATCAACCATTAGTGGCCATTTTCAATCCAAAGATTGATCCACTAACAGCAGCACCACAATTGTAGAGGTGGACTCTATTACTTGGAGAACACCATTACAAGATTGAATTCAAGAGGCCAACTAATCATGGAAATGCTGGTGCAGCATCTTGGAGAAAGGAGAAGAAAGGTGTCCAGAGCTGTCAGAGCCACTTCCTGCAGTCAACTGGTAGAACCAGCACAGAGGAAGCCCCCAGAACCTGAGATTGTTTTACTGCCACAAATCTCACCTGCCAGGCAGAGTGACCCCTCTTGTCAGGAAAGACATTATCCCACAAGAGTAAGAAATCCCCCACTGTGTATGCATTTTGTAAAATGTTGTTTGATTATTCATTTTTTGTTGTTTATGTCATGCATTGTAGGTTATATGTACATAAAAGGCATACGTCATTACGCTGCCATGTCATACGTGCACGCCTTGCTTAAAGCACAAAAGAATGTGCATGTTATTTCCTAGCTCCATGTCTTTCTTTTAATCAGTTTTCTTGTTTTGGAGTTGGATTGAAGGGTTAAGAGCAAGTGGCTGAGCCTGGCTGGTTTGAATGAGTGAACAAGACTTGTGGATGAGAGCTGGGTTTAAATAGGCTGCAGGTCATGAGTTGGAAATGAGTGGCAGGTAACTCGTGTTAGCTGGGCGGAGAATGGCAGGAGCCTGCATGTGCAAGCCTGACAGGACCCACCATGGCTGGCCTCAGATGGCCCAGGATAATCCGGGGTGGATCCAGTGGAACTCCCCAATGAGTGAAAGATCCGAGATGTAACTGGACAGCATTCATAATCTCTCCTTCGGGCCATACCCTTCTCATTTGACCAGGTACTGCACACCCTGTGAACAACGTGAATCCATCAACCAGTCAACCATGTACACTGAAGCACCTTGCACCATCCTACATTCCGGAGACGTAGGCTCAGGTGGGTAGAGTGGTCCATGGACAATGGTCTGGAAGCAGGACACATGGAAGGTAGGTGTGATCCTGAGGGACTAGTGGCAACTAGAGACAGTAAGTAACTGTATTGATACAATGGGTAATCTTGAAGGAAACAATGAACGGGGGCGACAGCTTATGGGAGTTGGTGTGCAGGGGCAGATCTCAAATGGACAGCCAGACACAGTCCCCAGGCTAGTGTGGTCTGGCTGGATGCCAACAGAGGTTAGCGGTGCAGTTGGCAGCTAGAATAGCCCTCCATTCCCTCTTACAAGCATTTCAGCAGCAGCAAACTAGGGCCATGGCAGATGGGACTTCCACCATTTGCTCCTCTGGAGGGAACACCAGGGTTTGGTAGCCATGAAACACTTCAAAGAGTGAAATACCTGTGGCAGAGGATTTGTGTATATTATGGGATAGATCAGCCCAGTACAGATACTTCTTCCCTATGGAAGTGATGGAGGCAATGAAGCATCACAGAAATTGCTGATTGGTTCTTTTTGATTGTCTATTGGTCTGCAGATGATGGCCAGAGGACAAACTTACTGAGGTGTGACAGAAGCAGAAGATAAATTCTGGGCCCTGCTCTGACATAATGTCCGGGATGAAGCCATGGAGGGAACTACATGTTGGAGAAACCTGGTCCACCTTCTCAGTGGCTGCTGGAAGTTCGAGGAAAGCAATAAAAAGGGCCACATTGGAGAACCAGTCTACCAATGTCATGATCACCATGGTCCTATCAGAAGGTGGAAAATAGCCATGATGAATTCCATGGCAATGTGGGACCAAGGGCATTGGGGGACCGGCAGGGGCAACAGAAGCCCAGAGTGCTGCTGGTTAGAGGAATTGGACTGGACACATTGAGGGCAGGCAGCAACTCTGGTTCTCAAAGTCCAAGATGATTGCGGTGATATCTGGGAGGATGGAATGATAGGCTGAGGGTTGATCTCTGTTTCAGCTGGATCAAACCGGATATCCAACTTAGTGTTCTTGGAGCTGGCTCTGTAAGAAATGGTGCAGTTGAATTGCTCGTAGAAGGGAGTCCAGCAAGGCTGATGTGGGTTGAGTTGGTGGGTCTATTGAATAGATATGAGGTGCTGGTGGTCAGTTCTGATCAGAAAAGGCTCAGCGTTTCCAATCAGCCCATTTCTTCATTCTTCCTAAGCCCATTTAATGGCAAGCATCTTCCTGTCTCCTACTCCATTACAGCACTGTGCAGAGTTGAACTTGTGTGACAAGATGTTACAGAAGTGTCTTCCTATCTCGTCCTTGCTGGGAGAGATGACCCTGGTGCCCATGTTCATTTCTATCACAAAGGGTTCGGAAGGGGTCGGGTGGAGGAGAATGGGAGCAATGATGAAGCACCTATTGAGCTCCTCGAAAGCGTAGTCTGTGGTAGGAGAGTAAGTTTCTAGTGAGGTGGGTGACTTGATGAGAGGAGCAGCAATTTGACTATAGTTTCTGATGAATTCATGGTTGAAGTTGGAGAATCCCAAAGCACTGTGGCTGTTTTAGGGAGTGGAGCTGGGGCCTCTCAGTGATGATACACACCTTCTTCGGGTCCATGGTTGTGCCTTGTGGTAAAAGGACGTAACCCAAGACGGAAAAGACTGAGGTGTGGAACTGACATTTTCCTAACGGTGTATGAGGCAACAGTGTAGGACTGAATGGACATGACAGACGTAAACTTGGGCGTCCTTGGAGAGGATGATGATATCTCTGATGTAGATGAACTCTTACCTGTGAAGGATATATCAGAGGATCTTGTTGATGAAGGCTTGGAAAATGGCTGGACTGCTGGAAAGTCCAGAAAGCATCACTAGGTATTTGCAGTTGTCAGTGGATGTTTTGAACATCATCTTTCACTCATCCTTCTGGCTGCTGCGGTTCAGATTGTGCGCGCTCTGTAGATACAGTTTGGTGAAGATCTGGGCACCTAGGAGTGTTTTGAATTTACTATCCATCAAGGGGAGAGCGTAGCGGTTCTTAATGATTATATTGTTGAGTTCATGTTAGTTGATGCAGGGATGAAAACCCCATCTTATTCCGTGAAAAAGACGAGTCCTGCTACAGCTTGGGACTGGGATGGTCAAGTTAAGCTGTGCTGTAGCATTTCAGTGATGTAGTCATTTATGGCTTGGGTCTCAGGAGGGGAGAGGGAGAACTGATGACCTCTGAAGAGTGTGGTGCCTGGGAGGAGGTCAATCACACAGTCGTGTGGTCTGTGAGGGAGCAGGGTGCTGGTCTCCCTTTCACTGAAAACTATGGCTGAGTTGTGATACACATATGGGAATTTGGTAAGGTCGCGAGCTTCCACCATCTCCATGAACTTATGGGGTGAGGTCAACTGAGGCTGCAAGCAGGTGGGTCCCAACTGAACAGAGAACC
Organism: Mobula birostris; assembly: GCF_030028105.1. Lineage (NCBI taxonomy): Eukaryota > Metazoa > Chordata > Chondrichthyes > Myliobatiformes > Myliobatidae > Mobula > Mobula birostris. The sequence continues at coordinate 20,745,733 of NC_092387.1, read as the reverse complement.
AGATGAGCAGGTAAACTGAGGGTAGTGAGTGAAGAGCCAGGGATAACCCAAGGTGAGAGGAGTGTTGGGTGAGTCAATCAAGAGGAATTGGATGGACTCATGGTGCTCTCCAAAACTCATGTGCACAAGCCGTGTGCATGCTTGGACCATCCCAGATCTTAAGGAACGTCCATCGATGGCCATGATGTAGAAGGGATGAGAGATAGGCTCGGTAGGAAGTACAAGCTGCACACAGAGTCTAGTCTAGAAAGTTGCCTGCTGTGCCAGAATCTACCAGAGATTCCTGTGTGCATAAAGCCGTTGGATTCTGGAGGAGAACAGAGAGAGTAAAGTCAGGCTATGGTGCTGGGACGAGTTGCCGTTGGAGCTTACCAGGTGGAAGGCTTATCGTCTCTACTTGCTGGTGCCATGGGTGTTTGATGGGTTGGTGATCAGCAGTTACGTAGTAATCTTACAAGTTATTTCTCCATCAATAGTGACGCTCATGGGGGGGAGGGCATGCAGGTTTAAGAGAGTTCTCCCTAACTGCATGAGTTCTGGAGGCTTTGTTGATGAGGGTCCTTCAACGTGAAATGGTTCTGAGAATGGAACTGGAGTTCTGGCTAATGATCCTGGTGGTCTGTAAGCCCCCAACTTGTAGACACCTACTACACAGGGCCAAGTGCCCATGTTATGATTGCATTCCACTGTGGTGTGAAGCAGCAGAACTAGTTTCCTCTCTCTCTCTAGACATTTAAGAACTGTTTTTTTTTCTTATCACTCTTGATGCTTCTATTACAACACTGTGGAAGTACAGTTACCATATCAAGTGGTTGTTTTTGTGCATGCTCCAATCTATGGGCAAGGTCAATTTACAGATGTCTGTAAGACAGAACCTGTTTGTTACCCAGGATGGTTTGTACTCAATGGTGTTCAGCAATGTGACGCAGTGCTCACACAACTAGAAGGGAACATCAGTGAACAGATCCATACTGTTGAAGGGAATGCAATGTGTCTTGTGACTGAAGCAACAGTGGTCCTCTTGTAAGACATTTAAAAACATAATTACATTGAATTACATTTTTGCCATGTTGCTTTAATTCCTGGAGACTCAAGGTCCATGTCGTAGCAACATCACATTGCTGGTTTTAAAACATTTACTGCTTTACCAGGAGAACTAAAACTTTGAAGACACAAAAGAAACCACAGATGTTGGAATCTACAACAAAAGGCAAAATGCTGGAAAAACTCAGTGGGTCAGGAAGCATCTGTGGAGGTGCCAGGATGGAATCGATGTGTTGGGGCAAGTCCTGATGCTGATGCACGGTCTCAAACTGTAAAGTCGACTTGCCTCCACAGGTGCTGCCTGACCCACTAGTTTTTCCAAAATTGTTTTCTTGTTTTTGTAATCAATATGCTAATTTTAAAAAGATGCAACATTTTCACCTCACTCCTAGTCTCCCTGCACATAGGTCAGACCCCTGGCAAGTCACAAACTCCATGGGTTCTGGCTGCTGTGATACACTGTCGGTGTCAGCTCGTAACTCAGATCCCCACTCTCATGTCATGTTTGACACCCATTTTGTTTGGAAATGGGTTCAAGGCCACAAATATACCAAAGGCTGCTACTACTGTTGTACTAACAGAAATGTATTAACCTTCTGTATCCTGTAGAGCCCAACTGAGCATATGGATTCAAAGGATGTTTTTGATGAAAATTCAAGTATTTTTAATTCTGCAGCTGATTAATTAAGTTTTGATCCAAAAATTTTCTATTAATATTAAACAATGTTCATGCAAGGTGTCAAGTGGACTTTGAGGCTACTTAATTGAATCTTGTTTCATTCTTCTTTAATAATTTCATTCTGCATAAAAAAGACTGCAGAGCAGAAAATGCAGGAAACACTCAGCAGGTCATGCAGCATCTGTGGGATAGAAACAGAGTTAATGTTTCAGGCACACAAACACGAAGAAATCTGCAGATGCTGGAAATTCAAGCAACACACACAAAAAATGCTGGTGAATGCAGCAGGCCAGGCAGCACCTATAGGAAGAGGTACAGTCGACCTTTTGGGCTGAGACCCTTCGTCAGGACTAACTGAAAGAAGAGATAGTAAGAGATTTGAAAGTGGGAGGGGGATGGGGAGATCCAAAATGATAGGAGAAGACAGGAGGGCGAGGGATGGAGCCAAGAGCTGGGGAGTTGATTGGCAAAAGGGATACAGAGCTGGAGAAGGGAGAGGAGGATCATGGGACGGGAGGCCTAGGGAGAAAGAAAGGTGGGGGGGGGGGTCCCAGAGAATGGGCAAGGAATTATAGTGAGAGGGACAGAGGGAGAAAAAAGAGAGAAAAGAGGGAGAAAGAAAAAAATAGTATCTAACTTCCGTTAATGCCCCACCTCCCCTTCGCACCCCATCCCTTATTTATTTATCTATTTATTGAAAATTTTTCTCACTTTCCCGCATTGCATCAGCGACGCCTCGTTCTCACATAGCTTTTATTTCCCTCAAGTCCATTTTTTAAAAAAAATTGGCAAACCTTGTTTTAATCCTTCCACAGGTGGAGCTTTCTAATGTTACATCTTTGGGTTTACTTAACCTGGATTACACCTCCCCACTTTGAATTTATACGTCCCTTTGCATATGGCTACAGGTTGCACTGTAATGGGTTTGGGGGTGTTTCAACATATGTGAAATCTGGAAGAGACTCTACAATGGCTGAAATTAGAGCCTGGAAAAGGGACTGAAGTATTGTTACTAAAGGGTTTCTTAGCTCACAATATGTTAGGGCTCTAGGTTTTTCTCTGTGTCTAGAAGATCTGAGTTCAGGCTCTTCTCCGTGCAAATTGTTATTCATCACGTCTCTTTTTCTTGTCAAATTTGGGATTGACAAAATTTTCAGACTTCTTTCATCAGGTAGGGTACAGTGGATAGAGGAATTCTGCAGATGCTGGAAATTCAAGCAACACACATCAAAGTTGCTGGTGAACGCAGCAGGCCAGGCAGCATCTCCAGGAAGAGGTACAGTCGACGTTTCAGGCTGAGATCCTTCGTCAGGACTAACTGAAAGAAGAGATAGTAAGAGATTTGAAAGAGGGATGGGGAGGGGGAGATCCGAAATGATAGGAGAAGACAGGAGGGAGAGGGATGGAGCTAACAGCTGGAAAGTTGATTGGCAAAAGGGGTTTTCAGACAACAGTTTAAGTCACCTTATATTCCGTCTGGGTAGCCACACTCAGGTTGGAGGAACAACACCTTATATTCCGTCTGGGTAGCCTCCAACCTGATGGCATGAACATTGACTTCTCTAACTTCTGCTAATTCCCCACCTCCCCTTCGTACCCCATCTGTTATTTATTTATATACATACATTCTTTCTCTCTCCTTTTTCTCCCTCTGTCTCTCTGACTATACCCCTTGCCCATCCTCTGGGTTTCCCCCCCCTCCCCCTTTTCCTTCTCCCTGGGCCTCCTGTCCCATGATCCTCTCATATCCCTTTTACCAATCACCTGTCCAGCTCTTGGCTCCATCCCTCCCCCTCCTGTCTTCTCCTATCATTTTGGATCTCCCCCTCCCCCTCCCACTTTCAAATCTCTTACTAGCTCTTCCTTCAGTTAGTCCTGACGCAGGGCCCCGGCCTGAAACGTCAACTGTACCTCTTCCTACAGAGTTGGCTATGTGCCCAACTTCACCGCATTTAAAACAGTTGCAAGGTTTTGGTTTTACATTTGGCTGTTTGTGGTTGTGGATTCTTGTTTATTTTTTATGTCAGCCTTTTCTTTTGGTAGCATATCACCTGCTGTCTTCGACCTCACTTTTCCCTTCGCTGTTTCATAGCTTGTAGAGTAGCTAGTTGACTTTGAGGCTCAACGATTTGTTTAGTCAGTTGAGTAGCTGATTGAAATTAGCTGTGGCTCAGAATTTTCTTTACAGGCGCCTGTGGTCTGAGCCTATATAGCAGCACGTTGTTTGACTGTGACTAAATGCTGTCTCATGCGTGCAGCTCTGGAAGCAAGCTTGTTTTCCTTGGAGCGTAGAAATGTCAATGGCTCTGTAAACAATGGCGGGTTCCAGTTGCAGCTGTAACATTGGGGAGTGGTCCCAACATCCCCTACAAAACTGCTTTAAGAGATGCTTGTTAGCCTCAGTTTCAGCAACTCCGCCTCGCTTTACAGTCAGTGTCAACGCTACCTGTAGCCGCTGTAGGTAGGCAAATGGCTTTTCACCAGTGGTCCGTACCGTGTTCATGAATTTGGCGAATAATTCATCACCATCTTCCATGGTGGCAAAAGCTGAATCCAGGAACTGTACGTAAATAGTGGGTGAACCTTCAGGGATGATTGACTTGATATGTCAGAAGCTGATGGAAGAATACTTGTACATATTTTCTGTGTTCTATGAAGATCAGTCACACTTGGGTCTTGCAAGAACAGTTCAACACTTGCACGCCAAGTCTCATAAAAGTTCAGAGCTTTACTGGAGGATTGCCATGAGCCATCAAGTCACTGCTACGCACTATGTGTTCTACTATGGCTCTTTGAAAACCCGGAGGGTTTGGATCACTGGGAGAGAGGGGTGGCTTCACTGCAACTCCATTAGCTTGTTTTACAGGGGTGGTGTTACTCAGCATAGCAGCTAGAGCTGCTTCTTGCTGGTTAGTATCAGCGGAGTCTGACTGAATTTAAGAGTTGTGATCCTGTAAGGTACATCTTCAGCAGAGTAGACTGTTTCGTCACCACTACTCTTCGCATTATATCTGGAACCGCTAGCTCAATACATCAGAGAAAATGAAGATATCAGGGGAATTACTATTAAGGGGACGGAGCATAAACTGGCTTGTTACGCAGATGACATTTTGATCTATCTAGGGCAACCAAAATACTCTTTACCTAAATTGATGCAATCCTTTGAACAATATGGCCAATTATCAGGATACAAGATCAACATAGATAAAACCCAACTACTTTCATAGAACTATAGCCCACCAAGAGAAATTGAAAGTAGATATCCTTGGGCATGGCAAACAGAGTCTGTCAAATATTTGGGCATCATTATGCCAAAAGATTTGGCAAAATTATCAGACTGCAATTATCAACCTATATATAAAAAAAATTAAAGAAGATATAACAAGATGGAACCTAATTCCCTTTCTTGGTCTCAGTTCAAGGATTGAATCTATTAAAATGGATATACTGCCCAGACTACTATATCTCTTTCAGACCCTACCAATAGAAATTAACCAAAATCAATTCAATGAATAGAACAAGATGCTATCAAGATATATATGGCAAGGTAAAAGGCCTAGAGTTCATCTCAAAACTTTGCAATTAGCCAAGGAAAAAGGGGGATGGGGCCTACCTTCTCTTAGAGATTATTATTTTGCAGCACAGTTGAGAGCTGTGATATACTGGTGCAACCCATCATATGGCGCTCAATGGAAAAACATTGAGGAGAGGATACTTTCCATCCCCATACAGGCAATTTTGGCTGATAACAACCTACAAACTTACATAAATACTACGGAAAACTATTATAAAAGGATATAAACTAGAGAGAGACATTGCAATTCTTAAATGGTGTGCATATGACTCAGATTTTACGCCAATTAAACTGGATGCGAGATTTAAGGAATAACAGCTATTTGCAATATAAAGAAAGAAGGAACACTGTTCAGTTTTGAAATACTCAAAGAGAAACACTTCTAGAAAAACAAGACTTTTACAGGTATTTACAGATGCGACAATATGTTAATTGGACAGTTAAAAATGTAACGAAGGCAAGTACATGTCTAATAGAGCTATTTAGAAAAGCAATAATTCAGTCAATGGTAGTAGAATCATTTCAAGTGTGTATAAGGGTTTGTCATATCTTAAAACGCATTCGACTTCATACATTAAAACAAAATGGGAGAAGGAAGGAGGGATAATAATATCTGAGGAAGAATGGACAATAATATGGAGGTATCAATGGAAGTGTACCAGTTCACAGAAATGGAGGGAGTTCAGGGGAAAGACTTGATAAGATATTTTATTACACCCTCTCAGAAATCCCGTTATGATAGTAACCTCCCTGTTTGCTGGAGAAATTGTGGAAATGAAAATGCAAACCATTATCATGTTTTCTGGGAATGCCTCGTTATCAAAGACTATTGGAGTGGGATACATAATGCCCTACAAGACATCTTTAAATGTGAAATACCGTTAGAAAGTAAGACCATATATTTTGGGTACGTACCTTAAGAATGGTTGAAAAGAGATAAATATTTAATGAATATACTGCTGGTGGCTTGTAAAAAGACCCTTACCAGGAAATGGTTATCACAGGAGAGCCCAACTTTAAATGTATAGATGGAAATTACAATAGACATTTACAAAATGAAGAAGATAACAGCATCTGTTAATCATAAGTTGGAACAATTTGATTCATACTGAGAAAAATGGTTTAACTACATAACACCTTATAGGGCTGATTTTATTCTCACAAGTCAATGAATATGTTGAAAAAAAAGATCACTCCCTATTTTGTATATAGTTTTCTTCTTTCGATTGTTCTTTCTTTCCTCTCCTTTCTATGAGTGTATACCTCAGATAAATATTATGTGGAGATTTGTGACAAATATGATTATATGATATATATGTACAGTATCTGAAATACATCTTATGGAAATGTTTGTTTGATGATGAATTTCAACAAAAAATAAATTACAAAAAAGAGTAGACTGTTTCCCTGCTCTCGATAGTACAGGTTGCTCTGATCTGGGTTAACATCTCTCTCAAGATTTCATTATACTCTTTCCCACTGTGCTTCACTAAGGTCTTCAACTCACCAAGGTAAGCTTCAGTGGTGTCTTTTCCAACTTTCTGAGTGTAAACACTGGCTAAAGTAACTACATGGTAGGAAACTTTTTGGTCACCGCTTGCCTTTTGAGTGTACGGTAGCATGCACGCCAGAACCAAAATTGTACTCTACTATGAGGGACTTCAGAAATTCTACACTAGGGTCAGTTAGAGGAATAACTCTGGCAATTGAGCCATTTTCTTTCAAAAAGTCTAGTATTTCCTCATCTTTTTCTGTCCTGTAATACAATTGATTAAAACAGCATTTGGGATTTTGACTTCCTTTTCCTTTATGACTTTCTTTTTCTTTCATTGTAGGTCTTAATTGAATAAGTGAGCTTGAACAATTAGATTCTTTTAGTGCTCTGTACACTAAACAGTGTGTTACTGGTTACCTAGTACAGTGTCTCCTGGCTGGCTGGCCAAGTTTTATGTAACACCTGTGTAACATTTGTCTTATCTCGTATGACTGGTCGGCGCACTCTTTGTGAGAAAGTCAAATGACATAGTACTGCACTAGGTGCTAGTGGGTCATCAGAAGCTCTAGATGGTGGAAGGAGGCAGTGAATAGAAAACACATGCTTCTGAGGTAAGTTTTGTTTATATTAAAAAAAACAAGATTTACAAAGTATTTACATGAGTAAGAACAATTCAAAATTCCAACATTCTGTTTAGGTTCCAAATATCAGATATCAACAAAAACCAAATTCCTGTTGCGTTAGAATCAGTGATATTCATTGGAATAACCTTTATTACTCTAATTTCTCTACCTAATTAGATCTAGTGTTATTCCCTATTTAAAGTTTTCCAGACTAACCTTTCCTTTTTTTGTTTTATCCCTAGTTAGTTAGAAAACTGACTGAATTCCTATTTTTAAGTATTATGGTTAACTTCAGTTTCAGTTTGTCAGTATATCTACAAATTAAATTTAAATTCAAAAATCATATATCTATACAGCTTAACTCCTTTCATGACAACCCTCCAAAGTCACAACTTTTAACCAAAGTCAATCTCATTCAGTAACTTATCAAAGTCTTTGCAAAAAATAATCAGTTCTTGCAGAAAATCAAATTCAGATCCCTCAATTGAAATTAAACTTATATATCCAACCGTATTAAACCCTCTATGTCGTGAAACATTTTTTTCCCGCACTGGTTCTTCGATCTTGGGTGGCTCGCCATCTTGTTCTGGTTTGTTGGATGAAATATTTGATCATCCACAGCAAGTCGATACGCAAACTTATACAAAAAAAAAACCTGACCAAATCCCTTGGTGTGAATTAACAAAACTAATTCCCGGTTACCCAGTAGAGATCTTGGGACACTTGTCTCTGCCAGTATTGTCTTGTCACAGCCGCTGTTTGTTATAGCTGTAGCTTCAATGGATCTTTCATGGCTATTGTCTCTCCTCCAGGGGTTCCACCCTGAGGTTTTCAAGTAAGTAGGGTAGAGATACTCACTACTAATTCCACCTTTAACAGTTTTATATCTTTAGTTTATAATAGTTTGTTATGTTTCTCTCACTTTCCCGCACTGCATCAGACATAGCTTTTATTTCCCCCAAGTCCTTTTTTTAAAAAAATTTGGTAACAATCAATCCTTCCTTTCCTCCTACACACTCCGTAATCCAACAAATCCTAAACGTTCATGTGCCTAAGAGTCTCTTCAATATCTCTTTCGTATCGGCCACTACCATCATCCCCAGCATTTTGCTTCAGGTACTCACTATTCTGTAAAAAAACTTTCCTCTGACATCTCCCCTAAACTTTCCTTAAACAGATGTCCTTTGGTATTGGCCACTGCCACCATGGGGAAAAAAGCACTGACAGTCCACTCTGTCTGTGCCTTTCATAATCTTATACACATCTTTCAATTTCTCTCTCATCCTCCGTTGCTCTAAAGTAAAAAGCCCTAGCTGGCTCACCTTTGTTCACAAGGCATGTCCTCTGATCCAGGCAGCATCCTGGTAAATCTCCTCTGCATCCTCTAAAGCTTCCACATCCTTCCTGTAATGAGGTGACCAAAAATGAACACGATACTTCAAACGTGGAATAACCTGAATTTTATAGAGCTGCAAAATAACCTTGTAGTGCTTGAACCCAATCCCTGACTAATGAAGGCCAACATACCATACACCTTCTAAACCACCCTATCAACTTGCAGAGCCACTTTGAGGGATCTATGGATTTGGACCCCAAGAAGTCTCTGCTCCTCCACACTGCTAAGAGACCTGTCATTGACTTTGTATTCTGCCTTCAGGTCTGATATTCATACGTGTATTACTTCACACTTCTCTGGATGAACTTCACCTGCCATTTCTCTGAGAAACTCTACATCCTGTCTATATTGCATTGTAGCCAACTACACTATCCACACCACCACCAACCTTTTTGTCATATGTAAACTTACTAACTCACCCTTCCACTTACTCATCCAAGTCATTTATAAACATCAGTGAACAGGTCTCTGTAGAACACTATTAGTCACCAAACTACAGGCAAAATACTCCCCATCTACTACCACACTCTGCCTTCCATTGGCAAACCAATTTGGAATCCACGCAGCCATGCCCCCATGGATACCATGGCTCCTGACTTTCTGAATGAGCCTACCATAGAAGCCATGTCAAACACATTACTAAAACCCATATACACCACATCCACTACTCTATCTTCATCAATTTATTTTGTCACCCCCTCAAAAATGTAAAATATACTCATGGGGCACGACCTGCCCCTCACACAGCCAAAGCTGCAGCAATTTCTTCCCACACTTCCCATAGTAATGTGGGACATATCCTGTCTGGCCCCAAGGGACTTACCTATCTATCCTAATACTTCTCACAAGGTCCAACGCATCCTCTTTCTTAACCTCGACATGTTCCAAAACATGAGCCTGATCTATGATGACCACACATTCATCGTTCCCTCACTCAGAGGTTCCGAACCTCTTTTATGCCTGGAGGCCATGGACCCCTGGTTTGAAATCCCTACGACTGAAGCAAAGTATACATCAAAGACCTCCCCTACCTCCTCCAACTCCAGGCATCCTTACACCAACTGCTCCATCCTCTGACCCATCAGTCTGGTTTGTTAGGGGGTTGGGAACTAGTTTAACCCTTCCCCAACAGTCCCAGCAAACTTGCCCAGACATTGGTCCTTCTTTAGTTCAGGTGTGGCCGGTCCCTTTGGTACAAGTCATACCTTCCCCAGAAGAGATTACAAAGATCCACAAGTCTGAAACCCTTCCCTCTGCACCAATTCCTCAGCTACACATTCATCTACCATGGCATTCTATTTTTACCCTTACCGGTGCATGGCACAGGGACCAATTCAGAGATTACTATTTCTGAGGTGCTGCTTTTGAGATTCCGACCAGCTTCCTGTATTTGCTCTTTAACCCTCATTCCTTTTCCTCCCTATGGTACCAATATGTACCTCAACTTCTGGCTGCTCACCCTCCCCCTTAGGAATGCTGTGGACTCAATCTAACCCTGGCACCTGGGAGGCAGCATACCATTTGGGAGTCTCTTCCCCATCCACAAAATACCCCGTCTGTCCCTCTAACTATGGAATCCCCTATCACTACAGCTCAGCTCTTCAGCCCCTTCACTTCTGAGCCACAGAGCCAGGTTGTGCGGCGGAATGGTGTCCTAGTGGTTAGCACAACGCTTTGCGGTATCCGCGACCTGGGTTCAATTCCCATCGGTGCCTTTAAGGAATTTGTACATACTCCCCATGACAGCGTGGGTTTCCTCTGGGTGTTCTGGTTTCCTCCCACAGTCCAAAGACGTACCAGTTGGTAGGTTAATTGGTCTTTGTAAATTGTCCTGTGGTTCGGCTAGGGTAAAATTGGGTGTTGCTGAGTGGCACGGCTCGAAGTTTCGGAACAGCCTACTCCATGCTCTATGTCAATAGATAAAATAAGTTCAGTGTCAGAGACTGGTCAATGCAGCTTTCCCCGGGTAGGTCATTCCCCCCCGACAGTATCCAAAGCAACACACTTGTTATCGAGGGGAACGGCCACAGGGTTACTCTGCATAGTCTGTCTATGCCCTGACAGTCACACAGCCACCTGCTTCCTTCAACTTAGATGCGACTGCCTCCCTCTGGCTCCTGTTATCAACCTCTCATTATCCCAAATAATCCATTCATCATCCAGCTCCATTTCCAGTTCCCTAATATAGTCTGTAAGGAACTACAGCCGAATGCACCTCTTGCAGATGTAGTCACCAGGGACACAGGATGTCCCCCTGACTTCCTATCATACAAGATAAGCACACTACTGCCCTTGATCCCACTCCTGTTTATCCAATAACAAAAAAAGAAGGAAAACGTACAAGAAACTCACATTGGCTTCCAAATTTTCTTGCCTTTGCCTCTTGAGCCAAAGCCTCAGCTACCCACCTCTAACTCTGCCCACTCACACTAAAGTCGCTCCCACAATGACTGTTCCACCTCAACCTAACTTCTTTTTATTGGCCCTTGAAGGTTGTTGTCATGGGAGATTTCAACTTCCCTAATATAAATTGGCACTTCGTTTGTGCAGAAGGTTTAGATGGCGCAGAATTTGTTAGTTGTCCAGGAAGAATTTGGACACAGTACGTGAACAGGCTGACTAGAGGAGAGGCCATACTGGATCAAGGGACAGATCTCTAGTGGGCGAGCATTACCGAGATGACCATGGCGCCCTAGCCCTTTGCATAGCGGTGGACAAGGATAGGAGCAGATGGTATGTTATGTATTCATATATATTTTGACCCTTGTGGGTTGCTCTCAAACCTCTCTGTGTGTTACGTACTGAACGTAATGTGAGAGGGCCTTCAGGGTAGATGACTTACAAGCAAACTGAACAGCTGTACCTCACCTCTCCGTCTCTTGTGTGTGTTATTCATGGCCACCCATCCTCCCAGGACCACAGGTATAGCAACCTGGTGACGAGGCGACAATTCCTCATGCAATAGTTACTGGTTTATACCCTTTGGCAAGTAAAGTCCATGTGCAGCGCTGGTGGTAAAGTGAGTGAGAGAAAAGAAAACAGCCACAGGAAGCTTGGGAACTGGAGAATCCGAGGGGAGAGAATGAGAATGGGATAGTTACTTAAAACAAATAAAAGAGGGAGAGAGAGGCTAGTTAATTTCTCTGGAAGGAGATTGTATTTGAAAATGGTGGCAATGTTTGGAAGGATGATTTGGCAGATGAATGCACAGCTGAGGAACTGGTTCAGGGGGCAGGGCTTCAGATTTCTGAATCATTGGGATCTCTTCTGGGGAAGGTATGACCTATACAAAAGGGACGGGTTACACCTGAACCCAAGCGGGACAAATATCCTTGCTGGCAGGTTTGCTACAGCTATTGGGGACTGTTTGAACTAAATTGGTAGGGAGGAGGGAACCAGAGTGTTAGAGTGATTTCACCTTGTGATGTTCTTGCCACGAACAATTGTGGTGCATGTTATTGTTCCTTTGGTGAATTGGTCTGATCCCCAAACAGCTTCATCACTCCTGAGCGGCGACAAAGATCAGTGTCTGAGATCATGCAAGCCCTTCGTTTTCTCGTGCTGTTGTTGTCTCAGAATTTCTCACTTTGTCTAAGTCTGGTAAGTGAGGTTGGAGGAGGGAAGGAAGAATGGGCAGACTTGTTCTCAGTGGTTACAGCTCTGACAGACTGTAACCATTCACAAGAGGTGTCGAGCGATAAGCTAGCAGTGCTTTGTTGGGGTCTATTTCCTTCAGTAGGAGACTCGTAACGGCTTCCACTACACCATTTCCCTGTGGGTACCGTGGATTGCTTGTCTGGTGTTTGAACTCATAGCCCCTAGCAAAGGCTATGAATTCTGAGCAGCTAAATTGTAGACTGTTGTCTAATGCAAGTGTCTCTGGTATTCCATGGTGAGTGAATACAGTTTTCAGGTGCTGAATGACTGCTGCTGAGGATATGGAGGACAGCTTGGACAGCTTATTACCATTCTGTGAGTGGTAACCCACAGTGAGAAGATGTTTGTGTCTCTTTTCAGCTCAGAAATGTCTGTTCCTGCAATTTGCTGTGGGAAGTCTAAGAATTCAGTGGGACAGAAGCGCTTAACCTCATTTTTGTGCAATTTATCAGATCAAAGAACACAGAGAGATAAATTCTGCTTTAAGAGGTAAGAATGATTTTTCCTGCGATGCGTCCCAGGTCCAAACATTTCTTTGAGAGAGGAGGTTTCGGAATGGCTTTGCTTTCTCTGCCAAATCTGGAATGAACTTTCCTAGTGTTTACCATTCCAAGGAAACTGCAGATCTCTGACATATTTGTAGGGTTTTGCATGTTCTAAACTCCCGTCAGTTTGGTTACACTCTCTCTGTGGATACTTGGTGGCCTAAGAACTTCACTTCCAATTTTCCAAATCCGCATTTCTTTTTGTTTAGGGAGATTCCAGCCTGTTTCAGTTTTTCCAAGGCAGCTTCTACTCTTTTGTCATGTTCCTCGCTTGAGTCTCCGAAGATGAGTATATTGTTCATGTGGCAGACTACTCCTTGCAGTGGCACCAAAATTTAGTTCATCCTCATGTGAAAGACTTGATTGCAAGGCTTCAGAAGAGCATCAAGTAAGCACACTGATATACTGCATGGGCGATAAAGCAGATGACATCATCGGGAGGATTGAGACTGACAGATGCTCAGAAAAAGTACAAAACAATGCAGGACAAATTCAAAGAATATTTCACAGGAAGCTGAAGTGTGATATATAAGAGGGCGAAGATCAACTCCAGAAAACAGGAGACAGATGAAAATATAAATGACGTCATCACAACATCGTATGCCCTGTCTGACAACTGTGCATATGGAAATCTGAGAGATGAGCTCATTGGAGACAGGATTGTTGTTGGGCTACTTGACACCAAATTGTCAGAGAGACTTCAGTTGCAGACAAATCTCACAGAAAGCTATTACTATGGTCAGGCAGAGTGAGAATGTTTACCAGCAACAGGCAGAACGCAGGCATGAAAACGATGCTGAGGGAAAGCTAGAAGCTGTACAAAAGAAAGGGTACAAACAAGGTGCAGTCAGAAAGACTGCAGACAGAGGTGACAGTAGAGCTCAGCTCAAACAAAACAGACAAGTGAAACAAAGAGCAGGTAAAATGTCCAAATGCAGGAGATGCGGCAAGTCTCCATTCCCATCAAAGAGCTCTGTCCAGCAAACGAAGGGAAATGTCACCAATGCAATAGAACTGGCCGTTATAAAAACACTCAAAAACAGTTCTTCGGGAGGTCAAAGAACACCATGATTCAGGTGAAGAGAGAGCTTTTCTTGGGGCTCTAGATTCAAATAGGTGAGGCTGGTGTAAGATGGTTTAATTGCAAAATGAGGCAGTGATGTTCAAAAGGACACTGGGGCAGACGTCCCCGAATGTCTGTTCACAAAACTGGCCAAGGAAGCTGGCATAATGCTAAACCCAACAAAGAAAATGCTCCTGGGCCCAGGAAACATAAGCTCAGTGTGAATGGGATGTTTACTACTTCCACCTGTAAAAATGAGATACAATTAAAAGAGGATGTCTATGTTGTTCAGAATTTCTTTTCACCACTACTGGGGAGACATGTTATTGTAAAGATGAATCTCATTGCAAAGTTGGATTTGCAAAACAATGTTCAGTGGCAGGAGAAGTACCCGGAGTTGTTCACAGGCCTGGGGACACAGAAGGAAGAGTACCCTATCCATCTGAGGCCAGGAGTGACACCCTACTCTGTCTGACCACAGTGAGGCATATACCAGTCCCATTGCACAACAAAGTCAAAGCTGAACTTCAAAGAATGGAGGTGCTTGACATCATAACTAGAGTGAATGGGTCTACTGACTGATGTGCGGGCATTGTTCCTGTTCCCAAGCCAGAGGGCACAATGAGGATCTGTGTTGATCTAACAAAACTGAATAATGCTGTGAGGCGGGAGAAGTTTATTCTGCCCTCCGCTGAGCTCACATTGGATATGTTGAGTGGAGCAAAGTTCTTCTCCAGACTAGATGCAAATTCTGTTATGGTCCGGTCCATGAAGTCCACATTCCAGTTCACGGTCCGGTCCATCGACCCTTGCTCCAGATTTTCCTGTCTACCCTGTTTCTGTTCCTGTTGAACACTAATTGAGGCAGCTGATTCTCGTTGGGGCTGGCTGCATAAATACCTTCAGAGACCAGGGCATGGCTGCTGGATTGTTCTTGTCCTTACTCCTTGTATCCCTTCCCCTGCCTTCTGTTTCCTCGCCTGAAGCCTTGCCTTGTCTTGCTGGTAACTCTCACCTCATCTTGCCTGAAGTCTTGTCTTGGAGCTACTCTGTACCTAGCTCCCTTCCTGTCCCTTGCCTCCGCCAGGTAAGTCAGGCCGTCTTGCCGTTACTCTGCAGTTGGTTCTGTCCCTTCCTGTCCCTTGCCTCCGGGAGGTGATCTGCGCGCTGCCCAGGAGGAGCTTCAAGACCCCAAGCCTCAAGTCTCTAGCCAAGCCTCGCCTCAAGTCTCTGGCCTCCAGCCTCATCCTGCCTGCCAGCCAAGTCAAGCCCTTGCCTAGTTCTGGGGTTCGAGCCAGAGGAAAGACCCAGGTTCTGGGTCCTTGTCCAGTCTCTGGCTCGAAATCCAAGCCTGGGCTCCTAGCTCTCTTGTCCAGTCCTGTTCTGGGTTCCCGGTTTTTGCATCCATGTCCTAGCCCTCACCCTGTATCCTAGTCCTGTCCCTAGTACTTCAGTGTCTGTGTCTTGCACTTGGGTCCATTCCCAGCCACCTCCCTATGACAAGTTCAGGCTTCTGGCTGATCTGTTTAGCTCCAGAGTCACAGAAGCTCACAACCTTTATCACACCATATGGACACCATGCCTTCAAGAGACTCCCTTTTGGCATCTCATCAGCCCCTGAACTCTTTCAGATGAGGATGAACCAAACCTTGGAGAGACTGGAAGGAGTAGTCTGCCACATGGACAATATACCCACCTTCGGAGACTCAAGCGAGGAACATGACAAAAGAGTGGAAGCTGCCTTGGAGAAAGTGAAACAGGCTGGAATCACCCTAAACAAAAAGAAATGCGAATTTGGAAAGTTGGAAGTGAAGTTCTTAGGCCACCAACTGTCCTCGGGGGAGTGTAACCAGATTCAGACAAACTGGCAGGAGTCTGGAACATGGAAAACCCTGCAAGTATATCAGAGGTTTGCGGTTTCCTTGGAATGGCAGATCAGTATGATATAAAATACCGGAGGTCTGAGCTCCTTTCAAATGCTGGTGGACTATCCAGACTTCCTTTAGCTGTTATAGCTCCAAAGCAAATAGGAAAGTGCACATATTGACCCTGTTCCATCTGAAGTGGTGGACGTGGTAACTCATGAATAGGAAGGAAAGCCAACCATAGAACTTACCAGGCTCGATGGAAGGAGCTCACAGTGCAAGCAGGATGTTTCTACGGAGCTACCGCGTTTTCATTCCTCCACCATTTAGAAAGCGAGTGCTTCCATGCACACTACACTTGGGTGTAACGGGCATGAACAGGACGGGATTTAACAATTAAAGCATGCCCATGCCCACATTGTCAGCCAGTGAGAAATACTGCTCACTAGCTCCTTTGCATCCATGGGAATGAATCACTATGGCAGAGGATTCATATACTGTAGATGATGCAGGATCTGTAGAAGGTTACATGGTCTTGGTCATAGTGGACACACACAGCAAGTGAGCAGAGGTTGCCATCATAAAGAACACGGCAGCTGAAAAATGCACTGAGGAGCTATGTTCCATCTTCAGCTGTTTTGGGCTTCCTCAGCAGTGGCAATAGCCTACATCTCCTGTCTGAAGGCATTTATGGAAGGAGGACTGCAGTGAGGAGGAGTCTGTGACCCACCTCTTTGCACACTGTCAGTTCGCAGAGAGGGTGTGGAGGAGGATGGACGGGCTAGTGTCACGTTTCATCCCCAGCAGCTGCGTAACAGAGGACTCTCTGATCTACGGGCTGTTCCCAGGGACACACACGGAGACCAACATCCGGTGCTGCTGGCAGATCATCAACTCGGTGAAAGACGCTCTTTGGTCGGCCCGAAACTTGATGATCTACCAGCACATGGAGATGTCCGTGGGAGAATGCTGTCGACTGGCACATTCTCGGCTGCAGGAGTACGTGCTGAGGGACGCACTGAAACTTGGTGCAGCCGCCGCAAGGGCCCGGTGGGGAAGGACCACAGTTTAGGGTTCTTCTCCCATGGGAGTGGGAGGGGTCGGGTGGCGGGGAGTATACCCCTCAACAGTGGTGTGGTAAGGTGAACATCTGGAGTGCCACATGGGTAGCCATAAGTATGGATATGTACTGACTATAATAGTAACGTATGTAAAGGATGGAAAGTTATTGAATGGTTTATTGTACATAATTTTATTTTTGAATAAAGTATATTTTGAAATAAAAAAAATTTATGGAAGTAAACAGTATTCAGCACATCAAGTGAGCATCATATCATCCAGCCATTAAAGGCCTTGCTGAACAATTTGTACAAACAATGAAACAAGCCCTCAAGACTTTAGCGAGAAGGGCATCCCTCAACCAATGTGTTAGCGCCTTCTTGGTGACATACCGCAACACCCCTCACACCACCAGCAAAATGGCTCCAGCCACTGCACTGATGGAAAAATAGCCTCACACCCGGTTTGACTTGCTTAGACTCCCCCTCCCTTGTGCTTTCTGAGGTGCCCCCTACTGACAATGCAGTACCCAGGCTAAGACGTGCGCGTACACACACACACACACACACACACACACACACACACACACACACACACACACACACACACACACACACATATGCCACTATGAGATAGAATGGCTTTGATATTATCCCCAGGTCATTGGTACCCTCACAGGAAGAGGCAGCCCCTGGACAGACTGAATTTTTAGTGACTAACTCTCAGCACATGGGAAAGAATAATCCCCACGGTTATGTCTGGGAATAGAGGCAGTCTGCTCTCTTTCCCAAGTTTAGTTAAAAAAATGTTTTTTTTTTTGGTTTTGTTTGAATCTGATGATTACTCCATTGAATGTTAATAGTTCAGCAGCTGGTCTGTGTGTGGGAAGGGGGAGAAACCTTCAAAATAAGGGGAGAGGGATATGTTATGTATTCATGCGTATTTTGACCCTTCCGGGTTGCTCTCGAGCTAGTGTGTGTGTGTTACGTACTGAGCATAATGTGAGAGAGCGTTCTGGGTCGATGACTTATAAGTAAACTATACAGCTGTATGTTTGTTCCTCATCTCTCTGTCCCTCGTGTGTGCTATTCACGGCTACCCGGCTTCCCAGTACCATAAATATAGCACAGTATGGAAAGTGTTCAAATGGAGGAGGGCTGATTATCACAGTATTAGGCAAGAAAACATGAGTCTCCAAATCCTAAGGGCTTTCTACAGGGGCTGGCTGCATCACTACCTGGAATTGTACTTCCCTCAATTGCAGGACTCTGCAGAGAGTGGTGCGGACAACCCAGCGCATCTGTAGATGTGAACTTCCCACTATACAGGACATTTACAGTGATAGGTGTGTAAAAAGGGCCCAAAGAATCATTGGGACCCGAGTCACCCCAAGCACAAACTGTTCCTGCTGCTACCATCCGGGAAACAGTACCGCAGCATAAAAAGCCAGAACCAACAGGCTCCGGGACAGCTTCTTCCACCAGGCCATCAGACTGCTTAATTCATGCTGACACAATTGTATTTCTAAGCCGTAATGACGGTTCTGTTGTATATCTTACTGTATATACTATTTATGACAAATTACTATAATTTGCACATTGCACATTCAGACAGAGATGCAACATAAAGATTTTTACTCTTCACGTTTGTGAAGGATGTAAGAAATAAAGTGAACTCAATTCAATTCAATTCAAGAATTTGGGAGTATAAATTGGGTATTCCGGGGAATGCACAACAGAAAGGTGGAAGTTCTTTAGACCACTTGCATGGGGTTCTGGATTCTCCTGCTTTCT
The DNA here is from genome assembly GCF_030028105.1 of Mobula birostris. Lineage (NCBI taxonomy): Eukaryota > Metazoa > Chordata > Chondrichthyes > Myliobatiformes > Myliobatidae > Mobula > Mobula birostris. The sequence goes on along the minus strand of NC_092387.1, from coordinate 20,726,940 downwards.
CACCGTAACCTTTGATGCCCTAACAAATCAAGAACCTATCAACTGGAGCTTTAAATGTACTGAATGACTAGGCCTCCACAGATTCACCATGGCAATGAATTCTACAGAGTCACCACCCTCTAGCTAAAGAAATTCCTCCTCATCTCTGTTCTAAATAGGTACCGCTTTACTCTGAGGCTGTCCTTCCACCTATCTTTGTATCATCTGCAAATTTGGCCACACCACCATCAATTCTGTCATCCAAATCGTTGACATATAATGTGAAAAGAAGGGGTCCCAATACTTACCCCTGCGAACTCCACTAGTCACCAGCAGCCAACTAGAAAAGGCCTCTTTATTCCCACTCTTTGCCTCCTGACAGTCAGCCAAACCTCTATCCACGCTGTACCTTTCCTGTAATACCATGGGCTCCGATCTTGAGGGATATACACTGCACATCACAGATGCTGGAAATCCAGAGCAACACCCCACAGATGTACCGATTGGTCGGTTAATTGGTCATTGTCCTGAGATTCGGCTCAGATGAAATCACGTGATTGCTGGGCAGCATGGCTTGAAGGGCCGAAGGGCCTGTTCCTTGCTATACCTCAATAAATAAAAATGCTTTGGGAGCTCAATGTGTCAGTCAGCATCTAGGAAAATGAATAAGCAGTTGATGTTTTTGGCTGAGACCCTTCATCAGGACGGGAAAGGAAGGGTGAAGACACAAGAAAGTGGGGAAAGAGGAAGGTGGAAGGAGACAGGTGAGGCCAGGTGGGTGGAAAAGGCAAAGAGCTGGAGAGGACGGAATCTGATAGGAGAGGAGAGTGGACTCTGGAGAAAAGGGAAGGTGGATGGTCACCGGGGGAGATGATAGGCAGTGAGGAGAGGAAGTAAGAGCCAGAGTGGAGAATTGAAGAAGAGGGATGGTGGAGGGGGATAAAATTACAGGTTGGAGGCCACTTAGATAGAATATAAGGTGTTTCTCCTCCAATCTGAGAGAGGCTTCATCATGGCCAAAGAGGAAACCATGAACCAACATGATGGATTGGAAATGGGGAATTGGAATTGACATTGTTAGCACCAGGAAATCCTGCCTTTTGCAGCTGGAGTGAATGTGCTCAGCCAAGCGGTCCCCCAATCAACGTTGGATCTCTCCAATATAGAACCAATTAACACGACCTCGGTTTTTAAATATTATTTCTCTTTTTGTACTATTTTAAATTTAATTATTTAATATACATGTACATACTTACTGTAGTTGATTTGTTTATCTTTTTTTTATCATGCATTGCATTTCACTGCTTCGCTAATATGACAAATCTCGCAACACACGCCGGTGATATTAAACCTGATTCTGATTCCGACAAGGAGGAGGCCGCACCAGATACAATCGAATACCCCAACAGATCAGTAGGCAAAGTGTTGCCTCATTCGGAAGGAGTGCTTGAGGTCCTGAATAGAGGCAAGGGAGGAGGGAAATGGGTAGGTGCGGCACTTTTTCCACTTGCAGGCATAAGAGCCTGGAGGGAGATTAGTGGCAGGGGGGTGGGGGTGGGGGAACGAATGGACAAGGAATCACGGAAGGAGCAATCCCTGTGGAAAGCGAAGAGTCAGGCCGGAGGAGATAAGGATGTGTTTGATGATGGGCCCCGTTGAAGACGGCGGAAGATGCAGAATATGATGTGCCGGGTCTTGGCGTGCTAAGTGAGGACAACAGGATATGGGCTGCGTAGGAGGGAAGGGGAGTAGGTTAAACATCATGGGCCGAGTGGCCTGTACTGTGCAGTACCGTTCTACGGTCTGTGTTCAGATAAAACACTGCAGGAACTCAGAAGGTGCTGCTCGACTCCCCTGATTTCCTCCAGCGGACAGTGGCAGTGTCTGGCAGAAATATCTGTTCCACTGCTAAATGAGACCGCACTGCTTCGCCAGTACTGAACCCAGTGAAATGCAAATAACGACTGTTTCCTGGCCACTACCAGCATGCTCTATGTTTATTTCTGGTGAGGCAAGCACTGCAGAATATTGTGTGTGCTGATGAGTCCAGGCAGGAGAAGAGTGACTTTAATGTCAAATGGTATCACATACAAAGTTTCAGCCACTTATCACCGGTACTGTATCCATGTCCGGTTAAAGTGAAACATGCTTTATATGAGTGGCCGAACTAGTATTTCTGATTCCCTCCAATTCAGTTTTACGTGGAAAGTTTTATAGACTTGACAAATGCAGTAAACATTTAATAATTCGTGCATTTACATTTTCCGGGCTATTTAATGTTTTTTTTTGGTCTTTCGTATTGATTTCGTTTACTCTTTACAGTATTTCACTTTCCGGGTATGTCACTTCCGTTATACTTGATTGACACTCTTTTTAGATGTTACATAGAACTGCAATATAAAACATTTTCTAGTGAATCAAATAACTTGAAAGAGAGTGCAGGAACCAGGAACCAGAACCCAGGTGAGTGGGAAAGGAGAGTAGGAGGCGGGAGCTATTAAATGGATTTGCTCAGACATGATGCTGGATGCTGGAAATTCAAGCAACACACATCAAAGTTGCTGGTGAACGCAGCAGGCCAGGCAGCATCTCTAGGAAGAGGTACAGTCGACGTTTCAGGCCGAGACCCTTCATCAGGACTAACAAATGGATTTGCTGCAGTTTCATTCAGCAGCTGCAGTTCTTTTCTTTACCACAAGGCGTCAGCATGACTCCACCTGGCGTCAGCATGACTCCACCTGGCTCTCATTATTGATGGGGTGAAGTCTTATTGGCATCTTTCTCTCTGCTGCGGCTGGAGTCTGTGGGGACAGCATATGATGCACAGGAACCGCTCGGCAAGGGTGTTGACTTTGGAGAAGATACAGCTTCAGCACCCTCTTCAGGGAGGTTAGTGATGAACGATCAATAAACACTGGCTGTTATAATTCCCAAATGCTGTCAGTGCAGGAAAAGATTTGTCTGGATCTATGCTGACCATTTCTGATCCCCGTGTGTGGGAATCAGGGAAATGACTGTTTCAAGAATCACCAACAGGCCTGCCCCAAGTTGCTGGGGTAAGTCAGTTTGTGTGTTGACCAATCCAATAGTAATTTTAATATGATATTTCAATGTCAATTTTGATAGTCTATTAAGATCATAGGGAGAACAGAGTAAGCTGACTATAAACATGAGAAACTACCGCTGCTGGAAATCCAAAGCACCGCACAAAATGCTGGAGGAACTTGGCAGGTCAGGCAGCATCTATGGAAATGAATAACCAGTCGATGTTTCAGGTCAAGACGCTTCAGGACTGAAAATTAAGGGGGAAGATGCCAGAATAGAAAGCTGGAGAGAGGGGAAGGAGGACTAGCTGGAAGGTGATAGGTGAGGTCAGGTGGGTGGGGAAAGTCAAGGACTGGCGAGGAAGGACGCTGATAGGAGAAGAGAGTGGGCCATCGGAAAAAGGGAAGGAGGAGGGGACCCGGGGGAAGTTATAGGCAGGTGAGAAGAGGCAAAAGGTCAGAGAGGAAATAGAAGAAAAGGGGAGGGGTGGAATTTTTTTTTACCAGAAGGAGAAATCGATACTCACGCCGTCAGTTTGGAGGTTGCCCAGACGGAATATAAGGTGTTGCTCCTCCACCCTCAGAGTGACCTCATCATGGCACAAGAGGAGGCCATGAACCGACATGTCGGAATGGGAATGTGAATGGGAATTTAAATGTTTGGCCACTGGGAAGATCGGCTTTTGGCAGATGGAGGGAGGTGTTCAGTGAAGCAGTTCTCAAATTTACAATGGGCTCCCTGTATCAAGGAGACGTCACCACTCTGATAGTGACATTTTTCAGCTGATTTTAAAAGTGAGTAGGGATAAAGTTAACACGAAATAGGATGCTGGAATCTGGACCGATGGCATCTGCTGGAGGAACTCAGTGGGTTGAGCAGCATCTGTGGGAAGAAAGGAATAATTGATATTTTCATTTGAAACCATGGTTCACGATTAAGTTCAATTGCACAGGATGTTCTCCAGACAGAGTGAGATATTCTTGGTCTAATCCCACACTTAATCCTGCTCAATCCCAGGATTTTACAGGCAGATTGCCCATGGGATCTGAGCTCTCTCCAAAGTGGGTGGATTGCAGATGTGGTCATGCTGAGAGTGAGCTCATTTGTGGCCAGATGTGTTGGTCTGGGAGGGTTAGCAGGACCACATGAATTGCAAGACTCTTCCCATCCTATTTCCAATGATTCAGTCGAAGGCTTGGAATGAGATGGGGACAAAACAAGGGCTGGGTGGACAAGGAAGGGAGCAGTCATCGCCTCAGCTGCTTCACTCTAACATCATTTGTCCTTTGTGCATTCAGCCACGCCAGCATTTCTTACTCATCCATGATGCTACGGAGAAGGAGCTGATGAGCTTGGACTTCTGCTCCTTTCTGGTGAAGATGTTGGTGAAGAAGTTTCAGAATTTGGACCCAGTGCTGGAGAAGAACTGGTGATTTATTTCCTGATAGGGTGGTGCGCAGTTCGGTGGGGAACCTGCAGATGGCGATGTTCCCATTCAATGTGGCCCTTCTTGCCTTTTGGTGAGCAACTTCCCGTGTCTGACTGGAGACCTGTGACTAGTGATGTGCTGCAGGGATTGGTGCTGAGTCCATTGCTGTTTGTCAACAATCTGGATGATAATGTGGTAAATTGTGTCAGCAAATTTGTGTATCACTCACTTCAAGATTGGGGGGGATAGTGGACAGTGAGGAAGACTATCAAAATTTGCAGTGAGATCTGGACCAGCTGGAAAACTGGACTGAAAAATGGCAGATGGAATTTAATGCAAGTGTAAACTGGTGCACTTTCAGAGAACGGGCCAGCGTAGGACTTACTCGGTGAATGGTAGGGCACTGAGTATGGTAAGACAGAGGCATCTGGGAAAACAGATCCATAATTGCTTGAAAGTAACATCAGAGGTAGATAGGGTCATAAGCAGAGCTGTTGGTACATTGGCCTTCATAAATCAAAGTATTGAGTATGGGAGCTGGGATGTTATGTTGAAGTATAAGACATTGATGAGACATAATTTAGAGTACTGTGAACAGTTTTGGTCACCAACCTAACGGTCACCAACTGGCACTTGTATGCTGGTCCTTCAGGGACATTTGAAACTCCAAGCCAAGATAGACTGATGAGATCAGGATAAGGGGGCAATAGATGAACCGATCAAGTATTAGGACCAGTATACATGGTAGACTAATAGAATTTGCTGTCATTGAAAGGTTAGTGTTCTCCATCTCAGACTCACACGCCTGACCAGTGGGAGGCCTCAGGTGGCTACCTACAACCACCGGTGGTGGTCTTGGTGGCTCTGACAGAGTAACCTCTCAGCCCAGTGGCAGGTCCACAGTGTCTTGAGCTGAGAGAGTGGAAGTGCTTCGTACTTGACTCCTCGGAGTCGCACTAGTTGTAACCGATGCAAGCCCGTTCCCGTAGGGTCATACAGCACAGAGACTGGCTCTTCGGCTCGTCTAGTCCATGCCCATCCTAACAAGGCCTGTTTGCCTAAGTTTCACTCCGTAAACTTCTCAACAGTTCCTATCCACTTGACGGACCAAGAGGAGTTCTCTTGGTCCGTCAACACAATTTTGATAGTAGGGAAGGCACAGCAGCAGCTTTACTACCTGAGGTGCTTAAGGAGAGTTAACCTGCCTCAGGAATTGCTGGCCAACTTTTACCGATGTGTGATAGAGAGCATACTGACATACAGAATGACAGTGTGGTACTCTCGTCACAGCGAGACAGATCACAAAGCACTCCAACAGGAGATTAGGATGGCTCAGCACAACAATAGGACTCAACTACCGGACCAGAGACAATCTACAACTCTCAATGCTTGTAACATCATTGAAGACCCATCCCATCCTGAACACTGGGTGTTCAATCTCCTGCCAACTGGTAGGAGATACAGAAACATCTTAGCCAAGACGGCTTGACTGAAAAACAGGGTCTTCCCAAAGGCTGTTGTGCAGCTGAATAATTCTACGCCCCGGCTTGTCAATGACCTTTGAGTGTGAGGTGCCATCAAAGTCACTTGTTGATCATAAATTTAGGATTTTTTTAAAAAAATTAAGCCATATCACGTGCATTGTAAATATTGGTTTTGCACAGACCGGAGTAGAACCGCAAACTCATTGTCTTGACCAATGACAGTAAAGTTCTAATCTATTCTGTTCCATTCATGTCTCTGTCTAAATGTCTTTTAACTGCGTTTACTATATCTGCCTCAGCCACATCCTCTGGCAGCTCATTCCATATATTGACCACTCTTTGTGTTAAACAAAAAGTTACGCCTCAACTTCCTGTTAAATGTTTCCCCTCTCACCTTAAACTTGTCTGCACCGGTTCTTGGTTTCTCACCTGTGGGGGAAAAAGTACTGTGCACATTCACCCTATCTATGACGCTCTGCTACCTACACAATGCATAGCAGTCGTTCACTGATGCTGTCTTCTCAAGACTTTGGTTCTCAACCTCAAGGGCAGCAGGTGCACAGGAGACCCAGGTTACAAGTTGCAAGCCCTCCTAGCCTGGAAATAATTGGTCAAAAATAAGCAGGTTCCATCGTAGCTGGGCCTAAATCCTGGAGTTTCCTCTCCCACGGGCCCTGAGAGACTTTCATCAGAGGGATTACAATGGTTCAAGGCAGCTGCTTGCCACCTTTATGTCACATTGGCACAGCCATAAAAGACTTCCTTGGCCATTTCAAGTTTCATAAAGCTGGTATATGTTCTGGGGACACAAGAGATGACAGGTGCTGGAATCTGGAACAGCGAAAAATCTGCTGTAGGAACTTCAAAATCAGGTTTATTATCACCAGCGTGTGACATGAAATTTGTTAACTTAGCAGCAGCAGTTCAATGCAATACATAATCTAGCAGAGAGAAAAAATAGATAAAATAAAAATAATAATAATCAATAACAAGTAAATCAGTTACAGTATATGTATATTGAATAGATTTTTTTTAAAGTGCAAAAACACAAATACTGTATATTTAATAAAAAAAGGAGGGGTAGTGCCCAAAGATTCAATGTCCATTTAGGAATTGGATGGCAGAGGGGAAGAAGCTGTTCCTGAATCACTGAGTCTATGCCTTCAGGCTTCTGTATCTCCTACCTGATGGTGGCAGTGAGAAAATGGCATGCCCTGGGTGCTGGAGGTCTTTAATAATGGACACTGCCTTTCTGAGACACCGCTCCCTGAAGATGTCCTGGGTACTTTGTAGGCTAGTACCCAAGATGGAGCTGAGTAGATTTACAACTTCCTACAGCTTCTTTCAGACCTGTGCAGTAGCCCCTCCATACCAGACAGTGATGCAGCCTGTCAGAATGCTCTCCACGGTACAACTATAGAAGTTTTTGAGTGTATTTGTTGACATGCCAAATCTCTTCAAACTCCTAATAGAGTATAGCCGCTGTCTTGCCTTCTTTATAACTACATCGATATGTTGGGGCCAGGTTAGGTCCTCAGAGACCTTGACACCCAGGAAATTGAAAGTGCTCACTCTCTCCACTTCTGATCCCTCTATGAGGATTGGTATGTGTTCCTTCATCTTACCCTTCCTGAAGTCCACAATCAGCTCTTTCGTCTTACTGACATTGAGTGCCAGGTTGTTGCTGCGGCACCACTCCACTAGTTGGCATATCTCACTCCTGTACGCCCTCTCGTCACCACCTGAGATTCTACCAACAATGGTTTTATCATCAGCATATTTATAGATGGTATTTGAGCTATGCCTAGCCACACAGTCATGTGTATACAGAGAGTAGAGCAGTGGGCTAAGCACACACCCCTGAGCTGCGCCAGTGTTGATCGTCAGCGAGGAGGATATGTTATCACCAATCTGCACAGATTGTGGTCTTCCAGTCAGGAAGTCGAGGATCCAATTGCAGAGGGAGGTACAGAGGCCCAGGTTCTGCAACTTTTCAATCAGCATTGTGGGAATGATGGTATTAAATGCTGAGCTACAGTCGATGAACAGCATCCTGACATCGGTGCTTGTGTGGCCCAGGTGGTCTAAAGCCATGTGGAGAGCCATTGAGATTGCATCTGCCATTGGCAGTGGGTCGAGCAGCATCTGTTAGAACGTAAGACCTCCGAGCAGGATTAAGCTAATTGGCCCATTAAGTCTGATCTGCCATTCCTTCATGTGGTTTATTTTCCCTGTCAGCTCCATTCTCCTGCCTTTTCTCCCTAACCTTTGATGCCCATCAACCTCCACCTTAAGTATACCCAATGATTTGGCCTGCAGTTAAAACATTAGACTCCAACCCCGCCCCCCAGCTTTCCCCCCTCCCATGATCAAGCAGCAGCAAGGCAACGACAACCCCTCCCCACCCCCCCACCAGCAAAAAAGCATCAGCACCCTCCACCGAGCACTCAAGCATGCAGCAAAGCACCAATAAAGACACAGACTTGCAGTACCCCGAGGACTACTCGTTCACCCGGTATTCGATGTACCGCAGGTTCTCTCTCTCCCTAATAAGGGGAAAAAGAGATGTCTCCGTTTCACAGTGAGAGGAGAGACATAACAAACAACCTGCTGATTTATGGTGTTAAAAGTCTGTTGCATCACTTTTTCCCAGCTCTGCACCCAGAGAATCGGCCCCGGAGAGTTTCACGTCTCTGGACACACAGTCGGCAGCTAGCCCACTGCTCCCAAAGTTCTGTGTTCTCCTGCGACGCCTCAGTCAGTGGCACCGACCTTGAATCTTCATGTCTCCAGAGCCACAAAAATCCGGCACCCTGAAGGCACGCTAGTCTTCCAGGCCGGGTCCTTGGGATATCAAAAAGTGCCCGCTCGTGAGGCCGTGAGAGCAGGTCCCATTCCCGCAAAGAACCGAAGTCAGGGTGTAACTCCAGGTCACGGTCTTCACAAAACCCTTAAAAGGGATAAAAGAGATATCAAAGATAGAAATAGAGCTGTTTCCAAAGATGCAAACAGAGGAGTCTCTCTATGGCACCATCATAACTTTATTCCACTCATTGAAGATCATTCATAAAGTTTGCACCAAAACCTCCCTCATCTAGTGTTAGTGCGAGATCAATTTTCCTTTCAGGTACTGAGTCGACAAGAAGGTGGACAACTGTCTCATCTGCACCACAGCCACCTCAAGGACAGGATACAAAGGAGAAGGACTCTGTGCTCAGAGGATCTGATGGGAAAGGTCCTTCTCCTCAGCAGCCAAGCAATGTGCAGTTGAAAATATCCTGACTGGTTGCATCATAGCCTGGTATGGCAACTCGAATGCGTAGGAATTCAAAAAGTTGGACTCAGTCCAGTACATCATGGGCCATTGCTCCACCACCAGTAGTATCCACATGAGGTTTAAACTGAAGAAGACAATATCAAAGATCCCCACCAGTGGCCAGGAGGTACAGAAGCCTGAAGCCCGACACCACCAGGTTCAGGAACAGCTACTCCCCTTCAGCCATTTGGTTTCTGAACCAAGTGGCACAACTCTAATCACTAATCCCTACAGCCCTGATCTCTACGTTATTATAGCAACACTGACCACATCGCATGACAATGGACTTTGTTTTTGTTTGTTCTAATTCAGAGTCACTTTATTGTCAGTATGTGAAACAAAGCAGAATTGATTGGTATGGTTTGGTGCTAAGCATAAAACACAAGACAATACCGTAACGGACAACACAATAGAGACATTGTTTTCTCTATAAGCAAACAGTAGCAGGTCAGGAAGAGGATCAGTAATGGACTTAAAGTAGGCCCACATCAGACGTTCAAAGGTTTTCATAACTACTCAAATCAAAGCCGCTGGCCTATAATTAGTAAGTCCTGTGATCTTCCCTTTCTTGGGAACTGGAATATTTATAGCAACTTTAAAGCAGTCCAGAACCCTGCCTAATTGGATGGAGGCATTAAATGTCTCAGTGAAGACAGGCACTAGCTGATCTACAGAAAGTACAATTTATTCTTTCTTGAATAATTTATGTGTTTCTGATGCTGTTGTGTTTCATTGCACGGTGCGTACATGTACTTGTGCACTTGGCAGTAAGTGCAGTTTGACTTTGACTTTGACTTTGACCTGGTGCTTGTTTGGGAGTTCTGCCAAATGACTGACAATCTGCTTGGGGACCAGCACACAGGATGCACGATCTCCTTTCTCCTGTGTGGTCTCAAGGGTGTCCCGTGTCGGTTGCTGATGATTCCAGAAGAAAACCTAATTGAGTATTTGATACACACTCACAATGCTGGAGGAACTCAGCAGGTCAGGCAGCATCCGCAGAGGGGAATAAATGGTTAATGTTGTGTGCAAAACTGCTCTACTTGCAAGATGGGAGATGTTTAGATAGGGGTGGTAGATTGGTTTTAGAATGATGGTGTCATGTATCTATCAGCTCTGTGACCTATATGAACCAAATGCTCTAGGAAGTGAAGTGGCCAATTAGCCCCTCCAATTAGAATCGGAATCACTGTCGTATCTTGTAAAATTTGCTGATTTGCAGCAACAGTACAGTGCAAGACATTAAAAAAGTACTGTAAGTTATAACAAGAAATCTACACTCATTGCTACTTTATTAGGTACACCTGTACACCTGCTCGTTAACGCAAATATCTAATCAGCCAATCACGTGGCAGCCACTCAATGCATAAAAGTATGCAGAAATGGTCAAGAGGTTGTTGATCAGACCAAACATCAGAGTGGTTAAGAAATGTGACGGAAACACGTCAGAAACTGCTGATCTTCTGGGATTTTTACACAAAACACTCCCTAGGATTCTCTACAGAGAATGGTGCAGAAAACAAACAAGAACATCCAATGAGCAGCAGTCTTGTGGGCAAATATACCTTGTTAAAGAGGTCAGAGGACAATGGCCAGACTGGTTCAAGCTAACAGAAAGGTGACAGTAACTCAAATAGCCAGAACATGTCGAACTGTGAAGTGGATGGGCTACTGCAGAAGATCACAAACTTACACTCAGTGGACACGTTATTAGTTACAGAAGTTGTGCAATAAAATGGCCACTGAGTGTATAATCAATAAATAAATTGTGCAAGAAGAGAGAAAAGCAGTGGGACTGTTCGTGAACCATTCAGAAATCTGAGGGCAGAGAGGAAGAAGCTGTTTCTGAAACGTTAAGTGTGGGTCTTCAGGCTCCTGTACCTCCTCCCCATTGGAGTTATGAGAAAGGAGGTACAGTGGTGAGAGTCCTTCATGATGGATGCCGCATACCGGAGGCATGATATTTTGAAGACGTCCTTGGTGGGGAGGCTTCTGACCATGATGGAGCTGGCTGAGCTTATGAGCTTCTGCAGCATTTTCTGATCTTGTGCAGGGTCGACGTTAAGAAGTTCTCATTGGTGGGAGAGTCATGAACAAGCGGACGTAGTTTCAAAATAAGGGGCTGCTCAAAGTGTGAAGAAAGTTTTCTGCTTGGAGGGTGGTGAATCCTGAATTGTCTGCTCCCCGAGGATACGGGAGGTAGATAAATATTTGAAATGTCAAAGGGTTAAGGGTCAGGACGAAGACAAGATAAGACCAGATCTGTTCAGCTGTCACCATGACGAATGGTGACACTTGCTTGAGGGCCTAGTGGTTGTTTCTGCTCCTACATTCGTTCGTTCTGGCGTGTAAGTCCTGCTACCTCCTCCCACCATCCCCAGAAGAACCGGAGTGGTTCAGGCCACAGCAGGGCATTGTTCTGGCCATCCCTGGCATGGAGACTTTGGAAGGAAACATGAAGATGCTGCCTGGATGAGAGGATATGTGTTACGAGGAGATGTTGGACGCAATTGGGTTGTTTCCTCTCGAGTAGGAGAGGGTGAGGGGAGATCTGATAGAGGTTTGTAAAATTATGTAAGTCATTTTCCCAGGACGGAGATGTCTAATACCAGAAGACATTATGGTGAGAAGGGTAAGTTCAAAAGAGAGGTATGGGGCATAATTCTTACACAGAGATTGGTGGGTGCATGGAATGCACTGCCTGGGTTGGTTGGAGAGGCAAATATGACAGAGGTGTTGAAGAGCTCTTTGACAGGCACATGCGTGCGTAGGGAATGGAAGGTCATGCACATTGTGTAGACAGAAGGGATTAGATTAGTTAGCCATTTGATGACTGGTTTAGTTAGTTCGGCTCAACATCATAAGCCAGAGAGCACATTTCTGTGTTGGTCTGTTCTATGTTTGATATTCATCTCTGCGCACAGTCAGGGAAGGGCGACAATTGAAGGCAGCTTAGTCGGCCGTGATTAAAGGGCCTGTTGACATCCCGTATGTGGGTGTTACCCGCATTCCTTGGTGGAGCTGGGTGATTCTGATCCATACCTGTACAGGAACTTCTCAGTGGCAATATTGACAGGGCAGCCACTGAGCAATTGAACCACAGAACCCAGTGTAGGGGTTCTCATCCTGGGGCCTAGGACCCCGCAATTAACGATAAGGGTCCATGGCGTAGTGTATGTTTGAATGGTGCCTCCTTCAGTTCTCCAGTCAATGCTCACACAACCCCCAGAAAAGAAAAGCCTGCCTTTGATACTTAAAAGCGCTGAGCTTCTGTCTTTCTGGGGAGGTGATCAGAGTGTTCCAGGAATATTCTGCTAATTATGGTCTGTGAATAATCACTAAGTGTGCAGACATGGTCTTGGTCCTGTTCATCTTGGAACCAACCCAATTTAGACTGCTTGAATCGGCCTTGGTGAAGACTTCACTCTGCACTCAGGCAGTGAAGACGCTAAGTAATAGAGTAGAAATCCTGCAGCAAGTTCTTAGACCGCAAGACCATAAGATATAGGAGCAGAAGTAGGCCATTCGGCCCATCGTGTCTGCTCCACCATTCAATCATGGGCTGATCCAATTCTTCCAGTCATCCCCACTCCGCTGCTTTCACCCCATACCCTTTGATGCCCTGGCTAATCAAGAACCTATCTATCTCTGCCTTAAATACACCCAATGACTTGGCCTCCACAGCTGCTTGTGGCAACAAATTCCACAGATTTATCGCCCTTTGACTAAAGTAATTTCTCCGCATCTCAGTTCTAAAAGGACATCCTTCAATCCTGAAGTCGTGCCCTCTTGTCCTAGAATCCCCTACCATGGGAAATAACTTTGCCATATCTAATCTGTTCAGGCCTTTCAACATTCTTAACAGGAAAAATACCAGGACAGGAGTTAAAAATAAGTAAACAGCTGTAATTGCTCCAGCAACACACAAAATGCTGAATGAACTCAGTACGTCAAGGAGCATCTGGGGAGAGAAATGGGCAGTTGATGTTTTGGGTCACTTGGACCAAAAAAAACATGAGGAGAAAGTTGTGAAGTGACAGCTGGATTCACATGAATGATGAGCAGATGGGTGGGGGTGGGAGTGGAAACGGTGATGGAAGCTGGGAGATGATAGGTAGAAATGACGGAGGGCTGAAAATGATGGAATTGCACTGGAGGGGATAGTGGAGCATCTGGGGTAACCCAGATTCTGGTATCTGCAGTCTCCTGGCACTCCATTACACTGTAATACCTCAGCAGGGTCAGGCAGCATCTGTCAAGGTAGAAGGACAGTGAATCTGTGCTCCAATGTCCCGTTGGTGTCCTTTCCCCCATGGGCAGCAGAGGTAGACAGTCATGATTCATCCTTGTGCGGCCCCTGTCCTGGCCCCATCATTAACTCCATCACCGAATGCATCAGCAACAGTCCTGATGTGCACTCAGGTTTCAGTGATTAACCTGTAACTTAATGTGTAGTTTATTCCTGGAAAAACATACATTGCACAATGCAGTCGCCAAATGGAATCAATCAATAAGATCCATTTAAGAGTGGTATCTTTTTAAGGAAACTCAATATACCCATTACAGAAACCCAATTTTCTAAGTGGATTTTATTGAGCCTTTGTTTCTAAGGATGAGGATATCCTAACTGATAATGATTGTGCTCATATAATCACAAAAAGACAAACTTCCTGAGAGGATATTTTGCTTAATTCTCGCAAAGGACCCTGAAATTCGAGAAAAACAGTCCAGTTGTTGACAAGAAACAACCTGTCCCCACCACTGGGGATAATGTATTGTAAACACAATGCATTGAAAGTGCAGATGGGATGTCAATTAAATGTGTCTAACCATGAAGGAAAAGCAAACAATGGAGAATGGGAGGAATTTACTTCACCGATTAAGGAGAAAGCGCTGATACTGCATCAGATTGATGCAAGTATTAGAATATTGAACATAGGACAATAGGACTGTACCTCTATGGAGGCAGCATTTATGCAGAGGAGTAAAGACTCAGCCTGAAAGGTCTTGGCCTGAAACATCAACTCTTTATTCCTCTCCATAGACGCTGCCTGATCTGCTGAGTTCCTCCAGCATTTTGTGTGTGTTACTATGGATTTCCAGCATCACAAGGAAGAACTGGATTTTTTTTGGGGGGCGTGGATAGGGGGATTGCAAGCCCCTTTTGGACATTGTTCCTGCGGAATGCCGCAGGTCAGATCCACTGATTTATCGGCGGATGTTCGGGCAGCTACATGGCCTCGGTGGGAGCGAGGAGCAGGCCTCAAGCCGCGCTATCGCCTGTTTACGGCCGCCGGGAGAGAGGCACCGGGGCAGTGTGGCACAGCATCCAGGCTGGAATCAGCGCCGTCCCCCAGTGTTCACCTGGCAGAAGACAAGCTGTATTGTGGTTGACTGCAGATTTCTGCAGTATTCATTGACCTAGTGTCCGGACTATATACATTTTTTTTTGCACGGCTGTATTTTACTGATATCTGATATGAGGTTGTTATCTTGTACATTGTATATGTGCTTTGTGCTGTGTGTGACTGTTGGTGTTCTGTTTTGCATCTTGGCTCCAGAGTAACGCTGTCTGTGTTCATGGGTATTCATGCATGGTTGAATGACAATTAAACTTCAATTGAATTGAATCTGCATAACCTCTTTATTTTTTAAGTTAGTGGCACCTTCTCCATCATTGCTAGTGATTTCAACCAGGCCATCGTCAGGAGCCTGTTACTAAAATACTACCAGCATGTCTCCTGTCCTACCAAGAGACCAAACTCCTCCTCCATTATTGCACATCTAGCAAAGATGCCTACTGAGCCAGCCCCCACCCATATAGTAAGTCCAGTCACCAAGCTATGCTCCTTCTCCCTACATACAAACAGAAGCTAAAGCAGGAGGATTCTGTGCGGAGAATTGTACAGTGCTAGTTTGAGGAAATAGTTGAGCTTCTACGTGTATGCTTTAGTTGGTAGACTGGTCCATTTTCAAAGCCACAGCAGCTAGCCTGGATGAGTATGTCAGTACCATCACAGGCTTCATCAGCAAGGGTGTTGAGCTCCGTGTACCAGAGAGGACAATCTAGGTATTGCCAAAGCAGGAACTGGGACATCCACTCCACAATGAAATCTAGGATTGCAACGTTCAAATCAGGTGACCTTAACCTTTGCAAGAAATTGAGGTATGACCTTGGTAAAGCTTTCAGAGATGCCTAGTGTAAGGACAATACCAGTTCAAACTTGTATTTCAAACCAGCCGAGCCATCGTTTGTGGCAGGGATTATGCAATATCATGGACTACGAGGCAAAGTCAGGCAGCATCACTGTTAACAGTGAATCCCCTCCCAATATGTACATGCATTCTTTGCACATTTTGAAGCGAAGAGGACTGGAGTATCACTACCCATCTCGACTGTCTCCAGCGCACCTGAATGCTCAGTCAGTCTTCCAGAGAATGAACCAGCGGAAAGTACCTGGCCCAGAAAGTGTCTTTGGCTGTGTCCTTAGACCTGTGCAGATCAGCTGGCAGGGGATTTGAAGATAAGTTTTAACCTCTCCCTGCTTCCCAGCTGCTTTAAGAAGGCCAGTATTATTCCAGTACCTAAGATGTCAGAACCACTTTGTAATGTGTCTCAGTGACTGCCCTCCTGGGGGTTCTGGCATCCACTATCATGAAATACATTGGGAGTAGAGTAGAGGGATGAGGATGTCGTGGCACACATTAACTCCAGCCTCTCAGCCAAATTCGACCCAATGCAATTGGTACACCACTGGTAAAAGCCTATGGCAGACACTGTCTCCCTGTCCGCTCACTCACCCTTACAGCATCTGGACAGTAAAGACACCAATGTTTATTGACTGCTGCACTGCTTTCAATGTTACATTTCCAAGCAAATTCATTTGAAACCTTCTAGGACTGGGATTCAACACCACCTTTTGTAACTGGATCCCTGACTTCCTAAACAACAGACTTCTATCAGTAAAACTTTATACTTTATACTTTATTGTTGCCAAACAGTTGGTACTAGAACGTACAATCATCACAACGATATTTAATTCTGCGCTTCACACTCCCTGGATTACAAATATTAAATATTAAAGATATTAAAGATAGTTAAAATTAGTAAATATTAAAAATTTAAATTATAGGTCATAAATAGAAAATAGAAAAATGGGAAGTAAGGTAGTGCAAAAAAAACCGAGAGGCAAGTCCGGATATTTGGAGGGTACGGTCCAGATCTGGGTCAGGATCCATTCAGCAGTCTTATCACAGTTGGAAAGAAACTGTTCCCAAATCTGGCTGTATGAGTCATCAAGCTCCTGAACCTTCTCCCGGAGGGAAGAGGGATGAAAAGTGTGTTGGCTGGGTGGGTCGTGTCCTTGATTATCCTGGCAGCACTGCTCCGACAACGTGCGGTGTAAAGTGAGTTCATAGACAGAAGATTGGTTTGTGTGATGTGCTACGCTGTGTTCACGATCTTCTGCAGCTTCTTTCGGTCTTGGACAGGACAACTTCCATACCAGGTTGTGATGCACCCTAGAAGAATGCTTTCTACGGTGCATCTATAAAGATTAGTGAGGGTTTTAGGGGATAGGCCAAATTTCTTTAGTTTTCTCAGGAATTAAAGGCACTGGTGGGCCTTCTTGGCAGTGAACTCTGCTTGGTTGGACCAAGTCAGGTCATTTGTGATATTGACCCCGAGAAACTTAAAGCTTTTGACCTGTTCCACTTGCACACCACCAATGTAAATTGGGCCGTGGGGTCCACTACTCCTTCTGAAGTCAACAACCAATTCCTTCGTCTTGCTGACGTTGAGGGATAAGTTATTATCTTCGCACCATGCCACCAGGTTCTTAATTTCCTCTCTGTACTCAAACTCATCATTACCGGAGATACGGCCTACAATTGTTGTGTCATCAGCAAACTTATATATTGAGTTTGATGGAAACTTGGCTACACAATCATGGGTGTACAGTGAGTACAGCAGGGGGCTGAGTACACAGCCTTGTGGGGCACCGGTGCTCAGAGTGATTATAGAGGAGAGCTTGTCCCCTATTTTTACAGCCTGGGTCCTGTCTGTGAGGAAGTTGAAGATCCAGCTGCAGATCTGAGTGCTAAGGCCCAGGTTCCGGAGCTTAGGAATCAGTTTATTTGAAACAATGGTATTAAAGGCAGAGCTGTAGTCAATGAAAAGGAGCCTAACATATGCGTCTTTGTTCTCCAGGTGTTCTAAGGAGGAACGTAGGGCCAGAGAGATGGCATCTGCCGTTGACCTGTTGCTCTGGTAGGCGAATTGCAAAGTGTTGAGGTTGACCGGTAGGCTGTGGTTGATGTGTGCCAAAACCAATCTCTCAAAGCACTCCATAGCAATTGATGTCAGAGCCAGAGGTTGATAGTCATTCAGGCATGCCACCCTGCTCTTCTTCGGCACTGGGATTATCGTTGCCTTCTTAAAACATGAGGGGATCTTAGACTGAAGCAAGGAGCAGTTGAAGATGTCAGCAAACACTTCAGCTAGCTCGCTTGCACAAACCTCTGCCACAATTAGCCTCGACACTGATGCCCTGGCTAACTGCATTCTCATCCCTCTACTCTACTCCCAATGCACTCCAAGCTGTGTGTAGCCAGACTCACAGCCTGCCACAGTGATATCATCTGCTCTAACTGCATCTAAAAGATTGCAGATATACTACCATAGTGGGGCGTATCTGAAAAAAAAGTCGGGGTATAAAAAGGAGATAGAGAGCTTCGTAACAGGGTGTCATGACAACAAAAGAGCTAGTGATCGATTTCAGGAAGGAGGGTAGTACATGTGCTCCTGTTTGCATCAATGGTGCTGAGGTTGATAGGGTTGAGAGATTCAAGTTCCTAGGTATGAAAATCACCTGGTCCAACCACCTAGGCACCACAGACAGGAAAGCTCACCAAGCCTGTACTTCCTCAGGAAGCATGTCCCCTTTGACCCTTACCAATTCTTATCAAGACACTAGAGAAAAAATCTTTTATGGATGCATAACAGCTTTGCATGGCAACTGCTCTACACATGACTGCAGAAGATAATTGCAGAGAGTCATGGATACAGCTCAGCACATCGCGGAAACCAGCCTCCTCACTCTGTCTGCTCTTCTCCCTGCCTCAGTAATGCAACCAGCAGAATCTTAGACCCCACAGTCCATGACATTCCGTCTTCCATTGGACAGAAGATACAAAAGCCGGAAAGCACAGACTATCAGGCTCAAGGACAGCTTCTATCCCACTGTCATAAGACCACGGAATGGGCCTGTAGTATAGTCCCTCGACTTGAGAGTTAATCAACCTACAAATTAAAGTTCCCTTCTTGTAAAGTGTGCTTGAAGTAGAATTGTCAGAAGTATCATTCACCAAGGCAAATTTCAGAAATGGCCTGCTAGTGACAGGCAAAACGGATAGAGAATAATTATCATATGAAACAAACCCACAATCTGTTACCCCATTATTGACTAAATCCTCAGGACAAACACAATATTCACCATTATTGATGACAGGAAACTACATTTACTGCCTGCCAAAAACATGATGACTTCCCACCGTTATCCCAGTGCTCCCATCTTTTCCCCATATTGCCATTGCTTGACCACAATTATTAACAGACATCGGTCTTGTTTCCTTTACAAAATATCGCCTCAGTTCTTCATAAATTTGTATCACCATTTTACCTTCCTCATCCATGTGGTCTGCTATTCCCACAGCAACTGATGGAAGGCAAATAGACTTTTCCATGAACGTAATTAGTTCATTCACCGCCAGCCTAATCTTCATACCTTGCATCTGTCCACATGAATATGCAATTGGCTAATAATATACTTTAAAACATGGATCCTTCAGTAGCGCTGTCAACTACTTTGAGACCACTCGCCAGTAGTTTTCCAACACCAATCATCTCTGGACAGAAAAACACCAAGAGCAGTTTCTGTACTTATCTAATTATCTGATACCTCCTCTCAGTTCAACTCTCCTGTCCCCTGCTTTATTTCCAGAACATCTGGTGATGAACACAGTCTCCCATCTATTTCTCCCTTCCATTGTCTCTGCCTTGGCTTAGGCAATTGCCAAGGTTACCTTGCCTTAACCTTCCCTCCCAATGCTGAGTATCCTTAAGCTCCGGGGCAAAAGGAAAATGATTGCCTAACTGACTGAGGGGACAACTGCTTCTTCATCCTCTTCATCGTCGATTGCCTGAACCATAAATCTAAGAGTATCATCATCTCCATCCAGAGCATCCCTTTCTTCAAGAGCTAACTGAGGCCTAACACCATCCTTGTGCACTTGGAGTCCCCGTAGGTAACTCTGGATACAGCTATGGCTTTTGATCGGCAACCTGGACATTACATTGTGGTTAGCGTGGTTGATCTTCCAGGGGCAACAGAGCATTTGTTTATGACCATTCCCAGTCTGGGTTGTAGGCAATCCCAAGCAAATTACCTTCATGTCCACTATTGGGGATCCAGTATTCATAGCAGAGGGAATGTAGGCATTCTGACCATGTCCAATACCACCCTTTCTAATAAGCTGTGCTATCTAGCACAATGGCGCTGTACCCTGATGGGTGCCCTGTCTTTCATTCTGCCACTACACACTTTGTTCTTTTACAGGGGCCGTTTTAGAACCCCATTTCCCCTATCCTCCTCAGTACCTTTCTCCCTTTCTTCTTTTTCCCATGCTCGTATGGTACTTCTGAGAACCCATCCTTCAGTATGTGTGGGAATCCTCAGTCGGTCCACCCATCCAAAGTAGGACCATCAACACTGGAGAAAACTGGCCACATCCTTGTCACCAATGCAGAAGGGTGCTGCCCTTTCCGCTGTCTGCACTTATTCAAAGTCTCCACCGGCTCACCTCAGTTAGTCCCTGCAGCTTCTAATATAGACTCCTGTTAATCACCCAGTCTCCCCGGCCTTGTGCCTGTTACTCTGGCAGGGCTGAAGGAAACACTGAGTTAGACACAGAACCGTTAACTTACGCTCTTCTGCTGAGTGCACTGGAGAAGTTCTTGAGGATTATCTCCCCTGTGGTATATTCAAGGAATTCCATGCCCATTGAAGCAGTGAAGGCTGTCTCAGTAAATACACTTAAGAAAAGGTTAGATAGATTTTTGGGGAGTAATTAAGGATTATGGGGAAAAGACAGGTAGGTGGAGATGAGCACTCTGGCTATCCATCCCATAGGATGATGAAGGTTCCTTTCAGTCAGTTAGTGGGGTGGTACCCCACTCCTCAGAAAGGAACAGCGTGTGCGTGAGTAGATTTTAAGTGATTAGGGAGTTGCACAGGTCCACACCCACCTTCTCGACATCCCCTCCCGGATCCAGTGGCATGGTGGGGTCCAAGACAGCTGGCAGAAGTTCTTTCGCAGTGAATGGCCAGACCAAGCTTCGATGCAAGGGATGCCTTTTCCACGTTTCACGGTACATGTTTGCTAGATGGCCGTTGACCCTACGAGGGGGTTCATCCACCCTTTGACAGGTCTTGTTTATCCACCTGCAGGGTGTCTAGCCACCCTGCTCACCAGGCCAGCCTGGTGAGGGAGCCGGTTTAGTCGCCGACCACCCGACCATGCAACAGGTAGTACTGGGTTACATGGTACCAGTAACACTCAGACCAGTGACCTGACCAGATCAGCTGTTATCTTATTGAATGACGGGGCAGGCTCAATGGGCCCGATGGCCTACTCTTGCTCCTATTTCTTATGTTCTTATACTCAAAGTTATAGCACTCAATTGAGCCACGTCAGAAGGGATGGGATACCATGCCTCAATCAGTCTCCCGGGCTCTGGTGTCTCCTGAATTCTGTCCGTTGTCACGGGTGCCACTGGGCCAGAGGGTGCTGAAGGTTCCACTCCACAGGGGTGGGGCTGGGGCGGCATTCCACTTCCCCAGTCACCCTCCCTATCACAATGTGTCACCTCATGTGCAAAATCACCCCAATCGACATCACCTTCATCCTCAGTTCTCACACCAAATGTGCACATCACTTCTCTCTGATTTGAGAGTTCACTTTGCAGCTTTTCGATCTGTTTTGAACTCCTCGTGTGATTGTCACTGCCGTTCTTCTTGGCTTCTATTCATAGCGATCCGTAAATCCGGACACTAACTTTTCCATTTCTTTACTTCTGTGTTTGTCTTTTTACACTCCCCTTCACTTTTCTCCTTTTCCCTTGTTACATGTTCACACTGAACCTGAAACTGACTCGTGGATCAAATTTGCCTGACCCTACTCCCTCAGAATTTAATTTTCTTTCTACTCTCTCTCTCCAGCTCTTTTCTCTCTGTCTCCGACTCTTCCCTACGCTTACAATATCACTCCACCAGTTTTTGTTTTTCTATCTTCACTTCAACTAGGTTTTTCAGCATATATCCCATTAAAATAACTTTTTAAATTACTTGTAATTTCTTTAATCTCTTTTCACTGACTGTTTTCCACACTGCATCCCTGAGGACCACAACTTTGTTGTGGATTGGAGGCTTGCATGCCTCAATGAGCCCGAGAGCTACAGTATGTTGGCTGGGGTCGGGTCAAAGGGCAGAGGCCAGGCTGAGAGTGGTCCACCAATCATCAAATTTTGAGGGGTCAGCTCAGGGCTAACAGCCCTGACTGGTAAGGGAAAATTGCTATGGGAATAGCAACAAAGAATCCTTCTACATCTGAGTGTGACTGTATCCCTGAGTTTCCACATGGGACTTGTGTAATGCCCTGGTTCATATCTAATGAGTCCCCTAGTGAAGATTGGGACTTCTGAGATGGCATCAGTCTTTACCTCCCTGGTAAATAAATGGCCAATCATGTTACAGCCTGGTGAAATAGCGAGAGTGATGGGAAACCCCAAATTTCCAGGAATGCCTGAGGCCAAGGTCCCCTTAGTGGATTCTCTGGAAGACCACGAAGAGGAGTCGGGTTTACCTGCTGGGGTACTGGTGAGGCCCAAACTGCAGAAGCCCTCGGTTGTACAGGTGAACAGGATGGCAGTGATTGTCAGGAAGACTATGAAGAGGGAGGTCATCTTCAAGTGCGAGGTGCCCCTGGCACTCCTCTCTCTGGTGACAGTGATGTCTAGTGTCCCTACAAGACAAGCCAGGGAGAAACTCTGTTTGATAAAGGGGAAGTTGACTGCTGAGTCATTCAACTTTGGGGACCCCCCGGTATCTGTGGGTTGGTAGAGAAGATGTTGAAAATAGAAGGCATCTTTTCCACTGCCGAGTTTGATGTGGGTTGTTCCAAGAGCACTTGCCATACCATCCGGGTGACAGAGGACATCCTATTCAGAGAAAGATTGCAGCGACTGGCCCCTGCAGAGGTGAAAGTCATTCGGCAGCATTCGTGGAAACTGAAGGAAGTTAGGATCAATACTGAGTCCAGAAAACCTTAGGCATCTCCAGTAGTAGTGACCAGGTAGAAGAATGGGAAGGTATGGATATGTGTGGACTATAAGACTCTGACCAATATATGGTGTCCTGAGGATCGAAGACACACTGACCTGTCTGAGTGGTGCTGGACTTGAGGAGTGGATATTACCAGATCCCCATAGAAACATAGAAACATAGAAAATAAGTGCAGGAGTAGGCCATCTGGCCCTTCGAGCCTGCACTGCCATTCAGTACGATCATGGCTGATCATCCAACTCACAACCCTGTACCTGCCTTCTCTCCATACCCCCTGATCCCTTTAGCCACAAGGGCCCATGAGTAAGGCTGACAAAGAAAAGACGGCATTTATAAGTCCACTGGGATTCTTCCAGTTCGAAAGAATGCCCCGGGGCATACCGGGAGCCCCTGTGACTTTCCAGTATGTCATGGAGAAAACGGTGGTGAATATGAACTTGCGTGAGGTATTGGTGTACCTGGATAATCTCATAGTGTTTGGGTCCACCTTAGAGGAACATGAAGCAAGGCTACTGAAGGTGCTGGGCTGCCTGAGAGCTGAAGGGTTAAAACTTTCCCTGGACAAGTGCCAGTTCTGCAAGACATCTGTCAATTATGTTGGGCACATAGTCTCATGGGATAGAATAGTTACGGATCCATCTCAGATAGAGGCAGTGACCACATGGGCAAGGCCCCAGACTGTGAGTGCTTTGCACTCATTCCTTGGGTTCTGTGGCTACTATCGGAAGTTCATGAAAGACTACACGAAAGTGAGTCACCCATTAAATCAGCTTCTGTGCAGTTACCCTCCCTTGGAGAAGAAAAGGATGAGGCGATAACTGTATTCTTTTGCACCTCCCCACCCCATCCCCATTTAACTCAGCAACACTGGCTCACGTTTTTCATTGGCTATTTCATTTGCTTCAAAATATTGCTCAATTCATTCAGTATACACTATCCATTTATCTGTTGTGTAATAGAATAAGTCTATCTCTCCATTTCTGCTTTTTTATTATCACCTGATAACCACTGCTTACGAAACCATGGCCATACTTGCAGTTTGTTAATTTGACAATTTGTCTGCCTCTTCTTAACTCAAACATCCTCTCCTCTTCTGAAGAAAACTGTGCTGTAATTCAAGAGGTAGATAATCATCTCGGGTTTGTTTTAAAGCTCCTTCATCGTCACTATTATGTTTTGTAACTCCAGAAACTCAGGATCTGCATAGACTTGTCTGTTTAGTTTTTTTTTTCTTTTTCGAGGCACATTTATATGACATGGTCATGTAATGGTGTACGCCATTCATGTATTTGTTACAGATAACCCATAATAAATGATGTAACCAAACAAAGGATGTTTAATCAAATAATACCTTTACAATATTACTCAATTTATTAGAAATACTGAATACAATACAGTCCTATCTGAATCCTTCTCAACCGACCCAGACCATCTTGCGGTCAAGTGTTGTCCTTTCCATCTGCCGAGTTGGTTTTCCACCATCATCCTGGCCACGGTGTACATTCCACCTCAGGCCAATGTCAGACAGGCACTGGGGGAGCTAAGCTCCTTAATCAGCGGGCATGAAACAGCGCCAATCACCTGTCCAGCTCTTGGCTCCATCCCTCCCCCTCCTGTCTTCTCCTATCACTTTGGACCTCCCCCTCCCCCTCCCACTTTCAAATCTCTTACTCACTCTTCCTTCAGTTAGTCCTGATGAAGGGTCTCGGCCCGAAACGTCGACTGTACCTCTTCCTAGAGATGCTGCCTGGCCCACTGCAGTCACCAGCAACTTTGATGTGTGTTGCATGAAACAGCGCACCCTATTATTGAGGGGGATTTCAACCAAGCCAGCTTGAGGAAGTCTCCGAACAATTGTCACAGACGTATTACCTGTGGAACCAGAAGAGCCAGCATGCTTGTTACACCACCACTGTTACACCACCATCAGGAACACTTACCATGCCATCCCACACCCACAGTGTGGAAAGTCTGATCACCTGGCTGTACTTCTACTCCTGGTTATAGGCAGACTAAAGACCACACTCCCCACAGTAGTGAGGACCAGGTGGGTATGGTCAAGGGAGGTAGAGGAGGTAGAGAACTGCTCTGAGTCAGTGGACTGGATAATATTCATGGATTCATCTTCAAATCTGAACAAATACATCACAGTTGTCACCAACTTCATCAAGACCTGTGTAGATGAGAGTGTACCTTCGAGAACATACTGGACATATGCAAACCAAAAGCCATGGATGTACCAGGAAGTTCGTAGTCTGCTGAGGGCTAGATCTGTGTCATTCAAGACCGGTGATCCAGAACTATATAAGATGTCCAGGTGCAACCTACAACCTATTTTGAGAGCAAAAAAAACAATTCCTATTGAAGTTAGCGACAGAATCAGATGCACGTTAGCTCTGACAGGGTTTGGAGGCCATTATTTCCTACCAAGCAACACCTAACATCACATCATGAATAACCGTGCTGCTTCACTCCCAGATGAACTCAATACCTTTTATGCACGTTATGAAAGGGAGAATAAAACTACACCTGTGTGGATTCCTGTAGTATCTGGTGACCCTGTGATCTCTGTTTGAGAAGCCAATGTCAGAACATCTTTCAGGAGGGTGAAACCTTGCAAGGTGTCAGGCCCAGATGGTATACCTGGTAGGTCACTAACAACCTGTCCCAGTGGGAATGTGCAAGGATATCTTCAATCTCTCATTGCTGCAGCAGGAGGTTTCCACCTGCATCAAAAAGCCGATAATCATACCATTGCACAAGAAGACCCATAGGGAGCTGGCGCAATGACTATCATGAAGTGACGCTCACTTCCACTGTGATGAAGTACTCATGGATCACCTGGACAATAGTAATACCTACGTCAGCTGCTGTTTATTGATTACAACTCAGCATTCAACACAATCATACCCTCAGTTCTAATCAACAAGCTCCAAAACCTGGGCCTCTTAACTCCCTCTGCAACCGGATCCTTGACTTCCTCACCAGGATGCTGCATTCAGTGCAGATTGGAAGTAACATTTCGACCTCGCTGACAATTCACACTGGTGCACCCCAGGGATGAGTGCTTCACCCACTACTCCACTCTTGCTGCACGCACAGCTCAAACGTCATCTATAATTGACACAACTATCATTGGCAGAATTTCAGATGGTGACAAGGAGCTGTACAGGAGCAAGATAGATGAGTGGTGTTGCAACTCAACATGAGTAAGACCAAGGAATTGATTGTGGACTTCAGGAAGAGGAAGTCGAGGGAGAACACAGCACTCCTCATTGAAGGATCAGCAGTAGAAAGAGTGAGTAGTTTCAAGTTCCTGGCTATCAACATCTTTAAAGATTTATCCAGGGCCCAACATATTGATGCAATTGCAAAGAAGACATAACAGCAGCAATACTTCATTAAGTGTTTTAATAAGCTTGGTATGACATCAAAGACACTCGCAAATTTCAACAGATGTACTGTGGAGAGCATCCGAACTAGTTTCATTACTGTTTGGTATGGAGGGGCAACTGCATAAGATCAAACAAAGCTGCAGAAAGTTGTAAACTCAGCCAGCTCCATTATAGACACTTAGCCTTTTCCGCATTGAGGACACCTTCAGAAAGTGATGCCTAAAAAATGTGGCATCCATCATTAAGGACCCTGGTCACCCAATGCCCTCTTCTCATTGCTACCGTCAAAGAGGAGGGACAGGAACTTGAAGGCACACTACCAAAGTTCCCGGTACAGCCTTTTCCTTCCACTTTCAGATTTCTGAATGGGCAGTGAACCCATGAACACCAGCTCTCTATTCTTTCCTCTCTTTCTGTAACTTTTTCCCTGTAATTTATAGTTTTAAAAATTATTACATACTGCAATGTAGAGCTGCTGCGAAACAACCAATTTCACAACATATACCAGCGATATTAAACCTAATTCTGATTCTGTGTAAAATACATGCCCTACACGACTAATTTGAACTTTCCCGCATCTCACCTTAACTTCTAATATGAGACGTTACAACTGTGGGGGAAAAAAAAAATTCCATCTGTGTATTCTAGCGAAGCCTCTTATAATCACATAAATCTGATCAGGAATAAAAATCTATTCCAATAAAACTCTAATATTCTGGTAAACTACAGGTGAGCAGAATTTTTGGCTATTGGATGTTATTTCAAAATAATACTACAACATGCTTTTATCTCAATTTTTTAAGATATTACAGAAGTTTCTAGTGAATCTGGTGAGTGTAAAGAGAACACAGGGAAATAAAAACCAGAAAGAGCTAACCCATTACGAATACTGGATTATCAACATTTTCCTGTGTTAAAGAAACAGGAATAGAACATTGAGAAAGTAATTATTGGTCGGATTCATGTCAATATGGGAAATCGCCACTGACAAATCTGTCTGAGGCTTTTGAGCTTGTAGCTAGCAGAACAGTAAGAGCAAGCCAGTTGATATGGTATATTTGGAACGTAAAGGGCTTTTCAGAACAGTCCATGTGAAAGATAATTAAACATCACAGGGGCAGATGACATTAACTGCGATTCAGCGTAAGTAGGTAAAGTTAAGCCATTTTCGAGTGGCAGGCTGCAATCAGTGACGAGCTTCAGGGATTGTCATGAGTTCACTCACCTAAGGGCTGCAATCTTTGTGAGTACACCAGGAAAGTGGATGAAGGGAAGGCAGTGGATATTGTCTACATAGACTTCAGTAAGGGCTTTGACAAGGTCCCACATGGGGGGTTAGTTAGGAAAATTCAATCGCTATACATGGAGAGGTGGTAAATTGGATTAGACATTGGCTCGATGGAAGAAGCCAGAGAGTAGGAAGGTGGTAGAGAATTGCTTCTCTGAGTGGAGGCCTGTGACTAGTGGTGTGCCACAGGGATCAGTGCTGGGTCCATTGTTATTTGTCATCTATATCAATGATCTGGATGATAATGTGGTAAATTGGATCATCAAGTTTGCTGAAGATACAAAGATTGGAGGTGTAGTAGACAGTGAGGAAGGTTTTCAGAGCCTGCAGAGGGACTTGGACTAGCTGGAAAAATGGGCTAAAAAATGGCAGATGGAGTTTAATACTGACAAGTGTGAGGTATTACACGTTGGAAGGACAAACCAACGTAGAACATACAGGGTTAATGGTAAGGCACTGAGGAGTGCAGTGGAACAGAGGGATCTGGGAATACAGATACAAAATTCCCTAAGAGTGGCGTCACAGGTAGATAGGGTCGTAAAGAGAGCTTTTGGTACATTGGCCTTTATTAATCAAAGTATTGAGTATAAGAGCTGGAATGTTATGATGAGGTTGTATAAGGCATTGGTGAGGCCGAATCTGGAGTATTGTGTTCAGTTTTGGTCACCGAATTACAGGAAGGATATAAATAAGGTTGAAAGAGTGCAGAGAAGGTTTACAAGGACGTTGTCGGGACTTGAGAAACTCAGTTACAGAGAAAGGTTGAATAGGTTAGGACTTTATTCCCTGGAGCGTAGAAGAATGAGGGGAGATTTGATAGAGGTATATAAAATTATGATGGGTATAGATAGAGTGAATGCAAGCAGGGTTTTTCCACTGAGGCAAGGGGAGAAAAAAACCAGAGGACATGGGTTAAGGGTGAGGGGGGGGAAAGTTTAAAGGGAACATTAGGGGGGGCTTCTTCACACAGAGAGTGGTGAGAGTATGGAATGAGCTGCCAGACGAGGTGGTAAATGCGGGTTCTTTTTTAACATTTAAGAATAAATTGGACAGATACATGGATGGGAGGTGTATGGAGGGATATGGTCCATATGCAGGTCAGTGGGACTAGGCAGAAAATGGTTCGGCACAGCCAAGAAGGGCCAAAAGGCCTGTTTCTGTGCTGTAGTTTCTATGGTTTCTATGGCAATCAAAGGCCCAGTATCTGCGTATCTGGATCTGAATCCACTGGAGGCTGATGGTCTGTTTTGGGGTTACAGGACATGTGCACGTGAATGGGTGGCAGGGGGAAAGGAGCTTGTTCTGCTGCTGTGGTTTTGTTGCTTGTTGTGTACTGTGTTGTTCTGCCAAGCATTGCGGGCATGCTGTGTTGACGTTGGAATGTGTGGCGACACTGGTCGGGTCCCCCCAGCATACCCTCGGATGTGTTGGTTGTCAGCATTTGCTAACAACCAACACATCCGAGAAACACGCGAGGAATAATCTCAAATCATGAGCCTCGAATCTTTCATCGTCCCTATCAGTGGAGGAGATCATGTACAATAAATCTAGGTTTTCCAATGATACATGTCTGGATGTGGGCTGCGTGAAGGATAAAAGGAGCCTTCAAAGACAGATCAACAGATTGACTGATAGAGCAATGACATAACAGATGGAATGTTGTATGTAAGAACGTGTCAACACTGATGAAGTCAGTGTGTGGGGGCCATTATTTAAACAATGAGAAATTGAAAGGCATTAGTGTTCATTGAGTCTTGGAAATCACCTAAAATTAACTCACTGGTGCAGCAGGATATGAGGAAGGCAAACGGTATGTTGGCTAATATTGCTTGAGAATTTGAAAATAAGCAGGGATGCCTTGTTCTGATTATTAAGAGCCCTGTCAAGGATACACTTGGAATATTGTGTCCAATTCAATTCTCCCAATCTAACGGTTACAGGAAAAAGAGTTAAAATTCACGAAAATACTTAAAAGGAGGTTTATAAAATGATGAGTGGCATGGAAAAGGTAGATGATCGCAGTCTTTTCCCACGGATGGGACATTCTAAACTGAGAGGGAAATATTTAAAGGCGATCTCGGGGCAATTTCTTTATTCAAGGATGGTGGATATATGGAACGAGCTGCCAGAACCAGCTACAATGACAGCTGCTAAAGAGCATTTGGATAGGTCCAGGGATAGGAACAGTTTAACCTGACGAAATGTGAAAGTGTCGCACCTTGGGAGATCAAATGTAAGGAGACCGACTACTGTTAACGGCAAGAGCCTTAACAGTGTCGAGGTGCAGAGGGATCTTGGCGTCCACATCCATAGCTCCCTGAAAGCGGCTACACAGCTTGAAAGGGTGCTACAAAAGACATATTGCATGCTCGCCTTTATTAGTTGAGGAATTGAGTTCAAGAGGCAGGAAGTTATGTTGCCCCTTTATAAAACTTGAGGTAGACTGCGTCTGGAGTATTGCGTTCAGTTCTAGTTGCCCCATTACAAGAAACATATGGGGGTTTGAAGAGGGTGCAGAAGATATATACTAGGAAGCTGCCAGGATTAGAGGGCATGTGTTACAATGGAGAACCTGGACAATCTTTTCTCCGGAGTGGCAGAGGCTGAGAGGACATTTGATAGAGGTTTATGAGGTAATGAGGGGGCCTAGGTATTGTGGACAGTCAGTGTCATTTTCCCAAGGTTGAAATGTCTAATACCAGAGGGTATACATTTAAAGTGAGAAGGGATTGGTTTAGTGCAGATATGGGGACAAGCTTTCTACACGGAAAATGGTGCTTGCCTGGCAAACGCTGCCTGGCACAGTGGTGGAGGCAAATGCAACAGAGGCTTTTAAGAGGCCCTTAGACAGGAACATGAACGTACAGGTAACGGACATTGTGTAGGCAGAAGGGACGAGTTCAGATGGGCAGTTGATTACTAATTTAATTGGCTTGGCACAACATTGTGGGCTGAGGGGCCTGTTGCCGTGCTGTACTGTTCTATGAATGAAAGGATCTATGAATGAAAGGTCTATGAATGAAAGGATGTGGGCAAATGTACGAAAGTGGGAGTAGCACAGATAGGTATCCTGATTGACAGACAGAAATAAATAAACAAACAAGCAAGCAATAAATACTAAGAATATGAGATGAAAAGTAAGTCCATTTGTTGTGGAAACATTCAGTGATGGGGCAAGTGACATTGAGTGAGGTTCTTTCGGGTGATTGAGCGATCTGGTGCTTTGCTAACTCCGAAGGAGTTCAGCAAGGTTTCAAGCAGAGTGCAGTCTGGAGGTGAGGCCATTTCTCACTGATTCCACCAATTAAAGCTCCAAGGAACATTGAAATCAACAAGGACAAGAGCGGGAAAGTGGGCAGGTGTTCAGCGCAATCTACCTGTGCGTGAACGGTCTCAATCTCCCTCTCGCCCGCCCGCAGCTCCCAGAGGAAAGTGCCTGTGTACAAATGGTCTCTCCCCCTCTCTCCCTCCCTCTTCTTCTCGTTCAATGCAGTTGGAAGATGGCGCTGGAGTCCATGGGACTTGGCAAGGTATAATCGATGTGGTTTGTGTATTGGACTTCTGCTTTCTGGTTTCTAGTCACTCCTTTTTTGTTGCTGTTTTGTGCAATTTAGATCTGGGCAGACTTGCGCTGTGGCCTGCCGATAGTGAGAGACTGAACTGAGCCAAACTAAATACGCCTGAATTCTTTGGATGTCTTTGTGATTTGGTGTTTTGTACTCTGTATTTGCTCTTTTTTGTCCGGTTTGCTGGCTTTCTTCTTTTTTGTTGCGCGTCAGGGTCTTGATATGTTTCTTCAAATGGGTTGCATGGTTTTCTTTGTTTCATGGCTGTCTGTGGGAGGACAAATCTGCAGGTTGTGTGCTGCATACACACCTTGATAATAAATGTACTTTGAATCTTTATCCCCTCTGGCTCAAGAGCCTGGTGGTTTACGAAGGTATTGCTGGTTCTCAAGGAACTGAGTTATGGAGAGAGATTGAGCAGGTTGGGACTTTATTCATTGGAACATAGAATGAGAGCTGATCTTACATGAGGGTGAAAGCACACAGTCTTTTACCCAGGGTTGGAGAATCAAGAACTAGAGGAGACAAGTTTATGGTGAAAGGGGAGAGCTTTAATATGAATCTGAGAGGCAACCTTTTCTCTTCAAGAGCTGGTCCATGCATGGAATGAGCTACCAGTCGAGGTGGTTGAGGGCAGGTACATTAACAACATTTGAAAGGCAGCTTGGACAGGTGGATGGATCGGGACGGTTTAGAGGGGTACGGGTCAAAGGTGGGCAAATGGGATTAGCTTAGATCACAATCTTGGATGACATGGCCCAATTGGGCCAACGGGCCTATCTCTGTGCTGGCTGGCTCCAATATTTAAGAGAAGTCGCTGGTTTCAGAACTGTGAATGTAGGACGAGTACTAAGGAGCGTTCCTCCATTGCTGTACCATCCTTCTGTAGTCCATGATCAATCCAGTCTGCCGAGTTCAGGTTGGCTACACTTTCCACCGAGCCCTGCCATTTTATAAGAACAAAGTCAGTACATTTCCCTGTAACATCCTCCTACAGCCAAGGGGACAGTCTTGGGGTTACTCATTTCCTGAAAACTCTGGTCCAGCTTTACATTGCAAATACAAGTCTACTGATGTTGGGGTTGCTGTGTGAGCTTCTTTGAAGTTGGAGTGAGCAGAATCTTCAGCAGAGCAACTACCAAGAAAAGGGAACCAAATGAGAAGGAGAAGGAAGGATGAGTATGTAGTCTGAAACCATGATGCTGTAAGGCTGTTTCAACTGGTGCTTTGCGGACACGTTAGATGGCGCTCTCCCTGTGATCTGTAAAGTGTAACTGCATGGAAACATCCCCTCCTGGAAGGTTGTGTGTTCTATGTTCTAACACTTCCCTGATTCCACCACTCACCTACACATGAGGGGCAATGTACCATGACTGATAACCCGCCAACCTCTTTGGAATGGAGGATGAAACTCAGACATCTGGAGTAAATACATGACGTCAAAGAGAGACCATGCAAACTGCACACAGGCAGCAGCACAGCCAAGTTTCATAGTTGGCTATCTCTCATATACTTTTCATTTGTTTAAGAGTACACTGATTTCTATATTCAATGAGACTGAGAGCCTTACTCCAATATTCCAATGACCCCAAATAAATTTGTATGCAATAAAATCCATGCATTTTAAACTACTCCTCCAAGAGGACCACAGCGTTGCCATAGGGTTTGGAGGCTTGTGTGCCTCAATGACCTGCTTGGGCTCTTAGTGGGGTCACTCATGCCAAACAAGTCAAAGGACACTCACCACTCTCTGCGTAAGATCTTACCCCTGATATCTCCTCTGTACCTGCTTCCAAGCACCTTAAAATTGTCCCCTCTCATGCTAGCCATTTCAGCCCTGGGAAAAAGCCTCTGACTATCCACATGATCAATGCCTGTCATCATCTTACACACCTCTATCAGGTCACCCCTCTCATTCTCTGCTGCTCCAAGGAAAAAAAGCTGAGTTCACTCAACCTGTTCTCGTAAGGCATGCTCCCCGATCCAAGCAACATTACCTTACATAATGATAAAAACTGTAAATTACAGTAAATATATATAAAAGTTAAATTAAATAAGTCATGCAAAAAGAGAAAAAGAAATAGTGAGATAGCATTCATGGATTCAATGTCCATTCAGAGACCTGATGGCAAAGGGGAAGAAGCTGTTCCTGAATTGTTGAATGTGTGACCTCGAGTTTCTGTCGTCGTCATCGTAGTGGCTATCCCTTGAGGTTGAGGATGATGGTCTTCGTTCTGAGGAGGTGGCCCACAGAGTGAAGATGCCTGTGCTTGTATTTGTTTAACGTGTACTTGATGTTGCACTCCACGAAGCACACGATACTTCACAAATCAACCAACTGATTCCAAAGGCATGGAAACCACGACGATTGGAGCTGATAGATTTGTTGCAGCCTTCATCCGCCTTCACAGCCATTGAGTTCAAAGTATCTTCCTCCGCCTGTTCCACCGTTGAGGTCTTGGTTGGATTGTTCTTTGTCAGGAACCTCACCCTCGACCTTACCTCCATTGGTGACCCTACCAGGAGCATAGCTCCAGACAGCATCGCTCTCGGGATCCGAGGACCACACAAGCTTCTCCACCACGACAAGGTGACAATCCATGGAAAATTGCAGTCTCTGATAGTTTTGCTTGCAGTCCACTACACCCCCAAACTTGGTGTCATCTGCAAACTTGATGATCCAGTTAACCACGTTCGCATCCAGATCAGAGAAAATTGCCACCTTGTACCTCCTCCCCGAAGGCAGCAATGAGAAAGGGGCATGTCCTGTGTGATGGGGGTGGGGGTCTGTAATGCTGGAAGCTGCTTTGTTGAGGCATCACTCCATGAAGCTGTCCTGGATGCCGGGAAGGCTGGTGCCCATGATGGAGCTGACTGAGTTCACAACTTTCTGCAGCTGCTTTTGACGCTGTGCAGCGTGGCTCTCCATACCGGACAGTGATGCAGCCAGCTAGAGTGCTCTCCGCTGTACATTTGCAGCAATTTGCAAGTTTCTTTTGGAGATTTAAAGGTGAAGATTGACAGTTTGTGTTTTCAGTTCTGAGAATGAAGGGATATTGAGGTAGTGCGGAAAAGTGGTCCTGAAGGGAAAGCGGTCCTGAAGAAGGATCTCAGCCTGAAATGTTGACTGTTAACTCTTTTCCATAGATGCTGCCTGACCTGGTAAGTTCCTGCAGAGTTTTATGTGAGTTGCCCTGCAGTAAAAGATCAGTCATACACATAGAATAGAGACCTACAGCATGGAAACATGCTCACCGATTTTACACCTGATTATGAAAAACCCACCTACATTCATTAACTTTATTTTCACCATGTTACCTTCAGCTTCCCCCAGATTCTATCAGTGACTGAGGCAATTTACAGTCATTATGCAAACAACCAAACTGCACGGCTTTGGAGTGAGAGGAAACAAGATCACCTTGGGGAAAGCCACAGGGTCACGGAAGAATGAGTAAGAGCCTGGTTCACTGGGACTGTGACACAGCAGCTCTCCTAACCTCACCCCCGCTGAACAATCTACTCCTGTTTATATTTTTGATGCCTTTATGGTGTGTAACAGACTGAATTTCCATAATTTATTATTACTTCTATTTTTGGTTCGGGTGGAAAAAAGTCTGTGTTCTGTGCACACCCTACTCACCCAGTGCACATGTTCCACTTCCTCCCTGCCTACGTTCACTAGGGGACTCTGCTTGTCAATCTTTCCCCTACAGAGAGAGCGACCAAATTGTTTGACATCATGAGTTGACATTCTTCCTCCCCTGCTTCACCTCTATTTGTTTTAACACTTCACAACACCGGAATGGAAAATCATTCGATCCTTTGGTGACATTCCTTTTCCCAAGAAGGTCACTGCACTTATCACCATCCTGTTGATTACCACTACATTTTCCACTTACTCCATTGCCAATTCTTCCATCTGTGTTTCTTGGAAGGTGTACAGGAAGTGTGGTTGTCAGTCCTTCAGACATCACCTCTGGCCGCACAAAAGTTGGAAGATGATAAAATAAAGCCCTTAGAGTGTGTGTTTGAGATCTACACATCCTCCTTGAAATACAGGGAAAGAGGGGTTAATTCTGTTACATGGGATGGGCACTAAGCTTTTGGAGCTGATGTCCTATCTCACGATGGAATATACACTTAGTGGCCACTTTATTAGATAGAGGAATGGAAACCGTTGTGGTCTTCTGCTGTAGCTCGTCCACTTCAAGGTTGAAGGCTTTGTGTATATTCAGAGATGCTCCTCTGCACGCCACTGTTGTAACATGTGGTTATTTGAGTTACTGTCGCCTTCCTGGCTGGCCATTCTTCTTCGACCTCTCTCATTAACAACGCATTTTTGCTCACAGAGCTGCCGTTCACTGAATGTTTTTAGGGGTTTTTTTTGCAGCATTCTCTGTAAACAGTGCGCACAGCCGTTCCGAATGATATCGTATGTGTTAACTAGGATGCCGTGCACAATCCTCATTTGATGGAGACAGCCGTGAGAAGCACAGAGGAACATCTGGAGAAACTTCTGAAATGCCTGCTTCGCTGCCGCTGCTACTGTGCGATCGAGAATCTCCGGCGGAGAAGGCCTCAAATCCTCGGCTTTGCCTGTTACCTGTTGCCGGGGCCGGGGTTGAAGTGCTTGGCAGAGATGGTGCTCGGTGCTCGGTGTTGGAGAGCTGGCCGAAGGTTCGGAGTTTTCGGACAGACTCGGAGTCAGACTGTGGTCGGATGCTTCCAGGATGCTGCATCGGCAAGTTTGCGGCGCTGGAGGTTCACCGTCTGCGTGAGATGATGGGACTTTCGAGAGACCTTGAGACTTTTACCGTGCCCATGGTCTGTTCTTATCAAATTACGGTATTGCTTTGCACTGTTGTAACTATGTGTTATAATTATGTGGTTTCTGTCAGTTTTTCAGTCAGTTTGTCATGTGTTTCTGTGATATCATACTGGAGGAACATTGTATCCTTTCTTAATGCATGCATTACTAAATGACAATAAAAGATGACTGCGTGTCCTCATAATCTAATCTAATCTAAACTCTAGAGACTGTTATGTGTGAAAATCCCAGTAGATCAGCAATTTCTGAGATACTCAAACCACCCCATCTGGCACCATGGTCAGAGTCACTTAGTTTGCATTTTTTCCGCATTCTGATGTTTGGGCTGAGCAACTACTGAACATCTTGACTATGTCTGTGTGCTTTGATGCATTGAACTTCTGCCATGTGATTGGCTGTTTAGATATTCGCATTAATGAGCAGGTGTACCTAATAAGGTGGCCCAGTAAGTATAGAACACAAAACAATACAATGTAAAAACAGACCCTT
Source organism: Mobula birostris (assembly GCF_030028105.1). Classification (NCBI taxonomy): domain Eukaryota; kingdom Metazoa; phylum Chordata; class Chondrichthyes; order Myliobatiformes; family Myliobatidae; genus Mobula; species Mobula birostris. The sequence goes on along the minus strand of NC_092387.1, from coordinate 20,690,721 downwards.
CGGCCCACGGTGTCTGACTCAAGCACAACGACAAATTAACTCAATCTCTAATGCCAGTGGTTCCAAGGTTGTCAAGCCGAGGAGTGGTAGTGGGGACAAGCTCCCACTACCTAAAAGTGCTCCTCATGGCATGTGCCTCAAATAGTCTCTGACAACCAAGTCCAACTCCTGGCCTTCTCGTGTGGCTTATCCTCTAAGCCCGGTGGAACTGTTTCTACTGACAAGAGAAGGGTCAAAGGCAGGTCCTGGCGCCTTAAAACCAGTGTTTCAGGTAGATAAAGCTTGTCAGCCTGGGAAGGCAGCCCACCTAAGAGAGGGAAAACGCTTATTTCAAACCTCCGCTGCCTTGCAGCCATATCCACTCATGGGAAAGGCTTCGGGAGTAAACCCTGAGGACAAATCCGGAGCTGGAGTCCCTAAGGCAGTCCGACGTTGCCTTCAACCTCGTTCTGGCAACTCCTGCGACAACACTGATGCCAAGCTGTATCGGCCCTTGCCCTTCCCTAGGACAACATCGGTGTCGTGGAGAAGGGAGACTTGCTGCATGGGCAACTGCCGGTCTTCCATACAACCTCTCCCAGGCCTGTGCCCTGGAGAGGACACTCCTTGAAGCAAGACTTTCCAGGTGTAGATCCATGGTCTCGCGAGACTAACGGATGCCACCACCACCATAATGCCAGCACATGAACCATATCCCTCCATTCCCTGCATATACATGAGCCTATCTAATATTATAATCAACTTCCACCACCATCCCTGGCAGCCCATACCAGGCACTCAGTGCTCTCTGTGCAGACAATCTTGCATCACACATGTCCTTTAAACTTGCCCTTCCCATCTTAAGCGGACAGTCTCTAGTATTTAACATTTCCAGCTGAGGAGAAGAATCGGACTGTCTGTGCCTCCCATTATATTGTAAACTTCTATCAGACCTCCTCTCGATCTCCAATGCTCCAGGGAAAATAATTCAAGTTAGTCCAACTTCGTTTTATAGCTCACATCATCTAAACTAGGCGGCATCCTGGTAAACTTCATCTGTACCATTTTCAAAGTTTCCACCTCCTTGTAATGGTGTGTCCCAAACCACAGGCAATACAATCATCCAGCCCTGTGGCCATGAATTGAACCTTAATGGAGCTGGAGATTGCCTTCAGCACCAAAAGCAGCACAATCCTTCCTGACATCCAACCCAGACAGCTGTACCCCAAGGATTCTTCCTCTTCTATTGCTTCTTATTGACAGTTGTCAGACCTACCAAAAGGGTGCATTACTGCCACTTAATGAACTGGAGTGTGAAGAGGATCCTTCACCTACCACCACTACCCCCATGAAGAAATAATGCTAATAATAAGGATAATAATGCAGGATCCTGTGGCAGTTTAACTCAATCTGAATACTTAGACAGACACAATCAAGTGGCAAATATCACTCAACAAAAACTTGCTTTAAAATACAAACTCATAAATGAAATCACACCTTACTGTAAATAAAAACAGGATCCAATTTTAGAATCAGATATCACAGACTATATTATGCCGATCAGTTATTACAGATAGGACAATCCGAAATAACTGTCCAGATATAATAATACAGGATAAACAAGCAAGAACAACTTACTTAAAAGATGTAGCCATTCTAAACTCACATAACTTACAGAAATCAGTAAGTGAAAAACACCAGAAATGTGCTGAATTAAAGGAGGAAATTGAAAGACTTTGGAACATGAGCAGGGTATACATTGTCCCGATAGTAATATCTACATCTAGTATCATCCCAAAGGCACCACATAATACTGTAAACAATTAGGGCTACACAGTAACATCTACGCAAGGTACAAGCAGAGCCAAGCACACTCATTTATCAACTGCGAGGAACTTTCAGTGGTGTTTAGATAAATGAGTGTGCTTGGCTCTGCTTGTACCTCAGGTTTTACCAGCTTGAGATGAGAAAAAAAATAATAGTAACAAAATAATTAAATATATAAACACCTAACACTATTGACTTAAATTGTATTAAACAACCCAACGAGTTTCAAGAATTTAAATACTTGCTTATGCTTTTCTTGCGCTTATTACCCATATCTCACAAACTATCGAAAGTAAGAATATTGCTTTCAATATTGTTTAACGATATTGGGTCTATTTTCTTTCCCACCCGTATACCCTACATTTCAATATTACTTATGAGATTGTCTCGTGTTTACCAAGTTTGAGTAATGTGGCATTTAAACTAGTATAGCCAAGTCTAAGCCCGATAATTATAACTTCATCCCCTCAGAATCCTCCTCTCCTCCTAAGTAACCTTTTTCTGAATTCTATATAAATGCTTCCTCTTCAATTGTGTGTCCCACAGTCTTTGCCAGATAGAGAGAACCTGGTCCTTAATTAAAACCTTTACTTCCTCCTTGCTTAGTGTAATATCAACATCAACAGCACTGACATTTATAGATTGTTTAGCCAACCTTTTGACTATTTCATTCCCTTCCACCCCGGAGTCCACAAGAAGCAGACATAAACTCCTCAATACTGCAGCCATAATAATGTTTATCTAACTTCCAACAAAACATCCGGATAACAGTTGGACAGACCCACCTTAAGACTACTCAATACAGAGAAGGAATCAGAACAGAATTCAAAGTTCAAAAAGTTCAAAGTAAAACTTATTATCAGAGTACATACGCATCACCACGTACAACCCTGAGATTCTTTTTCTGTGGGCATACTTAGCAAATCTATAGAACAGTAACTGTAAACAAGATCAATGAACAACATACTGTGCAAATAGCAATGAATAAGGAAGATGAAATAACAAAAGAAAGAGACAACAACCCTGTTAGACTCTACATTCTGTATCCTCTGCAATGCAAGAAGAATTGCCACCATTTTAATAGTATAAGCTAAAAGTTTATTAGGCAACCTTTTTCTAATTGACACCTGAAATTCTGGGAGGGGTGTTATGAGATGCTGGGTCTTCAGAGCCATCTGTGAATACTGGATGATGCATAATTAGAGTCATCACTACTTCTTCAGGTACTCTCTGGGTGTGTTCTGACAGCCTCTGCCGAAGAGTTGAAGAGTAAAGGAAATAGGCTGGGAGGGGTAATGGATAAAGCCACACCGGAAGGATAAGTCATATTAGACAGAACAATATTCTTTGCCTGATCATATCCTTCCCACCCAGAACTGCGAATCTTATGATTTTGATGTTCCCAACAATCTTTCTTAGTTGGATGATCATCCTCACGACCACTGAGGTGTACCCAGCAACTTATAGCCATCTGCAATCTTCACAAAGACAACGGCATCCAACCCATTTCCACCTGCAGAGGAGAAACAAGAGAATCGTAACAGCACCACAACACTGACTTAAAGCCTGGGATTGAATAACATCCAGTGATTTCAAAGGTGAGAGAGCAGCAGACTCAATTCTCAGAGGAGATGCACTCAGTGGCTGCTTTATTAGGTACACCTGTACACTACTTCGCTAATGCAAATATCTAAACACCCAATCACGTGGCAGCAACTCAGTGCTTCAAAGCATGCAGACATGGCCATGAGGTTCAGGTGTTGCTCAGACCAAACATCAGAATGGGGAATAAATGTGATCTAAGTGACTTTGACCATGCCAGATGTGATGGTCTGAGCATCTCAGAAACAGCTGATCTCCTGGGACTTCCATGCATAACATTCTCTAGAGTTTACAAGCAGCAGTGTGAAAAACAGGAAACATACAGTGAGCGGCATTTCTGGGGGCAAAAGTTTCTTGTTAATGAGAGGTCCGTGAAGAATGGCCAGACTGGTTCAAGCTGACAGGAAAGTGGCAATAACTCAAATAACCTCACATGACAGCAGTGGTGTGCAGAACATCTCTGAACACACAACCCGTCGAACCATGAAATGGATAGGCTACAGCAACTGAAGACCATAAATGTACACTCAATGGCCACTTTAATAGGTACAGGACTCTTAAAGTGGCCACTGACTGTAATGAACTACATTACCTGATCATTTTTATATATAATTCCAATATTTTTTAATATTTTATTTAGAGATACAGCGCAGAATAGATTCCACAGGCCCTTCAAGCCGTGCCACTAGCACCCCCCCCACCCCCCGGATTTTAAGCATAGCCTAAACACAGGACAATTTACAATGTCCAAATAACCTACTATCCAGTATGATTTGGTCTGTGGGAGAAAACCAGAGCACCTGGAGGAAATCCATGCATTCCACCAGGAGGATGTACAAACTCCTTACAGAGGACACCAGGATTGAACTCGGAATTCTGATGCTCCAAGCTGTATTAACGTTGTGCTAACCACTATCCTACCATTTTGCAGCCTTTCATGGGGGTTTGCAAAGTTTCATTTAAGCTCGACTTGCTTCAGCTTGTGATTCCAACACTCATTGTAAATCTGTTACAGCGACAAATTTATTGCTGATTACAACTGCTATCTTCACACTCTACTGGGCAAAAGATGTTAGGCATTTCCTATACCAAGTTCCCTTGGTGTGATGACAAGCCTCATATCTGGCTGCAAAAAACTGCTTCATAAACGCCAGTGAATAAGTTCAGCGAATAAAAATAAAATTTTGCTAAAACAATTTTTTCTGACATCGGGGGGCAGGGAGGAAGGGTGTGGCAAGGTGTGGAGAATGGGTTATTGACGGTTGGTGTGGATTCTGTGGGGCAAAGAGACTGCTTTTGTAAACACAAAATACTCTGCAGATGCTGGGGTCAAAGCAACACTCAAAACACGCTGGAGGAACTCAGCAGGTCAGGCAGCATCCGTGGAAACGATCAGTCAACGTTTCGGGCTGGAACCCTTCGTCAGGACTGAAAAGGGAAGGAGCAGAGGCCCTATAAAGAAGGTGGGGGGAGAGTGGAAAGGAGAAGACTGCTTTTGTATGTTTTGACTCCATTCCCATTAAATTGCCAACTAGCCTGTTTAGCAATACTTGCTGGAATTTATTGATATATAAAAAAATGCACAGAGAAATATTTAGCGTGGAGCAATATTTCTAACAGCAATTACCACCACTGAGTCAAAATAAAATTACTTGGACATTTTTGTTGTTTTCCATTTGGAGTCGTCGTCGTCATGGCTATCCCTCCAGGTCGAGGCTGATGGTCTTCGTTCTGAAGAAGTGGCCCACAGAGTGAAGACGCCTGTGCGTGTATTTGTTTAATGTGTACTTGATGTTGCACTCCAAGAAGCTCACAATACTTCACAAATCAACCAACTGGTTCCAATGACATGGAAACCACGACGATTGGAGCTGATGGATTTGTTGCAGCCTTCATCCGCCTTCACAGCCGTTGAGTTCGAAGTAACTTTCCACTTGGAGGGATTAGTGAGTGATTATAGACATGTGTAAACCAGACTTTTAAAGTTTACATAAACGCAACAAAATTTATTACTCCTCTTTTGATCCTAAATGCAAACAGCGTCTAAAAGATTTAAAAAATTTTAAACAGAAAAAGCTGAAAATACCAGGCAGGTTGGGCCTCACTGGTGTGAGCAGAAACAGATGCACAATCTATCTCTTTGGATGTGCTATACTGGAAGATCTTCACTTCACTACAAGCTCAAAACCACTCAGGATATTTTAAAGACAATCAAGGAGCAATGTAGGGGATGTAAGAGCACATCAGCGCACTGCAAATGCCTAGCCAAGGAAAGGATGCTACCAGCTATCATTGTAGTGATGCTGGTCAAGAGAGAAGTTTTGACCGAGTCACTGACAGGAGCTCCTTCACCAGTAAATAGTGTCACAGCATCTTTTGTATCCACATGAAAAGCGTGACGAAGGCTCGTCACTGACTACAGACGGCACATGGAACACTCAGTAAAACACTCATCCCCAGCAGTAATAGTGACTGGGTCTGAAACAGAGCTGCTGCATGGATCTGTCTCATAGAGCGAGCAGCAACCTGCACAGGTGTGCTGATGGTGGAGGATACCATCTTTAATTGGACAATGGAGTTAATTAGCTTTTGGTTAGTCTAGGGGGAGGGGCTTAGATTGAGTGAAGGGATTTAGAACGTATGTCTAGTGCACATTCTGGAGCAGAGGGTGGCGGTAATGCACCATTAAGCTGGATGCCAAACGCCGTAAAACAAGATACAGACAGACAGACAGGCTTTGGGTTTTTTTTCCTTTGTGTTTAGTCTGAGGGTGGCTATATAGTACTTTTTTCCCAGTATTTTTCTTGTTTTGAGGTAAATAAAAGCACCTCAATCTATTTTTGCTAGGCAGGCCATCTTGTTATTTTTCTTAAACAATTGGTCCACAGTTTTTTGTGATCTATGGTGGTAGCGGTGGGATTTGAACCCACACCCCCGAAGAGACTGGAGGAAGCACCAGCAGCAGCTGCTCCAGGATGATGGTGTCCCCCAGCTGATCCTTACTCCTGGAGCAGCTGCTGCAAAACTAAGCGTACTTTTAAAAAACAAACCAGGCTATGGTCTCAAGACCAGCAACTCCTTTGTGTTTAGTCTGAGGGTAGCTATATATATATATATACATATATATTGTATTTTTTTTCCAGTGTTTTTCTTGTTTTGAGGTAAATAAAAGCACCTCAATCTATTTTTGTGACTCAAGCCATCTTGTTATTTTTCTTAAACAATTGACCCACAGTTTTTTGCGACAAAAGGGTATGAGTGAACATGTTGTAAAATCCCACGCAACAAGCAAAATCTCCAGAAGTCCATCAGGTCACTCCAGATTTAAGTCCTGTGCTTCTAAAACAGAACTCAGACCTTCAGCAATAAAGGGAATTATAGGGTGAAGAGGGTCACACCAAACCATCTCATTGCTTCAGATCCCTGGGGAGGGGAGAGCTTGTAGGTTGTAGGTCGAGATGAATGGAGATTGGGGGTGACATTGGTTTGAAGAATCCCACTGGGTGGAGGGAGGACAGAGTGTGGAGCAATAGTTACTGGTGAGAGATGGGCAATGCCAGTTATTCTTCAATAACTACCACTTCAGCTCCATGATTTATACAGGGATATGATACGCAGAGTCAAGGACCTAGACAACTCACATAAAATCTTTACTGGGTAGTTTCAGTGACAGCAAAGATTAACAAAATTAGAGAAACTTCCTTCTAGACCCAGAGCAAAACTTATCATCAGAAAAACAAAACATAATGAGTTACTTGCCATAGCTACAGAAGCTTTTACCATTTTTCTTCAGCCCTCATTAACCTTCATCGACATTAATTGAAGCTTTTACTTCAATATACATTGCCTTCCCAAACAATCCTTCAATAACCTCCAATGTTTGGCCTGATTCTAGTTTGACTGTGGAAATGGCTGATTATTTCTGTCATCTTTATTTATTATGGATGTGCACAAGCTTGTTGAAAAGCCCTTGAGCGTAGTTTCAATCAGGAGCACTGTCTTTGCACTGAAAGAGTGCTGTCTTTTCAGATTATGCGATCAACAGTGAGGACAATGGATGTGGAAGATGCCATATACCACTTCAAAGAAAGCAAGGAATTTTCTGTTTAGTTTACTGATCCAGTACTTATCTCTAGAATGAATGTATTAGTAACAAGGCCACCTGGAGAAGATGATGGTGACCCGCCATCTGGAAATGTTAAAGCTCCTCTAGTGACTACAAGCCTAGTCACTCAATCTCACTCACCCACGCCTGACACAGAATGAGCTGCTCACATATTCATTCATCATTGCAACTCAACTCCATTAGGAGCTTAATAATTTTAACAAGATTTAGGCCCAGCAACAATGAAGGGCCGATGATACATTTCAGCACAGTGCGCGACTTAGGTGCGATCCTGTTGTTAACCGGGTCTCCATGCACCTTCTGCCTTTGCCCCCTTTGGTAGTAGAGTGTGCAGGTTTGCTTTGTGTCAGATGTGCCTGAGAGAGAGAGAGAGAGAGAGTGTTATTGGGAAACCGTCTACAGTTTCTCCAGCAACTTCTCTTTCAAGGCTCTCACTTCTTGTTCAAAGCTTTCGGTCTGCCTGCAGCAAACTTTGCAGGTTTCCACCTTTCCACAGAATGCATACACACGTGGATCAAACAGAAAGTCTGTTTGATATTAATATTCATTGGGGACAATGATTGAGATACACCTACGCTTAAACTTTAGATTAGAAATTCTACCTCTGCCTTCATATTCTTGGTCTCTCTTTCACACACACGCACACACACACATATTGCACACATCTAATATCTAATCTAATATCCAAATATGTACTGTAGTGCATAACTACATTTGTACCATATTCATATACTTGTGTGGGTGCGCAAACATTTAGTGTACAAACATACATGCCAACAAATATACAAAATGTGTAAGCATATGACCTCATGCACAAACAAGCACAGACATCTCTGCCTCTTGAATCACACAACGCTCTTACACAGATCTCCAGAGAGCTCAGCTGCCGCTCACCCCAGACATTTCTGCTCTCTGTCACCTCCATTTCAATGGTCCATTCCTCAGACAGCTCCTGCACAGTTAACCCCTACCAGTTTTTGCCTTCTCTTTTACCTTATTGCCCCTGAGAATGACCTTTGACTCCAGACTTCCCTGCAGTTAAAGCACTCCCCCCACCCAAGACCGTACACATAGATACCAGATAACTCACTTTTAAAACCTGATGTAGAATCTAGCCTGAAACATCAACTGTTTATTCTGCTCCATAGATGCTGCCTGGCCTTCTGAGTTCCTCCAGTGTTTTGTGTGTGTTGCTCAAGATTTCCAGCATCTGTGGTATCTTTTGTGTTGAACTTTTCCACGATGCTTTATCCTGCTGGACTCATGCCAAAACAGTGCAAGAGTTCCAATTCCCTGACTCTGTGGTCACCTAATCCTCTTCATTCCTCCAACTTCCCTCACATGCCAGACTCCCAAGTACAGGACTAGGAAACCCACGGAATATTGATAATTGTGCTGACTGTGAACATTTCTCCACAATGCAAAGCACCAACACAATGTAGTTTTTTTTCTCTCTTCTTCTCTGCCTCCATCTGTCATTCACCTGTAACTGTCTCATTAACTCTTCCGCAGTACTCTCCCCTATCTGCATCAATTTACATCCCTCCTCAGTCCACCAATCACCTCAGGTCCCTGTCTCATCACTCTTTACACTGGCCATCTCTCCTTTTCAGTCTCTGTCCTGATGCAGGGTGCTGACCCGAGACATCAACAGTTTCTTTCCTCCCAGTGATGTTTGCCCCACTGAGTTCCTTCAGCAGATTGTTGGTTATACCAACTACTCTTAGATGGAGGTATGCCTCATTCTTTCCAAAGCCTCCCAAGAACTCCAGAGGTACATAGAATCTCTAAAACTACTGGTGAACAGCCTTGGCATTTATAAAAATAGGCTGGTTAGTTGGCAACACTTATAGCATATCCAATAGTTTGATATAAATGGAAAATATATTCATATATTATTGAACCATGGAGGGGTGGTGGAGAGAGCGGAGATGTAAAATGGAGTTCCTGATCATCCCATACCCCTTTCTCCATGCTATTACTGCTTCAAATCTTGCAATGTCCAACATAGCCAGCGTTCAAACAACTGCACATCATGCAGAAGTGAGAATTAATTCAGGCCTTGCTAACAGGACGCACCCCATTGATAAAACCAAAGTGCAAGAAATAGGGGAGGCCATTCACCTCCCTCATGACTGCTCACCATTAAATATGATCAATGCAATCTGCTACCCCAGCACCACATTCCAGCTTTGATTGCATATTTCTTGATTCCCTTAACAGCCAGCAGTCTAGCGATCTCTTGCACAGAAAATAAATCTTCTTATCTCCTTCTGGAAAGGCTGAAGAATGGTTTGAGTCTTGTAGTCTTTTCCACAGTGTTCCATTATTATTTCCAAAATACCTGATACTGCTTCCTTCAGAGATATTTTAGTATTTTCCCTACCAAAGATACCAAGCCAACTGTCTTGTAGGTCTCTCTCACCATCATTCAGAGCCCTTGCAGCCCTTCCAGGTGAGGCCATCCTTCACGCGTGTATCCTCTGCAGACAACAGAATGTCGAGGAAAATCACCTGCATGGTCTATAACCCAATGGCATGAACATTAAGTTCTCCAAACTTCCAGTAAAATGCACCTCTTCTGTCCTTTTTCTTTCTCCTGGATCCATAAATAACCTGCCAGCTCTTGTCCTCACCCTTCCATACATCTTTGCAACATTTTGTACCTCACACAATGTAAATGATAGTTTATTTACTCTTCCTTCCAAGAAGATGAGGACAACCAGATAGAGTGGACAACCAGAGACTGATTTTCAAAATGCAACTGGCTGATACATATCATTTTTAAGGTGACTTGAGGAAATTATGGGATGGTGTCAGAGGTAGGTTTTTATTTAACACAGAGAGTGATACTATAAGTATGTGGAACAAGCTGTCAGTAGTGGAGGTAGAGGCAGATACGTACATTAGGGACATTTAAAAAACTCTTATGGTTGAAAGAAAAATTGAGGGCTATATGGGATGGAGAAATTAGATTGATCTTTGAGTAGGTTAGAGTGGGCAGAAGGATCTGTACTGTGTTTTACCCTTCTATGTTTGAAGTGGATAACCTCACATTTTCTCACTTTTTTTCCATCTGCCACTCAGCTTTTCTCTATCCCAGGGGTTCCCACACTGGAGTCCACAGACCTGTTGCTTAATGGTTTTGTCTATGGCATAAAAAGGTTGGGAATATCCCAATGCTGGCAATTTGTGCTCCCCATAAACAGAAGAGATTCTCCAGATGCTGGAAATCTTGAGCAACAGACACAAAATGCTGGAAGAACTCAGCAGTTTATGCAGTGTCTATGGAGCGGAATAAATAGTTTATGTTTCAGGCAGAGTCCTTTCATCAGGACTGGAAAGAAAGGGGGCAGAAACTAGAATAAGAAAGTGGAGGAGGTGGGAGGAGTACACATTGGCAGGTGATAGGTTTGGTTGTTGTTTCATCTGGCAAGTGTTTTTCTCTTCACATTTCGAACTGGGTTCTTTCCAGCCACTCCTCCGGTGAAAAGTTGACTTGATTCATGGTGAAGTTTGGCCTGGGAGGGGCAGATGCAAGTCTGTCCATTTGGGAATAGGGGTTAGATCAATTTTCATCCAGTATCTCATCCACAGCCACTTCAACATGGGTGGCCATGAGTTGGCATCACCTGATAGAGCCCTTCAAGCTTGCAAACCTCCACTCAACGCGTTCATCCATGTCATGGAGGAGGTGATAGGTGAGGCCAGGTGAAGGGGAGGGTGGTGGGTGATGGAGGAGGTATGAAGTATGAAGCTAGGACGTTCTAAGAAGAAGAGGTAAAGGGATGAAGAAGAAGGAATATAATAGTAGACCATGGAAGAAAGGGAAGGAGGAAGGGAACCAGAGGTGGGTGATGGGCAGGAGAGGAGAAGGGAAGGGGTGAGAGTGTAGCATAATGAGGAATGGGAAAAGAGAGAAGGAATGAGGGAGAGAAATTACAGATTTGAGGCTATCCAGATGGAATATGAGATGTTGCTCCTTCAAACCAAGTTTGGCTCATCATGGCGGTTGAGGAGGCCATGGACAGACATGTTGGAATGGAAATAGAAAGCCACTCACCTCACAGTTTGCTAGTGCACCTATTCAGCAAGTTCTGCATGTTCACAAAGTGTTTCAACAGTATACCCAGTTCATTCATCTGAATCATCCCATTCCCCTATCCACCACAAAATGTTATCTTCACTGCTGTGTGAGATTACCCTGTCCATTAACCTTTTATGTGGGATTCGATTGAAAGTCTTCTGGAAATTCTAATATACAGTATCTACCAGGTTCCCTTTATCTGTCCTGTCTGACGCATCCTCAAAGGACAAGATTTTCCTGCCCTCAAATTATACTGGCTTTATTTGATTGATTTATCATTTTGTAAATGTTCTTTGGTTACTTCAGTGATAAAAAAAAATCATCAATTTTTCTATGGCAGTTGTTAAGCTGATGGCCTAATTATATAATTTCTTGTTTTCAGTCCCACTCCTTAGCTTACCTCTGTAGTTCTACTGCACTCTGAATGTTTTCCAGAATTCCTGGAATGTTGGTCCAGAATACAACCAACATATCAACTCCCCGTGCACTGCTTCCTTTAAGTCCCTGGGTTGTTGGCCAGAGGACCAGGGACATTGACTTTGAGTCCCATTGGTTTGCCTAGTGCTTTTGTTTTAGTGAGAAGAGGTTGTTTAAATTTCTTCCCACACTACAGTCCCCTGGTTATTCATTATTGCAGGGTTGCTTTCATCCCTTCACCAGGAAGTCTAAAACAAAATTAATTATTTGAAACATCTGTTATTCCTCAATTATCCATTATTAATTCTCCAGTCTTGTTCTCAAGGTAGCCAATGTTTATTTTCTCCTTTTATGTTTCCATTTTATATACCCGTAGAAGATTTCTTATTTGGAGATATAATTTATGTCTCCTATTATTTGATAGTTACTTTCAATTCTGGTCTCCTCTCTCTTTAACATTCTTTAATCATCCTCTGCTGGATACTAAAAAGTGCTGAATCCTCTGGCCTCTGTATTTTAGGCTTTTTCCTTTCAACTGACAGGAGAGGCCAGCTCGCAACCGAGCACAGGTGCCACACTGCACTGCCTCCAACATCTCCTCGTCTGGACTGCAGCAGCAGGCAAGCCCGCAGCTTGAGGCCTAGTCCTCGCTACAACCGAGGCCATACTGCTGCCTCACCATCTGTTATGCCACCAAACAGGGGAAACAGACCTGCAGTATCTGACGATATCAATGTCCAACATCCTCTTGCAATTGCAAGAGAAACTTCCAAGACAGTGACTGCTTTCTACTATCGTGCATCAACTCCAATACCGTTGAGTAGCATGCAGCAACATGATCTGCACCCAGGTCAGCTCCTTCAAACCCAGTGCAGCTCCACCTAACCTAATCTGGCTCCTCCATCTCACTGGTCAGCTCCTATGACTCATTGGCCAGCTACTCCAAACAGTGAGAAGCTCACTGATGCAGTAGTCCTGTGTACCTGTAGTTATTGGCGTCCCGTATAGTCTTATATTCATAAAAACACTTTTACCAATCATAGTTCTGATCGCAAAAAACTCAGTGCACCATTGTAATGAAATGATCTGCATGGATGGCATGCAGTACCAAGGTTTTCACTGTATCTCCGCAATAAACCAATTTACCAATTTACATGACTTGGCATAGTCTGTGGAAAGTGAAGTGAAGTGAAGTAAGCGCTTAGTTTGAGGATCTGTTGCCAAGCTAAACCATTGCTGACCCATCTAACGTTAGATTAGTGGATCACCCTCTCAGTAAGGTGAGGACAAAACCGAGGGCCAAACCCCAGTACCTCACGGAATGGCTGACCCTCTGTTGGAGGGGCATCGTCTGACTGAGACATCAAATAGATCCTGCCTGCTCTCTGAAGAGGAGTGAAAAAATCTTTAGGCACTCTCATAAAGAAGGTTGAGCAGGTTGAGAGGGTTCAGAGGGTTGAGAGGGTTGAGTCATGGAGAGAGGTTGAGAAGTTGAGAAGGTTGATGTTGAGAAAGTTGAGCAGGTTGAGAAGTTGAGAAGGTTGAGAAGGTTGAGCAGGTTGAGTCATGGAGAGAGGTTGAGAGGGTTGAGAAGGTTGAGCAGGTTGAGAGGTTGAGAGGTTGAAAAAGTTGAGAAGGTTGAGAGGGTTGAAAGGGTTGAGAGGGTTGAGAGGTTTGAGTCATGGAGAGAGGTTGAGAAGGTTGATAAGTTGAGAAGTTGAGAAGTTGAGAAAGTTGAGCAGGTTGAGTCATGGAGAGAGGTTGAGAGGGTTGAGAGGTTGAGAGGGTTGAGAGGGTTGAGTCATGGAGAGAGGTTGAGTCATGGAGAGAGGTTGAGAGGGTTGAGAGGGTTGAGAGGGTTGAGTCATGGAGAGAGGTTGAGCAGGCTGGGAGTTTATTCACCGGAATGTACGAGAACGAGGGGTGATCTTGTAGGCGGGTAAAAAAATCACAAAGAGTGTAGATAGGGTGAATGAGCAGAATCTTTACCCAAGGTTGGGAAATCAAGAACTGGAGGGCTTAAGGTGAGAGGGGTGAGACCGAATAGGAACTTGAGGGGCACCCAGAAGGTGCTCGGTATGTGGAATGAGCTGCCAGAGGAAGTGGATGAGGCATGCATTTATAAGATACTTGGACCGGTACACGGAAAGGAAAGGAGGGATATAGGCCCAATGTGGGCACTTGGGACCAGAGTTGTGGTTACCATGGAGCAGGTGGGCCGCAAGGCCTATTTCCATAGTTCATGATGCTTTCACTGCCCTTCAGAGGTATTACATAGAAACATAGAAAATAGGTGCAGGAGTAGGCCATTCAGCCCTTTGATCATCCAACTCAGAACCCTGTACCTGCCTTCTCTCCATACCCCCGATCCCTTTAGCCACAAGGGCCATATCTAACTCCCTCTTAAATATAGCCAATGAACTGGCCTTAACTGTCTCCTGTGGCAGAGACTGCCACAGATTCACCAATCTCTGTGTGAAGAAGTTTTTCCTAATCTTGGTCCTAAAAGGCTTCCCCTTTATCCTCAAACTGTGACCCCTCGTTCTGGATTTCCCCAACATCGGGAACAATCTTCCTGCATCTAGCCTGTCCAATCCCTTTAGGATTTTATACCTTTCAATAAAATCCCCCCTCAATCTTCTAAATTCCAACGAGTATAAGCCTAGTTGATCCAGTCTTTCATCATATGAAAGTCCTGCCATCCCAGGAATCAATCTGGTGAACCTTCTTTGTACTCCCTCTATGGCAAGGATATCTTTCCTCAGATTAGGGGACCAAAACTGCACACAATACTCCAGGTGTGGTCTCACCAAGACCTTGTACAACTGCAGTAGAACCTCCCTGCTCCTGTATTCGAATCCTCTTGCTGTGAATGCCAGCATACCATTCGCCTTTTTCACCGCCTGCTGTACCTGCATGCCCACTTTCAATGAGTGGTGTATAATGGCACCCAGGTCTCGTTGCACCTCCCTTTTCCCTAATCGGCCACCATTCAAATAATAATCTGTTTTCCTGTTTTTGCCACCAAAGTGGATAACCTCACATTCATCTGTGGAGCTACGATACTGTGTAAAACTCTCAGACACATATATATAGCTAGGGTGCTTAAGACTTTTGCACAGTACTGTAGTCATCAATGTAGAGCGGAGAGTGAGTTTGTAAATCCGGTGGGAGCAGAGGATGCTAGGAATGGCTAGGGGAAGGATGTGGGACAGGTGGTAGAGAAGGAGTGGCAGGGACAGGGTGGGGGGAAGGTGGGTGGGGGTTAGGAATGGCCCCTTCCCACTCTCCGTCTACAATAGAGACTCATATCAGGATCTGGTACATCATCACTCACATATGTCATGATGGTTTTTGTGGCAGCGGAACCATGCAATGCATAAAACTACTACAGTACAGTTCAAAGGTCCTAGGCACCCTAACTATGTATATATGTGCCTAAGACTTTTGCACTGTACTGTACTTCTGACATCCTGAGGTTGTGGAGGGCAGTCTTGTTATAATTGACTCACAGCATTCTGTATTCTCATCATTATTCTGATTGGTTTTATCCACCTGAAGATGGAGTTAGCTTTAACGTTCCAAGCATGGATATCAAGAGATATTAACGATAGTGATAGATCACTGTCTGTGATGTAACAGTCTCTGCTCAAAAGGCACAGATGAGGCTTTGTGCTAGTATTCAGAAAGAAAAATAAGAATCACAGTATCCAGGCACTGGCCCAAGACTCAGTATGAAACAGGATCAAGGAGTTGTCAAGTCTTGCAGCTCACCATATACATCATCCCAAATGTCTGCAGGCAGAATAAGTGCTACACCTGCCCATTCACCTCCTCCCTCACCACCATTCAGGGTCCCAACCAGTCCTTCTAGATAAGGCAATACTTCACATGCATGACCTTTGGGGTCATCTACTGTACTCAGTGTTCCCAGTGTGGCCTCATCTACAATGGTCAGACTTGACACAGATTGGGGGACTGCTTTGTGAAGCACCTTCACTTTGTCAGCAAAAAGGAGGATTTCCAAGTGGCCAGCCATTTTAATTCCTCTCCCCATTCTCATTCCGACATGTCAGTCCATAGCCTCCTTGACTGCCACGATGAGGCCATTCTCAGGTTGGAAAAGCAACACCTTATATTCCATCGATATATCCAGTTTCTGGAAATCTCTACCCCACTCCCTCTTCTCTCCTTTCCCATTCCCCATTCTGGCTCCCTTCTTACCCCTCCCCTCATGTGCCTATCACCCCCTCTGGTGTCCCTCCTCCTCCCCTTTCTCCCATGATCCACTTTCCTTTCCGATCAGATTCCTTCTTCTTCACCCATTTATCGTTTCCACCTATCACCTCCCTGCTTCTCACTTCATCCTCTCTCTCCCACCCAACTACCTTCCCCCTCACCTTTTACCCATCAGCCTCCAGCTTGGACTCCACCTCCCCCCCTTCCCCACCCTCTTACTCTGGCTTCTTCCCACTTCCTTTCCAGTCCTGACGAAGGGTCTCGGGCCAAAACATCGATTCTTTATTCCTCTCCATAGATGCTGCCTGACCTGCTGAGTTCCTCCAGCATTTTGTGTGTAATACTCCATGTCCTTCTAAGCCTTGTCCGTTGAAGTCTCTGCCTGGATGGACTTAAACATGGTGATTATACCTGATTCCATCTCCTCTGCTGTCACCCACTCTCTTTGTAAAACGCCTTCCCCTTAGATCCCCTTCCGACTCCTTCTTCTCACTTTAGACCTATGTCCTCTTGCTTTTGATGCACTTACTATGGAGTAAGATCAATTTCTGCTCTTATAATACTCTGTACTTGTCATACAGGGGAGGGGGGGCGCTGGGAGTGAACCCACATGCAAGACACAGACACTGAAGTACTAGGAATAGGACTAGGTGTGTCATGAAAGCAAGGGAAGTGGGGAAGAAACGACGCTGGATGAGACTAGGATGCATGGCCAGGACTAGGACTAGACTAAGAAAGCCTGACCTGGAAGAGGAACTAGGGACTTGGAACCTGGGCTAGGACTCCAAGCTGGAGACTGGACAGGAACCCGGAACCTGGGTCTTGACTCGGGCTCGGACCCTGGATCTAGGCGAGGACAAGTCGTGGCTACAGGACGAGGAGTGGTAACAGGACTGGACGTGAGACTCCTGGACAGGACGAGGGAACCCCAGCACTGGGCTGGGTGAGGCACACGGACAGGACGAGAACATGAAGCCTTGACTTGGTTGAAGGAGAACAGGATTTCAGGGCCTTGGTCAAGGGGGAATAGGAACATGAAACGCAGAGCCAGAACCACTCCTTGGAAACAGGACTTGGGGCCAGGGCTCTACACAGAGTCAGGACCCCTCCTAGGGAGCAGGACGTAGGGCCAGGACTCATACACAGAATACTGAGAGACAGATCTCCACTCAAGCTAGTGGCAAATGGCCAGACCTACCCAGCAGAGACGAGGGCACAAAGAGGCAGTTCCCAACTCAAGGTAGCAGCAAACAGCCAGATCTACCTAGTGAAGGTGTGGGCAAAGAGACAGTTCCCAAGTCAAGGTAGCGGCAAACAGCCGGACCTACCTAGCAAAGGCGTGGATACAAGGAGACAGTTCCAAACAACAAAAGACAGTTCCTTATCCAGACACAGCAAGGCCCCGATCTTGCCCTGGCAGTTGAACCTGACAGCATTACAGGCAAGGACACAGTTGAAGGTAGCAGGCAAGGCTTCAGAAGGAAGGGGAAGGGGGGGGAACAGTCCAGCCACTGAAGCTGAACTCAGGAGCTGTTTATGTAGCCAGCCCAAAATGGGAATCATGTGCCTCAATTAAGGCACACAACAGGACAAGGGAAAACTGGAAAGCCTGGAATAAGGAACATTAGACCAGACCGTGAACCAGAATGTGGACTTCACAGACCAGACCATGATAGTACTACTATCAGGTCATCACCCAGCATCCTCTGATCCAGGAAAAACAAGCCCAGTCTGCCCAATTTGTCCTTGTAACTGAAGCCTCTTACAAAAATCTTATAAACAAAAAATGTTTATAAGGTCATGGGTATAGACTTTGCACTTGTCATCCAAACTTAATTACAGGCTTAAGAGACAGCCTAAAGACAATCAGAATAGTTGGTCTGGAGTTTCTTGGGGGTCAGACCAATAAGGATGAAGACTTCCTCCCCTGGATGGAGTTTTACAATAATAGAGTACCTTCATGATTATTGAGACTGTTTTATAAAATTCCTGATTTATTTTATAAATTGAGCTTAAATTTCTTGAAAGTGGTTATTGCAGTTATTTGAACAGTCGACATTTCGGGCAGAAGGGTCTCAGCCCGAAACGTCAACTTTATTCCTTTGCATGAAGAAGGGGCTTGCTCAGTTCCTTCAGCATTTTGTGTGTGTTGCTCGGATTTCCAGCATCTGCAGATTTTCTCTTGTTTGTGAGGCAGAACAATGTGTTACAATTGTAGAGAAACTGTCGTGCAGGTAGACAATAAGGTCCAAGGACATGTCGACATAGATTGTGAAATCAAGAGTCAACCTTATCATACAAGAGATCCCTTCAATAATTTTGTAAGAGGGGATAGAAGCTGTCCGTGAGCCTGGTGATACATGCTTTCAGGCTTTTGCATCTTCTGCCCATTGGAAGAAGGAAGAGGGCAGAATGTCAGGGTTGTGTAGCCTCTTTGGCTGGCTGCTTTACTAAGGCACTGAGGAGTGTAGACACAATCCATGAAGGGAGGCTGGTTTCTGTGATTTGCTGTGTGGTGTCTACAACTTTACTTTATTGTCGCCAAACAATTGATACTGGAACGTACAATCATCACAGTGATATTTGCGCTCCCAGGAGTACAAATCTATAGTAAATATTAAAAATTTAAATTATAAATCATAAATAGAAAATAGAAAAGGGAAAGTAAGGTAGTGAAAAAAACCAAGAGGCAGGTCCGGATATTTGGAGGGGACGGCCCAGATCCGGGTCAGGATCCGTTCAGCAGTCTTATTAGATTAGATTAGATTAGATTATGAGGACACGCAGTTTTCTTTTATTGTCATTTAGTGATGCATGCATTAAGAAATGATACAATATTCCTCCGGTGTGATATCACAGAAACACAGGACAGACCAAGACTGAAAAACTAACAAAACCACATAATTATAATATATAGTTACAACAGTGCAACAATACCATAACTTGATGAAGAACAGGCCATGGCACAGTAAAAAAGTTCAAAGTCTCTCGAAAGTCCCACATTTCACGCAGACAGGAGAAGGAAGAAAACTCTCCCTGCCATGCCCGACTACAGTCCGACTCTGAGTCGTCCGAAAACTTCGAGCTCCGATCAGCCCTCCGACACCGAGTACCGAGCACCATCTCTACCGAACGCTTCGACCTCAGCCTCGGTCACCAGCAGCAGGCAACGCTAGGGATTTTGTGGCCTTCCATCTGGAGATTCTCGATCACACAGTAGCAGCAGCAGCGAACCGGGCATTTCAGAAATTTCTCCAGATGTTCCTCTGTGCCTTGTCACATCTGTCTCTATCAAATCAGAATTGTCCACGGCCCCTATTTAACAAATCCGATATCATTTCACCGGAGAGCTGCATGCGCTGCGTCATGCTGCCATCTTCTCCTCCTGCCTTATCACAGTTGGAAAGAAGCTGTTCCCAAATCTGGTTGTACGAGTCTTCAAGCCCCTGAGCTTTCTCCCGGAGGGAAGAGGGATGAAAAGTGTGTTGGCTGGGTGGGTTGTGTCCTTGATTATCCTGGCAGCACTGCTCCTGCAGTTCTTGCAGTCACGGGCAAAGTAATTGCCATACCAAGCCCTGATACATCTGGATAGGATGCTTTCTACGGTGCATCAATAAAAATGAGTGAATCCAGGACTCTGGGTGCAAGTCCAGCAGCTTACCCTCCACCCTACCACGTCTTCCTCCTGACAAGCAGTGGAATGCTCCTTCTGTCAGATTCGTTCTGTAAATATGCGATCACTCACAAAGTCAGTGGGTGACATGGTAGCTGGGACAACACAGTAGTGTAATGGTTAGCATCATGCCTGAAAGCACCAGCGATCAGAAAATTAGGGTTCAATCTCTGCCCGCAGTCTGTAGGGAGTTTGTACGTTCTCCCATGACAGCGTGGGTATCTCCTGGTGCTCCAGTTTCATCATACATTCCAAAGATGTATGGGCTAAGGTTAGTAAGTTTTGGGCATGTTACGTTAGCACTGGAAGTGTGGCGACACATGTAGGATCCTCCGACTGTGTTGGTCAATGAGAAAAACGATGCATTTCACTGTACGTTTCAATCTACATGTGACAAAGAAGAAAAACTAATCTAATCTAAAATAATCTAAAAACCTAAGCTATTATTTGTAAACTCCTGACAGGTAATTAGTTCATTGCATTAAAACTCTCCATTTTCTGTGGTGAGGTAAACTCACATTATTAATGCATACTTCAGGATTATTGGCTCAATTACCACCATTATCCCTGTTCAGTCTAGCATTTATCCTCCCACTCCCTATGAGTTAGGTTGCTTTCACTAAGTGTGTATGTGTGCTCTGGTGTGCTAAGGCATGTTTCAGCAGCACTGTCTACGCAGCCAAGAAGTGCTGCTGACTCCTATCATTATCATTCCTTGCCTGTTGTGTGGAAAGGCAGTCATTCTGTGGGAATGACAAATGGGGAGTTTCACAATGATCTGCCCTTCGTCAACAAGGTGTGTGACTGAGCAGACACCTTCCCAGACATCCCACCCTGCAAAAACTCATTTCTGGGAGGTAGCATCATCAATTTGCTGGAGACGTCCGGGAGAGGTGGGATGTCTGCAATTGAGTAGCTCCTTAGCAGCTGGCCAGCTAGTTTAAATAACATTAACTATGCCAATGAATGAATGACACCTGTTAAACTCACCTCAACATGTCTTTTACAGTCTTAACCCACCATGGGCAATAGAAATGTCACTATTGCAAACAGTGCAGTGAGCAACACTGTCATTATTTTTGACCCCTATTAGGCAGGGGTACACTTTAGTGTAGTCTGGGGTGACGTACGTTTTATATTTTTTTGGAACACTCTGCCATGGCGCGCTCTTGTTCACGCTCTCTCTCCCTCTCTCTCTCTCGTGGTCGCTCGCGCACTCTTGCTTGCTTTCACTCGCTTGCGCACTCTTGCTTGCTCTCACTCTCTCTCGCGTGCTCTGGTGGTCGCTCTCGCGTCCTCTCATGCTTTCGCTCGCTCGCTCTCAAAAAAATTGATTTCCATGATATTGTAAATAATTTGCGGGCATCAGGGAGCCACTATTAATATGCAGGAGACTCCCGGAACTTCCGGGAGAGGTGGGATGTCTGCCTTCCTTTCAGCACCTTTCTTCCCACACAGTCTCGACCCCTCAAGTACATTTGCAAGCAGGTATGTTTGACAGGTGTGACTGGACCAACCTCGAGATGCTCCCTCAAAGGTTAAAGGCTGCTTGCAGTAACATGGAGTTTGCCTAATCTCCCTATAACAGGGACCTCGCTTTCCCCCCCATTTCCCAAAAACATGTGGATTGCTGGGTAAATTGGTTACCATAATTGCCTGTAGGTTGTAGTGTGAGGTAGAATTGCAGGGGGGGGGAGCAGTACATAGGAATGTGGGGAGAATTGATTACTTTGAATAATTAGAGAGGAGTGGGATTGCTCTGTGAGCCATAGTTGACTGGATGGACTGAAATAGTTTCTCTCTCTTTTATAAGGAACAACAGAAATATGCCGATGACAATCCCTGACTGAACGTGTGAAGGAATTAAATGATTCATCAGTGAAAGTTTGAAGTATACATAAGAACCCTCAGGCAACAAATTTATACTGCTTCATATTTCAAATAGTAAGACTGATGATAAACTGCTTAGTCCCAAGAATACATTTCAATATGTGCGTAAAACAGGGGTAGGCAACCTACGGCCCGTGAGCAAATATTGGGATACTATGATTATCCAGCATGCGATCGATTTTTCCTTATTCTGAGTGTTTCACGCGACCACACTGATGGATATGCATGGCGTCTTGTTACACTGGCCCCAGGTTCCGTTTTGTTCCAAACCAAACACTGGTATATACGAATGACGGGAAGACAGATGACCTTATTAATTTGTATGAGATACTCTCCGTGCACGCACAGGTTTTCAGATGGGATCGTTTGAATTTGTAAACAGAAACAGCGTCACTGTGTTGTAACAGGATTCCATGCTAAATATCCAGATAATTACATGTGCTATGATACTTGTTGAATAACTCGCATTTCGAAATAAAATCAAAGAAAAAAATTCCATTGGCAATGAATGCAAAACGCAGGAAGGTAGACACTGAGTGCCGAAATTTCCAAGACACTTGGACACTAGATTACCTCTTCATCGAGAAAGATGGGAAACCAGTTTGTCTCACTTGCCTAGAAAATGTTGCTGTGAAGAAAGTGGCAAATATCAGGCGACATTACGAGACCCGCCATAATGGAAATTTTAACAAGTTCACTGGGCAAGCAAGGAAAGATGAAGTTGAGCGAATGAAGGCAAGTTTCGGAAAAGAAACATCATTTTTTTGCCAAGAAAAGCAGTGAAAATGAAGGAAATACCCGTGCCAGCTACGAAGTTTCAAAACAACTTCAAAGAAAAATCAGCTGATACATGAGATGTAAGCCCGATCTGCCATCTGGAACTACTTGTCCTGAATGCGGAAGAACTTTCAAAGACAAGATTGGACTCATAAGCCACTTGAGAGCCCATAAATAGATCAACAGAACAAAGACCACCATCCTCAACCTTGAGGGATAGCCATGACGACGATCTGAGGAGTGTGGTAGAACAAAGGGATCTGCAAATACGGGTCCATAGTTCACTGAAGGAGCGGTGCCTCAAGAAGGTGACATCCATGATTAAGGATCCCTACCATCCAGGACATGTCCTCTTCTCAATGTACTATCAGGAAGGAGGTACAGAAGTCTGAAGACACGCACTCAGCGATTCAGAAGCAGCTTCTTCCTCTCTGCCATCTGATCTCTAAATGGATATTGAATCCATGAATGCTACCTCACTACTTCTTTTAATTTCTGTTTTTGCACTAATTATTTTAATTTAACTATCTAATCTAGATATATACTTACTGTAATTCAATTTTTTTCCATATCTATAACGTATTGCAATGTACTACTGCCACAAAGTTAACAAATTTCAGGACATATGCCTGAGATATGAAATCTGATTCTGATTCTGAATGGTATGAAACATTGGTGAGGCCTACTTTGGAGTATTGTGTGCAAATTTGGTAATGTTCCTTCAGAAAAGATATAAATAAGGTTGAAAGTGTACAGAGAAAATATCCAAGCATGTTGCTGGGACTGAAGGACCTGAGTTATAAGGAAATATTACATAGGGTAAGACTCTATTACTTGGAATGTAGAAGACCGAGGTGAAATTTGATGGAGGTATTCCAAATTATGAGGAGTGTATCTAGAGTAAATCAAGTAGGCTTTCTCCAGAGATTGGGTGGGGCTACAACTAGAGGTCATGGGTTAAAGGTAAAAGGTAATATATTTAAGGGAAATATGAGGGGAAATTGCTTCATTCAGAGGGTCGTGAAAGTGTGGAATGAACTGCCAGTGCAAGTGGTATATGTGAGGTCGACATCAACGTTTAAGAGAGGTTTGGATAGGTACCTGATCGGCAGGGGTATTGAGGATATGGTTTGGGTGCAGGTCGTTGGGACAAGGCAGTTGAAGTGTTTTGGCATGGACTAGAGTCTGTTTCTATACTGTTCTTTTCTATGACTAAATCAGACATGATAGAATGACAGATCAGATGATGAAACAAATGGCTTAATTCTGCTCCTATGTTCTATGGTTTTATAGTGTTTAGTCTTCTTATCAAAAGAGACCACCTCGCATTTCTCTGCCTTAAACCTCACAACTACCACCCGGTGACCAGTCTCAGTCAGAGATCATTTCAGAATAAGAATCGGGTTTAATATCACTGACATATGTTGTGAAATGAGATGTTGCCAACAGGATGAATGGATAAGTTATTCTGGGATATCCAGAGCCAGGGTCACAGTCTCAAGACAAAGGATCAGCCATTCACAACTGAAATGGGAAGAAATTTCTTCATCCAGAGAGCAGTGAACCTTTGAGAATTCATTACTTGAGAGTGCTGTGGAGCTCATTCACTGAGTATGTTCAGAATCAGGTTTAATATCATCGACTTCTGAACCAGAGTGGACAAACGTGACTCATCTTCACTTCCCCACCACTGAACTGTTCCCACAACCTATGGACTCACTTTCAAGGACTCTTCATCTCATGTTTTTGATATTGATTGCTTATATATTTATTATTATTATTTCTTTCTTTCTGTACTTGCACACTTTTTTGTCTTTTGCACACTGGTTGAATGCTCAAGTTGGTGCTGTAATTTTTTCTGTTATGGATTTATTGAGTATACCAGTAAGAAAATGAAATTGAATCTCCGGGTTTTATATGGTGACATATCTGTATTTTGATAATGCGATTACTTTGATCCTTTACCACTGATATACTTAGGTATAGAATGATCTGTGTGGTTTGCACGCAAACTAGAGATTTTTCATTGCATCTTAGTACACATGACAATAATAAGTGAATACCAGTACCAATACCAAACAGGAAGAAAGAAATGGACACCATGGTAGTGTAGCAGATAGTGCGATGCTTTGACAGCTCAGGAGTTTCCAGAGTTCAGAGTTCTCTGTTCTCCCCATGAACTGCATGGGTTTCCTTCAGCTGCTCCTGTTTCCTCCCACAGTCCAAAGATATACCAGTGAGTAGGCTGATTGGTCATTTTAAATTGTCCCGTGATTAGGTAAGTGCTGATTAGGTCAGTTGTTGCCCAATGTGGCTTCTTGGGCTGGAGGGACCTGCTCCACGTTGTATCTCGAAATAAATCAATAAAAGTAAGAGTGATCTTGATTTCAATAAACTTTTCCAGTTTCTAAAAACACTTAAATTTGAGCAAAGCTCTATCAGTCAGGACACTTCAACAAATTATGTCAATACATTTATCATTGCTCTTGTGGCATCAGAGCATTAAAAAAAATACTCACATCTTTGTTCCTTTGTTCCTGTATCTCAGCAGAGCTCAGCTTGTTAAATATGGTCATGCCAAACTTTTCTATTGATACTTGTTGCTTCAGATCCCTGCGGAGGGGAGAACTTGTAGGTTGTAGGTTGAGATGGATGTAGGTAGATTGGTAGGAGACATTGGTTTGAAGAATGCCACTGGGTGAGGGGAGGACAGAGTGTGGGGCATTAGTTACTGGTGAGAGATGGGCATTGCCAGTTATTCTTCAATAACTAGCACTTCACCCCCATAATTGATGCAGGATGTGATGCACAGAGTCAAAGATCAAGACTACTCACACTAAAACTCTAGTGGATAGTTTCAATGACAACAAAGATTAACAACATTAGAGAAACTTCCTGCTAGACTCAGAGAAAATCTTACCATCATCAAAAAAACGAAACATAATGAGTTAGTTGTCATAGCTACAGAAGCTGTTACCATTTTTCCTCAGTCCTTCATTAACCTTCATCAACATTAACTGAAGCTTTTCATTCAATTTATATTGATTTTCCAAGCAATATAATATATCCAATGTATGGCCTGAGTTTAGTTTGACTCTGGAAATGGTTGAATATTTCTGTGGTTTTCATTTATTATGGATGCGCACAAGTTTGTACTATATTACCATAAGACATAGGAGCCAAACTTGGCTATTCAGCTCATCAAGTCTGCTCCACACTTCCATCATAGTTGTTCCTGGATCCCACTCAAACCCATAAATCTACCTTCTTTCCATATCCTTGGATACCCTATCCGATTAGGAAACAATCACCTTCTGCCTTAAATATACCCACAGACTTGGCCTCCACTGCAGCCTATAACAGAGCATTCCACAGATTCACTACTCCCTGGCTAAAAAAATTCCTCCTTACTGCAGTTCTAAAAGATCATCCCTGAATTTTGAGGCTGTGCCCTATAGTTCTGGATACCCCCACCTTAGGAAGCATCCTCTCCACATCCACCCTATCTATTCTTTTCAATATTCAGTAATCAGAATCCCTGCCCCTTGCTCCAATTCTTCAGCCTCATTCTATACCTATCCTCTCTGTCGTGTGGCACAGGCAGCAATCCTGAGATGTCTACCTTTGAGGTCCTGCTTCTCAGCTTTCTTCCTAAGTTCCTCCATTCATTTCCGTCTATCTATTGTCATTTAGCTGTTTCCTGGAGCCTTGGGGTAACTCCTTGCCTGTAGCTCCTGTCTGTCACTGCTTCATTGTCCCGAACGAGCTGAAGGTGATTGGGCTGCAGTTCCAGTTGCCTAACACGGTCTCTAGCGAGCTGCATCTCCATGCAACTTCTGCAGATGTAGCCATCAGGGAGGCTGGGCGTCTCCTGGAAATCCCACATCGGCCACCCCGCTCAGAATACTGGCTCAGTAGATATACCCATTATTCTATCTAAAATTAAATAAGAAAGAAGGAATGAACTCACCTGCTTACCTTGCCTCCACCTGTTCTCACTGAAGCCTTGTTGAGCTAAAGTCTTACTCTGCTTCAGACTACCCTGACAATGACCGCTCCTATGCTCCACTTCCTGAGCACCAGGCTTTAAAGTCCAAGGATGGAATCTCTTATGTTTTTTAGACCTTATCGAGGTAAATTGAATCATGACGGTAAATGAACACAGTTCTTCCTTTCCCAATAAAAGGGAATCAAAACAAGAGGGCAAAGATTTAAAGTGAGAAAAAATAGATTTTAAAGGGCCTGGGGGGGCAACTTCTTCAGAGAGAGACAGGTACATATCTGGAATGAGCTCCAGAAGAAGTGGTTGAGACATTTAAAAGACACTTGGTTGGGTAAATGGATAGGAAAGATTTAGAGGGTAAGAGCCAAATGGGGTCAAATGGGACTAATTAAGAGAGGCATCTTGGCAGGGATAGTTTGGGTAAAGCGTCTGTCTCTGTATTCTCCTTCTCCATAGCTCCATGACTTAGGAAGGGATCTAAACTAGAGAGTTCAAGCAACAGCCTGATGTAGTCAAACTAACAGTATTATTCTCTTCCACAGCGATCCCTGTGCTGAGCAGAGGGGGTAGTGTAGTAAGGAATGGCTCAAGAATTCTTACTTCAGTGGCTGGTAAGTTGATGGAAAAGATCCTGAGAGGCAGGATTTATGAACATTTGGAGAGGCATAATATGATTAGGAATAGTCAGCATGGCTTTGTGAAAAGCAGGTTATGCCTTACGAGCCTGATTGAAGTTTCTGAAGATGTGACTAAACACATTGATGACGGTAAAGCAGTAGATGTAGTGTGTATGAAGTTCAGCAAGGCATTTGACAAGGTACCCCATGCAAGGTTTATTGAGAAAGTAAGGAGACATGGGATCCAAAGGGAAATTGCTTTGTGGATCCAGAATAGGCTTGTCCACAGAAGGCGAAGAGTGGTTGCAGATGGGTCATATTCTGCATAGAGGTCGATCACCAGTGAGTGCCTCAGGGATCTGTTCTGGGACCCCTACTCTTCGTGATTTTTATAAATGACCTGGATGAAGAAGTGGAGGGATGGGTTAGTAAGTTTGCTGATGACACAAAGGTTGAGGGTGTTGTGGATAGTGTGGAGGGCTGTCAGAGGTTACAACAGGACATTGATAGGATGCAAAAATAGACTGAGAAGTGGCAGATGGAGCTCAACACGGATAAGTGTGAGGTGGTTCATTTTGGTAGGTCAAATATGATGACAGAATATCATATTAATGGTAATACTCTTGGCAGTGCGGAGGATTAGAGGGATCTTGGGGTCCGAGTCCATAGGACACTCAAGGCTGCTGTGCAGGTTGACTCTGTGATTAAGAAAGCATATGGTGCATTGGCCTTCATCAATTGTGGAATTGAGTTTAGAAGCCGAGAGGTAATGTTGCAGATAAATAGGACCCTGGTCAGAACCCACTTGGAGTACTGTGCTCAGTTCTGGTCGCCTTGCTATAGGAAGGATGTGGAAACCATAGAAATGGCGCAGAGGAGATTTACAAGGATGTTGCCTGGATTGGGGAGCATGTCTTATGAGAATAGGTTGAGTGAACTTGGCCTTTTCTCCTTGGAGCGATGGAGAATGAGAGGTGACCTGATAGAGGTGTGTAAGATGATGAGAAGCAGTGATCGTGTGGATAGTTAGAGGGTTTTTCCCAGGGCAGAAATGGCTAGCATGAGAGGGCACAGTTTTAAGGTGCTTGTAAGTAGGTACAGAGGAGATATCAGGGGTAAGTTTATAACGCAGAGAGTGGTGAGTGCTGGAACGGGCTGCTGGTGACAGTGGGGGAAGCGGATACGATAGGGTCTTTTAAGAGACTCCTGGACAGGTATATGGGTCTCAGAAAAATAAAGGGCTATGGATAACCCTATGTAATTTCTCAGGTAAGGACATGTTCGGCACAGCATTGTGGGCTGAAGGGCCTGTATTATGCTCTCGGTTTTCTATGTTTCTAATTCACTCTATCTCCAATGAAATCTTGTTGTATCTACAACTCAACTGCACAAAGATAATAATGCAAATGTTGCCAAAACTCTCAGTAGAAACTGAAAACAACCCAAAGAACAAATTACTTATTCTTTGAAAAACTTTATAAAATCATTGGATTGTTTTTCTGGCTTGGGATGGCAGAAGGCTGGAGCTTTTTACTATTGATTCCAACTTTTCCATGTCCAGAGTTTCCACTTTAATTATTAATCATCTTCTTCAGGACAACTAGAGTAAACAAATAGAGCATAATGACGACAGAGACTGGGGAGACTGCGGATGCCAAACTTTGGACCAATAAAACAAACTGCTGGAGGAACTGAGTAGATCAGGTACCACCTATGGAGGCAGAGGGATGATGAATATTTCGAGTTGAGAATCTACATCCAAAGTAAATGATCACCAAGATTATTCACTAGTAGAATGAGGGTATTAGCAACAAGGCCACTAGTACTAGTCCTGGAGGAGATGATGGTGACCCATCATCTGGAAATGTTAAAGCTTCTCCAGTGACTACAAGCCTAGTTACTCAAGCTCACTCATTCACTCACTCACACCTGATACAGAATGAGCTGCTCACATATTCATTCATCATTGCAACTCAACTCCATTTGGAGCTTAATATTTATTCCAGGATTTAGATGCAGCAACAATGAAGGGTCAGTGATACACTTCAGCATGGTGCGCGACTTAGATACGGGCCTGCAGTTCACTGGATTTCTCTGCACCTGCTGCTTTTGTGCTCCTTGTAGAGTGTGCAGGTTTGCTTTGTGTCAGATGTGCCTGAGAGAGAGAGTGTTATTGGGAAACCATCTACAGTTTCTCCAGCAACTTCACTTTCAAGACTCTCACTTCTTGTTCAAAGCTTTCAGTCTGCCTGCAGCAAACTTTGCAGGTTTCCACCTATCCACAGAATGCATACCCACGTGGATCAAACAGGAAGACCGTTTTATATTAATATTCACTGGGGACAGTGATTGAGATACATCTAGACTTAAAATTTAGATTGAAAATTCTACTGCTGTCTTCATACTCTTGGTCTCTCTTTCACACACACACACACACACACACATATTGCACACATCTAATATCTAATCTAATATCCAAATATGTACTGTAGTAACTATGTAACTTGTACCACATTCATATACTTGTGTGTTGCAAACATTTACCGTACAAACATACATGCCAACAAATATACAAAATGTGTAAGGATATGCTTTCATGCACAAACATGCACAGACATCTCTGCCTCTTGAATCACACAACGCTCTTACACAGATCTCCAGAGAGCTCAGCTGCCGCTCACCCCAGACATTTCCGCTCTCTGTCACCTCCATTTCAATGGTCCGTTCCTCAGACAGCTCCTGCACAGTTAACCCCCTACTAGTTTCTGCCTTCTCTTTTACCTTATTGCCCCTGAGAATGACCTTTGACTCCAGACTTCCCTGCAGCTAAAGCACTCCCCCCACCCAAGACCGTACACATAGATACCAGATAACTCACTTTTAAAACCTGATGTAGAACCTAGCCTGAAACATCAACTGTTTATTCAGCTCCATAGGTGGCCATGAGTTGGCATCACCTGACAGGACTTTCAAGCTTGCAAACCTCCACTCAGTGTCAACATGTTGATCCATGTCATGGAGGAGGTGATAGGTGAAGCCAGGTGAAGGGGAGGGTGGCCGGTGTTGGAGTAGATATGAAGTATGAAGCACAGAAGTGATAGGAAGAGGAGGTCAAGGGCTGAAGAAGAAGGAATATAATAGTGATTCATGGAAGAAAGGGAAGGAGGAAGGGAACCAGAAGGGGCTGATGGAGAGAAGAAGGGAAGGGGTGACAGTGCAGCAGAATTAGGAATGGAAAAGAGAGAAGGAGGGAGGGGGAGAAATTAGTGGAAATTAGTCAAATCGATGTTCATGCTATCCAGATTGGAGGCTGTCCAGACAGAATATGAGATGTTGTTCCTCCAGCCCAAGTTTGGCTCATCATGGCGGTAGAGGAGGTCATGGACAGACTTCACCTGCTAGTGCACCTGTTGAATTGAAAATTGCTAGTTTATTAGTGCACCTGTTCAGCAAGTTCTGCATGTTCACAAAACGTGTCGACAGTAAATCCAGTTCCTTCATCCGAGCCGCTAAATAACTGAGGCCCCAGTGACAACGCACTAATTATGGATTGCCAATATGAAAGCGACCTATTTATCCACTCCCTATTTTCTCTTCATCGCCCAGTCCCTCATCCATACCAACATATTACCTTCATTGCTGTGTCATCTTGCTCTGTTCATTAACCTTTTATGTGGGATTTGATTGAAAGCCTTCTGTAAATCCTAATATACTGTATCTACCAGATTCCCTTTATTTGTCCTTTCCATCACATCCTCAAA
The DNA here is from genome assembly GCF_030028105.1 of Mobula birostris. Lineage (NCBI taxonomy): Eukaryota > Metazoa > Chordata > Chondrichthyes > Myliobatiformes > Myliobatidae > Mobula > Mobula birostris. The sequence continues at coordinate 20,659,723 of NC_092387.1, read as the reverse complement.
GAACAAGATTTTCCTGCCATTGTATTATAGTAATTTTATTTGATTGATTTATAATTTTGTAAATGTTCTTCTGTTACTTCAGCGATAAAAAATTCAGCATTTTTTCTTTGGCAGTTGTTAAGGTAATGGCCTAATTCTATGATTATAATGGTATAATTATATAATTTCTTGTTTTCAGTACCACTCCTTAGATTACTTCTGTGGTTTTCCTGCACCCTCAGAGTTTTCCAGAACTCCTGGAATGTTGGTTGAGAATACAACCAACATATTAACTCCCTGTGCACGGCTTTCTTTAAGTCCCTGGGTTGTTGGCCAAAGGACCAGGGACATTGATTTTGAATCCCATCGATTTGCCTAGTGCTTTCGTTCTAGTGATAAGGGGTTGTTTATAATTCCCCTGCGCTACAGTCCCATGGTTATTTGTTATTGCAGGGTTGCTTTCATCCCTTCACCAGAAAGTCTGAAAGAAAATTAATTATTTAGAACGTCTGTTATTCCTCAATCATCCATTACTAATGGGGTGATCAGCAAGTCACCAACTCCATTTTACACCTCCCCCCTCATCACCCATATATGATTCAATGGTTCAATAATATATAGATATATTATATGTTTATATCAAACTATTGGATATGCTCTATCTGTTGCCAACTAACCAATCTAATTTTTATACAAGTTCTAAACTATCAAGACTGTTTGCCGGAAGTTTTAGTGATTCTGTGTACCTCTGAAGTTCTTGGGAGGATTTGGAAAGAATGAGGCACACCTCCATCTAAGAGTAGTTGGTATAACCAACAATCCGCTGAAGGAACTCAGTGGGGCAAACATCACTGGGAGGAAAGAAACTGTTGATGTCTCGGGTCAGCACCGTGCATCAGGACAGAGACTGAAAAGGAGAGATGGCCAGTGTAAAGAGTGATGAGACAGGTGGACTGAGGAGGGATGTAAATTGATGCAGATAGGGGAGAGTACTGCGGAAGAGTTAATGAGACAGTTACAGGTGAATGACAGATGGAGGCAGAGAAAAAGAGAGAAAAAAAACTACATTGTGTTGGTGCTTTGCATTGTGGAGAAATGTTCACAGTCAGCACAATTATCAATATTCCGTGGGTTTCCTAGTCCTGTACTTGGGAGTCTGGCATGTGAGGGAAGTTGGAGGAATGAAGAGGATTAGGTGACCACAGAGTCAGGGAATTTGAACTCTTGCACTGTTTTGGCATGAGTCCAGCAGGATAAAGCATCGTGGAAAAGTTCAACACAAAAGATACCACAGATGCTGGAAATCTTGAGCAACACACACAAAACACTGGAGGAACTCAGAAGGCCAGGCAGCATCTATGGAGCAGAATAAACAGTTGATGTTTCAGGCTAGATTCTACATCAGGTTTTAAAAGTGAGTTATCTGGTATCTATGTGTACGGTCTTGGGTGGGGGGAGTGCTTTAACTGCAGGGAAGTCTGGAGTCAAAGGTCATTCTCAGGGGCAATAAGGTAAAAGAGAAGGCAAAAACTGGTAGGGGGTTAACTGTGCAGGAGCTGTCTGAGGAATGGACCATTGAAACGGAGGTGACAGAGAGCGGAAATGTCTGGGGTGAGTGGCAGCTGAGCTCTCTGGAGATCTGTGTAAGAGCGTTGTGTGATTCAAGAGGCAGAGATGTCTGTGCTTGTTTGTGCATGAGGTCATATGCTTACACATTTTGTATATCTGTTGGCATGCATGTTTGTACGGTAAATGTTTGCACACACACAAGTATATGAATGTGGTACAAGTGTAGTTATGCACTACAGTACATATTTGGATATTAGATTAGATATTAGATGTGTGCAATATGTGTGTGTGTGTGTGTGTGTGTGTGTGTGTGAAAGAGAGACCAAGAGTATGAAGACAGCAGTAGAATTTTCAATCTAAATTTTAAGTCTAGATGTATCTCAATCACTGTCCCCAGTGAATATTAATATAAAACGGACTTCCTGTTTGATCCACGTGGGTATGCATTCTGTGGATAGGTGGAAACCTGCAAAGTTTGCTGCAGACAGACCTAAAGCTTTAAACAAGAAGTGAGAGTCTTGAAAGTGAAGTTGCTGGAGAAACTGCAGACGATTTCCTCTCTCTCTCAGGCACATCTGACACAAAGCAAACCTGCACACTCTACTAGCAAGGAGCACAAAAGCAGCAGGTGCAGAGAAATCCAGTGAACTGCAGGCTCGTATCTAAGTCGCGCACCATGCTGAAGTGTATCACTGACCCTTCATTGTTGCTGCATCTAAATCCTGGAAAGAATATTAAGCTCCAAATGGAGTTGAGTTGCAATGATGAATGAATATGTGAGCAGCTCATTCTGTTTCAGGTGTGAGTGAGTGAGTGAGTGAGCTTGAGTAACTAGGCTTGTAGTCACTGGAGAAGCTTTAACATTTCCAGAAGGTGAGTCACCATCATCTCCTCCAGGACCAGCACAGGTGGCCTTGTTGCTAATACCCTCATTCTACTAGTGAATAATCTTGGTGATTATTTACTTTGGATGTAGATTCTCAACTCGAAATATTCATCATCCCTCTGCCTCCAGAGATGGTACCTGACCTACTCAGTTCCTCCAGCAGTTTGTTTTATTGGTCCAAAGTCTGGCATCCACAGTCTCCCCAGTCTCTGTCGTCATTATACTCTATTTGTTTACTCTAGTTGTCCTGAAGAAGATGATTAATAATTAAGGTGGAAACTCTGTCCATGGAAAAGTTGGAATCAATAGTAAAAAGCTCCAGCCTTCTGCCATCCCAAGCCAGAAAAACAATCTAATGATTTTATAAAGTTTTTCAAAGAATGAATAATTTGTTCTTTGAGTTGTTTTCAGTTTCTACAGGGAGTTTTGGCAAAATTTGCATTATTATCTTTGTGCAGTTGAGTTGTAGTTACTACAAGGTTTCATTGGAGCTAGAGTGAATTAGAAACATAGAAAACCTAGAGTGTAATACAGGCCCTTCAGCCCACAATGCTGTGCCGAACATGTCCTTACCTGAGAAATTACTTAGGGTTACCCGTAGCCCTCTATTTTTCTGAGCTCCATATACCAGTCCAGGGGTCTCCTAAAAGACCCTATCATATCTGCTTCCACCACTGTTACCAGTAGCCCATTCCACGCACTCACCACTCTCTGCGTAAAAAACTTACCCCTGATATCTCCTCTGTACCTACTTACAAGCACCTTAAAACTGTGCCCTCTCGTGCTAGTCATTTCTGCCCTGGGAAAAAACCCTCTAACTATCCACACGATCATTGCTTCTAATCATTTTATAAACCTCTATCAGGTCACCTCTCATTCTCCGTCACTCCAAGGAGCAAAGGCCAATTTCACTCAACGCGTTCTCATAAGACATGCTCCCCAATCCAGGCAACATCTTTGTAAATCTCCTCTGCCCCCTTTCTATGGTTTCCATGTCCTTCCCGTAGTGAGGCGACCAGAACTGAACACAGTACTCCAACTAGGGTCTGACCAGGGTCCTATATAGCTGCAACATTACCTCTCGGTTCTTGAACTCAATCCCAAGGTTGATGAAGGCCAATGCACCATATGCTTCCTTAACTACAGAGTCAATTTGCACAGCAGCCTTGAGTGTCCTATGGACTCGGACCCCAAGATCCCTCTAATCCTCTGCACTGCCAAGAGTCTTACCATTAGTACTATATTCTGTCATCATATTTGACCTACGAAAATGAACCACCTCACACCTATCTGGGTTGAACTCCATCTGCCACTTCTCAGTCCATTTTTGCATCCTATCGATGTCCCGCTGTGACCTCTGACAGTGCTCCACACTATCCACAACATGCCCAACCTTTGTGTCATCAGCAAATTTACTAACGCAACCCTCCACTTCCTCATCCAGGTCATTTATAAAAATCACGAAGAGTAGAGGTCTCAGAACAGATCCCTGAGGCACACCGCTGGTCACCGACCTCAATGCAGAATATGACCCATCTGCAACCACTCTTTGCCTTCTGTGGGCAAACTAGTTCTGGATCCACAAAGCAGTTTCCCCTTGGATCCCATGCCTCCTTACTTTCTCAATAAGCCTTGCAAGGGGTACCTTTTCAAATGCCTTGCTGAAATCCATATACACTACATCTACTGCTCTACCTTCATCAATGTGTTTAGTCACATCCTCAAAAACTTCAATCAGGCTTGTAAGGCATAACCTGCTTTTCACAAAGCCATGCTGACTATCCCTAATCAAAGTATGCCTCTCCAAATGTTCATAAATCCTGCCTCTCAGGATCTTTTCCATCAACTTACCAGCCACTGAAGTAAGAATTCTCCAGCCATTCCTTACTACACTACCCCCTCTGCTCAGCACAGGGATCGCTGTGGAAGAGAATAATACTGTTAGTTTGACTACATCAGGCTGTTGCTTGAACTCTCCAGTTTAGATCCCTTCCTAAGTCATGGAGCTATGGAGAAGGAGAATACAGAGACAGACACTTTACCCAAACTATCCCTGCCAAGATGCCTATCTTAATTAGTCCCATTTGCCCCCCTTTGGCTCTTACCCTCTAAATCTTTCCTATCCATTTACCCACCCAAGTGTCTTTTAAATGTCTCAACCACTTCTTTTGGAGCTCATTCCAATAGACAATAGACAATAGGTGCAGGAGTAGGCCATTTGGCCCTTTGAGCCAGCACCACCATTCACTGTGATCATGGCTGATCATCCACAATCAGTATCCAGTTCCTACCTTATCCCCATAACCTTTGATTCCACTATCTTTAAGAGCTCTATCCATCTCTTTTTTGAAAGCATCCAGAGACTTGGCCTCCACAGCCTTCTGGGGCAGAGCATTCCATATATCCACCACTCTCTGGATAAAAAAGTTTTTCCTCAACTCCATTCTAAATGGCCTACTCCTAATTCTTAAACTGTGGCCTCTGGTTCTGGACTCACCCATCAGTGGGAACATGCTTCCTGCCTGCAGTGTGTCCAATCCCTTAATAATCTTATATGTTTCAATAAGATCCCCTCTCAGCCTTCTAAATTCCAGAGTATACAAGCCCAGACGCTCCAATCTTTCGACATATGACAGCCCTGCCATCCCAGGAATTAACCTTGTGAACCTACACTGCACTCCCTCAATAGCAAGAATGTCCTTCCTCAAATTTGGAGACCAAAACTGCACACAGTACTCCAGGTGTGGTCTCACCAGGGCCCTGTACAGCTGCAGAAGGACCTCTTTGCTCTTGTACTCAATTCCCCTTGTTATGAAGGCCAGCATGCCGTTAGCTTTCTTCACTGCCTGCTGTACTTGCATGCATGCTTTCAGTGACTGATGTACAAGAACACCTAGATCTCGTTGTGCTTCCCCTTTTCCTAACTTGACTCCATTTAGATAATAATCTGCCTTCCTGTTCTTACCACCAAAGTGGATAACCTCACATTTATCCACATTAAACTGCATCTGCCATGCATCTGCCCACTCACCCAGCCTGTCCAAGTCACCCTGCATTCTCATAACATCCTCCTCACATTTCACACTGCCACCCAGCTATTCCAGATATGTACCTGTCTCTCTCTGAAGAAAGTGCCCCCTCAGGCCCTTTAAAACCTAATTTTTCTCACTTTAAATCTTTGCCCTCTAGATTTGATTCCCTTTCACTGGGAAAGGAAGAACTGTGTTTATTTACCCTCATGATTCAATTTACCTCGATAAGGTCTATAAAACATAAGAGATTCAATCCTTGGACTTTAAAGCCTGGTGCTCAGGAAGTGGAGCATAGGAGCGGTCATTATCAGGGTAGTCTGAAGCAGAGTAAGACTTTAGCTCAACAAGGCTTCAGTGAGAACAGGTGGAGGCAAGGTAAGCAGGTGAGTTCATTCCTTCTTTCTTATTTAATTTTAGATAGAATAATGGGTATATCTACTGAGCCAGTATTCTGAGCGGGGTGGCCGATGTGGGATTTCCAGGAGACGCCCAGCCTCCCTGATGGCTACATCTGCAGCAGTTGCATGGAGATGCAGCTCGTTAGAGACCGTGTTAGGCAACTGGAGCTGCAGCTCAATCACCTTCAGCTCGTTCGGGACAATGAAGCAGTGACAGACAGGAGCTACAGGAAAGGAGTCACCCCAAGGCTCCAGGAAACAGCTAAATGACAATAGATAGATGGAAATGAATGGAGGAACTTAGGAAGAAAGCTGAGAAGCAGGACCTCAAAGGTAGACATCTCAGGATTGCTGCCTGTGCCACACGACAGAGAAGATAGGTATAGAATGAGGCTGAAGAATTGGAGCAAGGGGCAGGGATTCTGATTACTGAACATTGAATGGAATAGATAGGGTGGATGTGAAGAGGATGTTTCCTACAGTGGAGGTATCCAGAAGTAGAGGGTACAGCCTCAAAATTCAGGGATGATCTTTTAGAACTGCAGTAAGGAGGAATTTTTTTAGCCAAGCAGTAGTGAATCTATGGAATGCTCTGCCATAGGCTGCAGTGGAGGCCAAGTCTGTGGGTATATTTAAGGCAGAAGGTGATTGTTTACTAATTGGTTAGGGTATCCAAGGATATGACAAGAAGGCAGATTTATGGGTTTGAGTGGGATACAGGAACAACCATGATCAGATTAGATTAGATTATGCGGACACTCAGTCCTCATTTATTGTCATTTAGAAATGCATACATGCATTAAGAAATGATACAATGTTCCTCCAGACTGATATCACAAAAAAACAGGACAAACCAAAGACTAACACTGATAAGACCACATAATTATAACATATAGTTACAGCAGTGCAAAGCAATACCATAATTTGATAAAGAGCAGACCATGGGAACAGTAAAAAAAAGTCTCAACGTTCCGATCGACTCCCAATAGTCCCCGATAGCAGGCGGCAGAAGGGAGAAACTCTCTCTGCCATAAATCTCCAGGCACCGACAACTGTCCATGCATTGGAAGCACCCGACCACAGCTGACTCTGAGCCTGTCCGAAAACTTCGAGCCTCCGACCAGCCCTTCAACACCGAGCACTGATCACCATCTCTGCTGAGCGCCTCGACCCCGTCCCGGCCGTCGAGCAACAAGCAAAGCCAAGGATTTGGGGCCTTCCCCTCCGGAGATTCCGGATCACACAGTAACAGCGGCAGTGAAAAAGGCATTTCAGTAGTTTCTCCAGATGCTTCTCCATTCTCCCACGTCTGTCACCATCAAATTAGGATTGTGCACAGCACCCTTCTTGACAGATTACAGATATCAGTCACCGGAGTGGCCGTGCAGGCTGCGTCGCGCCGCCATCTTCTCCTCCTCCTTAGAATGGTGGAATGGTGGAGCAGACCTGATGAGCTGAAGAGCCTAATTCAGCTCCTATGTCTTATGGTATTATAGTACAAGCTTGTACACATCCATAATAGATGAAAACCACAGAAATATTCAACCATTTCCAGAGTCAAACTAAACTCAGGCCAAACATTAGATATATTATATTGCTTGGAAAATCAATATAAATTGAATGAAAAGCTTCAGTTAATGTTGATGAAGGTTAAGGAAGGACTGAAGAAAAATGATAACAGCTTCTGTGGCTATGACAATTAACTCATTATGTTTCGTTTTTTTGATGATGCTAAGTTTTTCTCTGAGTCTAGCAGGAAGTTTCTCTAATGTTGTTAATCTTTGTTGTCATTGAAACTATCCACTAGAGTTTTAGTGTGAGTATTCTTGGTCCTTGACTCTGTGCATCACATCCTGCATCAATTATGGAGGTGAAGTGCTAGTTATTGAAGAATAACTGGCAATGCCCATCTCTCACCAGTAACTAATGCCCCACACTCTGTCCTCCCCCCACCCAGTGGGATGCTTCAAACCAATGTCTCCTACCAATCTACCTACATCCATCTCAACCTACAACTACAAGTTCTCCCCTCCCCAGGGATCTGAAGCAACAAGTATCAATAGAAAAGTTTGGCATGACTATATTTAGCAAGCTGAGCTCTGCTGAGATAAATGAACAAAGGAACAAAGATGAGAGTACCTTTTTTTTAATGCTCTGATGCCGCAAGAGCAATGATAAATGTATTGACATAATTTGTTGAAGTGTCCTGACTGATAGAGCTTTGCTCAAATTTAAGTGTTTTTAGGAACTGGAAAAGTTTATTGAAATCAAGATCACTCTTAATTTTATTGATTTGTTTCGAGATACAACGTGGAGCAGGTCCCTCCAGCCCAAGAAGCCACATTGGGCAACAACTGACCTAATCAGCACTTACCTAATCACGGGACAATTTAAAATGACCAATCAGCCTACTCACTGGTATATCTTTGGACTGTGGGAGGAAACAGGAGCAGCTGAAGGAAACCCATGCAGTTCATGGGGAGAACAGAGAACTCTGGAAATTCCTGAGCTGTCAAAGCATCGCACTATCTGCTACACTACCATGGTGTCCATTTCTTTCTTCCTGTTTGGTATTGGTACTGGTATTCACTTATTATTGTCATGTGTACTAAGATGCAATGAAAAATCCATAGTTTGCGTGCAAACCACACAGATCATTCTATACCTAAGTATATCAGTGGTAAAGGATCAAAGTAATCTCATTATCAAAGTACGTATATGTCACCATATAAAACCCGCAGATTCAATTTCATTTTCTTACTGGTACACTCAATAAATCCATAACAGAAAAAATTACAGCACCAATTTGAGCATTCAACCAGTGTGCAAAAGACAAAAAAGTGTGCAAGTACAGAAAGAAAGAAATAATAATAATAAATATATAAGCAATCAATATCAAAAACATGAGATGAAGAGTCCTTGAAAGTGAGTCCATAGGTTGTGGGAACAGTTCAGTGGTGGGGAAGTGAAGATGAGTCACGTTGTCCACTCTGGTTCAGAAGTCGATGATATCAAATCTGATTCTGAACATACTCAGTGAATGAGCTCCACAGCACTCTCAAGTAATGAATTCTCAAAGATTCACTGCTCTCTGGATGAAGAAATTTCTTCCCATTTTAGTTGTGAATGGCTGATCCTTTGTCTTGAGACTGTGACCCTGGCTCTGGATATCCCAGAATAACTTATCCATTCATCCCGTTGGCAACATCTCATTTCACAACATATGTCAGTGATATTAAACCCGATTCTTATTCTGAAATGATCTCTGACTGAGACTGGTCACCGGGTGGTAGTTGTGAGGTTTAAGGCAGAGAAATGCGAGGTGGTCTCTTTTGATAAGAAGACTAAACACTATAAAACCATAGAACATAGGAGCAGAATTAGGCCATTTGTTTCATCATCTGATCTGTCATTCTATCATGTCTGATTTAGTCATAGAAAAGAACAGTATAGAAACAGACTCTAGTCCATGCCAAAACATTTCAACTGCCTTGTCCCAACGACCTGCACCCAAACCATATCCCTCAATACCCCCTGCCGATCAGGTACCTATCCAAACCTCTCTTAAACGTTGATGTCGACCTCACATATATCACTTGCACTGGCAGTTCATTCCACACTTTCACGACCCTCTGAATGAAGCAATTTCCCCTCATATTTCCCTTAAATATATTACCTTTTACCTTTAACCCATGACCTCTAGTTGTAGCCCCACCCAATCTCTGGAGAAAGCCTACTTGATTTACTCTAGATACACTCCTCATAATTTGGAATACCTCCATCAAATTTCACCTCGGTCTTCTACATTCCAAGGAATAGAGTCTGACCCTAGTTAATATTTCTTTATAACTCAGGTCCTTCAGTCCCAGCAACATGCTTGGATATTTTCTCTGTACACTTTCAACCTTATTTATCTCTTTCCTGAAGGAACGTTACCAAATTCACACACAATACTCCAAAGTAGGCCTCACCAATGTCTCATACAATTCAGAATCAGAATCAGATTTCATATCTCAGGCATATGTCCTGAAATTTGTTAACTTTGTGGCAGTAGTATATTGCAATACGTTATAGATATGGAAAAAAACTGAATTACAGTAAGTATATATCTAGATTAGATAGTTAAATTAAAATAATTAGTGCAAAAACAGAAATTAAAAGAAGTAGTGAGGTAGCATTCATGGATTCAATATCACTTAGAGATCAGATGGCAGAGAGGAAGAAGCCTGCTTCTGAATCGCTGAGTGCGTGTCTTCAGGCTTCTGTACCTCCTTCCTGATAGTACATTGAGAAGAGGACATGTCCTGGATGGTAGGGATCCTTAATCATGGATGTCACCTTCTTGAGGCACCGCTCCTTCAGTGAACTATGGACCCGTATTTGCAGATCCCTTTGTTCTACCACACTCCTCAGATCGTCGTCATGGCTATCCCTCAAGGTCAAAGATAATGGTCTTTGTTCTGTTGAGCTATTTATGGGTTCTCAAGTGGCTTATGAGTCCAATCTTGGCTTTGAAAGTTCTTTCGCATTCAGGACGGGTAGTTCCAGATGGCAGATTGGGCTTTGGTTGTTGCTGCCTCTCTTTCTATTTTCTTCTCTTTTCTTCTAATTCTGCACATCTGTTGGCTTCGAAAGTTGCTGTTCCTTCTTGGATGATGGCTTGCCAGAGTTTCCTGTCCTTGGTATTGGTTTCCCAATTGTTGATGTTGATGTTACATTTCTTCATGTTGGCTTTTAAGACGTCTTTGAATCTCTTCTGTTGTCCGCCTCTT